>NC_082639.1:190484407-191793574 GCF_028023285.1 Balaenoptera ricei | reverse complement strand
ATTCCCATTTTAGAGATAGAAAATGGTTTGAAGGAGACGGCCGGGAGTGGGAACGGGGGTAGATTCAAAATAACTTTTTAAGATCATACACACACATTCCCAGGAACCTGTATTTGTTAAATATGGAGTAAGGAGACGAATACTTTTTCAGTGAACGGAAATTCTATTTCTTTACCTCAAAAAACCATTTTCAGGTGCTTCATAAACTCGACTAGGCCTAACACTCGGGGTACAACCGTGAGGGTTACAGAGGGAGTTCGGTTTTCTCTCTAGTGCTGGATTCCCAGCCTCTGTTTTATCTTTCCCAGTTCATAGTTGAAAAAGTTGTTTGTTTTTTTTTAATTTTTGAATTTTATTTTATTTATTTTTGTATACAGCAGGTTCTTATTAGTCATCCATTTTATACACATCAGTGTATACATGTCAATCCCAATCTCCCAATTCACACCACCACCACCACCCCGTCCCGCCACTTTCCCCCCTTGGTGTCCATATGTTTGTTCTCTACATCTGTGTCTCAATTTCTGCCCTGCAAACCGGTTCATCTGTATCATTTTTCTAGGTTCCACACATATGCGTTAATATATGATATTTGTTTTTCTCTTTCTGACTTACTTCACTCTGTATGACAGTCTCTAGATCCATCCACGTCTCTACAAATGACCCAATTTCGTTTCCGAAAAAAGTATTTTTAATAAAAAGAATTCTTTGAAATTATTAAAGAAATACAATTCCATTCCACAATGGGAAACAGAATATCCAAAGGTAGCCTAAGTGTGAGGTGGATCAATTCATGTTTCAATGTATATGCTTTTTCTTCTAAAGAAGGCAAAACAAATGCTTATTATCATGACTATTCAGCAAGCAGGGCAACTGAGATAAAGACTTTAGGAAAAAGCCCCCCAAAAAGGGAGCAGGTGGTAGAAGGAGAGCTGGAAAGACACTACAGTGTTGGGGTGTCGCCCTTTAACCCAGAATGTTACGTTGATGCAGAATGCGTGTTTAAAAAGAAAAGGAGAAACCATGCAAGGCACAGGAAGGAAAGTGCTAAATGTGATCAGTGAATACAATTATTATCTCAGCAGAAGCACCACGCTGTGACTACTAACAAATGTGTAATATTAATTTAAAGATCATTATTTGTAATTTACCAATAGAAAAGGTCCATAAACTAGTACCTAAAAAACTAGATCCACTGGTGGGGGAGGGCGGGGAACGACCCTGAAATGACAGACCGATGCTAAATGTTTCCTATTTCTGTACTAACTAATCAAATACAAACAGGTTCGTTGAAGAAGAATTAAATATACTTTTAAATTCCACGAAAAACAAAAAATTTAAGACTTACATTTGAAAGGTTTTCACGCTTTCTTTGTGCCTTCACTTCCAGTATTATACTACAAAGCTGTAATGAACTCTAGGAAGAGTATAACACAGAGGTCAAAATACAAACTTTAGTATAATAAAGGTTTTGACTCTAATTTTTGTTCCACCATTTACAAGCTGGATGATCAAGGGCAAGTTATTTAACCCCTCTAAACCCATTTCCTCTTTTATAAAAAGGGCAAACTATCATATTTCCTAAATTCTTATTTTCCATTTGAATATCTGTGAAATCAGGACATGTTGTAACAAATTTGTACTTTAATGTCCAAAAAACCTTTTTAAATTGAAGGTGTATCTCACAGTCTTCATAGCAGTGATTCTTAAGCTGGGGTCGTATTGGCCCCAGGAGACAGCGGCAATGTCTGGAGACACTTCTGGGTGTTACAACTGGGGAAGAAGTAGGAGTGGGGAATACCACTGTCACCTAGTGGGTAGAGGCCAGGATGCTGCTAAAATCCTACAATGCATAGGACGGCCCCCTCAACAAGGAAGGAGCCAGCCAGTAGTTCTGCAGTGGGAAACCCTACCTTAGAGTGGCAGAAGAAGAAATAAAATAATATCTACTTAATAGGGTCGTTCTCAGAATTAAAATAAGGCATATAAAATGTTCAAAACTGTACTTAACACAAAGTATGTGCTCAATAAATCATAGTAGCTTTTTCAAAAATCCAATGTGCTTAGGATAATTTATTTATCTACTAAACAAATACCAAATTCCCTAACGTGGCCCTTCAAACAATCCCAATTTACCTTTCAAGCTGCGTCTCCCACTACTCATCACATAAACCTCCTCCAATCCTGCTGGTCTATGTTGTTGCACTAACGGCACTTGGGTTCCGAGCTCTGTGCTGGCACACAGACCACGTGCTCCACCCGCCACCCGCATCTGCCACTCAGGCATGGTTTAAATACCTGTAGCCTTTGACACTGTTAATAAGACCACCCGCCTGGAAACTTTCTCCTTCCAGGGCCTCAGTATCTTTACACTTTCTTAATTCTTTTCCTAACTCTCTGCTCTAATTCCATCTTCTTTTCCTCAGCCTCCTCCCAAAACTATTCTAAGTGTTCACCACCCTAGATTCTGTCTCAAATCTTTTCTATCGCTCTACGGTGTCATCTGCTTCTGATTTAAATTACACTTTATAGGCAGAAGATTCCCAAATTGCTATTTTGTAGCCTCACCTGGTCAATCATACTCCCTACCCACATTTACAGCTACCTACCTTACTAGATTTCTTAGATAAGGTATCTGGCCAACACATCAAGCTTAAGGTTCCCCAGAACAAAGCTGACTTGCCATTTAACTTGCTGCTCTCCATCTCTGCCAATGGCACTGGACTCACCCTCCCAGTCACCAAATCTCAAAAGCTCAAGTAACCTCATTCTCCTTACAACCTCAGGGGACCTCATCCTCTCCCCATGCACCCCAAATTCAGTCATTTAGAAACACTAGGGGGCTTCCCTGGTGGCGCAGTGGTTGAGAATCTGCCTGCCAATGCAGGGGACACGGGTTCGAGCCCTGGTCTGGGAAGATCCCACATGCCGCGGAGCAACTGGGCCCGTGAGCCACAACTACTGAGCCTGCGCGTCTGGAGCCTGTGCTCCGCAACAAGAGAGCCCGTGATAGTGAGAGGCCCGCGCACAGCGATGAAGAGTGGCCCCCGCTTGCCGCAACTGGAGAAAGCCCTCGCACAGAGACGAAGACCCAACACAGCCCAAAATAAGTAAAAATAAATAAAGAATTAGAAACACTAGGGATTATACCTTTGCAATGTTTTTTCTATCTCTTGCCTCTTTTCCATTCATTTGACTTCTCCCCAAACAGCACATGGTAAAGTGGGCTGCCTGAAATCAGGCTCAGAACACAGCACCATAAGCTGGGTGGCTCTGGGTGAGTCCCTAACCCTCTGGGCCTCGTCTCCTCATCAGTAACACTGGAGTGATGGACAGTTTCCACCTCTCAAGGCTGGCATGAGGATTAAAATGAGATGATACACGGAAAGTGACCGACACACAGTAAGTACTCAATTAATATTAGCAGCATTTCCGCACGGCTGCTTCAAGCTCTCACGATCTCTTGCCCAGACGCCTACAAGAACTTCCCAAACAGGCCTCTCTGCAATCAGTCTCTCTTAACCACAGTGCTGTCCGCTGACAGCACATCCTTCACACGTGCATGAGAGTCAGGTGTGAGACAAGTTTTTGAGAAAACGTGTTGGGATATACAAAGAAATAAAATAAGGGTTATTTACAATAGCAGATGATTTTATATTCTGCTATATGTTTTGTAGTTTGTATCAAACTACACGGTATGAAAGGGAGAATGATAGTTGATAAAGTTGAAATGATAAAGTGACACTAGGAATTGGGCCTTAAGTGCCACGTTACGAACTCCAAATGCTGGGAATTCCCTGGCAGTCCAGGGGTTAGGACTCAGTGCTCTCACTGCCATGGCCTGGGTTCAATCCCTGACTGGGGAACTGAGATCCTGCAAGCCTCACAGAGCTGCCTCCAAATGCAAGAATTTAGTAAGGAAGAAGGTCATAAAAGGGTTTGCACCCACCATTTTCCCCAAAGCACTTAAAGCAAACTCAGTAATATCACTGCTAAATGGGTTAAGCTGTTCAAATACATTAGACACAGCACAGTTTAACTTCCCCCTCTTCCGCAATTTGCTTAAAGTATCTAATTGGTTTACAGATTAAAATTCACCTAAACAAACTTATTCTTCATTTGATCAAAACTGTACCTGCATTCTTCCACAAAATAAACTATGAAGATTTGGGTTATTTGGAATATTTTTAGTGTAAAGAAAAAGAATATGATTCCAAGCTCTGATAGAAGACTTCAAATTAAGTAAATACTCTATTTGCTTTCTAGGTATTACAATGCTAGCGCTTTATTTACCTTTTATAGTTCAGTAACTTCATTCTGTGCCTAAAATTGATTTCTAGCTATCATTTGAAATGAATTTTCCAACATACGGTTCTAAAATTGACTTCTTTTTAATATGTCAAAAGTTAGAAACTTTCTAACGGAAAAAGACTAAATTGGTGCCTGAAGACCGGACATGTCATCATTAAAGAAGTGATTTTAGTAAATCATAACTTAAATTTGGGCTAATGTTTTGAATGATTAACTGAATACCACTAGCAATACCTCTGACATATGTTGTCTACTAACATCTGCCATATAAGTGTCTGCAGCAAATGCAGAAAATTTACATCAAAAGAAATGAAACGTTACATTTTTTCAACTCACTCCATATAAATTTATACTTTGAAAGACTGTTGATTAAAGAATAAACAAATGTACAAAGATAACATTCTTAATAATATAATTTCTTGTTACTAAGTGACTCTTAAGGTCTTCTAAGCTTGATTTTCATTCCATTTTAAATATGACTTTCATCCACTCTGTTGCCAAGACAACTGTAAGTACCAACAACATTCATCTAAACCATCTCAGAGTGTGTTAAGATCTGCCCATCCTTTAAAGAAAATAAATCAGTAAGACTTCTAACGCGTGCTGTGTGCCCATTCTGCACACTGGCAGATGAGAGGCTTACTGTGCAGAGCGGGGTAAACAGCGCAGACTTAAGAGTCAGAAAGACCTGCACTGGCCCGCGGGATCCACCGCTTGCCAGATGTTTAACCTTGAGCAAATTCATCTGAGCTTCTTCCCTCACCTGCAAAATGAGGACAATATCTTTCCAGAGGGATGCTGTGGGAATAAACGAAGCAATGTGTTTGAGGTATCGGGCATACAAGAGGCATGCCTGCCCTCACCAACGCCATACCCTTTAGTCAGACAATCAAATCAAAGCTCATGTCTGCCCGTACTAAAACTGTGACCGCGGGGAAGTTGTTTCACCTCTCTGCACTGGCGTCCTCTCTTTTTTAAATGAGGAGTACGCTACCTACATCACAGAGCTGCTGTAAGTCCCAAATACACAACATAATGCAAAGCATCTAGTGCAGTGCCCAGGCACAACACACATTCCACGGATACTCTGTTCCTTCCTCTTCTCTTCTTCGCCAAGTGTGTTCAACACTTGTTTCTCAACTGGTCCAGGATCTAGTAAACTTGCCTGACAGGTATCCAGGGGGTAGGCCGTTTTCTGGTTAGGAACCCTTGTGAATCCAGGGCAACACTGTGACATCTGTACTACAAGTTTCCTCTCAGTTTCAGAAGGAAAGAAAATATTTTTGCTATTCCCTCTGCCTTCCATTTTGTACACATTGCTTTTCCACAGAGGTCACTATATCAATTTCACTCTTTCCATCTTTTCTAAATACTTAAATAGGGACTTCCCTGGCAGTCCACTGGTTAAGACTTCGCCTTCCAATGCAGAGGGTGCAGGTTCAACCCCTCGTCGGGGAGCTGAGATCCCACATGCCTCCTGGCCAAAAAACCAAAAACATAAAACAGAAGCAATATTGTAACAAATTCAATAAAGACTTTAAAAAATGGTCCACATCAAAAAAACCTTTAAAAAAAAAAAGAAAACTTAAATAGCTTTCATTTCTCCTCTAAATGGATATTAGCTTCAGTATGCTGCTTAAGTTAAAACCAAAATACATCTATTGTTTTCACCACCGATATCAGTGGTGCCAGAAAACAAAAATATACTAACACTTTGTGTTTCCTCCCAGGTGTTACTCTACACATTTAGTTCCAAAGAAATCTTTAAAATCTAAATTATTTCAAAATAAATTTTTTATTATATTTACTCCTGATGCTAGTTTTAAAACCTTTAACATCGGGACTTCCCTGGTGGCACAGTGGTTAAGAATCCGCCTGCCAATGCAGGGGACACGGGTTTGAGCCCTGATCCAGGAAGATCCCACGTGCCGCGGAGCAACTAAGCCCACGCGCCACAACTACTGAGCCCACGTGCCACAACTACTGAAGCCCGCATGCCTAGAGCCCGTGCTCCGCAACAAGAGAAGCCGCCGCAATGAGAAGCCCGCGCACCGCAACGAAGAGTAGCCCCCACTCACCGCAACTAGAGAAAGCCTGAGAGCAGCAACGAAGACCCAACGCAGCCAAAAATAAATAAATAAAACCTTTAACATCTTTCTACTTCAATATCAAAGCATGATAATTCAAATAAAACAAAAGCTGTCATAAACACAAAATCACTGTAACGTGAAGTTTCCCTCAAAACTAATTCAAATAGTTTTCTAAACACTGAGATTCATTTGCTAGTTAACTAAATATGCAGCCCTGATAGTCACCTGTGTATGTATCCAGCTGTGTATGTTTAAACAGTAAGAATGAATTAAAACATTTACCCACAAATTTTCACGGTCCTAAAATTGGAAATAAGCCATCCTCTTCCCCTCAAAAAAAACAAAACAAAAAAACCCCTGTATTTAACATCTGGAGAAAAGTCTGTAAATATAAGAAACTTCTCAATAAATATTTTACACATCCAATATTTAACTAGGCCACAGAAATCTTACAAAATAACTCAAAGTTATTAGATGAAATTACCTTCCATGAGCATCTCCACGTGAGAAGGCAATGCTTTCAGAGCTCCACAACATGGGCTCCTAAAGCAACAGCTAAGGAATTACAACAGGAGGCCCTTTTCCTGTCATTTTGCAAAGACTGGGTAAAGGCGGGAGTGTCTGACGCCTACCGTCCTATACAATTTGTGTCAACAGCACATGCCCTCCAAAAACTCTTCTATTTAAAAAAAAAAAAAAAATCCCACAGTAGGGAGTTGTTGTTTTTCTTAATTTATGAAGCCAAAATATTTGGGAAAAGGAATGTGTCTGAACACGAAGTAAAAATAGGACATGACACACAGCAAGCTAAATATCGGGTTTTAATAACTGGTTTAATAGAGCCTGAAACGTGTACGGGAGGACACGGGCTTCAAGAATGACGACAAAAATGAATACTGCGCTCCGACAGAGGCCACGGTACAGTCCACGGACCCTGAATCGCAGCCACGGTTACAAATGTCAAAATCAATGTAGTCTGTGTGCCATCCACCTCCTTCCAATAATAACGAAACCAACTCAGATTTCTCGGTGGTGTAATCACAACTATGACTGTGGGGGAAATGAATGCAGCACGATGAGGAAAATACCACAAATTAAAACCACCCCATGTAAAAACATGACCAAATTGGTCACTGGGAGGGGGAAAACAAAAAACAAAAAAACACACCCACTTTTGCTATCCAATAAAAGGAATCTGGCCGCATCCCACCTGCCCAAATCAAGGGCTCCTGATTGAAGAGCAAACCTGCGTTATCCCCCCTCCTTTCTTCTCCCATCGCGTCCCCGAGCCTGTGCGCGGAGACACGCGCGAAGGGGACCAGAGGATGGGAAACAAAACGGGGACGCGCGCAGCCTGCGGGGACGGAGGGATGGAGGGATGGGGGGCGGGCACCACGTACCTGTCCCGAAGGCCTTGGCCACCAGCCAGGCCAGATTGCAGGCGATTTTGGCCCTGGAGAAGTCGTAGTGGTCGAAGGGCTTGATGGCTGGAACAATGAACGTCCTCCTCCCGTCCCGGGGGTCTGCAGCATCCCCCATCTTCACGCGCTCGGGGCGCCGGCCCGCCCTTCACATGGTGCTGCCGGCCGCGGGGTAGGCGCTGGGGGGTGGGGGTCGGGGTCTGGGTCCAGGCCTGGGTCCGGGCCGCTCAGAGCATCGGCCCCGCGCGCCCGGCCCGGGATGAGGCGGCGCCGCGTCCGGCCGTCCCGCGAGCCTCCCGCGAGCGCGCGTGCGGGCGCCTCCCCTTTGTCTCGGCGCGGCCGGGCCCGGGCGCGGCGGGGGCGTCCTCAGCGGTCACGTCGCGGGGGCCGTCCCGCCATCGCGCCGCCCGCAGCGCCGCCCTCCGCTTGCGGCCCTGCCCTCGGGGCGCCCGCCGGCCGGAGCGCGGGGCCGCTGGGACTCGCCGGGGACGCGGCCGGGGGACTCGGGCGGCCCCCACCCGGCGCAACCGGAGCCGCCGCGGAGAACGTCAAAGTCCCTGCGGCGCGGGCGCCGACAGCCGTCCCTCCCGGCGCCCGCTCCCCGCCACCGCCGCGCTGCCGCACCGCGCCCTCCGCCTTGCGGACGCCGTCAGCCCGGCGCTCGGGCCCCGCCCGGCCAGCCCTGCCCCGCGCTTCCCCTGCGGCCGCCCGCGCTGTAGCCGCCTCCGCCGCCGCAGCTGCGGTTTTCCAGCTGCCGCACTGGACCGAGCGACGGCGCGGATCTGCGCATGCGTCCTCGCGCGGCCCGCCCCGCCCGCCGCCCAGCGGGGGTCCCGGCGGCCCGCGGAGCATGCGCGGTGGCGGCGGCGGCTCTGCTGGTCAGCCGAGTGCACATCCTGGCGTCCTGGCCCGGCGTGCGGCGGCCGCTGACCCTGCTGGAGAGGCGGGGAGGGAGGGGGAGACGGGCCTCGCTGTGGCTTTCGTGTTTTCGCGACGCAGTGCTGAGGCACAGAGAACTGATGTTTATTAAAATGCTTATTTGGTGGCACACACTTTGCTGCCAACTTGTGCCTAAACAATTCCATCTAGTCCTCTAAGTAACCCGAGGGGGTGGGTGTGATCGCTGATTGACCACAAAGGTATAGAGGTCAAGTGGGGTGATTAAGTCACACGTGAGGCTTGACCAGGATTGAGGATCTGGGAAGCTCCCCACCGGTGTTGATTTCACGACTTCAGGATACTTTACTCCATGCTCTCCACTTAAATGTCCTCCCTCGGGAGGGGGGGCACATCCATCAGCGCCTCCAAACAAAGCATCAGTTCCTGCACGAAGCCAACCGCATGACCTGGCATCCACAAACCCTTGTGGCTGCATTTTGTCAGAGCCGCTCCGTTATCCCGAAGGGGCATCTTCTCAGATGTCAGTGTCCTGGCTCAGCCGTGCTCCTTCTGTCCCCTTGGCTCACTCCTACTCGGCCCGCAAGGCTCTCACAGGAATCACCTCCTCCTGGAAGCCTTCCCTGACAGCTCTTGATCCTCCCCGTCAGGGCTGCCAGGCAGGTGCTCTCCTGTTCCCAGAGCACCGTGTTGTTCCGTCCCAGCTCTTGCACATACTGTACATGCAACCATCTAGGACTTGTCTGTCTTCCCACTGATGACAGCATCTATCTCCCGCACCCACGTAGGGCCCAACCCATAGTACTTGCTCAATTAATGTACAAGGACTCGGGATGGATATCATCGTAGTTCACTCTTGTTGAGCTTATTTAACTCAGAATTCCTCACATTATCTCCTTTCAATACATTATCGAATTTTAATCATTGTCCAACCCTGTGTTATCTTCATTTCACACACATACAAAAAAGGAAAGCTCAGAAAAATTTGAAAATTACCCCATATCACACAACTAGTAAACTGGTTGACCCAAGATTTGAACCCAGGACTGTCTTACTCCAAAGTCCATGCTTTAACTACTAGGGCTTCTCTGGTACTCCCTGCCCTTAAGATGGAAGCAGGACATACGAAATATGGGGGGTGGGGAGCGGGCTTTGGACCCTACTATCTAAAAGGGCAGCTCCACTGGCAAGCAGGCCCCTTTGATCCCTACAAATACTCCCCTGGAACCTAGTAGGGCATTACAGATAAACCTACTAACAATATGGGCTACAAAAAGAACGTGAGTGACAAGAATAACACACCACAGGGTGGTTGATGTCATTTTTCAATAAGTGAATGAATATTAATAAAGTATTTCTCATGGGCAAGGCCTTTTGCTAGATCATTCAGGGGATAATAAAACTAGCATATGAATAATAGTTGACACAGCACATTCATATGATAACTACCTTAATTCTCACATCCATGCTGTGAAATAGGCGTTATTACTATCTTTCAATTCTAGATACAGGACTGAGGATCAGAGGGATTAAGTTGCGTGGGCAAGATTTCATGGTTGATTCATACCTGAGTCTGACTTCAAAAACAAGCATAGGTCTTCTGGCTCCACTCCCCGGGCTCCTTTCCCTGTGCCTGTTCCCTCCCCAGATTACGGAGGCTGACATGTACATAAATAAATATAATACAATGACGTAAAAGAGGTAAGTGCACATAAAGTGCAGAGGGAACATCCAGAGAGAGGGATCAGGAGGGTTTCGTAGCGACTTCTGTTAAACCGAATGTACTCAAGTTCACCTTCAACGAAATCCTAAAGTGACAAGTCAAATTAAGAGAAACCTATATACTGGAAAGGTTGAAGAGAGATGCCAAAGCATTTCACCAGTCACCGTGACCATCTGCAAACCAATGCAAGATTCTCGAGGCCAGAAACCACGCCCAACCAACTCTATGCTGTGTTTGTGACCTAGCACAGTGCTTCGCTCACAGAGGGTGCTGGGTGAATGCTTGTTGAATTTTACTGAAAACGATTTCAACCTAAATAAACACGATGAGGAAGAGAAGGAAGCACAGACAGTTGCTCTGCTTGTCCTTTGATTCAGTGGTGATGCATTTAGTAGCGATGGCATAACTATGACCCCAATTGGGGGGGAGTGTGTGTAGGAATGGAAAAAAAAAAAAAAAGCCTACACAAAGAGCAGCTTTTACTTTCAGGGAGGCTGTGAAACTTGGGGTCATAGTAGGAGGCTATTATTAACAGAGAAACACCCTGAGTACAAAGAAGAAGGATTTACTTTCAGGGAGACAGACACTCTAATAGGGTGCTCTTTGTGATACCTTCCGAATGATCCCTTTTAACAATTGGAAATCTCTGCAGAGTACCGCTGTCAAAAAGAAACGCTCTCCGCTGCCTTCTTGAGGTATCTGACTTCATTAAAAATCAGAAACAAAACCCAATGATTCTTTGGGCCAGCTTGTCCAACCGTACAACCATCCCTCTATTTTTTATCTCCAGGCTTGGAATCTATCCATCAGGCAACAGTTACACTATTCCTACATGTCTATTCCTCCTCCTCTCTGTTTTAAAAGTTGATCTCCTTTCTCCTGGAAAATCCACAATGTCAGCCAGACTTCCTTCCTTGGGGCCATCCTCCATTTCTCTGTCTTTGGATAGACTCATAAATTTATTCATTCATTCATAAGCCAATATTGATTGAGTACCTGGGTGCTGAGGCTGCAGTGTCGAACAAGAGAGCTGAGAAAGCAAATTTTGAATGGGAAAACTGAGAGATCTCGGGGACTGGGCAGCCCAATTCTCCTCCCGTTGGCATGATTACATCTTCATAGGCTCAAAGCCTCGTTACTTCACCCACAGAAATCTTCATTGCGTCCCCTCGGAAACAGAGAAACACTAAACACTACACTACACTAAGCACTACAGTAAGAATGCACGTTATTTCTTTAACTGAATGCACGTATTCACATACTGTCATCCATTTTCAATTAGTTACACTCACAGGAGCTAACGCTTATTGAGCACTTTGTGTGTATCAGGCCCTGTTCCACATACATTAACTTATTTAACCTTCACCACAGCCCGATTTTCCTCATTTGGCAAATGGAGTAACCAAGGTACAGAGGACTTAAGGAAGTGGTGGAGACCTTATGTTATTTTGAAACTCAAGGAAATAGAATAAGTCACCTTTGAATCAGCCAGGTTAAGAATGACTGGCAGGGGTGGGGTAGGTTTAAAAAAAACCAAGAATGCTTAGCTAACTGATGACAATAAGATGTTAAACTGGCTGAAGTATAGCCGCATCTGGTAAACCAAGTTGGGGTAGAAGAGTGTGGGCCGAATGGCAGGCACTCCATCATTTCTAGACACGGTTGTGGTTTTCACCCGCAGAGCTAACAGAGTTTTACAAGGATTACCTCATCAACCTTCACAGCGACTCCAGCAAGGCCTGTGTGGTCTGAGGCCAAGTGTGGAGCTGGGGCAGCTGAAACCCTGGGATTCCCGAACCCTCCCAGCAGGGCCCCGTGAGTCAGTGTCTAAACCCAACCAAGAAGCCTGGCCCTCAGCTTCCCAGGGGCGGCCCTCCCGTTTCCCAGATCCCTAAGACCTTTGTCCTTTATTTATTCCCTGCTCAAACCTGAGTCTCCAGTAATGGACAATGCTTCTACCACTTTCAGAATCATTGAAGACGGGTAAGGATCTTGGAGGAAACAGAAAGAACACCAGTCTGGGGGAACTCCCTGGTGATCCAGTGGTTAGGGCTCTGCGCTCTCACTGCCGGGGCCGGGTTCAATCCCTGGTCAGGGAACTAAGATCCCACAAGCTGCATGGCGTGGCCAAAAAACAAAAAATCAAACAAAACAAAAAACAAAAAAGGGAGTGAGGGCTTCCCTGGTGGCGCAGTGGTTGAGAATCCACCGGCCAATGCAGGCGACACGGGTTCGAGCACTGGTCGGGGAAGATCCCACATGCTGCGGAACAACTAAGCCTGCGCCACAGCTACTGAAGCTCACGCACCTAGAGCCCGTGCTCTGCAACAAGAGAAGCCACCGCAGTGAGAAGCCCGCAGTGAGAAGCCCGCGCACCGCAACGAAGAGTAGCCCCCGCTCGCCGCAACTAGAGAAAGCCTGCATGCAGCAACAAAGACCCAACTCAGCCATAAATAAATAAATAAATAAATAAATAAATAAATAAATAAATATATTTATTTATTTAAAAAAAAAAAAAAAGGGAGTGAGGACCTTGGGGTCCACTACTGTTTGGCCACATGATTTGGGGGAACACATGTCACTTCTCTGCTCTCCGATTTCCACTTCTGTAGAACAAAGGAGGTAGAGTTAGGCAAATTCTAAGGCACTCCCAATGCCAACAGGCCACAATGGGAGGGTGACATCTCTGTACTTTACCAGACCATAACTGAAGGTTTAATCAGTCAGCTGGCTAGCGTTCAAGATTTAAATCTTTAGAGCAGAAGTTACTTTTTTTATTTCCAGAAAGCATTATGATAGGATAATGCAAAAAGGCTAGGGGAGGTTACAGGACAAGAAATGGGGTCCTCCAGTGAAGGCAAGGACCAAATAAAAACTGGAAGGGGACTTCCCTGGCGGTCCAGTGGTTAACACTCCGCATTCCCAACGCAGCGGGGAAGGGGGCACAGGTTCAATACCTGGTGGGGGAAGATCCCACATGCTGCATGACTTGGCCAAAAAAAAAAAACTGGAAGAAGTCTAGCAAGAGGGGAATGTATGCAGCTGTTTGTGGGTAAATCCAGTAGTTCCGCTACTTGAGTCATCAAGGTCTAGAGTTTTAGAACGTCACCTAGTCACTCATGAAGATTTTGTTCTTTTTATCAAGTTCTTGATGGAAACATCCCACATATCCACCAGTAGAGGATTGCGTCAAGACTGATCAAATAAATTACGCTGTACATCGGGATCATATAGAGAGATCTCCAAGACATCATATGGTCAAGTAGAAAGGGGGGTGCAGAGTAGTAGGTTTTAGTTGGTATTTAGAAAACATGCCTGCTATGTTACTATAAATTCAGATTATGAAGAATCAGGTATATATTAAAATGTGTGAAACTATCATAAAATAACAATAAAAAAATTCTCAGTACTAAAAAAACCGGAAAACCAAAAACCAAAGACAAAAATACATATTCATTGACTCTCCATGGATATTCCTGAATGTTTGAACAAGAAATTGGAGGAGTAGGTGAGAGACCTAGGCTTCTCTTTATATGCTTTGGTACCTTTTGATTCATAGGCATCTTTACTCATTCCAAACATTAACTTAATCTATTTTAAACTCACCTCTTCACTCTTTCCTGCTATGTGGCTTCGGCTCCCCCCGACCCACTGACACTGTGCTCACAAAAGTCCTTCACGAGCTCCTGTTGTGACTCCTGTGCTCCTGTTTCTTTGGCCCCCGTGACGTGTGGCACTTACAACTGCCCCTTTGTTCCTGAGGCCATCTTCTCTCTCAGGTTCTGTGGGCTCCGGGAGACCCGTGTTCTCTCTGCTGTCCTTCCAAGCCCAGCAGAGGAGACGGTCAAAACTCAGCCCTTGGCCCCCTCCTTCCTCTACACTCCTGCTCCTGGCATCACAGGGATGTCTTTATGGCTTCAACTCTCATCACTGGACCAGGCAGTTCCCTAATCTGTGTCTCAGCTTCTGACTCGCACGTGCTGCTAACATGTGTCATCGTCCTCGAGCCCTGCACCCAACCAATCCGAATATCTCTCACTTCCGTTCCCTCTCATCCACTCCCACTATTTCTCACTTTCTGAGCCCACAGGTGAATGTGAGAATCTTCCTAAACCTGAATTTTGGTGATTCAACAAATATCCACAACCAGCAAACTTTCATGGTTTCAGACTATGTGTCTGATACTGTCCTAGGCCTTTCACATACTGCAGCTTATTGAATTGAATAATAAGATAGCATGTACTCGAGGTATTAATCGCATTTTACAGCTGGAAAATGGAGGCCCAGAGAGAGTAAGAGAATTCCTCAAGGTTTCATGGGGAGAACAGAGCGGACACTCAAAGTCACGGCTCCTGATTTCAAGGTCAGGAATCTCTCCATCCGCACACACCTGCTTGCTTGATCTGCCTGGCTTCCTAAACGTGGTCTAAACATTTGCCTTGATTCTGAGGATCCCCTACAAAATGGCCTTCGCTATGTTTGTATTTCCCCAGTATTCTCCAGTACATATCGAGCCAAATTGCTCTCAAGACCTTGAACATTTTGAATCCTTTCCCAGGCTTATTGATTTGGATGATTTTTTTCTAACCTCCTTCCATAACACCCTCCACCAGACCAACATGAGCTATCGAAATCCTCTCATCTTTCAATATCTGCCTCAAATGCCACCTTCTCTATGAAGCCTTCACTGCCCCACCGTTGGCTTCCCGGATCGATTTGTGCCCTTTTATGGTAAGTTTTGTCTTGAATTATAATTCTTTCTGTGCACCATAAGAGAAGAGACAATCTTCTCATGCAGCTCAATATTAAAAAAACAAACAACTCAATCAAAAAATGGGCAGAAGACCTAAAGAGACATTTCTCCAAAGAAGACATACAGATGGTCAGCTAACACATGAAAAGATGCTCAACATCAGTAATTATTAGAGAAATGCAAATCAAAACTGCAATGAGGTATCACCTCACACCAGTTAGAATGGACATCGTCAGAAAATCTACAAACAACAAATGCTGGAGATGGTGTAGAGAGAAGGGTACCCTCTTGCACTGTTGGTGGGAATGTAAACTGATACAGCCACTATGGAGAACAGTATGGAGGTTCCTTAAAAAACTAAAACTATAATTACCATATAACCCAGCAATCCCACTACTGGGCATATACCCAGAGAAAACCATAATTCAAAAAGACACATGCACCCCATTGTTCATTGCAGCACTATTCACAATAGCCAGGACATGGAAGCAACCTAAATGCCCATCGACAGACGAATGGGTACAGAAGATGTGGTACATATATACAATGGAATATTACTCAGCCATAAAAAGGAACAAAATTGGGTCATTTGTAGAGACGTGGATGGATCTAGAGACTGTCATACAGAGTGAAGTAAGTCAGAAAGAGAAAAACAAACATCGTACATTAACGCAGATATGTGGAATCTAGAAAACTGGTACAGATGAACGGGTTTGCAAGGCAGAAATAGAGACACAGATGTAGAGAACAAACGTATGGACACCAAGGGGGGAAAGCGGTGGGGGGGTGGGGCGGTGGTGTGATGTATTGGGAGATTGGGATTGACATGTATACACTAATATGTATAAAATGGATAACTAATAAGAACCTGCTGTATAAAAAATAAATAAAATAAAAATTTAAAAAACAAACCAAAAAAAATAAAGAGAAGAGACAATCTTATTCTGCTTCATAACCTCCATCAGTGCCTAATATATAATAGACCACAGGAAGTATTTGTTGAATAGAAGAAAGAATCAGTGAATTAACAGGTAACAAAAAATACACATCAACACACATTCTAAGACCGTGAATCAGACCAATATAACTTAACTAGCTTATACAGGAATTAAAAATGGAAAGTTAATCTCCTTAATACTATACTAAGTCATTTCCATTGGTTCCTAAATACTAGTCTATTATGTTTTATTAGAATTTATAGTGAGAAAATGTAGTGATTTTTTCCATAAACTAATTTTCTTCCTCTGAAGGACTATTTTTTATTATGAGATTGTTCCCGTCCTGATTTTTTTCTGTTAAAATGTCCTTTCTCTCATGGAATAACCATGATTACTGACGATGGTTGAGCTTTTTGTATCCTCATTCAGAGAAATGAAAAGTGGACAACCTGTATTTTCTCCTCTTCAGTTTATTTACTTATTCATTCATTTGGGAACCATCGCTGCTCTGTGAAATCCCAGTCTGGAGGTCACTGCTCTAATCGACCGAACTAAGTGAATTAGTCCTGCCTAGCTTCTTAAACAAAACTGGCTCCAAATAGCATTCAGAAAAACAAAGGACAAATGTGTTATTTTTGTGTTATCATATTTGCTATGGAAACAGTGATCACTCTCGTTTCAAATACGTTCATATTTGAACAAGTGATGGCATATGGGCTAAATTTTCCTTCTTTTTTAGTCACTAAAAATATAAATCAATTCTTCCTTTAAACCTCTTGTTAGGAGTTACGCTTCAACTTTTGTGGACCTCTTTCTAAATGGATTTCGAACTGCTGCTGAAGGTAGGATATGGTCGTTCCTTTCGTAATGCCCTATAGACAGCTAGAAAAATGTACTGCCCCCTCTCTCTGATGTTTGATCTTTTGGGCCAGGCTACTGGGAGGATGCTGAATATATGATTTTAATTAACAGAAACAAAATAATGTGGCTTCCTTCTCCGGATTTAGTTTTCTCATCTGTCCCCATCTTCCTCCTCATTTTCTACATCAGAGAAATGCAGCTTCCTGTTTAGTTTCTTCTGTTGTTGATTTAAAGGTTCTGGATAAAACTGGAAGAGGAAAATTACAGCTTGAGCTTGAGCATTTGAAAAGGCAAAAGCCTGTGGCATCCAAAACGATATTGCTTATGGCACTTGGGTAACTCAACATTATTTTTGCCACTTGAGAAACACTTAGGGTCTTCAAAATCAAAGCTGGAGTTGAAAAGGCAGGAAAAGCAACAAATGGCCCAGTGGGTTAAAAATGTGCAGAGATCATCCTCCACGATTCCCAAACAAAAGACGTGTCCTTGAAAACAGAAGAAAGGCTCTGGAGCTTTAGCTGATCCATTTTAAATCTGCTTAAACCTGTTTCTTATTGCATTTTAAAACATTTTTTGTTACATTAGTGGACACAATTCAGAATAATAACAACCATTTGTAAAGAGTATCAGGAGATTTTTATTTGAAGGTAAATAGGATCGGAAATGCTCGGAACCACCTGGACGTGTGCGAATAGCAAACCATTTTCTCACCGCTGATCCTGTTTGTCTACATGAATATTCACAGAGCGGGGCTGGTTCAAGCAGGTTGGATACTTGTACATCATTTAACTTTCGATTTCATTTGAAATGAGTTTTGTTATTTACCTTCCACAGGCCACTTAGCTAGTTTGGCTAACTTTTGGGAGTGAGGATGGAACTGAGAGATGGGAGCAAAGACGTGGTGGGTAGGATCGGAAAAAAATGGTCAGAACCACAGCCTGTTCCCAAATCTTGGCCAGCACTTTTTAAAGTATGTATTTTTTCATTAGGAAAAGGGAAAACAGTACAAATAACTTAAGGAACCCTACATTAATACTAAAAACAATTTAGAATACGTTCTTCTAATTGCAATTGAGTATATTTTTTATACTTAAAACTCACAGCTTTTTCTCATGGTGAAAGCAATCCACATTTATTTCTTTGATTTAGAAAATACAGAAAAGCAAATGGAAAAAAGAAACACCTGCAATTTCACCACCCAGAGATATGCTTTGTATATACTTCCATATATTTTGTACCAAAGTGAGATCATATTGTATATCCCATTTGTACCCTGTTTCTTTCACATAATAGTATTATTAATATACCTTGATATTAATAATTATTCATCTAAAACATCAGTTTAATGCATAGTAGAATTCCATTGTTTGTATGCATTACTTTTGTTTGTTTGTAACCAAACCCCTGTTACAGGATATTTTTGTTATTTCGAGAATTTTTGTTTTTATGATAAAGCTGTAAGGAATACACTTGAACATACATCTTTGCTTACGTCACTGATTATTCTTAGATATGGATACGTTCTTAAATGTGAATTGTCCATTCATTTTTGTTAAGTCTTTTGATATATATGCTATACTGCTCTTCAGAGAAGTACAAATTTTCATGCATACCAGCAATATGTTAAGAGTACACATTGTTTTTTAAATTTATATTTCTTTAATTGCTAACTAATGATGTTAAACATTTCTTCACAATTTTATTTGCCTTTTTTCTCTTATAAGACTAGTTTCCCATTTATCTATTACAGTATTCATCTTCTTGTATTGATTTGTGAGAGACATACTATATATTCAATATATTAGCTTTGTCTCTCAAATAGTCATTTTTCCAAATTTATCACTTCTTTTTTTTTTAATTATTCCAAATGGGTGCACCATTTTATTTTATTTTACTTTTTATTAGAGAATAATTGCTTTACAATGTTGTGTTAGTTTCTGCTGTACAACGAAGTGAATCAGCTATATGCATACCTATATCCCCTCCCTCGTGGACCTCCTATCGCCCCCATCCCCCCCATCTAGGTCCTCACAGAGCACTGAGCTGAGCTCCCTGTGCTATACAGCAGGTTCCCACTAGCTGTCTATTTTATACATGGTCGTATCACTTCTCTTTTAATGTTACTTATAGCTTTTTTTTTTTTTTTGGTCGCACCACATGGCTTCTGGGATCTTAGTTCCCCGACCAGGGATTGAACCCGGGCCCTTGGCAGTGAAAGCACCAAGTCCTAACCACTGGACCGCCAGGGAATCCCACTTATAGCATTTTTTTTTATAAATGTATTTTTTTTTAATTTATTAATTAATTAATTTATTTTTGCTGCGTTGGGTCTTCGTTGTGGTGTGAGGGCTTCTCATTGCCGTGGCTTCTCTTGTTGTGGAGCACGGGCTCTAGGCGCGTGGGCTTCAGTAGCTGTGGCACAGGGGCTCAGTAGTTGTGTCTCATGGGCTCTAGAGCGCAGGCTCAGTAGCTGTGGCGCATGGGCTTAGTTGCTCCGCGGCATGTGGGATCTTCTTGGACCAGGGATGGAACCCATGTCCCCTGCAATGGCGAGCGGATTCTTAACCACTGCGCCACCAGGGAAGCCCACCACTTATGGCATTTTTATGATGTATTTGTTTTTCTGTAGTCAACTCTGTTAATCTTTTCTTTTCCAGTTTCTACCTCAGATGTTAAACTTAAAAAGCTGTTCCTCCACTGCCACTCTGCCCAAAAGGTTATATAAATGCACATATAAACTAATAAAATACACGAATGAATTGTCACAGGTATTTTGTCTGCAGAGGTATTGAGACTGCACTGTTTTGATCTCGAGAACATTTTTACTCTATGTAGTAACACAAGCATTTTAGTCAGAAGTATACCAACAATGTTGATTGTGAAGATAGTGTTTTCACAGTGAGTGCCATTAGGCTAATCTAAATCTTTGACCAACTTTCTGTACTGTGAAGTTAAACCACTCTCATCTTTTTTCATTTTCTTTTGCTGTTTTACCTAAGTTATTTTTATTGGGATTAGTTCTTTTCCATGTAAATTTACAAGATTTATTTATTTTTTCGTAAGACCTTTTTGGCCATATCAAATTCTAACAGCAACCTGCGATTATAAGTTTTCTTTTGTGGCCTACAATTTTATTTAACAAGTTCAGCTTTCCTGAGTCACATTTTTATACCTCTAAGTTTGTTTACAAAATGGGATTCTCCAAGCAGCTGTTTATTTATTACTGCTTTTACTGTCTGTAACCTGGGCTGTTGTCTTTTTGATTTTGTGTGGATTGTTTCTTTCAGTGATTTTCATTATGAGTTGGATAGTAGACTGATGGGTGACAACGTTTGTAAACGCCATGTTTCACTATAGCACACGAGAGAACAAAGTGGGACCCCTTTGCCAGCCCAGGGACAGTAAGTGATGCGGTGATTTAAAATATGTCCACAAATTCTTCTTCAGGTGATGTGCCCTTCAAAAGTTGGAGCCTGATTCCCGTCCCTTGAGTGTGGCCTGCAAAAAGGGGTTCAATTCTAAGGAATAGGGAAGAAGCACAGGGGGCAGCACCCATCAACCCAGTCCCTGGAGACTAGGTCACGAAAGGCATGGCAGCTTTCGGCCTGCTCTCTGATCACTTGCTCCTGGAAATCCTGCTGCTATGTCATAAGGACACTCACGTGGTTTCTGGAGAGGTCCCCTCGGTGGAGAACTGAGGCCACGGGTCAACAGCCCTGTGTAGGCACCACCTTGGAAGCAGAGCCTCTGGTCCCCGGTCCCCAGCAAGCCATCAGAAGAGGCCACCAGCCTCCTGGGAGGCCGAGCCACAGGGACTCAGCCAAACTGCTCCTGGATCCCTGACCCTCTGAAACTATGTAAGATAGTTTGGGGTTAATTTGTTCTCAGCCATCGTGAAGGGGAGATGACAGTGAGTTGAGGGGAGGGGTCAGAAAAGGCTTCCTGGAGGTGGCACCTGGGCAGTAATTTGCTCTCCATCAGGGATGCTACAGCTGGTGATGCCCTTCTCTGTACTGCTCCTCCACCCTTCAAGCCACCTCTCCTTTCAGCCTCACCTCCCTACCTTCCTGTCCTTACCTTTCTTCCCCTCCCTGGTCACTCTCTCCCCCTCCTTTCTCTTCCCATTCACACAGCAATGGGAAGGGTTGTATAAACCATTCTGGATTTTTGGTAGGAAGAATACAGCATTGATGATCACGTATTACCCCCACTAAAAACATTCACTTCCACGGTACAGATTCCTATGGGATGGAGAGGTACTCCACACCCCCTTTCATCCTCCTAAGACGTTCATCACTTTGTGTCCACTGTGGGTGGGCAGCCCAGGATTTCAAACGAACTGTTGGGGAAATAGATACTTTATTTATAGCTCAGGGGATGTTTAAAATTAACTGTAATACAAAAACAGGGCCCTTAAATAGTCAAATTAGACACTTGGTTTTTATTGATGAACAGAACGAAGAGAATAGAACCATAGTCCTAATATGTCTTCTGCCAAGAAGAAAATTTGCTGACAGAGGTGGGATGAACAGCTGTAAACTCAGAAGTCAAGCCTATTTGTACCGCTTTTCAAAAGATTTGCATTTGGTGTGGTGATATTGCTTACAGAATTGTCCATTCTCCGTAGAGCTCTCTTGGCCTCGGTTCTTCCATTGGCTGCTTCAGTGTCCTCACAACATGGCAGCAGGATTTGCCTGGAGCAAGTGACCCAAGACCACAAGGCTTATAAAAGATGACTCGGTAGTTTATGTAATAATCAGATTTTCAATTTATTTACTCCTGTCACTCACATAAATAAAGCACCTTAATTGCCTCTTCCTTTTTTTTAATAGGTCCCTTGACAAATATTCTTTGGGGGCCATCAGCTACAATATGTTTTGTGTCTTGAGGTAAGTTCTTTCCTTCAATAAACTGTTTTCCACCAGACACTTCCAGCTAAACATCCAAAAGGATAGTATGTCATTTTACAGAATAACTGTATGTAAGAAAGCAATAAAACCTCAAAATAATGATGTGTTATAGCAGGACCACATTATAGTATGACTCCACACAGAACTACCTCTTCTGAAACATAATGACCAAATACAGTAAATGTTTGAACTGTGCTAATCTATAAGTTGCATACCACCCTAACATCCAGGCCTGAACAGAATTCCAACATAAGAAAAGAGGGTCATTGCCTTAATTTTAAATCTCTTAAGGAAGATTAGAAGCCGCATTCAATTTAAAAAAACCACTCAGCATTGCTTCAGTTGATGAAATGCTGGAATAACAATTGTAATTCGAAGGACTGTGTTGTGTTGCTTTAGACATTCCAAGGGGACTAGAGAACAATGCTGAATAAAACAATGAAGGGGACAGTCTAGCCTGGTGGAAAGACAGACTGAGTGGCCTCAGAGGGCTTGTTCAACACTTGAGCTCTGTGACACTTCAGTGGTTCCTCACAGTTTCACGAAAGTTAATAAAAATGGTTTTGTCATACTCTTTTTAAAAAAAAATCTATTAATTATTGTAGTTTAGAACAACATTACATGGTCTTTACTACAAGCTGTTTTTTTTTAACTGATTCAGTAGGACCCCAGGTACTTTTTTGCAGAGGAACTTCTCTAAAAGAAAACAAATTACCACTTTTTCCAGGCAAATATCTTAGTTCTTTCTAAATCCCAAACATTATGTAAAAGATGCTTGCCAAGAGTATGATTGGGTTTTGATCAAAGGTCTTATTGAAACACATACTTTCCTAATTGCATCCTTTCCCAAAACTTCTTACAATAAAAAGTGACAACATAACTAATGAAGGGAGAAAGTCAGGCTCTACATAACATGTTCGGTTTGCTTTACCTGGTGTATGTGTTTTCAGAATTTGTAAAAAAACAAACAAAACAAAAAACCTACCACCACAACAATCCCTTGAAGCAAAGTTGTATGACGAATAAAGTGTTCCAGCCAAGTTATACATCTCTGCAAAGGGAGGTTTGAATGGCAAGTGCTGGGCAGGACAGACCCCTCAGGGCAGCAGAGCCCCTGGAACAAAGAAGCATTCAGGAGTCTCCAGGCCACTGCACACTCCAGTCTGTCACTAGCTAGACATGAGGCTGCTGGAGCTGTTAGTGGGGTTTGCCTGGAAAACTGAAAGGCATGGAAAGAAACACATTGAAGTGTGTCTGGCATCTGCCCATGCACTGCACTTCTGATAGACCAAATATTATTTTGGCACATGTATTATTTCATTAGCTAATAATGAGCTTTTACCATTCAGCAAAACTAAGACACTTCAATCTCAGTGTATCATGCTCCCAATTTGGTTTTTGTTTGCTTTTTTCCTTTAACTTCACATTCTGTCTTAAAGTACATAACCACTTCCTAACCATCAACGTCAAACAATCATCAAAAACCACAGTTTACTGTTTAAATTTGATATGTCACTTTTTTAAAAAAAGGCAATCATTGCAATCATCTTGGAGGTGTGTAGAAGCCAGCTTCTCCTCTGCAGGTTGTAATCTTATTTTAGGGCCTAATTAGAGAAGATTCCTTTTTGATACTTTACTGGATTTCAAGGAATGAGTTACAGAGAATGTTCTCCCGGAAAAGCAGAAATAAAAATCGTGTAAGAATGGATTAATGTAACAGTTCTCAACATTTTTTATTCTCAGCTGCCCATTCTTAACTCCCTATATCATTTGTCAATTTAAATACCTAAAACAGAAGAAACATGCCCAATTAGGCTTTTTAAAAAAGGCTTAAAAATACAAGAAGACTACACATGTGTAAAGGTTTAACTCACTATGTCCCTCTGCTGCCATTTTTGGGTTTTTCTCAGCCTGGGTGTGTCCCTTGAACTGCCCTCGCACCCCACCCTCACCCACCACCCCTTCGTGGCAGGTGGAGACCCAGGTGCATGAGGTGGTGCTGGGAAGAGAAAGAATCACTGCGTCCAGGTGCCCTCAGGGCCGTGAGTTCTCCCAGCTCTGCACTTGACCACAGGGTGACTTACCTCACTGGGACTCAGTTTTCCCATTTCGAAGTAGGGTGCTGAAGAAGGCGTTAGGAATGGCCTAAGTTAAATTAAATCACCTTTGGCATCTAAGTCTGCCTTTTAAAACAGTTTCTATAATTACGTAAAGAATTACCCACTCTATACATAGAAACAATGAAATACTACTCAGCCATAAAAAAGAATGAAATAATGCCATTTGCAGCAACATGGATGGACCTAGAGATTATCATACTAAGTGAAGTAAATCAGAGAGAGAGACAAATATTATATGATATCACTTACATGTGGAATTTAAAATATGACACAAATGAACTTATCTACAAAACAGAAACAGACTCACAGACATAGAGAACAGACTTGTGGTTGCCAAGGGGGAGGGGGTTGGGGGAGGGATGGACGGGGAGTTTGGGGTTAGCGGATGCAAACTATTATATATAGAATGGATAAGTAACAAGGTCCTACTGTAGAGCACAGGGAACTATATTCAATATCCTATGATAAACCATAATGGACAAGAATATTTTTTTAAAAAGTATAGGTACATATAACTGAATCACTTTGCTGTACAGTAGAAATTAACACAACATTGTAAATCAACTTATACTTCAATAAAAAATATTAAAATTGAAAAAATAAAAAAAAATTTTAAGGTTCTGAACTTTATAAAAAAAATGACTCACTCGTATTATTTTCAATTTGCTCCCTTTATTTTTGGTCTTGGGCCTGCGTCTTTAAAAATTCTTTTCCTTTCCTCTGGTTCCCTTCTCCTCCTGGTTGCTCAGCTGTATTCCTCTCTATCCCTATGTTCCCCCCCAAGCCTGGTTCACAGTTTCCTTCATCATTCTCCCAATTTTATTAAATACGACTGTGTCTTCACTCTTTCACCCTAGTAAAGTAATTTTGGAAAACACTGCTTGATTTTAAATGATTTATTCATTTGCTGTGTTATAAGTAGAAAATGCTAGTATTAAATCAATGTATCATAAGACATTCCTACTCAAGTTCAAAATGTTAGAATAATAGGACTTGTATTCAGCAACTACTGCAACTATTTGAAGGTATAAATCAGGCAGGACTGGTTTTGCTTTGTTTTAAAATATTTCAGGAAACTTACTTAGAATATTTCAAGAACATTACAGAAAGTTACAGAAAATAGCATAAAGAGATCTTTGATTGATCTTTGTCAAATCTGAATATTTTGCTATATTTGCTCCAAGTTTTTAAAAATAAAATGTTACAGGTACAGTTAAAACCTTCTATATGTTTTCCCCATCTCATTCCTCACCCTCTGCTTCCCATGTATACATTATACACTGAACGTTTTCTCCCTTACTTCTTTTTATAATTTTATTGCATATGAATATGTAACAAATAAAACACGTTACTGACGTATGCTTTTAAATTTTATATTAATGATATCAGACCATCTTTCAATGTTAACATTTACCCATGTTGACCCACTTAACTCAAGTTCATTTATTTTGATTGTTGTATAGCATCCTTTTATATGAATACACTACAGTTTATTGATCCACTTTACTATTAGTGGATATTTAGGTCGTTTCTAATTATTTGCTATTGCAAACAGTGTTACAGTAAATATTCTTGTACTCTTGGGCGCGTTTGTGAGAGTTGCTGGGAGTTACAAAGATGCACCTTTTCAACCTAAATATGTATTTCTCAATGGCTCTCAAAAGTGTGTGAGTTTCAGGGGACCTCCCTGGCGGCGGGTGCAGTGGTTAGGAATCTGCCTGCCAATGCAGGGGACACGGTTCGAGCCCTGGTCCAGGAAGATCCCACATGCCTCGGAGCAACTAAGCCCGTGCGTCACAACTACTGAGCCTGCACTCTAGAGCCCATGAGCCACAGCTACTGAGCCTGTGTGCCACGACTACTGAATCCCGTGTGCCTAGAGCCCGTGCTCTGCAACAAGAGAAACCACCGCAATGAGAAGCCCGCGCACCGCAACAAAGAGTAACCCCCGCTCGCAGCAACTAGAGAAAAGCCTGCGCACAGCAACAGACCCAACGCAGCCAAAAATAAATAAATTAATTAATTAATTTAAAAAAAAAAGATGTCTCCTCGCTTGTAAAAACGTGTGTGAGTTTCTCCTGGTCCACATCCATACCAGCTCTTGACATCATCAGATGTTTACATTTTTTCTGATCCGACGTATGGAAATGCAAGATCATTTTCGTTAGAATTTGCATATCTCTGATTGCAAGTGAGTTGGATCATTTTTGTTTCATGTTAATTGAATTTCTTCTGTGACTTGCCTATTTTCATTCTTTACCCATTTTGCTTCCCTTTTCTCATTCCCAATATTTCTTCCTTGTGTTTTTCTCTTATTATCAGATTAGTCTTGCCAGAAGCATGTCTATCTCATTAATAGTTTTAAAAAGTAACTTTTGGGGAATTCCTGGTGGTCCAGTAGTTAGGACTCGGCACTTTCACTGCCAGGGCCCGGGTTTGATTCCTGGTCAGGGAACAAAGACCCCACAAGCCAGGCAGCACAGCCAAAAAAATAAGTAAATACAAAATAAAATAAAAACGAACTTTTGTTTTTGTTGATCTAGTCTCCCTTTGTTTTCTGTCTTGTTAATCACTGCTCTTACCTTTATTTCCTTCATTCTATTTTCTTTGGGTTTACAGTGCTGTTCTCTTTATTACTTCTAAAGTTGATTGTAGCTCACTAATCTTTACTTTTTTTCCTTTTTTAATGTGACTATTTAAGGCCATAAATTTCTCTCTAAGAACTCCTTAGTCTTTGACCCACAAATGTTGATGTATATTATTTTTCAGTTATAAGAATTGTCTAGTTTATATTACTTCTTTCTTGACATGATAATTATTTGTGTTTTTATTAAGAAAAATTTCAAAGCATTATGTTCAGAGAGCACATCCTATGTATGATATTGATTATTTGATATGTGTTAGGATTTTTATTGTGCTCCTGTGTGATGTATTTTATATATGTTCCATGTATGCTTGGACAGATTGGATTTTACCTAATTATTTGTTGCAAGGTTCTTTATATGTGCATTTGATTAAGGTTGATACATGTGTTTTTCAAGCATCTGTATCTTTTCTAATTTTTGTCTGCTTTCTATGTCAATTACTGAGAGAGGAATATTCATACCTCAACAATATGCTTGTTCATGTTTCAGTTTCTCCTTGTACTTTGGACAATTTTGGCTTCATATACACTGAAGCTATGTTATTAGGTGCCTGCAAGTTTAGAGTTATTATATTTTTCTGGAAAATTGTTTCCTCTTATCATTGGATAGTTACCCTCTTTGTCCCTGATAATGCTTTTTGGCTTAATCATGGAGTTTTCTTTTGTTAGAATTTACCTAACATAGCTTTTCCCATCTTACCTTTTCACCCTTTTGGTGTCCTTACATTTTAAGTTTCCTGCTTATTGATGAGAGACAAACAGGTCGTCCTTGAGGCTCATTCCCTCCTACATTTGGTAGCTTAAGGAGAAAGTAGCTCAGCAGATTAACTCGATGGAAGGACAGGCTGATACCACATCCTGGTAGCACCAGCTTCCTCTTCCTAATAAGTCCATTTCTTCCATCAAGAAAGTCCCACTGTTTTGCTGTAAAATAGATGTTCCTTGCCTCTCCTTCCAACATCCTTAGAAATATGTAGAACAATAAAGGGGGGGCCTCTTTTTGGATCCTGTGACACATCACACCACTTGAGCACATTTCTCTGGGGGATAATGAGAGATGGGAAGATCGTGTGCCCTCTGTTGTTCTTGGCCTCTAAGTTTCCTCAACAAACAGCACTTTAATTTTCCATCACATGTAGCTAGTGGTATATATTAGTCTGCTCAGGCTGCCAGGACAAACACCATAGACTGGGTGACTTAAACAACAGAAATTAATTTTCTCCTAGTCCTGGAGGTTGAAAGTCCATGATCAAGGCTCCAGATGACTTAGTTTGTGGTGAGAGCTCTCTTCCTGGCTTGCAGACAGATGTTTTCTCGCTGTGTCTTCACATGGCCTTTCCTTGGTGTGCACATGTGCACATGCGCACACACACACACACACACACACACACACAGCAAGCTCCCCGATGTCTCTTCTTATAAGAACACTAATTCTATCTGATCAGGGCCCCACCCTTATGACCTCATTTAACCTTAATTCTTCCTTAAAGACCCCACCTCCAAATACAGCCATACAAAAGGCTTGAGAAAAACTCCACTATAAGCAGTGAGAGGTAAGGTAAATGATGTAAGGTTATTTTTATATTTCTTTAAATTTAGAGAATTTATCAGAAATATTTAGTCAAATATCTCCTAATAAATTTGGTATGAAAATCTGAACATGCGCTAAGTCAACTATCACATGAAGCGTTAATCATTCTGTTATTACTCTAATGTTAGCCAAGAAGGGTTGCATCTTGCATAACATCTATAATAAAGAGCAAAGTAGATGAGGAGATCATCTTAATGCATTCTGTAACTCATTCCTTAAAACTAAATATCAATTATAATTGTTTTGCCTAAATTCTAAAGTGTCTTTTAAAGGAAATTTGGAATTACTGCTCTTTTTTAAAAAATAAATTTATTTATTTGTTTATTTTTGGCTGTGTTGGGTCTTCGTTGCTGTGCGAGGGCTTCCTCTAGTTGCGGCGAGCGGGGGCTACTCTTCATTGTGGTGCACAGGCTTCTCATTGCGGTGGCTTCTCTTTGTTGCAGAGCGAGGGCTTCAGTAGCTGTGGCTCATGGGCTTAGTTGTTCCACGCGCGGCATGTGGGATCTTCCTGGACCAGGGTTTGAACCCATGTTCCCTGCATTGGCAGGCAGATTCTTAACCACTGCGCCACCAGGGAAGTCCTTGAATTACTACTCTTATCCAATATTCAGAGAGGGAAATTTTGATGACAAATCAATAACATATTGCTTTAAATATTTTATAGAAGGTGTTTTAAATAAGATACTTGAAGTGATAATCATTTTTTCAATAATCAATTTCCAGTACTTGCATTTAGGTGCAACTTTGCCTACCAAAAACCTTGAAAGAGCCAACGTACATCTACATTAGCAATAACAACTGTCATAAGTCCTTTAAGTGGTGCTTGGGTGAAATGAACTTCTAAATACTCAGCTACAGTGACATGGCAGGGTTTCTTAATCAGAACTGTTTTGGTTTTGAGCAATAGAAATCTACTCAAGCCATCTTGAAAATATACTATATAAAGGGTTTATTATAAGTAATTAGGTTATCACAAGGAGCCTCAAGAATGGGGCAACATGAAGAATTAGACAACTAAATAAGAAAACCAAATTAGAAAACTAAGCCTCTGCATTCTTACTTGGGGACTCTGTGGCTTCCTGTGTTCATCACATTTCTCTCTTTCTCTCTGCAGACCTCTTTCCCTGTGTTCATAGTCAAACATTTGCCCCCATTCGCTCTCAAGTATAATCATAATGTAAACCTGAAAATGTATGAAAGGACTCTCTAATTTCAGGTAGTCATATCTAACAATTAGGCTCAAGGCTCAGGAGTAAAGGTGATTTTTTCAACAATTATCTAAAAAGTTTAGAATTCTTATTTTCGTTCACCAAACTCAGGAAGGAAACTATTAATTTTTGAGTTGGTTTATCGCTGGAGTTTCATGAGATTAAATGCAAGTCTGAGGGATGTGATGGTTTCTTTTTCCAAACCACCATATTTGGAAATATAAGACATGCTCCAATTTTACAAAGAAATCTTTCATTGGGAAAATTAAATACTTGTCATCACACATGTATTGATCCTGCCTTGTTCTCCGTCCCTTCTTCCTGGGACCCCTTCATCAGTCCCCGGCCTCTGGCCCCCGTTGCTCTTTGCCTGTGTCCCAGGTAGGACTGCTCACTCTTAACTGTCCCTCCTGAGATACTAGCTGAGGTCAGAGCCCGGGCTTTCCACCACCAGGGACAAAGATCACGTGTCAGATATGTTGCTTTCAACACTCCAAATTAGTTTTAAACAAGTGAGGGGAAGATGAAGGTTTGGCTGACTTATCTGTGGAATAGGCAAATTCAGATCCAGGTGATGACAGATAATCTAGACAATTCCATTTCTGGACTTGTTTTCCTGCATTAGCCAGACAAGTAACTCGGCAATTAAAACTCACCAGATAATCTCATCATCTTTCATTTGGCAGTTTCTCGAGACAAAGCATGGCTACTTGCTTCATTGGGAGCAAATGCTGATTTTGTACTTAACCTGCCCTGTGCCGTCATAGGGCACAGAAGACTCCTGCTGACTAACAGAGAAAGAATTGGAAAATGGGAGTTAGGTACAAGTTTCAACCTTTAGAGAATGAGGAGCCTTTGGGTTAAGGCTCTCCTTACATCGTTTAAATCTTTGAAATGAATCATGACTGATTCATGGCCCAGCTATTTTATTTTATTTATTTATTTTTTTACTTTACTTTATTTATTTAGTTATTTATGGCTGTGTTGGGTCTTCGTTGCTGCGCGCGGGCTTTCTCTAGTTGCGGGGAGCGGGGGCTACTCTTCGTTGCGGTGTGCGGGCTTCTCATTGTGGTGGTTTCTCTTGTTGCGGAGCACGGGCTCTAGGCGCGTGGGCTTCAGTCGTTGTGGCTCGCAGGCTCAGTAGTTGTGGTGCATGGGCTTAGTTTCTCCGTGGCATGTGGGATCTTCCCAGACTAGGGCTCAAACCCATGTCCCCTGCATTGGCAGGTGGATTCTTAACCACTGCGCCACCAGGGAAGCCCCCAGCTATTTTATGTCTAAAGGACTGACATCTTGATTTTTAAATTGACAACAGTAAAAAGTGAAAGTCTTTCTTTGAGAAACTGGTATCCTTTCAGATCATTTCTGTATCTCTCCAGAAATGATGTTGCAAAAGGCTAATGATATATAATCAGATTTACAGAGCAAATCAGTTCACATCATTTCATTGGTTCTACTAATATGCTTACTGGTTATGCAGAGGAAAATATATTGTTGTTCCCATCTCAGAAATAGAGAAAGTGGCACAAAGCCCTTTTAGAGTCCTGGCCCACAGATCGCTGGCAAAACAGGGAGTGAGCCGGTGGAGGCCTGCCTCCCATGTTTTGAAGTGCTATCTTTTTTCCTATTTCCTGGCTCTTCTGTGTTGAAACGCTTCATGCCTTTAGTTGGGAAATGCCTTCATTAGAAATACAGTTTAGTCATTCTGGCCTTTTGGAAGTGGTTGTAAAATGACTGATCCTCGTGTTTTGGTTTGTGTTGGGATGTTTCAGAGCTGGGCGGTCCAGAAGATAATTTAGGGGCAATAAGGGCTAGCAGAAAGCTCCCAGGAGGTGGGAAAGCGCTGAATTATCAGCACCGTTAACACCACCAACGAACACTCCCGAGAATCTACTGCAGGCTAAGTCTGGAGGCATAAGACCAAAACAGACAAACAAATAATCATGACGTAAACACTGCCCTCACCGAGTTTCTAATGAGGTGTGGGGCATAAATGTAAACGTAGATGACAACGTAAAGTAATAAGGCTACGTGTACGGTGAGCACAGTTTTCAAATGAAATTTGGGTGGTGTGGACTAAGGGTACTTATGGGGGTGGAACCTCTTATTTTACTGCCAATCAGCAGATGGAGCTCAGAAGAAGGGGTGATTCTTAAGCACCTGGGCTGGTTGGTTAGACCTTGTGGAGGAGGCGTGGCTTGAAGGGAAGCCTTCAAAGAACATTGGAGCATAGACAGGCAGAAAGGAGGTAAGGAAGGCATAACAACAAAACAGGAGATGGCATGGGTGTGGGACTTCCGCGTACTGTTAGTTGGAATAGAGGGAATAAGTCATTAAGAAATAAACTTGGGGGCTTCCCTGGTGGTGCAGTGGTTAAGAATCCACCTGCCAAGGCATGGGACACAGGTTCGAGCCCCGGTCCGGGAAGATCCCACATGCCGCGGGGCAACTAAGCCCGTGCACCACAACTACTGAGCCTGCGCTCTAGAGCCCGTGAGCCACAACTACTGAGCCCATGTGCCACAACTACTGAAGCCCATGTGCCTAGAGCCCGTGCTCTGCAATGAGAAGCCCACGCACCACAACGAAGAGTAGCCCCCGCTCACCGCAACTAGAGAAAGCCCGCGCACAGCAAGGAAGACCCAATGCAGCCAAAAATAAGCAAATAAAACAACTAAATTTAAAAGAAAGAAACTTGAAGAGCACGTAAGGGTCAGGTGGTAGAGGGCTTTGAATGCCAGCTAAGGACATACGAGTTTACAGGTAGCGAATGGGCTGAACTTGGGTGGATGCAATTAGGAAGTGATTTTACTTACCACCACTTGCTGAAAACATACTCCAAATAGGATTTCTCTTCTTCACCCCTTGAGTGACTATTTGAGCAAGGTCCAGAGTTTTCAGGGCAAACTTAGGGCTTTGACTAAATATAAACAAACATGCCAGTCCCTCATCCGGTCAGAGCTCCTCTCTTGCCCTCCGCTCAGGCCAGACCTCTGGTTTGGGAGCCAGCAATGGGTGGGCGTCTGGTCTGTCCCTGCTCTATATACCGCCCCCCCCCCCCCCCCCGCCACGGCTCTTGGCTTCTTTAGGGTTGGAGACAGTGGCAGGTAAGGGATTAGAGGGAAAGTGGCAAAGTCTATTTCTCACATCTGGTGATGTTTGTAATTCTCGTTTGGCCACCTAATGTGTGGCGGGCATCCAAATGCTGGCTCTTTCACACAGCATGTAGCGAGGTCTTTGGAAGTCCCACCGGATGTCCTGTTACAGCACTGTTCCTGGCCTTTATCACCTCCATCCCCTTGTGGATCACCCACAGTATCCCTCTGTAGGGATCTAGGCAGATGGTTCTCTTGGATGGGGTTCTTCCAAGATCATCCTTTCCCAGCTACTCGCCGTGGTACTCACTTTGTCCACTGGAAACATTGCACATCCTTGCTCCAGAATTGGACAATGTTCCCCGAAACAGCAGACTGTTCCCACTGCTGCCTTTTCTTCCTGCCCTGACACCATGGGCAACTCCAGCTCAGCTCCCCATCCGATGAATTTTCCAGGGGAGTGTTAGGCACTAGTCCCTACCTTCATCCTGTATGACCCAATTTCCTGGGGGCATTTTCTCCCCCAAATGTTATGTTTCCACATTAGTAGCAAAACATCCGGCTGGAAAGTGAGATTCCAATCTCCCCTCTTGTAGATAGCGCCAATCTCTATAAATGGGTCAATTGGGATCCCTTCTTTTGGTTTGCAGGTGGGAGGGGAAGCAAAACTACAAGACTTTCTACTCACATTTGAGTTCCCTTACTACCAAGAATCTCACTGATGAATCTCTCCTGTTATAAAGGTTGGAAATGGGGGATGGTATTGATTATTGATGGATCTGTTTGGTCACCTCTTAGTTAGTCCTGCAGGGGTGTGTCTAGTCTCTTTCTTAAATATGGGTGCATTGTCACCCGTTGTCCAAGCCTTGAGGCTTTCACTGAAGTATTGAGACAAAATCTCCTCCCACACCCTGTGACATGGGAAGTGGGAGTCCAAGGAGGAGGAAGACATGAGGAAAGGGAACACATTTAAATTTTCTTCATTATGATTTGCCTAGGATTCTAGTGGTCTGTCTGTGAGCTTCTGCAAACCGTCCTAAATGATACCATTGGCTTGTTGGCTTGTTGGGCTGTGGCTGCCTGAACTGAACTTGAGTGAGCTCTCACAGGCCCTAAAGATTGCAGTTTTGTCTCTTTGCCTCATTGGTATCATATGTCCAGCCACGCGAGTCCATCTACCTCTTTCCTGCTTCCCATTAAGAATCGTTCTGATGCTTTATTTTCGAGCAGTTGCTATCTAATATTCTTTCAAGCTGAGCTTAAATGAATATTTATGCACCTAAATGTGGGTATTATTTTCTCTCCCAAGTTATGTTCCTTAAAGTAAATCCGTTTTCAGCCACGAATGCCTGTATCCCATCTCCAAAATGAGTTTTCAGTACATTCCTCTTTGATGTGTGCTCTCCACGCAAATTATGGCATGCATTTGAGGTGTCGTGGGAAAACTTGGGGTTTATGATTTTTTAATTTTTAAAAATGTTTTGAACATTATAGCAGTAGCCCATGCTTCTAATAACAAGTGCAATAACATGGAACGAACATATATAAAAGACAGCTAATTGTCTCCTCTTTTTCTACCTCTGTCCCAATGCCATCCATTCACTGCTGCTACCCTGAGATAACCAACGTCAGTATTTTGTTAACACATATACAAATATATATTTAGATATGCTGGGGGTTTATCTGTTATCATACTTTATACAGTTCCAGATTTTCCAAGATTCAGTACTGAATCCCAACTTTCTTTTAAGTACCCTCAGCCCATGCAGCCCAACTTACTTTTTTTTAATCTGACAGTTTATCATAGATTTCTCTGCAAGTTAGTAGATCTATGTCTATAACAATGTTTTCTAATTTCTTCATACATAATATCCCTCACACACGTTATTTTACATAGAAGAGTTTATTCCGTGTATACTAGAGTACGTTCACTTTGCTTAGTCTTTCCATATTATTTATCTGCATCCTCTCCTTCTCTCCTCTCCTGCTCCCCTATCCCTCTGACCACCCCTTTCTCCTCCAGGGAATTTGTGCAAACAAGATGATGCATATTTTTCTGTGTTTTTCTCCAGACATATAACTATACATAGATATGTAGATTTTAAACCATTATTTGCTTTGCAGCAGTGAGATTATATTATATACTCTGCTCTCATACTTTAGTTTTCTCTTGCAATAATGTCTCATCCAAATTCCTTTATGTCAATTGGCAGAATGCTAAGGCATTCTTCTTCATGGCTGCATAATATTTCACAGTGTGAATGAATGTAACATATTCAGCCATTCCTCTCTCAGTGGACATGCACTTTGTTTCAAATCTTTTTCACTATGAATGACCGCATGCGGGATCTTCATTGAGGCATGCAGGAGCTTTTGTTGTGGCACACGGGCTTCTCTCTAATTTTGGCATGCAGGTTTTCTCTTCTCTAGTTGTGGTGCGCCGGTTCCAGGGTGGGTGGGCTCTGTAGTTTGCAGCACACGGGCTCTAGTTGGGGTGCACGAGCTCAGTAGTTGTGGCACGTGGGCCTAGCTGCCCCACGGCGTGTGGGATCTTAGTTCCCTGACCAGGGATTGAACCCACGTCCGCTGCATTGTAAGGTGGATTCTTTACCACTGGACCACTAGGGAAGTCCCCTATTTCTGAGTTCTTTATTCTAAACCATTGAACTACGTGTCTTTCCCTCTTCCAAATCCACACTCTCTTAGTCACTGTAGCTAGATTACAAGCCTTACTATCAGGTAGAGTGATTCCTCCCCTTTTATTCTTCTTTGTCAAGATAGTTTAGCTATTCTAGGACCTGTTCCATATAAATTTTAGCATAAGCTTGCCTATGTCTTAAAAAATCTTTGCTGGGATTTTGATAGGAACTGCATTGAAGCTACAGGTTGATTTGGGGAGAACTGACATCTTTACTCTTTGGTCTCCCAGTCCATGAACACAGAATGTCACTTTATTTATTTAGGTCTTCTTTTATTTCATCAACATTTTACAATTTTCAGTGTACAGATCATCTACATGTTTTGTTAAATATATACCTAAGTATTTCATTTTCTTCGGGGTGATTGTAAATGGTATTGTGTTTTAAATTTCTTTTCCACATGTTCATTGTTAGTATGTGGAGATACCCTGGGTTTTGTGTGTTGATCTCTTATCCTATGATCCTGCTGAACTCAGTTCTAGGGTTTGTTTGTTTGTTGCAGATTCCTTGGGATTTTCTATGTAGACAATCGTGTTATCTGCAAATAGGGATAATTTTATTTCTTCCATTCCAGATGATATGCTTTTTATTTTATTCTTGCCCTAGAGCAGCGACTAGACTTTCCAGTACTACGTTGAATAATAAAATAGTAATAAAAGGGGACATCCTTGTCTTGTTCCCAATATTAAGGAGAAAGCATTTGGTCTTTCACCATTAAGTGACATTTTAGCCATAGGATTTTGTAGATTCTTTGTGAAGATGAGGTAATTCCTCTCTATTCCTATCTTGTTGTTGTTGTTTTTTTTTTAATCATGAATGGGTGTTGGATTTTGTCAAATGCCTTTTCTTTGTTAATTGATATGATCATTATGATCTTATGATTTTTCTTCTTTAGTCTGTTGATATAGTGATTACATTGATGGATTTTCAAATGTTGAACCAGCCTTACATACCCAGAGTAAATCCCACTTGGTCATGGTGGATATTTTTTTTTTAAATACTATGTTGGAATCAATTTGCTAATATTTTGTCAGAATTTTTGTATCTAAGTTCAAGAGAGATACTTGTCTGCAGTTTTCTTTTGTTTTACTGTCTTTGTCTGATTTTATATCAAAGTAATACTGGCCTCCTAACACATGAGTCAGGAAATATTCCTTCTGTTTCTATTTTCTCGAAAAGACTAGGTAAAACTGGTATTAATTCTTCTTTAAATGTTTGATGATCTCTCCAGTGAAGACATCTGGGACTGGATTTCTTTTAGGGAATTTTAAATTACAAAATCAGTTTTTTAATGGCTGTAGAATGATTTAGTTTCTCTATTTCATCTTGATTGAATTTTGGTAGTTGGTGGTTTTTAAGAAATTTGTCCATTTCTTTTAAGTTGTCAAACTTATGAACATAAAGCTGCTCATGGGATTCCTTGAAGGATTTACAGTAGCATCCCTGATATTCTGTTTTGTGTCAGCTCTCTTTACTTTTGTCAGTCTTGCTAGAGGTGATCAACTTGGTGATTTTTTTTTTTTTTAAGAACGAGCTTTTTTTTCATTGATTTTCTATGTTTTTCTATTTCCAATTTCATTAATTTTTATTCTTTTTTTTTTTTAAGTCTCCTTCTACTTGCTGGGGCCTTATTTTGTTTCTCTCTTTTTAGTTTCTTGAGGTAGGCACTTAGATGACTGGTTTAAGACCTTTACTTGCTTCTAATGTGAGTGTTTGATGCTATAAATTTCCTTCTCAGCACTGCTTTAGCTGCATCACACATACTTTGATATGTTGTATCTTTACTTTCCATTATTTATATTTTTAAAAAATTTCCATTGAGATTTTCTCTTTGACCCATGGGTTCTTTAGAATCATGTTGCTTGATTTCCCCATGTGCAGAGGAACTAAGACCTCTGGCCAACAGCCATCCAACTTGCTGGTCGTATGAGTGACCCATCTTGGGTGCAGATTCTGCAGCCCCAGGTAAGTCTTTAAGTGACTGTAGCCCTGGCCCACACCATGAGTTCATCTTTGTAGCCTCCTAGCTAAGCCACTCTTGATCCACAAAAACTGTGGGAGATGATTAGTATTGCTTCAAGCCCCTAAGTTCTGGGGTAATTTGTTATCTATCATGGATAATTAATACAATATAAGCTCTGTTCAGATTAATTTGTTATTTTAGCTCACTTTCTCAAGTTTTTTCCTCAACTGGTGGTTTGTCTACGATATATTCTCTGAATCCTTGTATATTTACAAGTATCTTTCATTCAAACTGATGGGTAAGTGATAATTCATCTGGGTATAGAATTCTTGGATTTCAATCCTTTTCTCTTAGTACTTTGCAAAGTTTGCTCCACTGTCTTTTAACCTCCAGAACTGAAGATAAATCACACGCCTGTCTGATTCTCTTTCTTTATAGTTTGCTCATTTATTTTTCTGGAAACTCATAAGATTTTATCTTTATGTTGAAGTTCAAAAATTTTACTCATATATGCCTAGATATGGTTCTCGTTAATTATGCCTGGAACTTAGCCGTTTGAAGTTGCAGACTCTGGTCTTTCTTCAACGCAAGAATATTTTCTTCTGTTTTTATCTCTTCTCCACCTGCTCCTTGCCCTTCTTCTAGAATCTATCTTCCAAGGTCTATCTTCCAAATCTCTTATCTTTATGTTTTTGTTTGTTTATGCAATTTCTATCTCTTTGTACTTTTGCTCTGTCATTTGAGATTTTATTCCATTGAATTTTCCAGGCCTCTCATTTGAGTCTCAGCAACGGCCCTCATTTTATTAAAATTTTAGTCAGAAAATAAAGGTTTGATTTATCTAGAGAGCCTCTTTTATGCTGCACATAGATCTCCTTCGTGTTCTTATTAGTTTTTTCTTACTGTTTTTCTTACAAGTTGTTGTCTGTCTCTTCCAGCGGCTCTATTTCCTAAAGGACTTAATCTGATAGTTTGATTTGCTCCTTCTCTTTCTGGTTGTGGAATTCCTGGGAGAAGCTTAAGTATCAATAGTCCATGGAGGATGGAAGGACAATGGTCTCTGATTGTCTGATGGCATAGCAGCAGACAGGTCCTCAGGAAGGAAACCCTTTTGCTCCCTGATCTCCTTTAATTCTCCTGGCCTCGGTTTGGCTCTTCTCCAGCTCTCTGGGGTCAACAAGAATATGCCCATGTACAAGGGGCAGAAATCAACCTGCTGGCAGGCCAACTATCATGGCACAATCAGGGGGTCTGTCTACTAGACATCACTGTTTTTAGTTCTTCACATCAGTTCTATCCTACCCTGCCCCCCAACCCCCGCCCTGCCCAGAGTGAAGAAGGCATCACACAGGTCTGTGATTCCCACCCCTCTTGCCTACTGAGTGGCCCCAGCAGAAGGAATTGGAATGCAGTTGGAGTTGGAAGCAGAAGGAACGTGAGAGACAGTAAGCTGCAATCTTCCCCTTGCGTAAATTTGAAATTATTTTTTCACATTCATTCAGATCATCTTTCATGCTAAGTGGATAGTGTGCAAATAAAGTTTTTGTGAGTCATCTAAATATAAAAACATACTTGGAACTAAAATTCCAAGAACATTTTATAGACTCCTTACAGAACTCCAGCCAACCAAATGATTTTTGTTCAGACTCTCCAATGTGAATGTTTATATGTAGACATCAAGCATGAGAAATGTCAGACCTGGCATAAAAACGGAACAAACGGCAGAATCTATGGTTTTAGAAAGGAACAGTTATTTGATCTCTGTGCAAACCTCAGCATATTTCTTCTCTCTCTTTTTTTTATCCTCTGGAAAGCTATAATTTGAATTTAAGAGCAGTAGTTAGGAGCAAAATGCTAATCAAAATCAGAAAACCATACATTAAGCCCTCTCATGAGTGAGGCACTATGTAAAGCAGAACCCAGCACCCGTTTCTGAAGACTCGAAGCACTTTTTCCAACCCCAGCATCAGCCCCTCACTGTCCCAAATTTCTTCTTGCTGATCCCAGGATTTCCCCAGATGGCTCCCTTTCTTGGCTACGAACAGTCTGGTTTCTCTTCCAGAAATCCCTTTCTCCAAGGTTAGCCTCAAAGGGGGCTACTCCTGCCATTTTTGAAGCCAGACACGAGCCTTTTCATTTGAAGGGTTTTCACTGCTCCACGTTATTGAGAAACAGGGAATTAAAAGTAAACAAATGTTGGAAAAGTTACAGAAGTTTAAGAACTTACCAAAAGTTATCTTAAATACGTGTCCTTAGGCCACAGTAAAATGTAGCTGAGGCTGGGATGCCTCATCCAGCGTCTTTCTTTGGTTGCTCACATAGAGAGTTGTAAGCGCCAGCCTTGCGGGGCTTCCCCCTTCTGTTTCTATCACTCTTATTCCTCTGGCTACAGCTCAGGGAGACTTCCTTTCCCAGGCCCCCACCCTGAGCCCCTCTCCTTTTCTATCAGGTTCGGATATTCTGATGATCTTATTGGAGTAGAACTTTGGGTGCCCTAGTAATTCAACCAAATGCCTACAGGCATTTGAAGTGGGTCATTTATATCCCCAGAGCAGTTCTGTGTCTATAACCTTCATACAGGACATGTCACTAAATTATTCTTTAACAAGTATCACAGATGGAGGGAATTATAAAGCAATTATGAAGTCAGTGTCCTTAGTTTTCAGTAACAATCAGGCTCACGTGTAAGTCACAGCTCCAAATCTAAGTGGGGTAATGTAAGTTGGAGAAGAGGTTCAAAGCAAATTCAAATGATTAAGGACTTCCCTGGTGGTGCAGTGATTAAGAATCCATCTGCCAAGGTAGGGGGCACGGGTTCGAGCCCTGGTCCGGGAAGATCCCACATGCCGCGGAGCAACTAAGCCCATGTGCCACAACTACTGAGCCTGCGCTCTAGAGCCCGTGAGCCACAACTACTGAGCCTGCGTGCCACAACTACTGAAGCCCACACGCCACAACTACTGAAGCCCACATGCCACAACTACTGAAGTCCACGCGCCTAGAGCCTGTGCTCCGCAACAAGAGAAGCTACCACAATGAGAAGCCCGCGCACCACAACAAAGAGTAGCCCGTGCTTGCCGCAACTAGAGAAAGCCCAGGCGCAGCAACGAAGACCCAATGCAGCCAAAAATAAATAAATATATTTTTAAAAATTAGAAAGAAAATTCAAATGATTACTAAAGGTCTGGAAAATAAGAATATACTAAGAAGATATATAGTTTATCAACCTTGGTACTATTAACACTGGAGGATAATTCTTTGGAGGGCTGTGTGCATGTGTGTCCGTGTGTGTCCGTGTGTGTCTGTGTGTGTGTCTGTGTGTGTGTGTGTGTGTGTGTAGAACCATCCTGTGCATTGTAGGGTGTTTAGGGCATCCCTGCCCTCTACCCATTAGAGGCCAGTAGCATTTGCCCTCCAGTTGTGACAAACAAAAAAGTCTGCAGACGTTGCCAAATGTCCCCTGGGGATAAAATCACCCCGGTTGAGAATGACTGGGTTAAAGGAGTTAAGATATTCAGCACAGGGGGAGAGATAAATTAGGAGTTTGGGATTAACATGTATATATAGAATAGATAAACAACAAGGACCTACTGTATAGCACAGGGAACTATATTCAATATCTTATAATAACCTATAACGGAAAAGAATCTGAAAAAGACTATATATGTATATATACAATTGAATATATATACAATTGGCAATATATATATACAACTATATATAAAACGGAATCACTTTGCTGCATACCTGAAACCAACATAACATTGTAAATTAACTCTACTTCCATTTAAAAATGGTTTTTAAAAAAGAAATCATAAAAAAGATATTCAGCACAAAGCAGAGCTTTTAATACAGGGTTCAAATACACGAAGGGGCCTCACACTGATGACAGTCAGTCGCTTTCTAATTCCACTGAGGACAGAGGAATTTTAACCCAATGGATTAGGATAAAACATAGTTGATTAACTTCTTGTGAGGCTTGTTACGTAACTACATGGGTTACTAAAAAGGACTGGAATTCCCTCCTCTGCCCATCTTTTTTTTAAAATTTATTTATTTATTTATTTATTTTGGCTGCGTCGGGTCTTAGTTGCTGCGCGCGGGCTTTCTCTAGTTGCGGTGAGCGGAGGCCACTCTTCGTTGCAGTACAAGGGCTTCTCTTTGCAGTGGCTTCTCTTGTTGGGGAACACGGGCTCTAGGCACGAGGGATTCAGTAGTTGTGGTGCGTGGGCTCAGTAGTTGTGGCTCGCGGGCTGTAGAGCACAGGCTCAGTAGTTGTGGCGCCCAGGCTTAGTTGCTCCGTGGCATGTGGGATCTTCCTGGACCAGGGATCGAACCTGTGTCCCCTGCACTGGCAGGTGGATTCTTAACCGCTGTGCCACCAGGGAAGTCCCTGCCCATCTTTAAGATGAGATAAGCCCTTTGTTTCTAAGGTAACTCTGATGCGGTCGTTCGTTAGAGGAGAAGATGTGATAGAACACCTTTCTGTTCCCCTCTGCCCGCGTCCCTTGATCTGGCACAAGGCAGGAGGCTTGCGGGGTTCGCGTACCTGCTACCAGCACCACCCTGTCGATCAAACGGGCCTTTGCCAAACAGACAATGTGAAGTATGAGTGTTGTTATTATTTTTACCTTATTAGGAAGAATAGAGGAATCCATAAAAGTGTCCTTCAGTGTTTTCTTTTGAAGATACAGCTTAAAGGACTTGGAAGAAGTCTATCAGTTCTAAGTTCCATTGGGTATTATCTTACCCTGAATTATTTATTCACTGTAAGTGGTAAGAAGAAGTATTGTTGGTGTCTTTTAAGAACCACAGGGTGAGAACAAGAGGTCTGTGTAAAAGGAGAGTTTGACTTCCTAGAAAAGAAGCTGTTAGAAAGAGGAAGAAATGGCTTGATGCCTTTTAAACTTATTTATATTCCCACCTCGTTCCAGAAAGACTTAAGGCTGAATTCTTGATAATGATGGAATTTTTAAGCTCTTAAATCTACAGTAATATTCGTTACTGAGCATGTGTGACAAAGAATTCTTGCAGCCTGTGATCAGACTAGGGCTTCAGATTCTGGCAGGACAGTGTAGAACAATGACGCTTTGTATATCTCTGCTATATAATAGCTCGTTCATGCAAATAGATGAACTAATCAGATATTTTACTTGGTTTTTAATTATCTTATTTAATTAATTATTTTAATTGTTTATTGTGTAATTGTCCATTTAGGAGAGTTAGGAATAATCTCAAATGTATCAGTTAGGATTTTTTTCTATTGCAAGTTACAGAAAACCCACTACAAACTGGTGTAAGGAGGAAACCAAAACAGGGATGGAGAAGAGGATTTCCCGGATCTCGTGGCTAAGAAGCCCCAGCGGAGAGCAGACGCGAAACGTGGCTGGATCCTGGGCTAAAAAAAAAGTTCTTTTATTGTCATGCTCAACATGGCGATATGGCGGCAGAATGAAAGGAACCTGCTTTTCTAGTAGCTGGAATGAGCCACGTGCCAATCCCGACCCAGTCACGCTTGTCTAGGGACTGTGGGGTTCTGAGAGGTTTGGCTAGGTCACAAGTCACCCCCAGACTCCCCCTCAACCAGACGGGCCAAGAGGAAGACTAGACTCCCAAACAAAACCCAGAATTGTGACTGGAGGTGGACTGAACAGGTGTTAGTCAGCCAAGAACAAATGTCTTTCACATACGTTCCTTGTATTTGAATATTTCAGCGCAACTCTCAGTTTAGGGTGATTACGCTGCAGTTTGTGATTCCCGCTCATCTGGTGTGAAACTCCTCGGATTCAAGCTTTGTTCAGCAAAGTGGAGTCACAACGGCCAGTGTCAACTGCCAGGCTAGTTGTCCTAAAGCGTCGGGTGCAGGACTGAGTGCATCCGTATGGTGAGTTAAGAGCGTTCCTCTAGATGAGGACTTTTTTTGTTTGTTTGTTTAATTTTTATTTTTATTGTATATTGAAGCATAGGTGATTAACAGTGTTGTGTAAGACAAATATATGATATCGATATGCGGAATCTAAAAAGAAAAATGCTACAAATGAACTTATTTACAACACAGGAACAGACTTACAGAATGAATTTAAGGACTTGCCTTGTAACGTCATGGAAACCTTTGCTGGCACAGAGTAACTGCTGGAGACGAGAGGCCCTGGGGCGGCACCTGCCCACCTCTAGGCAGACCCCCCAGAGTCAGACACCAAAGGCTCTCGGCTGGAGGACCCGACCTGACACTGCTGAACATCCAGGCGCTGCCCGAGGCCCTGTCCCAGCCGAGGGCGAGTCCCGCTCACAGGTGTCCTGAAACCATCACCAACCAGGGACCCTGCTGGTGCTGAGCCGCCTCCTTCCGGACTTCTCCTTGGCGAGGTCGGTACCCCTTCTCTGTTTTCCCTCCTCTTACTAAGCTGTGCTGTGTGCTCATCATGTGCACTAAATCCTGTGATTCCTGAACTGAATACTGGCTCCGTTCTGTGTGTCTCCACTCCCGTGATCCTTATGCAGCCTCACCGCTGCGCCTGGTGACAAAACCAGGACACGCTGTCATTATGCTATGTGGTCGCATAGCTTCTATTTAATATTTATTTATTTATTTATTTATTTATGGCTGTGTTGGGTCTTTGTCTCTGTGCGAAGGCTTTCTCCAGTTGCGGCGAGCGGGAGCCACTCTTCGTCGCGGTGTGCGGGCCTCTCACTGTCGCGGGCTCTCTTGTTGCGGAGCACAGGCTCCAGACGCGCAGGCTCAGTAGTTGTGGCTCACGGGCCCAGCTGCTCCGCGGCATATGGGATCTTCCCAGACCAGGGCTCAAACCCGTGTCCCCTGCATTGGCAGGCAGATTGTCAACCACTGCGCAACCAGGGAAGCCCCATAGCTTCTATTTAGAGTTATCGTGGCAGAGATGCCAAGAGCCCCCCACGCTGCCTTCTTCCCTCCTTCCAGAGTAGGGAAAGTTTTACCCCGGCACCTGGGTCCCCAGACACACACTACCTCTCCCAGTTCCCTGACAGCAGGTGCAGCCACGTGGCAACGCTCCAGCCAATGAGATGTGAGTACAAGTGATGTGTACAGTTGCTAGGTCTTGTCCTAAAAGTGAGTGTGGGGGCTTCCCTGGTGGCGCAGTGGTTGAGAGTCTGCCTGCCAATGCAGGGGACACGGGTTCGAGCCCTGGTCTGGGAAGATCCCATATGCCGCGGAGCAGCTGGGCCCGTGAGCCACAACTACTGAGCCTGTGCATCTGGAGCCTGTGCTCCGCAACAAGAGAGGCCGCGATAGTGAGAGGCCCGCGCACCGCGATGAAGAGTGGCCCCCGCTCGCCGCACCTAGAGAAAGCCCTCGCGCAGAAACGAAGACCCAACACAGCCATAAATAAATAAATAAATAAAATTTAAAAAAAAAAAAAGTGAGTGTGGGTTAGGCTACTCTTTTCTAATAATATACATATATATTTTAATATAATATACATGTAATTTATTATATAATTTATACTTCATTATTTATTATATTTTTAAAAATATGTAAACCTGCATTACCAATATTTCAAAGAGCAAGCAATGTTTACCCTGGGGAAGAGAAAACTTAAAAGAGTGGTTTTAAAACCATTTTTAGGGACTTCCCTGGTGGTCCAGTGGTTAAGACTTCGCCTTCCAACGCAGGGGCTGTGGGTTCGATCCCACACCCCCTGCACTGGGGGAGCTAAGCTCCCGCATGCCTTGTGGCCAAACAACCAAAACATAAAACAGAAGCAATATTGTAACAAATTCAATAAAGACTTTAAAAATGGTCCACGACGTCAAAACCAAAAACTCTTTAAAAAATAAAATAAAATAAAACCGTTTTTAAAGATTTTAGCATATGTTCTTGCTTTCTAACCACTGAAATAAATTTTTCACCTCAACAGAGCATCACGGCATCTCAGGAAAAGCCCCCAACTGCTAGCCTTGGCTGCTCCAAGAAGCTGATATTGTCCAACAGGATGGCTGTCCCCTCACATTCCCTAGACTCCAGGTAGGAATCACGGACTCGGGGTGGGGAGGAGAACACTTCTCTAAGACTCGAAGTGCTGTCCTGGGAAATGGGGCAGACTGGTTCCTGGTGAGACGACAGTGAAGCTTCATAAAATGTGGCAGAGATTTCCTGCCATTGGAGGTGTTTATAGAGAGTGGATGGTTACCTACCAGGGATGCCGTCGAAGGACCTCACACCTTGCCTTTCCACCTCCACTTGGACTTCACCTTAATTTGTAAAGTGACCCCGTGGCGTATGGCCCTGGGAGACCAGGAGACAGTCTGGCTGCTTTGGGGTCAAAACTGCACCAAAGGGCTTCACTGGTTGGTTTGAAATATTTGGTCTTCTAAACTCTCGTTCATTCCTATTAAGACATACAGAAAAAAAAATTCCAAAGACAAAACAAACAAGAAATCAGAAGATCACCATCTTTGCCAGGCCTGCTCCATCCCCCTTGACCAGCGTATCACTTGCAATCGACTCTGAAGAATCAAATGTGTAAGGACCAGGGAACTCAGTACACTCATGAAGTCGGTGATATTTGATTTCTGAGTTTTCCCTTTTTTTTTGTACGATCACCCCATTTCCAGGGACTTTTAGAAAAATCATCACCTTCAAGCTGTAGGTGTTTCGCTGACGCCCGCCCTTGGGAAACAAGCTCATGAACTCAGCAAAGCCTGAGAATCTGTGACTGATGAGGTTTAATGTGCTGACTTGTAAAGGGTGTGAGCTCTGGACAAGACAGTTGAACTAAAAGGTACACCTCTTTAATTACAGGATTTACGCCAAAAAATGTCAAAGACAGTGGGTGGGGTTTGTGATCCTGTCTTTGCCTTTAGTAGAGAAAGCCTTCCTGGCAGCTCTTGAATTTTTTCTTTTTTTTAACGACCAGTTTGTTTAAGTTAAGAGCCAAATAAGGGTCACGCGTTACATTCAGTTTGTATGTCTCTTCTAAGCCGTGGGTTCCTCCTCTGTTTCAGTCAGGCTCACTTTCTTTCTTTTCCTTGAAATGTATTTGTCATTTTTTCCTGTAAGTTTTTCCACAGTCTGGATCTTGCTAATTGCATGCCACTGATGTTGTTTAAAAGCCTCCTCTGTCTCTTATATTTTCTGTAAATTCATACATCTAGAGGCTCAATCAGATTTAGGTTCAATTTTTTTGGCGTGAATACTGTGTAAGTGGTTTTGCGTACTTCCATCGGGAAGCACGGAATATCTGTCTGTTTCCGTGAGGCTGGGATTGTTCAGAGGCCTCAGGCCCTGCCAGGCTGACTCATAACACTATAAAGTTCTGTCCATTTTTCACCTAATGCTTTTAGCAGCCGTTGGTGATCTTTGCTTACACCCGCTGTTTCATTGGAGGCTGCAGCCCTGTGATATTCTGGATCTATGAGGCCTGCTTTGCTTCTTAGCTGGCATCTCTCTACAAAGGGAAACCATTTCATCAACTAATGGTTACCCTCAGGTACAGTTTGTACAGGAAGGCCAGACAAGCGTTTGATTCTTTCTTTTTATTTATAAGTTGTTAGAATGATAGGTTGGTTCCTAAAAGAAAAATATGACTATTTCTTCTACTCACAAAACTTCTGAGGCCAGATGTGTGGGATTTTCTGTCCCATTAAGCAATTCTGACACTAACTACCCAAAGTTAGTGCAGACGGGTTAGGGGCACAGTCCCACAAGACCCTCCCCAACTTGAGATGCTAGTTGCAAATCCCGGGTACCTGTACTTCTGACCAACCAGCTATAAATCGGAGATCCCCACAACCCTCTCCTCAGCTTGATCATTTGCTCACAGAAGTTAGGAAAGCACTTACCATCACCCATTTATTATAAAGGATACAACTCAGGAACAGCCAAAGGGACAAGATGCACAGGCGTGGGGGGAGGGCTGGAGCATCCACGCCCACCACTCCCAGCACTTTGACGTGTTCACCAACCCAGATGCTCTCCAAAACCTGTTGTTTAGGGTTTTTACGGAGGCTTCACTTCTTAGGCGCGACCGATTAAATCATTGGCCATTGGTGATTAAGCCCATCTCCAGCCACTCGCCCCTCCCCCGATGTCAGTGGGTGGGGCTGAAAGGTCTGACCCTCTAATCACCCCAGCCTCCCCTCAGTCCCATCCTTAGGGTCTTTTCTAAGTCACCTCATTAACATAAACTCAGGTGTGGTTGAAAGAGGCTAGTTATAAATAAGCCAAGAGGCCTCATTTTACCCGATCACTCAAGAAATTCCAAGTGTTTGAGGAGCTCTGTGCCAGGAAGCCAGTGTAGACACCAAAGACATATTTCTTATGATTTCACAGTTCCCTGGCATCCTCCGCGGGTGACTCATGATTCCTTCTTTTCTTCTTCTTTTTTTTTTTTGTCATTATGAAATCTATCTACATAAAAGATAAACATAAGAAAGGCTAAGTAAAATGATTTATTACATTCATTTTCCAATTTTTTACATTGTGAAAGGAAATCAATTCCACATCCTACTGTGTAACATATTTAAGCTACTACGGTGTCTTAATCTGTTCCAGATGCTCTAACAAAATACCATAGACGGTTGTTCTGTAAACAAAAGAAATTTATTTCTCATCATTCTGGAGGCTGGGAAGTCCAAGATCAACACCGTGCCAGCAATTCGGTGTCTGGCGAGGGTCCAGTTCCTCATTCATAGACGGTGCCTTCTCACCGTGTCCTCACACGATGGAAGGGGAGAGGAAGCTCTGTGGGGTTCCTTTTATGAGAACACTAATCCCATTCACGAGGGCTCCACCCTTATGACCTAAGCATCTCCCCAAAGTCTCACCTCCTAAGACTATCATGTTGGGAGTTAAGATTTCAACAGATGAATTTTGGGAGGACACAAACATTCAGATTATAGCATATGGTTTTTTTTAAAGTAATTGAAAGGTAAACTAAATACTGATTTTTTTACTCACAAGGTGAAAATTATAATTATAGACATACAAATTTGATACTTGGCTACTTATAGAAAGCAAGTGAGGTAAAGTTGCAGCAGCCATATTCATAGTGAAATTTTATTTGACTTAGGAAATGTAGCATCTTCACGTTTCTCAAAGTTGAATCCTAATCCAGAAATATTTGTAATGCTTTTTAGGAATAATCCAAGTGGCACACTTATCTAAATCTATTACCTTTCAGAGAAACAAGCTAACCAAGCTCGTGGTGCAAGCTTTTGTACGACCCACTCTTATAAAAAGGAGATACTGGGACTCCCCTAGTGGTGCAGTGGATAAGAATCCGCCTGCCAATGCAGGGGACACGGGTTCAATCTCTGCTCCGGGAAGATCCCACATGCCGTGGAGCAACTAAGCCCGTGCGCCACAGCTACTGAGCCTGCGCTCTAGAGCCCGCGAGCCACAACTACTGAGCCCTCGTGCCACAACTATTGAAGCCCACAAGCCTAGAGCCCGTGCTCCGCAACAAGAGAAGCCACCACAGTGAGAAGCCCCAATGAGGCAACGAAGAGTAGCCCCCGCTCGCCGCAACTAGAGAAAGCCCGTACGCAGCAACGAAGACCCAACGCAGCCAAAAATAAATAAATAAATAAAAAGGAGATACTCTAGGTGTAGGAACAAGAATGTTTAAGGTGGAGACTATTAGGGGCCAGGAACTCCCTTTGGTTGTTATTTTACCCAATGAGAATCTGCAAACAGCTCCTGTTAGCAGCTCTCTCTACTCTGAGAGCCACCAATTACCTTAAACTGGAAAATAAATTCTTATCGTTTAGTTGGTAACTTGGTAGATTATTACATCCTTGTAAATCATTCAAGTATTTTTGATGTGCCAAGGCCTACAAAGGTGTTGGTGACAAAAAGGGGACAATTCAGGGTCTCTACCCTCAAGGAATTACAGCAGGTGAGGCAGACAGGAGACAGGCAGGCAATCTTAGCAAAGGGCTCTGATAAAGCCTCAGTGTGATTCTTTTTCCTCCAAAATAAGTATTACATAATAATCCTGAGTGGAAACGTGTATCTTGTATTGGACAGCATTTCTCCGACGCCCCACCCGCTGGTCTTTTGCTTAAGCAAAGTCTCCAAGGGGTACACACACAACTGCATCCTCGGCTCTTGACACAAATCTGGGCTGTTATGTAGCAAACACTTCTGACAGCGGGTTCTAGCCCAGCTGTGGGTCTGCCTGCATCGCCATATAAGGGCTTTCCCTTTTCCACCTTAGAATTCAGGGGCAGGTCACAACTGCAAAGATGTAAACGTTTACGTAAGTGGTCACTGAAAACCAGCGTTGGTTTCCAAGCTGTTTTCCATTTTTTTTTAAGCTCCAGACCCAGTATTTAAATGAAATCACCCCTTGGTAGAAAACTGAAGGCTGCTACCCACATTCCCATTTTCCAGGCGTGTCTGCAGAACTCCGGCTGTTTTTCAGAACACTGACTTCAAGGATAAAAATTCAAACATAAGCAAAAACCTTAAACTTGAAATTTCTTGCAAAGGCTTATGTTCATGCTCTTTAAGAACATATATCTTCTTGCTTCACATGATAATAATAATAATAATTTCTATTTTATATTGCTTTTAACTTTCGGAAGTGTTTTTCTATGAATTATAGCAGATTTTGTGGTCTGGTCCCCCCCCCCACTTTTTAATGTAGTTATTTCTAATTTCATGGCCTATGTCTAAGAAGAAAATTTGATATTATTACCTATTCATGGATTTTTCTCACTGTTTAAGCAATGTAGCCTTTTGACTAAGTAGATCTCTTTTAAGCAAGTATGACTTGAAAGTTATTTTCCTTAAGCCCAGATATCATCTGATACTGATTGATCCACCCACCTGCAAAAAAGAATTAATCAACATATTAACATATGCTGTAATAAAGAGAAAATCTCCAATTCTTTAAAATACTTTTATATAATCTTTCAGACTATTTACAATCTATTTTAACACAGTCATTTTAATTCCCAGTATATTATTATACTGTCAAATTGAAATTTAAGATTTTTATTTTTATTTTTTGCAAAACACTGTTGCTTGTATTTATCACTGTGAAGGGATTACCACCAAATGCTAACTGGTCATGGGGTAAGGGAAGGATGTGCTAAAGTGGATTAAAGTATTAAACCCAATTTGTGAAACCACACTGAATGTATTACCATCGCAAATTAAGATTTTTAAAGGGCAGAGGTTCTTGGGATGTAGCAAACAATGAAAAGTCAAAAATGGAAAGGCATTCAGCCTGGAATGAATCACCACACAAGATAAGAAAAGTAGAAACACCCACCAGATTTCATTATTTGATGGAAAAACAAAAAAAAAAAGTTCCTCTATTTTACAATAGAGGACAATTAGAAGATGTAGGAATGGCTTGGGAGAATGGAGCAGTTTTCTTCTGCAGACAGTTATTTAACTTAAGAATGGTCTTAAACCCAAGAACTTCTATACTTAATTCTAAGAAGTTACCTCGCTGAGACAAACCATTTAAACGAATAACTTTCTTTTTTCAACTTTCTTTTTTCTTACGACTAGAAATGCTTGTTCACTGCAGGGGATACAGATGAACAAAAAGATAAAAACCAACATAAGCTCACCCTCCAGGAAGAGCTACTATTAACACTTTAGAAAGCTTTCTTGAGATTCACATACCGTACAATTCACCCATTTTAAGTGTATAATTAAATATTTTAAAATATATGTACTGGGTTGTACAACCATCACCACAATATAATTTTAGAACATTCCATTACCCCAAAAAGAAACCCATTAGCCATCACTTCCCATTTTTCCCTACCACACAGCCCCCCCCTACTCAGCCCTAGACAACCACTGATCTGCTTCCTGTCTCTGTAAATTTGCTTATTCTGGACCTTTCATATAAGTGGAATCACAATATGTGGTCTTTTGTGACTGACCTCTTTCACTTAGCTTAATGTTTCCAAGATTCATCCAAATTGTAGCATGTATCAGTACTTAATTTTTTATTGCTGAATAATATTCCAATGTATGGATATGCCACTTTTTAAAAATCCATTTATGACGCACATTGGATTGTTTCCACGTTCTGATTGTCGGGAATAATGCTGCTATGAATATTTCCGTACAAGTTTTTGTTTGAACACCTGTTTTTGAGTCTCTTGGAGTGTAGGAGTAGAATTTCTGGGTTACATGGTGACTCTATGCTTAACATTTAGAGCAACTGCCAGACTGTTTTCCAGAATGGCTGTGTACCACTTTACACTCCCATCAGCAATGTAAGAAGGTTCCAGTTTCTCCATATAACACTTTTTATTGTCTGTCTTTTTTCTCTTTTAAGTAGCAATCCTAGTTGGTGTGAAGTGGTATCTCCTTGTGGTTTTGATTTGTATTTCCCTAATAAATAATGGTATTGAGCATTTTTTTCTTATGTTTATTGGCTATTTGTATATCTTCTATGGAGAAATGTCTATTCAAACTGCTTGCCCTTTTAAAAATTGGGTTACTTTTCTTTTTATTGTTGGGTTGTCAGACTTCTTTATATACTCTAGATATAAGGCTCTTATCAGATATATGAATTACACATCATTTCTCCCAATCTGTGAGCTGTCTTTTCATTTTCTTGAAATCATTTCTAGCACTAAAGTTTTAAACTGATCTATTTTTTTTCTTTTGTCCCTTGTGATTTTGGTGTCATATCTAAGAAGGTTTTGCCTAACCCAAGGTCATGAAGATGACTCCTATGTTTTCTTCTAGGAGTTTTAAAATCTTAGCTCTTACATTTGAGTCTATCCATTTTGAGTGAATTTTTGTGTATGGTGTGAGGCAGGGACCCACTTTCATTTTTTGCATGTGGATATCTGGTCCCACAACCATTTGCTGAAAAGACTATTCTTTCCCCTATTGAATTTTCTTGGCACCCTTATTGAAAAACAGTTGGCCATAAATGTAAGGATTTATTTCTGGACTTTCAATTTTATTCCACTGATCTAAATGTCTACTATTAATATTTGCCACGACTCCTCCCTCTTTTTTTCCTGGGTATTTATTAATATTTTTCAAAATAATTGGATCACACTAAATACAGTTTTTAACCTTTTTTTTTTTTTTAAGAAATCACTAACATCCCCTCATGTCATTAAATATTCAACATAACTTTTAATGGCTGCCTTTTATTCCACTGTACAGATATACAATATTAATTTAATTCCCTTTTGGTGAATATTTAGGCTGTTCCCACAACAACATTATCATCAAATGATGTAATAAAAAAATACGCCCAAAATATACCTTATGTGTATCAGTAATGAGTTTATAAGGAAAAAACCTAGAGTGGGAATTGCTATGTAAGAATATTTTTCAGTCCTTGATACATACAAGAGCTTAAGCATCCCTCAGTATAGACGGAGGTTACTGTTGTGAAATCTTGACTAATTCTGAATTCACATTTTATCATAGACTTACACAAAGAGGGACATCTCAAAACTAATAGTTTTTGATAGCTTGACTTAAAGTCAAGTAACCAACTCTTCCCCATGTCTTAAAAATCTCAGTTTAATGTTATTTTCTTCTCCTATATGAAGTACTGATTTGTTCTGCTGCACTAGGTAAACTGTCACTGAAAGTGAACGTTTCAAATGAAGCAACTGAACGAAACCACCAAGGTTTGTGGCAGGTGTGCTGAAGTTAACCCCACAGTACAAAATCGAAGTTGGATACGATGGGAAAGGAAGACAGAAGATGGCACACATGTTGGGAGAAAATAGAGAAATTAATAGACTAGTGGTCCCAGTGTGGTTGAAAAATGATCACGGCAGGAAAAGTACGGCAGGGAAAGCTGGGAGGAAGGAAGATTATTGCCAGATAAAAGAATACCTGAATTGCTGCTTGCAATTTGTCCACTGCTGAGAAATTTAGAGTTGCCTTGGAAAAACTTAAGATCTCTTGAGGGGACTTAGCTGGTGGTCCAGTGGTTAAGAACCTGCCTGCCAATGCAGGGGACGCGGGTTCGATCTCTGGTCCGGGAAGATCCGACATGCCGCAGAGCCACTAAGCCTGTGCGCCACAACTACTGAGCCCACATGCCGCAAGTACTGAAGTCCATGCGCCCTGGAGCCCGTGTGCCACAACTACTGAGCCTGCATGCTGCAACTACTGAAGCTCGCGCGCCTAGAGCCCATGCTCCGCAACAAGAGAAGCCACAATGAGAAGCCCGCGCACTGTGACGAAGAGTAGCTCCTGCTCGCTGCAACTAGAGAAAGCCCGTGCACAGCAATGAAGACTCAACACAGGCAAAAAATAAATAAATATTTAAAAAAGCAAAAAAAAAGATATCTTGAGAATATAATGTCCCAGAAACAGGCCTAATCTTGAAAGGGACAGTCCACCGCAGCATCTTTCCCTCTGGAAAATGGACCCACACCGGCAGCGGTTTCTAAGTGTTCCCACGGGCATGGCTCTTGTATGACGTCTTCAGAGTATACCAGCTTTGCAGTGTTTAATCTAATGAAAACTGTATGTACCTCCCTTCGCTAAGGTCTACATATGCAGACTTTATAGTGTAGGGGAGCAAAATTTCCACCCCAAAATGTCTCTTTGGGATATGGATTATTTTGAGCTGAAAACAATCAAGGCCAAAAGATGCAGGGAGAAACTCTGACCTTCCCCCAGCTGCCTAAAAGAATTTCGATAGAGGGCCTGTTCCCAAATTAGAGCTATTGCCAGAGATCTCTGCAAAGAACACGGGCCGGGTGTGGTGGGGAAGTCGGCAGGGGCTGGAGGCCAGAGTCCACTCTGTCCCATTGTGTCTGCCGGGCTCAGCAAACACTTGCTCACCAAGCATTTGCTTTTCCATCTCCATGTAAATTGCCTTCCACCCCTTTGAGGTCCCAAACAACTACCCCCAACTTCCTCTTTTGTCTTTTGTTGAAGACGGTATTTAAGGTGAGGGTTTGGGCCGTTTGGGGGAGTTACTCAGTTTTTGTGGGTCTCTCCCATGAAGACATGTTATGAAATTTTGCGTGATCTTCTCCTGTTAATGTTTCATGTCAATTTAATTCTTAGACCAGCCAGAAGAACCTAGAAGGGTAGAGGGAAATTTCTTCCTCCCTGACAATCGCTCAGTACCAGTCTATTTTTTCTAACCATCCAATGACTTTGTAAGTTCAAGTTTTTTTTTTTTAAGATTTTTTTTTTTTTTTTGATGTGGACCATTTTTAAAGTCTTTATTGAATTTGTTACAATACTGCTTCTGTTTTATGTTTTGTTTTTTTTGGCTGCTGGGCATGTGGGATCTTAGCTCCCTGGCCAGGGATCGAACCTGCACCCCCTGCATTGGAAGGCAAAGTCTTAACCAATGGACCAGCAGGGAAGTCCCATAAGTTCAAGTTTTAGGATGAAGTTTTAGATTTGTAACACACACCTAGTTTCAACTAGACACCTCCTAATTTGGCATCCCAGAAGCCTCACCGCCAAGAATTATGTAGTTCTGTGAATACATCTGTGCCAGGAGTTTGGGCAGAAGGAATAATATGATTACCAAGATCATTAACTCTATGATGTGTTCAAGATTAGTAGGAAGACGTTTCTAAAATTATTAACAATAAAATATTTATCATGCTATTGTATTAAATTCATCTCTATAAAAGCTTTAATCTTCCTGCTCTGCTCTGTGGTTAGAATAAAGCAACTCAAGTGTCAACCATGGTTCCTTTTTCACCCTCCACATCCAGTCAACCAGGGAGAGCTGGTAACTCTACTTCTTATGCATCTCTTGATTCCGTCCACTCCTCTGTATCCCGATGGCCTCTACCTGAGTTCGGGCCACCGTCTGCTCTAGCCTGAATTACTACCTCAGCTTCCTCCCTCAGTTTTACCCTCAACAATCTTTTCTCCACATTGCAGCATGAGTGAGAAATAAACCATTGTTGTTGTTGTGTGCCACTGAAACTTGGGGTCACTTGTTACTGCAGCATAACTTGGCCTAAGCAGATGATACCTAACTTCTTTCAGTTCCTTGGATGTGCCATACTCTCACTTTGGGCCTTTCCCTCCTCCTTTTTCCTGTTTCAATTGTCCCAATTTATCTTTGGCCTTTCAGATCTCAGCTTAGATGTCATTTCCTCTGGAAGGCCTTCTCTTTTTCCCCATGTCTGGTTTGTGTTCCCATCCTACACACTCCTCTGACATTCTGTATGTCCCCTGTCACAGCATTTACTGTGTAATTATCGCCCCACCTCTACTGTAAGACAGAGACTATGTCTTTCTTGTTCATCATCGTATTCCTACGCTTGCCATGTGGTAGATGCCAGGAATCCCTTGAATGAGTAAATCAATTTTTAGATAAAGATTTTGTCATAGTGTTTATCAGGAAAAGTCACCGAAGGCAGAAAGTAGTTGAGTCCAAGTTGTGGTCTGATTTATTGTGATGACACAAGTGAAAAAAATATCCATGGCAGCCAAATTCTATCAACCTGTGCTTTCCTGTCTTCCCCTCGATGTAAGTTATACGGGTTTCCAAGCCTCCCATACTAAAAGAATAAGGAGTAATATATATATTTATAACTGAATCACTTTGCTGTACACCTGAAACTAACACATTGTAAATCAACTATACCCCAATTAAAAAAAAAAAAAGGAGCAGCTATAAACAAATAGGTGTGAGACTGAAGGTCCCCGGAATCAAAGAACGATAGGCATGATTATTTCTGTACATGTCTGGACAGCGCATGAGGATAACATACAGGTCAGCTCACATTCTTGCAGCATTTCCGGTTCTAAGACACAGCCTAAGGCAAACTCTTAGCATGGCTATGCAGGATGTACGCATTCCACAACTCTTGTCTAACTGAGTCACCCTGGATAGTTTCCTGTCCCTCCCTGCCATAAAGCACAATGCACAACAACAATGCAGTCATCATGCCATCTGTGATTCCCATGTAAACTACCACAGGTAAGGCTTTCCGTGGTCCCACAATTAAAAGACCATCTGAAAACCATGTCGGTGAAGACTTCTTGTGCAGAAAGCAGGAGTCGCAGCTTAGGTTAATTAGACTGTGCTCTGGTGAGACCTAAGAGGAAATCTGACTCTGAGCTCTTTACTAAAGAGCATACCGTGGGGTAGAGCCACATGTGAGGCCTGAGTGGTTCTGAGGTTGACTTATTAACTCCAAAAGATGAAGGGCTTGATGTTTAATAGTAGGCTTCATGTAGCATGCCTAACTCACGTGCAGAAATGAGTTTAACTCACTAGGCTATACATTAAGAATGAAGCATCCCACATGTAAAAATTGCCTAGTTTTTGAAAAAGAAAAAACAGAAGAAAAAGACTGACTAGTTTTCTGAAAGTCAGAGTAAGAATAGGCATGTATACAGCAAGGGTCCAAATCTTCTATGAGAAAACTGAAGAGAGTCAGGCAGGGCAGGGTTATGCAACACGTATTAGCTTGAACTATTTCTGAGGTTTCCAAAGGATTAGAAAGTGCTGGGAATGCTAGAAAGGATGGTTAGAACCAGGTCCCTTGATTGAAAGTTAAGGGGACATGGTTTTAGGCCCAACGTAAAGAAGAACTTGTGAATGGAGTCTAATGGATTTAGGAGACAGACCTGAGCTTCAGTTCCTGCTCTTCCACTACTACCTGTGTAACCTTGGGCAACTTGCTTAATTACCTGTTTCTTCATTAGTGCAATTCGGATAAAATACCTACTTTATAAGATTGTACTGAGAATTAAACATGATAATGTTTGTAAAATGCTTTGCACAATGCTGGCTAATGAAATGGTAATTATAATCAAGCAGAGCTCTCCAATGAAGAACTGGGCTTCCCTGTAAGGTAAGAAGTTCACTGCCTTTAAACGTACTTAATAAGTCAATTGGTCATGTGCGGTGAAACAGTTCCTCCTGTCTAGGTATGGAGAGTGGCAGGGACTATAATTGGACTCTGGTGAATGCATTCAAATCTAAGATTCTAAGACACACTGATGCTTCAATTTCTTTGTACACGCTGATTCTAAAATAAAATGGCCCCCAAATACACAAAACTAAAATTGCTGGAACTACAGGGAAAAATGGACAGATCCACCATTTTAATAAGAGATTGACTGACCTATGTTATCTATTAATGGGTGACAGATAGGCACACTGATAGGCAAATCTGAACATGAACGTTAGTAAAGATGTAAAAAGTCTGAACTACCAAGCTTGATTTATTTGATACATATCCCTGCACCTATCTACCTGCTGGTGAAATCAACATTCTTCTTTGGTTTAGACTATTTCTAAAAATTGACCATGGACCAGCTCATACAGCAAGCCTCAAGGATCTTTGATTCTCTGGCCACAATGCAACAAATATATATGTACAAAACATAAATATATTTTGAATTAAAAAGTCCTTAAATAACTCATGGTTTAAAGAAGAAATAATAATGGACATTTTAAAATACCAGAACTGAATAAAAATACTATGTATCAAAACATGTAGGTTGTAGAAAAAGCAGTCATTTGACGAAAACTTATAGCCTTAGATGCTTACATTAGAAAAATAGAAAGATTAAAGATGAATATGCTAAACTCATTAACTGAAAAATAGGATAATCTGAAGACAGTAGTAGAGAGAGAAAAAACATAAATCAGTGAAACGGAAAACAAACTTGCAGTAAAGAGGATCAACAAGGTCAAAAGTTGATTCTTGGAAAATGTACATTGAGACAAACTTTCTGGTGAGATGGATTAAGAAAAATAATGAGAAAGATCAAGTCAATATTAATGAAAAAGAGACATAATATTATATATAAAACACACTTTAAAAGGATAAAATGAAGAACTTTCTGAAAGTAAATATGAAACAGTTGAAAAGAACATTAAAACATATAACTTAGCAACACTGACCCAAGAATTCCTTAAGAAAGGCTGAATAGTTCTATGACTGTGAAAAACAATAAATCTAAAGGTAAAAATCTTTCTACCCACACACAAAAAACTCGAGACCCAGATAATTTATAGGGAGTTCTGCCAAACTTTCAGCAGACAGGTCATTTCAATATTATATAATTTATTCCAGAGAATAATGGAGGAAAAAAAAGAAGTATTCCCCAATTCATTCTTTGATGCCTGTAAAACCATGGATAGTGTGAGAAAGGAAAATTACAGATAAATTTTACTTATAAACATAAACTTAAAAATCCTAAACAAAATGTTAACATAAAATATCAGATATATAAAATATATTATGGCCAAATTAGGCTTATTTCAGGAATGCAAAGGTGTTTAACATTTGAAAAACCTTTAAATTATAAATATAATTCTTCATATTGCTAGATAAGGGGGAAATGCTTTTGCTGATCTCAACAGATTAAAAAAGAGAAGAAAAAAGCATTTGATAAAATCCAATACTCTTTCATGGTGAAACTTTTAGCAAATTCAGAATGAAACAGAACTTCCTTAACTCGATAAAGGGTATTTGAAAAACCTGCAGCACACATCATTCCTAATGAGGAAACATGTGAATTAAAGTATTTTAAAACCAGGAACTAGAGAAGAATGTCTGCTATCATCACATGTATTCAACCCTGTGCTGGAGATGGTAGCCAGCATGATAAGGTAAGAGAAAGAAAAGGAAAGGAAAAACAAAACTGTCATTACTTAAGATGTGACCCTCTAAATAGAAAACTAAAAATTATGTATTATTGGAAATATGAAGAGCATTTAGTAAGGTGGCTAAAATATCAATATATGAAAATCAATTTCATTTTTATAAACCAGCAAATAATTCAAAAACATAAGTTTAAGGACTTCCCTGGTGGCGCAGTGGTTGAGAATCTGCCTGCCAATGCAGGGGACAGGGGTTTGATCCCTGGTCCGGGAAGATCCCACATGCCGCAGAGCAACTAAGCCATGCACCACAACTACTGAGCCTGCGCTCTAGGGCCCGCGTGCCACAACTACTGAGTCCATGTGCCACAACTACTGAAGCCCACACGCCTAGAGCCCATGCTCTGCAACAAGAAGCCACCACAATGAGAACTAAGAGTAGCCTCCGCTCGTCACAACTAGCGAAAGCCCGCACGCAGCAACAAAGACCCAACGCAGCCAAAAAAATAAAAAATAAACAAATAAATAAAAAGTCACCAAAAAGTCTTATTAAAAAAACCCAAAAACATAAGTTTAAGAAACCATTTATGATAATAACATAAACTGTAATGAATCTAGAATAAATCTGACCAAAGATGAGCAAGTATCTCTAGAGAAAATTAGATACTCTATAGAAATCATTAAAGAAAACCTAAATAACTAGAGATATATAGCAAAGTATTACTATAGGAATTTCAATCCTCCCCCCAGATTGACCGACAGAGTTAATGCATTTCCAATCATAATCACATCAGGACTTTTTTGTGGAAATTGACAAGTTGATCCTAAAATGTATATGCAAGAAAAAAGGGCCAAGAATAGCCAAAACAATCCTGAAGCAAACTTGCTCAACCGGACGGCAAAATGTACAAAGCTACAGTAATTAAGGCAGAAGGGTACTGGCACAGGGACAGAAAACTAGGAAGAGAATAGTGAGTCCAGAAACAGACGTTCACACTTTGGGGCCTTGATATATGACCAGAGATAGTACCGCAGGTCACTGGAGAAAGGATTCTAGTCAATGTATGGTGTTTGGACAATTGGCTGGCTATCTGGAAAACAGGAAAGGAAAGGAAATGGATCCCTACTTCACACCAGACAAAACCCAATTCCATATGGATTAATGATTTAAATGTAGAAGGCAAAACTTTACAAGTTTCCCCCAAAATTCTAAGAAATACCTTTCAGATAGCAGGGTAGACAAGGATTTTTTTTTTCTCTTTGATAGACTTTATTTTCTAGAGCAGCTTTAGGTTCACAGCAAAACTGAGAAGGTACAGAGATGCCCCATTTACCTGCTGCCCCTACACAGGCCCAGGCCCCCCGTTATCAACGCCCCCCCCACCAGATGGCATGTTTGCTTCAACGAACCTACAGACATGCATCATCGTCACCCAGAGGCCATGGTTCACATTAGGGTTCACTCCAGTTGTTGTACATTCCACGGGTTTGGACAAAGGTATAATGACATGTGTACCCCATGACAGTGTCACACAGAATAGTTTCTCTGCCCTAAGTATTCCCTGCGCTTTGCCCATTCATCCCTCCCTCCCATCAACCCCTGGCAAGACCAGGACTTTTTTAAGACATCAAAGTTTGCTAACTACAAAGGAAAGGACAGACATATTTAACTACGCTAAACTTAATATTTATCTAAAGATAGTATAGAAACAAAGAAAGTGAAAAGATCTTGGACTGGACCTTGGTCTGGTGGTGCCGGGTATCGCTCTAAATCAGCGGTCCCCAACCTTTTTGGCACCAGGGACCGGTTGCGTGGAAGACAATTTTTCCACGGACGGGGGTTGGTGGGGGGGGAGTGGGGAGATATGGTTCAGGCGGTAACGCCAGCCATGCGGAGCTGCAGATGCTGCTTCGCTCGCTCACCCGCCGCTCACCTCCTGCTGTGTGGCCCGGGGGTTGGGGACCCCTGGTCTGAATGACATTATTGGAACAACTGATGAAATTTCAATGTGGACTGTATATTAGACATTAGTATCATATCAATGCTAAACTACCTACATTTGAAAATTGTTCTGTGCCAACATACGGAAACATCATTTTCAGAGGTGCACGCTGCAACTTACTCTCAAATGGTTCAGCAAAAATAATTTATATATTGTCTCTCTTACACACAAATATAGCAGACTGTGAATCTTATGTGAACGGTAAACAGGAGTTCATTGTATTAGTCCTGAAACTTTGCTGTAAGTTTGATTTTTTTTTTTCAAAATTTTAAAAAATATTTGAAAAAAAAAAATTTGAAAACACACGCTATAAACAGGGAGAAAATATTTGCAACACATACAATTGACAGAAGATTGGTATCCAGAATATTTTTTAAAATAAAAACGCTTAGAAGAGGAAAAGAAACATGAACAATCAGCACATGAAAAAATGTTCGACATTATCAGTAATTAGAGAATGCAAATTAAGACCATAATCTTGTACCAACTTACTCTCAGTAGACTAGCAAAAGTTAAGAAGTTGGACCAAAACAATGATTGGAAAGAATGTGGAATAACAGGAAAGGGCTGATCCGTGCTGGTGGCAGTATAGATTGGTACCAGCACTTTGAAAACATTTTGGCATCATCGTGTAAAGCTGCATACCCCATCCCTCTGACCCAGTCCTGCTACTCCTAGGTTCAAATGGGACAAGTTCAAGAGGTGTGCACAGGAAGGCCCTTGCCAGCCTTGTATCACCGGGGCAGGCTCAGGTTTTGTCCGGCATGAGCTTATGTAATTGGAGATAAATCACAACAAATTGCAAATGTGACAAAATCCAGGAAAGTACCATATTAGTTTTTAAATTAACTGTCTCACACACCTCTATACCCTTTTCCTTCATTCTTTTGGCTGCATATGCTTAATCCCCTCTTTATATGACAATGATTTCCATAATATCATTTTCCATAGAGAAAATGAGAAGATTGCCCTTCTTCTAACATAGTTTACTGAACATTTTTTATTATTAATATTTGGGATGTAGAAAACATGTGTCTTCACATCCAGACAGACTCACTGTAGTTCTGTTATAGGGTTGTGACCTACAAACTCAGGGAATCTGACAAATTTTACTTTGTGTGACTCTCATCATTAAAGAAAACATGTAAAGTGCATTTATAAACATATAAGCATGACTACAATCCTGACAGGAGAGAACTTCCAGGTCAGAACTGGATCCTCCACTTACAATTTTACACATCTGAGTTTTTTCAGATTAGCTTCCAGCTTCCTACATTTCAGACTAGGTTTCTGCCCCAACACACACATCCATCAGGTGCTGGATGCTGTGGGACATTCCTATTCTGATATGACCAACTGTTCATGCACCTTCCTACCCTGGGGCGAAAAGCAAGAGCCTGACATTAAAGACTGCAAACCTCACACATACTCTCCACCGAACTCAAACGCATCCCTGATGCAACCCACCTTGGCTCAACCCCAAATGCCTGCAGCCATGCATCACCCAAGCTGAAAAGGGCTGAAGGAAGGGGGCGCGGGAATGTAAAGAGAAAGTGGTCCTCTTCCATCGTGGTTTAAATGTCTTCCTTCTGTAGATTTTACAAAAACATATGACCATGGGAACACACTGCCAAGACTCCTCTTTCGGGTCGATGGGAGAGACCCATGGGAGGGGCCCTGAAACTCCAATTTCATTAGCTTCATGGTCAGTTTGCCTCCAATAATAACAAAATACTGGAGACAAGTGTCCACAGAAAAATGGATAAACAACTGGACATAAACGACTTCACAGAAACGCAATGTTACAGCAGTGAAAACAAATGTTCTACAGATTGCTTACACTTAACAACTTGGGTGAATCAAACAAACGTTCAACGATAAAAGCAAATCCCACAAGACTGTGTATCATTTGTATAAAGCTCAAAAAGAGAAAAGTCAAACAATATATCCTTTGGGAATGCCTCCACATATAATAAAACGACTAAGAATGTCAAGGAGAGACAAAGTTCAGGACAGTGGTGGTCGAGGGAAGAAGCAAGAGGTAGAACCCGGGAAGCCCCCGTATATATGCTCCACGTGGATAATGTGGAGTCACAGACTTCCGTTTTCTCAGTGTGCTTTAAAACTTACATATTTGCCCAACATGTGATTTCGTGTGCATCCAGTATTAGCCTGAAAGTGCTGAAGTCCTGGAGCCCCGCGTCCCTCCTTCCGGTCCCGCGCTTTCCCCATCACTTCACTGCCAGCGGCTCGGGACCAGCTCCAGCGAAGTGCGACCCCCTGGGACCCACCCGGCACGTGACTGTGTGACTGTCCCCGCCGTCGGGTGGGGCGGGTGGAAAGGTCCTGAGTATCTCACGTGCACACTATACCTGCTCCGTTAATTCCAGTTATTCGCCGACTAGAAGCAGATCAGGGTTTGAGGCCCACGGGGTCTCACCCGCTCCCCGCAACACCCCCCCTACCCCCGCCTCCAAGCTTGCCGACCACCCACTCCCACCCCCGTCCCCGCCCCTTTCCCGGCGCCTTGACTCTTTTCCTCCAGCCCCGCCCTCTCGATTACGCGAATTTTTCCAAGAGGATCCCCACGCCTGCCCCTCCCCACGGAACCCGCCCGCTCCAGCCAGTCTCCGGGATTTACAACCGGCCGGAAGCCGGGAAGGGGGCATGGAAAACGCGCGGAACCGCCCGGAACCGCCCCTCCCTTCCGGCCTCTCCATCGGGCCCCGCCTCCCGCGGCGGCCCCGCCTTCCCCGCGCGCCGCGGCGCTTCCCAAAAGCCGGAGAAGTGGATCATGCGCTCCGCACGGTCCCCCAGCTGCAGGGTGGCCGCGTGGCCCGGGCTCATCGGCCGGAAGCCCGGCCCAGCGCCTCAAGGGGGAGCCGCCCCGAGAGGGAACGGACGCAGCCGCAGTCCGCGCGGGTGAGCGTGCCCCCGGCCCCGCGGCTCGGGCCTGCCTCCCGTCCTACTCTTCTCGTGCGGGACCCGGGCGCCGAGCCGCGGCGGCGGGACGGGCCCTGCGCAGTCCCCTCCCCCTCGCTGTCACCCCCCCCTTCCGTCCTCGTGCCCATGGCAGCGCCGTGACGTCACGCGCCCCTGCGTGCGGAGCCGCGGGGGGGCGACGCACGAGGGGGTTGACGTCGGGGGGAGGGACGACGCCTTGGGGCTGACGTCGCGGGGGGAGAGGGGCGACGCCCAGGGGGAGGGGAGGGGCGTTGGGGCGAACGGGAGCCGCGCGTCTGCAGCCCCGCCCGCTCCGCCTCTGTTCCGTCGCGAGGACCTGCGTTCCGAGCTCCTCCCTCTCGAGTGCAGCCGCCCCTCCCCCACCCCCTTGACCTTTTCGGAGACTTGAGGTTGTAACTCTAGACCTTCACTTGCAATTTCGTTGGAATTTTTCTGGAAAAATGGAATCTGGCAATGTATCCTAAGAATTTTTGTTTTGAGAAAAATGTTTCTTAGCATATTTGGCAGCAGATTAGGTTAAAAGCCTGTTTACCAAACGCTGTCATTTTGCAAAAACCTGTTTTGTTGTAAATGGGAAGCGCTGTGGTTGGAGGGTTACACACGCTGAGAAGGTGTGAGCTTCAAGTCCCTCAGCCTCCAGGTGCTGAGTCCCCCGTGAGAACTGAACGCACGCAGGATACAACGTAACAGAACACGCGTGTGTACTTCGCGCTCAGCTCTGACCTTGGAACCTAGTAACTGCTGCACACGTGTTACTAGTGATGCTTGTGGCTTGTTTTAAAGACTCCAATTGTGAAGTAGACCTTTTTCTTTTTGTGTTTTCGTTTGTGAACGTGTAACAGAAGGGTTTACCCCAGAATTTCTGTGATGTCTGGTATGTCAAAGTGCAAGGCAGTCCACAGACAGAGGTCAGTGGTGTGAAGCCGTGTGCAGTGTATGCAGACAGGACTGTCTTCACCCGGCGGACTTGGGCCGGGGCGGAAGGGAAGCTTGATGGGAGCACTGCCTTCTTTGTTCTTTTGAGACAAAAGCCGGGGACATGATGAACTTAGGGTTCTGTATCTGTGACTTTATTGAGGGTAGAATAAATCTCAGTGTATAATTTCTTCCACAGAATATTGAAGGATGTTCGTTCCAAGATCCCTGAAAGTCAAGCGGAATGCTAACGATGATGGTAGAAGTTGTGCAGCCAAGAAAGTCAAACCAGAGGCAGAAGACCCCCAGCTGGGTGCAGACGGGGATGGTCCAGCCGATGCCTCGGGTACCAAAGAAGCTGCACTAGTGGCGCATCACGGCGCCCAGCCGTGCCCTCTCCCCGGGCCTGCCAGCCAGGTGCCTGAGGGGGGTCTGGCTGGACCCGAGCAGCGGGCACAGGACACCGATCTCCTCGAAGAGCCGGTGAAGTCCTTCTCCAAAACCCAGCGCCAGGCCGAGCCCGGGGAGCCGGTGTGCGTGGTATGCGGGCGGTACGGAGAGTACATCTGCAATGAGACGGATGAAGACGTGTGTAGCCTGGAGTGTAAAGCGAAACACCTTCTGCAGGTTAGGGGAGCGGAGGGGCAGTTAGCGCCGGGCGGTCCCCAGAAAGCGGGTTCTGAGCCAGTGGCTCCACGTCCTGCTTCGTACGTCTACACCGAGCACGCCTTCATCTCGAACCTTCGGGAGGACCAGATTGAAAACCTCAGACGGCAGCTGGGAATCGTGGTTCAAGGGCCAGGCGTCCCCCGGCCCATCATTGACTTTGAGCATTGCGGCTTCCCTGAGGCCTTAAACCTCAACCTGAAGACCTCGGGCTACGAGGTCCCCACCCCCATCCAGATGCAGATGGTCCCCGTGGGGCTTCTGGGCCGAGACGTGCTGGCCAGCGCGGACACGGGCTCTGGGAAGACGGCCGCCTTCCTGCTTCCTGTCATCATGCGATCTCTGTTTCAGGTAAGGTAGAGCTCGCCTGTAGGAGCCTCAAGAACAGTCAAGGTGTTTACCAAGTGTCATCTTCAACTACATTAAAATTGCAAACTGAGATCAAGTACGTAGACCTTTAGTCACTGGGACTACATTTTATTATATTGAACCAGTGTCTTCATTGAAGGTCTAAAAAATTGCTTTCCTTACAAAGTGTTGTCTTTTTAACAAATTTTCTATTCAAGGAACAGGCTTTGGGTTTGGGGCGAAAATCCTGCTGACCAGGTGAGCTGTGATTTTTGTGTCAATCTAGCCTGCTTTGATTTTGTGTTTTGAAAAACCTGATACCAAAGTCAGAACACTATTGTAGAGTTTCAAAATATACCACTAAGCATGATCTGCGTTTCATCTTAAAATGATACCACCTTGCCTTACTCATTGGTTTATAAGCACTCCTGCACATAATTAGTTTAACAGACGTTTTGAGTAATTATTTGCCGAGTACTAGAGAGTGTGAGGTTTGGAAGATGGCAAGGGGGGAAGGACTGAGAAATGTAGGCGAAGGGAGAAGAGATAGAGGAAATTCTGGAACGCTAAAGCGTAGTAGAAGATAATGGGAGAAAAAAATAAAAGACCAGATTTTCAAAATATAGATGAAACTCACCGGAAGACCAAAATAGAATATTTGTATACCAGTATACCAGTAAGGTCTCTGGACAGAGAAAGAAGTAAATCTACAAGAGTGCTGAGGGGAAATCGAGGGTAGGATGCCAGCCTTCAGTTTTCCCGCCTTGATTGAGGCAGACGCCTCTCCCTGGTCCTGATTGTGGTCTCTCATTGTCTGTCTGTGTTATCTGAGAAATGGGTGCAATTTATGCTGGTTTTGGAGGAGAACTCTGCAGCTGAGCGGAAGGCCGGTGGGCTGATGGGACCACTTTCAAAGGAAAGCGCTACTGGGGCCGCCTCGAGGCTCGCGTCCACAGCAGCAGAGCTCATTGCCGGTGTGTTTCACGTCTTTGCAGAGCAAGATGCCATCCGCGCTCGTCCTCACGCCCACGCGGGAGCTGGCCATCCAGATAGAGCGCCAGGCCAAGGAACTGATGAGCGGCCTGCCCCACATGAGGACCGCGCTCCTGGTGGGGGGCCTGCCCGCCCCCCCGCAGCTCCATCGCTTGCGCCAGCGCGTTCAGGTGGGCTCCCTGGACCGGACGCCTTCGCAGAGGACCTAAGCAATGCAGGAACTAAGGGTTTTCGCCCCCCGAGGAACTTCAGAGTGTGATTTTACGTGGCCTTTAAAGTCTTGCCACGTGAGCCTTAATTTTAAAGTTCGTTTTCTGTGGGGAAGGACAGGAGCACAGGTTAGGGAGGTGCCTTTTGTTTTCCCGACGCTGTCGGATGTTCTCACAGCCATGACCACCTTTAATCATTGCGTTTGCTCTGGGAGGTGGGGTGGCGTACCCCCTCTTTCACGGTTGAGAAGATGAATCTCCGAAAGGTGGGCCTTATCTCAGGATCGTGGCTGATACACTTTAGAGTGTGATTCCTACAAGCAGGGACATTGTCCTTCATCATCACAATCCAGTTACAGACTCAGGAAATTCACGCTGGTCCGCTGGGATGCACTAACATTGGTGTCACGGCCTCCGACCCCACTCAGGTTTTACTAGTTGTCCCATCAGCTTTTTTTTCATCAAGTTCAGAGTCTTTCGTTGCTTGTAGCTCTCATGTCTCTCTCAGTGTCTTCAGTTTGGAACCGATCTTTCCTTTTTTCTCAGGACCTTGGCACTTTTTAAGGATTATAAGCCGCTTACTTGGAAGAACAGCCCTCAACTGATTAGATTCCAGTTACGTGTCTTGAATTTAGTTCTTTAACAGAACATCACAGAAGAGATGCTTTTCTTTTCATTATATCCTTTTAGATGGCACACAGTTTCAATTTGTCCTTCTACTGGTGCTTTTATCTGTCAAGTTAAAACTGTAGAGTTTGTTTGTACCCTTTGTGTTGAATAAGTATTTTAAGGGGAGTACTCTCAGGTTGTAAATTTATTGAGCTTCACCAAACTTTCCACTTATTTACTTTTTTATATCAGTACGGACTCATGGTTCCCTGTTTTTTTTACAGGGTTATAATCTGTTTGACCAGTGGAAGCACCTTCCAGTTGGTTTCTGTGTCCTTTTATCATATCCTTGTCATTCTTTGACTACTTTCTTACTTTCCATCTAAGGAAGATGTTCCGTACTTACCTCGTTCTTTCCTGGCCTCAGCCCTGGAACTCTCTCCACGGAGCCCTGGCTCCTTTGGTGTGGAGACTAGTATTCAGAAACCGAGACCTGGGCTGTACCGGGGCTCCTCGCTGTTGAACTGTCATTGCTTCTGGGACCTCAGCCTATCCGAGACCATGAGTTCATGTTGATACTTCCAGTTGTCATTCATCACAAGGTTCCTTTTACGTTTTCTGTTTCCATGTTGGTAACTCTGACGATGAGAAACCTGCCATCCCTTATCCTTTACGTAGTTATTTATCTGCCCCATCCCCCGGCATGTCGCCAGTGTCCCTCCCTCACAGCGATGCCTTCCTCCCTGGACTCTGCCCTGCACGGCCTCACCCCTCCTTGCCCAGCTGCCTCTCCCCCTGCCGCCCGGGCCAGGCCTCACAGACTCCTGCCCTCTGGGAGGAAAAGCAGCCGAAGCGTCTGTGTGCTCGGCAGAGGTGTCTTTCAAGAGTAAGGACAAGACGAAGACCTACTCAGATAAACAAAACCGAGCGAGTGTATTGCCAGTGGACCATCTAAAGGAACTTCTGGAGGAAGCCTTTCTGCAGATAAAGAAGATTCCAGAGAGGAAGGTGGGGGGTGGAAGGAAGCTGGTGCAAAGTCGGCAGTACGTGTGTGGACGAAGCTAAACAAACACAGGCCGAGCGAACAGTGACCAGGAACAAGCCGTGATTTCCAAAAAATGGGGTGAATGCCATCCCACAGTGTGTAAGGACAGGCGAGATGCGATCGCGGTAAAGCATCACCCTGGATCTTTCAAGAACAAGCTAAAAGTGTCGATTAACTTTATATTAAGTTATAGATATGTTGACATTCAAGGCGAAGCACTCAAAGAATGAAAAAAGAGTTGATAACTTCCAAACCGTCAGAGTGGAAAATGGAAGAGAAGGAGTGAACTCAAGTCAAAGTAATTAAAATTGACTTGATATTTGCGGATGTCTGAAGTACCCACGCCAAACCCTGTGTTCTGGGGATACAGACCTTTTATCATCCGCGGCGACGTTACCACTGTGCGGGTGTGGACTGGAAAAGTGGGTACAGCTGAACATAGGAGGTCATTTGTAACTCCACCAGAGTTATCCCGGCACTGTCTCATTTAATCCTCACGATAGTTTTTAGCGTTTCCATCTTACGACGGGAGAACAGAGACTCACACCATTATTAAATGCTGGAGCCACGATTCCTGCTGAAGTTTGACTAAAGAGCCCCTACTTTTAACCACAACTTCAGCTAATATATTATAAAACTTTTGAGACCCTTGAGTGACCTTAGAGTTCATTGTACCCAGCCTCGTAATTTAAAAGTGCAATAGCAGGCCCAGAGAGGGCAGGGGGTTTGCACTTGTTCACGGAGCCAAATAGCGGTGGGCGTGCTCGTAAGGCCCTCCCGGCGTGGCCCCTGCCAGGTTCTCAGGCCTCAGCCGCCTTCTCCCCCCTCCACCCACGTCAGCCTCCCTGCCTCCGAGCCTCAGCGGTCACGATGCCCTTCCCTCTCCCTGGACCTGCCCGTCTTGCTCACTCCCACTACTCCTGTGGGTGTTGGCTTGTGTTTTAGCAGCACTGAGTACGTCCCTCCATTTATCACGTCCTGTCCTGATCCTCGTGAGCATGTGTTTGCTCCCTTTCTTCCTTACTGTCATGACTTTCACGAGAGCAGAGACCAAGTCTGACTTACTCATCATCGAATTCCGAGCGCTTATACCAGAGTCTGGCATGCATTGGCCACTCAGTAAGTGTAGAATGAAGGAAGACGTGAGTGAACGAACGTGATCGAACTTTCTAATTTGCCTTTCCTCTTTTGTTCAGGTTATCATAGCAACTCCTGGGCGACTTCTGGATATAATAAAGCAGAGCGCTGTAGAACTTGGCGGTATAAAAATTGTAGTAGTGGATGAAGTAAGTAGTGGTGTTTAAAAACAGAGTTTTATATAATCTGGGAAAAGCGCATTATAGTTATATAATTGCATTGTGTATTCAGGCATTTTCTCTCCCAAAGGAAAACAATTCAGGGATTTTTGTTTAATTGGCAGTAGTGGTTCTTAAGCTGGTTCCTGTGTAGCACTGCAGCTAAACTAAAATTAAACCACCACTGTCTTGTCCTAATCGATTGGAAGTGTAAACTTAACAGGTATACTGTATTCTCAAGTGTTAAGTTTTTTAAAACATGCTGGGTGTCATTTGTCTACAAAAAAAAGAAAGAAAGAAATCAGTGGCAAATAACTCTCAGTGGGAAGTTTGGAAGTAGCTAATGATGCTTAGTTGGAGGAGCTTTTTTATTTTTTTCTACGTGGACACGGGTGTCTGTGGTTGTGATTTTCTGTGTTGCATAGAGCAAATAGGCATTTTTATACTTCGGGCTTGCTTCGTAAGAAGTAAATGTGTTATTATTTGATGATGACCCATCACGTGCCAGCCGGACGGGGCACGGCCGTCCTGCCTGCGTGCTCGTCCCGCTGGCTGTGACGGGGCAGAGGCCTGGGGTTACCCAGCAGTGATCAGCGCTGACCAGTGACAGCAACCTGGCCTGCGTCTGTGGCGCCAGGGAGTAGCCTCGGGACAGCAGAGGGTGTGGCCGCCACACAGCCAAGACCCAGAAGACGGGGGTTTGAGCCTTTATTGCGCCTGCTGTGAGACCTTGGGCAAGTCATTTCATTTTCCAGAGTCGTGGCAAGGAAGAGTAGTGGTTGTGAAAACGTCTCCCACTGAAGAGTCCCGTATAAATGCACGATAATATCCAGTCCTTTAGAAAGTGCTGCTAAGTCAGCGTTTTCCTGGCCCGGCCTTTGGGGGACCTGCTCTGTGGCGTTGGAGTGTCATCCTTACTGCCACCCTGAACGTGTGGCTGGGTTTCCCCTGTGGATAAGCTCTTGTCCTTAGGTTTCCCCTCCCCGTCTTACAAGCCTGAGGATGGTCCTCGTAGAGAATTTATTCATGCCCCCTTCTCTCAGAGCATTTTCGTTTTCTTACGTTAACAAGGTTTCTGGGGCACCCCAGGGCTGCGCTCAAGGTGGTGGTGCAGGAGGGGTCTTGTCCGGCAGAAGCGCCCCGATGCCCAGCTCCTCGGTGTCTGGGGACGTGGCTCCTGTGTGGTCAGGGCAGAGGAGCTGGGCAGCAGCGTAATCGGTCACATACTGAAGCTGAAGTCGGCACACAGGTGCTCTTTGGGTGCAGGGGACGAGCTCTGGGTGAGATGGGTGGCGTCACAAAGAAGCTTTAGACACCCACCAAGCCTACAAGGTGCCCTGTTCACAGAAGCAGGCGAAGGTCTGAATTTGTCCCGAGAGCCGAGGTTTGCCCTCCCCCGATGCAAGCTGTCAGTAGGACCGGGTGATGTGCTCAGGGTTCAGGAGGAGAAATGAGAGGGTCAGTACGTTGGCTTCTCAGAGGCCATGGGACTTGACCTGGGCCTCGGAAGAGGGAAAAGGATTTAGAAGGTTAGAGGGTGCCTCCGGTGTCCCAGGTGAAGAGACTGAGGCGAGCAGCCTCGGTCGGGTCGGACAGTGCACGTGTGCGGGGCCGGCGGGAGAGACGGGCCGGCCTGAGGGTCCCGCGTGAGAAGTAACAGCAGGTGAACCCGGTGGCTGGCAGGGCGGGTTGCAGAGGACCCGGAAGGGAGGACGCAGGGGAGTTTGGCTGTGACCTGGGGGCGGTGAGGCTTAGATCACTGGGCGGGTGTGCCACGTGGGCAGTGGTGGTTTACGGGGTCTGCTGTTCCATGCGGGGGAATTAGAGGAGGAAGAAGAAAGCCAGCCAGCAGCCCAGACGAGGGGGGAGGGTCGGGGACGGGGTGGAGGCAGGCGTTGGGGTTCGCCTGAGGGTCACAGTGAATCACTTACGGGACATGTGATGACTGGACACGCGGGAGGACGAAGGTGGGTGGAGACGCGCCTTGATTTAGGGCCCACGGGGACGGGCTGGGGCCTGGTGGTCACACTCGAGTTGGTTTTGGAGATGTTGAATTCCATGTGGGTGCTGGATGAAGGGGCAGGTACCAGACCACGCGTGAGAGTCCGCGGGAGGTGCTGGCTTCTCTAAGGGGGAAGTTGAGAGAGACGTGCAGTGGGCTGAGGCTCTGCCTTGTGCAGCTGAAGACAAGTCAGTGAACAGAGAGGGGGTCGAGAGCCCAGAGGGAACTGGGAACAAATGATGTCGCTGGGAAGAGAGGCCAGTGTTGGGGGGCGGGGGGAGGGGGCCGGACACAGGGATGGTCAGGCCGGAAGTCTAAAACAATCCTTTGGGATTAGGAAAATCTGCTGTCACCCTCCGCGTCACCCGTGTCCCGAGGACTCTCTCCCACCCTGTCCGCCTGCTCTTCCTTTATTCCGTGTCCGTGACTCAGAACCGTCCCTCTGGAGCCGCCCCGCAGACCTCAGGCCCCTCGCCTCTGCTCCGGGGACCCGTGTGCAGACCGTCCCCTCCTGCAGTACGTTCCCTGCTCCACCCCAGTGACCAGGCGCCCTGTTTGCCGTGTCCCCAGCGGCTGAGATGGAGAACCAGACCTCGTGCTTGGATGTTCTGGTTCCGTGGGTCTGGGGTGGAGTCCGGGAATACTTGCACTGCTTACCTTTAGGGAGGCTTGGGGCATACGGACCATCCTAACTGCCTGACGCACAGTCAGTGCTTACTCCGAGCTGAGAATGATGAACGCTTATCTATCTATCAAATCCATTTTAGGGCTTTTCTCGTGCTAGCCTCTGTTCTTGGTTGTGAGGATGTGATGGAAAGCGAGGTGAGCTGTGACACAGGCGTGTACACAAGGTGACAGGACAGAGGCGCCCGAGGAGAGGGGGGCCCCTCAGGCCGGGGGGGGCCCTCTGGGGTGCCCTCTAGGCTGAGCGCTGAGGAGCAGGAGCTGCCACGCAGAGATCCACCTGGCGGAAGGGCTCTAAGCGGGAGAAGGGCCGCCGGCCACAGGAGGACAGGTGAGGACAAGTGGCGAGTGGGCAGGTCCCGGGGAGGGAGACGGGGTTGCAGGGGGGGCGAGGGGAGGCCGGAGGCCGGGCCGGGCCGGGCGCCATCCTGAGCGTGATGGGCTCCATGCTGGCGTGATGGGGGGGGCTCGGGAGGGCTTGGGCCGAGGAGCAGCACCTGTGACGTGACGCGTTCTCGGGCATCTGTCTGATTGCCTGAGGTGAGCGGGTTCTGGTCGGCCGAGGCGGGAGTCAGGGGTCCGCACAGACGTCAGCGGAGTCTGCGGGGCTGTTGATGGATCGGAGGTGGGGTGGTGATGATGAGAGACGAAACGGAGGTGCCTGACGGTGCCGTCTCCGAGATGCATGCTGGAGTAGGACTGGGTCTGGCGGTGGGAGAGACGGTCTGTTTTGAACATGTTAAGTTCCAGGGGCCTTGAGGTCCAGCTGGGGCCACAGAGTGGGCAGTGAGTCTCCACCACTTGAGTCCAGGGAGGCGGTTACGGCCCCGAATGAGGTTTGGGGCGTCTTTGATGTGTCCGTGGTGCTCAGAGCCCTGGAACTTGTTGAGCTTCCTGGAGAGAGAGCATGGGTTGAGATGGAGGGGGCCTGGGACGCAGCCCACGGGCTCATTGACGTACAGAAATTGTCTGAAAAGGGAGAGCCAGGGAGGGAAGGAAGACCAGGGTTTGAGGGAGGGCTGGTCAGGATGTGCTGTGCTGTCATTTAACTGTATCGTGTTTCAAGGATGTGAATATAGTAAGTTTCCCTTCTGGACCATCAATTCTGGAAAGGTAGGGTCTCCTCCCACGTCCTCACCGTCGAGCACACAGCATTGAGCTTGGTGTTTATGACGTAGGTTTGGAGCCAGTGGTCCCCGGTCCACACCCCAGCTCCACCACGTCATAAGGCACTGTGTCATGTGCCTCAGTTTCCACATCTGTAAAGCGGGGTCACGATGGTGCCCACCTCCCACCATGCTCCCTTGAAAGGTGCCCAGCGTCCAGTAAATGCCCATCGAATGGGGACTGTCTGCCACCATTGGCTGCGAGTTAAGGTTTGCTGAGTGGAGTGAATGTTTAGCCTGGGGACCCTCAGGAGTGAAGTTTTGGTGGCAGAGATGGAAGTCGGATTGTCTGGGATTAAGGACATCACGAGCAATGAAGAAATGCAGGCAACACCAAGAGCAGTTCCCAGAAAATTAGGCCAAGTTTGCTGTTTAATTAGGGGACACCTACGTTCACCTCTTACCTTATTAATGCTTACTCTGTATCCAAGTGCTGTCTCCCCCCGGGGACTCTGAGATTTTCCGAGTAGCCTTGTGTTAATTGTGAGTGGCTCTAATATTTGAATCACCTTAAATTTAAGTAGTGCTTTTAATTCTAAGAGGTTTTTTAAAGTACATGTTCCCCCACATTTTAATCTGTTAACATCCCTCTAAGGTAGGTAGGAAATAGATTTATAAGTGGAAACTGAGGTGTAGAAAGAGTAAGATTTTCCCAAGGTCTGATTGATAATGGCTTTCAAAAAATACAGTTTAGACGGGAACCAGTCATGAATACTGTTTAGGTAGGGGCGTGTGTGTGTGTATGTGTGTGTGTGTGTGTGTGTAAACGAAACAGGACTTTCATGAAACAATACTTACCCTTGTGACATGTGATTTCTCTGTTCTCATATTTTTTATTCTATCCTATTTTGTGGTTTTAAAAAATGCTATTCATGGCCCATTCTGCAGTTTGAATAACAACTGTATTCTATGAGTAATCCACGTACATTAAAGAGAAGTTAGAAACAGGAGGAAAAACACCCATATTCCCATTGAAATAACCATAAATAACCATAGTCATTGTATTTCTTTTTCATTTTCTCCTGGCCTTGAGAATTCAGACATTGTTCTGTAGACACTGGGAAACTTTAAAGGATTTTAAGCCTGAGTGTATTATAATCAGACTCATATTCTCCACGTGGAGAATAGCCTTTAAGCAAGAAGGCTGGTTCCCAGGAGGGAGGGGAGGGCTTGAGCCAGGGTAGTGGCTGTAGGAAGGGGGAGGAGGGTTTCCAGACATAGTTAGGAAATGGAAAGTAAGTGAAGCAGTGGTGGTGTCTGGGTAGTGGGATGATGGGTGAGTTTAGTTTTCTCTACTTTGTTTTGTTTACCAGGTTTTCTACAGTGAGCATGTTATTACTTCTAGTATTTAATAAATAGTAATAATAATTGCATCTTAAAAAGAGTTAGACGAAGACTTAAAAATGGCGGTTGAATGTGGCACCTGGGGAGTGATTGATGAACTGAAGGAGCCGGTGAGGGGGACGGAGGTGAGCCCTGGACCGGACAGTGGGGGGAGGGTGGGGAGGCGGAGGAGGGAGACCGCAGGGCTGGAGGACTCTTCCAGGAAGTTTGGGTGAGAAGAGAAACTGAAGGAATTTATTTCTCATGGTCTTATTTTTTCTGAACCAGGAGAAGCAAGGCCATCTACTGAGATGAATGGGACTTAGTGGGATTACTGAGGAAGGTGGGGATGTTTGCAGACACACTGTGGGTGTGTGTTCTCTCTGTCTGCCAGTTAATTGAAACACTGAGAAGGGCCATGCTGGTACTTTATATACTTTATCTCATTAATTCTCATTACAGCCCCAGGAGGTAGTTACTATTATCATTTCCATTTATAAAGGGAAAAAACTAAGGCTTAAAGCTCTTCATTAACTTGCTTGAGGTCTTAGGTAGAGCCAGGATCAAACCCAGACCATCATGATAATTTCATATTTTTTAAATGTCATAGAGTGAATAATATTAAAACAAGTGATCAAGCTTCAGTCTAACTGATAGCACATTAGTGGACACTAAAACAATTCAATGTCTTATTTTCCAAAATTATAGACACCCAGATTATATTTGAAAATCAAGATAGCCTGAACTTTTCTTTATTTTAAAATTAAAAACTTAAAAAAAATTTTTTTCTGTTTTTTTCAGCAATACATTTATTGTTTTTATTTTTTTTAATGTTTATTTATTTTTGGCTGCGTTGGGTCTTAGTTGCGGCACGCGGGATCTTTTGTTGTAGCGCACAGGCTTCTCTCTAGTTGTGGCACACAGGCTTCAGAGCGTGTGGGCTCCGTAGTTGTGGTTCACGGACTCAGTAGTTGCGGCACACAGGCCCCCGCGGCATTTGAGATCTTAGTTCCCAGAGCAGGGATTGAACCCTCGTTCCCTGCATTGGGAGGCGGATTCTTAACCACTGGACCACCAGGGAAGTCCCTCACTGTTTTTAAAAACCAGCAATGGAGGTATATGCAGAAGTGAAAACCCCCAAATTAAATTTTTTTTGTTTATTTGAAACCATATTTTATTATAAATATATGTTCATGGTTAAAAAAAATAAATCCAGGAACTTCCCTGGTGGTCCAGTGGTTAAGACTCTGTGCTTCAAATGCAGGGGGCGCAGGTTCAATCCCTGGTTGGGGAACTGGGATCCCACGTGCTGCACGGTGTGGCCAAAAAAAAAGATCAAACTGCAAAAAGCTATAAAATGAAGAATAAAATTGTTCCCCCCAGCTCACAAGTCTTCTCCCCAGAGTTAGCAATTAACTTTCCTGAGTATATACACAAATGGTCTCATGTTATACATAGTGTTCTCTATTTTGCTTCTTTCCTCCTAGCAGGGATAAAGAGCTTTCTGGTCATTTTTCATGCTAGCACCGTGTTATATGGTATGGATCTACCATAATTTACTTACCAAGTCTCCTCCTGTTGGATATTTAGGCTGTATATGGTGGGGTTTTTTGGCCACTATTACTAATGCCATAATAAAAATCTTTGTATATCATTATAAACATAGTTACACAATATGTAGTTTTATATAAATATATTTTTTTCCCAGTTAATCCTTTGGCTTTTGACATTGTGGTGTATTTTTCCGTGTAAAGAGTTTTAAATTTTTTACGTTCTTAATTGTATCCATTTTTTTTCTAGGGTGGCCCTGGGTTTTCACGTAGGACTAACTTTACAATGATTTTGTTTAGGCTGATACCATGTTAAAGATGGGCTTTCAACAGCAAGTGCTTGACGTTTTGGAAAACGTGCCTCATGACTGTCAGACCCTTTTGGCTTCGGCCACGATTCCAGCCAGCATAGAGCAGCTCGCAAGCCAGCTTCTGCGCGACCCCGTGAGAATCATCGCCGGGGAGAAGAACCTGCCCTGCTCCAACGTGCGCCAGATTGTGTTGTGGGTGGAAGAACCAGCCAAAAAGAAGAAACTGTTTGAAATCTTGAATGTGAGTGGTAAAGCCGTCAGCCCTGCTTTGTAGATTGCACTTGAATTTTTCACAGTTTTTTTGTTTCTTTGGTTTTTTTGGCCACACGGCTTGTGGGATCTTAGTTCCCCGACCAGGGATTGAACCCGGGCCTTCCGCAGTGAAAGCGTGGAGTCCTAACCACTGGACCGCCAGGGAAGTCTCCACAGTTCTTTTTTTTTTTTTTAATAAATTTGTTTGTCATTTTATTTGTTTATTTTTTGGCTGCATTGGGTCTTCGTTGCTGTGCGCAGGCTTCCTCTAGTTGCGGCGAGCGGGGGCTACTCTTTGTTGCGGTGCGCGAGCTTCTCATTGCGGTGGCTTCTCTTGTTGGAGCACGGGCTCTAGGTGCGCGGGCTTCAGTAGTTGTGGCACGTGGGCTCAGTAGTTGTGGCTCGCAGGCTCTAGAGCACAGGCTCAGTAGTTGTGGCGCATGGGCTTAGTTGCTCCGCGGCATGTGGGATCTTCCCAGACCAGGGCTCGTACCCGTGTCCCCTGCCTTGGCAGGTGGATTCTTAACCACTGGACCACCAGAGAAGCCATCTCCACAGTTCTTGAGAGAATGCTTTTTAGATGCAGCTTCAGGGGAACCTGCTGTAGATGTTTAATAATAAATTGTTTTGCTTACTTCAGAATTCTGTAGGGTTCAAATAAATTTTTATTTGTGAAAACATGCAGTATAGATGCAAGGTTGGTGTTTTTCCCATTATTATAGAAAGATATTTAAATATCAAGTTTATTCCCAAAGAATATTTTTTTTGTTTCAAAAAATTTTAGTAGTTTTATATGTAAGGTAAAGACAAGTTCTTTCTTGGCTGTTCTGTCCTTGAGAAATAGAATTTTTTTAACAGTAACTGGTTTAAGCAGAAATTTGTTAAGTGGGTGGTAGGTACAAGCGTAGTTGTTAAAAATACAGTATTAAGTTAAATATGGTTTATTTTGACTTACGAACAATTTTGGAAATTTTAAATTGCACTTCAAATCATTTCTGCAGTTTTAATGAGGTGATGCAGAAGTGTGAAGGACGTACGCTGTTTGCCTTCTGTTTGTGCATATTTTAAAGAAAACACTCATTTTAACAGAATGTGCCTTTTTTCCTTCTTAGAAGTGTTGGTAAACCCATTGATAACTAGCTTATACTAATGCTCTCAGAAAAACGTCCCATTGTAAATTACGTTATAGGAATAATTTTAAATATGTGTTTTTAATGTTTCAGGATAAGAAACTCTTTAAGCCTCCAGTGTTAGTATTTGTGGACTGCAAACTAGGAGCAGATCTGTTGAGCGAGGCCGTTCAGAAAATCACAGGTCTGAAAAGCACCTCTGTGCACTCGGAAAAGTCACAGCCGGAAAGGAAAAACATACTGAAGGTGACACCCAGCGTTCTGTTTTCTTCTCTTTCCTGTAAATCTGTTTTGCCTCATTTTCAAGAGATACCATATTACCTGCTGCTTTTTAAAGCAGACCTTTTTTTTTAAATGACCCTGAGAACTTCAGGCAAGCAGCGGTGTGAAGTTAATTGTTCCTCTTACTCGGGCTTCTGTGTTTTGGGAGCAATAAGCCTGTCCCCTAGGGATTGTCTACTAAATAGATTAATCATTCAGAATCTGCCATTTCTGAAATCAGGTCACTTTGGACTGAGGCATAGAGTAGTTCACCTTTGGAAAAGGTTTGCCTGAATAAATTAATAGAAAAAAATTCTGTGTTGGGGTCGGAAGGCCTTTAAGCTACGTATGTCTCTCAGGTGTACTAAGACCTCTACTTACTGTGAAGGTATTGCAACAACAGTGTTGAAGAAAGTGTTGAGAAAAGAAAGGATAATCTGAATGACAGAAAACCACTCAAGATAAATCCTCAATAATGAATTTTATTGCTGTTTTCGGAAAGGGTTTACTTGAAGGAGACTATGAAGTCGTCGTGAGCACGGGGGTCCTAGGAAGAGGCCTGGACCTGGTCAGCGTCAAGCTGGTTGTCAATTTCGACATGCCTTCCAGCATGGATGAGTACGTGCATCAGGTAAGGAGATTTTACGTGTTACCACCGTTTCGCTCATGAATTTTCTTATGCAAGGCATTGTCGTTATAATGGTAAGTTAAAGCACGCCGTAAAACTGCACGTGCTTTTGCTTTTAAAATATATAAACTAAATTACGTTTTTCAAAACCATATGGACGTCTAGAATGCATTAAAAATTAGTTGGAAATAAAAAACTAAAATGGGGCTTCCCTGGTGGCGCAGTGGTTGAGAGTCCGCCTGCCAATGCAGGGGACGCGGGTTCGAGCCCTGGTCTGGGAAGATCCCACATGCCACGGAGCAACTGGGCCCGTGAGCCACAACTACTGAGCCTGCGCGTCTGGAGCCTGTGCTCCGCAACAAGAGAGGTCGCGACAGTGAGAGGCCCGCGCACCGCAATGAAGAGTGGCCCCCGCTCGCCGCAGCTAGAGAAAGCCCTCGCACAGAAACGAAGACCCAACACAGCCAAAAATAAAAATGAATAAAAATAAATAAAAATAAAGGAATTCCTTTAAAAAAAAAAAAAAGAAAACTAAAATGTTTATTAACAAAAATTCAAGTGCTTTGCTTTTGGTGTAGTTTAATTTTCTTTATATTTTTTGTTTTCTTCAGTGAGCATATTAAATGGCTTTTATAAGCAGAAAAAGAGGGCTTTGTTTAAAAAGGTTGTTTTAAGTTGCTGCATCTGGCCAAAATAAAATCGATCCGCTGAAGTGTTTGTTTTTTTAGGAATCATGTCTTCATCTCCTCTTCATACCCTTATTCGCTCTAGACTTTCACCTTTCAGAGCTTGGTTCCTTTCCTTTGCTGCCAGAGATAACAGCAGCTCTTCTTTCTCGCAGAAATAAAGCCTCTCTGAGCGCCACGTTATCTCACTGACCGCTACCTGTCTTCCTTCTCTGGCATCACTTACAGACTCTTCAAGTAAAGCCTTTCTCTGATGTTCTTAGAATCACCTCTGAATGTCACATTTACTGGGGTCGCCCACTGAAATGCCTGTAGCGCCCTTACTGAGTTGTTGCTTTATTTTTCATAAGACTTAATGATCTAGCAGTCTGCCCTCACTCTCTCTCTTTTCCTTTCTAAGTTCTTTAAATGTTTTTACTTGTTGAATCTGGCTTGTTCTTTTTTCGCGGCTGCGTGGGAATGTATTATATGGATGTCTTGTAATTTATTTAACAAGTCCTTCACTGCTGGACAATCAGATGTTTCCAGTGTTTTGTTATTAAATAATGCTGCAGTGAATACCTGTGTATACACAGCTCCCTGGGCCTCTCCTGCAAGTACATCTGTAAGAGAAATTCCTAGTGGGAGAACTGCTGGGTTAAATGATATGGGTATTTAAAATTATAGTCAGTATTCCCACGTGTCTGATGTTTAATTTCAGGGGTGGTAAGCTTCTGGAGAAGTAATTTTGTATTGTTAACATTAGCTATCTTTGGCCGGGCTGCGTGGCTTGTGGGATCTTAGTTCCCCAACCAGGGATTGAACCCAGGCCCACAGCAGTGAAAGCACCAAGTCCTAAGCACTGAACCGCCAGGGAACTTCCTAGCTATCTTTTAGAATTTGGAGACCGTTGCAGTTAATTTTTAACTGCTTTTTATCTCAATATAACATATCTAGTATAAATTACATCTCAGATGTAATCCACATGCTGTACAATTTGCCAATTTAAAGTGTACAATTCATTGGTTTTTAGTATATTCATAGGGTGGTGCAGCCATCTGTATAATTGATTTTAGAAAATTTTCATTGCCCCCAAAAGAAACCCCTTGCCCCTCAGCAGTCACCCCAGTTCCTCATCACACGTGCACACACCCTCATTCTCAGGCAACCACAACTGTACTCTCAGTAGATTTATGTCTTCTGGACATTTCATGTAAATGGAATCATACAGTATGTGGTCTTTTGTGACTTGCTTCTTTCACTTAGTGTAATGTTTTCAAGGTCCACACGTTGTTGTATCTTATTGACAAATAATATCCCATTGTAAGGATACACCATATTTGTCCATCCATTCGTTGGTTGCTAGACATTTAGGTGGTTTCCACTTTCTGACTACTATGAGTAATGCTGTGAACACCCAGGGCCATGTTTTTGTGTGGACATATGTTTTCAGTTCTGTTGGACATACACGTAGGAATGGAATTGCTGGGTCCATGTTGAACATCTTGGGGAACCACCAGACTGTTTTTCCATGTAGCTTCATAGTTTACGTTCCCACCAGTAAAGTATAAGGGTTCCATTTTCTCCACATCCTCATCATTTACATTATCTTTTTTTTTATTATAGCCAGGTTCATGGATATGAAGTGTGTTTTGTTTTTTTTTTTTAAGATTTATTTATTGATTCATTCATTGATTGATTGCTATGTTAGGTCTTCGTTTCTGTGCGAGGGCTTTCTCTAGTTGCGGCAAGTGGGGGCCACTCTTCATCGCTGTGCGCGGGCCTCTCACTATCACGGCCTCTCTTGTTGCGGAGCACAGGCTCCAGACGCGCAGGCTCAGTAATTGTGGTTCACGGGCCCAGTTGCTCCGCGGCATGTGGGATCTTCCCAGACCAGGGCTCGAACCTGTGTCCCCTGCATTAGCAGGCAGATTCTCAACCACTGCGCCACCAGGGAAGCCCTGAAGTGTTTTTGATTTACCTTTCCCTAATGACTAATGATGTTGCACATCATTTCATGTACTCATTGGCCATTTGTATACCTTTGGAGGAATGTCTGCTTACATCCTTTGCTTTTAAATTGGGTTGTCCTTTTGAGTTGTAAAGTTCTTAATATGTTCTAGAGACCCTTATCAGAAACATGATTTGCAGATATATTCTCCCATTCTGTGAGTTGCAGCTGCTAATTTTTAGTTTTATTGATACAACTCAGTAAGGTACATAAATCAGGTAGAAACAAAAACATACTGAAAAACAGCATCTCCCCCTTATTTCTCCCCAGTCTCATTCTCTGCAGGCCATCCCTTTCAGCTTTTTTAGAGGTTTCTTCTTTTACAACGTTAAAAGTGTTCTGTATATTGGCGGGAACTATCTATTCATTTAGATAATCTGAGTATACTTTAAGTTCTACATTTCAATTAAGGAGCAGAAATTGACCATGATTGTGTATTTCCCTCCCTTCTGAAGAGTTTCTCAGTATATTTGGAGACACGTTTTGTTCCTTCTCACGGGTCTCCACAAATTTGTGTCTGTTTACTCTGTCAAAATGAGAAATAACTTTATGCAAAAATGGACTTGCTTCAGTCTCACATTTCAAGGCACTTAAGTACTATAAAGGAGATACAGTCCTTTTGCTCTTAATGCAGTAGCTTTCAAAAAGTTTCTACCTTAACCCACCCACAATAAGAAATATCTTTGTCTCATTACCCCCTACACATACATACAAACATGCACACACACACACACACACATATGCACACACGTGCATAACTGAAACACAAGTTTCACAAACAATACTCACTTTTATTATTTTTATTTTCTTATTTGGGTTGTTTCTTTAACACTATGCTAGTGGCAGCCCACTAAATTGATTTCACAAGTATATTGAGGCGAACTCAAAAAATGCTCTCTGAACAAATGTTCACCTTAGTGAAGCTTCTGTGAATACTAGTCTTCATTTTCTTTCAAGAGACATTAACATTCTATGTGAACATTTTGAAAACGTCCTTTGCATTTCATTTCAGGTTGGAAGAGTGGGGAGATTAGGTCAAAATGGAACGGCGATTACTTTCATCAATAACAACTCGAAAAGACTCTTCTGGGATATTGCAAAACGAGTGAAACCCACAGGGTCCCTTCTCCCCCCCCAGTTGTTAAATTCCCCTTATCTTCACGACCAGAAGAGAAAGGAACAGCAGAAGGATAGACAGACGCAGAATGATCTGGTTACGGGGGCTAATCTCATGGACATTATTAGAAAACATGATAAAAGTAATTCTCAAAAATGATTTGTTATACCACGTTGAATAATTTTTATTGCATATTGTCAGTGAAATTTCTGTACATTATTCCTGTATGGTTTGATGAATTTGACATGCACATGAAACAAAAAGTTAACATGATGTAAAAAGTTTTAATAGACTATCAAATTTATACAGCAATATTGTATTTATTTTCCTTTTTAATTTTCATAAATTAAAAACAACAAGGTGAATTACTAAATGAAATAAAAATTTCTTCTCTCTGGAAAAAGTCCTTTCTTTTTTTTCAGTAAATATTCCTCATAGCTATCTTCAGAACCAGAAACCCACACAGCCCGACTCAGATGGTGATTCTTCTGTTTTATATCCACTGTGCTGCATGCACGTTGGCACCTGGATTATTGTTGAATCAATGAATATTAGGAGAAAAGTAAATGATAAAAAATGGAAGAAATGGTCAGTGCTCCTTTTGAAAGAAATGTTAAATATCTATTTTCTCCGTTTTCCTTTCGGCTGGATAAACAAATTTATTTTACATCTGATGTGGGCTGCTCATCAAATTATGTTGAGTTATGTGAATGTTGCATTGCAATATATAGTTTTATGTTAACGCCACTTTGCTAATTCAGTTGATTTATTTAAAAAATAAATTTAAAAAATGTATTAGGGCTTCCCTGGTGGCGCAGTGGTTGAGAATCTGCCTGCCAGTGCAGGGGACATGGGTTCGAGCCCTGGTCTGGGAAGATCCCACATGCCGCGGAGCAACTGGGCCCGTGCGCCACAACTACTGAGCCTGCGCGTCTGGAGCCTGTGCTCCGGAACGAGAGGCCGCAATAGTGAGGGGCCTGCGCACCGCGATGAAGAGTGGCCCCCACTCGCTGCAACTAGAGAAAGCCCTCGCACAGAAACGAAGACCCAACACAGCCAAAAATAAATACATATAAATAAATAAATAAATTTTGAAAAAAAAAATGTATTAGTGTGCTCCACACATCTTTCCTGAGCTCACACTATGTTCTGGACATTTGTTCAGTGCTCAGGACACAAGTGGACATTGTGCCTGCCCTCAGAGCATACAGACTGCATAATAAACCACCTTTAAAGTCTGGGTAATTTAACAAAACCAAGATGTATTTCTCACTTACGGCAGGGCTGGCAGCTCTCCTCTGGGTCTGAGTTCTTCCATCTCTTGGTGGCACCGGCTTAAACACGTGGCCTCCAGGGTCGGCCTGAGAAACACAGGCAGGTGCTGGCCTGTCTGGGCTCAGGCTTCCAAACCTCTCAGCTGATGATTTTAAACACTGGGAGGAAGGATGGGCATTTTGCTTTGATACAGCAATACTTTCATTTCTTTAAAAACCATTAGTATTGGTTTAGCTGGGTTAGTTAGGTGGTATGTGATGTAAATGTTGACACTTAAACAAGCATTATATCCTCAGCATCCTCCCCAGGGGTGAGGGACCAACGTGGGTAATTAAACCCTAGTGTTTGTGGTCTCCACCCAACGGGAACAGTGGGGTCAGAGTCTCCCCAGGGTGCACGAACCCTCAGGACTCCCTCTCGCCCCATTTCTGTCTGCCAACTGTTGAGCGGTATTCCAGGGGACCAGGCTGCGGCACCCTTCAGGCCCAGGGCACTGTCAGAGTTGCAGCGAACACAAGGCTGTGCGTGTACCGGGCGCTGCCAGCGTGTTGGTAATACTCACCAAGGAAAGGGCAGCTTTTCACGAGACTCAGACGTGTTTATAGATAAAAGCGGTATGACCAGAAAAGCAAGAAAGCTTTGCAAATCAGCATTTAAGCAAAAAACAAATACTGTCCGGGCTGTAACATCACCTCCCTGGTCAGCTTAACGCGCGGGCACGCTGGTTTCTGCTCCCACCGCTGGTCACACGACCCTGCGTCTGTGTTCACCTTCTTCCAGCCACGCGGGCCGCGTGCTCTCAGTTCCAGGTTTTGCATTGCGCGGGGCATGTGGACCACGCTCTTGGAGACTCACTTCTCAAGGCAACAGGTGGAGGAGACAGCGGTGGGGAGGGAGCCCTGACTCACAGGCTTGTGACGTGGACCAGACATCAGCGCTGTGCAGAGCATGGCTAGAGGGAAGAGGGAAGGCACCAGCGCCCTGCTCTTCTTCCTCCTCCCCCGCCACCCCCCACCCCTCTTTCTGGTCCTTCCTGCTTCTCCATATCTCAGCCTCTCACTCCTTGAGATCTTGGCAAACCTTCCACCTCTCCCATCTCCCCTCCTGTTGGGTGGCTGCGAGGCAGTGGTTTCCTCCCTTAATATATCAATAATTTACAGACCAGAAATTAAAACTTGTTTTCATTGGTCCCAGTGTTGCTAATATTCTTTTCCCAATTAAAGATGTTATTTTTTTAAAAAGCTACCATCTCTCATTTCGTGAAAGAAAGAACGTGAGATCTAGAACAAGAAGAACACACTCTCTGAATGAGAGCCCCTTCTTCCCAAGAAGGGAGAGATGGCAACCTTACACCAACGAGCCATATGATAAAATTTTAAGTAATAGATGTTTGTGACGAATTACTATACAGTTTGAAATTTTAATTAGCTGAAAAGAACTAGTCATGTATGCTCTCAGACATTTGTTTTGCTCTTCTGCTAATTGTGTTACATGACAGAGGTACAGAATTCACTTTTTAATTGCTTTATTGCCAGATGGAAGCAGACATCTTTTGCGCGTCAAACACCTTACTGAAATTATAAGCGGCTTTTAGACTCTGCAGTATGCAGTGCCATTTTATAAGATACTTTCAATGGCATTCTATTCATGTTGTTAATACCAAGCACATTTTTCAAATCAGAATTTTTTTCCCAAAAGCCCAAGTTTGTGTGTGTGTGTGGTTTCATAACATCTTTACTAAGAACATTGCCACATACTTAAACTGTGACTCACACTGATGAATTTAATAAATCTAAGTTGGCTCCATGAACTGTCATATTTTCTGATAAAACAATACTATTTTCCGTTGGCAGGCTGAGTATTATTCGGGTTGTGCCCTTCTTTGGAATTAATATCAGCACAGCCCTTATTGCCTTGTTATATTTTCCGCTTAACACAGTCAACACAAATTTCGCTCCATAAACTAGGTAGGTATCCAGAGGTGACAGGTCATTCAAGGTGACTTTCTTGGCAGCCACATGTAAACCGACTCCGGACAGATAGGACTCTTTTGGTGTCTCCCAGGCGCACTCAGAGTGACCCCAGAGGCACTAGGCCCACAGTGTGAAAACCAACCAATGATAATTAAGGAAACACACTTCTCTTGTTCTGCTGTGGATGGGAGGACCTATTTTATAATGGCACATGTGGTGTTATTGGACAGAATTACAAATAAAGTCAGTATAAGACAAATGTTTACTTTTTGGGTGTGTTGACAGTCACTTGTAAAATGTTTACGAACAGTGATTTTAAATTCTGAATTTTAGCTTTCCAAAAAATTTGCATATCCTTCTTTTTCTCACTTCATCTCAGAAAGATGAAAACTGGGCCTTTTGCAAATTTTTTTCATTAGAGGAAATTAATTCCATCTCTAATCTTTAGCTTTTCTCATCTGTAAGATGAGAAAAGGATTGCTTTAAACTTCTCTGAGGTCTTCCCAAATCTACATGTTCTGTGCTTCCTGCTTTTAAATGTCTCCCTGTCTGGAATACGCTTCAGAATCTCACAGGGTGGAGGAGTCTGGAGGAAACTAGTTTGGCCAGGAATTGATCATTATTGAAGCCAGTGCTGGGGGCGTGGAAATTCATTATTATTTGGTCTACAACTGATGTGTCTGAAATACTATATTCCATAAGAAAAGCATATATATATGTATGTATATAATCTGCAATCCTATCCTTTTATTTGTGCCCCGGTTATAGATCTTCAATTCTCCACTGAGCCTTTGGCTCAAATTGGACCCATCTAGAGCCAAACTGACCACCTTCCTTGCAAAAAGCCAGTTTCCCTCTTTCCAATTTCCCTGTTGCCTGTGTGCGCAAGCTGCTCCCATCCACAGAGAACGGACTTGTGGTTGCCAAGGGGGCAGGGGTGGGGGAGGGATGGACCGGGAGTTTGGGGTCAGCAGATGCAAACTATTACATATAGAATGGATGGACAACAGGTCCTACTGTAGAGCATATGGAACTATATTCAATAACCTGGGGTAAACCATATTGGAAAAGAATATAAAAAAGAACATATGTATAACTGAGTCACTTTGCTGTACAACAGAAATTAACACAGCATTGTAACTCAATGATACTTCAGTTAAAAAGAAAGATCAGGGAGTCATCATCAGCCCATTTCTCTCCCTAGTCTCCGTTATCAGCTTAGTCACCAAGTCCTTCTGGTTTTCGTTCAAAGTGTCCACATTCTTACGCTGCTACGGAAGCCCGGGACTCCATCACCTCAACTCAAATTCTACTAGCTGCTTCCAAACTGGCTTGTTAATTCTAGGACCCCTGTCACTCAGGATCTCTCCAATCCAGAGCAGGAGAATATTTTTAGAGGATAATTTCACTACTTCTCTGATGTTTCCTTGCTCAGAAAACTTGGGCACGCTTTTGACAGCGACAGCCAACCTGAGTCCTTCTGGCCGGAGTCCGGATCGCTCCTCCACCTGAGTGCACGGTCCAGCATTCTCCCCACTGCTCCCCAGCCCGAACCATCTGTGCTCTGCACTGGGACAGCACCGAACATCACAGCCTGGAGATGAAACGGGGACACGTCACGGTAGCTACAATTAGCAGCCGGCCGTCAGCAACTGATGTGCCACTGGTAGTGCTGTCCGTCTCCCAGCACAAGCGAAGGAAAGCCAAGAATCTGCTAACAGAAGGGCAACTTAATTAGGGAGGGAATGTTTTCGCATTTTTTCCCTTGAATGCTGGTGATATTTTCATTGGGATTACAGACAACTGTAAATGCTTGGAATCAGGAAATAATAAGAAAGTGAATTCTGAAACCAGGGCAGCATTTTAGAACTGACAAAGCTGCTATGATTTGAGTGAGGCAACTGAGTGCATTTAATTAAATGTGGTGCTTTGTGGGGAGGAAATTAAGACGTTTGTAAACAATTGTTACGATTTTTGAGATGTTTTGCACAGAGTAGTTTATGACTTTTGTGAATGCAAAAATATAAAAGATGCAGAAAATTTGTAACTGAAAGTAGCATCTTACATATGTGTTTGCATGCATGCGCACACACACACACACACAGAAGGTACCTTTGGAAGAATAGTAAGAAGGGAAATGTGTAGCCTATGAGGAGAGAGCTGGGAGATTTTCACCATATGTCCTTTTAATATAATGCACAGGGTTTCCTTGGTGGTCCAGTGGTTAAGACTCCACAATTCCACTGCAGGGGGCATGGGTTCAGTCCCTGGTGGGGGAACTAAGATCCCACATGCCACGCTGTGCAGCCAAAAAAAAAAAAAAAAAAAGCACAATATGGGAAAAGAATATGAAAAAGAGTGGATATAGGTATATGTATAACTGCTTCACTTTGCTGTACAGCAGAAAGTAACACAACATTGTAAATCAACTATACTCCAATAAAAAATTTTTTAAAGAGAATACAAACTACTAGATATAAAATAAGTTACAAGGAAGTAATGTACAGCAAATGGAATATAGCCAATATTTTATAGTAACTTTGTATGGAGTATAATCTATAAAATATCGAATCACTATGTTGTACACCTGAAACTGTTGATAATATAATGTTGTAAGTTAACTATACTTGAATTTAAAAAAAAATAGTGTTCAAAAAAATAAATAAGATAATGCACAGATTTCATATTTATTTATGGGTAAATGGTTACTAAATTTCCTTTTTTTTTTTTTTAATTTATTTATTTAGTTTTGGCTGTGTTGGGTCTTCGTTTCTGTGCGAGGGCTTTCTCTAGTTGTGGCAAGCGGGGGCCACTCTTCATCGCGGTGCGCGGGCCTCTAACTATCGCGGCCTCACTTGTTGCAGAGCACAGGCTCCAGACGCGCAGGCTCAGCAGTTGTGGCTCACGGGCTCCAGACGCACAGGCTCAGTAGTTGTGGCCCAAGGGCCCAGTTGCTCCGTGGCATGTGGGATCCTCCCAGACCAGGGCTCGAACCCGTGTCCCCCGCATCGTCAGGCAGACTCTCAACCACTGTGCCACCAGGGAAGCCCTAAATTTCCATTTAATTCTTTCAGATTTGGGGGTGGAGGGGAAGTGTGGAGTTTGTGTGTTTGTAAGTAGCAGACCTGGCTGCTGTGGTTAAACATGGAACAGGTTTGGGCGGGACGGGAGGTGGTTAAAGTTGAGTGCAGGGCACTGAGTGGGGCAGAGCATCAGCCCAGGGCCCCCAGACCGGCAGGCAGCCCCACTGGGTCAAAATCTGTGCTGACGGATCGTTAAAGCTGGGGTGGGGTAGCGGGAGGCACCTGCAGGGAGTTGGGGGGGACAGTGCAGAGAAAGGGAACCCCCCCTCCACTGCCTAGTTTATTTCTCAAGGAAAAACCTCTCCCCTCCTAGAAATGGAAGCAGAAATGAAACTTTAGCTGGAGCCGAGGGTGGCAGCAGGGCAGGGAGACTGGCATTGAGAGAAAACTCCGTCTATGAATGTGGAATCCATCTCCCCTCTTTCTGCCTCCAAGGTGCAGGGCCGGGAGAGAGAGGAGCACAGCCCGGAGGGTCCAGACCAGGCGCCCACACTCAGACTGGCGCCCACCACCCTGGCAAGGCAGGCCCCTGTGCCATCCTGATGACCCCGTGCTGGGTACCTGTCACACAAAGGGAGAATTGAGTTCATGGTGTCCTCAGGTAAGAAGGTGAGTTTACAGCTGAGCCAGCGAGGAAGGAGTATCAGTTGCCACATTCCAGGAATGGGCCAGATTACTAAAGATTCAAACAGTTTAGGGAAACGGGCAGAAACGAGGCTAATGAAATTCAGTCTCGAAAAGCTGGAAGGTCAGCCATTCAAGCAGAATCCATAATACATTTAAATGGAGCCTTAACAGGGAGAACTGCTGAAAATAATGAGGAAAGAGCCCGAGGGCAAAATAATATCATCCAGAGCCTAGATGCCAACGGGATTTCCCTCCAGAGCAGCCAAGGCGCTGGGGGCTCTCCGTAAAGACACCTCTCACGCCTCATTTAGAATCTGGGGGGCAACCCTGGGCTTGCAGCTACTCAGAACAGGGCTTAACACAAGGCGGAGTCTTGTGCTAAAAGGGGAACAGGAGAAACGAGAGGGAAGGCTGGCCTGCACCTCAGGAACCTGCATTTTCACCCTCTTCCCGAGCTGAGCACAGAACCTTTACCCTTTAGCTCGGGTGTCGCGAGTTTCTGAGAGGGGTTCCCCCAATTCTTTTCATGATTTTGTCCTCACTCTTTTGCTGACTTGGTTCTTCTCTCTGTTGTGTGTTTTTGCAGCAGAGCTTCGAAATCGATTGCAGGGAGAGAGCTGGGGATTTGAACCAAGAAAAAGGAAATGGAATGATTTTGAAATTAGCATTAATTGAGCAGAGTCAGGTACCTATGAGCTGTGAGCAAGCTATTGATACAAATTCATGAAATCTGAAACAGCCTCAAACTACAGACCTGCCGGGAGCAGGACCAACAAAAGTCCAGACAGATGAGGTGAGAGACCATGGAGGGTGCGGCCGGAGATCGGAGCTGTGGAACTCTGTCCCCTTCGTCCAGCTAGAATGCCATTACCCTGTGATTGACGAAATGCATCTTGAACCCACATCCTAAGACCCTGCTCTGTTATTCCTATATGCAATGAGAGATAGAGAGAGAGGGAGAGAGAGAGAGAGATGCCCTACACCTGCACTGTCCAATATTATGGCTCTTAGGCACTTAAAATGCGGTTTGTCCTGGAAGTGTAAGATATACACTTGGGTTCTGAATAAAGAACATAAAATCTCTTCTTAATAATTCTTATGTTGTCCATCGACAGATGAATGGATAAGGAAGATGTGGTACATATACATATATATACACAATGGAATATTACTCAACCATAAAAAAGAATGAAATTTTGCCCTTTGCAGCAACATGGATGGACTTGGAGGGCATTATGCTAAGTCAGACAGAGAAAGACAAATAGTGTATAATATCACTTATATGTGGAATCTAAAAAATACAACAAACTAGTAAATATAACAAAAAAGAAACAGGCCCCACAGATACAGAGAACAAACGAGTGGTTACCAGTGGAGAGAGGGAAGGGGCAGGGGCAAGGGGATTAAGAGGTCAAACTACTATGTAGAAAATAAATAAGCTACAAGGATGTATTGGGCAGCACAGGGGATGTAGCCAATATTTTATAGCAACAATAAATGGAGGGTGATCTTTAAAAACTGTGAATCACTATGTTGTACACCTGAAATGTATATAATACGGTAAATCAACTATACCTCAGTTTAATAAATGTATGTTGATTATGTATTGAAATGATATTTCTGATATGTTGGGTTACATAAAATATATTATTAAAATGAATTAACCTTTTCCTTTCCTTTTCTTAATATGGCTACTACAGGATTTAAAGTTCTCACGTGGCTGACATATTGGACAGCCCTCCTCTAGACTTTCAAATAGTGGAACAGATTCCCAGGGCTGCAGTTTACACTCCCCCTTGTTAAATTCCGGAGACCGGGTGCAAACTGATCAGCCAGAAGTTTGTTTTCACTTTCTTTTTTCAGGAAAATGATCTCAAACTGCTCAGGCCTGATTGTTGTCAGTTGGAGTGGACGTTTGGGGCCAATGAACAGTTGTGGTACAGAAATTTAATTAATAATATTGAAGACATGCAGCTAGGAGAAACAAAGGACACAGTGGAGAAGACTAATTCTGTGGGCATTATTTCATATCATTTCATACGAATTAAACCCATAAAGTGCACACAAACCTTCTCCATGGCTTGGGGGAAACCCTGTTATCATGGAGGACCGAAAATGCCATCATTATTCCTCTCTGTGCTGCAGGGAACTGAGAAACATTAATCCAAGCAGAGCGCTACACTCTCTGTCGAGCCCCAGACCATCAGATCCGAAAAAAAAAAAAAAAAATGCAGGACTCTTTCTGATGGCGGATTTCTTTTTTTTCCTGAGTGAGTCAGAGAACAGACTGTGGTTTAAACCAAAAAAAAACAAAAACAAAAAAAAATGAAGCCTTCTGCAAACGGGTAAAGGCATGTGGACGGGTGTGGAATGATTCATGAAGCTGTGAGACTGACCAGTCGCCTTTTCTCCCACTGAAAAGCCTGGCATGATGTATAATTCTTGCCATCCAGGTGGCCTCTTATTTGACAGCTGCCCTTTGAAAACCACAGATAAGAGAAGCAGTCACTCGGCACAACCTTTTCTTATGCTGTGTTTTAAATGAGAAAACCCATTTATACGAACACACACTGAAAAGGGGTTATAAAAACAGCTAAATTTGTATCAGTTTAGATAATTCTAGATACTCCTAGTATCACAATTTAACAATAACAGCTATGCGATTCTAAACTATTTTGGGCTTAAGATGGACCACTGAGTGATTTATACACATTCAACATCCTTCCTGAGACCATCTTTTTAAACTTGTTGAAAGTTAAGTGACACAAAACCTTTCATTCTCCACTTTGGAAAAATAGCTCCAATTCTACTTGGAAGAGTCAGCACCATTTTTAACAGGATGTCAAAAATGACCTTGGGCCATGTTGGCAAAGCGCAGAGGGGAGAAGACACCTGATCGAAGGTCAAACTTGGCCTGTTTTTAAAAAAAATGTTCTTCCTAAGTGAGCCCCAGAGCTCCCTTTATGTAGAAATAGGTTACCCGGTAGACTTTGGAGTTGACAACGGTTCTAAATCTTACTAATCTCCTCTGGAATGAAACCAGCAGGATTCAAAGAGAAAAGAGCGGCTGGACTAATCCCTGAGTTCTTTTTGTATTAAAAAAAAGAAGGATTACTCACTTAATGTCATTGTTTCTTTTAAAATTCCTGGCAGTGTTGCCAAATGTATTTAGCTTATGAAACTGATCCTAAAGCTTTTCATCAGCCTCATCAAAACATACAAGACTGCTATATGCCTGCTTCCAAGACTGTTGGTCTAACATGCACTAGAATTTAGAAAGAAAATAGAAAATATGACAGATTTCAAACTACCCTTATGTTTGTTTAACTCTTGTGCTTATCACAGTGCCACAGAAATGTGAGAATTAGAAACAATCTTAGTAAAAACAACAGGTCAGGGTAATGATGCAGGGCACCAACAATGGCGCCCCATTTCCTGAGTTCTGAACTTGGCTCTGTGACTTAATAGGCTAATAAGATCAGGCAAGTTATTTAACAACTTGGAAACTCAGTTTACCTCATCTGTAAAACAGCAATAATCACAATAATAGTACCTGCCTTACAGGGTTATGGAAATTAAATGAGATAATGTACACATCTTACATAAAGAAGAGACTCAGGAATTGCTGGTTTATTGGATAATTTAACCCAGTCATTGAGTTTCACAGGTGAGGAAACTGCACACGTAGACCCTCAGTAGTTCCCTCCACTGAGCCTCGACGGAGCTCAGCTCTGATCACTTCTCTTCCACTTCCCATCTGGGCTTTAAAATTAATCCCCAGAGTCCTGTTTGGTTACGGATCCCAAAATGCAGCCAGATACAAACACCTACACACCCAGAAAATAATCCTCATTTTAATAATTTAAAAATTATGAAATTGGGTAAATTGTAATAGATTTGTATCCTAAGAGACCATTAATTAGCATGAGTTAATCATTTTTCTTTAAATCTTAACATAATAGAAGGTTTCAGATGGGCTTGCTTTACTTCTGAACACTTTCTACATGTTTTCTTTTGGTTTGTCTCCCTCTGGTGGATTAAAAAAAATACTTCCTTTCATTTTCAGAATAACCATGGATTTTTTGGAACAGGTTTTGCTCAAGTTAAGAGTTTGTCTGTTGTCAGCCTGGTTCATGTTGTGCAACTTCTAGAAAACTATCTTTCCTGGATGGGACTCTCTGCAGAGGCTCAGATTCAGGGAGGGCACCTGCTCCGTGACACTAAGAAGCTCATGCAAAGACACAGAGGTGTATTCAGAGAATGACGTGTGGTTTGAATGGCTGAGAATAAAGTACAAGGGATTAGGGGTGAAGGGCAATGGTAAGAGATGAAGTAGAAGGTTGAGCAGGGACCAAATCATTGGGCTTTTAAAGTTATATTTGAATTTTATTTTGTAGGTAATGGGAGTTGCATTAGTTAGGATGAGGCTGCAAAAACAGGAAACCCAAATAAGTAGCTTTTAAAACAAAAGGGTTATTTCTGTCTGTGTAAAAGAAGTCAGGAAGTAGGCAGTCCAGGGTTTGATATAGAGCTCCCTGTTATCAGGGATCCAGGCTCCTTCCAAAAAGTCCTACTCCATCCCTAGGGTGTGGCCTTTGTCCTCATGGTCCAAAATAGCTGCCAGAGCTCCAGCCGTCACTTGCATTTATCCAATTGGACATCTACATTGGCACTTCAATCTCAACTTTCCCAGAAAATACGCTGATTCCTACCCCCAAACCAGTTCTTCTGTTTTGTTCTTTAGCTTCCCATTTCACTAGAGGAAAGAGCAGTGAAATGAGGCTGTGAGGGAGGTGCAGGAGACTCTGAAGCTGAGGAGAGAGAGTTCAGAAAACAGCAGAAGAGTGATTTACAGGGGAGCAGTGACCAGTCATCTAAATGCTGCACAGAGCTCAAGTTGCACGTGCTCTGCAGGTTGACTTTTATTAGAGGTGCCAGTGAGGCTGGTGACCTTGGTGATGATGTGTCTGCACTTGTTTTGCAGAGCAGAGCCCTGTTCAGTGTTGAAGCTCATGGCAGCCCTGACCAATGTGGCCTCCATCACATGAACCCAGTGTGCGGATCCCCCCCACCCAACACCTACTCATCCCCCCGTAAGGTAACCTAGACGTGAAGAGATAGGACAGAAGCCAGAGGCTTCCAAGAGGAGGGCTGGGGGCATCTTTTAAAAATTTCTTTTTCATATGAGAGAGATGCTGAAGGCAGAGGGAAGTCGGGGATGTGCTGCAGGGAGGTCCCTGGGGAGATGTGGAAGCTGCATCCAGGATACAGGTGTGGCACTGGCCCTAAGGAGCAGGAAGGACACCTGTTTCTCTGAGGCCAGACCTAAACAAGGGCTTAAATGAAGAAAAGTTTGCAGCTGGTGGCAAATGAGGTCACAAACTAAGACAAAAATATTACCAGTAGAGCTAACTTAGATGACGAAAGCCACAGTTGGTTCTTAGTTCTCATTTATGGAGGCCTTTCGTTCCATGCAATGTGTGTGCAATTTTCAATTTTCATACACATTTTTTGGGCTCGTGGCTTGTGGGATCTTAGTTCTCTGACCAGGGATCGAACCTGGGCCCATGGCAGTGAAAGCACCAGGTCCTAACCACTGGACCACCAGGGAATTCCCCACATTATTTTAATTCTCACAAATATCTAAGTTAACTATATACAGTCAAAACATATATCAATTGAAATTTACATGCAATAATGTGTCACATGTTTCACATGGTTTCACGTGCATTATCTAGTTTGATTTTTCTAGCTATTGTTGACGATATCCCCTCATTTTACAGGTCAAGAAGCCAAGGGTCAGAGAGGTAAAGTAATCTGAGTGGCAAGCAGATTGTATGACTTTAGATTCCCAAAGGAGGCGTTATTTTAATGAGTCAAATCTGAAAACAGGTTTGAACTACAGGGCATTTTAAACAGCTGCTGTGTCACCAGTAAGGAAGCATTCTCTCTGCCTGAACTGGAGGGCAGAGCTCTGACACCACCAGTGTCGTGTGGGTGTTGGAAGGGCTGCACGTCCTCAAAGTCGGGCAGCAGGCCAGGACTAGAGGCCCCGAGATTTCATTTCATTTCATTTCATTTGAGATGAAATGAGATTCCTTCAGGATGCTCGCCTTGGAATCTTGTGTGACTGAATCTGAACTTTCTACAATCCTTTTTCTTATTATTTTAGTTCAGTAGTATTTTATTTTTATTCTTTTAAACTGAAGTGTAGTTGATTTACAATATCATGTTAGTTTCAGGTGTATAGATTCCTTTTTCTTGTCTTCCATCAAAAAGCATAGACGATCTGAAGTTCTAAAAAATTTTAATCATATTAAAGCAAAATGGAGATTAGTTCTGCTCTCCCTCGGAGATCATTTGTCACTGCTTTCTCCTGATTTTTAATAGACTCCAGTGAGTCCAGTACAAAAGGACTCGCTGTTTCATCTTGTGGTTATTTCTAGGGATTAAATCATAATCCTCAGCCTTCATAAAGTAAGATGTGTCATTACAGAGAGCCTGTAAATGCACGATTGCGGTTTGTCAACACTGGCTAGGGCTCTGCAGCGTTTTGGAGAGTGGTTTTAGGTGATGCAATTTAGTAGCTTACGTTTATGAAGCATAATCCTGTGCCCGGCTCGATGCTAAGCACTTTGCATGCACTATCTAATTTAATCCTCATGACAACTCTTTAGGGTAGGTGGCATTAACATCTGCAATTCCCAGATGAGGAAGCTGAGGTCCCCAGAAGTGACCTTCCCTGCTGGTCAGCTGTGGGCAGGATCTGAAGAGAGAAGCACCATGTCAGTGTAATATATAAAAGACCCAAATCCCTCTTGTGTAACCCGGACGTGGCTCACAGGTGGCCCTTGATTCTGTGGAGTATTATTCCTGTGGTTGGAATGGAATCGGGAGCTTTGTACAGAGCAAGAAGAAGAGGGAAGTGTGGCTAGCGACCTGTGACGGTCCTCTGTGCCAGGCACTGGGGAGACAGGGTGACATAGATGAGGCCCCTCTCCATCTTGGGTTCACAGCCTGGGGCGGTGTCTGGTCTTTAGGTCACACACTGTCTGCTTCTAGTTAATTCATAATTGTAACTTTAATGACACTTAATTGTTGTAATAGAATTTATTGTTTTTTTTCCTCATTTTTAACCATTTAAAGCATTCTCTCATGGTTGGCCATTGAGAGCTTTTCCAGTTTGGGGCCTACAAACTTTTTGGATGCCACTGAAATATTTTCTAAGAATAAAGTTTTGTAGTGCAGTAACTAGGTCAAAGAATATGAATCTCTTTACAGTTCTTTCAATACATTATCATATTGCTTTCTAGAGGGGTTTGATATTTACTCAACAAATATGTATTAAGCGTCTTTTATATATTGGGCCTTACACTAAGCAGTAGGGATACACCGTGAATGGGTGTGGTCCTTGCCCTCAAAAAGCTTACCAGCTGCCGTCACTAGAAATGCGTACTTTTAATTCTGATGCAAAATCACTAGCACCAAAATTAAAAAACATTTTCTTCACTTGTACCTCTTTTTTTTTTCACACTTGCATTTAATGGCTGGGTTTTACATTCTATTTTTATCTGAATTATTTTTGTGTGTATATGAATTCTTTATTGCGTGAAGTCCCTTTGCCCATTTTTACATTTTATTTATTTTCTTCTTCTATTTATAAACTTATTTGCCTTATAACACTGAAAGAGATCTTTACATCTTGTCACACTTAATGTATTTTTCTAGTTAGTTTACTACATTTTATTTTTGTTATTTTGAACTATACGCAAGTTTAAAATTTTTATGTAGTTGTCAGTCTTCCTTTGCCATATCTTCTTTTGCTTCTAGACTTGATCATTTCCCCATAGATCTGATAAGTACAATATTCTTTTTTTCTGATAGTTGCTCTATAACTTAATTTTAATAAATTTTAGCATGATTTTTAAAGTGAGCTTTAGAATGAGTACTTCATCATCCACTCAATTTTTCTATATAGTTGGGAGTCCATTTCGGTTTCTCTATCCTACTGAATACATTTCCATTATCTGCACTTTTTGCTGTTTAAAAAATATAGTTGCTTTATATTTGCTGGACTAGAGTCCCTCTCACAGATCTGGTTATTTTTCAGCATGTTTTTTTATTGTTTTTTCATGCTTCAAAATCTTACTGTAATATTTATAGAAAGTAAGTTATATCTCACGACGTGGGCTTTGGAATTCTAGTTACACCGCCTGCTAGTTGTCTGATTTCTCACCTCATTCCCTCATCTGTAAACTGGGGAATCATATTAATATTTACCTCGTAAGATATTCAGGATTAACTGAAAAAAATTCCACGTAAGACATTTAGCGCACTTCCCATCACCAGGCTTTGCACAGGAAATCCTAGAAAAGGGTGAATGATTCTGGTTCACTTGGGGGCAAACAGCCATTTCTGCACCGACAAGTCCTGCTGTGAGGCGGACGGACTGCGCTCACCTTGCACCGAGGCTGGACAAGCGCGCCGCGGCCCGCTTCCTAGTCCAAGCCCACCCGAGTGCGCCCCGGCCGCCCAGAGCCCGCGCCCCCTGCGCGGCTATGGCCGCGCCCAGCTCCTTGCGCGCAGCCCGGAGGGCGGGCCCGTTGCCTAGGAGATGCGAGCTCTGATCCGCGCTACGGGCGCGCACTTCCGGGAGGACGTGCTTGCGCGGCGCCCGGCAGCCAATCAGAGGGCGGGGCGCGCGTTCAAACCGCTGGCCGGCGGCGGAGGCGTGAGCGGCGCGGGAAGGCCTGGGGCCTGCGAGGTGGGGTCTGCGAGGTAGGGGTTGCGGCCTGGGGGCGGCGCGTCGGTGCGGGCAGCGGCGGGCGGGCGGGGGGGGGGGTGCCGAGCGGCTCGGGAGTCCGGGCGGGGCAGGGGTCGCCCAGGGGGACGGGGCGGGGGTCCCCCAGGAGGGACAGGGGCGGGACCGGGCCTCGCCTTCCGCGCCGCTGCCCACGCCGGGGCCGCCTTCGGGGCGCGTCGCTGTCCCGGTCCCGGCGTGACCGCTGAGAACCGGTCCCGGGGTCTGGGCCCCTCTTCCCGCCGGTCTCAAAACGACCCCCTCCCCGTTCCCCCCCGCAAACAAAGAGCCATCTCGCTCCGTGTAAGTAGCAGCAGGTTTTCAGCTGCGGTTGAAGGTCCGCAATCTCTTCTTGCCTTTGTATTTGCTTCCGTAACAGGAAGATTCCCTGCTTTTAGTTAAAAGGTGACGGGAGATGCTTAGGTCCTGGCGAAGTTTCCGGTAATGATTGTTAGTGATTTAGAACTTTCAAAGGCTTACTTGAAAATGAACCTCTGTTATTTTGTTCCTCCAGAGCCGTAATCTCTGGGGTCGACTTTAAAAATACAACAGCCAGTTGCTGGATTAGCAGGAAGAGTCTATGTGGGAGCAGCAGAGAACTGCAGCTCAGGGCGAGCTCGCTGGAGCAGAAAGGGTGAACCAGCCCAGAGCAGAGGAGAGGCGCTTGTCTGTCCCGGCACCTCCCAGGTAGTGTGGGCTCCGTGAGACCACCCACGGAGTCACAGGAATGTTTTGTTTCATATAAGTTCTATTTGTGCTATACTGTAGCCTATGAAGTGTGCAATAGTATTGTGTCTAAAAAAACAATGTATATACCTTCATTAAAAACACTTTAATGGTAAAAATGCTAACCATCATCAGAGCCTTCAGTGCGTCCTGTTAGTAACATCAAAGACCGCTGATCACAGATCACCATAACAAGTAGGGGGCTAATGAAAAAGTTTGAAATATTGTGAGAATTACCAAAACGTGACGCAGACATGAAGTGAGCCGATGCAGTTGGGAAAATGGCTCTGACTTGCTGATGCAGGGTTGCCACAAACCTTTAGTTTGTAAAAAGCGCAGTATCTGTATGGGGCAGCCAAGCGCCTAAGACAGGTCTGCCTGTGTGAAGAGAAGGAGGGAATTGAACGACAGTGCGGGTGGTGATCACCTCCTACTGGCTGAGCTGCGCATTTTCTCATTGGCTGGGCGGTTGCTATAGGCGACGAGGAAACCTTTCTTCCTCTTCGCTCTGGGATGTGAAATAGCTTCTTCCTGCAGAGTCTGTAAAACATGGCAAGGGATAAAGCATGAGAGCTGCTCTTTAGATCCCCCAGTTCTATTTTAAATGAGGTTTCCTTTATTTACTTTCACAATGAAATATGTGTCAATGATCAGGTGTCATCTTACAAGTTCGAATCAGGCATGCAAACGTAAAGACTTGTTTACATCAGTATAACCGGTTTGATTCAGCGTTGACCAGAAGCCAGACCTCTTAGCTGTCACCGCAGTTCTCTTTTCCCTTAAACGTGAGTGCTGGATCGCTACTGTTGACACACAGTTACATACGTTCCTGTCCACTTTGTTGTCTAACTGCTAGAGGGCAGGCTGTCTACTTAACTAATCTTGCGTAATTCTTCTCAGCACAAGCAATTAGTTTACAGCACTTATCATGTTTATTGTCTCTGCTACTTATTTGGGAATAATCTGTCTGTGACACCTTTCAAACTCATCTCTCTGAGGCATTCTTGCATGTAACGTGCATTCAGCAGGTGCAGAAATGCTTCACTCCGGTCTTTAACTTTGGTGCTGGAGTGTCCCCGTTAGTCCCCCTCCCTGCTCCCCAAGCTGGGGGTACTTTAAAAAAAAAATCTCTGCTGACATGTTCTCTTTTCTAACATTTACCATCTAAACCGTTTTTAAGTGTACATCCTTAAATATATTCATATTGTTGTGTGGTCATCACTACCATCCGTCCCCGTAAGTCTTGTCATCTCATAAATCTGAAACTCTATACCTATTAAACATTAACTCTCTGTTATGCCCTCCCCCAGATCCTGGCAACTTTCTGTCTTTATGATTTTAACTACTCTATGTACTTGATATAAGTGATGTCATATGTTATTTGTCTTTTTGTGACTGGCTTATTTCACTTAGCATAATGTCCTCAAGGTTCATCCATATTGTAGCATATTGCAAAATTTCTTTACTTTTAAAAGATGAATAATATTCCATTGTATGAATATACCACATTTTGGTAAGCCATTCATTGGTCAGTGGACACTTGGGTTGCTTCCCCATTTTAGCTATTGTGGATAATGCTGCTATGAACATGAGCATAAACATATCTCTTCGAGACCCTGCTTTCATTTCTTTTGGGTATATACCCAGAAGTGGAATTGCTAGGTCATGTGGTAATTTTAATTTTTTGAGGAATGTCCATACTGTTTTTCATAGTGGCTGTACCATTTTGCATCAACAGTACACAAGGGTACCAGTTTCTTCACATCCTTGTCAACACTGTTTTTTTTTTTTTTTTGATAGTAGCCATTCTAATGAGCTAGTGATGTGGCATCTCATTACAGTTTTGATTTGCTTTTCCCTAATGATTAGTGATGTTGAGCATCTTTTTATGTGCTTCTTGGCCATTCTTATGTCTTTGACATGTGCTTTTTTTTTTTCTTTTTTCTTTTTTTGGCTGTGCCACACAGCATGCGGGATCTTCGTTCCCTGACCAGGGATCGAACCCGTGCCCCCTGCAGTGGAAGTGCGAAGTCTTAACCACTGGACCACCAGGGAAGCCCCCGACATGTGCTTTTTACATCTTTAAAGTCACCTGGCACATTTGGCCTGATATAAGTGTTATCTGCGCATTCCTTCTAGACTAAGGAAATGAAAACAGGGGTCTTGTCTTTGAAAATCCGTAGTATCCATCAGAGGGCCTGGCACCTCATGGGAGCTCAGCTGAGTAATGATTGTAAGTAATGACTAAGCTCTTTGAGGTCAGAGGTTTGTCTGAAGCAGCTTGGGAACAATATCTGAGCTGGAGGTCATGACCTACTCTGATGTATTGCTCTGAGCAGTTACTTTCACCATGGAAGGTTCTCATGTTTTTACAGCCTATTCGTAGTCTGTGCCATCTAAATCTTATTTATTTATTTATTTAATTTTAGCAGATAAGTTTGGAAACTGATGCATAAGGAATGGCCGGAAGTTAAATGAACGTCCAGAGAAGAGCTTAAAGTTTCTTCAGCAACATCCTTTCTAAAAATAACTTGCTGCCACAATGTCAGTTTACACTGCACCTAGTAGAAATGACAGCAATATCCTTGGTATCCCTTCTTCCCCAAAGAGTTCATCGCTGCCTGTCCTCCCCCACGGTAGCAGGCTGAAGCTGCATTCAAAGTCGGATACGTCGGAATGTGAAAATGATGATCCGCTATTGATATCTGCAAGTAAAACCAGAGACATAAATAGCACTTACGTTATCTCTGCCTGTAAAAAAACGGAAGATACACCCCTTCCCCCTAACCCTGTGGGTAGGTTGACACTTCAGAGGAGAGTGACAAAGAGCAAAGAATCCTCTCTGCTTGGTCGTGAGTTGGGAGACACAACTGCGAAAACAGCAGAAACACGTCTTGCGTTACAACGTCGGGCTAAGACAGATTCTGTGGAAAAGTGGAAAACAGCGCAGAAAGTGGGAGGTAAAGGAGAAAACAGTTGTGCTTCACCAGAAACTAGTATAAATGTAAAGACTGTAAATAATGATAGAAACTTTCTTGTCACACCTTCTGTACCTTTAGCTGCAGACCCAAAAGACCCTGAAGTGAAGGCTGGTGGAAAATACAAAGAAACGCTTTCTGCTGTCAGTGGGGCAGACGAAAATGTTGCCCTTAAGTCCCTAAGTGATAGACCACCCGCTGGTTCCCAGAGTCAGACTGAAGCTGTTAGATCAGGACGCTTGGCAACAAAACCTATTCAGAGCAAGTTGGATATCAGAGTGTCAGGAACAGGAAGCTTACATCACAGAAGTGCTGGGAAGGATGGTGCGAAACTTGCACCTAAATTTGAAAGCTTAGAGAAAAGAACACCTTCGAAGTGTGTTACAGAGCACAGATCGACACCAAAGCGTGGCATTCCTCAGTTTAAAAGCCCAGCTGCGTCAGTTCTGAAAAACAGGATGCCTACCCTTCAAGTGAAACAAAGGCCGAAAAGTTCTCTTCTCGCAAATAAAAGGGAACGGTCACGAGAAAATCCATTCCTTCTTGAAGAAGAACCTGCACTTCGGAGAACCTCTACAGAAACAGACCCCCTAAAAGTGGAAAACAGTCAAGTGACGGTGGCAGTCAGAGTCAGGCCTTTCAGCACGCGGTACGTTCCCCTTTCTGTCTAAGGCCAGGCTGGTGGCGTGGAGCGTGTCCAGTTCCTCTCTGCCTTTGGGAAGTCAGCGTGTTCATGCATCTTCAAACTGGCTGGTGATTCTTTTATATAGACAGAACTTCTCGGTTCAGTTGTAGTATGTGGATTATTTTTGATGATTGGCTGTAAAATTAAAAAATCGAAATCACCGTATTTTGCAAACGTAAGTTTCTCTGGATATACTGCTTTTTAAAAGTCTGAATGACTTCAGTCTAATGCAGTCTGCTTTCAAATCTGTAATGTACGGTGGGATCTCTACCTTTCCCTTGGAAAGAGCCACAACAGGTCACTCGTTCCCCAAAGAGGTCCTTCCAAAACCCTTTCCAGAGTGGTGGTCACCCCCTCATCATCTCTGCTACGTGGTGGTTATACGCTCACTCATTTATTACATTTGATTTTGATGGCAAAAAAAAATCTCTCCCCCAAAGTGCTTGTGGGTGAGACACTCACGGATTGCGGGTTGCGCTGAAAAAGACGACCTGCCCAGTGTGAATGTGGCATCTGGTTATCTTTACATACTTGGAGAGATGACTGTGAAGACTTCACAGAGTCAGTAGTTTTTAACTCTGTTGTGGACCTAAGTGAGTTAGAGAAGGGTATGGTGACCCTGCAATGCAGACGGACCTCTGGTTTGAACCTAAACGGCCAGCAGTTAAGGCAAGTTCCACAGGGCTGTGAGCCTTTTAGCTGAAAATGTGGGGTCAGTGATAAGGGGAGAGAACTCAGTACCAAAGAGCCTCAAGACTGTGCGGGGAAGAGGGGCAGAAGGGACAAGCCCAGGACGGGCGGCTGCCCTGGAGAGGATGGAGCGAGGGACCACGTGCTGAGTCCAGACTCGGCAGGCGCGCCTGTAGCAGGGCCGCGGTGGGGGATGAGGGAGGTGGTTTCCGCAGTAGTTTCTGATCTAAAGCAGAGATGGGGGCAGAAGGAGAGATCTGGGGCCAGACAAGGACTGATAATGTTCTTCTGCAGCTCTAGAGCCAGTGAAAGGTTTCCTACTAAGTCTTAGATGGAAGAAGGATGGACCCAAAGAGATAATTTAAAGGAGGAGGGACCTTTGGATTCATAGAAACGTAACTAGTAGCCCAAAGACGCTTATGGTTCACACTTGTATCTAACTGAGTTTGTTGAAATTGTGTTTCTTACCAGCTTTATATAGATTTGTACCTCCAAAATTTCTTTATAATATATTCAAACAAGTTTCCAGGTTTGAACTGCAGAGACAGGTAGATTATAGTAGGCAGGATGAGAAAAGGGAGGGCTTAAGAGAAAAAGGAAAAAGATGGAAAATCCTGTAAAAGTAGGGGGCATTCTTCCAGACAAGCAATCTGGAGCTCCATTTTCCCTTTGAGCAGTGGCACTGGAGCTGCAGGAAATAGATTTTGGAAACCCACTATTATTACGTGTGCTGGTCTGCATTTTCCACGTAAAACTGAAGAATCATCTTGCCCTGGAGGAATGTTGTATTTAACTAGTTTGAGGTCCTTATTATATTCTGTGGGAATAATACTCAGAATAATTATAGTAACGATATTTTTCTCTGCGCTTCTTTTTAAAGAGAGAAGAGTGAAGAAACATCCCAGGTGGTCTTCCTGAACGGGGAAGAAATAGCTGTGGAACATCCCAGCATGAGACAGGTGTACAGTTTTGTTTACGATCTTTCCTTCTGGTCCGTTGATGAGTGTCACCCCCGCTTCGCGAGCCAGACGGCCGTGTACGAGGCACTGGCAGCCCCGCTCCTGGAACAGGCCTTCGAAGGCTTCAACACCTGTCTCTTTGCTTATGGTCAGACTGGCTCTGGAAAGTCCTATACGTAAGTTGTATCATAAATCCGATTATCCAGAAATGTTTGCATTTTTTGTGAGGAGCAGCATAGTTTGATAGAAAGAATATCGTTTTGCAACTGCACAGCTGTGGGCTCAAATCCCACCATTTTACATACTCGTTCTGCAGACTTGGGCAAGTTACTTCGTCTCTGGGTTTCTGTTTATGCGTGAGATATTGTTTCGTTGGCCCCATTTTACTATAAACTCTTTCTTGTGTAAACCGAAGCCCAGAGAGGTTAATTGGAAGTATTGTTGTGAGAATTACAAGCAAGTCATCTGATCAACGGTATGGTAATAATACCTGTCCTAGAAGGAAATACTCAGATTTTAATAGTAGCTAACACTTATTAAGTTTTTACTGTATTCCAGGCCCTGTGCTAAAGGCTCTGAATTAGATAGTTCTTATTTATTCCCATTTTACAGAAGAGGAAATTGAGGTTTACTTTCTCCCCAAAGAACTTAAAAACCTAATTAGTTTTACGTCCTCCCTATTTATAATGTATTTTCCAGGATGATGGGATTTAGTGAAGAACCAGGAATAATTCCAAGATTCTGTGACGGTCTTTATGCTGAAATAGCCAAAAAACAAACCCAAGAGGTATGTTCTCATAGTATCCGTAAGCCTTCTTATTAGACTAGAAAACGGTCAAATCAAGTTAAAGTCAGAGTCGTGGCCACTAAGGAACTACTCAGCAGAAGATGTTGTAATTTCTGGTCGCTCTCCTTTAGGACAGTGGTATGGGGGACGGGGGCTCCAGACTCAGAGGCGGTTCCTCCTGGTGGACAGGGATGGAGGGTCCTCTCTTCCGCCTTCTCTACCCAATCACCTCCGTGGGTGCGGGGTGCACGTGGCCCGGTAGTTACGCCCCGTCGTGCGTGTCTGCAGCAGGGCGGCGGCACGGCCTTCCCTAAGGACGGCAGGCGTCAGCGTTAGGACGGCAGCAGTAGGAGAGAGAGGAGTGACCTGCAGATTCAGCCCGGAGTGGAGGTCACAGCCTCGCTCGTGCCCCGCACTGCCCCAGCGCTGGGTGCCCACGCCCTCTCACCTGGTCCTAGTGTGGCCAGCTGTTTGCCGGGCAGCCTGTTAGACCAGTTTTTCCGAAACTTGCTTGAGGATAAGAGCCCCTAGGAATGTGTGTGGGGGTGTACTTGCTGAAAAGCTTCTGGAGATTCTGATTCAGTTGGTTTAGACGGTAGCCTGGGAGTTTATAATTTTCATACTTTTCCTCTAGTGATTCTTATGATGAGGGGACTTGGGAAAATATTGTGCTGTACTTGGGAGCACGGAGTCAAAAGACCCGGTACCTGTAGTGAAGAGAGTGTGATGGAGAAACGGGCCAGTACACCGTCGAGTACAGTCAGTGAGATGCTAAATAAAGTGAAGTAAATACTCGGTTAGGATGAGAGCGGCGGCTACGGGGACATGTAAGCTGGGGGCACGGGGTCCTTGGAGGAGGCGTGGCCCGTGGGTTAGGCCCCTCTGTTTAGCATCTGTTTCGTTTAAAGGTGGTGGAAGCCAGGGAGGGAGAGCAGGTGAAGGCGAGGGGTCTCTGGAGTGATCCCGGGTCTGGGGTGCTCCAGTTGTGGGGAACGACTTTGTCAGGGAGAGGAACACATGAGCTGGTTAAGAGCGTGGACTTCGGAGATGGCTTGAGCTGGAATCCAGGTTCCATCCCTTTGCTGGAAGTGTGACCTCGAGCGATGTGCTTAACTCCTCTGAGTGCTTCGGCACCGAGACTGGGGATGAGGGGGATGCTCTCCTAGGTTTGCCGTGAGTGTGAAGTGTGTTCGTCTGCGTGGAAGGCTTTGAACAGTGCCCGGCACATAGGGAGCCCAGCGAAGGGACTGCGGTTTTGTCCGTTTGGGATTATTCAGGGTGGTGGAAGATAACAGCATTCGGGTGGGGGTCACGGAGGGGGGTATAGCCACAGACGCCAGGCGCCTCGAAGGAGCAGACAAGGTATGCTCCTCTGCGACGTGACCGCCCGCCGTTCGCAGCTCCCCTCCCGCGGCATGTTCCTCTCCAAGGGCCCCTGGAAGCCCCGTAACACAGTACACTGTTTTATATATAATAGACATTAATGCATGTTTGTTGAATTCTGAGCCCCAATACCTGTATCCACAGCCTTGTAAATAACCTGTAATGCATGGGTTCACCTGTACCGGATCTCTACCCGGAAGTGCTTTGTTCCTCTCCCGGGACGCTAACTGTATCCTTCTGTCTGTGTTACTCAAGTGCTGTGTTGCATCTCCAATTAGACTGTGAGTTCTCTGAGGAAGAAGCCTGTCCAGTTCACCTCAGGTTCTCCCACAGCACCTAGAAGAGTGCTGTGTGCCTGGTAGGCCCAATAAATATTTGGTGAATTGAACCTACATCTCTTTGATCTCCCTTGAAGCTTCTAGTTTCGTTAGCGCTGGGTGCTTGCTGACTCACTTTGGGCCTGTGGGTGAAATTTATTTCTCTAACAAGGAAACATGCCCTAACTCAAAAAAGCTACATGGAAGCAAATTTTCCCTTTTTGGCCTTTATACCTTGTCTTTCAGAGTCAAAAGGAGGAGAAGCTCAGCTCTGCTGAGTCTGGTGATTGTTTTTTGCCGCAATCAGGAAAAAAAGCTCTGATTTAAGATCCTCACTTAGCAGATCAGGTGTTCGCCCACAGGGTCCAGCCCGCTGCGTTCCTCATGCCTCACATCCTTTTCTCCTCCTTTCCCGGCCTCTCTGGCACCCGCATCTCCCCCTTCTGATTGGTCGTATTATTTAGGGTCATGATTTCTCATTTTGGTTCTTAATTTTCTATTGCTCTGTCTTATCTGTTGGAGGGTATGTTATGTTTCTCTGAGATGGAAACTCGTGGGCGAGAACCTTGCCATATACTTCCGTATATCCTTCTCATATAGTCCAAAGCCATGCACATACTAAGGTGAATTGAATTAGGTGGATTTCCTAGAAGTTAGTAAGAAACGCAAGGACTTTTGTTGTTGAAATTAGAAATTTTCCTATATTGAGATAAAATTCACATAACATAAAATTGACCATCTTAAAATATAAAATTCAGTGGCATTTAGTACATTTATAATGTTGTGCAACCACCACCTCTATCTGGGTCTAAAAAAATTTTCATCACCCTCAAAGGAGACCATCCATGTACCATTAAGTAGTTACAACCCATTTCCCTCCCCTCAGCCCCTACTTTCTGCCTCTGTGGCTTTACCTATTCTGGACGCTTCCTGTAAATGGAATGTCATGCAGCATGAGGTTCATTAGTGTTACAGCATGTATTGACACTTCATTCCTTTTTATGGCTGAGTAATATGCCGTTGCATATATGTGCCACATCTTCTTTATCAGTTGATGGGCATTTAGGCTGTTTCCATCTTTTGGCTTTTGTAATACTGTTGCTATTACAATACACAGTTGTACAGTTGTGTACAGTTTTTATTTGAGTAATTTAAAAAAATATTTATTTATTTATTTGGCTATGTCGGGTCTTAGTTGCGGCACGCGGGATCTTTCCTTGCGGCGCGTGGACTCTCTCTTGTGGCGTGCGGGCTTCTCTCTCGGTGTGGCGTGGGGGCTCCAGAGCGCGCAGGCTCAGTAGTTGCGGCGTTGGCTTAGCTGCCCCGTGGCAACTAAGTGGGATCTTAGTGGGATCTTAGTTCCCCGACCAGGGATCGAACCCATGTCCCCTGCGTTGGAAGGCGGATTTTTAACCACTGGACCACCAGGGAAGTCCCTATTTGAGTAATTTTTAATTTGAATTTATTTGTAATTCTTTTGAGTAGATAGGAGTGAAATTGCTGGGTTATACAGTAATTCTGTGCTTAACCTTTTGAGGAACTGCCCACTGTTTTCCACGACATTTGCACCATTTAACATTCCCAGCAGCAACACTGGAGGGTTCCGATTTCTCCACATCCTCATCAGCGTTTGTTGTTTTCCGTTTCCTTGATTACAGCCATCCTAGTGGGTGTGAAGTGGTTTCTTACTGTGGCTTTGATTTGCATTTCCCTACTGACTTGTGATGTTGGACACCTTTCCATGTGCTTGTTGACTGTTTGTGTATCTTTTTTGGAGAAATGTCTGTTTAGTCCTTTGCCTATTTTTTAATTGGTTGTTCGTCTTTCTGTTGTTGAATTGTAAGAGTTCTTTATATATTCTGGTTACTAGACTGTTATCAGATATGATTTGTAAAAAATGCAAGGACTTTTCAAATAAATTGTATGCTGTGTTTCTGTTCCTGCTAGGTCAGCTATCACCTTGAAATGAGCTTCTTTGAAGTATATAATGAAAAAATTCACGACCTTCTGGTTTGTAAAGGTGACAATGGGCAGAGGAAGCAAACAGTAAGATTTAAAAACTTATTTGTTTTTAATTTCTGTTTTTATTGATGCATATAATTATATTAGTTCTCAAGATGCATATAATTATATTAGTTCTCAAGATGATATATAGCTTAATTACTAAAATACATATGTTGAGATCTACAGTCTAACTACATTGCTATTTACTAAATAAGATGAACATTATTGTTAGTGGACATTAAACTAGTTATTAACTGTAACCTCATTTTACTTAAGCAAGTATTATATAAAAGTTAAAGATAAAACATTCCAAGATTTAGTTGGACCACTATGTCAAATACCAAATTCCTAAAGTCTGCAAAGCCAAAAAAGAATAAAAGTTTAAAAAACTGTATTGTTATTGTAGAATATGTATTTCACTCGATTATTTAGCAAATTGATATCTTATAGCTAATATTTTCTGTGAAGTAGAGAGTTTCACAAAGGCATAAACTTTTTAAACAACTGCTATTAGAATTAAAAATATTTGACTTTGAAAAGGGCTGTGGAGAGCGAGAAGCTAAAATCTGAAGAGGTCACTTGACTTGCTCAAGGTCATGCAGTTTGCTTTTGGCAACATCAAGAGACTCATACAAAACTTGGCATTTCCTTCTATGTCTTCTACGTGTTTTTAAATTTCTGCTCACAAAGTTTAAAATGTATAATGTAAACGGAAAAAAATGTTAACTGTCTGAAATTTATTGCATGTATTTTAGAAAGCTATTTAAAAGCATATAAACAATAGCTATGGCAGGACTTAGGAATAAAAAACTAGTAAGATATTTGATGTTATGGTATATTGTCAAATACTGTGCAGATGTGAACAGTTTGTGGTCTTGAGGCAGTTTCCTAGTGCCTTACAGATGTGTTTCTGTGAGGACCTTTATATTTATTTGCGGGTAGAGACAAATCTCTTTACCGTAGACTCAAAATATAGAAAAAAAGGTCATTTGAAATTCTCTTTCATGTGAAGTATTTGCCTTGCTGTTAATGTGGCTCATGTTTGCCCACAGCTGAGAGTGCGGGAGCACCCGGCCTCCGGCCCCTACGTCGAGGGCCTGTCCACGTGAGTGTGTGCGGCCAGGGCCCGTGACCGCCGAGCTCTCGGCGGCCTCCCCAGCCGTGAAGCGCTGCCTCACTTAGTCTTCTCCCCTTAATGTTATCCTGTTAAATGTTCCTCCTCTTTCCAAATAGAGTGTTAGCTGCTTGTTGTTATATTTGTTTATATCTCTCACGGCACCTGTGAAGTGCCTTGCGTAGAGCATTAATTATACTGTGTATGAAATATTTGACCTTCCTCCCTTTCCCCCGCTAAGCCATTAAGTTAAGCCTTCCCTCTCGAGCCACTTTTTTTATCTGTTACTTTAAGCTGAGGAGGCGAGAAGGTGCTGAGCTCAATGTTTAGAGTTGGAAATATGCTGAGAGTCATTTATTTGGCTTTCAACTCCAAATGCTTTCTTTATATATATATATATATATATATATATATATACTTTTTAAAAAAAATTTGTTTATTTTACTTATTTATTTTTGGCTGCGTTGGGTCTGTTGCTGCGCGCGGGCTTTCTCTAATTGCGGCGAGCGGGGGCTACTCTTCGCTGCGGTGCCCAGGCTTCTCATTGCGGTGGCCTCTCTTGTTGCGGAGCACAGGCTCTAGGAGCAGCAGGCTTCAGTAGTTGCTGCACGTGGGCTTCAGAAGTTGCGGCACGTGGACTCAGTAGTTGTGGCGCACGGGCCCAGTTGCTCCGCGGCATGTGGGATCTTCCCAGACCAGGGCTCGAACCCGTGTCCCCTGCATTGGCAGGCAGATTCTTAACCATTGCGCCACCAGGGAAGTCCCAAATGCTTTCTTAAAGGAAAAGAAAAGTGGCTAGAAAAAATTCAGCTCCACTTAGTAAATCTGGGATTGTGCTGAGACCCATACACACGCACACTACCACACCCATATATATGTGTACTTATACATATACCTGTACCTCTACCTATGCCTAAACACACGCATATATACAGGTACCTATACCTATGCCTTTGCCTATACATATGGGTTAAAGTTTATCTTTTGGTCTCACGATTTAGACTTGGATAGTACAATGTTAAGATGCTAAGGTGCTTCATTATATTAAGAAAAATCATACTTCTTAAAATTTGTTAAAATGAAAACTATTTTATTATCTACCTTTTAGAATGGAGAAAATGAAAGATTCTGTAAGAATCAGTGTAATAATATCTATGGATTATTCCACTGTGGTACTCATGGAGTAATTATGTGGTTGAAAGGTGGCTGATGTTTTATGAGTACAGGAGTGTGATCATGAGTAAAACTGATTTTGTCCTTTGCTTTTGTGAAATAGGAATGTTGTCAGCTCTTACTCTGATATCCAGGTAAGGTCCGTTGTAATTGAGCTTCTCTCCACTAGATAGAAAGATCAGAGTCATAAATATTCATAAGAATATTTCCCCTTACTGGCTGTTTGCATAAATAAAAGGTTAATTTATAAGGAACTGTAAACTTTAAGCAAAAGAATTACTCTTATAAACTAAAAATTTAAATCGATCATCATGTCAGTTTAGAGTTATAGAAATAGCCTTTTAAAGGTATTATTTCCTCATTCAAATTTCTGTGACAGAAAAAAAAATAGACAATGGGAATGCAAATTCTTAAATCAGCATGTATTAGTATTTTTATTTTATAAACTGATTATAAATGTGTGTATATATGTGCTTACTTTACTTTGTTGTTCTTTACTTTGCTCCGGTGAGTGCCTGTCTGCAGACCTGACCTCCTTCTCTCCTTTCTCACTAGATTTGGCTGGAACTGGGAAATAAGAGGAAGGCAACTGCGGCCACTGGCATGAACGATAAAAGCTCCCGCTCTCACTCAGTGTTCACCCTGGTGATGACCCAGACCAAGGTACTGTGTTGTTGATTAATTTCTTAGGTTAGATAGTCACTATATTCAAGTTTCATGTTTTCCTTATTTTCTTCTTTATTTTTTTATTTTTATCATCTTTATTGGGGTATAATTGCTTTACAATGTTGTGTTAGTTTCTGCTGTATAACAAAGTGAATCAACTATACGTATACATATATCCCCATATCCCCTCCCTCTTGCGTCTCCCTCCCTCCCACCCTCCCTATCCCACACCTCTAGGTGGTCACAAAGCACCGAGCTGATCTCCCGGTGCTATGCGGCTGCTTCCCACTAGCTATCTATTTTACATTTGGTAGTGTATATATGTCCATGCCACTCTCTTACCTCTTTAAATCAAAGGTAAAAGTCCAATCATATAAATATATAACATAATTGGATTTTAGGACATATACACAGTAACGCTGAGTGACTTCTGGCATACAGGAGTATGTTTTTCTCACTTTTAAAAATCAATAACGTGATTATTAACTTATCATGATATTGATATTGTCATATCAATACATGGTAATATATTATCAATAATACATGATAATTGTACAGTATTTGAAAAAACATATCAGAAAGTAAAAGATTTTAATTAGATTTTTTTTTTTTTTTTAAAGATCAAATTTATAGAGAGAATGTTTTGCTTATCTCTTTTAAATTTTATTTATTTATTTATTTATGGCTGTGTTGGTTCTTCGTTTCTGTGCGAGGGCTTTCTCCAGTTGTGGCAAGTGGGGGCCACTCTTCATCGCAGTGCACGGGCCTCTCACCATCGCGGCCTCTCTTGTTGCGGAGCACAGGCTCCAGACACGCAGGCTCAGTAATTGTGGCTCACGGGCCCAGCTGCTCCGCGGCATGTGGGATCTTCCGGGACCAGGGCTCGAACCCGTGTCCCCCCGCATTGGCAGGCGGATTCTTAACCACTGCGCCACCAGAGAAGCCCCCAGAAAGTAAAAGATTTTAAATAATTCAGCCGTAGGGTTCCACTGCTCAAACAAAACCCCTCTAAAGAGTTTGGTACCTGGTCTGGGAAGATCCCACATGCCGCAGAGCAACTAGGCCCATGAGCCACAACTACTGAGCCTGCGGGTCTGGAACCTGTGCTCCATAACAAAAGAGGCCACGATAGTGAGAGGCCCGTGTACTGTGATGAAGAGTGGCCCCCGCCTGCCGCAACTAGAGAAAGCCCTCGCACAGAAACGAAAACCCAACACAGCCAAAAAATAAATTAAAAAAAATAAATAAATAAAAAAAAGTTTGGTATATAATCTTTCATTTGTTTTACAATCATGTAAACAAATTTACAAAATCTGCAACAACTTTATACTATTAAAATTACTTGCAAAATATTATTATTCACAGCTACATAATTTTCCTTTGACTGTTAAAATTCCTCAAAGTTTTCTCTGCTGTTGGACATTTATGTTGCTTTTAAATGCTTTGCTACTTCAGGGCTGGGATGAACAGCACCTTTGTACATTAAGCCTTTTTTCTATCTGTGGCCGTTTCCTTAATATAATTGCGTAGTTATGGGTTTAGCCCTTTAAAGTCATTCCTTTTATTTTGCGTAGTCTGAGCACTGCTCAATATGTTCTTATAAATTGTCACAGATTCAAGAAGGGATAGCTTCAAAAATAAGTGAGTGGTTTGTAATCTTGTCGTAACTTCCCATTTTGCAGACTTACATTGATGGCAAGTCGTAAAAGAACTTATGAAGTGTTATTTTAATGTCCTTTTGTCCCAGACAGAATTTGTGGAAGGGGAAGAGCTGGATCACAGAATTCGGAGCCGCATAAACCTGGTGGACCTGGCGGGCAGTGAGCGCTGTTCCGAGACCCAGCCGAGCGGGGAGCGGCTGAAGGTAAGGGTGAGCCCTCACGCTGGGAGCGCAGGCCTGGGCACTGTTTTTAGGAGATGACTGGCTAAGCACGCAATCTTTTTTTTTTTTTAATAAATTTATTTTTGGCTGCGTTGGGTCTTTGTTGCTGTGCGTGGGCTTTCTCTAGTTGTGGCGAGTGGGGGCCACTCTTCGTTGCGGTGCACGGGCTTCTCATTGCAGTGGCTTCTCTTGTTGCATAGCACGGGCTCTGGAGCGCAGGCTCAGTAGTTGGGGCTCGCGGGCTCAGTAGTTGTGGCTCTCAGGCTCTAGAGCGCAGGATCAGTAGTTGTGGCTCACGGGCTCTAGAAGGCAGGCTCAGTAGCTGTGGCTCACGGGCTCTGGAGCACAGGCTCAGTAGTTGGGGCTTGCAGGCTCAGTAGTTGTGGCTCTCAGGCTCTAGAGTGCAGGCTCAGTAGTTGTGACACACGGGCTCAGTTGTTCCGCAGCATGTGGGATCTTCCCGGACCAGGGCTTGAACCTGTGTCCCCTGCACCGGCAGGCGGTATTCCTAACCACTGTGCCACCGGGGAAGTCCCTAAGCATGTAGTCTTAACCAAGAGTAACCTCTCTGTCCATGCACTTTATAGACTGTGTTGCTGAGACTTAAAGAGGAACCCGTAGTTCTTGGTTATGATTGCTTCTCAGAGTCAATTAGTAAATTTTGAGTCTGAAGAAAGTTGGTAGTTTATGGAAGAAAGTATTTCCTCAGTAATTATATGGAGGAAGAAATATATTTTGTGAAATACATTTATTGCTGAGCAGTTCCTTTCAATTAAAATGTTTGGTCTTGTCCCCAGGAAGGCGTGAGTATTAACAAGTCCCTGCTGACCCTGGGAAAGGTCATATCCGCGCTCTCCGAGCAGGCCAGCGGGAGGAGAACATTCATTCCTTACCGCGAGTCTGTCCTCACATGGCAAGTAGCTTTTGGAGTATAAGGAATTGTACAAAATAGAGTGAGTACTGTTGGGGAAAAGGGCATAGACTGACTTCATGTGACTCTGGGACAGAGCAGTGGTGAGCCAGGCTACCTGGACTTGAGCTCAGCTGTGCTTCCTACAAACTGTGTGACTTTGGGCACATCACTTAATAGTCCTCCAGCCTGTTTCCTCATCTGTAAAATGGGGATAATATCAATACCTGTCTTTTAGGGTTGTGATGAGGGTTAAATGATGAATGAACTATTATTAGTGCCTGATGTTTGAGCATATATGGTATCACCAAACACATTACTATGTGTGTGAAGTGAAGTTTAGCACACACTGGCTGGCGTGTAAGTGTTCAAAAAGTATTTTCATTAATGAACATGTATTTAACTTCAGATCTATTACAGTCAGATTACATCTGTGTTGATTTAATACCCAATCTGATACGGACTGCATCACTGTTGACAGCAGTGTATCGTTATATTTGACTTATTATATTATAATTGCCATCTCAAAACCTGTAAGGGAACAATCTGATTTTTTTAATGCCTTTTGAAAATTAAGAGTAACTTTTGAAAGTTAGGAATAATTTACTCTGCATTCATAAATATAGAGTTTTTAGTCTCATGATCTTTTTCCTTCTAAAATAAGGCTTTTGCATATAATAGAAAACAAAATTTGTGTTTATATGTTCATCCATCATTTTCTGCACTTTTGAGCAGCTGCTTTGAAGGGCTCTGGTGACCCTGGAAATACAAGGGTGACCAGACACACGGTCCCGCCCCTGAAGTAGCTCACAGTCTAGTATGGGGAGAGGGATTTTACTAAATATTGGAGAGTTAACCATATTTTAAAATCTTTGCACAGACTATCGCTTCACAAAACAATATAAAAAGTGTGAGACGAGGGACTTTCCCTGGCGGTCCAGTGGTTAGGACTCGGCGCTCTCACTGCGGAGGGCCTGGGTTCAATCCCTGGTCGGGGAACTAAAATTCCACAAGCTGCGCGGCCAAAATAAATAAATAAAAAGTGTGAGATGAAATAAAGTGCTCAGAGATCTAAAAGTAGCTACAAATACCAAAAAATTCTAACTGGTGTTTGAGTGAGGAGCATAATACTGCATTACATATCCCGTTAGTCTGCGTTGTGCTCTCCAGGTAGTTGTCATGAGGTCGCTGTAGAAACAAAGTCGAATTGTGACTGTTTTCCTTGAAGGCTGCTGAAGGAAAGTCTGAGCGGAAATTCCAAAACGTCGATGATCGCCACGGTCAGCCCGGCGGCCAGCAGCGTGGAGGAGACCCTGAGCACGCTGAGATACGCCACCCAGGCCCGGATGATAGTCAACGCCGCCAGGGTCAACGAGGACGTGAGCGCCAAGTTGATCAGAGGTCAACAGTTCCCTACAGACTTAAAGATTATCTTGCAAGAGTTTAGTCTCAAATACTCATTTCAGCGATGAAAATATGCAGTTTAAGGCAGTTAAAGCTTTTTCTCTCATATCTGTGTAATAGCTCCTAGTCATCATTCCACACTGATGAGGAAGGCGGATGGAAGGATGGCGGGAAAGAGGATAATGGGGAACAATCAGAAAAAGCTGGGAAGTGGGGTGGGAGAAGGGGAAAGAGCCAGCGTAGGAAACCCTCTGTGGACTGAGGCGTGCGCCTGTGCAGCACAGGGACAATAATGTCCTTTACTTTTCCTCTTGTGGCCTTTCCGCCGTTGTCTGTCTCTCACCTCTGCTTCCGCTTAGTTCATTGACCCAAAGGCTGTTTGATCCTGGGTTTCTAGCACGGGCCTCCCTTCGTCAACGCCGAGTCCTCCTTCTCTTGCTCACCTGCTCAGGGATCTTGCGGAAGGCGAATAGATCCCTCAGAGGTGTGGGCCAGAGGAGGATGGATTTGCCGTCTCGTGCTCCATCTTTCCCTGTTTGGATCCCATCTCGTTTACAAATGGGACCATTTTCATTAAAAATAAGTATTCTGAATTCCAGCTTGGGAAATCTGTCATCTTTATCTAACACGTCTTTATGAGTATGGTTTGCCTGGGCAGTCCTGGTTCATGGCTGTCATCCCAGTGTGATGGATGGTGTCCCCGGTCCTTCTCAAAGGTGTCCCGCTTTGGACGACACATTACGTGGCTATACTGCTTATGAGGGAGGGAAATTCATTAATAGGGGAGCAGTTTTTCAGGTAAAGTTTAGATAGATTTGTAGGTAATTAAAATTTCTGCAAGTATTTAAAACTTCAAATAAAATAGAAGACTGGAGGGTTATGTCTCGTGTGGGAATTACTATATATCAGATGTTATTAATCATGCATCTTTCTACAAATATTTAGACTTGAAAGCAGAAATTGAAAAGTTAAAAGCTGCTCAAAGAAACAGTCAGAACATTGACCCTGAGCGATATAGGCTCTGTCGGCAAGAAATAACATCCTTGAGAATGAAGCTGTATCAGCAGGAGAGAGACATGGCAGAAATGCAAAGGTGGGCTCTGGTCACTACCTTAGATGCTGTGGGTATTGCCTGGAATCACTTCACTGGCCTGGGGCGAGATGTGGGAGAGGGGGAGGGGGATGGAGGTGGGGACGGGAGGCTGAGGAGGTACCGGAGTCTGCCTTTATCCCTGCCTTCCCTGTGAATAGAGCAGCTTATCCCCAGACCATTAGGTTTTAAATATTCCTAAGTGGTGTCCTAATCTCGATTGATTGTCTCTTGATTCTCAGTCTTATAAATCTGGATATTTTTAACTCTTTTAAACTCTTGTTTGTCTTTGGTAAGAATGTGGAAAGAAAAACTTGAACAAGCTGAAAAAAGAAAACTTCAAGTAACAAAGGAGTTACAGGTATCGTTTCAACTCCCTAAACTGATTTGAAAACTTGCAAAGAAATATGGCAGTAAATATACAGATGTAATTTCTCAAATTCCAGGCCAAGGAATTTGTTTTATCCTGTAGGAAGTGGGAAATCCTTGAAAGTGTCTGACCAGGGAATTGACATTTTGAGAATTAGTTCAGAATTACTTTGGTGTAGGGTGTGAGCAGGACTGAAAGCAAGAGGAGCTGTTGGCAGGGTGGTCAGAAGGCTGCCTCTGGTTCAGGCGGGAGGTGCTACGGGTCTGAACCAAGGTGACGGCAGTGGAGACGCCGCGGCAGGGCCTGACCTGCTGTAGACGTCGGTGGGTGAGATCCGGCACACCTGGTGATGCTGGGTTGAGCCATGAGTGGGCTGAGGATGGTGTCAGGACACAGAGGGTCAGCGTCTCCCTGGGAGTCTAAGAAGTATGGTGGTCACATTTACGGGGAAGTCGCGACGAGAGGGTCTAAGGGACCGTTAATTAACTGAGTCCCACATACCGTGACTTTAATGTTTAATGTTTTAGGTGGATCTAACAGTTTCATGCTTGTGATTAAAGTTAATTTTTTTTCTGACTTCTACTAGAAAGCAGGAATTACATTTCAAATGGACAACCACTTGCCAAACCTGGTCAATCTCAATGAAGACCCTCAGCTGTCGGAGATACTGTTATATATGATAAAAGAGGGAACAACTACAGTCGGAAAGTATAAACCCAACTCGAGCCATGACATTCAGTTGTCGGGGGTGCTGATCGCCGACGAGCACTGGTGCGCCCCTCCCCAGTGGTTTTCCGGGTCTTGATGACTTGCGGTTTCCTTCACATGAGGCATTCTCTCACACTGATTCTTTGGTATAAGTCTCCGAATGCATCTTTTAGCCAGGAAAAACAGACAATCTGGGTGTTTTGTAGGGATGGCAGGTCAGTTACTCTCAATATGAGATATGATGTAGTATCGCTCTATCAGAAGTTATCCCTCAGCCAATAGATCTAAACTTCTATCCATCATCTATGGCAGGATTTTTGATTGGATCGACAAATTTTAAAATTTGTTCATATGAATTGAATGATACTGTATGTGTTGTTAGGGTGATAGTATATGTAAACTGTTGTAGCTCCCCAGTGTGTTTTCATGATTTATCCATGTTGATGCTCTCTCATTTTTCCGCTGTAAAGTATCCTGTTGTATGAGTTTACCTGTCTACTTGGTTGGTAGACGTTTGGGTGGTTTCTCATGTTTTGCTCCCACAGTACTGCTGTGAGCGCTCTTGGATGCGTCTCCTGGTACAAACGGGCAGAGCTTCTCTGGAGCAAGTTTCAAAAACTGAGTTAGGGCCCTCGGGGCAGCCGCTAGGAACCTGGGCGGCCAGGCCTTTCCGTTTGCCCCGCTGTGCTGTGTGGGTCTGATGATCTTTCTATTACCCTATAATGATGATTTTAAAGTTTGGGAGTCACTCTTAAGTTGTGTGTCTAGGAGCAGAGATACCAGGCTGTAGAATCTGTGCATACGCACCTTTACGAGGTAATCTCAGATTGTTTTCCGGAATGATTGTCAATTCTGCTGCCGTTGGCACTGAGGCACGTGTTGCCCCACGTCCTTGCCAAGCCTCGGTACCGTCAGGGGGATGTGAGATGGCATCTCGCGGGGGATTCGCTTTGCATTTCCTTGACTAATCCTATTCATCTATTCTTCGGCCATTTTTGTTTGCTCTTCGGTAACTTGCCTGTTCATGTCTTTTGTCCATTTTTCGATTGTATTGGTTTTTTTTCATAATTTGTAGGAGTTTTTTTGGTGGCCAAGCTTTTGTGAGTTTCATGTGTTGTAAATATCTTTTTTCCAGTGTGTGGCTCATCGTTTACACTCTCTTATGGTGCCTTTTGATGGATCAAAGTTCTTAGTATAGTACATACGTCAGTCTTTTCCTTTATGGTTGTCAATTTTTGTGTCTTGTTTAAGAAATCATTTCTACACTGACGTCATAGAGACAGTCACCTAAATTATCTTCTAAATGTTTTGAAATTTTGCCTTCACATTTAAGTCCTTAAGTTGTATGGAATTTTTTGTTTGGTGTGAAGTAGGGATCTAAATTCATTTATTTTCCACGTGAATAACCAATTCTACCAGTACCATATATTAAGTAACATATGACTTTTTTTGTGATCTGCAGTGTTCATACAAAAAATTTCCAAAAATACAGTGTGTTTTCTCACTAATATTGCACAGCCTAGGTACTTGAGCTCCACGACGTCTTTGCACCTGGCGTGGCACGGCTCCTTGGTCCTCAGATCCGCTTGCTCTTCTGTTAATTAACCATTTTCTATAACAGATAAATCCAGAATTATTTACACTTGTAGCAAAGATACAGAACATGCCCCCAAAGAGTTGAGAGTCCAGCGGGACCAGGAAGTCCCCCACTCGCCTAGCACTTGGTGTTTCCCCTTTTAGTACACGGATAGGTGTTTGTCTCACTGTCTGGACCGTGAACTTCATGAGAGCAGGTTTCGTGTCTGTCTTCCCTGCTGACATACCTGGCACGTGGGGCTCAGTGGACAAAGGAGCCCCAGTACCCATCAGTGTATATTAACATTAGGTGGGTCTTAGCTACTTAGTGCTTAAAAGTAAAGAAAGAGAAGGAAAGTTCACCTCTAGCTTTGAGCCCTAAAGAGAAGCTGCTTAGAGGGCTCTGGCCTTGACGAGTGATGGAGATAAGGGAGAGGGTGTCTTATGTTGACGGAACGATTCAGGTAAAGGAGAGAAGCTGATGTTAAGGCAAATCCAGGTGGGGTTCTTATGGGAAATAGCGGTGGATCGGGGGGTTGGTGGTTGAAGCCAGGTGGGGGTGGGAGGGGGCAGAATGCTGAGGCCAAGGGTTTTTGACGGCAGAGCCGATAGAACTGGGAGAGGGGAGGCGTCCGAACAAGCAGGCCTTGTTTAAACCGTTGCAGGGTTGGGACGCTGGGCTGGCAGGAGGGTGAGCCGTACTTCCCGAGTCCTCTTCTCTAGGTGCTCAAGTCCAACTACCGTTCTTTACCTCTCGGAGCCTTGTCTGGAGCTAGAGGTTTTGTTTGGGCTCAGCTTTTGCTACAGTGTTCTCTTTCTTTCTGTCCAGTTAATCCAAAGATAACTGGATTTTGGAGTTTCTTTCCTATTTTCTGAATAAAAAGACTCGAAAGGATATGTAGCATTTATAGCTGATTTTCAACAGTATGATCTTATCGCCAGAGTTCAGTTAGTTAGATGTCCAAGGAGTGTGCTTTTATCTCTGTGCTTTTCCTTCCTCTGTATTTTACCCCTCTTTTCATGGGAGGAAAATGTTGTTTGTCCCATTATTAAAACTCATAAATAAAAGCAGAAAGTTAGAAAAGTAAAACATAAAAACACTTAAAACTCTTCCATTCTTAAATAAACCACTGTCAGTATTTTAGTGTATTTTCCTTTAATGTTTTTGTACTTTTTTTTTCCATTTCTGGGGAAGAGGGGTTGGTATTTTTTTTTAAGTAGTTTTAATCAAAATACATACGATGAAAATTTTTCCCACCACTGGAGGATAGAATTGCTAGAGAAGCCAGGCTTTTTCACCAAACCTTCAAAATCTGATTGAAGGAAAATAAGAGAGTTCTAAGTTATTATGGTCACAAATTGATATGAACCTTACCACTAAAGGAATAACCCAAGGAGGATTATCTGTATTGCCTCTTTCTTACCTGTTAGTCTGTCCTGTAATTGTAACAGTGTGCATCCTGTTTTCACAGCACTGTCAACAATTTTGATGGGACAGTGAGTATCATCCCAGCTGGGGAAGCAAAGACATATGTAAATGGAAGACTTATTTTGGAACCCACGGTATTACATCATGTAAGTTGGCTGCTGCTAAGATGTGAGAAATTGTTTGACTTTGGGCACGTGATTTAGTTTTTTTGAGCCCGGTTCTCTCCTCTGTAAGATCAGTAGTGAACGGGATGAAGGACTTTCTGGTTCTTACGTTTTCTTATTTCACGAATTGCCTGCCTTTGCGCAGAGACCGCAGTTCTGTTATGGTGGGTGGACCAGCCCCCAAGGAGCTGTCCACCAGCAGCAGCATTATGTGTCCCGGGAAGAGCTGGGCTTTGGAATCAGGCCAGACAGCGTCAAAGCCCTGGCCCTGCCACTTGCCATATGGCCTTTGAAGTTATTAAGCTCGGGGTGATTGCATGTCACCTATGTCAGGACACTTTTGAGAGCACTTTAGTAATTATATTAGGAGAACGGGCATGAACTATTCTGTTGCAGGCAGAGCGAGACATATGGTCACTTGGTAGTATATATCCTGTCTTTCAGGAGGGACAAGGGAGGAGTAGGTGAAAGAATTCATGCGTAGCTCTTACTACAGTGTCTGCAGACAGTGAGCTCGGTGTGCGCTTATCACTGTTACTGTTAAGCTCTGTGCTCTGTTAGTTTCCTCATTCCTAAAACTGGGGTAATAACATGCACAGTTGTGAGACGTCAGTGAGATGGTGTATGTGTAGAGTGTCGGATGCAGTTCTTGGCCTGTAGGAAGCATTTCATAAGTGATTTTTATGTTTATCATTAGTGATACTAGACTGTATTGAATTGTTGAACATAAGGATTTGTTCCACGGAATTTTTTGGTTCAGACTCACCTCAAGGAGTAAATTTTTTGTGTGCTTTAGGGTGATCGGGTGATTCTTGGCGGTGATCATTATTTTAGATTTAATCATCCAGTAGAAGTCCAGAAAGGGGAAAGACCGCCCAGTAGAGATACTCTTGTGAGTGAGGGTCCAAGAGACTTTGAATTTGCAAAAAATGACTTGCTGACGGCACAGAGATTACAGTAAGTATTTTTTTTTTTTTTTTTTTTTTTTTACAGTAAGTATTTTTGTTGGTATGAAACAGTAAGTATACGGGAGAGGGCTGTGGAGAGCCTTAATCAGGTTGTCCTGACTGCACTCGTTAACTCTTTGGGTGCTGATTTCTAGTGACATGATCCTTGCTCTTCTGTGTGCGTTCACTCAACAAACAAACTTAGCTCCTACGCTGGAGGAATTCATCTTCTCATGGGGCTGACGGACAGACAGACAGAGTGCCCTGACAGAGCCCTGCACCGTGTGGAGCTCCTGGGGTGACTCCTGCCCCGACCAGGGGTCAGCGAAGGTCTCGTGAGAAGATGTCCCCTGGGAGGGAGTCGGCCAGGGGAAGCCTGGGGAGTGGACCCTTATTCACTTTTCTTCTTTTGCCCCAGTTTTAGCTGAGGCAATATTGTAGGAGTTCTGATTTAAGCAGGATCCCTGTAAAATAAATGGCAAGTAACACAGGAATAAAACGCTAAAGCATTTGGACTTTATCTTAAAGGTTATGGGGTCGTAAGAGAATTTAAGGAGCCATGAGACAGACATGATGGGGATCACATTTGCAGAACGGTGACTGTGGCCCAGGTCTGGAGGGTGGAGGGCGGTGCAGACGGGCCCCGGGCTGCAGTGCGGTGGAGGCTGGGGGGCGAGACGGGCATCTCGGGGTCGCGGGGAGGGAAATGTCCGCACAGAGGAGGGAGGCGGGGGCGGGAAGGATGACCGGGGTGGGCCACGCGAACCCTGCTTTGTCGCCTTTTCAAAAGTCTGAGCTTGCTTTGCCCTCTTTTGTTTTTTTTTTTTAAAGTTGTGGTACAACATGCATAGCATAAAATTCACCTTTTTAGCCATTTTTAAGTGTGCAGTTCAGTGGTGTTAAGCACATTCACAGTGTTGTGCAGCCTCAACCATATTATGTCTCCAGAACTTTCTCATCACCCAGCTGGGCCTCTGTACCCACTATGCAACGGCTACCCCCTCCCCCCAGGCCCTGGTAGCCATTAGGTCCTCTTTCTCTTGACATTCTTATTCTAATTCAGTAAAATTGGGTATGGAAATTTTATGCAGCACAATTGTTAAAGCATCGAGTTTTGTTGAGAAGAAAGAAGCTTTTAGTTTTCTGTAATCACCAATCCTTTTCCCCCCATACAGTGAAAAGTAATTTAATATTTTGACTTCTCAAAATGTCTAAGTGTTACCTGAAAACTGGGTTCACCTCTTGGTGGGTGTCAAGCCAAAAGACACAGCCAGGCCAAAGATCAGGAGAAGGAAGGATTTATTACTTGGAGCAAGTAAGGAACACATGGGGAACTTTCCCAAAGCCGTGCTTCCCCAACAGTAAGACTGGGGAGGTTTTAAGCTAAGGGTACATGCGTGTTCATGAAGGGGCCTGAGCAGCGGAGAAGTCAGCATAGAATCAGGGCAAAGATCGACAGAGTCCAGGCTTCAGTTGACTGAAGTCCCGGGGGTCACAGAAGGTCACCATCTCCATCCCTGAGGCTCCCGTTGACCTGGTGGCTGAGTTTCAGGCTAGTCTTCACCGCTGACTCAGAGCCGCGAGACTTCACAACTGCTGTCTTATCTTTGCTGTTGTTGCTTCTCTTGCCTGATAACAACTGTTCTTTTGTTCCCTTGAGATCATTGATTTCTGAGACCTGTTCAAGGGCAAGCCCTGTGTCCAGGCTCAGATCACAAGATGACTCAGGCCAAACATGGCTTCTCTTCTGTCAAGAAAGCCCCGCCTGGTTCTCTCTCTCTGGGGGACCCCCCACCCTGTCTGCTTACAAAATTATTATAGATGATTGGAAAAATTTGGTACAATCCCTGCTTTATCAGCTCATGTATCATGCTTTTAGAGGCATTTCAATATATTCCTAATCTATGACCTAAACATGAATTGAAAGATAATGATATGAAATAATTTTTGCCCTAACCATTGTTAGTTTAACATAAAATGCCCATATTTTGTGTTTACTATAATGTTAACTATAATATTTACTGCAGTGTTCACTGTAGCATAATTTTTATGTTATAAATATATATTTTATATCTTTATGTAAGTTAAAACATTTTTATATAACTTAAGCATTAGAAAAATGCATTTGCTTAAATATCGAGCATCTGCAATAGTAATGAAGTTAGAAATAAGCAAATTTTCATCCTTTTATGTTTTCTTTGTGTAAACAATTCTAGAGCTAATAAACATTTCAGAATGCTATTGACAGAATGTCAGAAATGAAGTTTTGAGATTTGAACTTTTGTTTAATTTAAAACATCTTAATATGATTAAGAACTATTATAGCATATGAAGAATTCTTGACAGAGTACCCTGTAACTACTGAATATTTTGCTACTTGTAGACTTGAAGCAGAAATAAAGGAGGCGCAGTTGAAAGCAAAGGAAGAAATGATGCAGGGAATCCAGATCGTAAAAGAAATGGCTCAGCAAGAGCTTTCCTCTCAGAAAGCTGCGTACGAAAGCAAAATACAGGTCCTGGAAGCAGAACTGGTAAGGGGCAGAACTGTCTTCTTTCTCTGCCCGTGCATGCCTCGTAAACTTATGTTTCTAGCAGGGCCCTGGGGGAGCGTCAGAGGGGAGATCAAGGCTGCTACGGGGGGAGGAGAAGCAGAGAGGCTCTGTCCCCCCGCCCTCAGGCCATGGCTCTCCTGTTTGCTGGCAGTCCTGCTTCCCAGAAGCCCATCTGGAGGGCAGCGCTCTGAAGGGTTTGACTAGTGATGGTTATTTTCAGTTGGGTTAGTCAACCTGGATGGGGTGGAGAAGCACTGGGGCACCTTTTCTATCTGTGAGTCAATTTCTTGTGCATTGATTTTTTTTTTTTTTTTTTTTTTTTTTTTTTTTTTTTTTTTTTTAAAACTATTACTCTTTTTTTTTTTTTTTTTAATAGCTACTTTATTTATTTATTTATTTATTTTTCGCTGTGTTGGGTCTTCGGTTCGTGCGAGGGCTTTCTCTAGTTACGGCAAGTGGGGGCCACTCTTCATCGCGGTGCGGGGACCGCTCCTCATCGCGGTGCGCGGGCCTTTCACTATCGCGGCCCCTCCCGTTGGGGGGCACAGGCTCCAGACGCGCAGGCTCAGTAGTTGTGGCTCACGGGCCCAGCTGCTCCGTGGCATGTGGGATCTTCCCAGACCAGGGCTCGAACCCGTGTCCCCTGCATTAGCAGGCAGATTCTCAACCACTGCGCCACCAGGGAAGCCCTGCATTGATTTTTAAAAAGGGACTTTTGTACACTTTTGGTATCATTTTTGAAGAATTGCTCTGTATCTTTGCCCTATTTATTTTTTATTATTGTCCTTTAAAGAAAGAAGAATGTCAAAGAAAGAAGCTACAGGAAATTAATAACCAAAAGGCTAATTACAAAATTGAGGAACTAGAAAAGGCAAAGCAGCGTTTTGAACAGGAAATATATGTCAACAAAAAGCGGTTAGAAATGGAGACTTTGGCTACAAAACAGGTAATTTCATTTTATAGCTAGTCTGAGCTATCTTGAGGAAAAGCTGGATTTTTCTTTTTTTTTAAAGAGCTTATGGTCTCTTGATGGGCGATGGCCAAATCCAGGTCTGCAGGTGAGAAGGGTCTTCCTGCCTGAAAGCCTCTGTCCTCACGATGTGCTCACACATTATCACACAGATCTTTTCAAAGGGACAGAGCTGTTGTTTCCAGCGAGTTCCAGTCGAGTGTTCTCTTTCCCTGCGTCCAGAGCGACCCTGTGGTCAGTCATGCCGAACGATGTAAGGAGTGAGGTGATACTAGGGCATGGTATATAGAAGGAGGCACGGCTCAGCTCTTACGGGTTACATCCCGGTGCCAGGGTGGAGAGAGCAGCTAGCAGGCCGTGTGCCCACGTGCGTCCTCAGGGAACTACCTCAGCCTTGGGCGCTCAGGCACTGACTTCCCTCACCTCTCTGAGCACAGAGGCATCTTCCAAGGGCAGCTCACGGTGGCTCTCCAGGTGCTGGACCAGCAGCCTCAGCACCACCTGGTAGACGTGCAGCTCTCGGTCCATCCAGAACTGCCGAATCACATCCTCTGCGGTGGGGCCGGAATCCCTTCTAACCAGCCCCGGAGGGGGGCCCTGAATCCCGAAGGGAGAGCCCCTGCTTTCGTCTCTGCTGCGACTTCTTATATCTTCAAGTTTTACTCTCAAATGGCAGTTTTCCTTCTTTTCTTCCTAAGTTTATGGTGGGGTTGGGCGTAGAGGAAGATACTCGCAGTAACCCCAGAGTACCGGTACTATAAAGTGGTGAGAATACATATATTAGCTGATTCTAGAGCACGGAGGGGCTAGTGAGCCACCCCAGAGAGTTTTAAGAGAAAAACAGACGTGTTTACATCTTGAAAACAATTATCATTAGTGGGCTAGTATAAGGCTTATTTGTGTCAAGTGAGGTTTTTAGGTGTATTTTTAGTTTAACGTTTTAATTTAGTCAACAACTTGTTGAGTAGTTTTTTTCCTTTTTTTTTTTTTTTCTGAAGGTTTTTATGCTCCTATCAACGGGGAGGAAAAGATTAATCTATGTTATCAAAAATTCCTAATGATTTTGTTGTGGGGAAAAAAATCATTTTATAAAGATACTTTATAAATCATGTTTTAAAAGCCTTTATGCTTAATAATACACGTACTGTGAAATGAGAATTATGTAGTGCATTACCATTGTCAGTCTGGTTTTATGATTTCTCTCTTTGCACGTTCTCGTGTACGACTCCACGTGAATGAATATCAATTAGGCTTTAGAAGACCACAGGATCCGCCATGCAAGAATTCTGGAAGCTTTAGAAACCGAGAAACAAAGGATTGCTAAGGAAGTACAAATTCTACAGCAAAATCAGAGTAATAGGGATAAAACTTTCACAAGTGAGTATAGGACGATTTTAGCAGGTATTTTCTAAAGTTATGTATGTTATTTCATACAATTAGTAAAATGTTAATTATCTTTGTATATTCAAAAATTTTTTTCTGGATGTTGCTGACTTCTCTGGATCTAGATAAATTTGTATGAATGATTATTTTTAGGATATTCACTTTTTAGAATATTTAGTTATATAAGCAAATAGTAAACAGAATTCCAAGTATTATTTTAATGTGTATTATGCTTTTTAAAATGTCTTACTCTAATCCTTAATTCTTATTTTATAAGAATTATTAATCTGAGTTGTGCTTAAGCATTGCATACTTCGTTTTCTTTCTCACTTGAAAGTTGTTATTTTTTTGTACATTTCTACATTCCTGTGTAGAGCACAGCATTTTTTTCCAAATATTTATTTATTTATTTGGCCGTGCCGGGCGGCTTGTGCCATCTTAGTTCCCGACCAGGGATCAAACCCAGGCCCCGGCAGTGAAAGCACAGTGTCCTAACCACTGGACCGCCAGGGAATTCCCCAAACACAGGATGTTTAATGTAAACTTTCTTTTTTTAATTATAGAAAGTTTCAAATAAACTATGAAAGCAGAGAGATTACTACAGTAAACTCTTCCATACTTATCATCCATCTTCAACAATTACCCACACATGTTCAGTTTTGTTCCAGCCGTGCTCAATCCCCCTGCCCCCCTGGACTATTCTGAAGCAAATCCCAGACATCCTATCACTTGATCTGTAAATACTTCACTATGTATCTCCAAGTTAGATAAGAACTCTCTTTTCTCTCTTTCTCTGTCACTCTTTGAAGCATAACTCTGATATTATTATTACACCTAAAAATATTAATAATTTCTTACACATCAAATATCTAGTCCCTATTCAAATTTTGTGGACTATTTCATAATTTTTAAAATATATTCGGTTTGTTTGAATCAGGATACAAATGTGGTCCACACCCCCCCTGTGTTTGCTAGATGTGCCTTTTAAGTCTCTTTTAATCTGTCAGCTGGCTCTTCCTTCCTCTCTCTCTGTCCCCTTGTAATTCATGTATTGAAGAAGCCAGGTTGTCTCCCTGTAGAGTTTCGCAGATTCTGGGTTTGCTGACTGTATGTCCAGGCTGTTGCTTAGCTGGTTCCTGTGCCTCTACATACCCTGCAAAGCACCCGTCATCCAGGTTCAGTGTTTTAGCAAGAATACTTGGTAGTTGTGCCGTATACTTTCCATAACTTCTGTTTTTAAATTACCTTGAAACTGTTACATCTGTTGTGAGAGATAAGAACATTGTATTAATACATGTTTTTATTCCTCTTAGGTCCTAAAACAGTACCATGCAATAAATACTTGATTTTTTTTATCCACATGAACAATGAATTTCACTCTTCCAAAAAAATGTTTGTAATGGAATGCTGGTTATAAGTTTGACTGAACAATATAGAAAATGTTTATGATAAAATCTTAAATTTGAATTAGGAACGTGGAATTGTGGACTGAAAGTGTTTTTATGTCCTGATATATCTCTGTTTCTGTCTATATCTATCTATCTATTTTTGAAATTTCAGGCAAAATAAAAAAGGACTGTGGTTCTATTTAAGTTAAGGCTGTAGTATACTTTACCTAATACTTTAAATAAATTAGAAGTTAGGAAAAAAAGAAATTAGAAAAAAAAATCTTTAAAAATATTAGAAGGAAAAGCAGCATCTTTAGCATTTCCTTGTTTACAAAACCCGTATCCTCTCTCTGTGAACTTCAGTTTTCTTCCGTGCCTCCACAGGTGAAAGACCTCATTTTGTATGAAGAATATTTTATTTCACCAGTGAGGCTTGAAGAAAAGTTACTGAGTTATCACCTTCACCTTCTGTGATGCATCGTTAAAACCATTCGTTTGAAGTCAGTTTTTTTTCAGGACATGTTGTGCCTGGTGGTGTGTTAGTGCTCACATACGTGTTCTGAATCTTCTCCGTGTGCTCTCTGCTAGTTCAGCCCAGTTGGAGCTCCATGAAACTCTCCGTGATGATTCAGGAAGCCAATACCATCAGCAACAAGTTAAAAAAGAATTATGTTTTTGGCAGGTGAGTGATTATCTTATTTGTAAAGTAATTCGTTGTTTTAAACTAGTCACGCTTCACGCTTCATGTGATTTTTTTCTGTTTTAGTTTCTCTAAGGACATGGTATCCTACATGCCTGTCCAGGAGCAAGCGGGTGTCATAATCCCCAGGGGCACTTCCAGATTCCCCTCTCAGAGCTCACTCTGGAGTGAAAAAGGCTTTCAGCAATTAACATACTCATATATTTTATAAACAGAATAATTTTAGATGTTTTAGGAATTCACTGATTTTCTTTTGAGTTGAGAATTTATAAGTATTCCACATTTTAAAAGGAATATATAATATTAGAACTTTTAAGAAATTATTATATAAGAAGTTATTTTAATATAGTATATACTAGACATGATTATTAGTATAACAAAAATACTTAACTATGGAGAGATTTAATCAGTGGTCTGAATTTTTATGGGAGTCATTCTAATTCGGAAAACTCTATCTAGGTTATGTATGTTTTAGGAGAAGCATTTTTTTTCTTTGGTTTTTCTTTCAGACATGTTGTATCAGATAAAGGAAGTAGTTCTGACACTTGTATTCAGGTTCGTAACCTGCAACTAGGGGTCTCAACTGTCTGGAGTCTGGAAAAGTTTGAGTCTAAGCTTGCGGCAATGAAAGAACTTTACGAGGTTTGGAATATTATTAACATCTCTATAAACTTTTTGAAATAAAAATATTATATGTAAAAACTTACAGGATTCTGCCAGATTATAGCCTTAATGCTTGAATTGTGTAATGGAAAAATGAAAATAAACTAAATAGTTAACTCAATCTAGAAAAGAATAAACCTAAACCAAAGGAGAGCAAATGAAGGAATCATTAAAAATAAAAGTAATAATTGACAAATTAGAATTTATAAATTCAAGCTTTGGCTCCTTGAAAAGATGAACATGTGATTTTAGGAATGGACATAGCATTTAAATAAAGATCTCAAGCATTTTAAAATTATATTACATTTTTATGTAAATAAGTTTAATAAGTAAGCTAATAAGTTTAATAATTTTCTAGAAAGTAAAGATTTTTCTAGAAAAAGAGAAATTATGAAAGTTGATTTAATAGGTGAATAACCAAGCAATAAATTGAAAAGTTTGTCAGTGAACTAGCCTGGAAAAAAAAATTGGTAAAAAAAAAAAGATGCTGATCCCAGTCAATTTCATAGGTAAGCACTTTTGAACCTCCAAAAAACAGACAAATCCTGTTACATTTAAACTATTCTAGAAGGTAACAAAGAATAGAAAGTGTCACAGTTACGATGCTAGAATAACTGATTAGAATCAAAACAAAACCCACAAAAACTGAAAAGATGATTCAAAAGAGATTTACAAACCAATCTTAATATGAACACAGCTATAAAAATCCTGAAAGAAATGTTAGTAAGTCAAACCCAAGGTTGTATTTAGAGAATATTTATACCATGATTAAGTAGGGTTAATTCCAGGAATGGAATGCAAGGTATATTCACAATAGAAAATACAGAAAGGCTGAAGGGAATCATACAAAAGCACTGACAGTTTGCCTCTAAATGATGGGGTTGCAAGTGGTTGAAATTTTTTTCTTTGTGTTTATATGTATTAATAATTTCCAGATTTTCTACAGTGAATGTGAATTGCTTGTGTAATTAGAAAAACAAAAAACTGTATTGAGGTCATTTGATAATTCTTGCCTTGACATATACATTAAAATCTGATGGGTGAGTTACCTTACATTCGTACTTTCAACTGTTTGTTGCAATATTCTTTACTTATTTTTCCATTTAGTTATACTATTCCTGAATCAATCTCTATATTTATTTTGCTAGCACTTTAATTGGTATTGCTTTAAATATTTAAATTAAAATATAGATTATTATCATGATCAATATATTCAACCAGGAAGTGATTGAATCTTTTTTTTATTAGAAATAATTCATAATAATTTATTCCACAGTTAATATTGACCAGATATTGCTTTAAGCATTTTATAGTTATTGGTTAATGTATTCATTTCCAAAAATACTGATTCATTAAATTAATATTTTGTGTCAAAGCTAATTCAAATTTGTCTCTTTGTTTTTTTATTTTTGTTTTTGTTTTTTTTTACCATCTTTACTGGAGTATAATTGCTTTACAATGGTGTGTTAGTTTCTGCTTTATAACAAAGTGAATCAGCTATACATATACATATATCCCCATATCTCTTCCCTCTTGCATCTCCCTCCCCACCCTCCCTCTCCCACCCCTCTAGGTGGTCACAAAGCACCAAGCTGATCTCCCTGTGCTATGCGGCTGCTTCCCATTAGCTATTTTACGTTTGGTAGTGTATTTATGTCCATGCCACTCTCTCACTTTGTCACAGCTTACCCTTCCCCCTCCCTGTGTCCTCAAGTCCATTCTCTACGTCTGCGTCTTTATTCCCATCCTGCCCCTAGGTTCTTCATGACCATTTTTTTTTTAAGATTCCATATATATGTGTTAGCATATGGTATTTGTTTTTCTCTTTCTGACTTACTTCACTCTGTATGACAGACTCTAGGTCCATCCACCTCACTACAAATAACTCAATTTCGTTTCTTTTTATGGCTGAGTAATATTCCATTGTATACATGTGCCACATCTTCTTTATCCATTCATCTGTCGATGGACACTTAGGTTGCTTCCATGTCCTGGCTATTGTAAATAGAGCTGCAATGAACACTGGGGTACATGACTCTTTTTGAATTATGGTTTTCTCAGAGTATATGCCCAGTAGTGGGATTGCTGGGTCATATGGTAGTTCTATTTTTAGTTTTTTAAGGAACCTCCATGCTGTTCTCCATAGTGGCTGTATCAGTTTACATTCCCACCAACAGTGCAAGAGGGTCCCCTTTTCTCCACACCCTCTCCAGCATTTATTGTTTCTAGATTTTTTGATGATGGCCATTCTGACCGGTGTGAGGTGACACCTCATTGTAGTTTTGATTTGCATTTCTCCAATAATCAGTGATGTTTAGCATCCCATCCTTTCATGTGTTTGTTGGCAATCTGTATATCTTCTTTGGAGAAGTGTCTATTTAGGTCCCCTTAATGTTGTCAGATTATTCTTTTATTTTTCTCCTGAGGATGCTATCGTTTTTGTTTTCTCTATGTTTTCTAAATCACGTTTATTATTTCTGAATTATTTAATGATTTCTGTTGCTCTTATTAGTAGATCTCTTTTAGTATAATTCCTAGTGTCATGTGATTTTTAAAAATTTTATCAGGAATGCGATTTTTTTACTTTTAACATTATCTAGATAATCTATAATTTTGTGAATTTTATAAATGCAACAAAGGAAACGTTTTTCCCTTAGTTGCTAAACATTTTTAACCCATAATTACTAGAAACTATATATTTAATTTTCTTAGAGCCACTGTAGTAACAAGGGTGAAGATGTCTTTTGCGACCCTGAAGATGAATGGGAACCTGACATCACAAATGTTCCAGTGTCTTCATTTTCCAGAAGGAGGTGAGGACATTTGTGTTGCTGGCTTTCTTCCTTCTCAAAAGAACTATCTGTTGTCATGGTGGATATCTGGGAAGGGAACCCAGTATGTCACTGATCAAATTACAGCACCTAGGGCATTAGAATGTTTATATTCAGTTAGAATACGAAGAAATATCCTCAGTATTTTACCATATAAGTTTTAAGAACAACTTAGACTGGCATAAATCTCATTTCCTATAAAGATGAACAGTGTTTATTACTTTACCCTTTCTCAAAAACCTGGCATAGTCTATGACATTTGATTGTAAGCTATAGAGTTTGGAATGCCGTTAAGTTAGTCTGAGCGCCTCAGAGCACTAAATCACGGTGCTCGAGGACTCCTGTACGTGACGCGTGTTGCTTGTTGACTGAGACATGCAAGACCCACCGTCAGTGGCTGCTGCTTCTGCACGCCCCGGTGCTTAGGTTATAGCGAGGCGCATGCTGTAGTAGGAAGGCCTTCGTCCTGGCACTCGGTTAGCCCCTTGCTTCGGTTTTTGAGCAGGACTGCTGGCTGCCGTGTCCTGAGGATACGAGGATAAGTACAGAATACTCCCTGCCCTCCGAGACCTGGCGTGGAGGAAAGTTGGGGTGGGGCAGGTTGATGAAGACCTGACCCGAGGCTGGGCAGGGGCTGCGGAGGAGGGGAGGTCTACGGGCATCCGCGAGGCAGGATCACGGGCCTCGGTGGCTGGTGTGGGGTGACAGTGATGCGGGGCTGCAGGCGGGTCCTGGCCGAGCGACTAGGGGAGGGTGGCGTTCCCTGAGGTGGACGGTAAGGAGACTATTTTGGACGCGGTGAGTTTGAGGTTCCTGGGGGTCATCCAGGTGTACACTGAGGTCTAAGACTTTGTAGAAGGGATTCGGGAATTTTCAGGCTGTAAAGGTCAGTGGCGTTTCATCCAGCAGAAGCATCACCATAGATAGAACGTGTACTGGGTGCCTGCGGAGCAGAGTCTCATTCACCGCAGAACTGCTGCTCTCCTTACCCCCATTTGACAGGCGAAGTAACGAAGGGTTTAAAGAGGTAAGGCTCTTGTCCAGAGTCACCCGGCCTCTCTGTGGCAGAGGGAAGAACAGCGAGTTTCTGGTTAAATGTAGTTTCAACTTCATCGCCTTCAGCACAGCTCAGCGTCCGTTTGGGTTCTAAACCTTTTTAGGCCTCTCTTGGTTTTGACCATGCTTATTTTAAACTCATTTGTATAAACTCTCCTCAAAGAGGTGGAACTACTTAATTACCTGTGACTTTTGCTTTATTTCCTGCATTCTAGCTGCTAAGCTAGAGTAAGAAATAGCCAAGACGTCGCGTTCACGTTATATGTTATGTACGTGGCAGCTCGTATCTCAAGCCGAAGGAAACACAGAGCGTGTGCTTTAAACAGACTCTGGGCTCCTTGAGTGCGTCCGCTGCAGGCTCGTGCTGTGCAGAGTCACAGGTCCCACCGAGTCCTGAGTCCTCGTGCTGGCCCCATGTGGCCGGGCGCCCAGGGCAGGACGTCTCGAGGCTTCAGTTTTCTCATCTGTGAGCTGGAGACAGGGCAGGGGCACCCGTGAGGAGCAGCTGCTTCTCCGGTGACCACTGTGGTCTCCGATACGGGACCGATGACGGTGATGATGCAGGGTTGCTGTGAGGGTTTGAGATCCAACCTTGTCCGTGGCTGTTCTGTGAATGGCAGTTCTTGTTATCGGGCACCTAATGTGTATTGAATAACATGAAATCTTGGGATACACAGAGGATATGATTTCTGATCCAATTCCAATGAAAAGATAAGTGATATCTTTAGGTGATTTGTCCTGAGGACGTCAAAACAGAGGTGGGCTCTGGCACTAAAATGAGCAAACTCGTCCTGGAGTGGAATTGGGCAGATGGGGCCTGGGACACTTGCACCAGCCCAGAGTGGCATAAGCCTCCCAGAATTCAAACCAGCCCTACAGATTCATGAGAGTGTGGTTTATAAATTCCTTTAGATTTAAAAAGTACTGATTTCTTATTGTTTTATTATAAACAGGTATAAGTTTTGTGTACTTAGACGTGTGGATCAAATATGAGCAATAAGAATTAACATTAAAATTTTATCCTATTGACGGTTAATAATTTACATCTTAAATCCCGCTGACTTTTAGGTTGACAATTAGGGAATCAACAGAAACTTAAATTGTTACTGAAAAATCAAAACAACATTTTCTAAGATTTCGAAATCAGGTGTTTTCATTTGGCAGAGATGTTTTTGAAAACTTCTATAATTTAAAAGTATCATTTTTTAAAAAACATGGATTGCTCTTGGTCAGAAACCTTGTGTATGAAGTTTCAGCCTTGCAAGAATGTTTATGACAGAATTGCAGACTCTGAGAATGCCTGAAGGTAATGGACTCTTAATTATGGAGCTTCTAGGCAATGATGTGCCACGCTTTTTCTGTGGGGAAATAGACCGGTTTGGTGGCGTATAAATTTTGATATGTGCTGTTGACAGTTAAAAGTAAAATTTCCCCTGATGTTAAGTAAAAATTCTTTGAAACGAATGTGACAAGCATTTTTTAATTTGAGTTTAAACATTGTTTAACTACAGTTGTGTTGAAAGAATAAGTTTTCCTAGTTCAGACTTAATGGGATAATGTACGCTTTTCTTTCGCTACTAAGTAAAAAAACTGTAACCTGTGAGAATTGATAGTTTCTCTCCCTGTTGTCAGTCATAATTCTGTGTTTCTCTCGTAAGAATTCATGGGGAAATTTTATGTTTGAAACATTTAGGCGACTACAGATAGAATGCTTTTGTTTAACCATCTTTTCAACAAATAGCGTTTTTCTGTGAGTGGCCACCAGTATAGAGGGTCCTGTTAAGGAGAAGACGTCGAAGGTCCCGCTGGACTGAGGTCTGGGGCCCCAGCCTGACACACGGGGGCTGGAGCTGGGGTTTGGAGAGCTGGTCCATACGGGTGGTGATGCGGAAGCAGGGGGAGGCGTGAGTGCAGGGGGGAGGCGGCGCCGCTGAAGGTCCGGTCGTGGGGTCGCCGCCTGCCTTGGGCCGCTGCTGCGCTTCCCGGTGCTGCGCTCTTCGCCCTGTGCAGCAAACGTTTACTTGAGTTTATTCACCGGGACCATTTCCCTGCTTGAAACCCTTCCCAGGATAACTTGCTCAGGATCAGTCCACGCTCCCTTAGCTGGCATCCGAGGTCGGCCCCGGGCTCGCTCCGGGCGCCCTCCCGGCTCTGGGCCGAGTCCTTCCCCCCGAGCGCCTCTGCAGCCCTCCGTGCCCTCATGACTTCCTGTGGACCGTAAGCTCCGTGAGCCCAGAAGCCCTGTTTGCTGTGTCTTAACCACAGTATCCAGAGCCTGTGAATAGTAGGCCAGCTGACCCTCGAACAGCACGGGTTTTCAGTAGCGAACACGGCAGGATTGGGGTTGGCTGAGCCTGCGGAGGTGGAGGAACCGCGTGTGCCGAGGGCTGACTGTGCGCCCCTGATCCCCGCCTCGTTCGCGGGTCAGCTGTGCATTTGTTCTATTCAGCTAATGAACTGTAGGGTTAGACTAGTACCTGAAAATAGTAAGTTCCTGTTCGGTGAACCAAATTAATGTAACCCTTGATGAAAAGATTTCCGTGGAAAACATTCTCGTGGACGTCCCTTCTCTTTGGAGAATTTAAAGCTGTGTCCTTCGCGTTTTCCCATGTGGAGTGTAGCCGCTAACCTCACGGTTTCTGTTTTTCCAGGAGCAGGAGCCTGATGAAGAACAGGAGGGTTTCCGGCTGTCTGCACGGCATAGAGGCCCACGCGGCCCAGGATTTGCATTCTTCACACTCGTCAGGTACTTTTTTCATCAGACTTTGTTGCTTACTGAGAATAGCACCAAGTCTTGTCTCTGCCACTATCTTGTTTCCTGTTCTTGTGCAAATCATTTCATCTCCTGGAAGCTTCCATTTCCTCTGTAAACAGGGCAGACCGGAGACCCCGCCCACTTCTGAAACTCTGTGCTCTGTGATGTATTCCAAGCCTTTAGTTGAGTGACTAGTTCAAATGTGGAAGTCGCGTGTTTGTTCAAAAACGTATGAGGATATTGTTTTCTTCTAAGTGAAAAAAGGCAAAGTGTAGAAGATTATGTATTACAGGATATCGTATGTGTGAGGAGGAGAAAAAAGATGTATACAAACATGCTTATAAATGAATATGCTCTCCCTGAAAGCGCTGGTTGCCCAGGGCATTTGGGGGATGGGACGGGACAGGAAGGAAGACGTCCTTTTCACAGCATATCCTTCGTTTTCTTCTGGATTTTATATAATATGCATGATTTGTCTAAAGCTACTTTAATTTTTAAAAGTTTAAAAGAAAAAGTTATAGGAATTATTCCACTGAATAATTATTTTATGCCAATATTGACTATGTTAATTTTCATAAGAAGGGGGGATACACTGTAATTTATATGTGTAAGTACCTGTAATAATTAAAATTACTGCCTGGTAGCAACAGACTACTGCACAGCAACAGAAAAGAACCACTGATTCGTACAACAACCCAGATGAATCCCAAAACACTATGTTGAGTGAAAGAAACTAGATGATAACGAGTACATTCCACATGATTCTATTTATAAATAGTTCAAAAATAGGCAAAACTAATCTGTCGTGAGAGAAGCCGAGTAGTTCAGGTAGAATGGTGGGTCATGAGGGAGCCTGCTGGAAAGCGGTGGTGGGCGCGTTGCATGTGTTGATCTGAGCGGGGGTCATGCGGGGTACACGTATGTAAAGACAAGCTGTACGCTTAAGATGTGCACACCTTACACTTTACAGAATGTCACTTGTGCCTGAGTAAATGGAGTTTTACAATTACTCTGTAATGTAATAGTCTATTTCCATAAAGGTGTCAGTGGAATATGAGTAGCCATGAAAGAAATTGTATCTCATCTTGCCTTTAAAATAAAGACACTAGGGTTTCTTTTTTTTTTTAAATCATAAAATTATCTTTTAGGAAGATAATTATTATCCTACTACTTGTTTAATATAGACTTTATGTTTACCAGCAAAATTAAAGTTTCTATATCTGCGGTAGCAACTTATTTATTCAGTATTATTTGAGAGTAAGATGTTTTGCAAAGGTACCTTTTCCAGATAACTAAACCTGTTTCAAGGGTCGTTTTTTTTTTTTTAATTGAAGTATAGTTGATTTACAACATTGTGTTAGTTTCAGATGTTCCAGGGTCATGTTTTAAGGGCCCTTTTTAAAAATTAAGATACAAGGGGAAGTCAGACATATAAGAGGTCTTTGCTTGTTTGCAGTTTTCAGAGAGGGAGCTGGAAACCCACGTGTGCATTTAGTGCGAACCTGCCCGGGGGCCTGCGAAGTTGGGGAGGACAGGCCTGCCAGCTTCGGAAAGTCGAGCCAGTGTCTGAACCTCTCGCCTTAGGGGCCGTATGTCGAAACCAGATTTTTACAAGTCTTTCTGACACGCTGATGCTGGACTTGGGGATGCATTCATAGCGGTGCCTCACTAAGCAGGCGTCACGTGGTTACTGTCCGTGGTGACGGGAGGGGCATTGCTGTCACCGTCACCCTGTAGTGACAGAGCTCTGGGCTGGCAGCCCTTTTCTCTTCCCAAATCAAGCTCCTGTCTCGGCTCTCGAATCTTAATAGTCCCCACCTGGTGCCTGTATTTTACTCTGCTTTTTAGTTTGCTGTTTCTGATGGCTTAGGGAGTAGAGCAGAAAACTAATCGTGCATATTAAATGAGAACCCTACTCACGTGTTAGCGTTCCGGGATAAAGTTATTTCCAGAGGCGCCAAATGAGCTCTTACAAGTTTTTCCGTTTACCTCTGGTTTGGACGGTGCTTCGAAAATTATGCTGAGAGCCTGTCTCCCCAAGATGTGATAGATGAACTGTAGACAGCTGTTAGGCTTTCACCTCTTTTGGTTGTAGGATACCTAGAGCAGGGGCTGTCACGGGAAGAGCTGCCGAGAGATCGTCCTTCTAATGTCGTTTGCTCTATTACTGCCTGCTTTTCCAGCTTATAAATTAATTAAGCTTATTTTACTTATATTTAATGTGTTTATATTATTTTATTTTATGCAACTGCCATTGTTTTCACCAATTTACAGTTCCTTAGGTGTTAACCAAAAAGTAAATAAAGAAGGAGGTTAAGCCAATGGTTACGTGGGATATTTGGATTCCCTGTAATCTGTGTCTGTAGCTGCTCAGCTATGGATGGATGCTGTTGAGAGGTTGATGGATTCTTCTGTGGAATTGTGTTTTCCACTTGGTGTATGGAAATAAGGGTGTCTTGAAATAGGAATAGCCTACTTGGAATGTGTGACCAGTGTTCTGTAGCCACTTGCACTGATGGGTTTGTTTGCAAGTACTGTCCCTGGAAACGAGGCTTAAGGTGGCTGTTTTCTGTCGACACAGGCTTCGTGGGGAAATCAAGCCCCGCGTACCCAGACTCAGCAGAATCCTTTCTTCCCGGGGTTTGCAAGGAATTGATTGGCTCATCATTAGAGCTTCTTGGACAGAGTGATGACGAAGAAAGCACTGTGGCGGACAACTTGATTAGTAATTTCCTTAGAATCCACGACGGGGTACTTGCCGTGTCCAGAGCTCATGAGGACCAGGATGAAGACAGTCCGAGTAACTGTAAGCAGCCCCTGCCCGCCCGCTCGCGAGGACCGTGGTCCCCTGCTCTGTTTTGCGTGGCTTTGCCACCTCTGTCATGCGGTGTCCGACGTTACAGTGTCTTCATGCGGATCAGACGTGAGCTCTCGTGCTTGGGGGCCACTTCTTCTCATCACTTTTCTTCTTCTTTCGAAGTGTTCTCTGATGGAGCAAACCAGTCGCTCGCTGTGCAGGTGGCGAGCGCCTTCGAGCGGCTCGTGGTGCTGACGAGACACTGGCTGAGCGGTGTCCCCGCCGGGGCCGGCGCGGGGGCTCCGCCGGCCGAGCTGAGACGGGAAGTGAGGCAGCTGGGAGGCTGCTTGCGGTTGTTTCTGCAGGTAAAGTGATCTCGGGTTTTCGCTGGGAGAGCTCATCTGTTCAGCAAGTGCTTATCGACTCTCTCCTGTTCGCGTCTTGCCCAAAATTCGACCCTTAGGATCTTCAGAAGCCCTTTCTGTGTTGAAATCCCAAGACTGTGGATGTTGGATGATTGATTGATGGCACCGAGACTTCCCAGGGCTTTCTGCGCGCCGGGCACTACAAATGTTAACTCCTTCAGTCCTCACCGCAGCCCCGGACGTGGGCACTGGTGTTGTCACCCTTTTATCGTGAGGAAGTGGAGGCCAGGGAGGGTGTGTCCACTGTTCACAACTAGTAGGTCGTAGACTTGGGCCCAGGTCGCCGCGGGCCCAGCGTGTGCTCCTGCCCCCCAGGCCGCACTGCCCTCCACAGGGGCTGCCGGGAAGGGGGTCGGGGTCTCGCTCTGGTTACGGGTGGGGCTTCAGCGTGCGGTGAGTTAGTCACAAGCCTGCTGGCACGGGGGCAAGGAAAGTAATCTTGTTTCCCTGTTTACCTGAAGTCAGATAAGATGAGGCTTGGCTGTAGGAAGAGGTAAGGTGAAAGCTTCCTTTCTCTCATGAAATCTGGAGGCGGGCTTGGTGGCTGCCTCGGGACCCCGGTTCCTTCCGTGCAGCTCTCGGCTGGGCCCCGAGCGTGGCCCCAGGCTCTGTGTCTGCCGCGTCCAGGGCTCCAGGGAGGGTCAGCGCCCGGGATGGAAGAAGGGGCCTTCTTTTAAGGAGGTTTCTGGGAAGTGCATTTTTATTCTGGCAGCCGTGTGACCAGGGAGCCCTGGAGGAGGAGGACATGGGGGCTGATGCTGGAGAGACCCCGTATCTGCTGATGCCCGGACCTCCTCCGAGAGACTCCGCACGTACGAGGGGCCAAGGCAGAAACCCAGAGGGACAGGCTTTGTAGCAAAGTGTTCTAGATACTTGGACAGATCCTGTAGTGCCTCCCAAGACGTTCCAGCCCTCCTGCTCTAGTGGATGCTTAGTTGCGTCAGATGCCTCCTGGGAGGCTCTCTTTATTGACTGACTGAACGTACTGGTCCAGTGTTGAAACTAGACGTCTGCTTTCCATTGTCCATTATTCTCCCCTAGGAGGTCTTTGTGGGGCTCCCCGAGACCTGGCCACACGTTCCTCCTATTAGCTCCTCTGATAATAACCCTGTACGTTACCCGTTATGCCGTTTAATGCACCGTGCCAGTGTGGGCAGTGAGCTCTCGGCAGGTGGACAGAATGTGGTGTCCTTTCTCATGAGGGCTCGCTGTGTGATCGATGCTCGGTTGGGTCCTTGTTATTGAATTAATTATAACCTGACATTGGATGAAGGGTCACTTTGGATATATGTCACGAGGAAACAGAGTAACCATCATAAGGAGGGTGGGCTGCAGGCCGGTGGGGACCGGGGGCAGGGGCAGGAGGGCTCGGACAGCACAGGCCCTGAGAGCGCGGGCCGCAGGGTCACCCCCGGTCGCCTGGGCTCCAGCCGTGTGGAGGCGGGAGGGCTGGGTGACTCGGTCGGCCTCAGATTCTGGAGGTGGTGCAGGATAGGAAAAACCAAACCCAACCCACCGCTGGCGTTTGGAAGTCCAGTGTGTGAACCGGGGCTGGATTAGGTGTGCGTGTGTCCTTGCAAAGACTTTGTGACTCTCCTGTCCCCCACCTAGAAAGTGAAGCAGCAGTGCCGACCTGGCGAGGCTGCTGGGACGGTCAGTCAGTGGGCTGGTGTCCCAAGAAAGGACCGCAGAGGAGCTGGGGTGGAGCGTTCTCCCGTCTCTTCCGTCTCGAGGAAGAGCACTTTGACCGTAACTTAGGGCTGTGGCCTGTTGCCCTGTGAGAAATGCTTTCCATAAGGAATCAGGACGGAGAGGACAGGTGACCTGGAGGGAGGTCAGCTGAGCTCAGGAGACGCTGAAGTTCAGCTGGCAAAACTGGATTTAGGAACTAGACTCTGCTCAAGTGTAGCTTGAGCGTCCTTACCTTGCAGTGATGCAGGTAGCATATTCCAGGAGGCAGACCCGGGAGGGGTGCCTGAGCCGCCCTCCCCGCTCCTCTGGGGGACGTGGGGGAGCCTTTCACTTGCAGGGTTTCAGGTCTTCCCTCCCCCTTCCCTTCCCCTCCTTCTCCTTTGCCCTCCCCACCCCCCATAATAGGAAGTGTCCTGGTTACCCATCCGTCACTCGGCCCCGGCACAGGGAGCGCTCGGCCGCCGTCTCACGTCTTGCTGCTGCCTGCTTGCCTTCCGTCTCCTATTAGTGCAGAAGCTCTCTGAGGGCAGCCTGTATCCTAGTCGTGTCATCACCGTCAGAAGCTATGGGATCGCACGTTGTCTGGTTCCGATCAGACTTTGATGAAGCACGGTCACTGTATCGATGAATGCAGAATCCATTTTCTTCAGACTGGTCTTCTTGTTCTTACCTCCCCTGGTAATCTCATGTATCCGATACCCTGGTCCATTTTTATCTTACAGGGATGCTCTTCAGATATTTCATCAATGGTGAAAGAGGCTCAAAAGCAAGTGATCCAAATTGTACACCAAGCCATCAAGTACGCGGGGCAGTTAGCAGCTCTTAGCGGGGACCAGCTGCGCTCCCTGGAGAGCAGCAACTGCGGGGCTGCCAGCCTCCAGGTAACTCGGCAGCGTTCGTGGTGGAAGGCTTCATCTCAGGGCACGGTAGAGGCTTCTGATAGTGGTGTCACTAAGCAGGAGAAGTGTCTGATTTTCAAAGCGGCACATACTTTACTAGTTTAGCAGGAGATTGGAAGCTGTTACAGTCTCAGTGGTTCAATGTACCTGACGATTTGGGATCCTCACCGTGCCTTCCGGATCCTTGGCTTGATGGTAGCCGTCTGTTCTGGAGGGTGGGTGCTCAGCCAGCCAACGTGAAGAATGTAATTACGTTTGCATGTAATTCTAGAAAATGTGTATTTGCTCGCTTTAATTATTCATGCTACTGAAAACATAATATTGTATTAAAACGTTCTAGCAACACAGTGTCCTGTCTAAGAGGATGAACATTCTTTAACATATAATATGTGGAATACAAAATTACAGACTGGCTAATTTTTTTTCCTTATGCACCGTTAGTTCTTATTCTAGCTTATGTTGAATTAATCAACTTGGAATGTATTACAGTCCTGAAATAAGCAGAAAATATAACTTAATTATTTGGTAATTTAAAAAGAATATAGAACTTGAATTTGCCAGTTAACGCTTAAAAACTTTTTCTAGGATGATTTCATGGGTGCTATTTGTGATGGTGTAGGCTTGGGAATGGAGAGTCTCCTAGATTCTGGACTGGAAAAAGCAAAAGAACTTGAGCGTGAACTCCGAAGGCAGAGTCCCCAAGATGAGGTAAGACGAACAAGGGAATGTCCTGTATAGTACCAGCCAGTACGTAAAGTTGGTTTTTAAAAATAGTTTAACTCAGTCAGTGATTGAGGTTTTTATAAATTTATATATTTTAGCTTGTGTGGGATTGTTTTTTACTGAAGAGGCTGTTGACGTCATCACTCATGGTGACATTTCCCAAGTTACACCTGAGTCACTGCAGCCCCTTTTGTGGCTAGTGCTTTGCGGGTCCTGCCACGGCTGCGGCTGGTGCCCGCCGGGATTCAGCCTGGGGATAAACTCTGAGCGGACGGAGTGTGTCAGCGACCCCTAGTGGCCACTTTCCGCTTCTCTTTTTCTTCCTCGTCTTTGTTCAGGACTCTGCTCTTCCACTTGAGAATGGAAACTACCATTTATCGATCCACTGTCTTGAACAAGGGGAGCTCACATCAGTTGTCTCGTATCAAGATATAGGACCAAGGGAGATGTGGGTGGCCTCCTGGGACAGGCCTGCCCCTACCTCCTCCAGCTGATTCATGTCAGAGCACAAAGCCAGTGCTGGCTCGCGGGGGGGCTGTGAGGACAGGCTGGATCTCGCCACAGGAGGACCTGCGTGTGTGACCCGGCTCCGTCACCTTCCAGCAGTTGTTTACCGAGTCACTCGGTGTCCTGACCCTGTTTCTTCACCTGTCATGTGTGATAACACCTGTGGCACAGGTTGTGAGCCGTTTACTTATTAAATAACTCCCGGTAGCAGGTACTGGACCAGGTGTTTACACGGAGTAGAGGCGACCCTCACTCACCACCTTGCGGGGGGCGGCGGTTACTGCCGGTCCCATGGCTTCACTGAGCCGGGGCATCTGGTCGCCCTGAGTCGGGGGTCTTACGTTCTACCTGCTTGACTCCCACAGTCAGCCTGCCACGTGGAACTCACTGATCACGCACCAGTCTTCTCTGTCGAGAGTTTGTATTAGTGAGTCGGGGATTCGGAAGGTAAAAGTTCAAACCTTGCGACAGTGGCTTTCAGGTTGGTCTGTTCTAGAATCTTGTTGTAACACCTGTTGTTAGAACCACATCTGAAGGAGCTCCCCGGGGACGCTCGGGTTCCTGAGGTCACCCACGTGGGTGAAGATTTACGTACGTGTTGGTGATCTGGGAAAGGCAGTTGCATGGAGGACTGTCGGCTCCCACCCCTCTGGGTGGTTGTTTACAGGAAGGCGGGGAAAGTGAGAGTTCTTTTTTCCTTTTAGGGAAACCTTTGCATTGGTGTATTTCTAGCTCCCTTAGCTGAGGGGAAGCTTCTCGTGTGAGCCGGAGGGTCTCCCCGTCCTTCCGTCAGGTGATGGGGCTTTATCTCTGCCCAGAGCAGCTCAGAGCTGGGAGACAACTGATGCTGAGTTGCTTCCCCAGGTCCTGGGTAGCCTTGAGCAGCCGCCTGAGCCTCGGTTGTACCATTTACAAGGTGAGGACGCACCATGCTCACTTCCTAAAGCTGCTCTGAGCATCCTACGAGAGTAAGAACAGCGCACAGGAAATCCTAACCGTAGACACTCTGCTTGCACTTTCCTGTCTCACTTTGTGTCTTGTTTTGTTTTTAAAATAAACACATTCCAAAGGAGCTCACATTGCCACTGACTCAAGGTCTGTGGGTCTGATTGTGTCCGGGGGACGTGAAGCTGATTTGGGTTCCTGGATGCGGCTCTGCAGGCGGGGCGCTCCGCCAGCGCAGCTGTCGCCGGAGCCTGACTGTGCCCTGCAGCGGTGGCGGCCACGTTCATCACTAACACTTTACTTACCACTGTTTGCAGAGTAGAATTTCTGCTGGCAAGGAGTGCAGACCGGTGCAGAGTAAGTTAATGAACAGTGCAGGTGGAATAGTGCGTGTGGGTGTGTTTAACGGGTGGTGAAGCAGGTGCAGGTGTTGGCGCTGGTTTTTTTTTTTAATGAATACTTTTTTTTTTGAATTGTATTTTATTTATTTTTGTATACAGCAGGTTCTTATTAGTTATCCATTTTATACATATTAGTGTATACATGTCAATCCCAATCTCCCAATTCATCCCACCACCACCCCACACCCCCGTGGCTTTCCCCCCTTGGTGTCCATACGTTTGTTCTCTACATCTGTGTCTCTGTTTCTGCCCTGCAAACCGGTTCATCTGTACCATTTTTCTAGATGTCACATATATGCGTTAATATACGATATTTGTTTTTCTCTTTCCGACTGACTTCACTCTGTATGACAGTCTCTAGGTCCATCCACATCTCTACAAATGATCCAATTTCGTTCCTTTTTTATGGCTGAGTAATATTCCATTGTATATATGTACCACATCTTCTGTATCCATTCGTCTGTCGATGGGGGCGCTGGTCTTGCTTTGAGGAGATAAACAGCTAAAGGGTCAGGCCCCTCGTCACAGAATTGATGGGATCTGCATTTCCATGTGGACCTCTGCTCCCACCCCATCCTCTCCTTTCCTTTCTGCAGAAGGCCACAGCTGTGTGCTCACGGCGGGGGTTAATTTATCGTATTCTTAAAAGTTAAACTCATAAGAACCTACAGAAGGAGAACAAAATATCTGAAGAAATACAAAATAGGCTCAGACATAAGGCATTGGAGTTATATTTTCAAGCTGGAGTCAAGGCGGAAAAAACAGAATTTGGGTGGTCTTTTTTTTACCACAGAGAGGAAATTTGGGTTAGACCCAGGGAAGGGCTCTGTGGGAAAAGCCAGTTATGTGCTTCAGCAGCTCGCGTGGCGGAAATGCTGCAGGATACGTCTCCAGGACAGAACCAAGCAGCACAAGCAACAGCTTAGAATGGGGGGGAAGGGGGAAGGGGGGAGGGGGGAAGGGGGAAGGGGGGAGGGGGAGGGGGGGTCCCACCCGGGTTCTGACCTAGGCCTCGGGGTCTGGTTCCGTGTTGTAAAGTGAGGACAGGTGCGTCTGCAGCACGGGACCGTGGTGGAGAATCAACTGAGCATCAAGTAGTAAAGCACGTGAAAGTGAACTGGCTCAGACAGACAAAGATACGTGCTGTGTGAGCTCGTGTGTGTGTAGAATCTAGAAAGCCCAAGCTCACTGAAACAGAGGTCGGGGTGGGGGGGAGTGGGCCGGGGGGCAGGAGGTGCAGACTCGCAGCTGTAAGGTAAACGAGTCCGGGGCTGTGACGTGCACGGTGATGGTTGACAGTACTGTGGTGTATGTTTGAACGCGGCCGAGAGAATAGATCCCGAAAGTTCTCAAGAAACAAAATCGTGTAACTGTGTGAGGCGACAGATATTAACTAGACTTGCAGTGATCATTTTACAGCACATACAGGTACTGAATCACGCTGTACACCTGGAACTAATACAGTGTCGTATTATCTCAGTTTATCTCAGTGAGACTGGTGAATGCATAGAAAGTTCTGAGAGTGTAATATTTTTCTGGACACATTAGTTATCTACCCCCTTCCAAAGGAAGTTTTGGAAATTTCTTTTCTATAAATATTTAAGTAGACAAATGCTGTTACTATAGCAAACATCAGAGGGTATCCACATTTAATGTAGAATCTGTGTGTGATTTCTTTTTTTTAAAATTTTTAATTAATTAAATAATTAATTTATGGCTGTGTTGGGTCTTCGTCTCTGTGCGAGGGCTTTCTCTAGTTGTGGCAAGCGGGGGCCACTCTTCATCGCGATGCGCGGGCCTCTCACCATCGCGGCCTCTCTTGTTGCGGAGCACAGGCTCCAGACGCGCAGGCTCAGTAATTGTGGCTCACGGGTCCAGTTGCTCTGCGGCATGTGGGATCCTCCCAGACCAGGGCTCGAACCCGTGTCCCCTGCACTGGCAGGCAGATTCTCAACCACTGCGCCACCAGGGAAGCCCCTGTGTGTGATTTCTTTAGAAAGAAATTCCACTTATATGATTTAGACACTTCAGTCTCGTGACTACTAGACGAGAACTCTTTTCCCTGGCAGATCTCATGGAGTTCCAGGATTTTTATACTTCTAAATAGTTATTTGTATAACAAAATATTTTAACTTTCTCTATAGGTTACCAAACAGATGAAAGCTAATGCCATAGGATTGATTGAATCCCTTGAAAACCTCTTTGCTGAGTGGAAAACAGTAAGAAAAGCATTAAATTGTTTTTAGGTTTAATTTTGTTTAGTGTACTTCATTTGGTTCCAGCATGGATGTGTTTATTTCAGTTTCTGTCTTTAGCCAATGACTCCTCTGTGCACATTTAGTAGAAGCAGGTACAGTAGCTCTCAAGCTTCTTCCTCTTGGCGTCCTAGCTTACTAGGTTTAGCGATGGATAAAATACTTGACAGAAATTGAGTAGTAGTCATGTATTTTATCTGTTTCTTCCTGCTACTGGCTTAGTAACTGTCAGCTTCTGCTTGAATAGTCAGCATAGGCTAAAAAATTGTGTTTAATAATCAATATGCTCAAAGATTTTAAAATACAGGCAAATTAGATAAATTATTTTATTCTCATGTCACAGGTAAATAGAAAAATATTATAAGCTAAGTATATAATCAGTGTGTTACAAAGGAGAGAAATTTTTGTGGCTTGAAAATGTTTGTTTAAATAAAATAAACGGGAGATATAAAGTTGAACTCTTAAAAATTAAATAAATTTATCTTTTATGATATTGGATAATAAATGGTAGGTACTGCTGTTTTATTTCATTCTCATGTAATAGGATATTGGACTTTGATTTTAAATTATTTTAAAAATTTTATTTCTTTTGAAAACAATAACTGTTAATATTGTATTGTGGTCTGGCTTCTATCAGTAGAAGTGAAGCACTGGTGAGGAAATTAAACTCATTGTCTTTCTTGAAGATAAAATTTTGGCAATTAAAATCATTTTGAATAAGCCTTAACTGCCATGTAACCCATTGTATATTTTTTAAACTATGAACTTTATCTACACAGAAAAGCTTCAGAACTCAAGTACAAGAAGAAAATTCTGGATACCAAGATTTGAAGAAGATGCTTAATTTTGCCCCAGAATTCTTGAAGTTAAAACATTGCTTAGAGCAAACTATTCAAATTATTATTTCTGCGCTGAGAGGTATATACTGCAAATGGGATTTACGGTTAATCAGAATTTGACAGTTTGAGGAGTCTCAGACATCTTCTCGTTTCTAGCCTGATTCATTCACTGGGGCCTGCTCAACGCTCCTTCACTGACATTAATTACCTGTAGGAACTTGTGGGATTGAATTCCCACTTAACATCTGTAAGTTCCTCTGCCTCAGTTACTAGATCCTAAGAGGCAGGTTGCTTACTTAGCAGATAAACTGAATAATCTTAAGTGGTTTGAAATTGCCTCGCGGGGTCACTTTGGCTTAAAGGACGTCTCGAGTCCATCACAGCACTCACTACGTGGTGAGGAACGCCGAGGGTGACCGCCTTTCCCTTCTCCTTGCACAGGGCGCCACGGCCACGTAGCACTCCTCCGGGACTGTGTCCAGAGTCTCTGCAGCTCGGCCAGGGGTCTCCACGGCGACCGAGCCCGCCACAGGGAGCTGGAATCTCGAGCCACCTCACTCCTCTTGGGTTTTGAATTTGAAGAAAGACCTGGTTTGTTGGGACCCTGGGAAGCTTGTGATCGGGATCTCAGAGCAGCAGGACGAGAGCAGCGTGAGCCAGACAGGCCCGGCCCCCGGAGGACCCGAGGTGTACCCAAGCGGGTGTATGAGCTCCCGGGCCCGGCCCCGGAGGGCTCAGAGCAGGGCGCGCTGCCCACCCAGGAGGGCGCTGGTCAGGGGTCTCCCGCCGCTGGAGAGCAGAGCGACCGCTTCACAGACCTCTAGTCTGTGGGTGGCCTCCTGTTGGGCGTGGACATATACACGCAGTGGATCCTGATTTCACATGCCTGCGTGTGCGCCCAGAAGTTTCCCAGCAGACAGTTTAAAACAGGTATTTACCATGTTGGAACTTTGTGGCAATAGGATGGAATTAGGAGTTCAAGGCCAAGTGAGTGGCCCTTCCTCTGGTTTTCCGTCGCCTTGAATTGTAAGTGTTCATCTTTGACGCTGGCGTGCAGTCTCCGGTTGGCTCACTAGCCTGTCGGTAAAGGGTTTTTGTGCTGATTGTGGTGATTATAAGTTATTTTCCTGTGAGTGGAAACTTTTGTGCCTGTATCTGTGCTCCCCTGCAAATAGCAACGATGAGTTTTATGGTGAAACTGCTAAAACAAGTCTAACCAGAGCAGCTTCACTTGCACTGGTAAATCTAAAGCTCTTTTCTTGAAGGATTAAATGGCTGCTATTTTGAATAGTGTGTTCAGGACACAGTTTCCTGTTTCTTTCCAAATTATAAGTAGCTTCCTAAGTATAGTATAGTTTCTATTAACAGTGCGGCTTGCAGGCATATTAGTTACTTCATTATCTGTTGGGGGTCATATTAGGGGCTGTGCGAGTATCGTTTACAACCAATTAAATACTGCCAGAAGCACACTTGACGGTTGGATGAGGTTGGGAGACCAGAGGCTGGGTCTCTTCTTGATAATCCTTGTTTGATAAACGAGCAATGAGAGTTTGTACGTGATTTGATGAAGATTAAAGATGCTTACTGTATCTCACAGCTTAAAAAACCCTTTATCTACAATCAGGTAATAAAGATGATATTGTACTTCAGGCATCTTCCATTAAGGAAATAGTTTGACATTTTTGACGGCAGAAATGTATGTAAATTGAAGAGATACACAGTGACCTTGCTTGGGTGATGTCAAGCATTTCTTGGAGAAGAAGTATTTTAACTAACCTGGTCCTTCCCTCTGCCCTTTTCACTCGCAGACAGACTGCGTGCCTGGCACGGCTGCTGGGAGCCAGCTGTTGGTGCCAGGGCTGAGTGTGATGATTTTCTCATTAGGCGGAGCTTGTTCTGACACAGTGACCAGTATTTATTTACGGTATTAATGAACCGTGTGTTTTCAGGTGCTTTAAAATGGTGCAGTGTAACAAATGTCCTTTTGTTTTCTTTTTTCTTTTATTTTTGGCATTTGAGCTTGTATTCTTTCTGAGGTTCCGTATGTATTTGTCATAGCTGATGCTCTACCAAGTGGCGCTTTGATATGAAGTTTTACGAAGAGTAGGTGTACGGACAAGGATCCTCTTTGAAGATCTTCTTAAAGTATTAGTTTGGTGGGTTTTATCTTAATTTTCAGTATTTAATCTTTTGCTTTCTAAACTCATGACTTCATTGGTCAGAAACCATTTTTTTATTGTCTTTGTAAAATTTTGTATATACATATATTTATACTCTGGCTTGTTACACGATATTTGAACCAAGGGTGGAAAATACATTTGCTATTAGAATCATGTGTGCTAACAAGACACGTTACAATAAAGGAAATGCCTTCAACAGGTCTCGCCTCTTGGTCTCAGTTCTCGCTCCTGTTTGTAAAGTTAGTGTCTGTCATCCTTTCCCATCACCAGTCACAAGACCATTGTCATTGTGCCTACAAGGTCGCCCCCTGGGGGCACCTGCCACGTGTAGACGGTCACCGTTTCAGAGACAGTCTCACTCCTCGCCTGCCTTCCCCACGCCTCCGTCACCCGGCCGGACGCTGGCCCCACTGCCCTTCCTCCGTGGAGCCGCCCGTCGGCCCCTTCCTCTCCATCCCCGAGGGCGAAGCTCGGCCAGGAGGCCGCTCGTGACCCACGTCACCCCCCGGGCCCCCTGCTCCGTTGTGCCCAGCGCCCACGTCCAGGAGACTCTTCTTCAGCCTCTGAGCTTATCTCCTCGAGTCCTCCTCCCCAAGAACAAGCGATGCCCAGATACGGCGTGTGGTGTTTAGTCCTATAAACACGTCCCAGTGTGCCACCCGCTCCGGGCCGCCCAGGGGGCCCAGGCGTCCGGCCTCCGGGCTTTGGCCGACTCGGAAAGCATCCCTCCTTCTCTCCACCTCGTCTAGTCCTGCCCGTCTCTCAGATTCTGGAAGTCTCTCAGCCATATTAACTGAACGCTGGTGACGTGACGGGCGGGGCCCTGTGACGCTGAGGAGACAGCAGCAGAGGCCCTTCAGGAGGAGGACGACAGGTCACCGCAGCGGTGACGCGGTGTGGCCGGTGCCCCGACGCGACGGGCAGGAGGCTCCCCACCCGAAGGCTGAGACGAGCAAGGTCGGACGCGGGACGAGGGGCAGCAGAGGGAACTGCATGTGCAAACCTGCAGGACAGGGGGGTTGGGGCGCAGCCATTGGGGCTGGGCTGATGCGGGGGGCTGAGCGGGGGGCTAGGCCAGGAGCGTCCTCACAAGGACATCAGGAGAGGCCTGGCCCCTTAGCAAGGCCCTTGCGTGGTTTTAAGCTGGGAGGTGATCTCAAATTTGGATTCTAGGAGCATCCCTCTGTGTGGGGGGTAGAGCGTGGGTTGGAACGGCTGGGAGGTGGTCTCCAGGACGCCTGGACCAGGGTCACGGATGCAGCTGGAGACAGTGAGTGGGTCCTAGAAAAGTTTGGGGGGGAAAACGGACCAGACTTGGTGACCTGGCGAAGGGAGGACCAGGGAACAGAGGGAAAAGCCTGCTGTCCAGACGTTCGGCCTGAGCAGCCAGGTGGGGTGGGTACCATTGACCGGGGTAGGAAACTCCAGAGGAGGGTGCGTGGGGAGGTGGGCTCGTGCACCACAGCTGCTGTGACAGGTACCACAGCCGGCAGCTGAAACAGCGGGAACTTAGTGTCTCCCAGTCTGGCGGCCAGGGTCCAAGTTCAGGTGTCAGCGGAGTTGCTTCCTCCTGAGGCTGAGAGGGAGGATCTGGTCCAGGCGCCCTGCGCCCCCCTCCCCTCCCCAGGCTTGTGCATGTCTGTCTCCAAATTTCTCCCTTTTATCAGGATAACAGTCATATTGGATTGGGGCCTCCCTTAATCCTCTCACTTTTAACTTGATTATCTCTGTAGGGACCCTCTCTCCAAATAGGGTCACATTCTCAGGTGCTGGAGGTTAGGATTTCAGCATATAAATCGGGGGGGTGGGGGACACAGCCCAACCCCTAAGAGGAGCTGTAATGAACTTAGATTTCGATCTGTTGATCTGAGTTCTCTGGACACATCCAAGGCGTGGTGTCCAATAGGAAGTTGAAAATATGAGTCTGAAGCGTGAGAGGGTTTACGGGTCTTTTATATTTTCATGCTGTGGTGTGTCTTTCCCTTTTTCATATAAACCTCATCGCTCCAATCAGTAGGTATGTTGCCTGATGGGAGTTTAGTGAATCATTTAATTCTTACAGTGGCTTTATCATGTAAACATAAGCACTCAGCCCCATTTTACAGAAGAATGAACAAAAAATTTTGAGAATTTGAACTATTTGTCCAAAATCACACAGGGAGAAATAATTAGAATTAGGCCTCAGATACAAGTTTATAAACTCCAAATATCACACTTCTTTGTAAATCTCAGTAGATGGAGGGGTAGAGGGAGGAAGAGAGGCTTGGATGATGAATAGAAGGAAGAGTGGATGGTTGGATGGATGGATGGATGGATGGATGGATGGATGGATGGATGGACGGACGGACAAGTGGATGGATGGATGGGTGGATGGGTGGGTGAGTGGGTGGGTTGGTGGATGGATGGATGGGTGTGTGGATGGACAAGTGGATGGATGGGTGGGTGGGTGGGTGGATGGATGGATGGACAAGTGGATGGATGGGTGAGTGGGTGGGTGGGTTGGTGGATGGATGGATGGGTGTGTGGATGGACAAGTAGATGGATGGGTGAGTGGGTGGGTGGGTGAGTGGGTGGGTGGGTGGATGGGATGGGTGGATGTGTGGGTGGATGGGTGGGTGGATGGATGGATGGATGGACAAGTGGATGGGTGGGTGGATGGATGGACAAGTGGATGGATGGGTGGGTGGGTGGATGGATGGATGGATGGATGGATGGACAAGTGGATGGACGGGTGGATGGATGGATGGATGGATGGATGGATGGATGGGTGGGTGGGTGGATGGATGGGTGGATGGGTGGGTGGATTGGTGGGTGGATGGATGGATGGACGGACAAGTGGATGGGTGGGTGGATGGATGGACAAGTGGATGGATGGGTGAGTGGGTGGGTGGGTGGATGGATGGGTGGATGGGTGGATGGGTGGGTGGATGGGTGGGTGGATGGATGGATGGATGGATGGATGGATGGATGGACAAGTGGATGGACGGGTGGATGGATGGATGGATGGATGGATGGATGGGTGGGTGGGTGGGTGGGTGGGTGGATGAATGGGTGGATGGGTGGGTGGATGGATGGATGGGTGGATGGGTGGATGGATGGATAATGACAAGAGCTCACGTTTGTTGAGAATTTACTGTGGGCAGTTCCTAAACTAAAGCAGTGTACATGCAGCTGCCCATGTAATCATCAGACAGCTCTACGAAGGAGATGCTGTTGTTTTCTTTACAAGCCAAGATGAAGGAAGTGAGGCTTGGGGTGGGGGTGATTCTCCTGGGGTTATAGGTTTAGCAAGTGGGTGGAGCCTAGGTTAGAACCCAGGCCTGTTTCAGGATTTTTAGTCTCTCTGCTAATTAATGCAGTTCTCTGAGAGTGTACGTGCCACTGCAACATTCAGATCCTCCCTGGTTTCGTTTGAGTCTATAATTAGTCAGTACGCATTTTTTTTAAGACTGTAGGTGGGCAGGATGACAGCCACCGCTGTGGGAAGCCCCTTCCTCTCTTTGCCCCTCTGAGAGCCGTCTTGCTGCCATTCTGGGTGCCATCATGAGGATCATAAACTTTAAGGCATTCATGTTTTAAATGTCTTCTCATTTTTTATCCGCCCTAGCTGTGACATTCTCCCTGGCAAGCTCAGTTTTTTTCAAATCAACTTTTTAATTGAAGCATGACAAATACATAAAATGCACAAATCACGGGTCCTACAAGAATTTTCACTATGTGAAGACATCAGTGTAGCCACGACCTAGGTAAAGGAGCAGAATATTACAAACACCCAGTGGCCCTCCTCATGCCCGCTCCTGTCATTGCCCCTGAAAGGTGACCCCCTGCCCGACTTGTAACACCATCGTTAGTTGTGCCTGTTTGAGCCTCATACAGGTGGCGTTACACCTGTGAGTTCCTTAGTGTCTGACTTCTGCTCAGTGTTATGTTTGTGACTAGAAGCCGTGCATCCATTTTCACTGCTGTATAGTATTCCCCTGCGTGACCATATCACAACTTAACATATGTGTGGGTAAGTTGCAAGCTGACCACCCACCCCCTCCCACCCGTCTGCCATACCCTTGGGCCTGTAACCTTTCAGTGCCTTCCCCCTGCCATGGCTTTGGCTGTCTGACTGGCTTTGGCTAAGAGGACATTAGCAGGAGTGATACACAGTCTTGGAAAAGAGCTTTGAAGTTGGGGCTTAGTAGCTCTTGTACTGCCGCTGTCACGAGACAGGTACCTGCAGGCTGGTCCTAGGAGAAGGATGAGAGGCGCGTGAAGCAGAGGCTCCGACCCCCAGGATGCAGCCTAGACCAGCTCATAGATTCATAAGCTAAAAGCAAGTGCTGGTGCTGATGCCATAGAGGCTGTGCGGGCGCCGTGCTCGCTGACATTGCATTCCTCTGTGCCTCATGCTGTATCTCGTTGATAGACATCTTATTCCCTGGCTTTGGTTATTACAATAATGGTGACACGGACATTCTTTTTTTTTTTTTAATATTTATTTTATTCATTTATTTGGTTGCGCCGGGTTCTTAGTTGTGGCTTGAGGGCTCCTTAGTTGTGGCATGTGCACTCTTAGTTGCGGCATGCATATGGGATCTAGTTTCCTGACCAGGGATCGAACCCGGGTCCCCTGCATTGGGAGTACGGAGTCTCAACCACTGCGCCACCAGGGAAGTCCCAGACATGAACATTCTTGAACCTGTCTTTTGGTGCACACATCTACAGTTTCCCGAATGGCTCAATATTTTAAAATTGAGGACTTCCCTGGTGGCGCAGTGGTTAAGAATCCGCCTGCCAAGGCAGGGGACACGGGTTCGAGCCCTGGTCCAGGAAGATCCCACGTGCCGCGGAGCAACTAAGCCCGTGCGCCACAACTACTGGGCCTGTGCTCTAGAGCCCGCGAGCCACAATTACTGAGCCCGTACACCTAGAGCCTGTGCTCCACAACAAGAGAAGCCACCGCAATGAGAAGCCCGCGCACCGCAATGAAGAGTAGCCCCCGCTCACCGCAACTAGAGAAAGCCCGCGCGCAGCAGCAAAGACCCAAGGCAGCCAAAAATAAATAAATAAAATAAATAAATATAAATAAAAATTGAAAAGAAGGAAGGTCTTCATGCAATTTCCTTGAACAATTTTGTTATGAAAATATACTATATTCCCCCAAGTAAAAGTAGCATCTGTGTGCCTTTGGTTTCATTCAAACCTCTAGAAAGATGAATGTTAATTGCAGACACACAGACAATCCCAACAGAGGTGGTTAAGCATCGGCTCCTTACCTGTGTGTGCGGCTGCCCGCTCTCCTGCAGACGGGAGGCCTGGTGAGGCTGGTGGGAACAGGGTCCCCTGGAGTCCAAGTGGGGCTCCTCTTAGCCCCTACAGGCTCCACCAAGCCCGCCTGGACTTGTGCTCTCCGGGGGGTGCCCTTGTTGGGGCCGTCCAGCTCCCGTGCGGTGCCCTGACGAGCCTCCAACTCTCCCTCCTCCTGGGAGCGGGGGCCTCCCCGAAGCATCGCTCTTATAGATCCGCAGGGCGAGCTGCGGCCCCGTCATCTATTAGTGTAATACACCATCAGGGCGAGGCGCACGAGAGGGCCCAGCTGGTCCATCTGTGAATTGTGGGATCCAGGAGCTCAGGTCAAGAGCGTAACGCAGATTTCAGGTTGGATTGATGTGACTGTGAGTGGTATTTTATGATACAAAGTTTACCTCTGATTTAGAAAGTAATTTAATGTGGGTGACAGCTCAGGTTCAGGCTGAGAGGTGGCCGCAGTAGATATCCATACCTCTTGGAAGATGTATTTCAGGAATAAATTACTGTTCTTGATACTTTTATTTCATTTTGCAATATGTCATCAGGGGCGCCAGAAAATTGGCCTGCGAGGAAAGTTTTGCACATAAAGCAAAATGGGCTCATTCTGCTGCTCGCCAGGTAAATAAATGTGGGGCGAGCGTGGCCTCTGGAAGGCTCCATCCGTCGCCATCTGTTTTGGGTGGCTGGAGCTGCGTCCTCAGAGGGCCTTGCTCTTGACCTCGTGTTTAGATAGCAAAGCAGCGGTTGCAATGCACAAATTGTTAACAGTTTCTATAAGACTTTGGACTTCAGGAGAACTGTCGTGTTTAGGCAGAGGAACAGGGTACAGGAAGTCCAACAACACGAACCAATAAGTGGTTCAAATAAATCAGGACCCAAATCAGGGGATGTGTAGCTACCTTTGTTGCTCAGGAGAGAAGAGGCTCTATTCTGTCCCATGGACGTCCCCGAACAGCTTCTGACTAGACACGGAAAGAATTTTCTGGTGGCTCTCAAAAAGAGTCGTCCACAATGATCAGTATTTAGTATATACTCATCCATTATCTCACATAGTTCTCACAACAGCCTTATGAGTTAGGCTATTATTATTATATCTATCTTAAAGTTGAGAAAAGGAAAGCACAGAAAGGTTGAGTGACTTGCCCAAGGTCACACAGCTGGTAAATGATGAACACAAGTGATCTGGATGCAGCCATTCTGCTCTTCACCACTGAGAGAGGCTCAACCGGGGCTGCACATCAGCATCACCTGGGGACCTTTTAAAAAATATTAACCCCTGAGCCCTGACTCCCAGAGATTTTGATTTAATTGGCATGGAGTGGGGACGTCTATAAATGGTTTTTAAAAAAAATTTTTATTGAGGTATAGTTGATGTACAATATTATGTAAGTTATAGGTGTACAGTATAGTGATTCAAAATTTTAAAGGTTATACTCTATTTACAGTTATTCCAAAATATCAGCTATATTCCCTGTGTTGTACACTGTATCCTTGTAGCTTATTTTATACATAATAGTTTGTACTTCTTACTCCCCTACCCCTATATTGTCCCCACCTTGCCTCTCCTCACTGGTAACCACTAGTTTGTTCTCGTATCTGTGACTCTGCTTGTTTTTTGTTATAGTCACTGGTTTGTTGCATTTTTTAGATTCCACATGTAAGTGGTATCATACAGTATTTGTCTTTCTCTGATTTATTTCACTTAGCATAATGCCCTCCAAGTCCATCCAAGAATACATTTTTAAAGCTTCGTAGATATTTTCCACTGTGCAGGTAAAGATAAGAACCACTAATTCAGTGGTTCTTTCAATAAATTGTCCTTTTTTTCATCACGATATTTTAATGCAACTGCACCAAAAAAGGGCAGAGCTCACTTTTCAATGAGCTCTAGGGACGCAAAGCAGTTAGAGGGCCCTGGGCTAAGGAAGTACCACCTGGGCCGCGGGACCCTCATTGGCCCGATGACACTGCGGGTGAAGTTTTCCTGTAGGAGCCTCAGCACCACCGTCGCCGTGGAGATGTCAGGCCAGCGGCCACACAGGCCCTGAAACTCACGGCCCCTTCTCAAAGGAGAAAGGGCTTACTCTTGAACCTCACACCGGCACTTCCCTGGCAGTCCAGTGGTTAGGACTCGCCGCTTCCACGGCAGGGGGCGCAGGTTTGATCCTTAGTTGGGGAACTAAGATCCCACACGTGCGCAGCCTGGCTGGAAAAGAAATAATAAACCTCACACCAATCTTTTCAGAAAGATTTTAAAAATTACTCCTTATCTCGAAGGCAGTGGGTACCTTGTTCCAACTGAGATGACATCCGCATTCCTTCCAGTCCTGATGGACGGATCCTGTGCTCTGTCCTCTCAGGCAGCTGGGACAGGCTCTTGGGCTGTGCCACCCCTGTGAGGCTCCCTCCCCTCTGGGGCCCCGCCCATCGGCCCCTGCACAGGGAATCTTTTTTTTTTTTTTCACACACACACACACTGTATTTTATTTTTACAAGAGATAAATAGACTGACACCAAGCATTGTACATGGATGACCACAACAAAAGCAACAATGATTGCAATTACCAAACATGAAACACACTCATACTATGTCATAGTATTGACATTTAGTCCAGTAATCCTCCACTGTAACAGCTCCTTTACTTTGCAGTGAAAATTGATTTGTATATTCTTTGCCTCTGAGTCCTTGTGGGATTTTTTTTTTTTTTAATTCAGACAGAAAGTCACAAAAATTATACTCATCCTCATCAGTTCACTCAGTCCCATGTGATTAATTTTTTTTTTCATCTTGATCTTTTGTTAGCACTTTTATGAGTTCATCAGTTTTTCATTAGAGTTCTGAAAATGCTTATTCATTCAGTTCAGCAGTACAGTCAGTTACCAGAAACCTGTACTTGTCAGAGTCTTTTCCATGAATTTCTTAAAGATGAAACCCTTTTATAGGAACATATTTGCAAAAGCATCAGAGTACACCCAGAACTGTCTGTAAATGACAAAAGACTTAAAAATGACCACAGTTAAAGATTTGATGAAAGTTCATAATAATGCAGTTGACAAGAAAATTAGTTATTTCTGAGATATACATTTTAAGGTAATAACTAGGATTATGACTTATAACATTATACCAGAACATATAAGATTTTTAGAAATTTCATGTAATGTCTGAAACATTTATATTAACATATTTCCATACAAATAACCCAATGAAAGTTTAGTATTAGTTGTTTTGTTTGTTTGTTTTTTTATACTGCAGGTTCTTATTAGGCATCAATTTTATACACATCAGTGTACACATGTCAATCCCAATCGCCCAATTCAGCACACCCCCATCCCCACCCCACCGCAGTTTTCCCCCCTTGGTGTCCATATGTCCGTTCTTTACATCTGTGTCTCAACTTCTGCCCCTGCGCAGGGAATCTTGATGCTGCTCCTGGCCTGGCTCTCGTTGGCTGAGGGCTCAAATCTGCACCTCGGGCCAAATGCAAGATGGCATACGACCAGCTCATTCACACATCCACTTGGCATTTGCAAAGAGAATCAGGAAACATCCATTCCTCCGAGGGTTTTCCATTTAGTGCAGAACGAGAATACAAATGGACATCCCAATATTGCACATTCTTCGGAGTCTATTAATGTTTCTGATGTAGTTCAAGCACGTGAAATCATCTGAAACTGACCATGAAACTGTTCAGTGCTAATACAGTTGTAGATGGTTCTGAATAACACTTGATTTTAGCCCAAAGCTTTTGACCCTAATAACATTTAAATGCTGAATGGGACTACAAATTTTATATGTATTATTTTAGAAACTGAAAGCAATAAGCTTTTAAAAATGTGATTGAATAAATCTAAAATGAATCCTAATTTCATAACAGCAAGCTGTTGTTGTACATTTTATATCACAGATCTGTGTATATTGTATCAGATAACGACGGGGCTGTGGAGAAAATCAAATCGATTAAAGGGGGTGGAAAGTGCTGGCGCGGTGGGAGAGGGGTTGTGCTCTCTGCCAGGTGGTTAAGGAAGGCCTCGCTGGGGTGGAGATGTGTGCGCAGAGACCCCAGGACATGCCGAAGCCGAGCAAGTCCCGGGGCAGTGAGGGGCCCTGGGGACTCGAGGTTGGGTGAACCCAGGCGGGGCGGGAGAGAAGAGTGTGGTCCGTTAGGGGAAGGGCAGGGTTTGCGGAGGAAGGAAGGAAGGAAGGAAGGAGACGGGACGTGGGGAGAGAGCCCCCTGTCCCCGCGCAGCCCCGAGGGGTGGAGAGAGGCCCTTTGGTCTGCTTGCAGGACGGAGAGAGGCCGTGGGAAAGTCACGGTGCCCAGCGCCGGGGCGCTGTCAGCACCAGGAGACGTGTGCTACCGCCACCAGCGCTTGCTTTCCACTGTCCTGCACACGCAGACACACACAGACACACGGACATGCGCACACAGACACACACGCGCGTGCGCACGTGCACACACGCGCAGCTTCCGCTGCGGGTACCCCATCGCATGGCTGCCTCCCGGGGGGTCCCCAGGGCTGCCCGGCCCACCCCCCGCCCACCCCCTGGGGAGCTCCCGGAGCAGCCCTCTGCCCTGCGGCTCGCGGAGGGGCGGGATCTGCAGACCGGGCACGCGGGCGGGGGAGGGTCTCATCTGTGAGTTTCTGGACTCCCTCAGCCCGTGGGGCCTCGGATGCTTCCGAATCCCGTTCCAGAGCAGACCGGGGTGGGCGGGGGGGCCGTGGAGGGGGTCCTGGCCCCTCGGCTGAGCAGGGCCTCCGGTTCCCTCCGGGAGTGGCCATGGCAGAGGTGGCCGGCGCTTGGGGGGCGGGGGCGGGGGGGGGGGAGGCGGGCACGGTCGTCCTTCTCCTGTGCTCTTTCTGCCCCCATCCCCCCGGCGCGGGGCCGTTGTCTGTCCCCCGAGGGGCGCCCCACGCTCCTTGGCACGTGCGGGGCCTCCATCCTCGGGGAAGTGACGGAGCCGGGCGTGGACTCAGAGGCCCCTGGTCCCCTGGCTCAGCGCGGTGAGACCGCAGGGTCACCACCCGGGCAGAGCCCTCGGCCACGGGGTCTTTATCTGGATTCACAGGCTTGCGGACAGGCTGGAGAGCACAGCTCCCTTTACACGCAACCAATCACCTGTCGGGGCTGGGTACCCAGTGCCCTTCCGGCCCCTGCGCTTTTCCCCCATCATGTCAAGAAGCCTGAATTTCCTGTTGCAAACCCCAGAGGGCAGCGCTTTACCAGGTCCGGGAGAGACAGGAGGGTGACCCAGGGCCTGAGAGCCTGGCGAGGCTGCCCACGGAAGTGACGGGGCCTCTTCTTAGCCTCTCGCCGCCTCTGACGGCGCTGCTCACAGAGGGCCCACCGCACACAGCCCTTAAAGCAGGCAGACCCCGGCCGGTCCTCCTCACGAGGGTCCCATCGACCTCACCTCCTCCTACACGAGAAGGCGGACAGGCCCCGTGGCTGCCACGGGGCAGGGCCGGGACTTGAACCCCGTGCTCCGGTGGGAAGGCCCCGTGGCAGCCCTGCCTCGGGGGTGGAGACGCCACGTAGCAGGATTCGGAAGAAATGCTGCGTGGAAGTGACACACAGCTGCCTCCCGGCTACTTCCACCCCCGGGAGTCACTACTCGCTTGTTGCCTGTTTTCACTGCGCTCGAAACGGTGACCGCTTTCTAGGCACGACGGGTCCCGTCCACCCGTCCGGAGCCTTGGGAACGTCAGATGTGAACCAACGTGGACCAAATAAAAAAGAACGATTGTCACCCTTCAAGTTTTAAAATTCTAAAACCGCACGGGGTTCAAGCTCCCCCCCCCGGCAAATCTGTTTATGACCTGTTATCCATGGGGGACTTCCTCCCTCGGAGTCTGATGGGGGCGGTCGGGTGGCCGAGGCGGGGGAGCCCTCGGTCTCAGCCTCCCCCCTCGTGTAGTGAACAGCTTGTTAGCTGTTTTCCTGTCTGTCCAGCATCCATGCTGCGTGTGGTGAACTGCTTCCTCCCGGCTCTAGACTGTGTGATTCGGGTGGGGTGGCCCGTTGTAGTGACCACAAGGATGGTCACGTGACCTGTGCCTGCCCAAGGGGTAGCGGGTGGCGGGAGAGAGAAGGAAAGGGCGGAGGCCTGAGGATATCAGATCCGGCTGTGTCTGATCAGGGTTTGCTCCTCTGGACTTTCCAGTTACACGGGGCAATTGTGCTTCCGTCACTCATAACCCAAAGGGCCCTAACAAACATCTGGGGGGCCGGTGGGTGGCCGAGGAGGCTCAGCCTGATGGACGTGTGTGGCCATCAGGCCGGGCAGAGAGGCGAGCAGCTCCGGAATCGAGCGGCCCGCAGCCCTGCCCCCCTGCACGGCGCCGCAGCTGGGCTCCATTCGCAGACTCCGGCGTGGGGCTCCGGCAGTTTGGGGGTCTCTCCTCTGAACTGTCCCCTGATACCTGAGCCATCATCCCAGGAGGGAGAGGGCTGCGGGCAGAGTAGTGTCTTCCTCGGGTCCGAGACAGTCAGCACGGCGGCCAGGTCAGCGTGGGACAGGAAGGGGACCGCATCTCGTCTCCGGAAAGGGTTTAGGTTGGGGAGCGCTCTGTGGGGGCCGGGGGGTCCCTTCTGACCTCTCGCGCCCCCCCCTCAGCCCCTGTGGAACCCAGGGCCACACGCAGGCCTTGACCTCTCCAGGCCTGGCTTCCCTATGTCCAGGTCAGCCCGGAGGTGCCGTTGGTCAGAGCCGTGGGGGTGCGGGGCGTCCGCAGCCCCCCAGGCTGATTGGCACGAGTATGGCTTCCACCAGCTCCGGCAGGTGACCAACTGACCGGCACTCGGCTTGTGGGGACGAGACGACCTCCCGGGCTCTGAGAGGACAGAGGAAAGTTTCCATTACCCTGTCTGTTGCAAGATACACCTTAAACTCCTCCCCTTGACGTCTGCTGAGATGCAAACGTGCTCCTTGGCCCTTGGTCTTTGTCCTACAACAGGGCTGGGCCTCCTGCAGCCCATCCTTAGGAGGAATGCTTTTCCACTCACTTGCTTTAGATCATCCTAAGGACGTTTTCAGGTTTCTAGGAGTTGCTCCCATCCAGGTCTAAAACCTTGACCACACGCCTCTTGCAAATGCATTGCTACTTTGGCATTGAAGAGTTGTTGAACTTTCATATGTTTTATGCCCATGGCCCGATGCTCAGCAAATACTGCCGGGAAATACATACAAAATGTCAAGTCTAATTAAGGTTCATGTGATATTTCCAAGAAACACTGTCAGTGAGCGAAGCTACCATGTGTCTGGTGACACCTGGATACATTTGGACCTTGGTCTCGTGATCAATTGACTGGGAGAGCCAGAAACACATGAGCCCTTCCCAAAGGTTCATGCCCTATTTTACATATGCTTAGAATTTTCTAGTTTAGCCTCTTTGCCTCCAAAGTATACATGCAATTATCAGAAAGTTCACTGGTTTCTGTAACAGTAACGGTTCATGTTTCTGCCTTTCTTGTTTTGTTTTGTTTTTGCTTTGCATCTCATCACAGAAGGATTTAGAATAAGCACAATGGCGCTTATGCAGTTGACTCAGCAGATAGGAGGCTGACGTCTCAGTGACTGGTTTCCTTGCCTTTCTCTTTAGAAGAACTTGAAGTATTGGGGCTGACACTTTTTAATCTACCAGCCCCCAAACATAATCCTGGTAGTAATTGTTGGAAAATGCACACACTGTGACGTAATAGATTTTTTTACTCACTAGGTATTTTCTAAATCCTCACAGCAGGAATGGTCTCCTTTAAAGTTCCTAGTGATTTATGCAAAGAGCCTTGGCTCCTGGATGTCCCTTGAGCCATAAGCACACGGTCTTATGGAAGCATTTGGGGAAGAGGTCTGGGGAAGAGATCTTTGCAGGGATTTTTGGCACAAAAGAAGCCCTTTACACGAAAGCGCACACAATGGGAACCGGAGAACTCCGGAGGTTTGCCTTTGCCTTTTGGTCTATAAAGCTAACTTCAGAATAGATTTGTGTAGAGGAAAGGCAGGGCCCCAGTTAATGAGGCAGCTTTAGGGTAACCAGTGCTGTTTCCGGTGGAGGCCTGGAGTGCCCGGCCTCTCTTCCCTGACGCTTCCCGGCTCCTGAAGTGGTTCTTCAAGAAGTGCTCCCTCCAGCTTCCCAAGTTCAAAAATGGCAGCTCCTCGGCTGGTGCTGGCTTCTGAAGAGAGACGGTGGCCCCAGGCGCTGTGATCACCATGGCGGGGGGGGGGGGGGGGGGGCAGCTCCACAAGTCTCTCTCTAAGTGGCCTCACCTAAGTGCTGGCATTTCCACCATCAGTGACGCCTTTGGGTCAGAACTTAGGCGAAGCCCTAAAGTGAAAAGACTCAGGCATCCAGGACGGGATTTAATCTTGTTTTATCTTATTTGATAGAATCCGAGAGCTTTCTAAGTTGTCAAGTGTTGCACAGAAGCGAAGGGTAAATAAGCAGATGCCAAAGTCCAAAGTCTAAGCTTTTCTTCAATTTTGTCCTATTCCGTCTCTATCCTCCCCAAACTTTTTGCTTCTTAATGGCCACCCTCCCCCTCCCCCTCCCCCACAGCCGCAAGCTTTCAAGTTTCTCTGAGCGCTAGTGTCTGTTGTGCTTGCTCCAGGGACCCGGAACCTGGCTGTGAACCAGCAGAGGCTCCCTCAGCCTCGCACTCGGATCTGGAGAGGCAGGGCGAAGGGGCAAAGGGAAAAAGCAGGTTGGGTCATCAGTCATCAAAGACGGTGTAAGAGAAGGAAGGTGTCGGTAACCTGAGTTTTGGTTCCAGCTCTGCGTCTCTCCGTGTGACCCCGGGCAAACCGTCGGTCCTCTTGGCTCCGCAAACTCCACCCTCTTTGTAAGGACCTCTGAGATGGGGCTGTGGAGGCTGCTTGCGGAGAGCAGTGCTTGTGAGCTGCAGGGCTGCACGAATCGCCAGGGGTCTCGCTAAAACCAGACTTTCTGAGTTATATTCCGTTGTGTATGTACTACATCTTCTCTATCCATTCCTCTGTTGATGGACACTTAGGTTGCTTCCGTGTCTTCGCTCTTGTGAAGAGTGCTGCTGTGAACACTGGGGTGCATGTAAAAAAGAATGAAATGATGACATTTGCAGCAACATGGATGAACCCAGAGATGATCGTACTAAGTGAAGTAAGTCAGACAAAGGCAAATACCGTATAATATGACTTATATGTGGAATCGAAAAAATAATACAAATCAACTTATTTACAAAACAAAAGCAGACTCACAGACATAGAAAACAGACTTGTGATTGACAAGGGGGAGGGGGTTGGGGGAGGGATGGAGTAGGAATTTGGGATTAGCAGATATAAACTATTATATACAGAATGGATAAACAACAAGGTCCCACTGTATAGTACAGGGAACTATATTCAGTATCTTGTGATAAACCATAATGGAAAAGAATATAAAAAAAAGAATGCATATATAACTGAATCACTTTTCTGTGCAGCAGAAATTAACACAACATTGTAAATCAACTATATTTCAATAAAAAAATAAAATTTAAAAAATAAATAAAAATTAAAAAGTAAAAAATAATACAAATGAACTTATTTACAAAACAGAAACAGACTCACAGACATAGAAAACAAACTTATGGTTCCCAAAGGGGAAAGGTGGGGGGAGGGATAAATTAGGAGTTTGGGATTAACAGATACACACCACTCTATATAAAATAGATAACCAACAAGGACCTACTGTACAGCACAGGGAACTCTACTCAATATCTTGTAATAATCTATGATGGAAAAGAATCTGAAGCTGTACACCTGAAACTACCACGATACTGTAAATCAACTACACTTACATTAAATAAATAGGAAAAAAATCTGACTTCCTGCCCGGCCTGAGAGCTTGGGGCCATCCTCCTCTTGTCCCGAGGAGGCACGAGTTCACCATTTCTACTCGTTAGTTAATGGAGACCTGTTGGAACAGGAGGAGATGTGAATTTTCTTTAAGATCCTCCCTAGATTTCCATAGTCCGTGCCACATTGCTCTGGAAAGTGTGGGTTCCACCCGCTCTGACCCAGAGCAAGAAACACGTGCAGCGCTGGTGACCCCAGGCAGTCAGAGAACCTCCAGGTGTCTTCCTCTCTGACCTTTACTGAATGTTTTAAAAACAAAGTTCCCTGCGTATTTACACTGAGCTTTGGAGGCACGTGAGAATTTGCAGGGGGCAGAGCCCACGTGGCCTGGGCTGTGTCTGCTTTTTTTTTTTTTTTTTCAGTCAAGGACTTCCACCATCTTTATTTTCTGAGACAATATTATCCAAAATTCCCCAGGCACAAAATTATATCATGTTTGGATTCCGTAAATGTTGGCCAAATTCTATAAGTGAGAGAGTTTAGGGCAAACATCTCTCCTCTGCTTTGACTTGTAATGTGTAGGGGTGTCTAGGTTGATCAGCTAAGATCTGGTCATAGCTGCAGTGCAAATTGGGCTCAGGTGGAGATACAAAGGGTTAGGTGCAACTCTAGTCAATCTGAAAATACATGAGGCTGAAGTTCAAATGGAAGGTCAGCTTATCTATCAACAGCAATCTTGGGCCAGTGAGTTTATTCGACTTAAGAATTATCAGGTCGGGGCTTCCCTGGTGGCGCAGTGGTTGAGAATCTGCCTGCCAGTGCAAGGGACACGGGTTCGAGCCCTGGTCTGGGAAGATCCCACATGCCTGCGGAGCAACTGGGCCCGTGAGCCACAACTACTGAGCCTACGCGTCTGGAGCCTGTGCTCCGCAACAAGAGAGGTCGCGATAGTGAGAGGCCCGCGCACCGCGATGAAGAGTGGCCCCCGCTTGCCACAACTAGAGAAAGCCCTCGCACAGAAACGAAGACCCAACACAGCCATAAATAAATAAATAAATAAATTAATTAATTTTTAAAAAAGCCATTAAAAAAAAAAAGAATTATCAGGTCAACTGAAAGAACCTGTTGCTCTCAGGTCAGACGGCAACTGGTAAGCATAATAGCTGTATAGACACAGGCTTTTCAACTGGGGAATTACCAAGTACCAATAGAGCGTAGTGATGTGGGGTATTGATTCTGGAGAAAGACTACTAGTTCCATCAGTTCTTCATCATGTGGACTTTGCGAAAATTGCTTAACTTCTCTGTATGTTAGTTTCCTCATCTGTCCCATGGAGATAATAACAGCACTCCCTTAAGAGCATCTTATGAGGATTAAATGGGATAATGTGTTTCAAGTGATTAGCATATGGGCACGTTCGTTGAATGTTAGCTATCGCTCTCGTTGCTGTTTCTCTAAGGTCTAACAAATGTAGAACCTACCTAACCTTAAAGGCTACAGTTTGTTAACATCTGAGAGTGGTCCCAAGAGCGGCCTGTGTCTGATTTACCGTATTTAACTCTCACAGCCTTAGTGCCTCAGCCGAAGTTTTGTTATCACCACCTCCGTTCTGCAGATGAGGAAACTGAGGCTGGCGCGGTGCAGGGACGTCCCGGCCGGGGTTAATGCTCGTCCGCTGACCAGGACTGTGCGTCCTCAGCTGCAGGCTCTCAGCAGGTGGCGGGGTGGGTGCAAGGGGATCGGGGTCTTTCTGGAAGAGCAGAACTGTTTTCTCCGTTCCTTCCGCTGCCAAGCGCTTTTCCTCAGCTGTCCGGGGGTGAGCCGTTTTCCCTCCGCTTTCCTCTGGGCTTCCTGCCCCTTTGGATGGCGCTCCATGTAACAGTGGTCCCTTTTCGCCCAGGAGAGGTGGCACCTCGGTGGCAAAAGATGTGCTCCCAATATGTAACTCATCTGTGCGTTCATAACGCACCACAGGGCTTCGGGGACCACGGGGGCTGTATAAATTTGCTGTTCATTTTTCATCAACTTTATCCTCTTTTTTTTTAAAAATTTATTTATTTATTTTTGGCTGCGCTGGGTCTTCGTTGCTGCGCGTGGGCTTTCTCTAGTTGCGGCGAGCAGGGGCTACTCTTCGCTGCAGTGCGCGGGCCTCTCATTGCGGTGGCCTCTGTTGTTTCGGAGCACGGGCTCTAGGCACGTGGGCTTCAGTAGCTGTGACTCGCGGGCTCTAGGGCGCGGGCTCAGCAGTTGTGGCGCGTGGGCTTAGCTGCTCCGCGGCATGTGGGATCCTCCTGGACCAGGGCTCGAACCAGTGTCCCCTGCGTTGGCAGGCAGGTTCTTAACCACTGCGCCACCAGGGGAGCCCAACTTTATCCTCTTAATGGTCCCCCCGGCAGGTCTCAGTCCACCGAGAGGGGTCAGATGGCCAGAACGGCCACACGACCTCCTCCCCGGGTGAGAGGCCTGGCCCCTCTTCCCCACCTCCGCCACCACGGGGCAGGGTGCAGTCGGCATCCGCTCCCTGGAGCTGCTCAGGAAATCCCTACAGCGGACAGTGCTCGGCACAAAAACGTTGTTGAGAGCACGGGGACCCTCACCCACAGGTGAGCAGGGAGACCGGGGGTCTAGCAAATTGAATATTTCGGAGTCAACCTTCTGGAGCTGCTGGAAGTCTTGCTAAACTTATGGCCCCCATGTCGTGCCTTCGTAGAGTATGCTGAATGAAGTACATTTCTCTAAAGATCAGATTTTTTGCATCTGCTTATGAAAATATTATTAAGCTCATTTGTAAAAATGTAAGAAAAATTGAGAAAGTAAAGAAAATAAATATCACCCATAGTCCTTACTGCACAGAAATAATAACTGCTCTAAAGTTTTAATTTTAATTTTGTTGGTACACACATACAGACACACACACACAAGGTTTTAGCAGCATGCTTTTCTCATTTAATATGTTATATTTCATGAATTCTTTCCTGTTTATTAAGTTTTTTATGTAATAAACACACCTACATTTTATTACTTAAAAAAATTTTATTGGAATATAGTTGATTTACAATGTTGTGTTAGTTTCAGGTGTACAGCAAAGTGATTGTTATACATATACATATCTACTCTTTTTTAGATTCCTTTCCCATGTAGGCCACTACAGAGTATTGAGTAGAGTTCCCTGTGCTGTACAGTAGGTCCTTATTAGTTATCTATTTTATATATAGTCGTGTGTATATGTCAATCCCAAACTCCCAGTTTATCCCTCCCCCTCCTTAATCCCTGGTAACCATAAGTTTGTTTTCTACATCCATGACTCTACTTCTGTTTTGTAAATGAGTTCATTTGTGCCCTTTTTCTAGATACAAGCGATGTAAGCGATATCATGTGATATTTGTCCTTCTGTGTCTGGCATTAAGCATTTTTTAAAATACGACTTAAGTGTCTTCATATGGAGCTACACAAGCAGGTCTTTCTTCGGCGGTTTAGGCCCCGCAGGCTCATTATCACCCGGAATATTAATTTTCACTGGTGATGTAAAAGGGGTGGGTGAGCTGGCGGAGGATGAAGTGTCAGCAGAACCCAAACGAAAAGCTGAGTGTATTTTAATACATCATTTAATAAACCATTTCTCACACTAACGAGCTTCTTTCCCCCCGATGCAGGAGTAGAATAAAAATCCTAGTTAATTTAGATTTTTCCTGAGGTTTGAGGATGGCAGGGTCGTTTGAGAGCACCTGGGCGGGAAGAAAGCTATGGTGTTAATAAGACCCCAGTAATGTTCCTTTAACTGCCCCTGTAAATCCACAGAATCTCGCAGCTTCGGTGCCTCGTAGCCTGGTGACAACAGATATGAAAACTCAGACGGAGAGCCGGCTCCGAGGTGTTTCCTTCACCACTTCTCTTCTTATTCCTGCTGAGACAAATCCAGTTCCTGCTTAAAGACCCGCGAACTACATACATTCCTTTTACAAGTACGAATCAGAACAGGGCAGGTCGTAATTGAAAGAAAATAAACCTGCAATAATTCGTGACACGTGAACACCCAAAAGTCCAGAGGGACCACAGGGCAGACAGAGGTCAGCGTTCTGGGTCGCGGAGGCCACATGCTCTGGGGGCGCCACCCTGACCTGCTGGGAGGCTCCTTTTGGGGGGGGGAGGGCTTTTGTGGGGTCCCCTCCTGGCACTGAGTTGGTTCTGTCCCAGGCTCCTAGCGGGCGGGGGCTGTGTCTGTGTGATCACTCTGCACAGTCCCTGGACAAAACCACTTACACTGTCACTGATGAAGGTTTTAATCTAATTTATTTCCTGATGAGGCAACATGTTCAGCCGGTTCGAAATCCAAAATGTACCCAATAACATCCGATTAAAAAGCCTTCTTCCCATCCTGTACCCCAGCCACCCAGATTCGCAGTTTCTTATGGGTCCTTCAGTAGATATTTTATGCATTTATAAGCATATGCATATATTTTTAAATTTTTCTCTTTTTTTTTATCAAATAGCGCATTCTATAGACACTCTACTTTGTTCATGTAACATTATCTCGGAAATCATCTTCCAGTCAGTTCACAAAGAGCTTCCTGGTTCCATTTTATGGCTGTATGGAATCTCCTTGTTTGAGCCATGACTGAGTTAACAAATCCCTCATTAATTGACGTTTGCGTTGTTCTGATCTTTTGCTACCACGAACGAAGCGTCAATGAATAATGGTGGAATATGTCACTTTGTACATCTGATGGAATCATACGTGCTTTTGAATCTCACTAAATTGATTAGAAAACTTGAAAGAAATGAGCTGGATGGAGGCAAACGTAGTTTCGTGATGACGGGAGCAGGAAGCCAGCGGGTTAGACCTTCTTCTACCGCAAACACAAGGGGCCTGTCCCGGTGAGTGTCCGGTAGGTAGCTGCTGCGTGGGAGGGAGGCTGAACTAGGTCCTGAGTTGTCTGCTCTCTCCCTGAGCACCTTCAGCAGGTCCAAAGCGGCTGGCTGTAAGTACCTGCATCTCCAAGACTTCCTCTTTCACGCTCCCCCTCGCCCAATCCCATTTTCTTGTATTTTTACTTTAGTTATTATTTATTTATTTATTTTGGGGTGCTGCGCCCCGCGGCTTGCGGCATCTTAGTTCCCCGGCCAGGGATTGAACCCAGGTCACCGCACTGAAAGCCCCGAGTCCTAACCACTGGACTGCCAGGGAAGCCCATCTTGTATTTTTTTTTTTTTAATTTTTATTTATTTATTTATTTTTATTTTTGGCTGTGTTGGGTCGTCGTTTCTGTGTGAAGGCTTTCTCTAGTTGCGGCAAGCGGGGGCCACCCTTCATCGCGGTGCGCGGGCCTCTCACTACCGCGGCCTCTCTTGTTGCGGAGCACAGGCTTCAGATGCGCAGGCTCAGTAGTTGTGGCTCACGGGCCTAGTTGCTCCGCGGCATGTGGGATCTTCCCAGACCAGGGCTCGAACCCGTGTCCCCTGCATTGGCAGGCAGATTCTCAACCACTGCGCCACCAGGGAAGCCCCATCTTGTATTTTTAAAGAACCAAGAATAGGCATCAAACATCCCAAACGTGGAGGTCAGAGTCTATCAGTCCTCTGTCTTTAGCTGCAAAAACAAACAAACAAACAAACACCCCAAAACCTAAAAGCCAAAAAAAGCATGAAACAAACAAAAACAAACAAACAAAAAAACTGGAGTGTCCTGCTCCCTTTTGGTTCCAGCTCCTCCTTTTCCCTCCTCCTTCTCCCCCCACCTGCCTCCTGACCCCTCGTCCTTTTCTCCAGTCAGCACCCAATAGCCAGCCTGAACCACGTGCCTGCAGCGCCAGGCCCAGCATCCCTGCCCTCGGGGCTCCTCCCACCTGTAGGGGTGGGCATGGCTGTGGAGGGGGGTATGGAGTGGACGCCCCCAGGGAGCTGGGCGGGAGGGTGAAGAGGAGGTCAGGACAGCATGGAGATCGGGAAAGCAGGCACCGTTCCCTCCAGGAGGAGAGGGGCGGAAGGGGTGCCCCCAGCCACAAGGAGCACAGAGGCGGTGCAGGGACGGAGCGGACAAGGGGAAGGTGAGCTGGGACAAGATTGTAGGTCTTGAGGGTGTGAGGGGTCAGAAGACGTGTGAGCAGCCTTCAGTAACCAGCACCCTGGTCATCAGCCTCTGTCAATGTCAAGGCGAGACTCTCCATCAGCACAAATATTAGGACTCGCTGAAGGCTCAGATGATGTTTAGCATTTTTTAGGAGTAAAATATTTTTAAATTAAGATATGCACATTGGCTTGTTTTAGACATAAGGTTACTGTGCACGTAATAAATTACATGCAGTATAGAGTAAACATAACATTCATATGTACTGGGAAACCAAAAAATTCATGTGATTCCCTTTATTGTGGTATTCGCTTTACCGTGGTGGTCTGGAACCGAACCCACAATATCTCCGAGGTCTACCGTACATATGCGCATATATGTGCATAAACATTAAATATATACCCTGCTTTTCTTTACTTAATATATTATCAGCGTTTTCTCATAGAATTCAACATTATTTTACAACATTATTTTTAATGACCGTGTGAATCCACTTGTCTGAATGCACCAGAATTTATGTAACCATTCTTCTAGCATGGGAGACTTGTGTTCTTTCCGATTTTGCACTATTACAGATAATGCTTCAGCAAGCATTTTGGTGCACGGATACTTGCAGCTCTGATTATTTCTTTAGGATATAGTCACAGGAATGGGACTACGGTATCCAAGGGTATAGAGTTTGTGACAGAGTTTGATATCTATGGACAAATGTACTCTCACCATTAGCACAGGAAGGTGCTCAACATAGCCTTACTAACAATGAGTATTCTTGTTTTAAAAGATTTTAGGCCATTTGATAAGTGAAAGATGACACCTTCTTGTGATTTAATTTAATGTTTCAATTATTAGTGAAGTTGAACATTTTTTCCATGCATTAACCATTTATATTGTTTCTTTTGTGAAGAAATCGTTCACACTTTTTGCTCATTTTTCTGTTAAGGCATTAGTGGGTTTTTATTTGTTTCGTTTTGGTTTGTTTGTATTCCAGTTTGTTTAGTAGATTTATGAGTATATTAAACTTCTGTCGTATGTATTGCAAATAGTTTTCAATTTCTGGTTTGCCTTTTAATTTTGTTTATTATATCTTTGAAATACAGTCACTTAAAATTTTATGAGGTCAAAATTGATCATTATTTTATTCCATATTTTCCTTTCCATAAATTTTATGTCTAGAAAATCTTTTCCTATCCTCAGAGTGTATAAATAGTCACCATTATATTTTTCTAGCTCTTGTTAATACTTTCACTTTAAATTCTTCAATGAATTTGGGGTTTATTTTGCTGTACGAGAAGAGGTAAGAAGAATTTTTCCCCAAATAACTGACCATTAAAAAAATATTATTTGTCACACTCCATCTCCTCCTCATTGATCTGTGATTTTAAAAATAAATATAATAGGGGCTTCCCTGGTGGCCCAGTGGTTAAGAATCCACCTGCTAATGCAGGGGACACGGGTTCGAGCCCTGCTCCGGGAAGATCCCACATGCCGTGGAGCAACTAAGCCCGTGCACCACAACTACTGAGCCTGCGCCCTAGGGCCCGTGAGCCACAGCTACTGAGCCTGTGTGCCTAGAGCCCGTGCTCCACAACAAGAGAAGCCACTGCAATGAGAAGCCCGTGCACCACAACAAAGACCCAACGCAGCCAAAAATAAAATAAATTAAAAAATATATATATAATACACTAATATCTTAAATATTTGAGGGCCCATTTTATAACCATTTTTTCCTGTTCCAGTGATCTATGTATTTATTCTCATGTCATCACCACAGTGTTTTAATTAATGTCTCTTTAAATTGATTTTAATTAGGCAAATCCTCCTTCACTTTTCTTCTCTGCCAAAATTTCCTAACTATTCTCAACTGTCTATTTTCTCAGATAAATGTTAAAATAATTTTGTCAAATGTTAAAGAATGGTATTGTATTTGAATTTCATAAGCCTATGCCTTAATGGAAATACAGTCTTTCTCCATGAAATTTCTCTTCTCGAGTGCATCTTTTTTTTTTTTTTTTTTCCACTTTTTGTAATTTTATTCTTAAGGACCTGGTGAAAGCCTTTCGGGACTTATTTTTTAACCCTGACAACACTGACTCTATGTGGAATCTCCTAAAGTTTTCAGTCCTCATCCATTCACAGATAGATACTGTTCTCTCTCAACACTAATGCCATTTCTCTTCTTTCATTTCTACTGATAATGAATAGTTGAAAATTTACGACTTCCAAAACAAAGTTTCCAAGGGCTGTTGGGTAACTGATTATAGTGCTGAGGTTTGGAGGTCTGTTCACGGCGGTGTAAATCAATCTCTTGTGAAAATTTCCCTCAAAAGCACACGCAGAAGGGACCTATTCGGCCAGCTCCATGGCTGACATGGGAGACCGAAAGCAGAAGCCTGCAGTGAATCCAAGAGCGGCCAACAGATTCTGTCCACATGTGACAGGTGGACGGTTGAATGGTGAGGACACTAAACAGAGTTTAATGAGGAAGCCCCAGGAGGTTTCTGAGGTCAGAGAGAGGCCACATGTTTTGGGATGCCACGGTGTGGTCAGCTGGTGAGTGTGGGCGATGGGGTGCCTAACACTCTCCGCTCACTGATGAATTCCTGTTGTTATTCTTGTTTTGGTCCGATTCCTTATTTAAGAATGATCCCCAGGTATATGAATTTGAAAACAGAGAAATTCCAATGGTATAATTTTCTTTTTTTTTTTAAAATATTTTTCCTTATTAGTCATCCATTTTATACACATCAGTGTATCCATGTCAATCCCAATCACCCAATTCATCCCACCACCAGGCCCACCACCCCGCCGCTTTCCCCGCTTGGTTCAGGTGCATTTCTAATTCGAATCCAACACAAGGAGGTCCCTGAAAGTCGCTGGCAGATGACACAGGAACATTAGAGGCAAATAACAACTCTCTCGGTGACTCATATTGAACAGAACCTATTTCCTTGTCAGGACCATTAGAAAGGGAAAAACATATCAGTAGATGCCTTGAAGCCTACCAGGGAGGTAAGTGGGCAAATGCAAAAGGAGAAGCTCCACGTACATGTATGTTACAGAGTGGAAGTGGCTTTGATGTAAATACAATGCCCCGCCCCGTGTGTGCCTGCGTTTCCAAGGTAACCAGCGGGGCTCCCCACCTCAGGGTTGGGGGGCTCTGTTGGCGCGAACACAGCCACCCCCCCTTGTGCTTTGTCTCCTCCCCCATCCTGTGGGTTGATGTGTCATCAAAGAAGTGACTTCCTCCGCTGAGTCACGGTCAGAGCCCGCATCTTAAAAATAACGGATGGTGCTTGAGTTCATGAAACATGCCATCTTAACTCTCCCGTGAGGGTGTGAATTAATTATAAACGTAGAGCTAGAGTGCTTTATTCAGGCGTGAGAGCTTTAAGTTAAAATGACTGCAATGTAGGATGTGTTTCTTGTACAAAAAAAGCAGTGTTTATAACTTCAAAAGCACTGCCTTGGAGTCTAACTGGTCTGGGAGGACTCAGATTCTGCGGCTTACACAGTAGCCCTTGATTTCTCACTAGGTCACAGTCCAGTGGGTGGCCGGGGGCAGGGGCTCTGCTCCACGCAGCCGCTCACGGATCCCAGCCCTTGTAGGCGCCCCACCCTCCTTTAGGTTCTGGGAGTCCCATCCTCTCAGCCGGCAGAGGGGGAAAGGAAAGGAGGGTCCCACAGGGGAGGTTTTCATCAGCCAGGCCTGGATGTAATGCTTCCAAGGGCCAGAATTTGGTTGCAGGATCACGTTAACCGCAAAGGAGATAAAAAATGTGGTCTGGTTGTGTGACCCGGGAGGAAGAGCTTCGGCTGCAGGACGCATTCATTCATTCATTCGTTCATTCACGCATGGACACGTGTTGAATAGCTGTGACGTGCCAGATGCTGTCTGCAGCTAAGAAGACGCAGCCCACAGGACTGAAGGGGAGTCTGCCTTCGGGGGACTGTACCCTCGGTTCTGAGTTCTCACCTAGTAGCCTTCTGACTTGAGCTGTTTGAGCCGCTGGGTGGGCGTGAACACAGCTTGCAGTGCTGCTGTGAGGACTGCGGGATGCCACGTGCAAAGCCCCCATCACGCTTTCCATACATGGAGTAAATGACCTGCAATGTGTTGATCACGTAATGCGTCTTCAAGATTTGTTGTGAAAGAAAGATTTGTGTTTCTCTTCCTGTGAAGTCACAGAGTTCATACAGTATACGCTTTCCTCTCATATCTTAAAAGAGTGGATTTGTACTTCTATCAATACTTTCAATGTTTACAGATTAAAAGGCTGGATTTACTTTCTACCCAAACATTTATCCAAAACAAACAAACAAACAAACAAATCTCCTTAATCCTTCAACCGAAATAGTTTATGGGTTTTATTATGGCTCATTTGTACTATTCCTATGGAGAAAAGAAAAGATTCATTTAAGCCCCGAGGAGTCAGTATAATTAGTGGGAGTGTTGGTGAAGGGCAGGTCACAGGTTTGCCAAATAACCTAGAACTTGAGGGACAAAGGGCAGTCCGCCTCCCACTGTAGTGCTCGCATTGGCCACTAGATGGCAGCATCTCACAGGACTATGTGAACCCGCCCCCCTGCCCCCCTCCCCCCCTCCCCCGGCCCCGACTGGCTCCTTGGTCTTGGACTTGAAGCCCTGACTTCAAAATAAGGAAAGCTGAAAGGAGCAGTAAAAAATGTGAACATCTTTTTGTTCTTAATATTGTGAAAAGAAATAATCTCCAAACGCTCTCAAACAGTTCTCCTGTGACATTTTATATCCATGCTTTATACCTGGAGGCCAACAGGAATAATGCAGCTGCTGTATTTTACGAACGCTGTGTGTGTATACACGCACCTCGTGGAGGATTCTGAGTCACTTTCCAAGGGCCCTCTGAGTCTGACCTCTGTTCTTGACTTCCATGCACACGTGAGAGCTGGTCTCCTCCAGGGCTGCTGATAGGAAGCCTCATTTTTTCCTAGAGACACAAAACAGAATGAGACAGTCATAAAGAGACATCCAGAGACGCTGAAAGCCATTGGGGAATTTCTGGCAGTTTTTATCCTTGTGGTGATTGTAAGACTCTTCAGCCTGGAACGGAAGCCAGGGAATGTTTTCTTGCTGTTTAGTATCTGCATGGGTTTTCCAGAGAACTGAGCATTGAGTGGGAATCCAGGAGACCGGGAAGGTGATGATGCCTGAGAAGAAAACTTCCCTGACGATGATGCAATCACAGAAGCTGTCATTTCTCGAGACATCACTATACGGTAGTCAGGCGCTGTCCTCAGGGCTTCGCGTCTATGGTTTCATTTACTCCTCATGCGAGCCACCTACGGAAGAAAGATACTCTTATTGTAAATTTACAGGTGAGGCAACAGGCAAAGAAAGGTAACTTGTTCCAGGCCGCACAGCTAGTGTAGATGCAGGACTTGAATATGGGTTTATCTGACTCCAAAGCCAATTAACAACAAACAAACCCTTGTTTCTCTTCTATGTCACACCCGATTCCCCTGTTAAATGCTAGGCTTTTTCTGGACGTTCGCATCCCTATTAACCGCCTACCGCCGCCCCCCTCCCCAATAAAACTGAATTTCTGTATTTACCCAAGAATCCAGCTAATGTTTTAAAAAATCTTGGTCCACAGCCTGAAGGAAGAGAAACAATGAAATTGGGGGCGTCTTCCCCCCATGCGGCGGAGACCCTGGCCTGGGATTAAACTCCACATCACGGTTGTCAGGCCCAACCGCTTAACCCTTCCAGGGCCTCCTGGTCCTCAGACGCCCAAGACCCAGCAGGAGACTGAACAGGTTGCTGGGTGATCAGGGCACCTCTCACCCCAACCTCGTCTCTGCCAGCCTCCTGACGTTTCCCCTGCTGCAATGACACTGAGTTTGCCGTGTCCCCTCTGACCTTCATGGAAAGTCTCCGAGTTTGTAATGACCCATTTGCACTGTTGTTTGATTGTCTCCCTGACGAGGCTGTGAGCCCCATCAGGGCGGCCCTGAGGTGTCTGCTTAGTCCATCACGCCCAGAGGGCCCGAGTCCACGGCAGGTGGTCCAGCAGGACTTGGTAAACTGACAGGAAGCATATTTTCCGAATAAAAATAAAGTGACATGATTGAGGAAAGGCTTTCTTCCCTGACTTGTGCATTTCTTTATATGAAGTCATGTAATGCTAAAAATATTCCATCACATTTTTTTATTACTTGTAGGAAATCACATAATCAAGGATGTTTGAATGACTGAAATCAGGACTGTGGGGAAGCCAGGGCTGCTGTCCGAAGGGCGGCCGCCCAGCTGGGAAGTCGGGCCTCTGACCAGGTCAGCAAAGAGGGGTTTGGCCGACCGCTCTGCTTTTCCTCAGGTAGAATGATTTCCACAGAGCTTTCAGCATCTACCTTCTCCCCTAAGTTCTCTGTTTAAACTTTTCCACTAAACCTCTGCTTTAATGAGAAGCAGCTTTTGGTGTTTCAGCAATAGTTCTGGGGCCTCTCTCACTGCTGTCAGGTTTGAGGGTTTTATTTTTGTGTGTGTAATTGGAAAATTCCCCCGTGAGCCTGGGGAAAAGCATCAATGTCGCTACAGAAATGGGCTCCGGGTCGCACCTATCGGATCGGGTGAGGTTTTGCGTGCGAAGCCCATCGGAGAGGTGAGGGTCAGGCTGGTAATTTCGCTGCTGCTCTGGCTGGACATTGGTCTTTGTTCTGGGGAAGATGAGGACGCAGCGAGCAGCATGGCTCGTAAAACACGTTTACGACGCCCGCGGTGGCAGGGCCTGTGGCGGCTGGGATTTGGGGGAACAGAAGCCGCTCTGGGCCGTGCCCGAGGGCCACCCCTGCAAGTCCCCATGGGCCCCCTCCGTGCGAACGCCACCTCCTGGGTTTTTCTTCTTCCACATCTCCTTACACCGCCCCCCACCACCGTCTCCTTCATCTTCCTTTCTTCTCCAAAGAAAAGAAGAAACCATCTCCAAGTAGATTCTTGCTCTCTCTGTTTTTAACATGGATGAAGACAAAATTCTTTTTTTTTTAAATTAATTAATTTATTATTTTATTTTTGGCTGCGTTGGATCTTTGTTGCTGCACGCGGGCTTTTTCTAGTTGCAGCGAGCGGGGGCTACTCTTCGTTGCGGTGCGAGGGCTTCTCATTGCAGTGGCTTCTCTTGTTGTGGAGCGTGGGCTCTAGGCGCACAGGCTTCAGTAGTTCTGGCATGTGGGCTCAGTAGTTGTGGCTCACGGGCTCTAGAGCGCAGGCTCAGTAGTTGTGGCGGGCGTACGGGCTTAGTTGCTCCGTGGCATGTGGGATCTTCCCAGACCAGGGCTTGAACCAGTGTCCCCTGCATTGGCAGGCGGATTCTTAACCATTGCACCACCAGAGAAGTCCGAGACAAAATTCTTTTACTTATTATTTTAAAATTTTGAATTTTATATGGCAATATAGTTGATTTACAATGTTGTGTTAGTTTCAGGCGCACAGCAAGGTGATTCAGTTATACGTATACATGTATCTATTCTTTTTCAAATTCTTCTCTCATTTAGGTTATTACAGAATATTGAGTAGAGTTCCCTGTGCTATACAGTAGGTCCTTGTTGGTTATCTATTTTACATGTAGTAGTGTGTATATGTTAATCCCAAACTCTCAATTTATCCCTCCCCCCATCCTTCCCCTTTGGGAACCAAAAGTTTGTTTTCTATGTCTGTGGGTCTGTTTCTGTTTTGTAAATAAGTTCATTTGTATCATTTTTTTTTAGATTCCACATGTCAGTGATATCACATGATGTTTGTCTTTCTCTGGCTGGTTTACTGCACTTAGTAGGATAATCTCTAGGTCCATCCATGTTGCTGTGAGTCTCTCTTGTTTTGTCCACCATAAACACATCTCTCTTCTCCACAATCCTCACTATTTATTTTGGAAAATTCTCCAAAGGAAATTCATTTCACATTTTAGTGTTTCTGTTACCGAGGGCCATGTGGGATGTGCAGAAGCTCCGTGCACTGATAAATTAAATAAGCGAGAGCGATTCCCTTAGGAAGCAAGGCAAGCGCTTCAGTTTCTCCCAGCAGCTTCCCCTCCTGCACGTCCCTACTTCATGGTAAAGTGACCCTCTGTCGCCAGAGCCACCCACCCCCCCGGCGTCCCCTTAGGGAAACTGCCCTCCTGCCACTGGGTGTGGGACTCACTTTACCACCCTCCAGTTCTCACGTCTCTGATTTCACCAAATCTTTGGGGCTCGTATTTAATAGGCCTGTGTTTGCATAAGTCCACTCCTATAAACCGTTCACTTGGGGACCTGAAGCTGACGTTTTTTATGACACAAAGGGCAGTAAAAGCCGCCTCCATGTAGGGCAGCCGCAGGTTCTGTGACTGAGTTGTGAAAGCTCATGTTAGAGCCATCCGTGTCCTGAGGTTCTGCACGCCTCCTGCAGCCTATAATTTCGCTAGTAAGAATGGGACTAAAAGACAAGCAGACTCCACCCGACATAACCCCAGCATCTCAAGTTCACCTGCAGTTTGAGAAAAAATCCTAGTTCGGGCATCCTGGGCGGGGCAGGAATGAAGGATGGGATGGATGTAATCAGTTCTACCCAAATGCGTCTTTTGCTGTATAATCCATTTATTAACAGCTCTGATGTGTTCCTGTATTTGTTTCTTACTACGTTCTTCTAGAGAGAGGTTACCAAACCACGGCCTGTGGGCCAGATTTGGCCTCACTGCTTGTTTTTGTCTGGCCCTCACGCTGAGGATGGATTTACGTTTTTAAATGGTTGAAAAGAATCAAGAGGATAATATTTTGTGACGTGAAAATTGTGTGAAATTCACATTTTAATGTCCGCAGATAGAGTTTTATTGGAACAGGTCACACTTCCCCATCCACGTGGGTCCAGGCTGCACCGGGGATGCCCTGGGGACTGGGGTCATTGCCTGTGAAGCCTAAAATAGTCACTCTCTGGCCCTTTGCAGAAAACGTTTGCAGGTCCCTGCTCTAGAAAAACAAAAGGATGCCTCTCTGTTCACAAGTAATTTCTGCAAGTTCCCAAGGCTTGAGGGTTCCTTCGTGTTCAGGAGAGCTGCTTCCATGGCCCCTTCTGAGCTGGTCTGGTCTAATTTTCCTCCAAGGGGCTTTCAAATTGAGTGATTCTTGAAGAATTCTGCTCGGTGAATATTTTTGCCTAAATGTTACCTTTTGATGGGCACACACTCTTCATTGGAAGAATGAGAATTCGGTGCTCCTCTTCCCTGGCTGTCCTTTGAATCACGGGGACTTTTTATAGAACCCAGTGGCCGGGTCTCACCCCAGGCCCATTGAATAGAACCTGTGAATGTGGGACCCAGGTGATTCCATTGTGAAAGTTCAGTTTACGAAGGGAGAACCTCCCTCTGCTATTTTGAAATTAAGGTTTTAGTTGCGATAGCCAATTCCACTGATTCCTTTCCACACGTATTTGTTGAATGCCCACAAAATGCTAATTGCTCTGGAATTTGTATGTCAAAAAAGAATGAGACGGCTCTCTGCTTTCTACGATTTAGCGAGAAGGATCATTAACACTGGACTGAGGGGCCCCCCTTTTCCCAGATAGACTAGCGTCAAAATCGTCATTTCTGGGAACCAGTTAAATATGCAGGATTGAGTACGTAGATATATGGAAACCAAAAACTGTTAACAAGTAAAGTACTAGCTTCAGAGCCATCCCACGACCATGCTGGAAATGGCTACATTTCTACTAACTAACATTTGGGCCGCTGGGGGCAAGGGAGAGGGGGCATCAGTTTTGTTTCTCTGTAGAAGCAGCAGCAGCACAGGGTAGAGCTCACAGGCCCTCCCGCGTACCAGCTACACAACCTTGACCGTGTCCCTTCATTTATCTCGGATCCGTTTTCCTCTTCTGGGAAATGGAGGTAATAGTAATACCTCTGCCACAGGGTTGTTGGAGGGATTCGATGAGATAACACGCATAGAAGCTCTCTTATGACTGTGGAGTTCTATTCTGGTTCAAGCCTCTTCACTGGGGCTCATGCTGCCGTGAGACAGAGAGAAGTAAACAAGGAAATACGAACGGAGGCCCAGGGTGGGAAGTGCTGTAGAGAAAAACTAGGCGGGATGGGGGGAGGAGTGCTTGCGGGGGGTGAAGATGTTTCAGACGGGATGTTCAGAAGAGACTCACCAGGAGACCCGGTAACTATTCGCTATCATTACGGTATTGATAGGGAGTAATGAGCCACTTGCTACGACCACTGGGAAGGTCTGAGAGGAGAAAATGACCAATGTACCCAGACCTTTTGTCTATTTCCTTCCTCGGCTCTAAGATTGTTGAGCCACTAACATGGACGGAGTGGAACTTTGGAATATCTACAGATGACTCGTGTCCTAATAAGAGAACCCGGGGTGGGTAAAATAACTCCCCACTTTTCCGAAGCTGCATGATGTGCCCTGGGTCAGCCTTAAACACGGACAGCAGCCTTCGTGGGTGACACCAAAAGACGAACTGCCTCTGAAGCAACTTGCAATCGATAAGATTAGAGGTCTCTTAAAAATTCTAGAAGATGGGTCAAGGACATGAAAATTCATTGGATTGACTCATAAACATGCAGGAAAAAATCTCATCTCCACTAGTGACCCGGGGAAGACAGATTAGACTAAGAAAATATTTTTTACCTATCAGATCAGGAAACTGGCTGATGGGAGTATGACCTGATGCCTCCTTTTTGGAGGGCCATTTGTCAGTATCTCTCAAACTTTAGGAGGCATGCACATTTAAACCCAGAAATTCCACTTTAGGGAATCTATTCTCCAGAGATAATCACACACAAGTATACAAGAATACATGTATAAAGGTATGGATTTATCATAAGAGTAAAAAATTATATTTCTATAGACAACCTAAATATACATCACAGGCACTTGGTACACATGTGTTAAATGAGCAAATGAGTGTGTGTATAAGCGGGATACGATAAAACACAAGCAGGAGAGGAGGAATCCGTGGTGAGTGAAAAGTGCCCTGGGAACCACATTAATACAGAAATACACAGCTGCTCTGTCATGGAAAGGTCTGGAAAGCTGCTAACGGGACTGCACAAATCTATTGGGTCAACCACAGCACAGAGCACTTAATAATACATAATAAATAAATAGTAATAGATTTTCTTCATACGCTGCAGGGCGGGGGATCAAGGAGGTGGGGAGGGGAGATTTCCACCTTTACTCTTATACTTTTCAATATGCGTAGAAATGCTTCCAATTTTCACAGACTACTTAGGGAAGTCTTTACAATTAAACTAATTCAATATTGGTAAAAGCCTTTTAGAAATACAAGCATTTTTTAACTGGACAAAAGTGTCGTATTCCTTGTTAGCTAAGCAGCTCCCATTTCCTAACTATTGTAACTAATGGGATGTGGGAGACATCTGCGTTGGTTACGTCATTCAAGCTTGCCAGATGGGGCAGTGGAAGCTTCTAGAAGCTGAGTAACTTTGCTGCATGTTGAAAGACTTGTCTGGTTTCAAAGACCATGAGCCCTGTTGTTTCAGGGCAGAGGAGGTCAGAGGCCTGTGGACACAGCCCACCAGACAGAAATGGGGACCCTGAGGCCACACTAGGGGACCCTCAGTCACCCAAGAACAATACTGGAGACAAGGACATAGCGACAAACTTCTCCTTTCTCACATTTTGCCTGGGGTCAATCTAAGTGCAGTTAAAAATTAAGATACTGCTCTAGAAACTTTGGAATCGATTTGAATCCCCACCGGGCCAAAGTTCAGCCACTGAGCCACAGCGAGCAGACAGGCCTGTGAAGGCCAGTACTCATTTGCTGTAACACTGTTTTCTAGAAAATCGACCTTTATCTTCCTCAAGGTCCTGAGTATAAGATTCCAGGGAAATATCTGCAGAATCGAGTGGTAGGACTTGGTCGGTCCCTCCAAGAAACCCACAGTTCCTCCTTTCAGAGAACTTTCAGATAACTGGCACCTCGCAACCTAGGGGCCCCTTTGTGGTTCCAGCCTGGGTGGGAAAGCAAAGCCAGGGTCACAGATGACATGTACCAGCCCTCAGAGGGAGCAGGTCTGTTGCCTCTGGGTGTTCTCTTTCCAGATTTTCCAGTTCTGCTTCTATTACATTGCCGTGTCTCTTACCCATGGAATCCAAGCCAAAGCTCTAAGGATGTCAGGACTGTCCGTGGCTTGGCTGCAGACCAGCCTCCCAGCCTCTTGAGCCATCCATCACTCACTCTGACCGCCACCTGCTTTCTGCAAATGCGCTCCAGGCTCTGTCCGGCTCTCTGCTCCCTCCCACCCTCGGTCCAGCCCAGGCCCGCAGGGGCTCTCCTTGACCTTGCCCTGCCCAGCGCCCAGCACCGCTCACCCTGCCCCAGGTCCCCAGTTCATGTCCTTCAGAGCCGTCCCGTCCTGTGGTCAGTACTGATCTTGAAAGAACAAGAGTTCAGGGCCTGGTGTCAGTCACCTCTGTCTCCCTGAAGACTGGAAGAGGCACCCGATAAACTTTCCTTGCATCTTTAATGAATACACTTGTTTCAGGCTGCTGCAAATTCTGTCTGGTTCCACAAGAAAGGGGAGTCAAAGATACTCAAATCAACGCAGACATCAAACGTAATTGAGAACGAGGGGACTTTTCCCTCCTATACGCACCCTGTACACGCCTCCCCCGCCCGGAGATGTTGCAGTGCACTGACTGTAGTTCCCGTGGGCACGTCTCTTTACACAGTCCTTACACACCAGCCTCCAGACTGGACTCTCGTTCCCTTTCACGGAGCTACACACTATGGTTATTGAGCTGCTGTCACCCTCGCCCTCAGACTGCGACAATTTCTCCTCTCCCTGTAAGGCTGGGCATCGCACAACGGGTTCACCCAAGTGTGTTTCCTACTGACCCCTCTTACACACGTGTTCATCTTGTCTCAAGGAGACGGTCGAATTTAGGTGTGGGGAGGGCTTATGTTTTTCTTCTGTGACTCTTCTCTCGCTGCCCGGGACCCAGTACAGTGAGGATGCCAAATAAGCAACTGATGATTGAGCTGTGGATGGACGGACGTCTCGTGTACCAGTCGGTCACACCGTCAACAGGAGAGCGTGTTTGTTTCAACTTCCACCGAAGTCATGCTTTGACAATGTGTCATTTGTTAATGTATCAGACGAAGCCAGGGGGCACATTCCTCAAAGGCAGAACAGTCCTCGGCATTCCAGAGGAGGCTGGGTGAGTAAGATGGTCCCTGCCTGCAAGGAGCTTGTGGGAGATGAGAAAAAGAAAACGCTAACTAACTTTACATATATGTATGTAAGCATATATACAATAATATATACAAGCATATATGTAATAATACATATGTTAAGATAGCATATAATAAGATAATAGAACCTTGTGTCAGAAAGTATAATAAGGAGCTAGACTAGGTGTTGGCAAACTTTTTCTATAAAAGGCCAGACGGTAAATGCATGAGGTTTTGCCAGCCACGTGGTCTCTGCTGCAACCACTCAAGGCTGTGGCCGCCAGCAGGCAGCAGGCGGTGCTTGGGCCCCCAGGAGGTAGTTGTCAACCCCTGATAGGGGACTTCAGTAAATGTCTTTGGATGAGGGGAAGGCAGCCAGGTCCCCGTGGGCAGGAGGACAGCTCTGAGGGGGTAGGTGGGGCTGACCTGGTCTCGAAGGCGTGGTCAGATCTGGATGGCACATGGCAGGAAAAGGGATCATTGACGTCCGATGACTGTTATAAGCAACAATCTGCGCTGGATATTTGGGGGAAACGTTGAGAAGATATCTCGGCAGGAGAAGAATTTGCATTCAGGATGAGAGGGAGGGAGATGACTGAAAGGCGGTGGGAACTTTGAGCTAATCCTGTGGCCTAGAGCTTCCAGAATGTTCCACTTACACAGCAGAGAGGGATGGTCACCTGATCACTTGAAATGAGGCTGTTTCTATGAACTGTTTTATTGTAAAAATTAAGGCAATTTATCATTCTGCTCTATAACGTTTATTTTAGTGAAAACAACAAATGTCACGAATTGCCTACTATTGCACGGAATTAATGCTGTAGGAAAATGTGCTCTACTCATCCAGCAGTTGTTTTTGTTAGTTTAAAATGATATTTTATTTTTATTTATGTTTTTCAATTTTTTAAATTGAAGTATAGTTGATTTATAATATTGTGTTAGTTTTAGGTGTACAGCAAAGTGATTGTTATACATATACGTATATCCATTCTTTTTCAGATTCTTTTCCCATTTGGTTATTACAAAATATTTTTTTTATACCATGCTTATGTATACATTTATTTATTTATTTTTGGCTGTGTTGGGTCTTTGTTGCTGCGCGTGGGCTTTCTCTAGTGGTGGCGAGCGGGGGCTACTCTTTGTTGTGGTGTGTGGGCTTCTCACTGCAGTGGCTTCTCTTGTTGCGGAGCACGGGCTCTAGGTGTGCGGGCTTCAGTAGTTGTAGCTTGTGGGCTCTAGAGTCCAGGCTCAGTAGTTGTGGCGCACGGGCTTAGTTGATCCACGGCATGCGGGATCTTCCCGGACCAGGGATTGAACCCGTGTCCCCTTCATTGGCAGGTGGATTCTCAACCACTGCACCACCAGGGAAGTCTCTATTACAAAATATTGAGTAGAGTTCCCTGTGCTCTACAGTAGATCCTTGTCGTTTATCTATTTTATATACAGTAGTATGTACATGTCAATCCCAATCTCCTAATTTATACCCCCTCCCACTCCCTTTCCCCTTTGGTAACCATAAATTTGTTTTCTATGTCTGTGAGTCTCTTTCTGTTTTGGAAATAAGTTCATTTGTATCTTTTTTTAAGATTCCACATATGAGTAATATCATATGATATTTATCCTTGTCTGACTTACTTCACTTAGTATGTCAGTCTCTAGGTCCATCCACGTTGCTGTAAATGGCATGATTTCACTCTTTTTTAAGGCTGAGTAATAGTCCATTGTACATCCAGCTGTTTTGAGGATCTTGCCACACACCATGGCAGTCCTCTCACCGTAGTCTGAAAAGGATGGGCGTGGCCAAGGAGAAGGAGTGACTCCCGAAGGGCTGACCCTGGAGGGGGTGGCCTGGGTAAAGGTCAGTGTGATGTACCCCCGCGGCTGGGTTACACACAGAGGGGTCGGGGTGTGGAGGCCTGGGGACCCATTAGAAGGCGGTTTCCATGGACAGCTGTGACACAGCTGTGACATCGATGGGTGAGAAGTCCCGAGGGTCTGTACTGAAGGATGGGAAAGGCAGAAGACAAACATGTTCACGAGGCAAGGATGCCAGGACTTGACGAAAACCAGCGGGCAAGTAAGGTGTGCACACATGCGATAATGCCACTTCCGACCAAGACAGAAGACTAGTTTTTGCATGGTAAGTTTAGAGATATCGTATCTAATTGGTTCTAAGACGCATGTGTCTTAACATTTTCACGTCTGTGGATTCAGGATGCTTCAGACAGTTGGGGCACAACCCAAGTTAACTGTCAGATTTTGTTCTTTCTTAGTGGTGCACAGAATGGCGACGTGTCTTACCATGGCATCTTGGATTTGTTGAAATACAGTATTTGTAAGGTTTTAATGACAAATTACTAGCTAATAATCTCTTTGTTCAGGGCCATCAATAAGACACTAAAAGCTGCCGGAAGGTGAAAGGTGGGATCAGAAGGGTTTTTCAGGCATCATTGGGTTTTTTTTGGTCCTTTTCTCAAAAAAGGTCAGTTCCCATTGTTCTGTTAATATGAGGAGGAGACAGGCCAAGACCTTTCCCAGGATTTTTCTTTTCTCCTGTAACTAACTGATCAATACAATACAGGTTAATGTGATCACTTACCTTTTCACTTGCTAGGCAGCAGAAATGACATTATGTACCAAACGTAACTAGGTCGTTATGATTCCGAAATACGAAAGCTGGCTTTTTGCACCCAGATGACTGTCTAGTCAGGGCGGTTTCAGGGCTGCAGCCCGCCATGCAGATGTGTTCATTCAGAGACAGTGAGCTGTACCTTTGAAGTCAGAAACAGAACGAGATGATTTCACATTGTTTGTCATGATCGCATCTAAATATATCTTCATAAGGAGTCTCCAAGTAAACAATGGCAGCAGTACATGGAGCATTTAGAGACAGTTAGAGCTCTTGATCCTTCTTAGAGCAGTTTCAGGATATGGGCCAAACATTTTGGAAGAGGGAATTCCCTGGAGGTCCAGTGGTTAGGGCTCCGGGCTTCGACTGCAAGGGGCACGGGTTCGATCCCTGATGGGGGAACTAAAATCCCACGTGCCGCGTGGACCAAAAAAAAAAAAATTTTTTTTTTGGAAGAAATTCTTGCCAGTTGAGTTTCATGCTGCTGAAACAGGACATCCCTGAAGGCACATCCAACCTCCGTGCAGCCCTGAGGCTCCTCCACACAGAACCAGCGGGTGTCTTTTTCTGAGAGATGTTGCGAGACCCGTAAACCCACTCCCATTAACATGGGATCACAGAAATGTATTTCCCATGGGAGAAAGTTAATTTTTAAATAGACCTTTTTTGACTTCTAAATACAGACTAAGAAGCTTCCTTTATTTTTAAACGTAAAATGCAGATTCCTGAAAGCAACATGACTGAGGGGCTTTGGTCTTAAACGTGTGCTATTTATTTATTTTGCCATCATCTGGCACGTCAGCAGGGCCCCGTAATGCCGCGTGTCACAGAAAAGCAAACACAGTCACGGTACGCTCACGACCAGGCTGAGACCAGACAGCTGACTGGATACAATTCTATGCCCCCTTTGCTATAAAAAACATGACCCTAAATCTTAACCAGTTTGGAATAAAAGGCCCCACAATTATGACATAGTAACAAAGTTCATGTTGTATACAATGTGATTGTTTCAATACTCTGCCCACCCATTTTCATTTTACCTGCTATTTATACGTGGCAGTAAAAAGTCAAGAGGAAAATCCACTCTTTGGTATGTTAGGCGCAATATTCATTTACCCGGCATGTTTGCAGGATAAAACTAAATGCAGTGGAACCCTCTTTTATAATCCCGGTGTTTGAAGTTAGAACTACACTCGCCTGGCAGTGTAATTGTAATCACAGACCTTTTCCATATGTATTTGTGTTTCCCAAAGGCTTGGGTAATGATCTACCTTTAAATATCTGATCAGTCATCCCCGATACCCCCTGATTTTTAGCTAGATGGGTCTTTACCAGATATTAGATACTCAACAAGTACTAACCATTTGGAGCAGAAATAAACCTTCTGTTTGGGCTGTTACTTATCCAAACGGTCCAGTAGAGATTTTTAGTGAAAGCAGTGAAACATGCCCGATATATTAGGCAAAACAGCACTAGTAAAAGTGGGTCTGTGTGGCTTGTGTGCCCGGCAGACAGCAACCGTCACAAGAGGTCTACGTGCCCTTCTGTCCTTCCTGAGAGGCCTGCAGGGTTATTTTTTGGAGGCTAGATAGAGAAACGCCTGCCGCTGTATCATTTCCTTCAGAGCCAGCAGCTTTTATTCTTTTCGGCAAGTGTTTAGAGGAAAGTGTTGATGCTTATTAATCTGTTTCTTGTCTTACAAACGTGCGTCGGCGTGATTGGTGGCAAAACCGCGTATCTGACGGGTCTCAATGTAATCTACATGGCAGGACGAGATTGTTACACTGAACAGATCTGTTTGGAGTTGTTATTCTTTGTAATTACCTTCATTAAATGAAAGCATGTGTCAATCAACTTTGAACTTTAAACATACCAGGAATTTGCAAGGAAAATGCATTTCTGTTTCCTAGAGGCACGTGTGTGCTTGAAGATGAGCATGCATGTGATAGGTACAGAGACGCTGCATTAGAAACATGTTTCTGCCATTTTCTGAATATATCATTTCACCCTGGTTTGCACTTGGTAACTTTATAAATAAAGTGCATGACAACTCCAGAGAATTACGTCTACAGAGTGGGTTTAACGGATCACTAGTTCATGCACTAGTGTGAACGAATCGTTTTAAAATAAAGAGCAGTGCTTCCTGAATTTCTGCAATAAAAGAACATGTTCACATAAATTTTAACGACCACTGATCCCTAGGGATGTAAATGTGGAAACACTCACTCTGCTGCTGTCACACTGGAAGGGGATCCTGTGCTATAACTTTCTGGGTTTGATCGGACCTCCCTTGGGCCAGGACTCTGTGGCCAAAGTAGAGAGCGTGCCACGAAAGTGTCCTCAACTTTAGCAGGGTTGATGGCTGACAGTCTATGTCCTTTCTCGACGGTGACAGGCGCCCCCCGACAGCCCCGCACTTACCGCCCACCCGCACGGCCGCGTGCCCAGCCCCCGGGGATAACGGGATGCATGAGGTACCCCAAAGATGGTCCAGGAAGCAAAGAGGGGAAAGTGGCAGAACCGGTCTGACGCCGGCGTCCAGCCTGCCGCGGCCAGATTCCTTGTCCGCTTGGCGAGTAGCCAGTTACCTCCAGCAGGGGGTGGTCAGGGATAGAGAGAGAGGATGGAGGTGCGGGGGTGGGGTGGGTGGGGGGGTGTGTGTGTATGGGGGCCGAGCGAGCCCTCCGCAGCAACCTTCCCCCGGAGGCTGGGAGCCCCGACCCAGGTCCTCAGCGGGTGCGTGGGCTTCGGGGACCCTCCCTCCCTACAGAAGCCGGAGGGACGGCGTGGCGGTCGCCCCCGCCCCCTCACCCCTCGCCCCCCGGCGCTCCTGCCCCCCGGGTGCTAGCGTTACCTGCGGCCGCCGCCCCTCCTGCTCCTCCCCCACCTCTGGGCCCGGCCCCTCCACCCGCCCGACCTTGGCCCTGCGGTTCCCCGCTCCAGTCTCGGTCAAAGCACCTCCTCGGACCCGCTCTGTGCTTCCGGAAGCCGCAGCCCCAGCGTGCGCCCGGCGGGAGCCCTCCCTCCACGGCAGCCTGGGGGACCCCGTAGCCGGGCACCGCGGATGCTGCGTGTGGGGTCCTGCTCACCTGAGCAGGTAGGCTCTGTTCGTCCTGCCACACACATCGTACGTGGTCCCAGTTCCTGGAGCAACGCCGGGAACACTGTCTAGTAAACACTTTTTGAATAAAGGACCATTTCCAGATCCCCAGACTGAGCACGAGGGGGTCAGCTTTGTCAGACGGGCCTTCATTGAGGCTTTGCTATTTCTAAAGGGGACCCCGAGGTGAGAGCCGAGAATACACAGGAGCAAGGCGGCCCAGCCTGGTCCGGTATGGCAGGTGGTGATGGGACCCCGGGGGGAAGGCCACACCCACCATCTCTGGAAGGAGACCCGGCGGTGAGCTCCTGGTGGGCGCCCCGGAGGTGGTGACCATCTGACCTGCCTCTTCTTCTTTTTTTTTAAATTTTATTTATTTATTTATTTATTTATTTATTTATTGGCTGTGTTGGGTCTTCGTTTCTGTGCGAGGGCTTTCTCCAGTTGCGGCGAGCGGGGGGCCACTCTTCATTGCGGTGCGCGGACCTCTCACTGTCGCGGCCTCTCTTGCTGCGGAGCACAGGCTCCAGACGCGCAGGCTCAGTAATTGTGGCCCACGGGCCCAGTTGCTCCGTGGCATGTGGGATCTTCCCAGACCAGGGCTCGAACCCGTGTCCCCTGCATTGGCAGGCAGATTCTCAACCACTGCGCCACCAGGGAAGCCCTGACCTGCCTCTTCTTCACGACATGACCTTGCGAGGTGCTCAGAGGAGGCGCTCATTCCTCAAATCTCTCAGAAGGGCTCTGGGAGGGGGCCTGGCCAGAAAGAATCCTTGAAGACGCTGCTGGGGTGGGGGGGCCACTCAGTTCCAGGAGGACTTGTAGGCGGGTGACTGGAGGAGATCAGGAAGCTTCTGGAGCAATTTGAGAAAACTTGACTCTGGGGAGCGAACTTGAAAAGCATCTGGGGGGGGTGGGGTTTGAGTGTGAGGACATTTAGAGGGAGAGAACTTACAAAGCTGTGGGGTTTCATCTTTTAACCCCATCTTTAAAGTGTCTTTAAAATCCAAACCCCTGGTCTCCTCCATGGGAAGGGCTAAAACTCCCACCGGTACCTGGATGTGGATGCATGAAAACTAGTGAGACGAGTACAGAAAGCTACTCACTGTTGAAAAGGAAGTTGTGCCATTAGACTAAATGGGAAAAGCGGAAGATGGGGAAGAGTTTATAAGATGCCCATCCAGTGCGTGCAAAGGTCCTGACCTTCCCGTAATTAAGGAAAACGTTTTCGGAGGTGATGGGTCGTATCTCTGTGTTATATGCCGACTGCCCTGACTATAATGTTCCAGGTAACACTTTCTTTTTTTTTTTTTCTTTCTTTTTTTTTTTAAATTTATTTTATTTGTTCTTTTTTTTTTTTTTTTTTGGCTGTATTGGGTCCTTGCCACTGCACATGGGCCCTCTCCAGCCGGGGCCATTCCTCACCGTGGTGCACGGACCTCTCACTGCGGTGGCCTCTCCCGTTGCGGAGCATTGGCTCTAGGCGCACGGCCCCCAGCAGTTGCGGCGCGTGGCTCAGCAGTTGTGGCTCGTGGGCTCCAGAGCACAGGCTCAGTAGTTGTGGTGCACGGGCTCAGTTGCTCCGTGGCATGTGGGATCCTCCCAGACCAGGGCTCGAACACGTGTCCCCTGCGTTGGCTGGCGGACTCCCAACCACTGTGACACCAGGGAAGCCCCCAGGTAACACTTTCTTAGGGTCCTCATGATTTTTAAAAAATATGCTCATTTCAGCATTTGTTGCTGTCTGTTGTTGAAGTACACAATTTATTTTATTTTTAATAGCTGTATTTATATATAATTCACATACCACATAATTCACTGATTTAAACTGTACAATTCAGTGGTTTCTAGTGAATTTGCAGAGTTGTGCAACCATTACCACGGTCAGATTTAGAAAGTATTTTTCACCCCGGAAGCGCTGTACCCACAGGTAGTTACTTTCCGCTCCTCCCTGCCCCTGGCAATCTCTAATCTCCTTTCTGTCTCCAGATTTTCCTATTCTGGACATTTCATGTAAATGGGATTCTACAACATGTGGGCTTTTGTGACTGATTTCTTTCACTTTGCAGATGTCTTCAAGGCTCATCCAAGTTGTAGCGTGGATCAGTACTTCGGTCTTTTTTAGAGATGAATCCTATTCCACCGTATGGTTATGCCGCATTTTGTTTATCCATTCATCAGTTGATGGACATTTGGATTATGAATATTGCTGCTGTGCACATTGGTGTCCAAGTTTCTGTGCAAAATATATGTTTTTCTTTCTCTTAGGTATATATTTAGAAATGGAATCAGTGGACCCTACGATGGCACCATGTTGAACCTTTAAAGGATTGCCAGACTGTTTTTCAAAGTAGTGAAGCGCACACGTCTGTAGCAAAGTAAGACATGGTACCAATGCTACAGCCTTCCAGCAAGTCCTGCGTTTCATCCAGACCTTCTGCTCGGAGCTCAGCTCTGCAGCCTGAAGGCTCCGGGGTGGCGGGCCACCCAGGTGCCTGGGGCGAGTGTCCAGGAGGCCCGTGGAAGAGAGCGGAGTGGGTGACCAGGGCAAGGAGAGAAGTACAGGAAGAGGAAGGAAGAAAGAAGACAGGGCGCTAAGGCAGGGGGAAGAGAGGGTCGACCTGCCTTTTGGAGGCTGCCCACTCCTAAGCCTAAAATCGATGAATATATTTGTATTTTAAGTTTTCTGAGTAATTCTCACAAGTGCTTAACTAAGCGGGGCGTGTGTCTGGGCTCCTCAAGGAAGGCTGAACGTCGATCGTGTCATGGGCTGCAGCCTGTTCGTGGGATGACTCACATCCTGGGGGGAAGGACATGTAGCAGAGTGACTCACCTCACCTCTGGCTGAGCTCCTCCTCCCGGACACACGCGAGAATCACTGCGAAGCTTTTAAATACCACCGATGCCAGGGCCTCACGCCAGGACCCTGATGGACCCGGTCTGGGCTGGGGCCTGGGTACAGGTGTATTTTAAAGGCTCCACAGGGACTTTATGCAGCCAGGGTTGGGAACCCCCAATGCGGAGCCACAGTTTTTATATTTCAACCTACGTTCTCAAGACAAACAATGGTGGTGATCTTTGGATGCACTGTAGAACTTTTCCAGAAGTGCTTCTGAGCCCCAATTATTGCTCCTTTTAACGGGTGCTAGAGAATAAGGGATTTTGACTGCAGTGTTACTTTGCCTGCTAGTGTCTGTCTCAGCCAGAGGTCGTTCTATTTTGGGGTCATGGAGCACATCTGTTGGGACCCACGAGAATCTCTCGGTGGAAGGGGAGGGTACCAGGTGGGGCTGGACCAGGTACGTCTGAAAGCAGCATGGCCTCTCAGAGAATCTGGAGCCCAGAGTGAGTTCCCTGCCTCCAGTTTGGGAGAGATGCTCTTCCCACATTCCTTCATACAGATTCCTGGGCACCTTCGAAGTGCCTGGTAAGAACCAGAGGCCTGGTGCTCTGAGCTCAGCACCTCGGTCTCCACGAGCCTCAGGGGCCTTCCTGGGACCACCCTGACCCAGGTGTGCATCATCTCCAGCCTGGCCTCAGAAGCTGTCTACTTGCTTCTGCTCTTAGCCTTTCACAACCTGCTCTCCTCTCACCTAGAGGGATCACTAAACAACAACAACAACGACAAAAAACCCCCAAACCCAAAAACAAACAAAAAAATATGCCATCATTCCCTTCCTCAAAGCTTCCAAATGGCTTCTCATCAGACTCAGAATTAAACTCCAGCCCCTCAAGCTCTCCAAGGCCTCCCCCGTACCCACCTGTCTGTCCTCATCCTGTTCTTCTCCCTCCAGCCCTGGAGCCTCGGCTTCTTTCTTCCTCTGGGCTCCGCACCTGCCGTTCCCTCTGCTTGGTCCAGCCTTTCCCCGGATGATCAGTGGGTGCTTTTCTGCGTCCCCCATGAGATGACACGCCTCTCTCACGCCAGGACCCTGGGCCGGCCATTGGTACGTCCCCACCGCACCCAGTAAGGTCAGCTGTGTGGAGGAGGTCCTCAGTAAGACACTCAAGGCTGGGAAGGGACAAAAATGTAAAGAAAGTGACGCGCTGGGAGGTCTGTGCCCCAAGTTCTCCGGAACAGGTCACTCAAAAGAGCCAGATCAGCACATCCGAGCCTGCAGTCTGCCTCGCTGTCCGGAGAGCGGCAGGGATTTTACGCTTGTGCAAGCAGGTCCTCTCAAAGAAGTAATTTTCTCTGCAGGACACAGGCTCAGCAGTAAATTCCCAGGCTTTTACAAGAAGATGAAAAGTGAAGATCGTATGGAAAGTTCTAATCGCATATGGGCAGCTCCAATCTCCGTCCATTAACGGTGTGGGTCCACAATTCGACTGTAATTTCTCTCTGTCTGTGTGTCTCTTTTCTCTCACCTCGGGAACGTGCTTCATGGCAGGTCTACACGGCATGAAGTAAACCGGCTGTCATGCAGACAGACATGTTTGGACATAACACAGGCTTTGTCTCCCATTTTTATATCTTTAACTTAGATATTTTTATATTTTATATGAGATATATTTATATCTAATTCTAGATAATTTGAAAATATATGGACTAAAGAAAAAGTCACCCATAGTTCCACCACTCAAAGAAAAGTCAGTATTTTTTATCTTCCTGTGTGGGAATACTTTGAAATTTTTAAACTTTTGCTCATGGTTATGAAAGCCATACATCTTCATCATAGAAATTTTGGAAAAGGAAGAAAACTGTAAAGAAGCAGAGAGAGAAATAGGTCATAATATAGAAAGAGTATTTCACTACGTCATACGTGGGAAACGAAAGTGTCAGGCTGGTTGAAAGTCCCCAAAGAAAAAAACACAAGACAGGCACGTCCCCCTAGGGGAGTTCCCTGGTGGCTTAGTGGCTAGGATTCCGGGCTTTCGCTGCCGTGGCCTGTGTTCAATGCCTGGTTGGGGAACTGAGTTCCCACAAGCTGGAAAAAAAAGCAGGGGGCCTGAAAGGAACACATTGCAGCCTCTTGGCATCAGCTGCTGGAAACGCCAGGATAACGCCTGACCAGGAGGGTGACCGTGAGGGACTCAGAGTCACCACAAGAGATGGGGAGAAGGGTGAAGGGCAGCAGTGCGTGCGTGTGCGTGTGTGTGTGTGTGTGTGTGTCTGTGTGTCTGTGTTTGCAGAGTGAATGAGGAAGGAGAGGGGGCCTTCTTGCACAAACACTCAGGGGGGAGAACGCCAAAGGGAGGGAGAAGGGAGTGAGGGGCCGTGGAGGCTACAGAGGTGGCCCCTGCAGGGTCCTGCGGGACCAGAGTCTGTCCCGTCGGGGGGTCTTGCAGGCACTGAGGTCCTACATCAGCCCCTCACGTGCAGGGTGGCCTTCTCTGTGGCCTGGCGGGACCGTCTCGGCCATAAGTCACAGCTCCTTTGCACCGACGGGGACACCGTTCACCCAAGGAGACCCAGGCAGGGTAACGCGAGGGGCGTGGGGAGGGGGTGGGTCTCCCCGACTTGGCTCTTTTGGTCTCGTGGGAAGCACACTGCTGGGAGCTCACCAGCATCCCGGTTCCAGCCCGGCTTCACACTGGCCGGCCTTAAGCTTATTCTTCTGTTCATCTTGTATTTTTGTTTATTTGTTTGCTTTAAAGAGAAATCAGTGCCTGCCCTGCTCACGTCTCAGGAGTATTCGGAGCATAAAATGAAGTGGTGAACACAAAGGACTTGCAGTAAGATTCCACGGCCGATCCCCACACACCCTTCAGATGTGTTGATACAGCACTCCCTCCAGGAGACCCCCAGTCTGGGTGAGCCGAGGTGCCCCCAGTCTGAGCTCCCGTGGCGGTTGACTGGCGGTCAGTTGACGCTTCTGGCTGAGCTGGTGGCCGGGGCTGGTTGGTCACCGCCCCCCTCCACCTCCCAGCACCTGGCACGGCTCCTGGCACTGCTGGGGCCTCGATCAGTCTCACCTGTTGGCTGAACAGGCGAGCGTCGCTATTGAGTCCTTGCAGAATATAATGCAACAGTTTCGCGTTTGCCTTTTATGTAAGGAAACCAGAGCTTGAGAGAGAAAGGGCAAAAGGAAGAAAACCCGGGAGACGCGGGCTGCTTGAGGCAGGTCTGCGCCCTGGACTTGCCAATTTCGGCTGAAAACTGCCCCACGAGGTATCACTGGGTGCGGATTTTGTGTCCACGGAAGAAATCTATTAAAATCGATTAAAACTTCATAACTGCTTCCGTCCCCCAGGACACCTCCTTGAGGTCAGAGAAGGAAGGCTGGGTGGGGCGGGGCACGGGGGTGTGCAAAGGCCTGGATTCCAGGCCGGCCTCCGCCCGCCCGGCGAGCGCGCGGCGCTGGGTACACAGCTCGCGGCCCTGCAGAAGCAGTTGACCAGAAACCCGAAAACCCGCCGAGCCTGCAACACAGGCTTAGGCAGCCGCCCAGAGCGATGGCGAAGATTAGGCAGCAAAAGCCCTTGCATCACAATGGCTGGCGAGAATAAAGACATTGAAATCAAAGATGTGAAATGGCAGGACCTGTGCCGTGTGCGTGGCTGAGTCTGCGCGGGGGGCCGGGGCGGGGGGAGGGGGCGAGGCGGGCAAGGGGGGCACCCACCACCGCTACAGGGAGCCGGTTACACCTGTGAGTCATGCTAACGATACACAGAACCCCAGAAAGTGTGTGTGTGTGTGTGTGTGTGTGTGTGTGTGTGTGTGTGTGTGGTGGAGAAGCCGAGTGGAGGGCTGGTAAGGGAAAAGCCATTCATCGACTCATAGGTGAATTTTCCTTCGCTATTTTTGGTGATTTTCTTAGACTGCAATATACTTCCCACTGCAACATATTTGTATTATGCTTGGCTGACGGCTGCCACCATTTCCCACGGACTCACAATTGTTCTTAGGCCCAGGACAGTCTGTATTAAAATTGTAAAATTATCTCTAAGCACATTATTAGTTATTTTGTTGCTGAACTCTTGGCCTTATTGCATTTCCGAAGGATCTAATGAAGCACCTAATATGTTTCACTATTACACTGATACTGTATTTAATGCGTACCTCGTGTGTATTAAAAGCACAGAATATCAGATGTCTCCAAGTTTAGCGTTAATGGCCCTGGTTCTAAAATGAGGAACATGCTTCTTGAATCTCGTAAAGAACGTTTTCAGGAAAGAAACAAGCTAAGATTTGGATGGGTGAAAAAAAGTAGTTTGTATTTTCTTTAATAAAATGTTTTTCATGAAAAGACATTTTTGTTCGGATGCAGCTATTGCAAGATGAACTTGTACTGTTCTTATTGCAGGTCCAACTCCTTACTTTACCACTGTTTATTTAGTAGCAAAAAGTATCCTTCTCAACTGAGGGCAGGATGTTTCGGATCCAGGCGCTGGTTATCTAACCATCAAAAGGACCGTTGAGTTTTCTTACTACGTGGTCCTCAAAAATCAGTGCATATTTTGAGATGAGAGTGATCCGTCAGGCATAGAGAGTCTTCATTATTACTCTAAAAACTTAAAAAAAATGTTCCAGATGAAGAAATATGTTGTAGACTCATTTCATCTGAGCACAAAAGAAAAAAAAAAAGTCTATTCTCTTATAACAATGTTTACAATTTATGTAGGAACCAGCTTTGTCCTTTGTTTGAAGAAAACAATAGCACAGCGCATGTGTGTGTGAGGATGATTTATCTCTTGCTAAACCGCCCTAACTGTTGATGACAGCGAAAAGACAGGTATCATTAACCTTAGGTGTTGACAATTTAGAATTCACGGGAATGAGTTTGAGAAATGCTAGCTGGGTCCCACCCCTGAGTTTGTGGTGAGCAGATGAATCCTATGAACCATCAACATAGATTCCTTATGTGACCAGAAGAGAGTTCCCTGGAATTTTCATAGAGGGGGTTTGGTTTCATGTCCCTTCTCTCTGAAGTTGAAGTAAAAATTGTTTTTAGGAAAAATGGATCTATATTCCAATTAAGGTATTTTACAAGGTCCTAGAATCAAGTTTATTTGTAAATCCATAATTTACTGAACCGTTTTACCTTCATTGTAAGTGATTCCTATAAATTAGTGATGGATTCCTGATTAACTTATTTTTGCTGCTGTTCTTGTATTTTAAAAGCTTTCATTGCTCAAGATCACCCTCTTCATAAATACCTTCAATAGATTTCAGCACAGAATGACAGCTCAAGCTCTTTTCTCCTTTACAGGGTGTTATAATCGGGCATTCTAAAGCAAATAAGAATTCGGTGACCCCAAAAATGTATCAGATTAAAACCTACCAATAAAAAATGAAGTGGTACCAGAGAAAATACTCTGCAGCTGTTCTTTGCTTTAGATACACAGGACAACACCACGGACTTGGGGAAAGATCCGGTCTCAGTGTAGCATGCATTAATTCACTTTAAAAAATCTTTTACATATGTTTATCTTCTTAGGCACATACTGCTGTACTACATTAGATCTACTTCAAATCTATTGAGAGTATTGATTTTTTTTTTTTTTTTTAAGAAAAATCTACACAGTGAGATGGTCTCTCTCCTCTTACAAAGGCCATTAGAGAAAAACAGAATTGTGTTGACATAAAGGAGAACACTTCCTAATGTACATGACATACCGCCGTGGTTCAGAAAACTCAACTCTCTTTCAAATCTAATTATCTGATTTTGTCAAGCTTGAATGCCAGTGCTAGACCCAGTTTGCACTGTGATCAAACCACTATCAACATAAACTCCCCTAGTTAGTAACCAGATGTGGCTAAAAAAAGACTAATCCAAACAGAACTCTCTTGATATTTTACCAGTGTGGTAATATTATAATCTAGTAACGACATGAACTGTTTAAATTTCATTTGGGCAGTTTTTTTTAAAGATAATTTTCAATTGCTATGAGACTGGAGTTTCACAGTGGATGATTTAGCTGCAATAGTTTTGTAGAACGCGGTAGATAAATCAGATACCCTGAATTCCCTTAATAGCCATTATGATTTTGACATCTTCTTATTTTAAAGAAATTGCTGAAAATCTGACAAAACGAGTGTGGATGGCTATAACTGAACTTGACAATATCTATATGGGGGAAGAGGGGAAATCACTATATTTAGAAACCAGTGTCTCCCCCCGCCCCCCAACACACACATATTCATGTGAAGTGTGTGCATTCCGGGAGCTGGAACATCTGTTTCTCGCTTTTGTTCCTCTTCGCTGCGTTTCAATTGGATTTCCTCGCACAGGTCCCAGGCCTGTCACTGCGGCCAGGCTCTGTTAACCATCGCCACCGGTCCCGCATTAAGGAGGGGGTTCAGGGCTAAGCTAATAACTTGCCTGCCTTTCTGACTGATCACAGCGATGGTCTCCGCAGCCACTTGTCATCGGCTTCTCCGGGAGGGAGCTCTTCTTTGTCTGCACCTCTGGGGGGAACCGGTCTTGTCCCCCCCCTGTTCTCGGAGTCCCATGCGAGAAGACAGAGCCCATTGTTGCTTCTGTGGGGTGCCTTTGTCCCCCCACCCTGTCTAGTCAAAGGAACCAAGGGTCACACACAAACTCGCCATGTTCTCTCCGAAAGAACTCCTGGTATCACCTGTGCGTGACGATTCCTTTCTTGCTTCTCCCACAGGAGAATACCCCTGAATACGCTTTTAAAGGAAGCTACGTGACTTTTAGAGTGAACCAGGACTTGAGTGTTCTGAATCGTGGTTATGATTTGGCATGAAAATCACAAGCGGAAAAGGTTTGACATTCACAGGGTAGCAGGCGGGTAGCCCACATCCCAGGAAGCGGGCTGGGGATGGGGTTGGAAGGAGACAACAATTGTAAAGATGCTCATAAAGGCCTTTACACGATTCGGCGGCTTCTACTTTACACGTGTTCCAGGCTGACCATATAAAAGGGGACGCCCAAATTCAAGGGTAGATGAAAAGCACTTAGGAGGTTTCTAAATGGCCAGGGGGGCGTGTTGAATTTGCTTCCCATTTCTACTGTCTAGTTGGCTGCTGAGACAGCAAAGAGGTTTGGGTTCCACCTGGCCTTGGTCCCCGGGCTTGACACCATCCTGGTGTGACTTCTGCAGCTCAGCGTTGATAGGAATGAGCTCCCTTTGCCAAACCCTGCACTGGCTTTGAACCTCGAGTGTCCTCTCCCTGGGGTAGGCGTCTCACAGGGAATTCTCTCTGTGGCCAAACCTGATCCTGGTCTCCGGTGTGGATCTATTGCAAGATGGAAAACAGATCCTGGGCGAGGAATCACCCCAGAGTGATCAGGTGCAGTTACTGCAGCATCAGAGATGGGATCAGGGTGCAGGGCTTCTCTGACACACCTGTTGGTCCTCTTTTGGGGAGGGGATGGAGGGGAGGGAGACAGATATTATCCAGATTTCTGACCACTGAAGCCATGAGTAAACCTACCCCTGGGTCTTACTAAATTTGATAATAACGGACCTTTTGTTCTGATTCTACCCATCTCCTTTGCATACCCATTTTACGAGGACTTCCAAAAAAGAATTCAACTTTAGGAATTCTAGTTGTGAAAATCTGCTCATTAGCTTGGTTGGTAGAAGCACAGAATTACATTGTTCAAGTGGTTTGAGCTTTAAAGAGAAAAAAATTGATGACATAAAGAATCAGTGGAGGGACTTCCCTGGTGGCGCAGTGGTTAAGAATCCTCCTGCCGGGACTTCCCTGGTGGTCCAGTGGCTGGGACTTCGCTCTCCCAATGCAGGGGGCGCAGGTTTGATCCCTGGTCAGGGAACTAGATCCCACATGCCGCAACTAAGAGTTCGCAAGCCGCAACTAAAGATCCCACACGTGGCGACGAAGATCCTGCATGCTGCAACTAAGACCTGGTGCAACCAAATAAATAAATAAATATTAAAAAAAAAAAAAAAAAAAGAATCCTCCTGCCAATGCAGGGGACACGGGTTTGAGCCCTGGTCCGGGAAGATCCCACATGCCGCGGAGCAACTAAGCCCGTGCGCCACAACTACTGAGCCTGCACTCTAGAGCCCATGAGCCACAACTACTGAGCCCGTGTGCCACAACTACTGAAACCCGCGCGCCCAGAGCCCATGCTCCGCAATAAGTGAAGCCCGTGCACCACAATGAAGAGTAGCCCCTGCTTGCCACAACTAGAGAAAGCCTGCGCGTGGCAACGAAGACCCAATGCAGACAAAAAAAAAAAAAAAAAAAAAATCAGTGGAAAATTCTAGCATTTGGGGGTGAGCCTGTGATTTCCCTTTTGACCTTGCTGGTAAAAGCAAGCAAACAAAACACCCAGCAGCTAATGACACCAGCGCTTATGCAGAAGATGCTGGCTAGTTCCTGCCAAGTATTTAGTAGGCAGCCAGGCTTATACTGAGCGCCTCATTGCATTGTTTCCCTGCATTCTCACAAGAAGCCCGCGAGCTCTCTGTTGCCTTCATGTTCACTGAGCTAAAACAGGGCAATGCTTCTTCTCCTGCTGAAGAAAAATCTGAGAAATGCCTGGTCCCTCTCCCCGCAGCCCTCACTCCACCCGTGTGCCCTCGGGGGCCGAGGGGAACTTCTGTCCGACGGGTATAGGGTGAACCTGAGAGCAACCTTGGAGAAGAGAATGTAAGTGGAAAATCACCTGGAACTGTGGTTTCTTTGCAGAAGAAACGAAAAAATCAGGAGAGAGGAAGAGGGCAGCAGAGAGCGGTGATGGAAAAGGAAGACCAAATGGACAACAAATGTGACTGGGAATTTACCAACTTCAAAACGATTAAGTAGGATGTCTTGTGATGTCACTCTGACCTATCACCCTCTATATCACAGTGACTTTCTCCCCTTCATTTTGGCACAGGTGCATTTATATATAATAATAATGAAAGAATCCCCCTAAGAACAGTAACATGTAAACACCATGATCAATCCAGACTATTTCTAAATACTGTGAGAAGGGTGTGTGTGGGGTGCATACTATAAGCAAGATTAATTCAAACTCCTTATTTCATTAAAAAATATTTTGTTTTAAATGATTTCATATACTACATATATTATCTCATGGGCAATAAATAAGAGTAACTGGTCATAACTTTCTGTTTTTATTGTCATTTTCTTATTTTAGGACTTTGTTTTACTTTGACACAGTTCTTTTCAGACACCAATTCAATTTTATATCCTACTTTTTCCCCCCTTAGCATTATATCTTAAGCATAGCATTTGCTATGGTCTTAAATATGATTCAGAGACAAGATTTTTGATGGCTGTATAATATTCCATCCAGTAGGTGGTCCAGAGTTACTCCATAGCTCATATTTTGAAGTTGCTTCCAATGTTTTACTGGAAAATATTTTTGGATGTACAAACATTTTAATAACTTGGATTTTCTCTATATTATAGTCCCAGAATCACTGAGTTAAATAGTGTATATAGTTGGAGAAATCTGAGATTCTTTCGTTTTTCAATAACAGAAAGAAAGCTCTCTTTTAATGTTTTAGTTTAGCAGAGGAGCTAAAATTTCTACTACGGTGAATTTGCTTATCTGACCCACATCTTATTAATACATGGAGTGGTTCCTGGCTTATTCAGAACCACTAAGGTGATAACCATAAAGAAAACATGTGAAAAAAGCATGTTCAATACAAATTTCCAGAAGAAAAAAAGTTCTGATTTATCTTCACACATCTATAAATGTGGCTTGTGAATACATCTTAGGGAAGGAAGATGGAATTAGGAGGATGCAAAAACAGAAAGGGTGTGTTAATAGCTCTGTAATGATATAAAATTTATTCTGGGGGTGAGGTAAAATTTAATGGTTCATAAATAGCAAATTCATTATAATTTTCATACTCAGGTTATATTAACACCATATAACATCTTTATGGTACCATTAGCAGCATTTAAATCCTTGACTCAGCTTGAAAAACAAACATTTCCCAATCTTGACCCTGAAATGATTAGCCAAATAAAATGTTTTAATAAATACTAGTGAATGAGAACATGGTTGGTTGGGTCACAAACTGTCTTATAAATGTTTTATGTCGGGACTTCCCTGGTGGTCCAGTGGTTAGGACTCCACGCTTCCACTGCAGTGGGGCACGGGTTCAATCCCTGGTTGGGGAACTAAGATCCCGCATGCTGCATGGTGCGGCCAAAAAAAAAAAAAATCAGGAAATGTTTTATGTCATCTTGTTACACTGCATTTTTAAATGTTAACAAATTAGTTTATTTTAAAGGCCACATCAAGGTGAAAACTCCTCGTTTTCACTGGGGCATCAGTCAGCAGGACAATACATCATGCAGCCATTTCTCATTCAGTCATATCCCTGGCAGAAGAGATGTTAAGACAGAAAAGGTTGTATGGTTTGTTAAATATTCATTTATAATTTGCATTCATTATTAAATTATGTGTTGGGCCGATCTTTAATCTTAAACATACATACAGTGTCATAAAGCTCTCAGAATACATAATATTTCATAATTTAGTGTTACTTTAAGTGTTGACTAGAATGCACACAAATGTTTGTCAGTCACGATACTTAATTATTCCCAGGAGATTTGATCTGCATTGGGGGTTGAGCTCAGTGATTCATTCCAGCCATCAGGTCACTAAGAGAAATGTCAGTGTGGGGACACCATCTCCTCATGATGAATGGGGATCCAACTACGGGACCCTCAGGATGACACTGTCATTCATTGCCCCGAACCATTTCAACACTGAGCTGTGACTTGTAAGTGGAGACTTAGAAGTGGTGGGCTTAGGTTTTTGTGGTCTCAACGACTTCACTTTTGGTTTGGGAGCTTGAGAGCTGAAATTCTCTGAGGTTCAGTCCTTTGAATGGACTCTCCCAGAATACAGTAAATTCCAGGCTAAGAATTTCCCATGCTTGAATAGTCAAGCATGTGATTGAAGCTCCATAACCGTGAGATTCAATTTGCATTTGGTAAACTGAAAAAGGACAGCCACCGGGAGCAAGCTGGGTGTGGCGGCGCGGTCATTTGTATTATAGTAGCCTGGTAGCTGCCCAATGAGCCACGTAAAAACAGTTCATTAAAATGTTTACGTGCTTGGCTGGCTAATGCAAAGAAAGCTTTATTGCAGCCTTATAAACCCTTGGTAACTTCGGGATGGAGTCAGATCAATGCACTGTAATAACTCAGGCATGTGCTTTACTTCTCCTGGAGGGGAAAGAAGAACCAAGAAACTTCCTTTTCCTCTTTGTTTCTGTGACCACATATTTTCAGGTTTTTGAAGCTAATCTGGGCTTTATTCCTTTTGGCTCTTTTTAAACCAAATGAAATATTCCAAGTTCATTTGTAGGCAGTTTGTAATAATGTTTTGCATAAAACCATGGAGTTTTGCTTGTAATAGAATCTAATCAATGAATATGTAATAAGACCTAATCAATGAATATGTAATAAAACCTAATCATATTCATATGAAGTATGAATTTCTGCATATCTGCCTTCTGATATGTCTGCATTTTGTTTGGAAGTTAAACTTTTATGGAATCTCAACTATACTGAACAACAAAAAATAATTGGTATTAAGTTGGACAAGAGACTTGTTAATTTATTTACCAGTTAGTTTCTGCCATTTACTTCAGTAGCTTTGGGGATGCATGGACATATTTTAAGCTCATATAGGAGACTATAGCTTTGTGAGACTGTTACATTCCTCTATGTTGACATTTTAAAGAATACTTAAAAACAATTGGGTCCATAACAGGCAATGATTTTTTAAAAAACTTCCTTAAAGCTAACAAAACACCCATTTTTAATAGACAATTGATCTATTTTTAATAGACAATTTTTAATAGACAATTTTTAATAGACAATTGATCTATGTGGACATTTACCTTCACAGGATATATACAATTAGACTTTCAGAGGGAGAGTGATGTTTCCAATTCATCTATACAAAGTCTTCCAATAAAAATGGTTTATTCATTAGTTTGGTATCTTGAAAACTGCCTCCAAAACAAGCATGAGAAGAAAAGACGCTTTCAGGAGGAAAGCCAAAGGCACTAAAATCCTACAATAGTGTGATATTAAGAAAGATATCTCTATATGTTTTCTCTCCTTCCCTTGCTACACACCACTATCTACTATAACAAGCAACGCGCAGAGGAAGAGGCCAGAGAGCCCCCTTTTACACTCAGAAGGCATCAATTAAAATAGAGGCTCCTTGCACACAGCAAGACCGCCTCAAAACAGTCTTAACGTTCTGCGATCAGTCAAACCATGGTGTCTGAAGATTGTCCCTTAATGTGCTTGCGAATATAAAAATCTACTCCTGCCCTCCGCACCTCCTGCCAAGTTGGAGATTGGACAGCTGCCCCCAGTTGGCATTGGGAGCTATTTTTTTCCTGCTTCCTAGGACTGTTCAGTCCTTCGATTAGGGGGTTCTTTGGGGATTTGGTACTATGTCAAACAGAGATGAATTTGACTCCAGCACACTGTGTATATTCAAAATAATTAGTAACAACTTGAAGCCAACACTTAGCAAAATGTTTCACATGTGGCAGTCACTCAATAAACCTCTGTTGAATGAATGAACGAAGGTTGAAGGAGTGGTCTTTTCAAACATTCTTTGAAATCCAGTGGCCGGGTCCTCTTCTCTGAGAGTATGAGGCTGGACGGAAGGAAGAGGAGGAAAGAACCCATGAGGTTAAATACGAGAAGCCAAATATATATCTGCTTTGGAACCCTAGCCTCGCCTTCAGATGCACACAGAGCACCATGTAACACGTCTATCAGCACACTGCTAGACGTCAGATTGTTTTCCTTCCCTATGTGGACTTTTAAAGCAGACTTGGGCGGTTGAGTTGGGTCTGAAGCCATGCCCGTTCAAGAGCACTCAGCTGAGAATCTCTTCTTGTTTTAAACTGCTCATACCATCAACTTTCATGTAAGATTCAGGAAGGATGTGAGCAGTGATGCGGCCGCTGGTGCATATCATCTGGTTTGTGATTACGGATGGGACACTTATGTGCGCTGCCCCGTATCTTACGCCAGCACTACGGACAGACATCAGTGGCCAGACTTGGTCTTGGATGGCTGTTTTGGCTTCAGATGAGATTCAAAGCAAGTCATACTGAGTGAAGTAAGTCAGACAGAGAAAGACAAATATAGGACATCGCTTATATGTGGAATCTAAAAAAATGGTACAAATGAACTTATTTACAAAACTGAAATAGAGTCACAGCTGTAGAAAACAAACTTATGGTTACCGGGGGGGTGGTGGGGGGGAAGGGAGGGAGGGATAAATTGGGAGATTGGGATTGACATAGACACCCTACTATATATAAGACAGATAACTAATAAGGACCTACCATATAGCACAGGGAACTCTACGCAATACTTTGTAATGGTCTATATGGGAAAAGAATCTGAAAAAGAGTGGATATATGTATATGTACATGTCCACTTTGCTGCACAGCAGAAACTAACACAACATTGTAAATCAACTATACTCTGATCAAAATTAAAAAAAAAAAGAATCGATTTTTCCCAAATTTGACTAAAATCTGTGTGTGTATACATGTGTAATTATCGGTATGTGAATACAGTGAGAGAGGGGACAGTATAAGACTTGAAACTCAATATACCTAAGATTATGGCTTTTCAGTTCCTAAAGTGAAAAAAGAGAGCTCGGATAGGTTTAATTAAGCTTCATCACCTCTTGCAGCTTCAAAAAGCCCGAGTGGGTGGAGAGGGGAAGGCCTGTGAAGCATGTGGGTCTCCTCAAGCCCTCTCTGATTTAATTGCGAGCGTGAATGACCCCCAGTCCTGCAGCATCTCAACTTGATGTGTGTAATTGATGGCCAAACATGTTTTACAGGCTGTTAAATGGTGAGGCCACAATGAAATGTATATACGGTTGATTAAAGTGCTTTTTGTACAAAAGGGTCAGAGACATTAACAAGTTAAAAGAAAGCGTGAGCTCTGTTCTTATTCTTCTAACCTTTGTTCAGTTTTTTCCCATAATTGACACCACATGTTTACTACGCCTATTTTGGTCAAATTTAAGGCTGTAAGTATTGTATGTATTTAGAAGTGCTCTTGAGATCAGGGTTCTCACAGAGTGCTCAGAAAGGTAGATTTCAGATATTATTGTAGCACATGGTAAAGGGGAAAGATTTAAATAAACCCCTCTAGCGCGCCCTGCATTAAATTGTCTGGCTCATAATGGCAGACGAAAGTAACAGAAACTCTGAAAAGGATTCGAATGGACATCTAAATGATAATTACTGGGTAATTTTGTTTTGGTTATAATTTGTGGTGTTATTTTTATAACTGACATGAGACATAATATATTTTCAGGGTTCTGCAACAGCTAAGCAACAAATGAAAGCTGTCAGAAAGTGTTTGTAGGAACCGTTATTGAAGAAAGTTGTGAGGTTGTCGAAGCAATGCACAGGCTGAGTTTTTTTTAGCCCATACATCAGTGGAATGCTTTCCTAAAAATGGAATGACTGTGGACATGTGTCGTACAGCAAGTCCTCTGCCTAGGCTTTAAAAATTCTCTGATTTTCATAAATGCGAAACCCACAAGGTCTCTTTCAGGATCTTTCAACACGTCCTGTGTCGTAATGTAGACATCACTGGGCATTTGATGCCGTAGGCGCTGGTCATCTCACCTCCTGTTCTCTGGACCCGCCCCTCTCCCCCTTCCTCACTCTGGATCTCTCTCTGTGTCTCCAAGGACACTGCAGAGTCTTTAGATTGTGGTCCTTAACTGGCAGCACTCAAATCTACTGAATTTACTGACCTCTGCCCGAGCCATGAACTGAGACCGATGAACAGACCACCCAAACTGCCCGCAACTACCAGATGGCAGTTACACTTGGCCCTTCCCATGCGACGTAATTTCGTGGAATTGACCTCTCTGCTCATATGGCTCTGATTATTTGCTGACTTGTAATTTTAGTTCTTTGCGTGCAAGTCTGATCTTCCTTGCCCCACTGTAAGCTCCCGGACCACAGGAGCGAAGACTGATGCTTTTTTTGTGTCTGTTCTCATTCCCTGAGCTCAGCATGGTGTTCTGCACAACGTGGAAATTCAGTAGAGACCCGGAATATCCTAAAGATAATTAGGAATGCCCGGATTGGCCACGTCCCTGGCTAAATCTGCAGCTATTCAAAGTACAATTCCAGTATCTTATTTCCATAGATATGAAATCAAGAGGGTGTATATTTTTAAATTTCCACAGTATCTTATTTCCAGAGATTTGAAATCAAGATGTTCTATCTTCCTTCACTGAGTAGGAAATAGCTCTCACACCCTGCGGTGGCAGTACAAGGCTGAAGGAGTTATAATAATCCTTGGACTCAGATCTACTGATAACACATTTTATTAACTGGTTGGGGACCAGAACAAGACTTGTGGGGGGAACCAGCTTGTCTCAAGCAATTCTAATTTCCAGGCATAGGAACTGTACTTTTGTTTGAGCAATGACTTTACTAGGGGAAGTTCAACCAATTATTTAATTTCTTTTTTCCCTTAAGTTATAGGAAAAGGGCAACTCACAGCCTCAAGCTCTCAGATACATTTAATGTTATAATAGTAGACACCCTTGCATTGTGTTTTGTTTGCTTTCTGGTGATTTGGGGGAAATACACAAGAAGTCAACTAACTATGTTTCTTTATGAATGTTTCTACCTTTTCCAGTTTTTCTCAACTGTATCTTTCCCAGCACATAGAGATCTAAAATAATCAAATCAGCTCTTGAAATAATGAAAACAGGACAAACCAGTGTTTTTCCACTTATGTTGTTTTCCAGAAAAAGAATTCTTTCATTCCAAATTATATTTTTTCCTCAATTTCTGTTCAGTCCTTGATATTAAATTTTAATTGAGATGAGATATTTTTCAAGTCACAAGCTCAACAGTGCAGATAAGATCTTTCTAATACGTTATAAAACTGAAAATTCAAAAATACTGAAGTTAGAAACCCATGTTTGTGTCTTTTTTTCCGTGACTAACCCATGTCTATTCTCTATGAAATTGATGTCAAAAAAGTATTATATATTTTCCGTAGGAAATAGAAGGCCGCCCTCTACTATCCTTGTCAGGACGTTGTATCCCTTTAATCATACTTTTCATTTCAGTACATTGAAATTTCCGTTACCAAGGACAACATCATAAATAAAAGTGTTTGTGAAATTTTACCTGCAGCTTTCTAACTTTGTGCATTAAGCATGAGGCCAGCAGAGAGGTGGTCAAATGTGAAAATTTATAATCATTTATTACGTACGGCTGAAGCAAGGAGGGAATAAAAGTGTGAAGGCATACATCTATAAACGGAAGCCCAAAAGCTTAAATGAAAAGTAAAGTGAATTTCTGTGTCTTGTCATAAAGTAATGAGAAGCTAGAGCTTTTATTCATAGCAACCCAAGATGCATTTACTCTCAATCTAGCTTCGGCAGTAAACGCTTCCCTGATGTATTGCTTTGGACTTACAAAGAAATATTTGTGCTCTACATAATAGTATAGTTAGGAGAATTACTGCATGGTTGAGAAGATTCTATAAAGGTTTATAGCTGGCGGTGTTACTGTAATTTAATCACAATGTAGCTAATGTAGTACTTTAATATCACAGGTTACTTTTTTATTTACCATTTATTAGTAACTGACAGAGTCAATCATCTCTACATCATAAACAAATCATGGAAGGGTTCTGAGGAACCCTAAAATCCCAGAATAGATGGACTACGGTTGTTTTACACTACCACATTTCCTGTAATGAGCTAACCATCAGATTATTATTTAGAGCTGCGAAATGTAAGTCAAGATCCTCATTCGCAGTTCATTGGCTAAAGAAAACTTGAGAACATTTTATGTCATGAATACAATTAGCACTGCACGTCCTTTATGCATAGAAATAAGTCATCGATCCAATCTGAGCAATGATTAGAAGTGATTTCTGAAGAACCTTAAAGTATTTAGCTAGAGATGTTATCTAACTGTTCTATAATATATTCATGAACATTATCATAGTATTAAGCTTATTTTTTAAATTGAAGTATAGTTGATTTATAATATTGTGTTAGTTTCAGGTGTATAGCATAGTGATTCAGTATTTTTGCAGATTAGATTCCATTATAGGTTATTACAAGATAATGGGTATTATTTCTTGTGCTACACGGTCAATCCCTGTTGCTTATCTATTTTACGGATAGTAATTTGTAAGCTTGAACTGATGCCTTCTCATTAGAATTTTCTATAAAAAGGTTTTGTTTTTACATTTGAAAACTAAAAGGAACTGCTATTATACTTGGTTTATACACGCTTCTCTTTTGATAGGTAGATCAGTAGATAGAAAGATAGTTAGATATAGAGAGTGATAATTAGTTGCTACATAAATCAAGCCACATTGATTGGCTAATCCAAGGAGTATTAATCCAGACTAGTGAAAAAATGGTACTCGTGTTTGGGGGCTGTGGGACATTGTGGAAACTAGACTGAGGGCAAATCTACATCAAAGCCAAGTTTAGGAGACTTCCCTGGTGGTGCAGTGGTTAAGAATCCGCCTGCCAGTGCAGGGGACACGGGTTCGAGCCCTGGTCCGGGAAGATCCCACATGCCGCGGAGCAACTAAGCCCACGCGCCACAACTACTGAGCCTGTGTTCTAGAGCCCGCGAGCCACAACTACTGAGCCTCTGTGCCACAACTACTGAAGCCTGCGCACCTAGAGCCTGTGCTCTGCAATAAGAGAAGCCACCGCAATGAGAAGCCTACGCACCGCAACGAAGAGTAGCCCCCTCTTGCAGCAACTAGAGAAAGCCAGCGTGCAACAACGAAGACCCAATGAAGCCAGAAATAAATAGATTAAAAAAAAAAAAAAAAACCAAGTTTAGTTCTCTGACCTTGGACAAATCTCCTGACCTCGGTAAATCTCAGTAGCTCCATCTGTAAAATAGGAGTAATGGCGGACTTCCCTGGCGGTCCAGTGGTTAAGACTCTGTGCTTCCACTGCAGGTGTGCGGGTTGCAACCCTGGTCAGGGAACTAAGATCCCACATGCTGGGAACCAAAAAAAAAAAAAGAAAAATAATGAGTAATGGCACTTGCCTTACTAATCCTTCTGGATTGCTGTAAGGATCAAATAAGATATTATTTTCATATAATATCTTATAAAGCCTTTGCAAACCTAAGAGGTGCATGAACTATCCATGCTTTGGACATAAAAGACATTATATAAACGTAGAACTGAGTGTTCGGAGCAGATACATTTTATATACTATTTGAACAGCTTTTTTGACAATGTGGGCACAAAGGCCATGTAAAAAAGGTCTATCATTTAGCTAATATGTATGGAGCACCTACTATGTGTCAGGCACTGTTGGAGCCCATTGCATTAAGAAGAGTTGATGGAAATTTCTGAAAGGGTAATGAACTTGAACCGGGTTAAATGTGAGTACATAGCTGAGAACCTTTGCACTGGGGCGATATCCCCCTCTATCCTCAGCGGGATGGATTAGATTTTCTAAATTTTTTAATTTCTGGGAATTTACAGCCTCTTAAATTCTCCATAGATCTTCAGCTCATCTAGTGTTGGTCTCATGTGAAGTCGTTAGGCTCTAATTCGGTGACAGTGACTGATCTCTGGTTTCGGAGGTGATACTTCCGGAAATAAAAATAGCCCTGCTCGAAAGTACAACCTTAGATTAACAACTCAAAGAAAAACAGTCTTCAGGTATCTGAAGTGACTGTTCAGTTGAGAACTGAAATGTCAACACAGTCATGGGCTTTACTGATTTTTCCATGGATGTTTAGTTCCTGGTGCCTGGGATATCCCCCCCTTTGTCTGTCAAAGTCTTGCTAATTCTTCAAGGTCCAGTTAAAGGGTCTACCCCTTGTATTCCATTACATTATTTCTTACTTATAATTCTAAAATTCTGTGTTCCGCTATTTCCTGTATTTTGTATACTTTAAAATTGTAAAAGCAAGGGCAGTCATCTTCATCTCTGAGCTCCTTTTGCTCTGGTAGCATGTCTCACACTAGAAGCAAATCAAATAATCATTGAACTTAACTACCACCACTAAAAAAATTGTCTGATATAGGTACGCATACAACATTAGGATTTTTATATACTGGTGACCTCAAAAATAAGAGCTAAAGCTATTTTAGGCACTATAAAACAGTGGTATATTGGTTTTATTTTTCTTTTATGAAATTAATTTAAAAATATCACCAGTCTAACTGTTAAATGCCATATTCTGTTTTTCTCCTTTGTAGTTAATTTTAAGTCTTCATTCTGTACATCTTATGACATACTCTTTAGTAAAAAGCAACACTAGTTCCTACTTTTTTTTAGCACTGCAGTGGGTACAAAATGAACTCGAGAAAATAGAAGATGGAACACCTTCCAGGAGCCTTTAGCTGTCTGAGACTTACAACAAACCTGGGCGGTCAGCGCCCCATCAAAACAAGCCACTGTGAAAACCCCTGCGAGGTGTGGCACTACCAGATTTGATGCTGATGGGATCAAAGGGGGAAAATGAAGGGGATGAGGGACGTGTCCCACTTTCCCAGCCTCGCTGTGACACATCATCTCCATTCTAGAAAATGGAGCACTTTATCTCAGGACAAGAGAATACAGAACTATAGCAAAATAGGACGGATAAAATATGCCCAAAGCCTTCCTGTTTGAAGTAATTTTTAACCGTTTGCTAAGTACATTTATCTTCCTATTAGTCTAAGATATAGAAATAAACTTAAATATTTGTGTTAGTGATAACAGAAAATCACCAATTAGTGGACAAAAGCAACCTTGGGGCAGTTCTGTGTGGTCCAGCAGCTCTAGCACCAAGGCACACCCCCTTGCCTATCCGAACAGCTATGGTCACATCTATATGTATAAAACATTAATTTTTAATCATTTGTTTCATGTGAAATGTCTAGTTGTACCTTTTAACATTAGAGACTAAGATAATTTAGTTCAGCTTAATATAAGTTTTGAAAGTCTATTCTGCCAGGTCTTTTGCTAAGGGTGTGTGTGTATGTGTATGCACCACACATATGTATGGGTGCATGTGTGTGTGTGCATGCATGTGCACCTATGTCTTGGAGGATGTTGTTAAGGGAAGGATAAATAAGACATGAAGTCTGACCTGGTGGACCGTGCAGACCCCACCAAGGTCAAACGGCTTACCACAGACGATGGAGTGTTACGTTATCCACCAGGGATTTCATTAATAGTAGGTAGGATCTCTCATATAATATTCGAGACATATTTTCCCAATTTCCTTTTATTTTTGTTGTTTTTAATGTGTTTTAAACGTCTATTCTCTTTGACTGGAATCTATTATCTTTTGTGATTTTTTTTTAAAAAATATATTTTTTGCCAAATCTTTGGAAACTATCATTCTTTCAAAGAAGTGATAAATACACGAGTTTTTCAAGATTTGATTAATATTTAACTCTTTAATCCAAGTGCTGTTAAAAAGACTTTTATTTTTTATTATTATTTTTTTTTAATAAATTTATTTATTTATTTATTTTTGGCTGTGTTGTAGCTTCGTTGCTACCCACAGGCTTTCTCTAGTTGCAGCGAGCGGGGGCTACTCTTTATTTCGGTGCGTGGGCTTCTAATTGCGGTGGTTTCTCTTGTTGCGGATCACGGCCTCTAGAGGGCGTGGGCTTCAGTAGTTGTGGCACGCGGGCTCAGTAGTTGTGGCTTGTGGGCTCTAGAGCACAGGCTCAGTAGTTGTGGTGCATGGGCTTAGTTGCTCCGCGGCATATGGGATCTTCCCGGACCAGGGCTTGAACCCGTGTCCCCTGCATTGGCAGGTGGATTCTTAACCACTGCGCCATCAGGGAAGTCCTAAAGACTTTTAAACCTCACTTTCTGGATACACACAAAATAGAGGAACTGGCAGGTTTAAAGAGCTGCTTGGACACTTTAAGGAAGCAATTTAACGCATTGCAGAAATCAAGCCAAAGAAAAACTAGCTGGGTTTAGAAAGATAATCCCCACTCTGCAGAGGTATAACAAGAACTAAATAAAATAGTAGAGGGAAAATTATTTGACCCTGTGCCTTGTGGGTAGAAAATACACAAATCCTTGTTGCGTTTGAATCTCAGGGAAGATGCTTAAGAAAACTCGTTATCACTTGAGGTTCTAAACCTGGAGGAGATCCTGAGTGTGTGCTTTCTACTCAAGCCTGAGGGGAAGGTGGGGGAGATGAGTAGCCATCAAATCAGTAAGGATGCCTGTGAAAGGTAACTGGATCTACATTTTTGCATTTCCCTAAATGTTATTCTAAATTTTGTAGTTTCTATTTAAGTGTAATTACTTCACATAATTACTTAAAGACAGTGTTAGTATTGCTGATATTTAATGATAGTATTTAATGTATAGCACTGACGGCATTTAGTGAGATTATTTAGCTGCCTAGAGAAAAGTGAAACCAAGTAGGAATGTCAGCCAAATCTTTACGTCAGCTAATTATATTCATTCATTCAATATTATTTATTGAGTGTCTACTTTGTGCCAGGCACTGTGGATATCAACCGGCTGTGGGGCTTAATTCTGGGAGAGACAGTTGCTAAGGAACCAGGGACAAAATAAGTGCTTAAATACAACAGTAGTGAGTGCTTCAAAGGAGACATCCAGGGGGCTCAGAGGGTACATGTCAGGGCCCCAGATGGAAAGCTGGTTGGTGGGTATTTTGGAGATGAGCTCACAACCCAGACACCATCAATCAACTCATCACCTACCAGATCCAACTTCTCCTAAAGATGTGAACACCTTCTCCCTAAAGAAGAAAAAAGAGTCTACGGTGAGGATGCGTCTACGGGACCACTGTCCTCCCCAGCTGATGGGTGATCTAATTGCCAGTGGCGGTAGGGGGAGGAACAAGAGGAAATTCACTCAGTAGGAAAAGCACAAAGGAGAGAATCACCACTTGGAATTTCCCATAGACTCAGGAATACACAGGGACTAGTTTAAAAGTGGTATTGGGCTTACTTCAAATGTTACCAAGTGAGGTCTCTGATAACAGAGGCAAAGGTGAGGAGATTTAAAAGAGGTTAAGGGGGTGAGAAAATGTAAGAGAGGTTTAAGGAAAATTTGGAAAAGAAGTGGATGGAGAAAGGGGGAGTATATGATAACATTTCAAGTTATTTGGGACAATTTATGGTTATTCAAATTAATGCACTATTTTTTTTTGTGGTTAATATTCAATCGAGCGCCCTAAATGTGCTAGGTAATATGATTTGTTCTAGGAATACAAGGGTGAACAGACCTTATTCCTGTTTTCATGGAGTTTGCAGTCTATAAATCACAAAATAAAATAAGTCGTAGGAAGAAATGTATAATTAAAATTGGATTCAACTGGCATCATTGGACTAGTGCTATGAAGGAAATGTATGCACAGCCCTGGGAGAGAATGCTGCAGGGGGAACCCCACCTGGTCCAGGCCCCAGGGCATTAGGGAAGTGGTATCTGGGTTGGAAGGTGTAGAAAAAGTGTAAGGGTTCACTAGTGGGGAAGGGGCGTTCCAGGGAGAGGCAATACCATGCACAGAGGCCCTGGGGCTGAAAGAGCATATGAGGCATTGGAGAGACGAAAAGACGTTCAGTGTGGCTACAGCGGACAGCAAGAAGGAGTGTAGTCAGTGAGATTGGAGGGTACAGAGGAGCCAGGACTGACAGGGCTTAGTAGACCCAAGACCAATGGGGCTATATTAAAGAGCTATAAGTAATGAGTGTTATAATCTGAGTTTTGTAAAGACCATTACTGTTGCTTGAGAAGAACACACTGAAGAAGGGCTTGAATGGATTCAGGAAGACAAGCTGGGATGCTATTGCAGTAGCCTAGTCAAGTGATCAAGGAAGTGCGAGCTAACGGGGTGGTGGTGGTGATGGTGATGGTGATGGTGGTGGTAGAGATGATGGTGGTGGTGGTGATGGTGATGGTGGTGATGGTGATGGTGGTGATGGTGATGGTGTTGTTGGTGGTGGTGGTTGTGATGATGATGGTGGTGGTGATGCTGATGGTGATGATGGTGGTGGTGGTGATGGTGATGGTGGTGATGGTGGTGGGGATGATGGTGGTGGTGGTGGTGATGGTGGTGGTATGGTTGTGGTGATGGTGATGGTGGGGATGGTGGTGGGGATGAGGGTGGTGGGGATGGTGAAGATGGAAAGAAGCAGGCAAACTAGGCATACAGTTAGGAGGTAAAGTTGTCAGGACTGGGACAAAGTTCCCGGTTCATAGAACTGGGTGGGTGGTGGTGTCATTTCCCAACAGAGGGAAACCTGAAAGAGGACCAGCTGGATGTGCCTTTGAGACAAGCAAGTAGAGACGTCGAGCAGGCAGCTGGATATCTGTGTCTGGAGCTCAAGCAAGTGACCAGGGCTAGAGATGATAGTGTGAGTGTCATTGGGCTGTGGTCACAAATCAGATAGCCTCAAGAGAGGTTTTAGTGTGAGAAAAGTACAGTGCTTGGGACTAGTCTTGAGGAATTCTAGCATTTAGAGCTTGGGGAAGGGAGAACGAGGCTGAGAAGGAGACAGGGTCTGGGCCCCAGCTCCTACCCCCTGAATTCTGGTACCCCAGGATATTGCATGATTTCTTTTTATGGAAATAAATGATCTCATATTCTACAAACTCTGATCTGAGTCATTTATATCTTGAGAAAAATCTAGCTGGTTATGCACGGTTCTAAAATCTTTAATTGAACAAAGATGTGTTGATTTGTGATGCATTTAGACCACATCTCTCTCTTGTTCAAAATCCTTCCAAAATTAAAATATTGCTATTTTATCTCCCATTTCCTGAGTTACAGTGAGGTTGATCACCTTTTCCTTTTCTTATATAAATAGGTAGATGGGAACCACTTTAAAACTTAGGGTGGGGGTAGGGGAGAGGAGGACGGGGAAGGCAAGTTTCCGGGCCCCTTTCCCAGCAAAACCTCTCCTCCCTCTGCTTCCATTTTGGGGGACCCGACCGTGGTTTACCTGGAATAATTCCAGGTAAATAGAAACAATCACCTCACCTGGGGAGAGACTCAAGCTGCAAGGACAGCCTGGACTCCGGGCTATTCGGATGGAAGATCATCTGGGGATGCAGGGTGGAAGGGGTGGTGACCATGTATGTGGGAAGGAACCCCCCCAGGATGCCTTTGTGGGTTTGCTCTTGTACTGAAGCAAAGGAGGGGGCCTTGGTGTCACCAAAGCCAAGGGAGATATTTCAAGGAAAGGCCAAGCAAGACACGACCTCAAATGTGTCCGTGAGGTTGAGGAGATCATTTTCCGTGGGAGCTGTTTGGGGGTGAAGGGGTTTTAAAGTGAGTGGAGTGGGAGGGAAGTGAAGACATATACAGGAAGTTAGATGACTTGTACATTTGATGTAAAGAGGAAGGAAGGGAGGGTGGGAGAAGGGAGGTCTAAGGAAGGTTTTTTGTTTTTTGTTTTTATTGAGATGAGAGAAGCGAGCATATTTAAATCTCTTTGGCAAGGATCCAGTTGAGAGTGTGAGATTACTCCAATGAGAAAAGGGATAAGGAAGAGAACTCGGAAGTAACATTCCTGAGAAAGAAGGTGAGAATGGGATCAAGGGCCTTGGGGCACTGGCCTTAAGGGGCAGGAGGGGAGGGAGGTGCAGGCGGGTTCAGGAAACTGCAAAGATGCCCTTGAAATAGGCACTGGGTCTTCTGACCTTGCAAAGGAGGCAACTGAAGTAGTTTAAAAACTGGGTAAAGGAGATTCCTGGTGGTACAGCGGTTAGGACTCTGCGCTTTCACTGCCTAGGACCTGGGTTCAATTCCTGGTTGAGGAACTAAGATCCTGCAAGCTGTGTGGTGTGGCCAGAAAAAAAAAGGGTAAAAATGTCTCCCCTTGTATGGTGAGTTCATGGAAATGAAAAGCCTCTGCCCTAATTATTTTTGCTCCAAAATGAACAATAAATGCGTGCTGAACTGAATTGATAAAAGCCCCACTCTTTCTTTTCTTTTTATTTATTTATTTTTGGCTGCATTGGGTCTTTGTTGCTGTGTGCAGGCTTTCTCTAGTTGTAGCGCACAGGCGCTACTCTTCGCTGCGGTGTGTGGGCTTCTCTTGTTGCAGAGCACAGGCTCTAGGCGCGCGGGCTTCAGTAGTTGTAGCAGGCGGGCGCAGTAGTTGTGGCGCACGGGCTTAGTTGCTCTGTGGCATGTGGGATCTTCCCGGACCAGGGCTCGAACCCGTGTCCCCTGCATTGACCGGCGGATTCTTAACCACTGCGCCACCAGGGGAGCCCAATTTCTCAAATCTCTAGTAAATGAGTGTTAAAATCCAAGTTCAAATCCTATGGGCTCTTGATTATGATCCATATAATCCAACATATTAAGACATTCAGAACCTTCTTAGCCTGGTGAGAACACATGTTTTAAAATATATGGATGTTGATATCATGAAGGCCCATCAAACTTACAAACCATGTTATCACTGGTGAATTTTTATTTTAATCCAGTGAAACATAAGAATGTGTGTCTTGGGTGGGTTGGGGGAGGATAAATTAGGAGTTTGGGATTAACAAATATTCACTACTATATATAAAATAGATAAACAACAAGGACTTACTGTATAGCACAAGAAACTCTACTCAATATCTTGTAATAACCTATAACGGAAAAGAATCTGAAAAAGAATCTGTAAATGTTGATTTAGTCATCCACTTGCCTGATTTAATGGTCAAGTGAGTGCTCTAAGAAAGCCCCAGATTGGTATATTTGCATTTTATAGACTCCTAAAACTAAACTTAGTTTATTTCATAGTATTCAAGGTACAACATGGTATTCCAGGTAGATTCTTAATTAGGAAGAATTACACATTAGAACATTTGTGATGTAGAACAAAAGCCTAGCCTGTTGCACAACCAGAAAGACAACCACCAGGAGTATTTGATTAGCAGAGAGTATGAATTGTGACTTCTGGTTTCAAAGTAAATGATTATCATAAACAAATAAAGCAGCATTAAAAATTCAAATATTGGTTTGGCAAATTTCTAATTTCTTTATAAAGCTAGATTTTTGGAGATAGAGAATAGTTTCCCTTCCTATTTTTAAAGTTCACCTGCCATTGGCTTAACACGTAAAGTGACCCCTGTTAAGAATCTAACGTAAGTATGATGTTTGCATTAGAGATACAGTACTTGTCGGAGGCACTATTGAATGACATCATTAGAATATTCATTCATACCTATTGATACTGATATTAACTTGTTATCCTGTATTTAATCCCATAAATGCTCTGCCTCTTCTGAACTCAAATCATTGTTGTGTTCTCCTGTTTTCATGCATTTGTATCAATGCTTGGCATGGAGCCTGGCTTATCAGAGGTGCTCAGTGATTGTTGACTGAACAAGTGAGCCTCCCAATAAGACATCTACGTGTCTACACCTGCCTTTCGACGACGACACTATGGCGGGCGCTATGTCCAGCACATCCTTCCACCTCTGACGTTGCCAAGCATGCAGTAGATATTCCGTCAATGTTTGTTGATGGTGCATAATATTATGGTTGTAATTAGTACTGAGTTTGTCTTTAACTAGTAGTATTGCCTTTCATTCATTTTCTTTCCTTAATTTTTGTTCTTTCTTCCACCTGCCTTTTCCCCCTCCCCTTATTTACGTCAATTTCTCTCCCTTTGCCTTTTCCTGTGTATTTTTGGTATTAGTCCTTTCATATTTGCCTTTTTCAAGCATATTTTGGTATTAGTACCTTCGTATTTTGCTGTCCGACTGTCTTAGATGAGGCAAAGTAGCCTCTTCTGTTGTAAAGACCCACCGTGTCAATGGCTTGATTAACAAGGTATAGTCAGCACCATGGTGACCCAGCAGGACACTGAAACACTTGCATGTGTTTCGGAATTTGTCAGCTGAGGTCACATCAGTGTGTGAGTGTGTACGTGTGTTCCACCCACAACCCCTGTCCCTGCCGTCATAGAGATAGAAGCACAACACCCCTTCTCCTTGTGTGGTTTGCGGTCTCTCCCTTGCCACTATTAATAACATGCTTCTGGCATTGGCAGGGCCCCCCGATCATGACGTCTGTGGCTCCCCACGTCTCGGCTTCACTCGGGTGTTTAATTATCTGAAAAAGCAGTTCATTACGTTTTATACTCCGCCGCCATGAACGTTATTTCTTAAATATGTTTTGATTTAGCTCAACGGGGTTCATTTATTTTTGTTAAATAAAGTGACAATTATAAGTTTTTTGATGCGGAGAGTCCAATACTCAGAGTAATTCTTGTTTGTATATCCAGACAGTATGTTTTTTAGATGGGCTGGAGAAAGCAACATGAAGCTATAATTTGAGTTTATTTGTTTTGCATCTCAACAAACTGTAGCCCTGTGAATAATAATAATAATAACTGTTGTCTTTGATAGGATTTTTCTTATATTATTTCTAATCTTCACTACCTCCATACAAGAAGATGTTATTCTCCCTGTTCAGATGAGGAAATTGAGGCTTAGCAAGAGTAGATTACTTGCTTACAGCCATTTAACTAGTGGCTCAATTACAGAAAAGGAACCCCATACACAACTTCCAAAGAGGAACCTACTTCCTAAATGGGGTGAAGAGTGGTGGGAAGGGTAGGAATGGCTGGACAAAGAGGACAGGCAGGGGGCTTCCCTGGTGGCGCAGTGGTTGAGAATCTGCCTGCCAGTGCAGGGGACACGGGTTCGAGCCCTGGTCTGGGAAGATCCCACATGCCGCGGAGCAACTGGGCCCGTGAGCCACAATTACTGAGCCTGCGCGTCTGAAGCCTGTGCTCCGCAACAAGAGAGGCCGCGATAATGAGAGGCCCAAGCACCACGATGAAGAGTGGCCCCCGCTTGCCGCAACTAGAGAAAGCCCTCGCACAGAAACGAAGACCCAACACAGCCATAAATAAATAATTAAAAAAAAAAAAAGAGGACAGGCAGGGAAAGTGATTTCTTGACATGCGACGTCCTCTCGGGGCTGCTGTGACCCAGATTCCCATCAGGAGTTTCTAACACCACCGCTAAACGGAGGTAAGAAGCTGGTATAAAATCATACCCCGCTCCAGGAAAAATTTACGATTGGCACAATAAGTAGAGAGAAAACAGAGATGCAGGGGTGAGGTGAGGAGATTTTAGGGTGGTGCATGTCTGCAGGCCACTTGTCACCCACACCAGATCACCAGGCATGCCTGTGAAGAATGCGGGTTCTTGGACGTGCTCCAGACCCACTTTGGTGAACCTTGGACCAGAGGAGGGTGGGGCCTGCCGGGTGACACGTGTGCACACTAAGATGCGAAAACTCCTAATTTAGGGTAAGAGCCAAGATGTTGCAGGGGGTGAGTGCTAAGACAGGAAATCATAATGGAAAGACATGATGATTTAATCTTTCCAGTTCGGTCTTCGAAATTTACTCTCAGTGCTTGCTTTGGTAGCACATATACTAAAAATAATTTGTGAACAAAAAACCAAAACAATACAATTACTGATAGTTTAGTGGGATTATTTTTGGAAAAAAATTAGGAAACTTAGGAAAATATAAAGAAGGTAATGAAAATCACAGAAAGTTCTACAACTAGAGAAAATCCCCACTACTATTTTGGCTATCTCCTTTCAGTCTTTTTTCACTATTCAAATCTCAATATATTTATATAATTGGAGTCACATTCTCTATACTCTTTTCTCCTGACATTGTATCTATCATAAGCAAACTTTCAAGTTGCTAAAAATTCTTTGAAAAATTAATGACTGCCTAATATTATCATTTGGATGAAACGACTTATTCAACGATGTTTTCATCGTTGGATGTTTAATTTTCTATTTTTTCCCTATTATATTCAGTATATCAAATACAGCTTTTATTATTTAAAATTCAGCTTTATTAAGTTAACTGATCTTTTTCTTATGTCTCTTAGAAAATTCAAGCAGGTTTCACTACAGAGGTTCTGAAAGATATATAATCCAAGTATTTTTTAGTACTTTGCATCCTGAGGTGCATGTCTATTTAGCTGGGGCCCAAGGGAATGGATCTCCCTGGATACACAGTCAGGGGTTGGGTAATGAACTTGGCTTAAATTATATTGTCAGAAATGAATGAAATAGTTATCAATAAAATCGAAACCAGGGGATTTTGCTGAAGCTGCTTTCAAAACATGAATGACCCATGCTGACATAAGGAAAGAATAAAGAGTGCAAGGTTTGGTTTCTATATGATTGTTTTGGAATTTTTCCAGTTGCAAAGTGTTATTCACTAGTACTGTAAAAGTATGCCAAAAATATGTCTTCAAATGCAGAAGAGATAATTAGGTTTCACTGTCCCAAGTCAAAAGGAAAATAATTACTTTCTGTACGATCTCTAAAACTCTGGCCACCTGCCTGGTATTTCTCTTCAATTTCACACTTTGGAATGGCCTGCGGGCAGACACCCGGACCAGTATCAAACAACAAAGCTGCCAAAATAACCCTTTCACCCACTTTTCAAAGGAAACTAGCCATCTTAAATCTGTATTTAGAGGATTGCTAAAATTAACTTTTGCTAATGAAAATTATTGTACTTGTGTCATATTTTTCCATTATAGCTATCCCTGATTATAAGCCAACAAAATTCATGGAATTTATAATAAATATAAGCTACCTCACCTGAGTCTTCAAGCTTATAGAATTTTAACCAGATTGTGTTCATTTCCCTGCAAAACTAACCTTAGGCAAATTTTTGAAAAAGACAAAAATGTGTCTTTGGATATTTTTGCATTGAGTTTTGGGAGTCCTTACATGTTCTTTCTTTTCCCTACATGAAAATCAGGAATCTCCATTATTAATAAGTACATCAGGTGATTCTGAAGCAGGTGATAGATATATAATGGGAAAAAGAGCAGATGGGTGGGATTATAAATATTACCAGTGGGTGGCTGAATTGTGTTGAATATTAGGCTTTTTCCTGTCCTTGCTAAAATGGAAACAGGGAGGAGACCCATAATCTGCCTCCAGCTGGGCCACATTTATTCCTCAACTATTCACTCACTCGTTCATTCATTCACTCATTCATTCGTTCATTTACTCACTCATTCATTCACTCACTCACAAATTCATTCATTCACTCAGCCATTCTCATTCAGTCACTTACTCACTCATTCAATAAATCATTTAACAGATGCAACTTAAATATAAACTTTATTGAACTCTGGGGAGTGGGGGGTAGGGAGCACCCAAGATGGAAAAGACTCTATATTTGCCCATGAATTCTAGTATGGAATTTGGGCACATTAACAAGCAACTACAGTATGAGAGAAAATTCAAGAAATACCAAAGGATATCAAAGTTTTATGGAAGTTTTTTTAAAAACTTATTTCTACCTCATTTGCTTTCAAAAAATGATTTGGGGTGGCTCCAGGGATATATGTAATACAACAGAATGAAAGTAAAGCAGATGAGGAAATTAGAGGAACATAATGGTAGAAAAAGAGGATGAAATCAGAGTCAACACCACACACAAAATGTCCATCTTAAATTAAGCACACATATTAGTAGAGATGGGCCACACACTTGGGTCCGAGCTTTCTCAGCTGCCGAAGGAAAGAGTTGTGCCACTCTGTGGTAAGTTTACTGTATCCATAAGATATAAAATTTCCAGGAATCAAGGCCTGAGAAAAGTCTCTTCTGTGGGTCTTCATTTAGGATACTTTTGTGATGTAGTGGACACTGTTCCCAACCACGTCCCTTGCAAACACACAAAGTTGTGTTTCACAGAGCTGTCTATTATAATGCTAAAATGTTCTTTGGTGAAAGCAGTCCTAGGATAGCCATCTGCAAAAGAATGAAGTTGGACCCTTACCTCACACCATATAAAAAAATTAACTCAAAATGGATCAAAGACCTAAAAGTAAGAGCTAACACTAGAAAACTCTTAGAAGGGATTTCCCTGGTGGTCCAGTGGTTAAGACTCTGCGCTTCCACTGCAGGGGGCACGGGTTCCATCCCTTGTCATGGAACTAAGATCCTGGATGCCATGCGGCACGGCCAAAAAAAAAAAAAAAAGAAAAGAAAACTCTTAGAAGAAAACGTAACAGTAAATCTTGGTGACCTTGGATTTGACAATGGATTCTATATGACATCGAAAGCACAAACAATAACAACAACAGTTAAATGGGACTTTGTCAACATTGAAATGTTTGTGCTTCAAAGGACACAACAAAGAATGAAAAGACCATCCGTAGAGTGGGAGAAAATATTTGCAAATATAAGGAACTTCTCTCTAGAATTTGTTAAAAAGACTTCTGCAACTCAATATTAAAAAGACAAATAACCCAATTTAAATAATGTGCAAAGGATCGAAATAGACATACAAATGGCCAATAGCTCATGAAAAGATGCTCAGCATCATTAGTCATGAGGGAAATGCATACTGAACCCACAATGAGATAGTAATTCACTCTGAGTAGGATGGCTGCAATAAAAAAAATCAGATAATAACAAGTGTTAGGCTGTGGAGAAATCAGAGCCTCATAGACTACTGGGGAGAAGATACCATTACTGTGGAAAACAGTCTGGAGTTTCTCAAAAATCTAAACATAATGATTACTTGTAATTCCACTCTTAGGCATATACCCAAGAGAAATGAGAACGTATGTCCACATGAAAACCTGTACGTGTATGTCCGTAGCTGTATATAATATCCAAAAGGTGGAGACACCCGAATGTCCATCAACTGATAAACAGATAAATAAAATGTGGAACATCCATACAATGGAATGTTCTTCAGCCATAAAGAGGAATGAAGTACAGATACAAAGTACAACATGGATGAAGCTTGAAAATATTATGTTAAGTGGTGAAAGAAGTGAGTCAAAAAAGACCACATATTATATAATTCCACTTATATGAACTATCCAGAACAAGCATATCTGTAGAGACAGAAAGCAGATTAAGGGACTTCTCTGATGGCGCAGTGGATAAGACTCAGACCTCCCAGTGCAGGGGCCCTGGGTTCGAACCCTGGTGAGGGAACTAGATCCCACATGCATGCTGCAACTAAGAGTTCGCATGCCCCAACTAAGGAGCTGGTGAGCCGCAACTAAGGAGCCCACGTGCTGCAACTAAATAATTTATTTAGTTTTGGTGCAACCAAATAAATAAATAAATAGTTTTGAAAAAAAGTAGATTAATGTTTGCTTAGAACTGGGGGAGAGAGAGACTAGGAAGAGGTCATAATTGAAGGGTGGTTTTTAATTTTTTTTGGTTAGGTGATTAAAATGTTCTAAAATTGATTGTATTGATGAATGCACAGCTCTGTGAGCATTCTAAAAACCAAAACGACTGAACTGTACACTTTAAGTGAGTGAACATTTATATCTCAATAAAGATGTTTGCAAAAAAAAAAACCAAACAATCTTAGGAGAGTTTGAAACATAGCAGTCAAGTGCAGCCCTCTGATGGTCTGGCTTGGTCTCAGACAAGTCGAGAATATCTAGCAAAAGACAGGTTGTATATCTTTCGGGAAATCATCTGTTAATATCATTTCTCATAAGTGGGCTCTGATAAGAATGGGGTACCAGAGAGCTCAAGTTACGCTTTCTGGCAGGATCCTAAAATGCAATTATTTTTTGATGATTAAGGATAAATTCAGATACTTTGGCAATCCAAACTAGAATTCTTTCACAGGGCCTGAAAGTTTAGATATATTCTATTGCGAATGCTTTGAGGTCTTTTGATGACAGCACAGCTCAGTACTGAAGATAGGTTTTAGTCAACAGTCAGAATAAGTGTTCACAATGCAGAATGAACTTTAACCATTAAACTAGACGTGGTCCCAAGTACCACAACGGACTAAAACGCTATAAATAAAAAAAACCAGTTCTATATGTTCTGGTTTTCTTAAAGTTCTTATGTAAAAAAAGCTACAGAAACTAAAAAAGAAAAATTCTTTTTGAAGAGAGGTGTTCAAGGAGACTGTCTGACATAAGCTCTGTGTGAGTCATCGTTATCTGCGGGGGCTTCATGTTATTTTGTGTGATGTGTGGAGTCCAAATGTCATTATAGTTGCTCCGTCAAAAATAACTACAATATAAAGGGGGGAAAGGCCAACGGTCGTCTTGTTCTAGGTACCACAACCTTAGGTAAGTCTTCTCCTTGACTCACCCTTCTGGTTAGAAGCGGCTCAGGAGAGGCGACCAGGAGATGAGCAAGACCGTCTCGCCCATTCAGAGAGCCCACGTTTGCAGCTGTCAGCGCTGCCCTTACGTGGAACCCGGCCTCCATTCTCACGTGCTGGCCTGCTCTGGGTGCTGTCTCCAGGGTCACACTGGAGGAGACCACTCCGGCCCACCTCTGTCACCTCGAAGCTCCACCTCTCTGCCAGTGTATCCTGCAGACAATCCTCGTCTCGGGTTTGGGCCCCCTCCCCAAATCAATTATTTTTAAGGCTTCTAAAAGCAAGCAAATACAACTTGATTGCCTACTGCTTGCAGAAGATGTGTAAAGTGAGTGGATAATAATAATACATTTAAGGTTTCAAAATGAATTGTTTTCAAAGTGATTTTCCTGCCACGTGAAGGAGAGTCGCATTATCATATAATGCCAGCAGAGGCTCCGAACTGCATGTCCACGTGGGGTGACATATAGACCCCGCTAGTCACCATGAGGGCCACTAAATCTCCCTGGGCCTGATTTCCTCATCTGTAAGATAAAAAGGCAGGATTATTTTATAGTCACTAGGAGATGGTATTTAAGGCATTTTCTACCTTTAACATTTATAACTATCTCAACTGATCTTAATCAACAGATATAGGGAGAAATCAGAATTGTGACGGGATGCAGAATTTTGTCTCCAGCAAAGAGAGTGGGCTTTCCACTGCAAAGAAGGGCTAAGAAGGATTTGATGCCTACTTTGGATGTCAGAGCTTCAGCAAAAAGTTCACCTTAGGACCCTGACCCTAACCCTGGGGATACAGCTCCTAACAGGGGGAGGAACCCACCCCGCTGGGTAGGAGTCTTTATATGGATAAGCGCTCTCTCCCAGCCCCTGCCTAAGGCTACAGCTGTCCACAGCTCCCGCAGGGTTCTGCTGATAGAACAAAGCACCTGCTGACTCTCTCATATTTCAGGCCAGATTCCACCTCATAAATGCCTCATGAATATTTATTGAGCAACTACTATGTACTAGATCCTAAGACTATAGCAGGGGCCAGATTGACATGCTTAGGAGAGATGGGCAAAAAAATAGTAAACAGATGGATACTTATAATAATAATCCATATGTTAAGAACTCCTACAGGAGTGAGCAGGATGTCTGAGGGATGCAGGGGCGGAGAATCATGTGTGTGGGATGGGGACCGACCTAGAGCGTCAGCTCAGGAGGTGACACGGAACCTGAGACCCGAGGGCCGGAGCGGGCTGGCCTTGAGAGGATGAGGCAGCGGGAAGTGGACACAGAGTCCCCAGTGTGGAGGGGCTTGGGGTGTTCCGGACCCACAGAGCAGGGAGCGGAGGGAGCGGGGCCCGCAGGAGGCTGAGAGAGAGCCTGGAAATACGGCCAGGAGTCTGGACTTGACTCTACAGCAATGAAAGCCACTGAAGGGTTTCGGAGGAGAGAGGCAGGGCCAGAGTGGGGGTTTTTAAAAAAATTAATTAATTAATTTTGGGCTGCGTAGCGTTTTAGTTGTGACACGCGGGATCTTTCGTTGCGGCACTTGGGCTTCTCTCTAGCTGGGACGCGAGAGCTCAGTTGCTCTGTGGCATGTGGGGTCTTAGTTCCCTGACCAGGGATCAAACCCGCGTCCTCTGCATTGGAAGGTGGATTCTTAACCACTGGACCACCAGGGAAGTCCCAGGACCACGGGTTTTAAGATTACTCTGGAGGTCGTGTGGGAAACAGGGGGTGGGGTGGGGGTGGGGAATGGAGGGAAGGAGAGTCATTCAGAGCTGGTCATAAGCAGTGAGACAGAGGGTCAATTCCATGTTTCCTCAAGGAGCTAGCCAGTGGCACCATATTATTCATTAGCGTATCTTTCTTTGAACCATCTTAGTTTATATTCTACACCCACCCCCATATATTGATCTATTTCTGGGCTCTATTTCGTCCATCTGTCGTGTATCCATCCCAGTGCCAAACTGTTTCAACTGCTATTCCTTTATAGCAGTGGTCCCCAACCTTTTTGGCACCAGGGACCAGTTTTGTGGGAAATAATTTTTCCACGGACGGGGGACAGGGGCGTGGGCACGGTTCAGGTTGTATTGTATTTACAACTATTTATGTAGCATTTACATTGTATTAGGTATTACAGGTAATCTTGAGATGATTTAAAGTATACAAAAGGGTGTGTGCCGGGACTTCCCTGGTGGCACGGTGGTTACGAATCCGCCTGCTAATGCAGGGGACAGGGGTTCTATCCGTAGTCCAGGAAGATCCCACATGTCGCAGAGCCACTAAGCCCGTGAGCCACAACTACTGAAGCCCGCACTCCTAGAGCCTGTGCTCCACAACAAGAGAAGCCAACGCAATGAGAAGTCTGCGCCTGTTAGGAACCGGGCCGTACAGAAGGAGGTGAGCGGTAGGTGAGCGAGGGAAGCTTCATTTGCCGCTCCCCGTCGCTCCCCATCGCTAGCATTACTGCCTGAACCATACCGACACGAAGAGTAGCCCCCGTTCTCTGCAACCAGAGGAAGTCCGCGCACAGCAATGAAGACACAACGCAGCCAGGAAAAAAAAAAAAAAAAAAAAGGGTGTGTGAAGTATCTGCAGACTGGTACCCGAGGTGGGTCCTGAACCAATCCCCCTCGGGTACCCAGGGATGACTATACAACCAAAGTGCTTTGATACACTTTGCCTAAGAGTTCAAATAAGCCCAAAACTTAGGATTTAGCAGCGTGCTGTGGGAAGGTGTCCTTGATCCTGGGTTGAATCCTTCACTCACTCATTAATTCTCTCGTGCATAATGTCCTACTATGTGCTAGGAACTGCGTGGGGTGGGAGCAGATTAGCAAAACTCAGAAGCCTTGGTCCTTGCTGCCTAGCAGACTCTACGGGAAAGCAAATAAGTAAATAAAAAACGAATGATAGAGAATTACAATGCTTTGCTCTGGAAATCTGAATGCAGTAAACTGTTGACACAAAGAAAAGAGCAGTTAATCCTAGCAGGAGGAGGGGACGTGTTGGGAAGACGAGGTAACACTTGACCTGAGCTTGACATTTGTATCAACTACTCAGACTGGGGGAGAAGGTATGCTTATTGCATTTACAGAAGATACAAAACTTGGAGACACATGTCAGGTGACAAACTCAGGAATCAGAAAAAAAATTGTGATAGTAATACTTTTAGGAATTTATATAAAGGAGACAATTGCACAAGTACAAAAAGACTGTTTATCATGACTCTGCGTATAAGAGTGTAATTTGGAAACTCGTTCATTAAATTTGGCTTCACGAATGCAACAGACTACTACATAACCATTAAAATTAATGTTGTAGTTCTGTATTTATTCCTTGAAAAGATATAGATGGTGAGAGAAAATAGCATGTTTCAAAACAGAATATAGTGTAGTCCTATATTAAAAAAAATGTACATTCATATCAATATTCATGGAGTTTCCTTTTTTTTGGCCGTGCTGCATGGCTTGTGGGATCTCAGTTCCCTGACCAGTGATTGAACCTGGGCCGTGGCAGTGAAAGGGCCAAGTCCTAACCACTAGACCACCAGGGAACTCCCAGAGTTTCCTTTTTTAAAAAATTTTTTTATTTTTTAAATTTTTGGCTGTGTTGGGTCTTCGTTGCTGCACACAGGCTTTCTCTAATTGCGGCGAGCGGGGACTACTCTTTGTTGCGGTGTGCAGGCTTCTCATTGTGGTGGCTTCTCTTGTTGCAGAGCACAGGCTCTAGAGCGCAGGCTCAGTAGTTGTGGTGCACGGGCTTAGTTGCTCTGCGGCATGTGGGATCTTCCAGGACCAGGGATCAAACCCATGTCCCCCTGCATTGGCAGGTGGATTCTTAACCACTGTGCTACCAGGGAAGTCCCCAGAGTTTCCTTTTTTAACTAACAAAAGTGGGATTATACAGTTTGGTAACATTTGTTTTTATGTATTATGCCATAGACCTCTTTCTATACTTAAAAATGACAAAACATAATTATCCATGCAACTGTAAACTTACTAATAAATGATGTTTGTTTTCTTTGATACCATTATAAACATAAATTTGTATGCTTTTAAAAATGTAATCACTCCTAGGGAGAAGAATTTGGGGTGATTTTTTTCCTTTCCTCTTTGTACTTTTACCATCTAATTTTTTTTTTACAATGAACAAATATTTTTAAAAAAACAATAAAGCCCTTTTTAAATCATAAACAGCTGCTCTACATACCAAAACAAAGAAGATGAAACTCTGATTTCATATCCTCCAAATGAAGCAGACAAGAGAGAGGAGGGGCAACTTGATGGTCTATGTGAACAAGATCTGGGGTTTTCAGTCATGTCATGCATCTCACCCACGATGCAAAACCCCGTGGAATGCTGTTGCTGCTAAAATTCTAATGCAATTTTAGGTGACATTAGCAGAATTACAGCATGCCGACCGTTGGATGTGAGCTTGTCCAGCCCCTCATGGATTTAGTTTCACTTCTGCACTGTTGTCAGAGACCTTACAACCCAGGGAGTGTTCGGCCGGAGGACACAGATCAGAGACACTGTCACAGATCAGTATTGAGAAAACTCCCAGCAATTAGCCTGGAAAAGAGATGATGCAAGAGGCCACGTGCCTGATGGCCTCAAATATTTCACGAGCTGTCAATGGGAAGCAGGATGGAGTTCTTCTGTGTTGCCCCAAAGAGCAACACTAGGGCAAAGGGGTGGGATTCACACAGTGGCAGAGTTCAGCCCAGTATCACGCTGTGAATCAGAGCTGGCCACCCACAAAGCAGTAAGTGTAGTAAGTTTCCCACTGCTCTAAGCATTCAAAGCGGGTAAGTGATCGTTTACAAGGAAGGTACAGTGCTGGGGAATTGTCCCAGATGACAGCCAAGCTCCCTTCTAATTTTAAGATTATATGGTATATTTTTCCCCCGTAAAGATGCATCCTCAGTGACCCCATATTCTGTTCACTTCTGACTACATCTCCGTTTTATCAGTTATTTTAAACTATGATTTCATAGGGGAGGGATAAATTAGGAGCTTGGGATTAATATACACGCACTACTATATGTAAAAGAGATAACCAACAAGGACATACTATATAGCACAGGGAACTCTATTCAATATTCTGTAATAACCTATATGGGAAAAGAATCTGAAAAACAATGAATATATGTATATGTATAACTGAGTCACTATTCTGTACACCTGAAACTAACACAACATTGTAAATCAACTGTACACCAATAAAATTAAAAAAAAAAAAACTAATACAATCTCATAATCCTTAGTTGGAGTAGCCTATGTCCCACATTTAGGAGCTCATGCCAAAGAAACCGGGAAATATATCTTGCTTAACAATCTCATGTCTTCCCACTTACAGGATTTGTCTCAATAAAGGAAAGTTTCGTTAATAATAGACACACAGTGCTGCCTGAAATTGGCAATGACAATTCAATTCCCTTCCCCTGACGACCCATCAGAATCACTCAGCAGGTCTCCTATTGATTGTAGCACCCTCTCTTGGCCAGGATACTTTTCTGTGACCCATTCGTGTCTACAACAGTTACAATAAGGTTAATATGTTATTAATAAGATTACTTTAACACAGTTATTTAAAGATGGCCATTTTGACCAAGTATCAATGCAAGAGACATTCTAACCCTTAAGGCCATCCCTGAACCTTAATTCTTTTTTTTTAATTCAAAAAAAATTTTTTAACATCTTTATTGGAGTATAATTGCTTTACAATGTTGTGTTAGTTTCTGCTGTATAACAAAGTGAAACAGCTATATGTATACATATATCCCCATATCCCCTCCCTCTTGTGTCTCCCTCTGACTCTCCCTATCCCACCCCTCTAGGTGGTCACAAAGCACCGAGCTGATCTTCCTGTCCTATGCAGCTGCTTCCCACTAGCTATCTATTTTACATTTGGTAGTGTATATATATCCATGCCACTCTCTCCCTTCGTCCCAGCTTACCATTCCCCTTCCCTGTGTCCTCAAGTCCATTCTCTACATCTGTGTCTTTATTGCTGTCCTACCCCTAGGTTCATCAGAACCATTTTTTGTTTTTTAGATTCCATATATATGTGTTAGCATACGGTATTTGTTTTTCTCTTTCTGACTTACTTCACTCTGTATGACAGACTCTAGGTCCATCCACCTCACTACAAATAACTCAATTTTGTTTCTTTTTATGGCTGAGTAATATTCCATTGTATATATGTGCCACATCTTTATCCACTCATCTGTCGATGGGCATTTAGGTTGCTTCCATGTCCTGACTATTGTAAATAGAGCTGCAGTGAACACTGTGGTACATGACTCTTTTTGAATTATGGTTTTCTGAGGGTATACGCTCAGTAGTGGGATTGCTGGGTCATATGGTAGTTCTATTTTTAGCTTTTTAAGGAACCTCCATACTGTTCTCCATAGTGGCTGTATCAATTTACATTCCCACCAACAGTGCAAGAGGGTTTCCTTTTCTCCACACCCTCTCCAGCATTTATTGTTTGTAGATTTTTTGACGATGGCCATTCTGACTGGTGTGAGGTGATACCTCATTGTAGTTTTGATTTGCATTTCTCTAATGATTACCGATGTTGAGCATCCTTTCCTGTGTTTGTTGGCATCTGTATATCTTCTTTGGAGAAATGCCTATTTAGGTCTTTTGCCCATTTTTGGATTGGGTTGTTCGTTTTTTTGATATTGAGCTGCATGAGCTGCTTGTATATTTTGGAGATTAATCCTTTGTCAGTTTCTTCATTTGCAAATATTTTCTCCCATTCTGAGTGTTGTCTTTTCGTCTTGTATATGGTTTCCTTTGTTGTGCAAAGCTTTTAAGTTTCATTAGGTCCCATTTGTTTATTTTTGTTTTTATTTCCATTTCTCTAGGAGGTGGGTCAAAAAGGATCTTACTGTGATTTATGTCAAAGAGTGTTCTTCCTATGTTTTCCTCTAAGAGTTTTATAGTGTCTGGCCTTACATTTAGGTCTTTAATCCATTTTGAGTTTATTTTTGTGTATGGTGTTAGGAAGTGTTCTAATTTCATTCTTTTACATGTAGCTGTCCAGTTTTCCCAGCACCACTTATTGAAGAGGCTATCTTCTCTCCATTGTGTATTCTTGCCTCCTTTATCAAAGATAAGGTGACCATATGTGCGTGGGTTTATCTCTGGGCTTTCTATCCTGTTCCATTGATCTATATTTCTGTTTTTGTGCCAGTACCATACTGTCTTGATTACTGTAGCTTTGTAGTATAATCTGAAGTCAGGGAGCCTGATTCCTCCAGCTCCATTTTTCTTTCTCAAGATTGCTTTGGCTATTCGGGGTCTTTTGTGTTTCCATAAAAATTGTGAAAAATTTTTTCTAGTTCTGTGAAAAATGCCATTGGTAGTTTGATAGGGATTGCACTGAATCTGTAGATTGCTTTGGGTAGTATAGTCATTTTCACAGTGTTCATTCCTCCAATCCAAGAACATGGTATATCTATCCCTCCATCTGTTTGTATTGTCTTTAATTTCTTTCATCAGTGTCATAGTTTTCTGTATACAGGTCTTTTGTCTCCTTAGGTAGGTTTATTCCTAGATATTTTATTCTTTTTGTTGCAATGGTAAATGGAGTGTTTCCTTAATTTCTCTTTCAGATTTTTTGTCATTAGTGTACAGTAATGCAAGAGATTTCTGTGTATTAATTTTGTATCCTGTTACTTTACCAAATTCATTGATTAGCTCTAGTAGTTTTCTGGTAGCATCTTTAGGATTCTCTATGTATAGTATCATGTCATCTGCAAACAGTGACAGCTTTACTTCTTCTTTTCTGATTTGGATTCCTTTTATTTCTTTTTTTCCTCTGATTGCCGTGACTAAAACTTCCAAAACTATGTTGAATAATAGTGGTGAAGTGGGTAACCTTGTCTTATTCCTGATCTTAGAGGAAATGGTTTCAGTTTTTCACCATTGAGGACAATGTTGGCTGTGGGTTTGTCATATATGGCCTTTATTATGTTGAGGTAGGTTCCCTCTATGCCTGCTTTCTGGAGAGTTTTTATCATAAGTGGGTGTTCAATTTTGTCGAAAGCTTTTTCTGCATCTATTGAGATTATCATATGGTTTTTATCCTTCAATTTGTTAATATGGTGTATCACATTGATTGATTTGTGTATATTGAAGAATCCTTGCATTCCTGGGATAAACCCCACTTGATCATGGTGTATGATCCTTTTAATGTGCTGTTGGATTCTGTTTGCTAGTATTTTGTTGAGGATTTTTGCATCTATGTTCATCAGTGATATTGGTCTGTAGTTTTCTTTTTTTGTGACATCTTTGTCTGGTTTTGGTATCAGGGTGATGGTGGCCTTGTAGAATGAGTTTGGGAATGTTCCTCCCTCTGCTATATTTGGAAGAGTTTGAGGAGAATAGGTGTTAGCTCTTCTCTAAATGTTTGATAGAATTCGCCTGTGAAGCCATCTTGTCCTGGGCTTTTGTTTATTGGAAGATTTTTAATCACAGTTTCAATTTCAGTGCTTATGATTGGTCTGTTCATATTTTCTATTTCTTCCTGGTCCTGAACCTTAATTCTAACATGTACTCATCTTTTGTCCCATCCCTGAGTCTGGCCCCATCACAAAACCTTACCCACCCCTTTATTCCTATTCCATGACAGTCCGAGCTCCTCCTAACCCTCTCCCACTGAGAAAAGGGTGTGGTTCTTCAGGAAACTGAACTCAGAAGGCAGTAGGTGGGAAAAATAATCTCTCTTCTCTGTCTGGGTCCCCTTTCTTACATACAAAAATCTGAAAGGCAAGGTGTCAAATGAAGAAGGAGTAAAGGAAGATGCTAAAATAGTGCCCCCATGTGAAGGCAAGCCATTGGCTAGGATGGGATACAGTCTACCAATTCCTGATGGGAAGATCATTTTTCAAGTGAGATTATTTATTGCTTGTTCTTAATCTCTGTTTGTTTCCTTTCTATTATATTCTATAATGAGAAAACCTTTATTTGGTCTTGCTTAGAAGTTTTATTTCCAATGGAGGATCATAACTGATTCACTTATTGATTTGTTGATTTCTTTAATCATTCATTCACTGATCCATCACACACTTACTGAACATCGGGTTCAGTAGCAGGAACATGAGAAAGAACAAGATGCAGACCTGCCCCCCAGATGCCCACACTGCAAACTGGGTGGGATCTCCATCCTTGATGCCCTTGAAACTTTAAGGTCAAACTCGGGACAGTAATGCTGTGATCTCTACTAGCAATTCTCTTCCAAAGGCCAATCTTAAAGAAGTGGGTTTTTATTAAGACGGCAGCTCTCTGGGAAACTCCTATTCATCCTTTGAAACTTATGTAAGACACTTAGGATAGTGCCTGGGATCTTATCTAGTACACGTTCCCTGGCTTGTCCTGTTGTTGTAGGAAAGCGAATAATCCCCCGGACAACTTGGGTGCTTTGTTGTTTATCTTTCCTTCTCCTCTTCCAGATAGTTAACCCCTCAAGGAGGGACTGGATTTTCACAATACTGCACCCTGGCACCTGGGAGCGAGCTGGGAACATAGCTGGCCTGTGATGAACATCTCCAGAAGTGGTGCTGGAGCTGCCTCTCTGTTCAGATATCTCTCCGCAAACTGTCTAGATACCATGTGCTCAGACTTGCTGAGTAGCAAGAGAAGAGAACCTTAGAGGAAACCTTTCTACATTAAGGGACAGTTATTTTCATTTTCTTAAAGCTCAGCATTGTCTCTCTTCCACTCCCAGCTCCCACATAGGATTTCTTCTTTATGGGAACAACTAACCGTAAATCAGTCATTTCTGCACACGTCTGTCCTTTGTCCAGAGCACCGAAGAATGGAATCCCTGTGTTTAGGGAGACCGTCCTCTGCACCTCATTTACTGTCCTGAGCTAGAAAAAGGAGTCATTATCATGAAGTCTGTTATTCCAGATAACCTAGACTGATGCTGATGAGATTTTATAAACTGAAAATCAGAGCTCGTGTTCAGTTGCAGAGGGAGATACTCATGGGATGAGGCAGAAATTGGGACGTAGTGTCACTGGGTCTCGGTCTCTCCTCCCTGGGTACAGTTCTCTGCATGTTGAACACGTGCTCTACTCTTTAAAAAGTACCACGGTGGTTAATAGAAGCACACTGCCCATCATTCTTCCATCTAATTCCGTGAGAAGGGAAATGCACTTCGACCTGGGTTTGAGTTCCTGGCTCTGTTACCTACTAACCTATGAACTTGGGCAAGTTGTTTGACTTCTCTGAGCCTCTTTGCTTTTCTATAAAAGGGTTACTTGGGGGAATAAATGTGATTAAGTACATAACGTGTCTAGCAGACACCATGGGCACTGGATACATGCTAGGTCCTCTTCTGTTTTTCTCAGCTCCTGGGAGATACTGAAACGATCACTTTATAAAACCAAACCAGGACTTCCCTGGCGGTCCAGTGGTTAGGACTCTGCACTTTCACTGCTAAGGGCTTGGGTTTGATCCCTGGTCTGGGAACTAGGATCCCACAAATTGTGTGGTGCAGACAAAAAAAAAAACAAACCAAAATAAGCCAAAACCTGATAAAAATAAATTTTAAAAAAGGAATAGACAACAGGTTTAAAATTCTGGCTTCCAAATTCCTGAATACTTCGCCCCAGGAGCTGTGGTCACATTCAGAACAACCTGCGTTACACCTGGATTGGGGTCCCAGTGCCCCACTGTGGGCGCCAGGACTGGACACTGTGTGTTTCTTTGGGTCAACAGAGGCCAGTTTCCCTCTAAGTAAGTTCCCCGCTCAGCTGACTTTGCAATGTTGATTCAACTTTTGTCATGTACGTTGACAAATGATATTCAGAATACAATTCACAATCTTGTCAAAATCATATTCTGCATTCCTTCAAACTCAAATACTGAAACTTATGGATTATCATTTTTGGTAGAAATTCAAGTTCTCTGTAGATCTGCTTATGTTACGTTTCTCAGCAAGTAATATTGTGAAAGTTCATGTTTGTTTAATAAAGGTTCCTTGTTTCAAAATCAGTTTATTAGCCTGTTTCCTTATAAATGTTTTTAAGTTCATGCTTGATGGTTTTTCCCTAAATTTTTCCAAGCTATTAAAGGGAGGCTGACTAATACATTATGTACAATGTAGACAAAACTCTGAAAGGAAATCAGTTTAACTGAAATTTAATGACAATGCAAATGTGTTTGTGGTATGTTATTATGTGATACAGCAGTTATTATGTGAAAAAAGCAAAGTACAGAATGAGCTCCCCTTCCTTTTTAAACAGAATGTGTGTACATATTTAGGTATGAAAAGAAGACTAGAAATGTACGTATCAAACAGATAGCAGTGGTTATCCCTAGGTTGTAAAATTACAAATTACTCAACTTTTTTTTTTTCTTTCTAGTTTTTAATTTATGGATCACCTGACAGGTAGTCTAAAATGGGCATGTGGGCTTCCCTGGTGGCGCAGTGATTGAGAGTCCGCCTGCCAATCCAGGGGACACGGGTTCGAGCCCTGGTCTGGGAAGATCCCACTTGCCGCGGAGCGACTGGGCCCGTGGGCCACAGCTGCTGAGCCTGTGCGTCTGGAACCTGTGCTCCGCAACAAGAGAGGCCGCGATAGTGAGAGGCCTGTGCACCGCGATGAAGGGTGGCCCCCGCTCGCCGCAACTGGAGAGAGCCCTCGCGCAGAAACGAAGACCCAACACAGCCAAAAATAAATAAATAAATAAATAAATTTTAAAAAGAAAAGGTGACTATTATCTTAAAATAAATAAATAAAATAAAATGGGCATGTATCACTTGTTTAACAGAGGGTGAAAAAAACTCAGTTATTTTTAAAAATATATTTAAAATATGTTCTAATTTAGTATAAAATATATTATTTATATTATTAATATAATATAATGAATATATTTTATCATATAAGATATAATGTAAAATATAATATTTAAAATATTTTTAAAAATCTGACTTTTAAAATAATAAGCTGGATGGAAAATGATGTTAATGTTATTTATATGCAAAGAGCTCTTACAAATCAGAAGACCTCAAGTGCCTCAGTAGAAATATTTATAAAGGGCCTGAACAAATAGTTCACAAAAGAAGAAATTTCAATGTCCAACACAGGTATAAAAAAACTAGACTTTATTCTTTTTTTTTTTAAATATATTTTATATTTAACCACATAGATACCTTTTCCAGTGTTCTTTTTTTTAAAAATTTTTATTTATTTATTTAGGCTGCGCCGGTTCTTAGTTGTGGCATGAGGGATCTTCGCTGCAGCATGAGGGATCTTTAGTTGTGGCACGCGGGATCTTTTTTTTTAGTTGTGGCATGCAGACTCTTAGTAGTGGCATGTGAGTATCTTTAGTGGCGGCATGTGGGATCTAGTTTCCCGACCAGAGACCGAACCTGGGCCCCCTGCATTGGGAGCATGGAGTCTTAGTCACTGGACCACCAGGGAAGTCCCCAGACCTCATTCGGAATCAAAGAAATTGGAATCAAAGACAACAAACCTCATCAAATTTTCATTAACTGTTTAATGCTGCTGCAGAGGAGTAAGATAGTAACAAGAGTCAGCACTTATTGAGTACTTGCCTACAGGCAGGCACTGAACGAAGCCCGAAAGCTTAAGTAACCTGTATGTGATGACTTTGAAGCCAAACCGGACCCTGCCGACTAGAAACCCCAGGCCATGGATTCGTGGGGCAGAGAATAGGAACGTTAAGACTCCTGAAAAATATTGTCAAGTTGCTTTCCAGGAGTTTGCATCAAAGCAAACCCTCTCGCCAACCTGTCAGATCCTACCTTCTAGGAATTTACCTCCCGTTGAAGAAAATCATCAGAATGCAAACAAAAGTAAATACAGAAGCATGCAAAAGTGAAACGTGTAAGTTAGAGAAACAGTGAAATAAACGATGTTATATCCTATTTTGCTGTCCTTAAACATGGCTATTTTGAGGAATTTTTAACGACCTAGCAAAATGCTCATGATTTAGTATTTTAAGCCAACAAAACACTGCAGCCAGATAACCATTTGGAGAAGCCCACAGCTGATAAGCCCCCAACCCCACGTACAGAGCTTCCAGACAATATTTTTGTGTCCCACTCTTAAATATATATAAGAGGAAACTTAAAAAGAAAAGGCAACTGCAAATTGTATAATTAATATCACCGGTATCCATGAAATGAGAATAAGATACTGTTAAAAGAAAAAATTCAGAGAACAAAACAGAGTTTTTGAAAATTAAAATAATATGGCATGGCAAATTAAAAACTCAATAAAAGGTAAGAAGATGAAGTTGAGAAAATACCCCAGAAAGAAGAATAAAATGATAAAAAGATGGAATGTGAGAAGAAAAATGAAAATTAATGATTCTATCCAAGATATCCAACATTTAAATAATAAGAGTGTTTAAAGTGGGGTGGGGGAGAGAGAAATTAGGGGAAAGAGAGGAAATGATCAAAGAAATAACTTAAGATAATTTCCCAGACATGAAAGATAAGAGCTTTCAGACTGAAAGGGCCTCCAAGTGCCAGCTCAGTGAGTGACACTTCACCCACACCAAGCATATCATCAATACCTGAAACTAATATAATACTGCGAATCAACTATACCTCAATAAAAATAAATAAAATAAAGTTTAGGGACTTCCCTGGTGGTCCAGTGGTTGGGACTTCGTCTTCCAATGCAGGGGGTGCGGGTTCGATCCCTGGTCGGGGAGCTAGGATCCCACATGCCTTGAAGCCAAAAAACAAAACAAAACAAAATGATACAAAACCAAAACATGAAACAGAAGCAATATTATAACAAATTCCATAAAGACTTAAAAAATGGTCCACATCAAAAAAATCTTAAAAAGTAAAAAAATTAAGTTTAGAAAAATAAAGAAAGAACATCAGCCAACACTGGGAATAATGAGGAACAAGCTTCCAGATAGAACAAAGTAGTTTTCACAAAAAGGCTCAAGAATAAGAATGGCATCCAGCTCTTAACAGCAGCCCTAGAAACTGGAAGATAACTGATAAAGGCCTTCAAACTTCTGAGGGAAAATCATTTCCAAACTAGAATTCAGAACTATCCACTGAGCATGAGGGAAAAACAGACATTTTCAGATGTGTGTGGTAACAGCTTTGCTTCCCATTCACCCTTTCTCAGGAAGCTACTGAAGGATGTGCTCCACCAAAAGAAAAGGAGTAAACCCAGAGAGAGGAGAGCGAGGGTCACTGAGTAGAGCGGGGCTAAGGAGAGCCAAGTCCACATTTTCCACTGTGGAATGAAAACTGGAAACTAGGAAGTAGTAATATAAGCATATTATTTAGACATATTAAGTATGAAAATAATCAGCTAAAAGAGTGAAAATCGGTTGCCCCTGGGGAATGGAAACCTGGAGGTGTAGGTCAATGTTTTTTATTACAGGTCTTGGAGAACCATTTGACTGTATAAATGCTGTACATGTATAACTTTGAAAAGAGTAAAACCTCAATTTAAAAATTCATGTGGGGACTTCCCTGGTGGTGCAGTGGTTAAGAATCCGCCTGCCAATGCAGGGGACACGGGTTCGAGCCCTGTTCCGGGAAGATCCCACATGCTGCGGAGCAACGAAGCCCGTGCGCCACAACTACTGAGCCTGAGCTCTAGAGCCCGTGAGCCACAACTACTGAGCCCATGTGCCACAAATACTGAAGCCCGTGCATCTAGAGCCCGTGCTCCGCAGCAAGAGAAGCCACCGCAATGAGAAACCCGTGCACCGCAACGAAGAGTAGCCCCCGCTCACTGCAACTAGGGAAAGCCTGCACTCAGGAACAAAGACCCAATGCAGACAAAATAAATAAATAAATAAATAAATTTATTAAAAAAGAAATTCACGTAGATAATATCATTACTCACTGAAGGGAGCCATGTTAATACGATTTGAATATATTGCTTTCTGATGATCTAACTTCATACAGAAATAGCACTCAGAGAATCTAGGAATAGTTGACAGATATCCTAGGCCCCGTCTCACAACTATCAGCTGTCCCAGAGGCCTTTGGCAAGTGTTGGGCTGCAGTCAATGGATGCTTGAAACCCCGTCAAGTGCCTGAAGGGCCGGTATTCTGTGCTGTCGGTGCAAGGGCTGCCGAGGGGCGCAGAAGCCAAAAACATAAGGCAGAGCTGTCTTCCTCTGGCCACACCAACCTCTGCGTCCTCTTGTGGGCTGTGTGTCGACACGCTTGTACACGGGTGTGAGAGGCCGGGTACATGCAGGTATGCTTCTGGATATTTTCAGAGCTCTCTAGAAGCCCAGAATCTTGCTGCAGTAGCACAGAAGCCATTATTTCGGCCTGAAGAAGGCAACCTAATAGAGCTCTCAAGATGTCACACAGAGGCGTCCCCAGGATCTGAGTGTCACTGTCTGACAAAATCATTTTACAGCTGCTTTCATGTTAAAGTCATTCTACTGGATGCAACACTCTTACGGTCAATATATTTGATGCCAACTTGCTGCTTCCTACTCTCCTGTCAATGGGATCAGCTGCTTTTGAGGTCAGCTCCCACGTGAGCGAGAGCTCTCCAGGCCATTGGCTGACCGGTTGGAGTTTCCTCAATTCATAGCATAACTGTTATTTAATTTAACTAGAGAGTAAAAGAATGAGGAACCTACAACGAAGCCTTATTTTATACTCTTTAGGAGTGAAGATTCTTGGCCCTGATTTCAGCAGTAATATTATACGAACAAATTTTGAAAAAAGAATGACTATTAGTCCAGGATTTGGGGACAATTGAGTTACTGTTTACAGAGCCAAGAACTGGAAGTCTGGTCATGCCACAGAGATCCACGCTATCCTCAGCTACTCACGGTGAAATAAAACAGAATGTCAGCTGTCGTGGACTCACTGCTCTTGAAAGCTGCTTAATCTTCTCACGAGATTTTAGGTTGAGTCCAAAAATTTGTTAACTAAAAAATTCAAGATATTTGGCAGAAATAGTAGATTTAGTCAGCTTCATCTTTTAAAGATGGGTTAGGTGACGTTTTAAATCCAGCTTAGGAATTTGTGATTATACACTATCTTCTGTAAGAAATTCACCCATTAATTTTTGGTCTACCATACAAAGTAGGAGAAGATGAAAACTGTAAGTGTAAAAGAAAGAGAAGCGAATGTGAATAAGCCATTTTATTTGTTAAGTGGAGGAATGCTACAGCAGAAAAATGCCAACTAGGAGCCACGAAATCTAGGTTCTGTCTTCACTCTGCTACTTTGTTTTGTAACATTGGGAAAATGACTTATTTTTTAATTTTCTGAATGGGAAGTAGTGAGGCCAAAATAAGATCATGCTCCATAAAAGTAATTTACAAAGTATAAGGTACTATGCAAATGTTTACAAGGAATAAATTAAATATCAGGAACTGGAAAAGGGAACTTGCATGGGCTAGCCTCGGGAGTTCTGGCTCTTATAAATACAATGACCAGGGTTAGATTTAAGGGGGAATTTCCAAACATTTTGGACTTGTGCCATCTTATTGTTGATTTAAAAAATTTCATACTTATTCCTTCTTTCAAAAAGTTTTTTTGGGGGGACATACATATAATAACACCACCGAATTTTACACCAACTGGTATATGTGTAATAGAGGAGCCCTTGAACTTGATGAGACGGTCTGGAGACTAGAAATCTGAAAGTTGAATATTTGGGCAATTGAAGCATTCAGCAACACATGCTCACAGTATGAGCTCAACAGTGTTTGTTCAGGGAATGTAGGTCCTGATGAAGTTCTACCTGAAGGGTACGTCAGGCCAGTTTAGCACCTTGACCTGAGAAACTACTGAACTATATACTCTAAGTTCAAATGGTACGTGTTCCAAGAACAATAGTTGGCTTTTGGTAGAAGATACAACTCGATTCAACATGCCAATATTTTTAGGTTTTCTTTGATTTTAGAATTTTTCAACAGACCATGGTAATCACTCAGTGAATTTGTTTGCCTGGAACAATTTAACCGAATTCCACAGAAGAGGCTACTGCAGCCTTTTCTGGGTTTGTAGCAACAACTTGTCTCCCCCATGTTCTGTTTCCAGACGGCAAAATAGCACGATGCCCCTGCTGTCCTTAGACTGTCCATGCCATGTCATTATCTTCCAGACACAACAGGAAGTGTGGAGGTCGTCATTAGCTCTGATCTTCTGGGATGTTCTAGGAAACTTAACAGGTTGTCAGTTTCTGCTAAAATTTCTTTTGCAAAACTCTCCTGCAAATGTGTAGTGACATCTTTTTAAAATGCAAGTGGGAGTCTAGATTTATGACAGATATAGATCACAGATAATTAGTGGAGCAGCAACTCTGGATACTTTAGATTTATTAGGTTTTTATGTCCATGGGGTCCTTTTTTATATTATTTGGATTGGCAGTTCTGACTACAAAAGAAACACAAACCCACTGGAGAAATAAGAGAAAGAAAAAAAATGCATGAAAAGGACATTTCCTCAAATTTTACCATGTAGTAGCAACATTTAGGTATATTTTTGTCCACTTTTTTCTATGCATATTATTGTATCATTGTGATTATATTGTGATACAAATTTATATGCAGATTTTTGTCATTTAACAGCCTATAATATTTATTGCCCCATACTATTAAAAAATCTTTTAAGGGAATTCCCTGGCAGTCCAGTGGTTAGGACTTGGCACTTTCACTGCCAAGGGCCCAGTTTCAATCCCTGGTGGAGGAACTAAGATCCGGCAAGCCTTGTGGCCGAAAAAAAAAAAAAAAAAAGGAAAGAAATCTTTTAAAATCTATTTTTAGAAAATATATTTCTGATAATAAGAGAAGTAGAAAATTTGAAAAATATATAGTAGTATATGGAAAATAAAAATTACCCATAATCCTACAACTCAAAGTAATCATCATTAATACTTTGCCATATTTCCTTCTTTTCTCTTTAAATGCATTTTCTTTTCCATAGCTGAGATAATACATTTTTTATCCTGTTTTTCTTCACTCATGTATCTTAAATAGTTTCCCACATTATTAAAAACTTTTCATAAAAATTATTTTTAATGTCTTAAGATGTTCTATCATATCAATATACTTGCTTGTCATATCAGTATGTCCTAAATTATCAATATATTTCCTTAAACATTCCTCTCTTTAGTCAAGGCTTTTTCTAACAGGTTAAATCTTTCCTTGAGTAATCCAGGAGTCTTGAGTTTTATGTTAATTTTCAATAAAGAATCAAATAGCTTGAGAAATTCACATCAAAGCTACGAAAGAGAAAACGGGTTATTATAAATACGAAGTCAGGAGGTAGTCATTCTTAACCACAGGTACTGCGCTGGGCTTTAAATATTTGCTGAATGTACATTTGTTTCTAATCTTTTCCAAAGAGGGTTTGAGATGGTTTACAGAGATACTCAGAAATTAGGACAAAGTACAAAGGTGCTAACGGCAGGCCACACATTTGATTCTGAGCATCCAGCGGCCAAAGCAAGTTAATCTTAAGAGTCACAGTTTCCTTACAATGAAAACCAAGTTCAGCTCAGAAGGGCAGCTTTAGCTGGTATCGAGACCTAAGAGAATTCTTTATAAAAGAGTGCAAGCTGTGGGCATGGTGTTAATGGGGGCTGTACATGAGTCTAGGAGCCAGGGGGTCTGAATTCCAGTTTTGGCTTGGCCACTAACCAGCAGTGCAAACTGGGTAAGCCACTAAGTCACTCTTACTGCCTTTATTTCTGTCATTTAGTGGTCATTTTAAGTACCCCACTATGTTCCACTAAGATTATCAAAGCAAATAAGTTTGTGTCTGAAGGAGCACAGATCCTGATGGTTTGAAAACTCGGCAGAAAGGTTATAATAAAGTTATAAACAAATCTGTGAATGTCCCATCTGACACCGGGGACTTTTAGGTTAATCCAGACACCAAACAGCACCTCCTGTAAAATTCCATTATGTTTGTCAAAAATCAATGGCTTGAATTAGGAAATATTAAAATTTTAATAGGATTGAATTGACTAAAGTATCAATGAAGCAACCATAACTGGGGGATGGTAATTGTATTACATAGAAAATAGAATATGCACAGAATGGAAACGTCTGTGGTATTCTCACTCACTTTTGTAATTATAATGTGGGTTGTTTTGCAAAATCTGATCCAGCAGAGAGTTGTTTTTTTAAATTGTATACTTTGTCGGAAAACCAACCCTCTCTTTCTTTTTTTCCCTACATCCACTCGTGTACTTTTCCGGCAAAACAGTCTGGCTAAGCCCCTTTCAGTCTCCACCCAATGACCCTACTGTCCACATTATTATCACAAATCCCCCTTTGCTGTTCCAACTTCAAGTTTAAAATATTCACGTTTCTTTGACACTGATGTTTCTTTGGTTTCTTGTATCTAGTCAATCAAACTTCACAACATTTTTTTCTGAAGAACACGTTCAGATTTTTCATTCACCTCTGTTCTCACTCCTTGCCTTCATTCTGGCAAACTCTCACTTGGGATTTTCCAATAGCTTCCTCATGTGGTTCTCTGCTTCCTTTCCCCTGCTCCCCCTTCTAATTATTTTTATGTACCTTTACATTATTAGCCTTTATGGTGATTTACTTCTTAGAATTCCTTTAATAACGCTGCCATTTTTCAGAGTAAATAACTACTTTGGGCTTAACGGAAAACTACAAAGATTCTAATCAGGATTTTCCATCCAAGCAGGTTTTTTCACATAATCTTTGTCTCTCGGGCAGGAGATGTCTCATTGGTCACTATGATATTCTCTCCTCTTTTAAGACTCAGAATCCCAATTCACCAGGGATCCTTGAATATTTAACTTTGCATTCTCTTAATTCCATAATCTACATGTATTAGCCTTTCTGCATTTTTAAAAAAATGCTCGATAGACTTATTTAGGATTCAAATCAACATTTCGAAGCAGACTTAACTCATTGGAAACAGTATTAAAGCAGAACACCAAATTGGTCAGATTCAAAGCAATATTATTTCTTCTGTTCATTGATGGGAGTTCATTATTTATTTTGCATTTATTAATTTTTCAATTTATGTGTGTCTGTATTTCTTATATACAGACTTATTTGTTTTGCTCTCCCACTAGGTTGTGAGTCCTGGGGACAGTGACCACATCTGCAGTAAACACTTTCTGGGGGAGCCGACATTCCTGTCTTATCCCTCCCCCCGGCTCTATCCCAGTGGTCTGAATGGAAGAGACCACCTTCTCTTATGATCTTGTTTTACTGGTCACAGGATTGGTTAAGGGGTAAGACTGTAAACCAGGGTGAACCAATCACAACAGTCCACACCTCAGACCACCGTGATTGGTCCACTGAGGGACATGTGACCCAAATGAAGCAGAATCCTATCTCAGGACTTCAGAGAGAAAAGCCATTTTTGCTGTTGTCTATAGAGCCACAAGAATGAGAGCCTGGACCTATGGGGCACAACATCTCCCACCAGAGGAAAAGGATCTGGGAGGGTGGTTGAGAAACAGGCAGAGAAGGCTTTACATCCCTCTTTTTGCCATTCTGAGATTTAATTATTCAACCATTTATTCCATTCTGATAACTACCCCAGTATCCTTTCAATAAATCTCCTCTTATTTTATGTGCTTCATCTGGTTTGAGTTGGGTTTCTGTCATTTGCAACCAAAAGGGTCCTGACTCATATAATATTTAAACTATATTTTGAGGTCCTTGTAGCATAGAGCTGTAAAATGCTAACCCTCATATAATGCAAGCCTTAGAGCATATCTGGCCAATCATCTTAACTTCAAAAAAACTTTAGAAGAAAATTTTTGTTGCCAAAATTCTTTACATTCTGTCCTGAAATTCTTCCTAATTTGTTTACTCCCTACAGCCTTTTGGTTACACCACCTGAAAATCGTCGCAAGACAGAATTCATTCTGTCTTCAAATAAGGCAAACTCCAACCTCCCTAAAGTTAAACAGACTCTTATATTTGCTGATTATCCCTTAAAATACAAACTACTATGTATAAAATAAGGTACAAGGATGTATTTTACAGCACAGGGAATATACCAATATTTTACAATAACTATAAATGGAGTATATCTCTAAAATTTTGAATCACTATGTTGTACATCTAAAACTAATATATTGTAAATCAACTATACTTTAAAAAAACAGTGATTTGTTTATTGTACATAACAAACATGTACACAATGCTTATTCTGAGCCAGGTGTGTGCTAAAAATTTAGCTCATTTGATTCTCGCAACCAATCTCCGAGGTAGGTACTATTATTATCGCCATTTATAATGAGGTAATTGAAGCACAGAGAGATGGAGTAATTTGCTCTAGGTCACAGAGCTAGTGCACGGTGGAGCTGGAATGAATTCTTAAAGTTGATTATGCATCAGAACAAATGCGATGTGTGCTAACCATGCAGATTCCTGAGACCTACTTATTCAGAACCAGAGCAAGAAAAGACGAGACTACTCTTTAGATTTTTTTACATCGACCAAAAAATTCTGATCTCTCCTCTGCAATATTTAGTGATCTCAAATTTGGTGGAGAATACATTTCATCTTCTTTGATTTTTGTAATAGCATGAGATTCTGCCACATGTGGATCTTTCAATTATACTGAATATAATATATAATTCATATATATATGAATTCATATATATATAATATAATATAATATATATTTCTATTATACTGAACTTGCTTCAATAAATAGGACCAAATATATGCCCTTCAGGCATTCACTAGACACCTTAGTCTTGTGCCCCTCCAGCTCATTGCAAAGGAATAGTGGAAACAGATATTTGAGACAGACTGGAGCAAAGGACAGGCTTACTATTCCACACTTTAGCATTTCTTATTCTATCACGCAAGCAAAATATATTCACCACAAACCCACAAGCTTGGACTTTGTTAGTTTGTTTCTCTGTGGAAATACTTTCAATCTCTTAGTTTGCTTCTCTGTGGAAATACTTTCAATCTCTCTCTCGGTTAACGAGGTGCCATTCAATGGTCAACTTAACTGCAGTCTGTATATTCTGCCACCCCCATCCCCATCCCCATGCTTCTACAGCCACTGTTTCTGAGGTCACCAGCAGCCACCTGGAGAGGACACATGTAGAGGTTAAGAGGTGTTCTTCGGAGCCGGCCCAGCTCAGTTCAAAGCCTGCTTCTGCCACTGGGACTTTGCTGAGCCCCCCACCCCTGTGCTACTCAGTGTTCTTATCTGTGAAATGGGGATAATCATGGTACCCGCATCATAGGGTAACTGTGAGGAATGAGAGGGTAATGCTTGTCAGGTGATGAGAACAGCACACACAGTCTGCATCCAATAAATGCTCTTCACCAGAGTATGAGTTCCATCAAGGGCAAGTTCAATGTTTTGTTCATGACTATGTCCTCAGTGCCTGACATACAGTAGGGACACAAATATTAAGTGGAATGAGTAATAACTCCCAAGTCCAGGGGCATTTTGGGGCCTCTTATTTGATCTTACTGTGACAATTGATCAAGCACTCAACAGCAATTACCTCATGCCAGGATCTGTTGTAAGCACTTTACAAACACTCTTAACCCATTTAGTTCCTGTAACAATCCGATGAGACAGGTACAAGGATTCTGTGCCTTTTACACAAGATGAAAGTGAGAGACAGAGATGTTTAGTACTTTGCCCGACCTCACACAGCTAGTAAGTGGCAGGGCTAGGACTGGAATCCTTTAACCTATGTTTGCTGCTAATTGTTTCTTCCTTCTTGAAACTCGCTTCCCTTCGCTTCCATGAAAACGCCCTCTTTTAACCTGACTCCTCCTTCATTGGTTCTTTTCTTTTTCTTTTTTTTTTTTTAATTTTATTGAAGTATAGTTGATTTACAATGTTGTGTTTAATTTCTGCTGTACAGCAAAGTGACTCAGTTATGCATATATGCATGTTCTTTTCCATTGTGGTTTATCGCAGGATATTGAATACAGTTTCCTGTGCCAAACAGCAGGACCTTGTTGTTTATCATTGGTTCTTTTCTTTCTGCTCATCTCTAGAGCAGAGATGACATTTCCCAGAACCCTGTCCAAAGCCATCACCTCTATTTACATGCTAACATATTTACCTAGTTGATGGTTTCAGTTTCCACCTATACTCTGATGACCCCTGAATCCATATCTCTATCCCAGGTATCCTTCCTAAGGCTTAAACTTCTGTGTCCAATCACTCACCAGACCACACTCGCATTCAACATATATAAAATAATAAATTTGGGCTTCCCTGGTGGTGCAGAGGTTAAGAATCTGCCTGCCACTGCTAGAGGATACGGGTTTGAGCCCTGGTCCGGGAAGATCCCACATGCCGCGGAGCAACTAAGCCCGTGAGCCACAACTACTGAAGCCTGCGCGCCTAGAGCCTGTGCTCCGCAACAAGAGAAGCCACCGCAATGAGAAGCCCGCGCACCGCAACGAGGAGTAGCCCCCGCTCGCCGCAACTAGAGAAAGCCCACGTGCAGCAACAAAGACCCAACGCAGCCAAAAATAAATAAAATAAAATAATAAATTTATTATTTTCCCCAACAAACATGCATTTTTTTCCATTTAATTCTCTATCTTAGGAAATGGTAACCCCCCGCCCCATCCCCAAAGCCAGAAATCCAAGAATCATCTGTAACTCAGCTCGCCCCTGTACCCTCCATGTGCAGTCAACAACCATGTCCGTTTGATGGTACCTCCTAAGCATCTCTGAATCCTCATAACCATTTCCTTTGTCTTGGTTCTCTTACCTCCTAATTGGTTGCCCTGCCTGTACTCTGTGCTGCTTCAACCCATCTCCCTTATTGCTTCTAGCGTTACTTGAAAACAAAACAAAACAGAAAACTCATGACATCACTTTCCTGATTCACAATCTTTAAGGATCCCCCTTTCCTAGAGAAGAGAGAAGAGTGGCTGAATTCCTTGGCATGACTTACAGGGCCGTTCATGAGCTGGTCCTGTCCGTTCTATGGTTTCATCAGTTTCCCTTCTCAGTTGAAAACCTCTTGGTCTAGCAACTGTGAACTGAGGCAGGTCCCCTGGAGAGCTCTATGCTCTCACCAAGCTGGGCTTTTCCGTCTCTCACCCAGACTCTCTCTTCCAGCCATCTCCCTGATCACCCTTCCTACTCCTTCAAGAACCAGATCTTGAGAACAGCATCAAATCAAATGCATAACACAAAAGAGGCCATTCCTTGATAGATGCTAGCTGCCCTTCCACGCACAATCCACCTCTTTCCCTGGCAAAACGAAGTATTTGTTCTACTGTTTAAACTGCTTATGTTTCTTTTAGTCTATTAATCACAATGAATATACATTTACTTTAAAAATATAAACCCATTTTAACATAAATTCACTTTAAATAAACCCACTTACATGTTGTTGGTTCAAATTTACTGTCATCTTTATATTAAAATAATAGGAATTAAAAAAAAACCCTCACAGTCTTAACCTCAAATCAATATTTTATTTGTTCATCTTATATTTAGATCCTAATCCAGGTTCAGATTCTGTTTGCTATATTTGTGGCAATATGCTCTGTAGAATTTTACATTTCACCTCTTCTGTTGACAAAGTCATGCCTGTTTTTCTAGTTAGTTTCTGTACCCTCTGTTTCTGACTTACGTCTTCTCCTTCCCATCCTTCCCCCTAGGAAACCAGTGACAAAGGTTTGGTGTGAATCTTTCCACCCTTTTCTCCTGTTTAATCAGTTATATTTGGGGAGGAGGAAGGGAAGGTTTTGCCGTCCTTTTGGCAAAAATGAGAATATATAATGCACGGCTCTTTTCCTCTTCCTTTTCTCGTTTAACAATGCATGGGACTCTCTCCAGGCTAATAAACATAGCTCTAACTCACTCTTTCGGCTACCTAATAACATAGGGGCTGAAGATACCACAATTTATTCAGCTATTCCTGGCTTGAAGGGCCTGCAGTTGTTTCCAGGTCTTTGCCACCTCACCCAGTGCTGCCAGGAGCAACCTGGGGCATACATGCCATTGGCCACTGATGCTTTGTTTCTTTGGGATTTTGCCCCCCAAACAGGAATTGTTTATAGCAGGTAGGTTGGAGCGTGATTTATAAATAAATAAAAGCACACAGCTTAGGGCCATACATTCAAAGAAGTTCAGTAGATGCTGATAATGATAAGGATGTTTGACTATGCGGTTACCTAGCAGCCTTTTGATGGGAAAAGATATGTTTCCCGGCAACTAGCAAGTATACATCATTGAATGAGAATTTGGTAGGAAAGTACAAAAGACAGAGCCTGGCACATAGCAACTGAGAATCTCTGTTGTGAAGCCGATTTCCTGCTGCACTCGCCAGGCCCTCTTAGACTGGCAGAGGAGCAGGGTTATTACCGGATACCGAATCCCTGACCTTGAGCTAATCAAACTGCAAAATGCTTTCGACAAACCTCAGCTTTCAAAGATCTTACCAATTGCATTATCTTGAAGCTGGTGACTTAAGTTATGAAAGGGTCTAATGAAGGCAGTGTGTGTGAAAAAGCATCGTGTGGGAACATAAGTCCTTGGCTCTGCCAACCTGTCAGCATCGTGGCACTTTGAGCAAGCTTCCAAATCCCCATATCTAAAATAAAGCTAATAATACGCATGTCGCCTACTTGGCAGTATTGTAGTGAGGAACAAACGGAATTATGTAAATGAAGTGCTTTGAGGGGGCTATACATATATTAGCATTGTTAATCTTATTCAGATTCCTGAGTAGGTAATGTACTGTGTATGGTGGCATCTTTCCTGTTCTTTGTATCGCCAGGAAAGAACATATCAGCACTTAAAAGAAGATTATTTTGTTGCAGTCATGAAGTGCCCTATGAAAGCTCAGGCCAATCAATATAAAAATAACAGACTAGATGTTGGCCCTTGAATCCGTTGGCAGATACTGTTCCGTGGACTTCTGTAACAATGAAAGTATTTACAAAGCTGCCTCAGTTTTGAATGTTTCATAGATAAATGAGAATAAAGAAATAGAGGAAGATTCCCACCCCCTTCCCTTAAGTTTCTATTTTTAACTCCTGTACAGTGTTAAATGTAACACCCTGGTGTTCTTTCCCTAGTCCTGGCTCTTGCCCATGAAACACACACATGCTACAGGAATCCAGCCACCCTTGGGAGATTCCTGCCCAATTAGTGTTATTTTTACCGGGACTAAAATATTGAGAAATTGGTACCTCTATAGATAAATACTCCAAATACATGACGGATGGGTATGTTTATGGATGGAATCGCAGAAACTTCCTAACAGACGTGAGGGATCATTCATTTCAGAGATGTGGCATACTTCAATATTCACTCTTTGGTAGAACAGAATGTTGGTATAAGGAGTTCCAGCAACCTCAGTGCCAGTTGAAGTTTGGCAGTTGGTTCCTTCCAGCTGTTCTTAAAGGTATTCTCTGCAGGGATTAAAAAGTGGCTCATAGTTATGGCTTAAGATTTTTATGTTTCGCTGTTTCTGATTTGATTTTTCTCGTTGGGAAATAGAGGAAATGGGATGTGTATCCAGTAGTGAAGGGTTTCTGAAGCTCTGCAGAGTTAGGTCTAAACTATCACAACTGTCAACAGCTGGTAACATCAGTGGGGGGGGAAAAGGCATCATGTGTGAAGCATGCAATTAAATTAATTAATTATCATTCCTAATGTCTGACCTTTCAACTGGTTGTGGTGGTATCAGGTGGATAGCCCAGGAGAAAGAAAGGCAGACGTTCCTTGGAGTGACTTGGAGTTTCAGACTCTTTCGGGGTCTTGGGAAGTCATCATTTGGGGGTTTGCTCAATCATCCTCTTCAGTGCTTCTGTTGAAGAAAAAGGAGAAAGAGAAAGAACTTTTGAGACCAAAGCTGCCTTTATTTAAAATCCCTTTTCAGTCTAAATCCTTTTTTTAACAGGGAGATTTTTGTTGTTGATCATTTTACATTACTTTAAGGATTAAGTGTATTAAAATTTAAAATGTGTAACAAGAACACGGAAGTGCAGTAAATACGAATATTCTCCTCACTTTACCAAGACACGGGGAAAAATGTGATTTTTTTTTTTTTTTTTACTCTTTTCTCTTGGAGAAAATTGAATTTACAGGATAGATAAATTATAGGAGTGATTATACACATTATAGAACGGCTCTTTGATTTTTCAAAGCATCATATAGATTCATGCAAACAGCTGAATTTTTAACGTACAGAAATCACAGTGCATATTGTTCAATATTCAGGAAACCGTATTTATCAAGAACTCATCTATTACCATAAACAATAATGAGTTTAGGAAAAGTGTACTGATTTCTGCCACTTACTTGTGAAATGCACCAAAAAGTAAGATGGGTTGATGGGTGATAGAGGAATGGACAGATTGATAAATAGGCAATTAAGCAAATATAATAAAGTGTTAATGTTAAATTCTAAAAAAAAACACCTCATCTATTGCACAAAGCAAAATACTCCTATCTCACAAATAGAATTAAAGTTTGAATGACTTAATTTTATATGTATATAACACAATATGAAATAAGAATTAGCAATTACTAAGGGAAGGAGGACTGTCAATTATCTTCTAGTCTTTTTCATAAATCAGAGAAAGAAGTATATATTTTTTTCTTGAATGATCTAGAATATGGGCAAACAGCCTAGAGAATGAGTATTATCTAAGCAGCTTGAATTCACTCTGCACTCTGTAGATCTTGACAAAGGCAACCTGAAAGATGGGATTGCGTGTCGATACTGAGCTTTGGAAAATCATGTATACACAGTGAAAAACTCTGTCATTAAATTTTTAAAAGTTTATGACCCACATGGAAATTTCTGATTGTTCAAAACTATGTCTTTCTTACTAATATAAATACATGTACTACAATAGTTTTAGTTTCTGAAATTACATAGATAGGAGTATTGAAAACTAGTAAGATTAATTATAAAAAACATACCATACTATTGTAAAATGTTGATAATAAAGGAATCTGGGTGCAGACATATGCAAACCCTCAGTACTATCTTCTCAATTTTTCTGTAAATCTGAAGTTGTTCTTAAAAAATAAAGTCTGTTAAAAAAGAAACTAACAAGAACAAAACTCATTTCTGTTTTATTCGGTTTCCTTGCTCTAGGATGTTTTCCATAATCTGTAATGTGTAAGTATTCAGAGGTAAAACAAATATTTAAATTTTCCTGTAATATTTTCCTTTTGAAAATGCCATATTACTTAACTATTTGAATCATGTCCAGATTTTAGTCCAGACCCCTATTTAATATTTGGTTTATTAGTACCTAACAAGACTAGTACAGTATAGAGTTTTCTTTCTCTGTAAGACAAAAACACACGGGAAATTTCTTGTTCCCTATTATCTCTACTAAGTTTAAATCATAACAGTTTTATTTATTTTAAAAATTTAAGATTTTAGATTTAAGAGAGAGATTTAATTTATATTTTACAATTAAGTATTTTCTAATGCTAAGAACTAGTAAATAGTAGATATTTGGAATTTTATTATACATAGCAAATAATAAAAATGCGTGCAGTTTCACAACAGCTGATAATGTGAAATTTTATCTTAACTTGAACTGGCATTTTAAATATTATTTAAAAACTATTCACACTTATTACCCTAAGTTTATCCTTTTAGCTCTTTTATACTTTAATATTAAAAAATTTTTTCTACCCTGTTGAAGACTGTAACAAATTTTTCCTACTTGCTGTAGTCTAAAACTTTGCTTATAAATACTGACGTTTAGTGCTATTTCTCTGATTCCTTTGATGACATTTTCTGAGTTTGTTTCATTACCCAGCTATCTTTCAGAGACTGGCATATTCATTTTTCTAATTAATATTCTATGTAACTGGGATGGTATTTTTATTTTTTTATTTCTAAAGAAGTGAATAGCACAAGCACTATAAAGTGATGTGCTGGTATGTTATAAATGCTCAAGGTACAGCTTCTAACATTGAAAAATAGAAAAATAAATTGACCTTGATGAAGTGTGTCTTCTTTTGTCTGTTCCTAGGAAAGTTTATTTCAGGTATTCCTACTGCTGAAATGATTAGCGTTAACAGCTTTTCCCCTCCATTTTATTTTACAGGGTCTCTTCATCTTCCTGATATATGGGGTGTACAACACAGAGGTAAGTCTGCTTGGAGTATCTCAAGGCTGACAGAGTGAATGAGAGAAATGACAGGTTTCTTATCTTGATAACTGAGGAACAAAGTTGGCTTTTCATGAGTGTCCTGCTGCCCTTCACGCTTGGACTAGCTTATATGCATCCGAGCTTACCATTAAACACTGCCACCCTGAGCAAAGGGACAGCCTCATTTCTCATAGGCATTGACTAATATTTTACTACTGCCTTAAGTTTTTGAGTTTTCAGTCTTTTAACACTGAAATATACTTGATAGTCTTAGAGTTTCACAGTTTAAGTGGCAGAATACTTCTACGTAGTTGCATGGAGTTAGAAAAATACTAATATTTCTTGTCTCAAAATACTAATTACATAGTGTCTTTTAAGTTTTTGCGTAGGCTCAGAGAGGCCCATAAGGATTAGTTAATAATCTTTATGATTCCAGTTGCAAAATTTCTCAGAGAAGTCATTTATTATTTAACTATGAGAAGTTATTTGGCTAGAAATATTGTGAGACAAATGACTTGTAATTTCATTATGAAAACGTACCATGGAAAGAAATTGTTGTCTTAGTGCTGGTTCTTTTTAGAAAAATAATCCTGTGCTTTACATACACTCTTGGTTAGGAAAGCTGCTGGTTTAGATTTTCGCTTAACATGACAGTGGGTGCCTTGTGTGTACATTAGGCACTGAATAAATATTTGTTTGATTTTTGTTGCTCTTTGATTTCAAGATTTTACTTTGTAATTTTCCTTAAGAGAACAATTAGTGATTTTGCCTCTGTTTCTCAGTATTCTGTACTGGGGAGGGCAGAGTGGATCTGAGTAAAGCTCTTACAAGGGCCTGGCAGTCGCTTTTTCATAAATAACATAGAGGGCCAGGCAGCAATAGAACAGGACCAGCGGACTCACTAGCCGAACTGAGAAGGCCTGTGGGCATTTAAAGAACATCTGATGATGATGAAGTATGCGTGTGGGCGTGTTCTACAGGGCTGCCGCACCTGGACTACACGTGGCTTCCTCTTTCAGTAGCCTTCAGGTAGGCTGGCAGTAAGACAACCTTTTTTTTTGCAACGGTACCTCTGCTGCGGTTTCAAAGCAGGCCCCTCCCACAAATGCAGAGGATAAGCGCCCGTTATTAAAGTGTGTGACAGACAAGGAGGGGTACCGGAAGCAATCTGTCCCAGTAGATGCTGAGCACTGGAGGTTCAGGGCACACAGGCAGAACCCACAACGCCCCAAGCCTCCCCCGTCCGGGGCTGGATTCGGCTGCAACACCCGGCCTGCAAGCTGCGAAGCTGAGGGGGCCGGGCCGACCGGACCCGCCCCGCCCCGCAGCATCCCCTCCCTCCGGCCTTTCTCCGCCGCCGCGCAGCAGCCCGCCCCGGGCCCCGCCCCCCGACGCCCGGCGCGCGGCCCACCAATCGCGTCTGGCCGCCCGGGGCCTCCCCTCCCGGGGGCTCCCTCCGCCCAACCACCCGAGTGATTGACAGGCGGCCGGGCGGAAGCCGCGGCGCAGGCGCGCTGGCCGGCGCGGCGGCCCTGGGGCCGGGTCGCCGAGCTCCCGGCAGGCCCCGCGCCGCGGCTGCGCAGTGCCGCGCAGGCTTTTAATTCCATTGTGGAGAGGACGGCGTTATTTTTATTAACCGGAGGCGGCGGCGGCGGCGGCGGCGGCGGCGGCGGGACCCGTAAGTGTGGGGCGCGGGCGGCGGTGGGCGGGCGGGTGCGGGCCGGGGGCGCGTGCGGGGGCGGGCGGGGGCGCCGCGGCCGGCGGCCGGCCCACTCCTCCTTCCTCTCCTCAGCCAGGCCTGCTCCGGGGCATGAAAGTCGGCAGCGCGTTCCTGAGCGGCGGCGGCGGCGGCGCGGGTAGCGGCGGGCGGGCGGAGATGGAGCCTAGCTTCCCGCCGGGCATGGTGATGTTCAACCACCGGCTGCCCCCGGTCGCCAGCTTCGCGCGGCCGGCGGGCGCGGCCGCCCCTCCCCCGCAGTGCGTGCTGGCCGCCGCCCCGGCCGCGGCCCCGGCCGCCGAGCCCCCCCCGGCGCCCGCCCCGGACGTGACTTTCAAGAAGGAGCCGGCGGCGCCCGGCGCGGCCTTCCCGGCGCAGAGGACCTCCTGGGGCTTCCTGCAGTCGCTGGTCAGCATCAAGCAGGAGAAGCCGGCAGACCCCGAGGAGCCGCCGGGCGCCCCCCACCCCCACTACGGGGGGCTGTTCGCGGGGGCCGACGAGCGGGCGCCGGGGCTGGGCGCCGGGGACGCGGGCTGCCCGGGCGTCATCCAGGACCTGAGCGTCCTGCACCCGCCGCCGCCCGCCCCGCACCCCCGCGACGTGCTGCTCGGCCGGACTGACGACCCCCGCGGCCCCGAGGAGCCCAAGCCGGACGCGAGCGTCAAGAAGGCCAAGAGGCCAAAGCCAGAATCTCAGGGAATCAAAGCCAAGAGGAAGCCGGGCGCATCTTCCAAGCCGTCGCTGGCGGGAGACGGAGAAGGCGCCGTCCTGTCCCCAAGCCAGAAACCTCACATCTGCGACCACTGCAGCGCCGCTTTCCGCAGCTCCTACCACCTGCGGAGGCACGTCCTCATCCACACCGGCGAGCGGCCCTTCCAGTGCGGCCAGTGCAGCATGGGCTTCATCCAGAAGTACCTGCTGCAGAGGCACGAGAAGATCCACAGCCGGGAGAAGCCCTTCGGGTGCGATCAGTGCAGCATGAAGTTCATCCAGAAGTACCATATGGAGAGACACAAGCGGACGCACAGTGGAGAAAAGCCATACAAATGTGACACTTGCCAGCAGTATTTCTCAAGGACTGACAGACTGTTGAAGCACAGGCGCACGTGCGGCGAAGCCCTGGCGAAGGGGGCGCCCAGTGCAGAGCCTGGGTCATCCAGCAACCGTAGCAACATAGGTAACCTGGCTGTGTTGTCTCAGGGAAGTACAAGTTCTTCAAGGAGAAAAGCGAAGTCCAGAAGCATAGCTGTTGAAAACAAGGAGCCCAAGACGGGGAAAGCAAATGAATCCCATATGTCAAACAGCATAAACATGCAGAGTTACTCAGTAGAAATGCCTACTGTGTCTTCCAGTGGGGGCATCATCGGCGCTGGCATAGAGGAACTCCAGAAGAGGGTGCCAAAATTGATCTTTAAGAAAGGAGGCCGGAAGAGCATGGATAAAAACTACCTGAACTTTGTGTCACCGTTACCAGACATAGTTGGACAGAAGTCCTTGTCTGGGAAACCGAGTGGCTCCCTTGGCATCGTGTCAAACAGCAGCGTGGAGACCATTAGTCTCCTCCAAAGTACAAGTGGCAAACAAGGTCAAATAAGCAGTAATTATGACGATGCCATGCAGTTCTCAAAGAAAAGAAGATACCTACCCACCGCCAGCAGCAACAGTGCCTTTTCCGTGAACGTGGGACACATGGTCTCCCAGCAGTCCGTCATTCAGTCGGCGGGCGTCGGTGTTTTGGACAGTGAGGCCCCGTTGTCCCTTATTGACTCCTCGGCCCTGAATGCGGAAATTAAGTCTTGTCATGACAAGTCGGGAATTCCTGACGAGGTTTTACAAAGTATTTTGGATCAGTACTCCAACAAGTCCGAGAGCCAGAAGGAGGATCCTTTCAACATAACAGAACCACGAGTGGATCTGCACGCCTCAGAACACTCAGAACTGGTTCAAGAAGAAAATTTGAGCCCGGGCACCCAGACTGCTTCAAATGACAAGGCAAGCATGTTGCAAGAATACTCCAAATACCTCCAACAGGCTTTCGAAAAATCCACGAATGCAGGTTTTACTCTGGGACACGGTTTCCAATTTGTCAGTCTGTCTTCACCTCTCCACAACCACACTTTATTTCCAGAAAAACAGATATACACTACATCTCCTTTGGAGTGTGGTTTCGGCCAGTCTGTTACCTCAGTGTTGCCATCTTCGTTGCCAAAGCCTCCTTTTGGGATGTTGTTTGGGTCTCAGCCGGGTCTTTATTTGTCTGCTTTGGATGCCACACATCAGCAGTTGACACCTTCCCAGGAGCTGGATGACCTGATAGATTCTCAGAAGAATCTAGAGACTTCATCAGCCTTCCAGTCCTCATCTCAGAAACTGACTAGCCAGAAGGAACAACAGAAAAACTTAGAGTCCTCAGCGAGCTTTCAGATCCCATCTCAGGAGTTAGCTGGCCAGATGGATCCTCAGAAGGACGTAGAGCCCAGAACAACGTATCAGATTGAGAACTTTGCACAAGCGTTCGGTTCTCAGTTCAAGTCGGGCAGCAGGGTGCCAATGACCTTTATCACGAACTCTAATGGAGAAGTGGACCATAGAGCAAGGACTTCAGTGTCAGATTTCTCAGGGTATACAAACATGATGTCTGATGTTAGTGAGCCATGTAGTACCAGAGGAAAGACCCCCACCAGCCAGAGTTACAGGTAAGGTCCCAAGAGTGACCAGGCTGGAGGTCTTCTAATGTAATTTTGTTTTATTTTGAGAACACTGCCATTGGAATGTTTCTACACGATCCTATTAAGAATAATGTAATGCCCTTTCAATGCAACTTTTCATATTTAGTTTATTTTGTTAGTGTGATTTTAGCTCTGTTTGTATTATGATTTTTAATCAAATCAATAGATTAAAATAGTTTGACATTCAAGGTGACAATGTTTAGCAATCAAATTTACATGTATAGATGGTCAGGGAATAGCCCAAAAGTTTTAAATGCAAAAAAAACAAAACAAACAAAAAAAAACAAACAAAAAAAACCGTACAAAAAAACAAAACAAAAAAAACCACACAAAAACAAAAAAACAAAAAAAAAAACTTTGTTGCTAGGATTAAGGTTATTCTAATTGCTTTACTCTCAGGAAAGTGTAATAACGCATGGGAATTCTGTACGTTATCACTGTAATGGAATATCCAATTTACAGATAGTATGATAATACATTTCATCACTTAAGTAAGGGATCGAAAACATTTCAAATTGCTCTATCTGGGCTGATACGATACACGTGTCATCATTTAAGTAAGGGATCGAAAACATTTCAAATTGCTGTCTCCATCTGGGCTGATCCAAAATTCTGAGATGTTGGCTACCTATATTTTGTTGCAGCTTTTAAATGTACTCTGAACTTCCAAACCACATTCATTCCAGCCTGGTAGAACAAATATTCTTGGATCTTTGATCAAAGCCTGGAATGATAGCTTTAATAAAAGGAAAAAAAAAAAAAAAAAAAAAAGGCACCCTCTCCTTATCCCAACTGTAACAAGGCTGTGACTCCATCAGGAGTTGATGGGAACAGTGTTGAAGTCCAAGTGGTTGATCGGTTGCAGTATTAGAACCCAAGTTGGAATTACATAATTCTTTGAAATTTGGGGTGTGTGTTATTTATTATACGTGGCCTAAAAACATTGTTCTCTGTCTCTTACTACATGTCACCCGCACTTCTGGGGTATTTTATGTTATTTTTGTTCTTAACCTGTCCTTTCTCAGAGTTCTGGGCCTTCCTTGTTCCCTCTTCTCCCTATCTGGACAGTTTCAATTTTAGAATGATTCACATTCCAATAGGTAATTTGTTATGCATTTCCTATGCCTTCCGGCATCCAAACAGTCGAATAAACATCCACCCTCCCCCTTTTTAAAAACAGAACCCACACAGATGTCCATGTATAATAAAGCCCCACATGCTCAGAGCTGTGGATATTAATAAGGTGGTAATTCCAACCGGTGACAAAGCCGATGCGAGGGGTAAGAGTGGCTTATTTAGTAATGACATCAGAACCTCTTTGTGAAATTGCAGCCTGTGTAATGTACATTTTAAAAGGGTGCGTTAGTCAGTATTGTACAGGGGTCTTGTAAAGTCATCCAAACTTGCTATGAACGCTAATTTGCCATTTGAAGCCACTGGTAGACAGTGGCTCTGCTCTAAACCACTTTTTAGCAATTGTATTTTTTTCCTGATTATATTTTTAATGTACTTTGATGTTTATGCTGATGAGTTTTTTATGTACTTTTGGTGATGTTTCAGTCTTATGTACTCTTCTGACGTCAGAAAAGTACCACTGGTTGTTTGCAGTCTAATTGTGTAATCAGCCTACCACAGGCTTCCATGTATAATAAAGTAATTAATATTGTGCAAGTGTAAAACACTTCTGTTATGAAAGCAGTGTTTGGAAAATGAGAAATTATTTAAAATGGTTACAACATACTAGTTAATTTCCTTTCCCCACTTTCCTCCCTTAAGTCTGCTCTACCAGCTAAAGGGTCACTTATTGTCATTGCAAGAACCTTAGAAAATGTGTTTAATCCTCTTAAATACACTCAGTACTAAAAAGTATGTATTTCTTATTTTGCTAAGTGCGGTAAGTTCTGTTGGGTACAGAGTACAAGCTGTAATCAAAGGATGGAGAGGACCTTTACCACTGTATCTCTTGAGCTGTATGATTTTTCTCCAGTGTTTTGTTTTATACAGGTTTTGAATTTCTTTAACTTTTATTGTGTGTACTGAATACTGCATATGTACTATTCTGATTGTTTGCTCTAGTTTACTACCAATAAAATACCTGTTAATCACAAAATTGAAGAAAGGAGATATCACTTAATATCCAGTCACATTTTTCAGATTTTTCTGTTAACTACATTTCATAAAATATTCATGTCAGTGGTATAACCTGCAGTTTAGGGACTGGAATTTTGTGTGTGTGTGTGTGTGTGTGCGTGCGCGTGTGTGTGCTGTGTTTCATGTTTCTAGGTTTATTATATTTGAAAATAGGTTGAATATTTTCTTCAGTTTGAGGCATACTATCTGGAAGAATAGGAATTTAATAGGATGGAAATCAGACCGTGTTTTATTGAAATGGGGTTAGCCATCCTAAATATTATTCTAGAGAGATTATTTATTGAGGTTTCATTTTAAATCAGATTCCAGTTTCTTTTGGTTCTAGGTGTATCCTTTTTGACTCAAAAGGTTGTAATAAAATAACAGTATGACAAATGAAAGTGGTCCCGAGCATTCTTAGTAGGGGGGAAAAAAATGTATTGCTTAATCTAAGTTTAACAGTGTTTCAAAAGGATGTAAGTATAGATATTAGAAGGAGAGAGCCAAGACATGGAATACTGAAGGTGCAGACAAGGTGTTTGAAACTTAGTAAATATGTTAAGTTTTAAAGATAAAGGGGAAAAATTGTAGGTCTGTGTAAAATCTATGAGAAAATTGTGCTTTGAAATTTAGTGACTGCAAACGTTGAAAAATCAATAAAAATATCAAAGGGTAGAATAGGTCGAGGCTTTGCCTTTTTCGTATGGGATACTATGTACAGAAGTGATAAATTATTTGTATTCAGCGTAAACATGGATTTCTCTGTAGAGAAGTATCTACTCGTGGTCCCATATGATTAGGAAAAGTAAATTTGTTTTCTCTTTGCCAGGATTATTCCCTAGATGTAGTCATTTTCTTGAACAAGAGTGCTAAGCAGAATCTCACTGATTGTGCATTGAAATCCAACTCTTGATATCTCTGCACAGACGACTTATTTCTCTGTTCTAGATGAACCCTAACATTAATTTTGTTTATTGACCCCACCCTTTTTTTTTCTTTATGTGGAATGAATATATATATCTGAATATGATATATCTGAATATATATCTATATATATATATCTGAATATGATAATTTTAAAATTAAGGTTTTTACTTCTAAGGTATTAGGGTATGAAGTAGGAAACTATGCTTTGAATTTCTGTTTTGCTGCTGTAATTTCAAGATAAGGGCTACCATAATTTAGCAGTTGCCTGTTAGTAATTTGGGAGGTAATCTCATTCAATAATGAAAACAAAAAATGTGAAAAAAAATCTGTATGATTTTTAATGTTTTTTAAAAGTTGCAGTTTACAAATATTTCTACCTCAAATTTAGTTTTCTGTATTACACTCATCAGATGAGAGGGGCATAACTTTCTGTACATCCTTGGTATCTCTCATTTTGTAGTTACCTGTCATTAGTAGCATTTAAGCCTGAACTGGGTGACAGTTTGAGCAATATGGCCTCGTGAGGACACACACAGTTCTTAGCTTCCAAATTCGTAAGTTCTTGCTGAACTGGAAAACATCCTTCAGAAAAGAATTAGCTTCCGAACTTGAAAGTTATATTTTTAGAGTGAACTGCATCTGAAGGCTGTCATTTTCAGAGTTTTATGGTCTTTGTGTGTTCTATGACACATAATGACAGGATTTCGTTTTTGAAGTGCGATGTAAGTAGTGCACTGGCACCATCCGCGCATCATGTTATACAAGATTACGCAGTAATGGTCCACAAATGTTAAGCGTCCCTCCTGGTATTTAGGAGGAGAGGTCTGGGGTGGTTTGCCAATCTGCTTGTACCTTCTATGAGATGATAAAGAGTTTCTGATAGATTTTGAGCAACGATGTTGTGTTAGTTCCACTTGTTACGTTTTTTTATGTCCTTAAGAATTTATTAATTAAAATGAACATTAGCATGAAGACAGCATCTGGTAATTCTGTTGTCTTACCCTTGATCAAAAAAACCTAACAAAAGAAAATCCTCTGTGAGATTACTGTTAGTTTTAAAAGAGACTATTACCGAAAAGAGGGCATGCACTTTTAGAATTATTTCTGCTTTGTTTGTACCTGTTTTGCTTTTTAAAAAAGTCATGACAGCATGTGAGTGTAACTTAAGTAGATTCTATTTAAATTCTTCGCGAACCTTTGGGCCCACTCTAGGGAAGAGCTGCATTGCCTTTTTAGGGTCATGGACTCTTTGGGCAGCTGATGATGGAATGGATGTCTCCCCACCCCCATACATTAGCAGAAATATATTTGCACATGAAAATTAAGAAGCCCATGTATATGCTCGCAAGAACCAGCCCCCCTCAACCTGATACAAAATTCCTAACCTGTGGACCCCAGGCTGAGAATCCTTGCTTTGGAAGGCTGCCTAAACATTGAACTTTTATTGTACAGATAACTTAGAAAGTCAATACCTAAACTTAAAAAGCATGAAATATTAATTTTTAATATTGAAATTTCTTTATCTGCTATTTAATTAGCGTTCATGGAATACGCTCAGGTTACATAAAGCCATAGAGTTTTATGATAAGCTGGTCAAATAATGAATAGAATTTATAATTCTTGTCAGTTTCTCATCTGATAAGTACCACCGAGATGCTAGACTTGACAATAGTTCACTCTTTTCCATCAACAAAGAAATGTGTTAACAGCGCATAATAACTACAGTCAACTACTGTGGTTCTTCAGTTGCACGGAAGTAGCTTCCCCCATAAGAGTATGGGCCAAAATGAAAGGCCACAGCCTTTTTGTCAAGAAGGAATAATTGTGAGTTCTTAATAACATGAAGCCTATACCTCAGGTAGCCTGAGTAACTAGCTGGGTTGAAATAACACCGTGCAAGATAAGCCTTGTAAATAAAGCATGTTTTGTGTTGAAATAGGTATCTCTTGGGAAACGTAGATAAATAGCCAGAGAAAAATGTAATGATTTGGACCTTATACTCCAAAGGAGAAAATTTGCTCCCTGTTTTGGAGTGGTGGGCAGAGGTTGTGTGTTGAGGGAGAGAGGTGGGGATATCTTAGAATGGAGAAGAAAAGGAATAGGTTTTGAAGAAAAATAGGGAATATAAAACTTAATCCAATATTGGCAGGGGTCCTGGAGAGTTTAAATGATCAGAAAGGTAAAGGAAATCTGTGATTGAAAAACTCAGTTCTTATTTTGTCATTCTTTCAGTTCAGACTTCCTTTGGTTCTTTGGTTTGGTATGAACTTTAGGACTATTGTGGAACAATTAATAAATAACTCTTAACAGACAACTGTGGTGAACTTCTGTTTACATTCCCAACCTAGGAAAAAGATGGCTAATCTTTGTGTTTATATATTATATCTTTAGTAACTCAATCACACAGCTTCCATTGGTTGGTGAGAATTTTAAATAACTCATAAAAATGATTCAAGTCAAAGTTACTGTTTTATGTGATTAAGTGAATATGCACAGAATTTAGGAATTAAAACAAAAGCTCTGAATCTATGTGCCCAACCTACCAAAAAAAAAAAGAAAGAGGAAGAAAAAAAGAACGAAATTAACAACTACAGTGTATAAAGGCATACTTGGTTATGACAAAGGAAAAGTGTGATTGTAAAAAGTTGGAAACTCCCTAATTAATTATTTTTTAAGGTTTGCATTGCAAAATGTTTAATTTTAACTTGTGACTGGCTCATCTGTTCTTTCTAGTTTAAATAAAGATCTTGTTTTATAAGCATTGTCTATTGGAAAGTTAAAAGTTTTAGTTGGGAGCTAAAGTTTTAATCTTGATTTTTGGGATGCACATTTTTAAGTCTGAAAGTGACATTTTAGATTGTTTTTTTTTTTAAAGAGTGGATTGCAAAATTGAATGACAAGATCAGCAATATAACTGTTTTATGTTTCGTTGTGCATAAACTGGGCTCTTCCTACAAGGAAGCCGAGTACAAACATGTGAAAGAGAGCTTCTTCTTTTTGAGAGGATAATGGGTATCCTTGTGGGTCTCTGTGGTAGACGGCCGTGACCCTGAGAGTGGGGACTGGAAAAATCCTTTCTGACGGAGCCGTCTCTTACTTCGTGGCCCAAACGACAAAAGTGCCTGCAAGTGATCACATTAAAAAACTTGATCTTGTACTACTTTCCACTTTTGCTATAAGTAGACCTTCAGTGAACGTCTGAAAATCGGGTTAATGTTAAGGGTTGTGTTGTTCGTAAGGTAAGTTACTGTGAAATTTTATTCCTCTGGATTTGGGAGACAGTCCCGTAGAAGTTACAAACGTTTAGTTTTTTTGTTTGTCTGTTTTTTAATGAACTCCACTAAGATATCATAGGTGCTTCTATACTCAGTCACATTTGGAATAGTAAGCTGTGTATTTTTCTTCTAGGTGTTCATGTTGGTAATTTAGTTGATCTCTTAAAGGTTTAGTTTAGAAAATCTGAAAGCATTAATTACACTCTAACATTTTACACTGCTTAATTTTTAGTAAGGAAAACAATTAGGTTATGACTAGATTTAACATAGTTTGTTCCAGATTTATTTGAATATAAAAAAACCTATAAATGTTGAACATAGTATAACTTGTTCAAAACAAAGTATTAGAACTGTTGTGACAGATTTGTCTTTGAAAGCGAAGGAAGGACTATTGTGTAAAGGAAAGAAGTAAAAGGGATCTGAGGAGATTAATATTAATGGGTGTGTTTACTCTGGTCATGTCATTAAAGGGCCTTAAAGGTCTGAATGAGATCCGTTTGGAAGACTGGCAATAGTGGTAAACTGATGTGGGTTCCTTTGGGTTACTGCTGGTGAAACACAGGAGTGTATTATGAAGACAAAATTAAACTATGATTTGGGGAAATTTCTAGAGAAGACTGGTAGAATGAGTAAAAAATTACAGCTTTTCACTCTGTTCACTCTGATTTTATTAAACCTCTAAAACAAATGGATATTTGGCAGGAAGAGCAGAGGAATATTAATGAAGGCTACAAGAGTATTTTTGCTGATGCTGCTAGTGTAAATGACCTATAAAAGGGAGGGCAGGTTGTATACGTGTTTTATTATTTAACAAGAAATGATCACTCTGGATCATATTCAGTCATCCACCCAACTGAACCAGTATTCCATCTGGAACTAAAATACGAAAACATTTTGAACAGTCTGAAAGTACTGTTTGTTAAAAACGTTCAGTACTGAAATATCAGTTGGAATTTTGGCAACTGAATGTGAGAACAGAAATTAAAAATATTTGTAGAATTGCCTTTCGTGATTCAGTGATTTTGTTTAAAGCCAGGTGTAAATAATTATTTAGATGATCAAATTTATTCTCACTACTTCCCTCCGCCCATGTACTTGCTTTGTAACGAAATATTCAGAACACAAGTTACTGGGGCTGAATATATTTCTAAAAACAAAAGAATTATATTTTCTGATGAAATACTAGCAAGAACAGATGGTGGGGACATTGCTCAGCAATAAATAAGATAAATGTGTTTAGAGCTATTAAGATTCTGAAGAGAAGGGGAAAAGTTTAGCCTGTCAATAGGAAGCAACCACTGCCTGAACGCAACTTGACTTGGGTTTTGAAAAAACCCATTTCTGATCAATGTGCCTAGAAAACTGAGCTTCACGGGACAGATACTATTTTTGAAATTCTTTGTTCACTTACGGTTTCTCCCTGTGTTTCAAGAAGACCCACTGCAGACCTTTCAGGGGACCTTCAGGTGTTGGGTGACACCAGTTCAGGCTTAGAGTAAAATGTGAGTCCAAGATCTTTTTTTGAAGAAAACTGAAAGTTTTCACTTGGTAAAATTACAGTGCATTTCTAGAAATGTCTGTTGGAAGGTGAAAATTAAACACTTTGAAGATATTGAGTAACACGTGAAATGATTTATCTTAAAAATGATCACTATAGGGTATTTGATTACAACAAAGAAAGAAAAAACTTAGTTTACACTTTGGAAATGGGTGTCAAAAAATTCTGTGATTCTTTTCTGCCATTTTTTGGATGAAACTGTTAGGTTAGTTAAAGCTTACTAACTTATTAATTTATAAATAATCTAAGTTTTAGTCACTTTTTTCTCTTTTATAAATACAGCATCACTTGATTTTACATTAGGAATAGATTTAAAAAAAGATGTTTTGATAATTGCACTTTCCTGATTTAAAGTTGCCTTTTGTAATAAAACTAAATTGAGTGTTTTACTGTTACCAGCAGCTCTCCTGAGCAAACGTACTTTTGTAAGTTGGAAACGGCGATGATCAGTGCTCCTCTTAATCTTGGTCCCAATTACATTGTCATCCACTTCGAAACTGGAGGGAGAGCTGCCTGCTCTTGAACTTGGAGTGTCCCCCCCTCCATTCAGCTACTGGTAATCTCATAATTTTCAGCTGCTCATAGTCTACCGGCTACTAAATTCAGAGGCGATGTGTGTGTGTTGCATTAAGTATTGAGTAATGTTGAGGCAGAATGACTGTGGAAAAGAAAGCTTTTGCTAATCCTTTACTGAGATCAGATAAGTCCGTCATCAGTATTTTGTATTTATTACTTATAGGGTAATCAGGAGTTAAGCTTAATATTTTTAAATATTAAACATTTCAGTGTATTACTTCCCAAACAAGACCAAAATGTATATGAACAATCATTGCATTATGAACAAGATGCCATATAAATCTGAGATTATTTAGTACTGGGGTTTGCAGACTCTCCGTGCATCTCCTCAGCCTTCGCAGCAGTACAGAGATACATGGCGTGAATTTTTCACTGGCAAATAACCCATCTAAATAGTCTTCTTCAGCCCTGATTCTTGTCTTGGGGCAAAGTTGTTTTAGATCCTGACCAAGTGCACTGTCTGGGGCCGGGTGGTGCAAAGTGGACCTGCCACGTGGGCATCACCTGGGAGCACGTTAGACCTGCAGAATCGCAACCCCACCCACCACGGGCCTGCCCCCGTCAGAAGCAGCAGCAGAGCCTCCAGGGATGTTACGATTGGAGAAGCGCTGTCCTAAAACTTCCACCATGGCTCCCACACTTCTTCCCTGGCTTTCCTTTGATGAGAAAATCAAAATCCATCTGATTCCTACAGGTCCTTAATTCGAATTTCTCCTGTTTAGTTTTTTTTTTTTCTCTCTCTCTCTTTACTTTTTTAAAGAATATTGAGATCTAATTGACATGTAACATTGCATTAGCTATTGATGTACAACACAGTGATTTGGTATACATGTGTATATATTGCAAAATGATCACCACAGTGAGTTTACTTCTTATACATCCCTCACCACACATTGTTACAGTCACTAGTTTAGTTTTTAAAAATCAATCCACCGAGCAAATACCTGGGTGCCAGGAACTGTTCTGGGTGGTAGAGGTGACAAGAGGACAAATTAAGTGCCCTGAAGTTCTAGAGGGGGAGCTGGGTGAAGAAATACACCATAGGTTATGGGGTAGAGAACTGCTGGGAAGAATGAAGGGACCAGAAAGCGAGAGTGAGGTGCGTGCTTTCCGGAGGGAAGGCCTGGAAGGGGTGACGTTGGAACCAATTCCCCAGGGAGGCGGGAGATGACCCTGGGGAAGAGACCTAGGGCGCTGCTGTTGAGCCATGAGTATAAAAAAGGGTCACGGTGGCGCGTACACTGGTGTGCCAGTCCACAGGTCCCCTGTGTGCCAGAGGTGGGAGTGCTTTCACGTCACCGGTGACGAACAGAGCCCCGGGGGAGGCTTACACCTTTGGGAGAAGTGGTGAAAGCCCTCGTGGGTCTAAGTCTCGTGGGTTTGTTTTGCTTTTAACTCTAATACCATCCTATGTCAGAGGTTAACGTGTTGGCTCCACAGTGAATAGAAGTAAAGTTACTTCATCTTCCTGGACCTGAATTTCCTCGTCTGTGAAGCAGTGCATGCAGCACCCACCCCAGGGGCTGGGACTTGTGACCGTTCTTTAACCTGCCAGGCAGCGCACGTGCTCCGTCACACCGGAGGAAAGATGGAAAAAGTGGTTCTCAACCGGGAGCAGTTCTGCCCTCCAGGGGACGATGGGTAATTTCTGGTGACAGTTTTGGCGGTCACAGCTTGGAACAAGGCTGTCTGCCACTGGCGTCTAATGGGGAGAGACCAGGGATGTTGCTAGACAGCCCCCTACGGCAAAGGATTACCCAGCACAGAATATGTCCCCCGTGCTGTCGGGGGGAAGCGGATCCAAATGGCGTCACTATTGGGGTGATTTGGGAACAGATGGTGGGAGCTTCCGGAATATCTCCATGACCTGACCAATCGCTATTTAAGAGGTGAGTCCAGGGCTTAGTGTGATTAAAGATGGGGCGATTTTTAGCAAGAAGCTTTCCTAAAAAACCTCCTTGGGCCTACCTGATTCAATTATTTAATTTTTTTTAAAATTTATTTTATTTTTTTTATTTTTATTTTTGGCTGAGCTGGGTCTTTGTTGCTGCGCATGGGCTTTCTCTAGTTGCGGCGAGTGGGCACCACTCTTCGTTGTGGTGCAGGGGCCTCTCATTGCAGTGGCCTCTCCATTTGCAGAGCACAGGCTCTAGGCGCACAGGCTCAGTAGTTGTGGCTCACGGGCTCCAGAGAGCAGGCTCAGTAGCTGTGGCACATGGGCTCAGTCGCTCCGTGGCATGTGGGATCTTCCCAGAACAGGGCTCGAACCCGTGTCTCCCGTGTCGGCAGGCGGATTCTTAACCACTGCGCCACCAGGGAAGCCCCAATGATTTAATTTTTAAGCTGGTTTTATTTTATTTTCTCTTATTTTGGCCATGCCGCTTGGCATGTGGGATCTTAGTTCCCCAACCAGGGGTAGAACCTGTGCCCCCTGCAGTGGAAGCACGGAGTCTTAACCACCGGACCGCCAGGGAAGTCCTTAAGCTTGTTTAAAGCCAATTACCCTTTTATTTCTGATCCTTGTTTTATCTGACAGTGATATTAGTTAATTGAAGGAACTTACTGCTTCTTAAATTTTAAATTAAAATCACCGATGGGGCTTCCCTGGTGGCGCAGTGGTTGAGAATCTGCCTGCTAATGCAGGGGACACGGGTTCGAGCCCTGGTCTGGGAAGATCCCACATGCCACGGAGCAGCTGGGCCCGTGAGCCACAACTACTGAGCCTGCGCGTCTGGAGCCTGTGCCCCGCGACGGGAGGGGCCGCGATAGTGAAAGGCCCGCGCACCGCGATGAAGAGCGGTCCCTGCACCGCGATGAAGAGTGGCCCCCACTTGCCTCAACTAGAGAAAGCCCTCGCATGAACCGAAGACCCAACACAGCCAAAAATAAAATAAAATAAATAAATAAAGTAGCTATAAAAAAAAAAAAAAAAAGAAAAGAAAAGTGCTTTTAAAATCACCGATGGAGAGCTTCCCTAGTGGTGCAGTGGTTAAGAATCCGCCTGCCAATGCAGGGGACAAGGGTTTGAGCCCTGGTCCGGGAAGATCCCACATGCCATGGAGCAACTAAGCCCGTGCGCCACAACTACTGAGCCTGCGCTCTAGAGCCCGCAAGCCACAACTACTGAGCCATCGTGCTGCAACTACTGAAGCCTAGTGCCTAGAGCCCGTGCTCCGCAACAAGAGAAGCCACCGCAATGAGAAACCCGCGCATCACAACAAAGAGTAGACCCCACTCGCCGCAACTAGAGAAAGCCCGCGCGCGGCAACGAAGACCCAGCGCAGCCAAAAATAAATTTAAAAATAAATTTATATAAAAAAGAATGAATGACAAAAAAAATCACTGATGGAATATTAGAGGCATCTGGAGATTTGACTGAAAGCGCTCATGATTCTGGTGTATTCTAGATAGTTTCTGGCTCACTGTGATGGTAGATTTAGGATTATTATGTGGTATTTAGAGTTTGAGGTCAGCCTAATTTCTTTAGTGAGAATAAATCTATTTGTAGTTAACTAAAATTTCTTATTATATTAATTTCTTATTTATATTTTTTTATTTTTAAAAATTTTTTTTAAAATTAATTTTTGGCTGCGTTGGGTCTTCGTTGCTGTGCGCAGGGTTTCTCTTCTTGTGGAGCGGGGGCTACTCTTCGTTGTGGTGCTCGGGCTTCTCATTGCAGTGGCTTCTCTTGTTGTGGAGCACGGGCTCTAGGCGCGCAGGCTTCAGTAGTTGTGGCACACGGGCTCAGTAGTTGTGGCTCGCGGGCTCTAGAGCGCAGGCTCAGTAGTTGTGGCGCACGGGCTTAGTTGCTCCATGGCATGTGGGATCTTCCCGGACCAGGGCTCGAACCCGTGTCCCCTGCATTGGCAGGCGGATTCTTAACCACTGCGCCACCAGGGAAGCCCTCATGTTTATATTTAAAACATCAAAACAGTGAAGGAAGAGATACCTAATCTCTCTTTTATTCCAAGACTCTCTTTTCTTTAAAAAAGTAATCTCCCTTAAAGACAAGTCTTATGTTGTATGTGTTATCTGATAATGCCTTTGTGTGGCCTCCAGTTGGGGCTGAGGAATCGAGTAGCAGTTACTGCTTCAGGTCAGCAGCAGCTACGGATGCAGATGGAGGAGGGAGGAGGCCGGTTATCTCGGTAGGAGAAGCGGTTTACACGTGACCTGCAGTGCTGGACCATCGGTCAGAATGTCTGTTTTTGGAGCTGCATAAACCCGAGGGCGCCTGATTGTCGTGTGCCCTGTCATGGTGGGATCGTATGTGCTGACACCCCAAGCACACATCCTGAAGAACCCGGTTCATGCAGTTCCACTGGCTTTTGTGGTGGTTGGGTGTTATCATTTATTGAACATCTACTTTGTGCGAAATCTGGCATACTTTGCCTCATTTAATTCTCCTGACAAGCCTGGAAGGCAGGATAATAATAATAATCTCATTTTACAGGTGAACAGATCGGGCTAGGACCCTTCCACCAGAGAAACACCAGGAATGGCGGACCAGGAATGAGAGCGTGGCTCAGATCAGACCCCTTCCACCTTCCACAGAGCTCAGCGCCCAGCCTGGCGCTGAGTTTCAGGGTAATGGACAGAAAGAGATCGAGCCCAGGGATCCAGAGACTTGAGTTCTCAAAGCAGCTCCTGGCTCCAGGGCTTTTGACCTACTGTTAAACCGTTCTAGATTACTTCTTCCCATAAATATAAAAATAGGTGCCTGCTTGGGTCTCAGGAGTGCTGTGACTGTCATAGCGGGGACAGGAAATTGCTCTGTGACAGGTAGGGCCTGTGGCCTTACTTAGAGGAGGTTGACGGCAGAACTGGGCTGGCTGGGTGTATAGGAGTGAAGCGTTTCTATTTTTACCTGTTCTTTTTTGCAGACTGTCCATGTCCTATTTGTGATTCCCCAGTTAGGTGGTGTTGCTGCTGTGCTCAGCTATTGGTTTGCAATTTTCAGTGTGTACAGTGTATAGTGCTAATATTTGCAGTTTGTACACTGGGAAAGGTTTTTTGTGGAAAGCAAATTTTATAACATGAAAAAGTAAATTGTTCTCTGTCTCTGTGATGTTCAGATTATTTTTGTAGTTTCCATTGGCGTGATGAATATAAAGGAAATTTAGTATAAATATCACCACCTTCCTCATTTTGTTTCCCCAAAATGTAACAATTTATAGAAACACTTGACTCTTCTTGTTATCCTGTCACAGCATTCTTACTTAATAAATATGAATAAGTAGATAAAAGAAAATATAATTTGCTCAGAAATGGGAATTGTATAATGATATTAGGGTTGTGTTTTTTAAATTTATTTATTCATTTATTTTGTTATTTTTGGCTGCGTTGGGTCTTCGTTGCTGCGTGTGGGCTTTCTCTAGTTTTGGTGAGCGGGGGCTACTCTTCGTTGCGGTGTCTTCTCTTGTCGCGGAGCACAGGCTCTAGGCGCGTGGGCTTCAGTAGTTGTGGTGCGTGGGCTTCAGTAGTTGTGGCACGTGGGCTCAGTAGTTGTGGCTTGCGGGCTCTAGAGTGCTGGCTCAGTAGTAGTGGCTCACGGGCTTAGTTGCTCTGTGGCATGTGGGATCTTCCAGGACCAGGGCTCAAACCTGTGTCACCTGCACTGGCAGGCGGATTCTTAACCACTGCACCACCAGGGAAGTCCTGAGGGTTGTTTATATACCATGCAGTTTGATTTGTTTTGTTTTCAGAATAACTAATTTAGAGAAAAAATAGAAAATGATATATTCAAGAGTAAAAACTCTAGTGTTTATACAGATTAACTATTTTTTGAATTATAGTCTATTGAGGAATCTTTTCTGAAGCTGTTTAATTTAGAACTTGTTTAGAGGATGAACTGAGAAATTGAAGATAATTTGAGAATAGTTTGAAATTTTTTAAAAACAAAAATGTCACATGGTTTTCTACTGCATGTGTTTATAATCTGATGACTGGTTTTTCTGGGACTTCTCACTATGTAGACAGTTAGCCCCTTTAATCTTTCCCCAAAAATAGGTTGAAAGGAAAACAAAATTTGTTTTGTATTTGGGATCTGACTTCAATATTCTAAGTAGGTGGATGTGAAGCATAAAACACCTAATTTAGGAGAATATAGACACTTCTAAATGCAAACCAGTATTTTGTTATTATCTCATTAAGAGGCAGCTCATTTTAAGGATTTAACTTGACTAGTACTTTGGGATTTTTAGCAAAACAAATTGCTTGAGATACCCGTATAAGATGAATAATAGTATCATAGTTATGTGTAACAGATTTGCTTCACTGTTGAGACTTCACATTTAACATGCTGATATACACTAATCAGTCTTTTCTAGCAGATTTAATGCCATAGACTTTTAAAAAGGTGATTTTCGGTGTTAGCTTTTTAAATACAAATTTGCCAAAAAAGAATAAGTACATGAGCATTTCTAACAGTCCAAGTTTCAGATATTCTGTGCTATTGAATAGATCCTAACATCAGCCAGGTATGTTGCAGATTTATACCACTGGTCGCAGGGGAGATCAAAAGAGTGGATCAATGTAAAATCAATCCCTGCTGGTGGTAAGCCAATTTTATATCACTTTCCTAGTGGGACGGTGTTTCCTTTGCATACAAACAGTAACAAACTAGGTAAGTTTAGGGTAAGCTGTAATGTAATGGTTTCACTTTTCAACTCAAAAATCACTCCACTTTTAGTATTTCAGTTTTAAAAATATGACAGTATTACCGCATGCCAGGCGCAACTAGCTGCTGACAGTGAAGCTCAGAACGAGACGTGGTCCTCGTCTTGACCTTCATTAAGGTCTAGTGGCAGAGAAGGGCCGAGGCAGGGAGTAATGAGAGGGAAGTGGGCGTCCTGCAGGTCCTGTAGTTGGGCATTCACCCCAGGGGCGGGGTCTCGGGACGGGAGAGCTGAGAAGGAGCTGGGCAGGCCTGAGGATGGCCTTGACCGCAGAGCAGGTGGTACCCGCGGACAGGCAGCAGGGCGGGGCCGCAGTGGGGAGGGAGTGTCGGACAGAGGGGATGGGACGGGGGTGCGGTGGTGGGAGGAAGAAGGCTGGGGGCTGGAGAGCAGCGGAGGTGGGGTGAGATGAGGAGGAGGTCCAGGGAGGAGGAGGAGGTCGAAGTCCAGCGGGGTTTAGCCCAGAGGCCGAGCAGTTCCGGGCCTCAGCGGTCTGGGTGCAGCTGTGGGGATGGGCCGGATTGGTGCAGAGGGGTCGTCGGGAACACGAGGGGCGAGGGGACGGGTGGCAGGCCACTTGGGTCTGGAAGGTTTCCAGGAAGATGGCAGGACTTGGCGAGGAGGGGCGCCGTCTCCAAAGCGTTCCTCTTAGGACCTGGGAGGTGGTGAAGAGATGTCCACCAAGAGACGTGTGGGCAGGGATGGAGCCAGTGCCCTGAGGTCCAAAAGAGTCTTAGAGGAGGGGAGAGCTTTCAGGAAGTTTTTAGAAAGGAGGTGAGTGGGATGGGGAGGACGCGACCCCGCCCAGCTCCAAGCCCCGGCGCTCCTGAATTCTCCCCATTTCAGCAGGTGGGCAGATTGCACTGAGTATATTCTCTGTCAGCCCCCAGACCCGGTTTGAGCCACCCTGGTCTCTCCATCAGACTCTCTTAACTTCCTTACCCTACTCCCTTTGTCATTTTTGCCCCTGCACAATCCGTTTCCTCTGGATAAAATCCAAACTTCCGGCGAGACCCTGCCCAGCCACGCGGCGGTCACATTTCTCAAATTCTGTCCCACGGGCTTCCCCTCTGGTCCCTGCAGGAGGCGGGCGTAGGGCCGAGCCGGACCCCGAACTGGTCCCTCCATCACCGCCTCATGGTGCTGCACGCGGCTGGGACCTTGGAAGGCGCTCCCTGAATATTTGTTACGCTAGTGAAGGGCTGCCTCCCCTCGAGAGGCTGTGGGGAGACAGGTGGAAGGGAACAGGAGGTTGGGGGTAGCAGAGTTTAATCTGGGATGTGAGTTGCCGGGGTTACAAAGGCAGGCTTTGAAGGGAGCAGTCTGGCGAGGAGAGTGGCAGTGCAGAGAGCTTGGGGTTTGTGGTGTAACAGGCTGTGTAATCACGGTGTCACAGGGAAACTCGGTGTCAACAAATGGACCAGGACTCAGTGTGGCCAAGCTGCGAACACTTCACTTGACTTCAGGCAACTCAAAACTTCTGCAGGGTTAGGGCTTGGATTAGGGCATGACTATGGAATCCTGCCCCACGTTAGTTTTTCATACTTTCCAGGAATACTTGATTTGGGGATTTAATTTTGATCCTGAGTGGGGAAGAACAGTTTGTTGTTGGTTTCATTTTTTTCTCCATTGCATTAGAAGAGAAGCTTTCAAACTTTGCCTGTGACCCCACAGTCAAAAATGCATTTTAGGGACCTCCCTGGTGGTCCAGTGGTTAGGACACAGTGCTTCCAATGCTGGGGGGGGCGCAGTTTCCATCCCTGGTTGGGGAACAACGATCCCCGTGTGCCACATGGTGTGGCCAAAAAAAATAAATAAATTTTTTTAAAAAATGCATTTTACATCACCTATGATACAAATCGTGTAATAGATACAAAGTTTTCACATAAAATATCTTTGTTGGGACTTCCCTGGTGGTGCAGTGGTTAAGACTCTGCGCTCCCAATGCAGGGGGCCCGGGTTCAATCCCCAGTCAGGGATCTAGATCCCACATGCATGCTGCAACTAAGAGTTCACATGCCACAACTAAGGAGCCCGCCAGCCGCAACTAAGGAGCCCGCCTGCCACAACTAAGACCCAGCACAACCAAATAAATAAATAAATAAATAAATGAACAGTCTCATTCTTCCAAAAAGAAAAAAAAATCTTTGTTATTGCCCTCTGATATATTTCATTCGATTTCATCTTTTAAAAAGTGCTGAAAGGGACCCACTAAAAACCAATCTATAACTTGAAAAACACTGTTCTAGAAAGTGAAGAGTGTCCCTTCCCCTGAATGATGGAGTAGCTTACATGCCTGTCTTGATTTTGTCCCCTTAGGGGGAATGAGGGAGAGAGATGGAAAGGGAGGAAAATGGGCTTCTGTTTGTGACTCTAGGTTTTACATCAATATTTAGGTCAGGTTCTGAGTATTTCTGAATGAATAAACACATAACTCGAAAGGCCCCATCCCATCCCTTTTTCCTTGCTCTATTTCCAAATGTCTGTTGCACAGGGCAATGAAATGGAGAACAAGTGACTAATTCTTTTCCTTTTATCCACATTCTGTCACTCTTAATTGTTTTTATTCGAGGGAAAAATCTTTTATTGCCAAACGTGCCATAGGTATGCCTTAATTGCAAAGTTACTATGCTGTTAAAAGCTCATATAAATCATCCTAAAGAAAGGCAAATTTTAAACACTTTCATGAAGCCTCCAGAAATTATGGGACAACATTTAGAAGCAAACATATTTTAAGTTACAGCCCTTTAGGTGAACAAAGTCCGTTAACAGTATAAGCCAAGATGCTGAAGATAAAACTCCAGAAGGTAAGGAGGACTTGGGAGCATTTTTACTTTACTGAAAGAAAGTTCAATGACTGCATATATTTTTACGTTTCTTTTGTTTTTTTCTGATTATCAAGACTATGATGTTTATTGCTAAGAAGCTGGAAGATACAAAAAAAAGAAAAAGCATTCAACACTTAGAAAACCATGTAATTAACATTTTGTCGTATTTCAGTTTTCCCTATGCACGTATCATTTTTGTCCTTTTTATGATATTTCTGTGTAATTTTAAAAATCTAGTTTGTTGCTTCCCTGTTACTGGTTGTTGGTAATTTTTCACTGCTGTGATGATGAAATATATAAAGCTCTGAATGCCTTTGTGTATACTTCTTTGTACCTGTCTCTGATAACTTTACTACGATTAAGTCTGTAAGCAGAATATAGGTTAAAGAGTTTGAATATTCTCAAGGCTTTGATACTGCTAAATTCACTGCCAGAAATGTATGCATGTGTGCTCACTCAGCTACAGTGTATGAAAGTGCCCAGATGACGCCCACTCTTTTCTTTTTTAAATTTATTTATTTTATTTATTTTTGGCTGCATTGGGTCTTCGTTGTTCCCCGCAGGCTTTCTCTAGTTGCGGCGAGCAGGGGCTACTCTTCGATGTGGTGCACAGGCTTCTCATTGCGGTGGCCTCTCTTGTTGCAGAGCACGGGCTCCAGGCACGCGGGCTTCAGTAGTTGTGGCACACGGGCTCAGTAGTTGTGGCGCACGGGTTTAGTTGCTCCGTGGCATGTGGGATCTTCCGGGACCAGGGCTCAAACCCGTGTCCCTGCGTTGGCAGGCGGATTCTTAACCACGGCGCCTCCAGGGAAGCCCCATGATGCCCACTCTTGCCAACTCCAGATGGTTCTAAGAAATGTTGCCATTTAGATAGAGGGGAAATGCAGTCGTTTTACTTTGCATTTTTGTGATTATTTCAAAGGTTGTGTTCTTAATGTTCATTGGCTGTTTTTCTTTTGTTAATGGATATTGCCTATGTTTTGATTTAAGACATCACGTAAGTTAAATACACCGTTAATGTAACCTCCCTTTGAAATGGACTAAACTTTCCTATACTGCCAGTTCGTAGTTTAAGTACAACTTTGCTGGAGGGCAGTTTATGTCAAAAGCCTTAAAATATTCATAGAGCATTTGAGCTCCCAGTTACAATTCTAGGGGTGTTTTCTATGGGAATATTGTGGATGTGTACCAAGATGAACAATGATGTTCATTCCAGCACTGTTTATAAGTGAAAAATGGAAACATTCTAGATGTCCAGACAAGCTGACTGACCCATTCTATTTCTAGAGTGCAATCATTAAAAGTGATTTTATGGGGAGTTCCCTGGCAGTCCAATGGTTAGGACTCGGCACTTTCACTGCTGTGGCCCAGGTTCAATCCCTGGCATGGCGCGACCAAAAAAAACTAAGGGAATTTGTAAAAATGGAAAGGTGCTCAATATTGATTTAGTTAAAAAAAAAAAAGCTGTAAAATATAGGATGACTTCTATTTTCTTTTCTTTTTTTTTTTTTTTTTGAGAGCCTCTGGGAACTACAGTTTTGTCTTTTATTTTATTTAATTTATTTATTTATTATTTATGGCTGTGTTGGGTCTTCGTTTCTGTGCGAGGGCTTTCTCTAGTTGTGGCAAGTGGGGGCCACTCTTCATCGCGGTGCGAGGGCCTCTCATTATCGTGGCCTCTCTTGTTGCGGAGCACAGGCTCCAGACGCGCAGGCTCAGTAATTGTGGCTCACGGGCCTAGTTGCTCCGCAGCATATGAGATCTTCCCAGACCAGGGCTCGAACCCGTGCCCCTGCATTGGCAGGCAGATTCTCAACCACTGCGCCACCAGGGAAGCCCCTATTTTCTTTTTATAAGAATAAATGCATAGGGAAAAGTCTAGAATGGTTAACAATGTGTTATGTCTGGGTGATGGGGTTGTGGGTGGTTTTTTTCCCTAAGTCTTTGCTTATCTGTGTATTCTAATTTGTCTACAGTGATACACATATGTGTAAAAATTAAAGCTCTGCAAAAGACAAAAATGAGGTGGCCTAAATTTCATAAAGTGTCAGTGTTATCCGAAACAAAAAGCACACTTGACACAGAGTTATAGAGTATATTGATACATGGTTGCTTTAGTTGGAATATTATTATGTGTTTTAAAATAAGCTAATGCAAAGTGTCTTTAAACTTACTCTCATCATTTAATTGAAATACTATTTGCTCCATCTTGAATTAATGTGAAATATAAATTCATCTTCATGACTTTCGGTAGATCTTTGTTAAAATGCTAATATGACAACTTCTGGCCCTACTCTGACTTGCGTTGTCAGTCGGCCGAGATGCTGCCTTTCCCGTGCAGAGAAGACACCTTAATCCAGTGTCCTTAGGATGTGTTCAGAGTTTTTCTAAAGTCTAGAATTGTTCTAGGATACTTCTGTGTTTGGCAAATAAATCCTATACCTTTTTGAAGGAAGATTAATTATAAAGAGAGACTGAACCGGGTTTTCTCTCTCTCTCTCTCTTTTTTTTTTTTTTACAATTTGTAAAAAACTTTTAATTTTATATTGGAGTATGGTTGATTAACAATGTTGTGAGGACTTCCCTGGCAGTGCAGTGGTTAAGAATCCGCCTGCCAATTCAGGGGACACGGGTACGAGTCCTGGTCCGGAAGATCCCACATGCCACGGAGCAACTAAGCCCGTGCGCCACAACTACTGAGCCCATGTGCCACAACTACTGAAGCCCACGCGCCTAGAGCCGGTGCTCCACAACAAGAGAAGCCACTGCAATGAGAAGCCCACGCACCGCAATGAAGAGTAGCCCCTGCTCGCCACAACTAGAGAAAGCCCGCGTGCAGCAACGAAGACCCAACGCAGCCAAAAATAAATAAATAAATAAAAATTTTTTAAAAAAGCAACAATGTTGTGATAGTTTGAGGTGTACAGCAAAGTAATTGAGTTATACATATACATGTTTCTATTCTTTTTCAAATTCTTTTCCCATTTAGGTTGCTGCATGATATTGAGTGGGTTTCTCTTTAACCACATGAATATTAAGGACTGTGACGGAAACTCATTCTAGTTGTTTATAACCTGTGTCTTTATTTAACAGAGGTGATCTGTTACATTCTTTAACACTCCCGGCTGTACTCTTGTCCTCCGCGGTGAGCAGCCCATCTGGAGTTTTGCTCTAGTTTTTGTCATCGCTGGAACTGCAGCATCCCGTTTCTTTCTCCCTCGCACAGCTATTAGCATCTGCTAGTTACCAAGAGCCACGTGGGTAGCGCGAATGTGGAGACTGCAGCGTGGCTGGAGACAGGGGGCCCCGAACCTGGTGATGAGTGACTGGGCAGGGTTGTCCATGGAGTTGAGAAAAGTGTGGAGTCTGCTTACATCCTGAAGACTGCTTCGGTAGGAACCGTTCTAGGAAATCTCAGTGCACTATTGTAAAGACGGCTTGTGCTGAACTCCACTACCGACCAACTTCTAGTAACTAGAAGCCACAAACAAATTGTGAGGCAATTGAATAAAGCTTTTTTTTTAAATTATTTATTTATTTTCATTTATTTATTTATGGCTGTGCTGGGTCTTCGTTTCTGTGCGAGGGCTTTCTCTAGTTGCGGCAAGTGGGGGCCACTCTTCATTGCGGTGCGCGGGCCTCTCATTGTCATGGCCTCTCTCGTTGCGGAGCACAGGCTCCAGACGTGCAGGCTCCAGACGCGCAGGCTCAGTAGTTGTGGCTCACGGGCCCAGTTGCTCCGCGGCATGTGGGATCTTCCCAGACCAGGGCTCGAACCCGTGTCCCCTGCATTGGCAGGCAGACTCTCAACCACTGCGCCACCGGGGAAGCCCGAATAAAGCTTTTTGTTTGTTGTGTAGCCTCTTCTTTGTTGGGCTTTCTTTTCCGCTCTCCCTTAGTTCGGATTCCCTGGTGACCCTGCAGAGCTGCACGTGGTAAGGTTTGCAGAAGGGCCCCTGCTGCTTCCCCTGGGATGTGTGGTTTGGTCTTTTTTTTTTTTTTTATATTTATTGTTTGGTTGCGCCGGGTCTTAGTTGCGGCAGGCGGGCTCCTTGGTTGTGGCATGCGTACTCGTAGTTGCGACATGCGTGTGGGATCTAGGTCCCTGGCCAGGGCTCGAACCTGGGCCCCCTGCATTGGGAGCACGGAGTCTTATCCACTGCGCCACCAGGGAAGCCCCTGGTTTGGTCTTTTCATTCTGTGATTCCCTCCCTCCATCTCCTTGAAAGAGGGCTACTCCTGATTGGCACCACGGCTGTTTCTCACTTTATTTCTTCCTATTAAATTTGTATAATATCCTCATATAGAGATTGGTCCTTTAGGGAATAGAAAAATATAAGACGTTCAGCAAAGAGCGTGGCCATGTGTCAGGGTACTGGGCTGTGCGGGACACACCTTATCAAGCTGAGCCTGGCTAGAATGGCTGGACCTCAGAGAGGGGTTAGGATCTGAACCCGACCTTCCCTGAGAGGCTCACCTCTTCTGTTACCTTCCTTCCGTGATACGGGTCCTGACCAAGAGATCTGTCACATAACAGGTAGGTCAGTACGTTCAGATTCCCTGAGTGGAAAAGAAAGAATTTTGCCCAACTTACACGTATGTAGTGAGTTCAGACTTTGTTCAGTGCTCTTAGCATGGATGTAGCAGAGCCGGTGGACAAGTGGTGCGTAGTTCCTGCCTGGCACTGTTTGAGACCCTGCGGGGGGCAGTGATGAACAGAACAGGTAATGTCCCGGCCATCAGGGTGGATAGCCAGCATCTTTAAGCTGTTTCCTGAACAGAACGTGTATTTATTTATTTATTCATTTTTTAATTTATGGCCTCGCCGCATGGCTTAGGGGATCTTAATACCCCGCCCAGGGATTGAACCCGGGCACTGGCAGTGAAAGCACTGAGTCTTAACCACTGGACCACCAGGGAATTCCCTTCTAGAATGTGTATTTAGATAGTTTTATGCATCATTACTCCAAAATGGTGCTAAGGAAACCTAAGCTATTTTGGGGGCACATCTCTTAAGCTGTCTCAGGGGACCATGACTTCCCATAAACTCCTAGGCTGGATGGACCAGTTCCTGGTATGACTTCTTTCCTGTTTCTCCACTGCTTTTCTTGACATAAACAAAAACCATAGTATTTTCACATTCATTCTGTTTTTCGCGGAACACCCAGATTACTCATGCTTCTTTCTGAGAACAGAGTGAAATCTGGGTGGAAATGTACGTAAGCAAGATGTGAACATGTTCATATTCTTTGACTTGGTAATCCCAGTCCAAGAATTTGTTTTAGAATCTAGTCAGATGTATCTGTGGTGTTATTTTTGATGGTCTCCCCTACACAAGAGATATGTCCCACAGAAGGAGCATTAAAAAAAAAATTATGGAATTTTATCAGATGGAATGTTTACCACTGAAAATTATAAATGTGAAGTGTCTGGCAACATGGAAATAAATAAAGCAAAAAGGACAAAACCCCAAATAGCATGTATACTATGAATGCAATTTAAGATTATGTTCGTGTACGGATAAGGAATGATGTACTTGGTTTGGTGCAATGGCAGTATTATGCCATTCATACTTTTTTTCTTCTTTTATACTGATTTCCATTCATGTTGCTATAATGTCTGTGCAAAAGTAAAACAGAGCCAGATGAGTTCATACCCTATGCTATACCTAATTTAGGAATGATTATTGTTGTAGGCAAAAATCTTATCTATTATATCAAACCCAGTATATGGAGAAGCTGATGAAAGCAAAAGAAACAGCTGAAAGTGAATGTTCAATCTTCTTAATTTTTAGCTAGACTTTGAACTACCATGGTGATACCATGGAACATCAGTGGGTACCGTGTCTGAATGTATCGCGAGGAGGTTGATCTGGGGTGCGTTCATCTAGGTTGTTGTGTCCCACATTCGACAAGTTGTGTGGATCGTATCAATACAATCTTCTATCCCCAAGATGACTCAAAGTAGACTCAGACCATGAACCTAAGACACCCAAGGAACCTGACCAGATTGTAAAATCAATCAATAATTCAGGGAACACAAAGTGAATGCACTGCAATTAGTGACGCTAGAATTGAACCGGCAGTAAAGTTAGAGACGGTCTAGATTCAATTTCATACCTCTGATCAGAAAAGGTCCCATTAAGTAACGTCTTTTCCTGAGAATCCAGATATAATGAAAAACTAGAGTATCCTAAAGTTACTAGGTTAGGGCAAAATGAAGAAATCTGGGGTTTCTACAGATTCACTGTTGAGTTAGTGAATTGAGTATTTTTACTATACCGGTGATAAATAAGAAACGTGACAGGACATTTATAGTTGCTTGTTAAGTTGAATAGACTTGATTCTATAGCTGGACTCCTGCAGGTGTTAATATGTCAATTAAAAAAAATGTACTCTTAGGAACGTAGGCCATACCTTAAATTTGAGAGCAGTTTGAACTTTGAACTGTTAAGATCTTTCTGAGACTCTATCTGCAATGGGGAGTCTTGGATCGTTCATCCATGGAGAATAAAGTCAATCGCTTAGAAAGCCTTTTACCAAATCTTACTTAAAAACAGAATTCCGTATTGTCCTATAGCAGCCTAGCGTAAGCAGTCTGAGAACGTGTTTACAGGGCTCTTCCTGTGGTCACTGATAAGGTATTTGCCTCGCCCTTGGATCTAGTATTCCTTTAGTCCTTCATTCATTCTTAAGAATTTGAATATCTACCAGGTACCAGGCACTGTGTCAGGTTCTGGAAGACACTGATAAGCTAGGACACTGAAGGTTCTGCTCTCCTGGGAGTAGCATTCTAGTGGGAGTAACAGATGGAGAAGAGCAAACAAGATAACTGGATTTTGATAAGTGCTGCGAAGAAGGACCCGGGACCCCGAGCCAGGGAAGGGTGTGGATGGGGGTGCTTTAGACGGGACTCTAGAAGAGTGAAGATGCATCTTGGGCAGTGGGTGTCTCATCCTAACAGTCCCAGCCTCTGAGCCCATTAGTGTGCAAAACTGAAATGGTGAATTAGGGGTGGAGGAGATTAAGGTAGGGTGGGGTCGAGGTGAGGTGCTCAAAACCTGCTAGGCAATTTGACCAAGAATCTCGTGGAACTTGAACATGACTGAGTCTACTGAGACAGCCTTTTTCGCCCCAATTTGCTTCTATTCATATTTTAGCCATCTTTTAAATGTAGCCTCTGTACCTAAATTTTAGCACCCAATTTTTAAATATAGTATGTATGTAGCCAACATCCATTTTTGGATAGAGCCTCTCCTCCGACTTGTGAAGGGAAGTACGTGTGCCTCTATAACTTCACATCACAAACCGTGTTTCTATTTTGATGAGCTCTGTTTCTTTATTTGTGCATTTATCCATTTGTTATTCAACACATATTTATTTGAGAACCTACTAGGTCCTGGAGATACTGAAGTGAACAAAATAAATAGCCTCTGGTTATGACACTTGATTGCTTTTCTTTTTCTTTCTGACTTTATCCTAATATTCTGTGAATGTCACTGCTTCATGTCATATTTGGAAGACCATCGTTATGTGACGTAAATAGATGTAGTTTACAATATGTTCTGCTCCTCTTAACCCTTAAACATATTTAGGGAATTCCCTGGTGGTCCAGTGGTTAGGACTCCGAGCTTCCACTGCAGGGGGCCCGGGTTCGATCTCTGGTCAGGGAACTAAGATCCCACATGCCGCGTGGCATGGCTAAAAAAACAAACCAACATTATTTTTATTGTCGATGATTGTGTTCTTTGGGATGTGGGTAATTTAGCTTTTATTAAGGTGATTTTGGTATGCTAGATACTCAACTCTTTTGGCCATTAGAGCGTTCTTCTTTGTTTGGGAGCATATAACCAGTTGTCCCTGACGGATTATGCGGTCCTGACATATCTGGAGGGAAGATCCAACTCCAAACACTGCGAGATAAATCATTTCCACATTCTTGCTTAAGTGGCCATTTTAGTGTGAGAAGCACATTTTCTGTTGAGCACCAGTGCCAGTGTCTCCTTGACCCAAGGTCACAGCAGTTTTTGAGCAACAGAGTCACAACGGTTTAGGAAAAGCTCCACAGATAAGAACAAATCCTGTAGAGTTTAAAATTTTCCCTTTGAAGAACTATCGACAAAAGCATTCATCTGAAACACTGTAAGTCACATATATCAGTAATGACAGTGGGGACTGTTTTCATTTCTTCTTGTTTACAGACACACCAAGACGACTGTGTCTGAGTTTACTAAGCATTAGCTGAGCAAAAGCTCTTCTTCTCTAGGCAGATTCCTGAGTTCTTAGGAACATTTTGATCTCAAAACAATGAAACAAACCGGTAGATTTTAGTAGATTTTCCCCCCATACACTTAATGCTTTTTCTAACAGATACACTCTGTGTCTCCTTTCACGTGTAAACATCAAGGACCAGTATCTGTGTGAACGCCTGTGTAGGCGGGGATCCTCCCCTGCACTGTCTGTGGGGATGATTAACCCCTTCTGGAAGCAGCCCCCAGTGCCAGGGGCAGCCCCCCGTCCCCTCCATCTACCTGAGGAGAGCCTTAGATGTGTCCAGGAGGGCGCTGCTCCTCTCGGGGTGGGGGTGGGGGTGGGGGTGGGGAAAGTCTGCTTTTGAGAAACAAACATCAAAACCAAGGTCTCACAGATGGAGACTTTCCTACCTTTGGGTCCAGTATCCAAAGTCTAGTCTAGGAAAGGCTTACTTGCCTTCCAGAGCACGAGGGGGCTGCAGGGGATGGACCCACAGCTTTTCACAAACCATTTCCTCTCTGGAAGCAGGAGGGGCCTAGGATACAGATTCTCCGACCAAGGGCGTGAGTCAGGGGTCTTCCAGAGGCGGAGCCACGTGCCTGGACGATCTCACTGTGTCTGACAGTAATGCCGACACTGGCATCGTCCCCATATCGTGACACTCTTCTTAATTCCTGTTAACGGCTGTGTAATATTTCACTAGGAAGGTGTACCGTACGTAATTAACCTATTTCCTATCATTGGGCATTTAGGTTGCTTCAGATTTTGTAGTGTACATCTTTTTTTCTTTTGGATCATCTCTGAAGATCAGTTTCCAGCAATAAGATTACCGTGTCAAAGGGAATTGACATTTTTATGACTCTTGATCCACACTGTTAAATTGCTTTACAAAAGGTTTGACCTTTTTCTTTGCGCAACTTTAAAGGTGAATCATCAGCCATGAGTCAGTGCTTAGATTCTGGGGCAGTTAATTATTATTCCCACATTAGGCAGAGAGAGATGTGTGCACGTTCGAATTTCTTCTAATTGCTTTCATTACATAGAGCTGACTTGTTGAGAAAAATGTTCCGGCTGCAGGACATTCCAAACAACAGAGCCATCACTTTTGGAAAGTTTGAATCAATCCCAATTTTGTAATCGGTTCCCAGAGTTGTTCATATTTCTCTTGGCAGGGATCACCTGTCGCTGTGGTCAAAGGCAGCTGAGTGGTTGAAGTCCTGGGGTGAGCGGGTCAAGGTGCCTATTTTAGCATTAGGTTGGCAGCCTGGGGCCAGGTGTCTGGGTATTTTGAGAGAAGTAATTTTGAAAAGTAATTTGCAATTCATAACTGCGAATAGCATCGGAACAGTCATATGCAGGCCTTCCGCGGAACTTCTCTCTCTCTCTCTCTCTTCCTCCCCCCTATACCAGTTGGAGGATAATCATGAGGTTTCAGTGAAAACACACGGATTGCAGGGAAATCAAGATGCCTGCATGCATTACAGCGCCTGTGCTTTGCAGCAAACTGCTTGACCTGGGTTCCCCCCTCTGACAAGCAAGCATGTTGGAAACAGGAGTCCCAAAGTCCTTAAGAATTTTTAGGTTTTCTGTCCAGTGGGTGACACCAGTCGTGTCTGCATTTCTGTAGCCAAAGATGTAATTTCCCCATTCACTGGTGCTGCTGTCAGGCAACAGCAGAGAAGAACAGGACGTGAGACATAAACCTATGTTTACAGTTTTCCATTTCCACCGCGAGGCTTCACGGCCTATAGACTAATAGCGAAAACTATTTTAACTCCCTGTGGCTTGAATTTACTTAGGTCATCCCTGCTCCTCATTAATATGTTAAACATAAAACCCAGGGGAAAAAAAAAAAAAAAAAGAGCATTCACTCCTGTCCAGCAGGTTGACAGGAAGTTGACCCAGTCTGTGGGACTGGTCTGGAATTTACTGGCCATGACTTTGTTTGCTGACTGCAAACAGTTTAGCATAAAAAATAGCAACCTCAGCAGCAACATCTTCAGACATGAAGGCCAATAATATTTTATTTAGCATAGCATTTTGAAAATCTAAAGGCAATTTGATAAGAGACACTTGGGCCATTTAGGGGAGGGATAAAGGGTGAAAGTGGGTTCGCTCAGGGTTCACTTCCTGTTAGCAATACTGAATTATTTTTCATTTGGTCTGTTACAAAAGTAATTATTCTCATTTCCTCCTAAGAAGGCATAGAGTCAGAAGAGAGATTTAAGCATGAGGCTGTGTGGTCACTGTAGCACGTTTATCTTTGTAGCCGCCCACAGAAGGATTTTCTGTTGATTATGGAAACCCCACCTGGAGAGGCAAGGTGAGGCTCACTCCCGCTAAACCTGAGCAGCTTACCTCACCTGTCTGGTTCTGCTTGTTGTATAGATTAGAACCAATGCAGTTAAAGCACCCAGCTGCCCTCTTGCAAGTGAGGATACTATATTTAGAGAGGAACCCAGGTCTCAGCTCTCCCCAGGGAATAGCTGCGGGAGGGTGGCCTGAAGGACCGAGACAGTTGGAAGTCGTTTTTAGCACCATAAAGCCATCCACATTCTTTCCTCAAATTCAGCTTTTTTTTTTTGAGTGTCAGGCACTGTTTCAGGTAATAGGAATATTGCTGTGAACAAAACAGACAAAGGCCCTGCCCTGCTGGGGGAGAGAGACAATAAACAAGTAAACAAACATGATTTATTTATCAGATGGAGATAAGATCTCTAAAGAAAAGGCTTGGAGACAGGGAAGAGCGCAGGGTGGGTTTGGGGCAGGGCCTTCAGGTCAAATAAGGTTGGATCAGATCCTCTCACGGGAAGACACCGGGGCCTGTCCTGCAGGAAGTGCCGGGGCTCTGAACTGGCGATGAGAATGTTGGGGGAAGACGTCCCAGAGAGAGGAGAGCATGAGCAAAGGCCCTGAGGCAGCGGCGGCAGGAGCAGCGTCCTTGGTACCGTCGCCTGCAGAGGCCGGTGTTGTTTGTGGCTGGAGCGGACAAGGAGGAGAATGGGCAGGGACTGACTAGGGAGGCGGGGGGGGGGGGGGGGGGGGGCGGTGGCCAGGCCTCAGAGAGCCGCGTAGGTTAAGATAAGGACATTCTTTGGCTTTCATTTTGAGTCAGAAGGGAAGCCATGGAGACTTTGCCTGATTTCAAGGGGGCTTTTATAGTGTGATGTAGAGTCAGGGAGGGGGGGCCAGGTGGAAGGGGGAGATCCCATAGAGCTGTGTTCTCCAATATGGTAGCCACAGGGGACTATTTTAATGAAAGTTAATTAAGTTTTTTTTTTAATTAAAAATTTAGGGACTTCTCTGGCGGTCCAGTGGTGAAGACTCCATGCTCCCACTGCAGGGGGCCGGGGTTCGATCCTGGGTCGGGGAACTAAGATCCCCCATGCCGCACAGAGGGACCAAAAAAAAAAAAAAATTTATATCCTCAGGAATTCCCTGGTGGTCCAGTGGTTAGGACTCGGCGCTTTTACCGTCGAGGGCGTGGGTTCAATCCCTGATTGGGGAACTCAGATCCTGCAAGCCGTGCAGCTCGGCCACCCCCGACCCCCCAAAGTTATATCCTCAATTGTAAAACCCACGTTTCCGGGGCTCACTTCCCACACGTAGCATCGCTAGTGGCTACTGCGTTGACAGTGGGATATAGATCATTTCCATGACCACAGGAGGTTCTATTGGACAGTGCTGAGAGAGCCTTACAGGCCTTTGTAGGGACTTCGGGTTTGCTCTGGGTAAATGGAAGGGTTTACCCACTGGAAGGCGTCAGGCAGAGGATGAACGTGCTCCAAGTTATGATCTCTGGGGCCGCCGTGTTGAGAATAGACCGTAACAGGGCAGTGGTGAGAGCTGGGGGGCCGTTAATCGTCTGGATGAGACACGATTGAGTCTTGGATGAGATGGTCCTGCTGATGATGATGAGAAATGGTTGGTGCAAATATATTTTGAAGGCAGAACCAATAGGCTTTTTGGATGGAATTGATGTGTGATTTGAGATGAAGTGCCATGGGTGATGATGGTGAGGAGAGAATGCAAAGCCCAGGCGGAGGGGGGGGGGGGTGTCCCAGGCATCTTGAACCAGGAGGGAAGGCAGGGCCGTGGGTGGAAGGAGGTCTGAGAGCCCTCCTCACCGGAAGAGGTGAGGGGCAAGACGGGTGTGTTGGAAGTTTAAGGATGGTGGTGAGTGAGCTGAAGGGAGAAACAATACAGGTGCTGGGCAGTGCTGGGGCCCATTTGAACTTGGTGGCCATGAACCCCCCTTCCTTTGGAGGTTCTCCAGCAGAGTTTGAACTGCTCACCTTCAGGTAAAGGGAAAGGAGATGCCCACATTCCTCCAGGGCTGATGGCTTCCTGGATGGATTTGCGGGAAATACAAAGGGGAAGGGAGTTTACGGGGTTGGTGAGAAGGATGTGATGACAGATTGCGGAATCTAAACTGAAGAAGGAGGAAAGTGAAAGAAGCAGAGGGCTGATGAATGGGGAGAAAGTAGACTGGAGGCTCCATCATTCCTGAGAACAGGTGGCGCTGGAGGTCAGGGAGGTTGGAAGGAGAGATGCTTATCGAAGAGCTGGATGTCCAACTCAGTGGTGGAGATGGGTCGGGCCTTTGAAATCTAGACAGATACGTCTTCATCCTAGGCTGACTTGCCAAGTCCTGGAATCCATACACTATACTCTCCCTGAGTCCTAGGATCCTACCTAAGCAGGTTTGGTAACCGAAATCCAAAGAGCATGGGATTGGGAGCCCAGAGACCTACCCCAAGTTTCCCAGCCCAGCACAGACTGGCTGCGTAACTAAGGGCCTTGAGGAAATGAACTTTCATGTCCCTCCCGTCTCTAATCTGTGACTCTGTGGCCTCACGATTGTAGTCTTTTCCCAAACACTGACCTTCAACATGGACCCTGAGGCATTTGCCTGTTAAAATGTGCAATTTTGCAAATATTTATCTGCCAATACCTCTCAGAAGAGTAAACTCTTGGAAAGCTGCCTTCCGGATCACATGACCATGCGGTCATCTGAGGGGGTGTGACGGGAATGGTATACCAGCAGCATCTGGGTTAAGTGTCCTTCAGGTCCTGGGATGGCTGGATCTTTACCTGATTTCTCTAACTGTTTCCACCTAACACGGATTTTTCTTTTCATCTTGTTTGAGCTCTATAGGAGAGCTCCTTCAGCAGAAAGGATAGAGGCTGTTCCTCTCAGAATGAGACGCGATACTGTGACCTGTGAATTCCTATGAGCATCTGAACATCTCATTGATATTTATTGAGGGGGGATTCCAGGAAGGCAGAGCTGGGCCCTGGGCCCTGGGCCCTGCCGCCTCCCCCTCCCCCTCCCCCCTCTGCCCGTCCATCACTCTTCCTTCTCTGAGCCAGAGAGAGAATTAAGAACAGTCTTAGGTAAATTTTTAACAAGATGGTCCAGCTTGGGCTTTGTAGGCTTGACTGATGAAGTAAGAGGTCGTTTTTAGCTAAAATAACCGCTTTGTTTGCACGTTTCCTCCACTGAGTTTTCTAGGGTCATTAGAATGATCTAACTGCCTTACCTGTTATTTGAATGGGGTGAACCTCTGGAGGGGCAGGAAACAAAAGGGTGTTGAAATGCAAATAGACCGCTCTGGGTTTCAGTCCCCAGCTGCAAAATAAAGCCAAAGCTGGCATCAGTGTCCCCACAGAGGTCTGTGGAAAGGCTCTAGAAAAACCTCACAAGATGTATTTCTTTTCACGCGCTGGAGTCCCAAGGTAGGTCAGAAAAACAAAAACAAAATAAAAACAAACAAAGGATTTCATACTTGGAATTTGCTCAGTGCCAGTTGAATAGCTAATTGTTTCTTGTTTTCATTCCCTCCCCACCCCCCTTTTTTTCTGCCTGAATAGATAATCCTTACAAAACATCTATTCATTCTACAAGTGAAAATTTCAGGAATACTCGATACTGACCTTGGCAAGACTAATGGACCGAGGCTGAGTGATGGATCTGTGGGTGTTGCGGCCGAGGTGCATTTTGGTGCTTTGTACGCCAGTTTGAGAATATTTTAGCAAAAGGAAAGGAAGATTTATGGTGTTTTAATGAATGAATACGATGAAGGCTTGAACTTGTAGGTGAAATGATAAGACACAACATTATTTTTATAGCTTATTTTGGATTGTTTTCGTTGCTTCAAGAAAGGACCTGCTGCTAATTAACGATGGCTCCCTTTTCTATGTCAATGTTACCACTCGCTGATATGGAAACAATTATATTTTAAGGGACATAAAATAAGGAGGTAATACAGCCTAGCAAAAAGTATACACTTTATCAGATCCTTACATAAACTTGGGCTTTTATTTGATTTCTGCTATGATCTAGCTATGCGACTTTGGGTAAGTTATTTAGCTCTCCTTTTTTTTTTTTTTAACTTATAAAACTCGAATGAGAAATATGTGATGGTGAAAAAAATTTGTAAAAGTGTTTTAAAATCCCATGAAAAAAGGCACAGTCAGAAACCACAGCGGGTTGGGTTTTTTTTTTTTTTAAGTGAAAACACCCGATCTTGTCGGTAAACCTCAATTTTAGTATGTTAGTTTATTTTTTTAAGCCATCATTTAATTTCAGGTGCTTTATGAACTTTTCAATTTGTTAATGGAAAGAAATGCCATTTACACAGGATGGCTACATAACAAATTTATTCTGGTAAAATAATCCCTTAAGTCCCTTTATACGCAGCCCCTAACTGTTGGCTTTATAAGGTCAGTCCTAGCTGACCAGCCCTCAGGCTGTCAGGAGCTCATCAAGTCCAAGATAGCACCAATTCCAGCAAATACACAGCATGGAGAGTTTTAACAGTACCCCTGATTTGAATGTAACCCAGTCTGAACAGAGGACCCTTTAAAAAAAAACTCACCAGCAATGTTACATGAATGAAGGAGATTGTTAGGTTGTATGGGTGGAGTTTAGTTACGCCTTATTAAAAAGCAAAGGTTGAAGAGTGGAATCCCTTCCATTCAGATGTTCTTAAATGATTAAGGGCTCCAACCTGCAGACCAGCTCTTATTTCTGACTGCTGACTGCTTTTCAGGGAGAAAGCTTTGGAAACTAACATTCCGGTCCCCGAGGCCTCCAAGAAGCCTAGTCCTGTGAAGGCGTAGATTCTATGGGGTTAGTGGAAGCCGGTGGCTTTAGGAACTGGGAATGCCAGGCTCCAGGCTCCTGTGTTCCAATATTGACTCTGCCCGTGAGTCACCCTGACCACTGTCTTGTGTATCCCTCTTTACAGAAGAGCTGAGACTATTGACTTTTTCAGGGGTTGCAAAACACATTACAAAAGGGTAGAAAGTCACTATGCAAACATGTAAATATGAAACATTGGAGGGGACACGCTTGAATAAAGATAAATGCATTCTTTGGATAAGTGGAAGTTTATCTTTATGAAAGACTAAGGAGTTTGGTTTCAAAAAGAGTTTTATGTTTGAAATTTTTTATTTAAACAGTGTGAGTTTGGGTCCTTATTTGCTCTAGTAATTGTGTTGTTTACTGAAAGGAAACCGTTACCAAGTTGCCTTACTAGAGTAGCTAATTGATTAGCAGAGATCAGACCCCCAGGCGTTTTAGAAAAGTACATTAAAATTTAGGAACCTGACTTTCCAAGAGGGAGACTAACATTGGTTGAGTACAGGGCACGGTCCTTGGGTTTCTCTAGGGACCTTACAAAATTGTCTGTGCGTGTGTGTGTGTGTGTGTGTGCGCGAGAGAGTGTGTGTTAAGGAAAGCAATGCAGGCAACCATTGTATTTCTCACTTTCCCTGGACAACTGTTCAGTACAGCTTGGGTTTTTGAATTCTGACTTCTTGTTGGACATCACCTGGAAATCTCATTAATAGAGCAAACCTTTCTAATATGGAGCTAGCTAAATGTTTTTTAGTTCTTTTAATGGTGTAGCCAGCCTCTCATCATTAAAAAAAAAAAAAAGAGTATAATATTTAACTCTCCTTCTTTCAGCCTTCTTTCTACTCTACTAATCCAGCTACTCCTGAAATCCTTTTAGTTTTTCCATCTGTGTCCAGCATCTCTCTTCTTATTCCCAGTAAAAACTGTACTACATTCCCATCATCCATAACTAACAACTGTTATCTTTTTTGTTACATTTGTTTCAGTTCTTTAAATGAATGAAATGTTGGCGATAAGGTCAAGTTCCCTTTAAATACTAATCCCATTCCCTCCTCTGTCCTCACCTCACGGAGCCCATGTTCAGTATGATGTGTGCTTTTAAAATATCTTATATATATTTACGTGTACTCATAATTAGTACGTTGCATTGTTTCATGAGTGTATATATATATTTATATACATGGATCCATAACTACCTATTGTTCTATGATTTGCTTACTTTCACTGAACATTGTTTTTGAGATCTATCTGTATCTATCTATCTCTATATATACACACATATTGTATGTACACACTTGTTTTTAATTGCCATCTGGTATTTCGTGATATGCATACTATCATATTTTATTAATTATTTCATTAGTGGATATGCAGATTGTTAACATTTTTTCACTAATATAAATGATGGTTGGGACTTCGCTGGTGGTCCAGTGGTTAGGACCCCGAGTTTCCAATGCAAGGGGCACAGGTTCGATTCCCGGTCGGGGAACTAAGATCCTGCATGCCGCGTGGCACTGCCAAAAAAAAAAAAAAAAAAAAAAAAGTAATAATAATAATGCTTGTATTACTTTTCCCTAAGTCAGATATAAGGAATAGTTTCCTTAGGCTTGATGTCTACATCTAGAATTGCTACCTTGTGAATATGCCCAATTTCACTTTTAAGATATAGTACCAAACTGATGTTCAACTCTTTCCCCAATGTTCTCCAATGCTGGTCGAATTATTTTTATTTATTAAAAAAAAGTCTTTTTCTTGTAATGAGAACTTTCAAGATCTAATCTCTTAGCAACTTTCAAACATACAGGACAGTATTGTCAATGCTGTGCTGTACGTGACATCCCCGGCAGACTTCTTAATTGTTGCTGATTTTAGGGGGGACGTGGTTTTCTCTTGGGTTTTCTAGCTTCACTTCCATCCACTCTATTCCAGGGTGCTCCTGGTCAAACTCTGTCGGGGGCCCTGCGCTCCTTCCAGGTCCAAGGGCAGCCAGGTCCCTGGGCAGCTGCTCCAGGGCGAGCCACTCACCACGTTCCCAGACTCAGCTTTTCCTTTTCTACCTCTGCAACTTGATCATGCTCTTCTGCGTTTCTTTATTGATTCAATAAATATTTATTGAGTTCGTTGCTTCCTGCCAGGTGCTGGGGGTATAAGGGCGAACAAGAAAGACAATATTTAGGCTGTGATGGAGCAGAGGGTGGGGAGGGGCAGAAAAGAAACCAGTAAAAATACGAACGAGATAACTCTTCATAGTTTTAAGTGCGTGAAGAAAGTAAAGTAGGAGAAGGTCAGTGAGATTTTGTATGGTGTGTGTGTTGGGGGCGTGGTGTCGGGGGTCGCGGCCATATCCACCCAGGTGGGAGCCTTAGAAGGTCAGGTACTCAGGGAGATGATCTTCCTCCTGAGATGTGGCGTGAGCCTCACTCACCGGCCGAGTCGCTGCGGAGCTGGCCCAGGTGCAAGGAAGCCCAGGGCTGCGCTCAGGGCTGAGTGGCTGGGCGGGCTAGGAGGGTGGCAGCTGCCGGGAGAGGCAGCGCCCTTTCAAGCGGTGATCCAACCCTCTGCGTAGCCATCCCTGAGTGTGCTGGCCCAGAGGATCTTTCTGGATGTCCACAGCCCAGGATGGTGCCTCACATGGCACTTTGCAAAGTGCCTTGGGATCTTGGTGTCCGTTCTTCCCAAGAGCTAATTTGCTTTCATTTTGCTGTTTTGTGTCTACCTAGAATGAGTAGGTAGAGGGGGAAAAGGTACAATACAGAGGAAGCCTGTCCTTTCTGATTTTCTGATGGAGTCACTTTGTGTTTTTTCTTTTCTTTTCTTTTCTTTTTTGGCCGCCTCATGCGGCATGTGGGATTTTTGTTCCCTGACCAGGATGGAACCTGCGCCCCCTGCAGTGGAAGTGCAGAGTCTTAACCACTGGACCACCAGGGCAGTCCCTGGAGTCACTTTGGAATGAACTGAGTTTCGGTGAAACCAACTTTCCTTTGGTGGGTCCAAGCTGACTTTCAAATAAAGTGATAAATCAAAGAAATTTAATTTTCCTTAATAATTGGTAAGACCAGTTGTAGGTCTCAACGGGACTTTTTCCACCCCACCGAGGGTTTTCCTCAGAATAACAATTAGTGATTAATACTTAATAGTAATCAACAATCTTGTTTTCGATGCTGTGCCCACTCTGAGCTTTAGCCTGTTATGAAGAAGTGATGGTGTGTTAACTGCAGTGGGGACCTTTCTCCAGCATCACCAGCTATGAAGATAACGTTGTGTAGAGAGAATGAAATACATTTTCCTATGAGTTAAGTCCCTTTATCTTCAGGAGTATCTTTGAGTTGTGTGTTAGATTTCTCTTACAGATGAAAAAACTGAGCTTCACAGAGGTCGTTACTTGTCCCCAGGTTACAGAATTAGTGAACAATTAAGCCTGCCTTTAAATTTGGGGCTTCTGACCCAAATGGCTCTGTGAAGCTGCCATGCTTTAAATAATAACATAGCAAACACCAACTACTACTATTTCTAGACACAGCCTTTGTGGTCTTGACCACTAAGATACACTGCTGATCGCTTCTTCCTTCTTTTTTTTATTTTTTTATTTTAATTTTTTAATTTTTTTTTTTTTAATTTTTATTTATTTATGGCTGTGTTGGGTCTTCGTTTCTGTGCGAGGGCTTTCTCTAGTTGCGGCGAGCGGGGGCCACTCTTCATCGCGGTGCGCGGGCCTCTCACCATCGCGGCCTCTCTTGTTGTGGAGCACAGGCTCCAGACGCGCAGCCTCAGTAATTGTGGCTCACGGGCCCAGTTGCTCCGCGGCATGTGGGATCTTCCCAGACCAGGGCTCGAACCCGTGTTCCCTGCCTTGGCAGGCAGATTCTCAACCACTGCGCCACCAGGGAAGCCCCGCTTCTTCCTTCTTTAACTCTCCTTTTCTCTGACCGTTTGTCAGACAGTGAGAGGCAATTTGTGCGGGAGGTGAGAGCACGGGCTCTGTCTGGAGCTCGACTGCCTGGGTCAAGGTCTTCCGTACCAGCTCACTAGCAGTGTGGGCAGGTTACTCATCACGTCTGTGGTTGGGTTTCCTTATTTTATTTTATTTTTTAAAATTAATTAATTAATTAATTAATTTTTGGCTGCGCTGGGTCTTTGTCGCTGCGTGCGGGCTTTCTTTAGTTGCAGCAAGCGGGGGGCTACTCTTCGTTGCGGTGTCTTCTCTTGTTGCAGAGCACAGGCTCTAGGCGCGCGGGCTTCAGTAGTTGTGGCACACGGGCTCAGTAGTTGTGGCTCGCGGGCTTAGTCGCTCCGCAGCATGTAGGATCTTCCCAGACCAGGGCTCGAACCCGTGTCCCCTGCATTGGCAGGTGGATTCGTAACCACTGCGCCACCAGGGAAGTCCCGAGTTTCCTTATTTTTAAGGTGGGGATAATAACAGTATCGACGTCCTTGGGTTCTTGTAAGGATTAAAGGGGATAATACACAAAAGGCCTAGAAGGAGCCTTGAATCTGGGGAGCTCTCAGGCGATGTTTGTGCATCTCAGGTCTCAGCTCACACATCCAGGCCTCTCCTGGTGCAGGAGCCTCCCCGGGGCACCGGACACCCCTGCCCTCCGCCTGCACCCCACCTTCCTGCCGCTTGGAGGTCCCTCCATCCCTGCACCTGGGGCTTGTCTGCTCCTTCGGGCCCTGGGCTCGAGGGCAGCACCTGGCATGCAGCTGGCCCTCAGCGCGTGTTTGTTGAGTGGCTCTCTGTCTGCTGTGTTGGTTTCCCATCCATAGGCCCTAGGAATTCCTGGTCCCTGAAACTCCATTCCCAAAGCTCCAGATATGATCCTGAATGACTCGTGAACCTCGTCTTCTAGCCCTGACCCCTCTTTCCCCCTGTCTTTCCAACTAACCATTAATAAAGCAAAATCCTGTCGGCCTCCCCAGCTCAGCCTGTTCTAAACCAAGCCCCCGCCCCGCCATCCCCAGCCTGGTTGACCACGTGGGTCTTCACCCACCCGTGGAGAAGCCTGGGAGAAAACCTGGACTCTGCCCTCCTCCGTCACCCACCCTCAGCCCATCAGCCACGCAGGCTATGCCCGGGATGCAGGCTGGAGGTCGGGAGCCAGCTTTTGGCCGGCCGCCTGACTCCTGAGCTCGCGCCCTGACCTCAGACATTTTTCTCCAGCCTCAGGGTCACAGCCCCAGTTTGGGCTGATCTGGCCCCAGTAGTTGCAACAGACTTCCACCTGATGTCTCAGACCCTGTGCCTCTCACACGGCCCCTTCTCCACCCTGTGACAAGTCTTGCGTATCTTTCTGAAATACAACTTCAGTCCTATGACTCCGCTCTTAGAAACCATGGTTGGTTCCCTTTGCATCTTTTAGTCCGAACTCCGCACGTCGCGTGAAGCCCCTCCTCGGTCTTTTCCTTCTGTCCCCTCTCCTGCCGGCTGCACCTCTGCCCCCAGGTCTCCTGCTAGAGCAGGTGAAAAGGCGGGCGCAGCACAGGCCACTCGGGGCCTAGGGCACCCTCCCTCCCCTTTGCCTACTGACATCTTTTCATCCTTCAACATTCAGCTCACAAGCCACATCCTCTGCGAAGCCTTTCAAAGAGGGCTCCCAGCAGCCCGTCCCACCAAGGCGTCGGGGGCCCGTCAGCTGGGGGAACCCGCTTCTCAATCAGAAGGGCAGTTCCCACAGCCGCCGGAGACAGAAGGTTGGACCAGGCCCAGGAGAACCACAGGAGACCGTTCCTTTCTGCCCCTCTCCGCCCCGTGAAGGGGCTGGGAAGGCCCTTCCCAGGCAGGGAGTTGTCGGCCTTCTCCGGGTCTGCCGAGGCTGGCCCGATGCCCATCGCCACCAGTGTTTGCCGAATGTATAAGGATGACACCAGACCAGAGAGCCTAAGATTTGAATGGATCCAAATCTCAGGTGTAAATTCCTCCAAACAACCAACCAACCAACAGACCAGTAGAAGCCCTTGGTTGAAATCTTGGCTTTATCACTAGAACAGTTTGCTTCTCTTAGCCTCCACTTCCTCATCTGTAAAATGGGTATAATTGTAACCACCTCCAGGGGTGGCTGAGAAGATTATAGGAGCTAATGGAAGGAAATAAGCCAGCACGGGGCCTGGCTAAGGAGTCTTTGTTTCAGACAAAGATATGTTAGCTCATCACTCTAAACAGGAACTGGGAGACAAGGTCATGTCCTAAAATAACTTTTCAAAGTTAGAATTTCATTGGGAATTTTAAAAGTTAAGACAGTTAAGAATGTCACTCATAGTTATAACAGCTTTCACCTAAGAAGATGCATTCAACTACATCTTAAAGTACTCTTTGACTGTTCACCATACAATTAGCAGTTGGGCTGGCGGTGGCGAGTGTGATCCACCGCTTGTTTTGCTGCACTTTTGTGTTTTATCAGCTCTGTTTGATCGCAGACCCAGCCGGGCATAGGGGTCACTTGGGCGAGTGTTTTAGAGATTCCTGGGCCCTACCCCACACCTACTGAATCAGAACAGGGAGCAGGAAGGGGACCGTAAATCTATATTTATAAAAACCTCCTTTGTGGTTTTGATAATCTGCAAGGTTTGGGAACCACTAGCACATATGCCACTAGAAAAGCCTAGGGCTCAATATTCTCAGCTTTATAGTCTGTGTAATTAAAAAAAAAAAAAACTAGTTTATTTGCCTTTTCGTAAACAAGATTCCATCTCTCCAGGCCTGTTTTATCTTTACTGTTTATCCTGCTGGTGGAAAAAACTGGCTCCACTTTAACAATAGGAGAAGGAAAGGTGCAAACCTCACCGTCTTCCCAACATTTTTAGCACCAGGGGGCTATTTCCCCCGTGTCCTACTGGGGCAATTTAAATGCTAATGCAGTTAAGTCCAACAATCTTTTTAGCAATCAGATTAGAATTGTTTTTTATGAAAACCTTATTTCTCTTTTCTCCATTCTATATTTATTTTATTTTATTCTATTTTTTTTGCCAGAGAAGCGTATGTTTCAATTCTTTGACATTTCAAACCTTAAATTAAAAAACAAAAAATCCCATCCTGATATCTTCTCAGCAGTATTTGCAAGAGGACAGGAAGGGATCCACCCTGTAAACCTGAGGTCTGCAGTTTGAATGTGCTGAGTCACCTGGTCTTTGCTGAGTCAAAATGTTTTGCACCCAGGAAAAGTACTGCAGACAAGTCAAACTGTGAGCTGGTATGTGGCTAATTTAAATGCCAGTAAGAAAACTGGAAAGGGCTAATGCGTCGATACAGAGTAACTTAGTATTAACTTTAAAACTTGTTTTTGGAGATTTCTAATAGCCTGGTAAGTGCTCTTTCTGATTGGTAATGTGTTGGTGAAATTCTTTAAATATTTCTTCCCGTTCTTAGAAAGGGAAAACGAATATAAATGGTATAGCAGTTGTCTTGTGTGGTTTAGAAAACAGGAGAAAGTTAGTCTTGGCCATTATTCTGAAGTTTTGCGTAATTAAGCTTCTTGAATCAGTTTTAAATAAGTAATAACAAACAAACAAAATATAGTAGTGAACCAGATATCGATAGCTGATGTCTAATTGTAGTTGAGCTTTTCGGAAGTCTGTTTTCCTATTTTGATCACGTAGTTGGATAGACCGTGAGCAGGTATGACTACAACTATATCAACAGAGGAAGTGGCAGGAAGCTACCGTTTCCTTCGAATCAGAAAGAAAGTTTATAGAACTCCTGATGGGAATGTGGACTACAGATGGAGATAAAAGTCGGAATAATTTGTCATTTGTAACTGCTATTTTATTTTTACACTATAAAGGTGGTTCCTTTAAAGTTAGTATCTGGGACTAAAGAGAGTGCAAACATTCCAGGAAGTCAGAAATGACTGTTCACCGGTATTAACCAACATCCTAAAGTCATTTCACAAGGTGGAAATTTACTATGGGGCCAGTTTACGTGGTCATCGTCCAGCGTGTTTGCGTCACGAGTGGGGAGCGGCCGCTGGTCTCTGCATGGCTGAGCCCTGGTGACCAGTGTCCCTGAACCCATCTGTGAAGTGACACAGGCGCTGCCCTGTGTGTCCGCTTCCTACGCCAGCCACGGTGCCAGGTGCCTCCACTGCCTTCTCCATCCCGGCCTCAGTCACCTACGAGGTGCAACTTGTACATTTTTTTCCTGTTTTTTTTTTTTTTTTTTTGGCCGCACCGTGTGGCATGCGGGATCTTAGTTCCCCAACCAGGGATTGAACCCTTGCCCCCTGCATTGGGAGCGTGGAGTCTTAACCATTGGACCACCAGGGAAGTCCTGAGCAGCTTGTACTTTTAATACCTTCAAGCCGAGTGTATGAAAACTCAGAGGCTAAATCATACCCACAGGACTCCTCGCCGTGGTAAAGTGAGAGTTTGCACCCAGGCAGGACCCTAAGCCCTGATGTCCCTGTGGAGAGCGCCTCTAGCTCGTACACATGACTACTCACCGGCCAGTAATGTTAAATATGGGAAGAACGGCATCAGTGGGTTGGAATCCTTGCTTTCTCTCAGTGAGCAATTTAGGGGGAAACGGCAGAAGAGCTGCAAATAACCACCCAGGAGGCTGGAGGGGCTCAGAGAAAGATTCGAACTTAGTGCGCTTTCTACTCAGAGCTAGTGTGTAATTCACAGAGCTGAAGACGTGAACTGTATTGAAAATCTGCTGTGTTTTTTTCCCAGCTTAGATTGACGGCCATAATACAACGACTTGGCATTAAGAGAACAAACAAACAAAAACCCTAGGCTACCTGCCTTTCATTTGACTCTGTCTGGAACCGGAGGCGGGCAGATATCGCCGCAGGCAGGGCAAGGACGTGGAGCGCCAGCGGTCAGCCGGGCCTGACCCGGTGCAGACGGGCGCGTCAGGCAGACACGGCTCTGAGTCTCAGTGGTTAGGAGCCCGGTGAGCTGGGACCGTTGATTTGATGCCTGAGAAATTTGGATGGTTTCTTCACAGGTCCTAGCGTGGGCTGGAGGAGACACGCAGCGAGGTGGATGTTGTCCTCTCACATCCTCAGAGGCCCAGGTATGACCAGCCCTGAGACAGGGCGTCCCGGGAGACCCTTGGAGGGGAGGGATGCTCTGAGTCAGGTGCCTGTATCCGAGTCCGTGGTCAGCTCAGGGCGGAGCTCCTTGCGGAGATGAGATGTGAGCAAAGATCTGAAGTCGTGGAGTGAGTTACCCGTGCGGGGGTCTCGGTGGGAGAGGTTTCCAGGCAGAGGAAACAGCTGAGGCAAAACAGGAAATTGCCTACTGGCAAGATTTAAGAAGAGGGACGAGGGACTCAGTGCGGCTGGAACAGAGTGAGTGAGTGGGAAAGTAGTAGAGGGTGAGGTCAGAGAGGCCAGCGGGTCAGACTACCCAGCATGTTCTCCAGGACTTTTACGACGAGAGATACGGAGTCTCTGCTGGGCTTTGAGCCGGGGAGGTGATGAAGTTTTACAAAGATCATTCTGGGCTTCCCTTGGTGGTGCAGTGGTTGAGAATCTGCCTGCCAATGCAGGGCACACGGGTTCGAGCCCTGGTCTGGGAAGATCCCACATGCTGCGGACCAACTGGGCCCGTGAGCCACAACTACTGAGCCTGCGCGTCTGGAGCCTGTGCTCCGCAACAAGAGAGGCCGCGATAGTGAGAGGCCCGCGCACCGCGATGAGGGGTGGCCCCTGCTCGCCGCAACTACAGGAAGCCCTCGCACAGAAACGAAGACCCAACACAGCCAATAAGTAAATTAAAAAAAAAAAAAAATCATTCTGATGGCTGTGTTGAGAATCAAGCCTGAAGCAGGGAGGCCCGTTAGGAGCCGGGGCAGTAATCCAGACAGGAGACGGGGAGGGATCTGACTGGGGTTCGTGACAGCAGAGGGGGTGAGAAGTGATCAGGTCCCGGGTATGTTTTGAAGGCAGACCCAGCGGGATTCCTCAGGGGCTAGACATGGGATGTTTTAGGCATGAGCATCTATGGGGATGGAGTTTGCCAACACGCGGAATGGGGAAGGAGATGTAGATGGAGCAGGTCTGGGGGGAGACCAAGACTTCGTCTTTGTCCACGTTGAGATGTCCCCTGGGTATCCAGGTGGGAAGGGAAGGGTCTGTCTGGTGACACACATTTGGAAATTGTCAACATATAAATGTTCAAAGCCTGGAGACTTACAGAGACCGCTAAGGGGGTGTGTGTGGATGGAGAAGAGAAGGGGTCAAAGGGCTGGGCTTTGGGGCATGCCAACCCTGAGAGTCCTGGAAGAAGAGTGGGGTCAGCAGAGGAGACTGGAGATGGGGCTCCCAGGGAGCTCGCGGGGAAGATGAGGGGGGAGGCTGGACGTGAGGCTGGAGGACGGGCGTCCCCCACTTGCAGTGGATGTGGGCGCTCAACGTAAGACTTTGGTTGTTTTATTTCAAGGTGATGGCGGCTGGGTGTACGGAGACCTTGCTCTCATTTGCCATGTGCAGGGCACTTTGCTAAGCACATGACATACCTTTAATCGCTTAATCTTTATACTTGCCCTGTAAGAAAGGGAGTGTCCTTATCTTCTGTACTTGAGGGAACTGGCTCAGAGGGGTCAGAGATGTCACTCAAGGTTATCTTCCAGTAACTGCCGGTAACTGCCCAGGTGGTCCTATTCCAGGGTCCCTCCTTTTAACCACTAGCCTGTCTTCTCCTGGGTCTGGCCCTTCTCAGCCAGGGGTCAGAGGGTCAGAAGCTGAGGCTTGCGTCCTTTGCCTGGAGACACCTAGCTTCACTCTGTCCCCCAGAGGAGGTGCTTTACAGGCAGAGGAAAGGGTGTCGAGTAGGGCGGTGGCTTGATGGGATTTGCTTTGGTGCATATTGATCTGGCGGCAGCAGCGTGGGAGAGAGAATGAGGGTGCTTGGGACCTGGGGAGGGAGATAGATTTGGGGCAGGTCAGCGCAGCTCTTGAGGGGCCTGAGGGCTGACGGAGCCGTGCAGCAGTCGGTGAAGGAAAGGGGTCAGCGGTCCGGGCGAGGGAAGCAATTTCAGATGTTCATCAACCACGTATATACCCTTTTCTGAAACGGATCCCCTGAGAACAAGTCCGTCTCCCACTTTACAGGAAAAGGGCACATCTCTTTGCCTGACGTGTTCTGGGGCGTGTGTAACAAACCCCTGGGCTCCAGACAAAGGGTTGATGCATGAGGACCGGGAGACACTTCCTTGCAAGTCAGGTGGTTTGGGCTGCTTGCTTTTACCACGTTGGGGGGATTGAAATGTAATTGTTTTTGGCTGCACCGTGCAGCCTGTGGGATCTTATTTCCCTGACCAGGGATCGAACCCGTGGCCCCTGCAGTGGAAGCACAGAGTCTTACTACTGGACCACCAGGGAATTCCCTAAATGTGATTTTTGAGTAGAGATGACAAAGTGATTCTGGGGCTGTGACTTGCCCAGATTTCAAAGATATGACTAACACTGCTCTGAGTAGAATACTTCATTTTTTCACTTATTATTATTATTATTATTTTGGCTGCACCATGCGGCCTGCGGGATCTTAGTTTCCCAACCAGGGACTGAACCGGAGCACCGGCAGTGAAAGTGCAGCGTCCTAACCACTGGACCACCAGGGAATTCCTGCTTCACTTACTTATTTGAAAAGAGTTTCTCAGGGATTGTGTCTATAAAAAGAAAAGCAGTGATGCCAGGTTATGCCAAAATGTTTCATTGTAATAATGAGGCATCCACAGACCCATGAGCTAATCATTGGAAAATAAACCCAGTTCCTCTCATTAAGGGATGTATTTCCAATAAGATTTTACCTTTTATGTTTAATAATTGTCAAAGTTTGCAATATACTTATGATGCTTTGATTAATTGGAATTTACTGCTGCTCAATCCAGAGGAATTTTTTGTGTGTACTTAATGAATTATGGTCACAGAAACTTTTTATTTATTTATTTTTAAAAAATTTATTTATTTATTTATGGCTGCGTTGGGTCTTCGTTGCTGTGCGTGGGCTTTCTTTAGTTGCGGCGAGCGGGGGCTACTCTTTGTTGTGGTGCGCGGGCTTCTCATTGCGGTGGCTCCTCTTGTTGCGGAGCACGGGCTCTAGGCACTCACGCGGGCTTCAGTAGTTGTGGCACGTGGGCTCAGTAGTTGTGGCGCTCGTAAATTTTAATTTTGAATTGTGTACACAGTTTGTGGATGAGATACATGAAAAGGTTATCGATAAAAGATGTTGAAGCATGAAAATAAATTTGGTTTAAAATCTGTGAGTAACACAAAACCCTGTAGACGAATGTCTATAGCAGCATTATTCATAATAGCCAAAACACAGAAACAAGCCAAATGTCCACCAACTGATGAATGACTAAACAAAATGTGGTCTATCTGTCTAGTGGGATATTATTGGAAAATAAAAAGGAATAAGCATGGATCATGCTACAACAAGGATGAGTCTTGGAAACATTACGCTACATGAAAGAAGCCAGTCACAAAAGACCACATATTGTATAATCGCATGTGTATGAAATGTCCAGAGTAAGCAAACCTATAGACAGACAATAGATTAGTGGCTGCTCAGGACTGTGGCAGGGAGTGGGGGATGGGGAGTGACTGCCAGTGGGGACAGGATTTCTTTGGGGGTAATGAAAGTGTTTTAAAAGTGATTGTGGTGATAGATGCACAGCTCTGTGATTATGCTAACAACCATGAAATTGTACACTTCAAATGGATAATTGTATGATATGTGACTTATCTGTCAATAAAACTGTTAAAAAAAATCTGTGCGGTAAGTGGAGTGGAAATGGAAGTTAAAACAGAAAGAAAGAATGATGTGCCATTTCTGGCTTTACTAAAAAGATTTGTGCATGTGCAAAACCCAGTTAACAAGATGCTTTGCAGCCATTTAAACTTGGGTTAAAACCATGTGATGCCAAAAGTAGACATTGCCTAGGGGCGTGCAGTTTGTATTTTAGGGGATTCAGGAGCAAAAGAGCTTGAAGCCCAATGGATTAGATCTCCTAAAGACAATGGCTAGATTGAGTGAGACCAAAGACTGAAGAAGGAGAATTAGAAACACCAGCCTTGGGAATTCCCTGGTGGTCCAGCTGTTAGGACTCGGTGCTTTCACTACTGGAGCCGGGGTTCAATCCCTGGTTGGGGAGGTAAGATCCCACAAACGATGCATGCAGGAGAAACTAAGAGGGGGGAGGAGAGTGGGGTGGGCGGGGCAGTTTCCAGGTTCCAGATTACATGTTCAGTAAACTCCAGGTGGAGGGGGTGTCAGACATCACCTGGGATTATTCCGGCCAAAGATGCAAAGCCATCCTCGGGGACCAGTCGGCAATGATGAGGTCATCGACCTGGCACCATCCGTTTTAATAAATTAGCTGCAGTCCAGTGCAGAGCTGGTGGCTGGAAGCAGAGTTTAGGGAGGTCAGAGGAGGTAGCAAGATGGAGGAAGTGAAGACATTGACCTCGGACCTCGCTCTTCAGAAGTTGGAACAGATAACGGGGCAGAAATTTGGTAACTCTGGGGAGAAGTGGTGTACAGGTAGTTGCTGCCACTCTAAGGATGCAATCAATTTGAGCATGTTTGCGGATGGGAGGTGAGAGGCTGGTGAGAGAGAGTGAAGTGGAGGAGAGACGTCCATCCCCGCACGGTGCAGGGCGTCCTGCAGATCAGCCAGATGGGGAGGACGCCTCCCGTGACCGCAGAGCTCCCAGCAGCTGGGGCGCCATGGTTCTAAGGGAGCCCCGTGGGAATCTGCCTGTTCTCCGCTACTTCAGACACCCCGCTCCCCAAACGGCCCATCTCCACACGGCCCACGTTCAGTGGGCGGGTGTTTACGCTACGACACGATGCGGATGGGGTGGGGGGAGTGATACGCTTGCTCCGCCGTCTTGAATTTGATTGCGGGTAAGAGCGGTTCCTCAGTATCTCGGGTTGGAGGGAACAGGAGCGCTCAGGTAAACACTTGCACTCACTTGGCTCATTGGAATGACGCTGGAAGTTAGAAGCCGAGCCTCCTCCGCTGCTCAAGGCAAGGGTCCAAGCGTGGAGGCATGGGAGCTGCCCTCGTCCAAGCCCGCGCCCCATCCCCCAACCCTCTGGGCACATGAATCATGGACCAGCGTGCAGGCCGAGACTAGGCGTCCCGTGAAGACACACAGGGCCCGCCGCGGCGCTGTTTCGTCCCTGCAGTTCTCTTGACCCCCTTTCAGCATCTTTACGCTCTTAGCAAATGCTCTCAACAATAACTGCCCCAACAAGAGAGAAGAGAGGAGGTGTTTGTTTAGTAACAGGAAGAGAGGGGCGCGGTCGGGATGAAGCATCTCGCTTTAGCATCCGCGGCAAGGCGAGGAAAGAGACCGAGCAAAGGGAATCTCTTGTCACTCACGTATCTGGAGCCGCACGGCCCATTTGAAGGTCACATTGCACATGGCAAGGTCATGGCAAGGGAACTGACGTCCTCCCCGTATATCCCCTGAATCTCCTCTATTCTCTTTCCACGGTTTTGTGTTAACGCTTGGAGAATAGAAGACTGTGGTTCCAGGTAGATGCATTTGAAGCCCCTTGGCAGTCAGTGAACAGTCTTCCAGGCTCTACTTGGGTGTAAGCATCCTAGTAGTAATGGTAACAATTATTAGCAGGGGAAATTATTTATCTTTGGTTTTTTAAAAAAAAAAAATTATTTATTTATTTGTTTGCATCGGGTCTTAGTTGAGGCACGTGGGATATTTAGTTGCAGCGCGTGGGCTTCTCTCCAGTTGTGACGTGTGGGCTCTAGGGCTCGCCAGCTTAGTTTCCCTACCAGGGATCGAACCTGCGTCCCCTGCATTTGGAAGGCGGATTCTTAACCACTGGACCACCAGGGAAGTCCCTTATCTTTGTTTTTGAATTTATACTTAGTATCATCACTGTTATTGTTACAGTGTTTTGTAGCTGGATATTAAGTTCCCTCTGTGTGTTAAGAGCCTTGAGAACACAAAGATAAATTTGTACACGGCCTCTCTAAACAGCAGTTCTTATCCAGGCGGCCATGGATCCTTGTCCTTGGTTGGAATTCAGGGGCTTTGTGAACTTGGATGGAGAAAAGATTACATGTTCAGCAAACTCCAGCTGCGATGTAGTATTTCCTTCAGAGATGAATGGTGATGGAAAACCACAGTAGTATCAGCTGTCCCTGTGACTGTCACCAGGAAATCACACGTATTTTCATATCGCATTAGAACTGTTTGCAGTTCTCTTGAAATATTGTGCATACGTATCACTACTTTGAAATAATGGTAGTTATTTGACCTACCACTAGACCTTGGCATTGAATAAAAAGGCACATATGTTATGTATTACATCAAATATGTATTTTAATGTTTTGATAACTTTTTCGTAATCAACTTTCTGCATATGCCTGTGTATTTTACCTGAATCTTTTTTTTCCCTTTTTTTTGGCCGAACCGTGCGGCTTGTGAGATGTCAGTTCCCCGACCAGGGATTGAACCCAGGCCCTTGGCAGTGAGGGTGAGGAATCCTAACCACTCGACCGCCAGGGAACTCCCTTTACTTGATTCTGAGGAGGTTTCACAAGGCTGCCAAAGGAAACCAGGGCACAGAAAAGGTTAAGAACCCCTTTAGGTGTACAGTTTGGGGCGGCGGGTGGGGGGACCAGAAGCCTGAACAGATAAAGTCGTAAGAAGTGGTGAGTGGCGGTGAGAAAAATACCCAGGAGCCACGGGGACCCGAGGAGGGGCTGTGCTCAGCCTCAGGGGCCCCTTCTGGAGAGCTCTGAGCTTCACCTGGAAGGAGGAGTGAAGAGGAGAGGGAGACGCAGGAGGTCGTTTCCAGGGAGGGAGCAGATCGGGTGCGGGGCCTCTGGGGAAGCGAGGAGTACTGGGGCTAAGTGCTGAGTACTGTGCTGAGTCCCGGAGGCTACGGGATGACTCAGAGACAGCCGAGGGGGTCGGTAAGCTCACTTTTTAAAAATAATTAATTAATTTATTTATTTATTTTTGACTGCTTTGGGTCTTTGTTGCGGTGCACGGGCTTCTCATTGAGGTGGTGTCTCTTGTTGCGGAGCACAGGATCTAGGCGCGTGGGCTTCAGTAGTTGTGGCACGCGGGCTCAGTAGTTGTGGCTCATGGGCCTAGTTGCTCCGCGGCATGTGGGATCTTCCCGGAGCAGGGCTCGAACCCGTGTCCCCTGCATTAGCAGGTGGATTCTTAACTATTGAGCCACCAGGGAAGTCCTAAGCTCACTTTTAGAACCATTTTTAATGGGGTAGGGCGGACAGTGCTCACTGTTCTTGGAGAAATTCAGTGGCATAATAAAATTTTTCAGAACAGCATCACTGATGTGTAATTCACATGCAATCAACGCACATATGTGGTGAGTCATATGTGACGTAGGTATCCACCGTGAAAACATCACAGTCAAGGTAAGGAATGCCTCCATCACGCCTCCCCCCACAGAGTGTCCTGCAGCCCCTCCGGCCTCCCATCCCCAGCACTTGCTCATCCACTTGCCTGTCTGCTTGTCTAGAGTTTTATGTGATGGACTCACAACCCACGTCCTCTTTCTGGCCTGGCTTCTTGCACTCGCTGTAACACCTCTGAGATTCAGCCAGGCTGTTGTAAATCACCAGTTCATTCCTTCTCGCTGCCGAGTAATTGTGTGCTTTAAAAAGGGGAAAACCCCAAACCCTTGTTTTCATAACAAAATGTAAAAAGGGAGCGAGGTTCCTAATCCTTATCAAATGGGAACGTGGGTTTAAGATGATTGAGAAACGCTGCGCTGGAGTGTGGTCAGAGAGCATTTCGGCCCCGGGTTCTCTTACCACCATTGCTAAATTTGAGCACATTTGGAAATATTTTAGACCTGCAAGAAGGCAGCCCCGCAGGGCATGGAAACAAGCACTCAGCTGTCTCTGCAACGACAGGCTCTCTGATGAGAGGATTAGTGAAGACACCGCCTGATGGAGTGTCCCAGAGGCACTCCGTGTCTTCTGCTGTCCTTACGCCCTCCTCATTCGGTAGATAAGGGGCAAGAGCTGTTTTCCGTGTTGCACAAATAGGAAATGAGGTTCAGTGAGCGTGTGACGATTGTTACTCAAGACAGAAGTGAGTCAGGGGCTGACTGGGAGGCCTGCTCTCCAGTCCCAGCCTTGCTGGAGGCTCGGCTTGGCTCACATTTGAAAGAAAAATGCAATAATTTCACTTTCGCTTTTGTTCTCCTTTGAGCTGTGATAGGATCTTTAAACTGGAGGAGCTAAGGTTTTCTTTTCCCCCTTTCTTCTTAAAACCTTCCCCTTTCCACGGGGTTAGGGCCAGCGTGTGCCGAGGATTCCACAGTCCAGTGCCTGTGCGCGGTGAGGCTCTTCTCCAAACATCAGGGAGACGCCGCGCCGGGTAAATCCTGGAGGTTCCCCTGGAGTGGGTAGGACGGAAGGACCAAATGAGAATTAAACGGTGTGTCTTACCCTCTTCTGGGTCATGGAAGATTTGAGAATCTGGTGAAATCGTGGGTCCTCTTTCCCAGAAAAATGCACAGATGTGCACGCACACGATTTTGCAATGATTTCAGACTGTTTAGACGCCCCAGAGCTGGTCTGTAGGAATGACCTCGGGGTGAGTAGTTTTGGCCTGAAATGAAATAGTCATGCCTTCAGGGAAACACAAAGCCATAGTCACTGATGAGACAGCGATTACAGATAAAGGCTGGGTGGGGCTGGTGGGTTGGGTGGTGTTTGGATAGACAGTCCTCTCTATCAAATAGGACTAATACCCCCCCCCCCCCCACAACTAATACCCAGCTGGGGTGGGGTGTTAGTCTCTGGGAGGCACGATTCCAGGCAGAGGGGGGCGTCTGGGGGTCGGGGGGGGGGGGACAGTGGAAGTAGGAAAGCTCCAGGGAGCCGACATGCCCAGTTTGGCTGGAGGAAGATTATGGAATCATCAGAAACAACCATAGAAAGGGAGGGAGAGGTCATATTGTGGGTGAAATGGAAAGCGAGGTGAGTACTTCTTCCCTCCCCCCCCACCCCGTAAAATATTCTGTAATTCCTTTTATTTATTTATTTACTTAACATCTCTATTGGAGTATACTTGCTTTACCATGCCTTTTATTTATTTATTTATTTTTCAGGTGGAGGTGTGGGGTGTATATAGGTGCATAATACATATTTATTGTCACAAATTAAGGATGTTGACAAAAATCAGAAATTCTCATATAATATGATCTGATCTCTGTTAATAGCTGACGTAGTTTGTTCTAGTCTGGGAACATTCTTATCCCTCTCCCAGCTCTGAGCTGCCACCCCAGTTGGAAAATAAATCCTGTGAATTTACCACAATTTAGATAACTCTTCTGTCGATGTTCTCCACGTTTATTTAAGGCTCAACATTATATCCAAGGATTTGTCTTAATTTTTTCATTTTATTTTATTATTTGGCTGCATTGGGTCTTAGTTGTGGCGCACGGGCTCTTCTTCGTGGCGTGCAGGCTTCTCTCTAGTGGAGGCGCGTGGGCTCAGTAGTTGTAGCACATGGGCTTAGTTGCTCTGCGGCATGTGGGATCTTAGTTCCCCGACCAGAGATGGAACCCACGTCCCCTGCATTGGAAGGCAGATTCTTAACCACTGGACCACCAGGGAAGACCCAGATATTTCTTAATTTTTAAAACATTTACTATTTCTTAGGCTAGATGCTTAGAGGGGGAATTATTGGGTCAATGTATATAAACTTCTGTAGAAGCCTGAGTCAGTAGCTTTTTGGAGGGTTGGCTACCTGCTGTTGGATTTTGTTCTGTTTATTTTGCTTATTTACTTTTTTCCTCTTGCTGTCCTGTGTCTGCTCCTTAGCCCATTTCTTAAATACTGGAGTCCCCCCAACCCCCGCCCCTCCTGGGCCTTTGCACTGATCCATTCTCTTCCTGATTTTCCTTGATGATCAGGCAGCCTGTGTTGAGCGCCTGTCGTGCACCAAGCATTGTGTTTAACAATATTACACATAATTTTCACCACACCCCTGTTGCATAAGGATTTATATCTTCCTTTCACAGATGCGGACTCAGAGCCGAAAGCTGCTTTCCCAAGGGGGCGTCTCTGGGTCCGTCTCGCCAGCTCTGCATCTGTAGCTTCCCTCTCTCTACCCAGCTCCAGGGCAGGCATCGCGTCACCAGTGCGGATTTCACTTGGGGTTTCCGTGGACACCAAACTGAGTCTGTCCACACTCACCTAACAACTCTGACCTCCAACCTGCTCCCATGACATCACTGAGCCCATAGGTCACCCTTGATGATGTCTTCACCCTCCTGATTCACCCCACCCGGCTTTGTGCCTAAGTTTGGCGTTGGTCTCCATCCTCCAGCCTCGAGGAGATGCCCCTATTTGAAGGCATCCCCCGCCCGGTCTGTCAGTGGGGCTGCACCTCCACGTGGTCCCCCTGCCTTCGGCTGATTTCCCTCTCGCTGTTCTCACTGGAACTTGTCCTGTCCTCTCCCCACCTTAAAAGCTGTCAGTGGCTCCCCTTTACCTTGGGAATGCAATGCAGGTTTCTTAGCGTGACGTATCCACGCGCCCTGAACGCCATCCCCTCCCCTCTGTCCCTCAGCTCCGCTCACCCTGCTGCTTTCTCTGTTTGTCTCCTGGGTTCCAATCCCAGGAACGACTTGAAGTTGTAAAGAATGGGATCCCGGCTAGGTCTCTCTGCTAATCTGTCATGTAAACTCCCACCCCAGTTTCTCGGCTAACTCCGGGGTGTCAGGACCGGGAGGTCTTAGTCCCTTCTCTTCCCCTCTGCTGCCCACCACCTCCAGTGATGACCAGATTGTATTCTCCTCATGTGATTCCTATTGTGCTTTCCCATTTCCCCCGAGTAAGGATTTTGAGGGCGGAGCCTGACTCACTCAATAGTCTTCGTGTTCCTGTGGACTTGACAGATGGTTGGGAAACGCGGTGTTGTCCCCGAGCTTCCGTGTGCTTAGTAGGATAGCTGCTCTGTCTGCCACACGGAGCAAGTGGGCTTGAGACTTTGCATCTCTGACGTTATAAGAATGTACTGCGTTAAGTCCATGAGTTAGAATTCGTTTCAATATAGTGTTCTGAATTGTTAAACTATTGCCCCATTGTAATCAGATAGCTTTTGCTAGGAACACAATCTCTCCCCCTCTTCCCCAGTTTAGTGGCTTCAAACAACCAAGTCTCTAGCTTGTGATTCTGCGGTCAGACTGTTCTGGTCTGGGCAACTCAGCTGATTTCTTCTGGGCAGGCGACTGATCTAGAGCCAGCAGTGGGTTAGATGGTGGCCAGATAACCCAGGAGGGCCCTGCTGATGTGCCTGGCAATAGGCATGTGTCTCTCCTCCAGCAGGCTAGCTTGCGCTCATTCACATGGTGGTGTTAGGGCCCCAGGTGCAGTAACCACCACCCGCCCCGCCCCCCCAGGAGTGAAGGGGATTAAAGCCACTGTTTGCATCACATTTGCTTCACAAGTCACAGGACCAACAGAGATGCAAGGGTTGGGGAAAGAGACTCTGCCTTTTGATGGGAAGGACCTTGCTATGACTGCAAGAATATGGATGTAGGGAAAAGAATTTGTGGTCATTTTTACAAACTACCTCACTGGTAATGGAATTCCGCAGTATCTGATAGATATTAGGCACTTAACAGAAATCTGGATTTTTGGATAAATTATTGGCCACTCATACACATGTATACGTATTATATTTATTTTGCAAATAGGGTCAAAGCATGCGTAGAAAAAACTGACTTTCTCTTTCCAGGTCATCTTATTTTTGGATCTTTGATGTTAGTGTTATGTAGAGCTCAGCTATTGCAGAGCTGTTAATAAAGTGTCAACATCAGTACCTCAAATGCACTTTTGGAAAAGGGAGTTCTTGAAGAATACTGAATTCAATGTAGAATTGAATTAATTAAAACAGATGACCAAAGCCTAGTATTATTGGGCTATTGCCTGGGGTGCATAAAAAGCTACAGAGGTTTGGTTTGCATTTTAAGAATACCTCATGCACGAAGCCTCTCCACATCTTCATGCTTCATTGTCATTTCTAAGGAAAACATCTACCGACTAGAATTACTTCATTTTTCTAAAGTTGTTTGCTTTTCGTTGGTGGGGTTACAATTCAAGCTGCCTAACTTGATGATTTTACAGATAAGCAAGCTGGATTTGGATTACAAAACAGTGGCTGAAATAAGGAGTCAGGTGGACGGTGTTTATCATTTTTGCATGCGAGTGTCCAGCTATCCCACTAACGCTGACACATCAGCCTGTGTGACACGAAGATGAATCAGGCAAAGCTCCCACCTCCAGGAGCTCAGTCGGTGTCGGGGAGGGAGAGACTTGAGGACGGTCCTGGAAACACGCACTGATGAAGTTTTGCAGGTTATGCAATGGAGCCTCGGTTTTTTTTAAATCCCTTCCCCCGTTCCTCCCTCCCTCCCTCCCTCCCTCCCCTCCCCCTCCCCTCCCTCCCCTCCCCCCTCCTCCTCCTTCCCCCTCCCCTTCCCCCCTCCTTCCCTTCCCTCCTCCCCTTCCCCCCTCCTTCCCTTCCCTCCTTCCTTTGGAGCCTAGATTTTTAACATGGGTTCTTTTTTTTTTATAAATTTATTTATTTATTTTATTTATTTTTGGCTGCGTTGGGTATTTGTTGCTGCGCGCGCGCTTTCTCTAGTTGCGGACAGTGGGGGCTACTCTTCGTTGCGGTGCAGAGGCTTCTCATTGCGGTGGTTTCTCTTGTTGCGGAGCAACACTACACTGTAGTGATTAACACTACAATCAAGTGAGCTTGGCAAACATTGGCTCATCCAAGATCCACATTTATTCCGTGTCACTTCCTGGTGGACCTGCATTTCATAATTAATAACCACTAATACTAACACCATTTACTGAATTTCAGTTACTTAGCAGGTACTGTGCCAGGAACTTTACATAAATTATCTAAAGTTTACAAGCATGACGCAAGATAAGTTTATTTTAAAAAATAAATTTTATTGAGACATAATTCACATCCATTGTAATTCACCCATTTAAGGTGTACAACTCAGTGGTTTGTAGTATATTCACAGGATTGTGCAACCATCACCACAATCTATTTGAGAACACATTTATTACCCCACCAAGGAACTCTGTACCCACCCATCAGCAGCCTGTCTCCATTTCTTCACAAGTCACCCAACCCGAGGCAACCACTCGTGCCTATTCTGGACATTTCATATAAATGGGATCATACAGTATGTGGTCTTTTGTGACTGACATCTTTCACATAACACAATTTGAATGTTCATCCATGTCATAGCAAGTATCAGTACCCCATACTTTTTATGGCCAAATAATATTCCATTGCACGTATATAGCACATTTTATTTATCCATTCATCAGCAGATGGACATCTGAGTTGTTTCTACTTTAGGGCTATTATAAATAATGCTGCTGTGAACATTTGTGTCCAAGTTTCTGTGTGGATGTGTGTTTTCACGTCTCTTGGATGGATCCCCAGGAAAGGAATTGCTGGGTCATACGTTAACTCTCTTCTTTTGAGGAACTGCCAGACTATTTTCCGAAGTGACCACACTGTTTTACATTCCCATCAGCTGTCTAAGAATTCTGATTTGTTCACATCATCGCCAACACTTGTCAGTATATGTCATTCTGATTATCACCAAAGATAGGTTTTGTTATCCCTATTTTTCCAATGAAGGTACCCAGGGCCTAAGCAGTTGCCAGACCATAGACAGGTACCTGGTACCCTCAGACCCCAGAGCTCGTCTGCCTGCAACCCACAGCTCTCTGACTCAACTTATCTTGTAATAATGGAAAGAGGAAAACATGGAAATTCATTTTTTTCTCAGATACTTCAGTATTTTTTTTCCTGAATTAGTTGGCAATTGAATATTTTTTTTTTAAAGTTATACAATTTTAATTAATTAATTTATTTATTTATGGCTGTGTTGGGTCTTCGTTTCTGTGCGAGGGCTTTCTCTAGTTGCGGCAAGTGGGGGCCACTCTTCATCGCGGTGCGCGGGCCTTTCATTATTGCGGCCTCTCTTGTTGCGGAGCACAGGCTCCAGACGCGCAGGCTCAGTAATTGTGGCTCACGGGCCTAGTTGCTCCGCGGCATGTGGGATCTTCCCAGACCAGGGCTCGAACCCGTGTCCCCTGCATTGGCAGGCAGATTCTCAACCACTGCGCCACCAGGGAAGCCCTGGCAATTGAATATTTTGTATGATGGATTTTTGTAAATGACTGGTATTCCTTCTATTAAATATATATGTCTGATTTAATTCTACTACCTCTTACAACAAGATTTACGTCCAGGTTTACATAGAGTACAGGTGATCAAGTGTGGTAAAGCAACCACGGAAATGTCCCTCAATTTTAGAATTTCTTAACTGTAAAATGGTAATTCTTAGCCAGAAAAAAGTGGATAAACAGACAGAAACTCAGGTGGGGATGTTTGTTCTGGGGCTCACGTCGTGGCAGCTCTTCAGATGTATCTTCACATCTTTAAACATTTACATGCAGACACATTAGCACAGCCCCAGACCAAGTAAGTTGGAATCTTCACCGTTGGCTCTGGGGTGTCTGCATTTCCAGAAGCTCCCAGGGGGATTCTGAGGCTCAGCTAAGGTTGAGAACCAGTGGTTTATATGAACAAAATGATTTGCAGAACTACGATGTTTTTGAGAAAAGTGACTGGCGGGCCTGGTTGGGCACATCCGGTGTGAATATTCTCTGTGTTTCTGTTGCCGAGGGTGGGAAGGGTACTTGGGGTGGGGGGGGTATCGGGGTGGCTTTGGCAGCTGGGAGAGGGCAGCGTGGGTAAAGTGGAAAGAGGATCGAGTAAAACAGCATCTGTTTTCAAGTCATGGTGAAACTCCCTGCTAAAGAAATGATACTCATGTGCTGTGACTTCATGCCTCCCCCAACTTGGTATTTTTTTCTTTTTTTTTCGTATTTCGCAACAGAATATAGCCATGGTTTCATGTCTTCTAGCGTTGCGTGCATTACATAGTGTATAGGCCAAGCCAGAAGCAGTCTCCCTTTTGTTTACCTACACCATGTAATTTTGTGCACAGAACAGAACTTAGAGCACACCTAGCGTGACTCTATCATTACGAATGTGAAAAAACCAAGGCCTGGAACACTAAGGTTCCGGGTCTCACATAGCAAGGCAAGGACTAGAAATGGCCGTCCTTGGCTAGAGGCTATTCCGTCTCCACCATAGTTTGTGGCCAGCCCACTGCTATATATGCAGACCCTTTCAACCCATTTTCTCTCTTTTTTTTAAAAAAAATTAATAATTAATTAATTAATTTTTGGCTGTGTTGGGTCTTCGTTTCTGTGCGAGGGCTTTCTCTAGTTGCGGCAAGCGGGGGCCACTCTTCATCGCGGTGCGCGGGCCTCTCACTGTCGCGGCCTCTCTTGTTGCGGAGCACAGGCTCCAGACGCGCAGGCTCAGTAGCTGTGGCTCACGGGCCTAGTTGCTCCGCGGCATGTGGGATCTTCCCAGACCTGGGCTCGAACCCGTGTCCCCTGCATTGGCAGGCAGATTCCCAACCACTGCGCCACCAGGGAAGCCCCCATTTTCTCTTTTTATTACATGAAGCTTTGGCAAACAAGGCTTCCATCATTCAGATGTTTTTCAAAAATTCTCTTTTTAGTTTGTTTCTGATATTTAAGAATGGCCCTGGGGTCATTTTTCTGATACCCTTCATTATCTCTCCCCCTGCCCCCAGTTTTATTGAGCTATAGTTAACATATAACATTGTATTAGCTTAAGTTGTACCCCACTTGTTATTGTTTAAAATTTCAAATCTAGAGAAAAGTTGAACGAATAATACAATGAACGTCAGTATTCTTTTTATCTAGACTGAGCAATTGTTAACATTTTGTCACGTTACCTTTCTTTTCTTTTTTTTGTAATTAATTTTTATTGGAGTATAGTTGATTTACAATGTTGTGTTAGTTTCTGCTGTACAGCAAAGTGAATCAGTTATCCATGTACATATATCCACTCTTTTTTAGATTCTTTTCCCATATAGGTCATTACAGAGTACTGAGGAGAGTTCCCTGTGCTGTCTCTGAATCTCTCTTTTCTAAACCATTTGAAAGTAAGATGCAGACATCATGACACTTACATTTTAGTAACTCCTAAAAATAAGCATCATTTTCCACATAACCATAATACAATCATCCCACTAAAGACTCTAACACTGATACAATACTATGATGGAGTATACAGTCTATATTCATTTCCCCCAATTTTCCTGTTAATGCTCTTCATGGCTTAAAAAAAAAAATCCAGGATGTAACTGAAGTTTAGGCATTGCATCTGGTTGCCATGCCTTTAGTCTCCTTTAATCGAGAACACCCCTCCCCTGCCTTTATTTTGGACTTCGGATATTGACATTTTTGAAAAATCCAGATCAGTTATTCTGCAGAATATGCGTTGATCTGGCTGCGGCCAGGTCCTCGTGGGTAGAGTCAGGGGGACAGTCGACATCCTACACGGGTGATGTGGGTCCTCTCTGAGCATCACATCAGGTGATGTCAGTGCAAGACCTGGTCACCTGGCCCAGAGGTGCCCACCAGGCTTCTTGGCTGGCCAGGTAGTAGCGGTCTCCTTTATAACTAATAAGTAATCTGTTGGATGATTCCTAGAGTTTGGGTGATTATCCTTTCTTCCAGGGACCTTTCACCCCATGGCTTTAGCATCTAAGCTGATCCTTGCCCGAGTCAATTGTTCCAGCGGTGGTTTTCCAGTAGATCTACATTTATTTGTTGGTGGCCTGTGACTGTATAATCAAGTAAAGATAATTCAGGAATTATCTAAACCTGTGACTGTTACCTTATTTGGAAAAAGGGTCTTTGCTGATATAATGAAGTTAAGGGCCTTGAGATGAGGAGATTATTCAGGTGGGCCTGAAATCCAATGACCAGTGTCCTTGGCAGAGGGAGATTTGAGACAGAGGAGAAGACACAGAGGAAGAGGTAGTGTGGCCACCAAGGAAGAAGACTTTTGTCACCTCCGTAGTTCCTCACCTGCTCGGCTCTCGTGTTTCCTTAAAGCAGGGGCTGGCGACTACAGCTCAAGGGTCGGATCCGCCATCACCTGTTTTTATGGAGCCTGTGAACTAAAAGTGGTGTTTACATTTTTAAACGGTTGGAAAAAATTAAAAGAAGAATTCACGACATGTGCAAATGATACACACTTCCCATTTCTGCGTCCAGACAAAGCTTTATTGGAGGACAGCCACACGCACATGTACACGTTGTCTCCGGCTGCTTTCCTGCAACATTGCAGACTCGACTCGTTGCAGGGAGGCTGTTTGGATGGCCAAGTCTAGAATATTGACTCTCTGGCTCTTTACAGAAAAAGTTTGCCCACCCCTGTCCTCCAGGATGGACAGAAGTTGCTTGGACACTGATAAGCCTCTCTGCTTCCTGATCTTCAACTATTCATGTGCGTATTTGACTCCACTTCACTCAAACATTTATTTATTCAACAAATATTTATTGAGCATCTACTTCTTCCGCCAAATAGGTCAAGGGGCTCAGCTCTGACTGTCCCCCTAAGCTGGTGGAGGGGTGTCCAGAGCGTTGGGGACAAGGGGCCCCAGTGGCTGAACAGTGAATCTGTGTTAATCCCTCAGCCCTACACCTCTCTGTCAAGGGGGCATGCGGTCGCTGTCGATGGGAAGAAGGCTCGTGCATCCGTGGGGCTGACCCTACACCTTGGGCAGGATCGGCCCTGAAGCGGGTGGGCAGGCTCTGCTCCTGAGAGGAGGATTTTCTAATCCTTCTCAGTTTGGGCTCACCTGTCACTCGGCAAGGCTCAGAAGCCCTGCTCTCTGCCTGTGCCTCCCTGTCTCCACCTGGGGTTGTAAATACATCTGAAAGAGCCGCAGAGGCCCCTTTTTCCTCTTCCGCCACGGTTTCCATTTCCTGTCCCCCGTCCCAGCTGTTACAACTACACTAGCTAAGGAGGAGCTTGGAGGAACAAGAAATAAGAGCAGTCAGCTAGGTGCCCAGGACAAGCACCCTCAGTGCTTTTACAGGCACTGCCGTTTTTAATCTTTTCATTAAAATCTTTTCTTTAAATGGTAGGTACTTTTATTGTTCTCCTATTTTACAGGTGACAAAACTGAGGCTCAGAGAGGTGAAGGAATTGGCCCAAGGGAACATGGCTGTGAAGCAGGGAGCCTGGAATTTGAACACAGGCGGTTTGATCTCGTGGGGACAGGCCGAGCATGTGGGCATATCCCGTGACCTGAAAGCTGTGTGGGTAGAAACTGTGGCTCTTTTTTCTGTAATGGCATTTTTGGTCACGCCCTCAGGTACATGCCAAGGAGAAAATTGGTCGCTCAGGCTGACCATCATCTACCAAAGGGACTTGAAAGTCCTAACAGGCCAGAAACTGCATGAAGGACGGAAGGACTGACAGACGTGCTTTCTGCTGGGGTGGGGTTGTCATCACTTTGTAAAGTTAAAACATCGCGACAACCCAGGATGTTTCTCAGCTCGAACCCTGAGTGTCCAGAATATCAGGGACCATACCTTTAGCAGAACCGACCAGCCCAGCAATGCCTGAGGTGTCTGTGGAATGTTAATCACATTTCTAGAAAAGGGGGAGTGGTCAGATAAGGATGGGGAATGTGGAGGCTGGCAAAGCCAGGTAGGATTCTCGACAGAGACTCCCGTGGCCCTCGGGCAGGGACAGGGGACGCTGTACACAGCGGGGACCAGACTCAGCCACGTCCCTGCCCACCTCAGGGCACAGGACAGGTGCTCCTGGGTAATGCTGCCTCGGGCCTCGTTCTTTCCATTTTAGCTTAAGCCCCAAACAGGGAGGAGGGATAAATTGGGAATTGAGATTAACAGATCCACACCACTAAATATAAAATAGATAAACAAGGACCTACTGTATAGCACAGGGAACTATAGTCAATATCTTGCAATAACATCATGGAAAAGAATCCGAAAAAGAATATATATAAAACTGAATCACTTTGCGGTACACCTGAAACATTGTCAATCAACTATACTTCAATTAAAACAAACAAACAAACAAACTAATATAGGCCAGCCCTAGAAGGTTTTAGAAGAAAAATTAAATATTCCTCAATTTTTAAGAATTAGTAAAAGAAGATAATTTTATTTATTTATTTTTTTATTGAAGTATAGTTGATTGACAATGTTGATTTCTGCTGTACAGCAAAGTGACTCAGTTCTACACATATATACATTCTTCTTTCATAATTTGGTTTCTTGAGTTTTTATTTTTATCTATTTATTTTTATTTTTATTCTTTTAATTTTTATTAATAATTTGTTTTTAAAGATTAAATAAAATTATAGTATTCAGAAAAGAACAACAACAAAAAGAAGTCCCAAACACTTGAGTGAGTACAGAAAAGTCTGCGTCCTGTGTCAGTTCGCTGCTGTTTCTAGGCTGGGAGGGGATGAGGGTCACACCATGTTTCCTGGTTCTGTAAACACTTTGTTAGGAAAGTTTTGTAGAAATTAATAATCAGACACGATATTAATAATACAGAATTAGCTTGGAGTTTCCCGAGAATTTTTCGGTTACAGTTACTGTGATGTCTCAGTAAAAATCAAAGTAAACTGGATCATATAAACCTTTCTCAAGTGTCAATGTTTTCTGTATTTTAGTTTGTCCAACCCTCTACATAGTGTTCAAAATATCAGGACCCCAGAATATAAAGCATGCTTTGATTCAAATGATAGATGCAAAATACACATTTGTGCAACTCCGATGTGGGAATTGCAGCCCCTGTGCTATGGCACAGTCAACATGGGAATATGTGGAATTTTCTTGTCGTTTTCAGGAAATAAGGTGTCATTGTTAGGACGGTTTCCTGTGGTAAAAAAAATTCTCTAATTTGGTTTTAAAATAGCAGCCTTAGATGTTGTTTTTGACTCAGAAATCCATAGGAAATCTAAAATTGTATCTTTTTTTTTTTTTTCTTTTTATGTGTGTGCTTGTGTGTGTGTGGAAGAATTTTCCGTATTTTCCACAGACAAGAAATGAGCTGCTTCTATTCCTGGTAGCGAACAATGCGATGATGTTGGTATTTTCTGCACGCACGTGTGCAGACGCCCTGGCATGAGAAGGAGGGAGACTCTGTGTTGGTTTTGGTGACGGGTTGCTTTCTCATTCCGTGAGTCCTGGTCGTGAGAGCTGCTCAGCCCAGCGGCCTTCAGGTTATAATCTGTGGCCGTCAGACGGCTTTTTAACTTGAAGCTTCTCTGGCTTGGACCTCAGGACAGGCTTGCCCTTAAAAACAGAGCTAACCATGTCTGGTTTGCTTGAGCCATGCCTTATTTTTTTTAAGGAAGAGGTAGTCTGTCCTTAGTTCCTTTACATAAAGTGTCAGGGAAGTAAATACTTTGCAAAAGTCTTTGCAGTGTCATTAGAGAAGTTAAATACTGAAGATTCAAAACCTAATCAGAGCGTTCTTTAAAAACAAAAAAGAAAAAGGCCAGCCAGGGAGGAAGCATTGCTGTTTGTGGGACGGGGACTGAGAGACTGCCGCTCTGGGGGAGGGGAGGTGGTGCTTTTTGCGGGGGGGGGGGGGGCGGAGGGGGGCAGGGGACGGGGCGGGGAGTTGATGCCAAGGCTCTCTCAGAGCTGTGGGCACCAGACCAGGTATTCAGGACCTCACAACCCCGTGGTCTTCTCTTACCTTTTTTTTTTTTAAATTGTGGTACAGTATATATGACACAATTCACCAATTTAACCGTTTTAAAGTGTTCCAATTCAGTGGCATCTAGCACGTTCACCATGTCGTGCGACCATCACCATGATCGAATTCCAGAGCATTTCCACCCCGGCAGGAGACCCGCCCCGTTAAGTCCTCCCCCATCTCTCCCTGCCCCGCGCCCGCCTTTCATCTATGGATTCGGATTCGCCTCTTCTGGGCATTTCCCACAAGCGGAATCATGCAATATGTGGCTTTTGATCTGGCTTCTTTCACATAGCATGTGTTTCCTAGGTTCATCCCTGTTGCAGCGTGTGTCAGTACTTCATGCCTTTTTATGGCTGAATAATATTCAGTTGTATGGATGGACCACATTTCATTCATCCATTCACCCCTTGAGGACATCTGGGTTGTTTCCACCTTTTGTCTGTTGTAAATAATGCTGCTATGAACATCCATGTGCAAGTTATTATTTGAAAGCCTGTTTTTAATTCTTTCGGGTACACACCTAGAAGTGGAATTGCTGGATCATGTGGTAGTTCTATGTTTAACTTATTGAGAAACCACCAGACTGTCTTTTCTCTTGCCTTTTAATTGCTTATTTTTTTAAAAAAATTTATTTATTTATTTGGTTGTGCTGGGTCTTAGTTGTGGCAAGTGGGCTCCTTAGTTGCGGCTCACCGGCTCCTTTCTTGTGGCACGTGGGCTCCTTAGTTGTAGCAGGTGAACTCTTAGTTGCGGCATGCATGTGGGATCTAGCTCCCTGACCAGGGATCGAACCCGGGACCCCTGCATTGGGAGGGTGGAGTCTTAACCATTGCGCCACCAGGGAAGTCCTTCTCTTGCTTTTTAAATGCCCCTCTTACAATAAAAATTTACTGCACAATTGATATTACAAAATAAATTACGGGATGTGTTAAAGAATGGTTATATTTCTAGACTGAATATTAAAAGTCTAAGAGGTTTCTTTGGGGCCAGAATGCACTCAGAATAGTTTGCTAAATGAACAAGCAAACACAAACCACTTTGTATTTACTTCCTGGCAGAGTTGGCTTTTTCCTACAATATTCAGCCTTTTGCAAAATCCAGCATCTCTTAAGAGGATGGTTATAAATCGATTATACGGTCACTGCCCACTTTGGTTTTATACTTTCTGGGTCAGATGGCAGCCCTCTAATCTCCTTCGTGATTTGGGTGGATACAGAGTAATCCCAGGGCAGATCGAGTTAGCGCTCATCTTCCATTTTATGCTGAGTTCTGCTTAAATGTCACGGCTCCCCAAGGCAGGTAGATGGGAAATAACATGATTACAGATAAAACTGATGATCTCCCAACATCACATTGGCTGGCGACTTCCTGGTGGAAGTGGACATAGCGAAGATTGGGGCGTTTGCCTGCCTGGGACACAGTGAGCTCACAGGAGGGGACTGGCCCATCCCTGTAGGGGCAGCTCCCACCCCCCAACTCCTCCCTGGTCCAGCCTCTCCAGCTCCCTGGATTTTGGGAAATAGTTTGAGGGCGCTTCTCCACGAGGGGTCTGCTCTCACCCAAAGCACTCAGTAATCAATATGGCGCAGGCATCAGCCAGTCGGCACAGAGGATGTGGGCCAGGGAAGGAGGCACAAGGTTCTGGAAGCCCCCCAGGGCTCAGACTCCATGCAGTAGTTGCTGGAACATGGGCTGGTCTCAGGGTTCTGGGGTTCAAGATGAAGAGGAGTGGCCCTGGGAGGGAGTGTTAGGGTATTGACTATTTATCAACTGACACACAAGTATTTTAATATTTTAACAGCTAGCATGGCTGTCCTGCCAGGCTTGGAGGATTTATCACTAGAAACTATGCTGATACTCCCCCTGCCCAACCATCCTTCGCCGGGAATCTTCAGGACCACGAGTCTGCTGTCCTACCCACTGTCTTTCCACAGGAAGTAGTTACCCCTTTTCCTACTGGGGAGGGTGCTATTTTGCCTACTTACCTGAGGCTCTGACTGTGAAGCGACGCCCACCCTACCCAGATGAGTCCAGGAGGGCCACCACCATGACTAGTGATTCCTTGTACCAGCAGGAACTCCCTACTCCATGTTTTATCGCAGCCTTTTTCTTTTTTTTAAAATTAATTAATTAATTTATATTTTTGGCTGCATTGGGTCTTCGTTGCTGCACGCGGGCTTTCTCTAGTTGTGGCGAGCGGGGGCTACTCTTTGTTGTGGTGCACGGGCTTCTCACTGCGGTGGCTTCTCTTGTTGTGGAGCACGGGCTCTAGGAGTGCAGGCTTCAGTAGTTGTGGCACGCGGGCTTAGTTGCTCTGCAGCATGTGGGATCTTCCTGGACCAGGGCTCGAACCCGTGTCCCCTGCATTGGCAGGCAGATTCCTAACCGCTGCGCCACCAGGGAAGCCCCAAAGCTTCTTTTTTATTTACAATGTCTTTTCATACCTTCCTCCCTGCACACAGGAACATGTGTTCTCCCCAAAATATGCCCTGTCAGTCATCATCTCCATCTCACCATTGCCTCCATGTGATCGTTGGTTAAAATCCTTTCATACTGGCTGATTATTCTTTCAGGGTCACAGGCTGTCCTTTTTTGGAGGCTGGGGAGAGGGTGGGTGACCCGAGCTGTGCAGTCAGCCTTTTTCAGGGTTGATGTGGACCCCTGGAGAGGGACTCTGGGACCATCGACTCCAAGGCTGCCTGGCCATTCATTCCAGGACTTGGAAAAACCTATCTGAGAACAACTTCCCACAGGAGGTGAAGGGTGGGAAGATGTGCCCTGGAGGCACCAGCTGAGCCCTGGCCTCAGCCGTGGTCTTCTCCGCCACTGGGGATGGTCAAGTCCCTTTTTTGCTTCAATTATTTTGAATTAGATTTTTTGTCACTTACGAGAAGGAGGTGGCATGTCTTTCAAGGCACAGGTCACGCACCAGCTCAGGTCTCCCTCAGCTCAGGTCATCACCTGCCTCCTTCCCCCGTGGCTCTCTGTTTGCTCTGGCACTGCGCTGGGATGTGCAGTTTGTGTACGAGCTTCATCCTGCAAGAGTCAGGGCCCCTGCAGGCCGGATCCGGGAGGGTCAAGGCCAGGCTGCACCGGTGGTGAGGCTCTGAGTACCGCTCGTTCTTTGGTGACATTGGGCAGAGGGAGCGGGGCGGGCTGGTGGGCGAGGGGTCGGGTGCTGGGCTCAGGTGGCTCCAGAGGGCTCCAGAAAGCTCCAGAAGAAAAAAAACTCAGCCCCCGGTGGCTGAGAGCATTTGCATTTACAGACAAAGGGGAGCCAGGGGAGAAGGAAGGACCAGCAAGAGGGCTGGGGTGAGGGGTGTGGAGAGTTACTCAGAGACACAAATGGGAGAAAAGAGAATGGATTAAGATATGGTGACATTTTAACACGGAGAGGAAGGAATACACACGTCATGATTTTAATCTCTGCAAAGCAGCAAATCATCAATTTACCAGATGTGTTTTAATCTAAGACTATTTTCCTTAAAACTGCCTTGAGGGTCAAACAGCCACGTCTTTATTTTCCCTCTAAGAGGAGGTCGCCTCTCACCAACTCCTAAGGGGTTTCCTTGCCCGTGTTCTCTTCCCACCCCAATTGACGCTCTGTCTGGTGTCCAGGACCCGAAAATGCCAATCCTACCTTGCCACCTCTTTCCTTGTTCCCCTGCACAAGCTTCCCAGAGGTTCCAGAGTGAAATCTCTAGTCCTCAGCTTGGCACACAAGGCTTTATGTTCTGTCCCAGCCCAGTACCTAGGGGGCTACGTGACAGGTAGGCCCCGCTCACCTGTCCAGACCATCTTCCACCACTGCCCACCTGCCCTCCCCCCTCCCACCCCTCATCCCTACCTCACACTTTATACCTGCACAGCACTGATATCTGGTATTTGGTATTACTTGGTATTTTCTGCCAAAACTTGTGCTCTTCTTTCTCTCTAAATCTTTCTACATATTTTTGTTTGTTTGTTTGTTTTGGCCACGTGGCATGCGGGATCTTACTTCCCCTACCAGGGATCAAACCCGCAACCACTGCAGTGGAAGCACAGAGTCCTAACCACTGGACCGCCAGAGAAGCCCTCAATCTTTTTATATATTGTTCCCGTTTAATTCAATGACACTGACTGAGCAGGAAAGAGGGGTCAACTCCTGCCCTTATTCTCTGGGGAGATTTTCTGGGACCCTTTAGAGAGAGCTAAGAAGCATTGATTACATAGTAAGGATCAGATATGAATATAACTTAATTTTTTAAAAGATTTTTTTTGATGTGGACCTTTTTTGTTAATAAATTTATTTATTTATTTATTTGTTTATTTTTTGGCTGCATTGGGTCTTCATTGCTGTGCGCGGGCTTTCTCTAGTTGCGGCGAGCGGGGGCTACTCTTCGTTGCTGTGCACGGGCTTCTCATTGCAGTGGCTTCTCTTGTTGTGGAGCATAGGCTCTAGGTGAGCGGGCTTCAGTAGTTGTGGTATGTGAGCTCAATAGTTGTGGCTCGTGGGCTCTAGAGCACAAGCTCTGTAGTTGTAGCGCACGGGCTTCGTTGCTCTGCAGCATGTGGGATCTTCCCGGACCAGGGCTCGAACCCGTGTCCCCTGCATTGGCAGGCGGATTCTTAACCACTGTGCCACCAGGGAAGCCCCAATGTGGACAATTTTTAAAGTCTTTATTGAAGTTGTTACAATATTGCTTCTGTTTTATGATTTTTTTTTTTGGCCACAGGGCATGTGGGATCTTAGTTCCCCAACCAGGGATCGAACCTGCACCCCTGCATTGGAAGGGCAGAGTCTTAACCACTGGACCGCCAGGGAAGTCCCAAATATAACTTAATTTACAAGTGCAAATTGACCTCTGCATTTCTCCTACAATAGGGACTCGGAATGTGAGCTAACCCTCATCTAGTGGTTCAGCTCTAAAGTATTTTGCATACTCTTTTTTACAGATTGGGCCTCACTGTATCCATATGCATTATTGTATAGGATTATATGTATCCGAATAGTGTTTTGTGTGTTATGGACCATGCATGGGACTTTCCAGGGAGTAATTCTGAGTATATTTCAGTTTCACCTTCTCGCTGACTTTAGACCTTACACCTTCTTCAGATTAAGGTAAGGTATGAGGTGAAATTGCGTATATTATACTTGAAAACTCTTGAGAAGGCGCTGGGTTGGAGGGTGACGTCCAAGTCCAACAATGACACCTTTTGCTCCAGAGTTTGAGTTGAACCTGGGAGGAAGCCGTGGCTTGCATTCGGAGCCAGGAGTGTCTGGAAACATGAGACTCACCGTCCAGAGACATTTAGGGAAAGAGATGCCGAGGGAACCAGAGTCACGGGTGCTCGTTTTGTGGAACGGCTTGGGGTATTTATATTGTTTTCTCTTTTTTTTTGGCCGTGCCTTGGGCCTTGCAGGATCTTAGTTCCCCAACCAGGGATTGAACCCGGAGCCCCGGCAACGAAAGCACCGAGTCTTAACCACTGGACCATCAGGGAAGTCCCCTATGTTGTTTTCTTTTCCTCTTATAAAAAGGATTGGCAGAAGAATCTCGTCTGGGGCTGTGTCCGAGGGATGACAGTTCACAGGTCAAGGGGAATGTGTGTCCAGAGTGAGAGCCGGAGGCCTAAGGGCGCCCAGGTGGACACGGCTGCTTGTGGGTCGGGAGGAGGAGGGTCAGGGAGGGAATCTGAAAGGGGCCGAGCCAAGGAAAATAGTGTCAGGGAAAAGAGAGTGGTGAAAAGGGCCCGATACCATACACAGAGGCCTCCCTGTCGTAATGAAGTCAGACGAGGCTGGAGGGCGTCCTCCGAGTTACCTTCTCCAGAGTGGACTTTTGCCAGCCTGCACTGCGGGTGGAGGCCAGATTGCGGGCGATGGGGACCTGGGGAGGCGAGACTCACTTTTTCAATAATGTAGAGAGTTGGGAGAATGTGTAACATTGCTAGAAGGAGAGTGAGGGCTAAGAGAACGCTTTATTATTTAATTAAAAAAAATTTTGTTTTGGAGTGTAGTTGATTTACAGTGTTGTGTTACTTTCAGGTGTACAGCAAAGTGATTCAGTTATACCTATACATATATTCATTCTTTTTCAGATTCTTTTCTCATATAGGTTATCACAGAATATTGAGTAGAGTTCCCTGTGCTAGACAGTAGGGCCTCGTTGGTTATCTATTTTATATATAGTAGTGTGTGTATGAAAAGAATGCTTTGAAACTAAACAGAAGGAGAATTCTGCAGCCCGTGTTTAGGCTGGAGAGGCGGTTGAAAAGGAGAGATTAGAAACAGAAGTGCCTGGTGACGGGATGCTTCATGGAACAAGGTCCCGGGGGATTCAGGAGGGGACGCTCTGAAGGCCAGATCCAGGATCTCACCGTGGACAGGGGAGGGGCAGGCGGAGGCAAGTGAGCTTCCTGCAAGCCCGTAGTGTGTCTTCCACGTTTCCTCACCGGGCAGCGGTGCCTGGCCCACAGAGGGTGGGGTCCTGGGGGGCAGGTGGGGAGATGCAGGCAGAGCCCCGAGAGCTGAGAGTTCTGGCTCTGCCTGTGTTCATAGGCAAGGAGGCAAGACCATGTACTGAAGATGCAGGAGGTAGGGGTGGGGGCTTGGAGAGGGAGCTGCAGGTGGGGTGGCAGGGGGACCGCTGAGGGAGGCGGGAGAGGAGGATGGAGAAGCAGCTGTGCTGTAAGGAAGGCCCTCCGAGGTCAGGGACCAGGAAGGCAGAGGCTACATCCATGGGATGGGGGTGCGGGGCGCATCTCCTCCAGGTGCAGCTGCCAGGGTGGGAAGACTTGGCCAGCCAGGGTGAGGGATCCAGGTGGCAAGAGGGTGGGGCTCCTCTCAGTTTCCAGCATTGGCTTTCCAGTCCCCCATCTGAAAGCTCAGCTCCTGCCCGGTCCTTAGACAGGAAGGGCAGAGTGCAGCCCTCTGGCCTCACCCCCAGGGGCTGTGCACCCGGCAGGTAGTGACCGTGTGCTAACCCTGGCAGGCAAACATTGAACTCATAATAATAAAATAATAAAATCAGCATTATCACTATTTTGTCGATCTATTCTATAAAACACACTGTACTAATTCCATGTAAAAAATACTACTTCTGTAGAAGTTCCATAGAATCGGCCTCTTTTTTTCTTCTTCTTCTTTTTGGCTGAGCCATGCGGCTTGCGGGATTTTAGTTCCCCAACCAGGGACTGAACCCGTGCCCTCGGCAGTGAAAGCTTGGAGTCGTAACTACTGGACCACCAGGGAATTCCCAAGTTGGTCTCATTAATTGTGGTTATTACATTCATGTTTGAAGAGTCTTGGATAATGCCAGCTCTTTGCGGGTTGTTATCCCTAGAGATTTGCTGTTCATTTAACGTACTTCGAGCGTCCCTGAGCACCAGCTCTGGAGACAGGTCCTCTGGATTTGAATACTGACCTTACCCTTTGTGCCTGACGTGCTTGGACCAGTTACCATGCCTCCGAGTCCACACCGCAGGATGAGGCTAAATTACGAGGTTAAATGAACTAACGCATGTGACGTGACGGCACAACCCCTCGGACCTGGTCAGCTCTCAGTCAAGGTGAGCTTCCCCTAACAACAAGTGTTCTCCTACTATGTACCATGTAGTTTAGATATGTTGCCTGATTTCGTACAAGGGACTAGACATTCCCTTCATTTTGTCGTCGAGGAGGCTGAGGCTCAGAGAGGACAGAGTTTGTCTTGTTGGCCGAGGGAGGGGCAGAAGGGTTTAAGCTCCCAGTTGCCTGGCTTGACCCAATGCACCTGGCTGCCTGGTCTGTACCATCGCTGTGTCCCCAGAGCCCAGGACGCTGCCTGGCACATAGGCTGAGGGTGTGAACGCTAGTCTCCTGACCCTGCCGTTCCTTTGTTTGCTGGGCGCTGCAGTATTTGGCTTGCGTGGTACCACACCTCTCTCATCAGTACTAACCTTCTTGTTGTTAAGCCTTCGTTTGTGTGCTGTCAATCCCCACCCCCGGGGCTGGATGGATGTATTCACATATCCAGCAACGGAGCTGCAGCCTGTTAGAATCCAGGTAGAACTTTCCAGAAAGATTGTTCTGAACATCCAAGGATGAAGCGTCCTGACTTTCTTTGCTTTTAAAGATTCAGGTACCAAATGCACCCTTGGCTGGCTGATTCTTCTTCTTCTATTGAAGTAGAGTTGATTTACAACGTTGTGTTAGTTTCTGGTGTACAGCAAAGTGATTCACTTATACACATACCTACATTCTTCTTCGTATTCTTTGCCATTATGGTTTATCACAGGATATTCAATATAGTTCCCTGTGCTCTACAGTAGGACCTTCTTGTCCATCCATGCTATAGGCAGTAGTTTGCATCTGCTGACCCCAAACTCCCGGTCCATCCCTCCTTCACCCTCCCTCCTCCTTGGCAACCACAAGTCTGTTCTCTATGTCTCTGAGTCTGTTTCTGCTTTGATCCTTCTTAACTAGGATCAAATGTATGAAAGTGTTTTCACGTTGGCAGCTCACCTGGAAGTGAACATGAGGCCCGCTTCCAGGACTGTTGCTACTTTCGTTTTTGGAGGCTCGTGGCTCAGAGGACAGAGCACAGGATGTGGGTTTGAGACCCTGAGCTTCCCGGGCCTCTGCTTCCTCACTTATAAAGCTGGAGCGTTGCTCTCCCCAAGGTCAGGAGAGACGACCCGTCATAAGGGCATTATCGTTGCAGAGGACCATGAAAATAAAAGGGGGCATCTGGAGAGTTTATTAGCAAAAAACAGGGGTTGGAACAGAGCCCAAGGTGCCAATTTTAACACAGAGTTTCAAAAGAATATGCCCGAGATTCTACTTTTGTTATCTCTGAGTGATAAGCTTACGGGTAATTTCATCTCCTCGGTTTTGCCTATCTGCATTTCCTAGTTCTGCTATTATGAACTTTTTTTTTAACTTAGTTGAGTCATTAAAAAAAAGTCATTAAAGATATCCAAGAAGAAGGTTGTACTTACACTTTGATATTTAGTTGATACTTGAGGATCATTACTGTAAATATCTGATACTATACAATAGATGTAGCTAGGTGATTGTATAACTAATATAAAATAACAGGATGGTTTCCATTGTTTTTTTTTTTTTTTTTTTAGGGGTTGTGGTTTTCCTGCCACAGTCTGATAGGTGGTTTGGTCCCTCATCCGGCCTGGCTTCTGGTGTGTGGCTTGTTCATCAGGCCTACGAGAAACTAAGGTCCCCTGGGCTCTACCCACTCCAGACTCCCAACTTTGTATCCAGATGATGATAGTGAAACAATTTTGCAAGTGCCCTGTAAGCATGAATAACTACGATACACAGAACTACAACAGAGTCACAGAAATTCCATGTCATCTGTGACCTTTTGCTCTTAACATTTCTGGGAAATTCTTCATGTTCCCCCGAACCTGGCCTTCTCGATTTATTCTTCAAAAGATGTCACTTTGCAATTGTTGAAGAAGAGTGCACACTGGTTGTTATTTCTGCTTCTTTTAAATTGCTCATTATTCAAAGTCGCCATGTTCCAATATGACATTGCTCCTGCCTTTAGGATGGTCCAGCTACTCTTCAAGTTCTGTGGGTCTGGGTCACCTGGCAGTTAAGATTGAGAGGGATGAGCCCCCGCCGAGGTCCCCTGGGGTCCCGGGCTCGGCCCACATTCTTCCTGCTCACCCCACATTGGCCACGAATGTTTCTATTGAACTCGATGGTCTTGAAATGTGTTTGTCCATGTACTCCTCTAAAAATAATTTTGAAAAATTGTGTTCTCTCTTGCATAATTCCTAGTGAACAATTTAACATTTTTCATCATAAGTTTAAATACTAAATTTGGAAAACGTGTAATAAATGTTACGTCCCTTGTTTAAGGATTCTCAACCAGAGACGGTTTTGCCTCCCAGGGAAGCATCTGGGCAACATCTGGAGGCATTTGTGGTGGTCACAACTCTGTGTGTGTGTGCGTGTGTGCGTGTGTGCATGTGTGCGTGTGTGTGTAGATCAGGAATGCTGCTGAACATCCTATAATGCAACGTGCATGAAAGAATTATCAGGGCAAAATGTCGACGGTGCTGAGGTTTGAGAAACTTTGATTTGAATGTTCCCTAAGGAATATGAATATCATGGTGCTTTTATATTCAGCAGCATCCGTTCAAAAAAATCATCATCTTCTATAACATTGTTCTTTTTTCTTCCTGAAATTGTATTTCCATTCTCACTCCCCACAGAATTTTATCCTGATGAAATATCTTTATGTTTGAAAGCCTTACTAGTTACCATGTAATTCTCTGCTACAAAACTCTGCATGTAAATTGAATTTGTTTCCAATTCCTACAACTGTGAGGTTCTAAAGGTTAACACTTTCCTCCCATATTGAGGTAGCATTAGAAATCGATCAAACACCGTAAGTATATATTACAACATTCGATAGATGAGTTTTATTTATTGATTTATTTTAAAAATTTATTTGTTTTATGTATTTATTTTTGGCTGCATTGGGTCTTTGTCGCTGCACGCGGGCTTTCTCTAGTTGCGGCGAGCGGGGGTTACTCTTCGTTGCGGTGCGCGGGCTTCTCATCACGGTGGCTTCTCTTGTTGCGGAGCATGGGTTCTAGGCATGCGGGCTTCAGTAGTTGTGGCACGCGGGCTCAGTAGTTGTGGCTCTCGGGCTTAGTTGCTCCACGGCATGTGGGATCTTCCCGGACCGGTGCTTGAACCCCTGTCCCCTGCATTGGCAGGTGGATTCTTAACCACTGAGCCACCAGGGAAGTCCTGATAGATGAGTTTTAAACACAGAAACCTCTTGGTTGAAATTCATTTCTTCACAGGATAAATTGTGGAGGGATCTTTAGGGGCCTGGTAGATAGTCTTTGGTGACTTGGAGATTTTCACCTTGGGGGCCGGGTAAGACTCCGGGGGTGGAGAGGGTGCCTTTGAAGTAAGGTTGGAGAATTGCAGTTGTGAATGGGGTAGAAAATTAGAATGTGTATGATGTTTACTCAGGTAGACCAATTTTAGGAAAGAAAACGTACTGACACTGAGGATTTCGAAATGGATTTTCTCAGAACTATCCATGCCCACACACCCCCTGAAAAGTCTTCATGTTATTTGTATATTGGCTGGATTTAACTCACTCGAGGTCTCCGAGTAACTTAGCAACTCTCTTCTTTTAATGATTCAGACTGTTTTTGCACACAGCTAAAGCATGTTAAAGAGAGCTAAGCCAGTGTGTATTATAAATACTTTATAAGTCCAGCAAGGGGAATTTCCCACAGGGAACATCATTATAGCAGAGGTGGTCTAGCGCCGTAGCTGATTGTACTAGTTCCTGAATCAGACACAACATTTGTTCTATTCTCCATCATTACCAGCTGTGCAACCCGGGGGCAGATTTTTACCAGTTCTGGTCCACAGCTTTCTCACCTGTAAAGTGGGACTAAAAATAGATTTCTCATTGGGTTGTGAGATTTAAATGAGGTCGTGCATGCAAAGCACTTAGTGCGTGCCCCATATATGCTAAGTACTGGGTACATATTAATTGTCACCTTTAGATATTACAGTGTTGGCCTCCAGGAAAGAGCTCTCTAAAGGAGATGGGATCATCATTTCAGCCTTATTTCTTCGATCGTGACTCTTCTGTGCACAAGTTACTGTACTGCCCACCCTGATTTTATGGCCAGCTGTAGACCTTTGAGATTCCAATTGACCGTGAGGCTCTGGAACCGCCCACAGCAGCAGGGCGCCCTCATTTTCCCATCAGCCTCTCAAGGACAAATGTAAACCCTCTAAGAACACCTACCGAAGGGTGGCCCTCTGAATGCCTGAAGTCGTTTTTAATATTCTCAGAACACTGTCTAGGAGCTGTGTCAGGTGGATGGACAACATTCAGAGTCTCCTATGGGGTCATGTACACAAAACCCATGTAAAGGCACGGCTCCCAGTGACAATACAGGCACCTTAATCCTTGTATCGACAACCGTTCTATTGGGTTACACAGTTTTCATCTCAGAGGAATGGTCTCGACATTAAACTGTCCAAACAGTATTTATATCTGTGGCTGTCCTGCAAGATCACTTAACCCTGCACAGCCGTTTAAAAGTAGTTAATGACAGAAGTGGCCTGACTTGCCCCGATGAATGATGGCCCAAGTTCGACCTGGGCTGTCACGGTTTTATGGAGGAAGACGGTTTGTCCATCGTCGGCTTCAAGCACAGCAGGTGATTTGAAATGAAATGAGATGGTTTCTACAAGCAGATTGATGTGGGAATCTTGCCTGCTCTTCCCTTTGACCCTTGACAAGTTGACACTGCAAAGATTGTGACTTTAAAAAATGATTGGGTGCAAATGCATTTAGGTAGATGATTTACTGGGCGCTGAAGCAGGGACGGTGCCTTTGGAGTGATGCTGGGAGGGAAGGTAATTGTTAACTTTAACAACTCATGTTTTACGTTTCTGTATCTTATTAATTGTCCTGCCAGGTGAATCTACTAGTGACCCTTGATCAAGTCGTCTATATTCTTGGTAAGAGATCAGGGACCCAACTGCCTGGTCAGACACCAGGTAACCAACATCAAGATGAAGAGACTCAGGACTTCCCTGGTGGCGCAGTGGTTGGGAATCCATCTGCCAATGCAGGGGACATGGGTTCGAGCCCTGGTTCGGGAAGATCCCACATGCCGCGGGGGCAACTAAGCCTGTGCGCCACAACTACTGAGCCTGCGCTCTAGAGCCCGCGAGCCACAACTACTGAGCCCGCGAGCCAAAACTACTGAGCCCGCATGCTACAACTACTGAAGCCCATGCGCCTAGAGCCTGTGCTCTGCAACAAGAGAAGCCACCGCAGTGAGAAGCCCGCGCACCACAACGAAGAGTAGCCCCCGCTTGCCGCAACTAGAGAAAGCCCGCGCGCAGCAACGAAGACCCAATGCAGCCAAAAATAAATAAATAAAATAAAATAAATAAATTTGTTAAAAAACATGAAGAGGCTCTGTCTCTTATTTATGTCATAAATACTCTTACTTACGATAAACTTATCAAAAGGCACTGATTCAGTTTGTCATTTTGGTAGAAAACCCACAGCTTGCATGGGAGGACAAGAAATTGTGTTCGCTTTCATGGATTCCCTTTTTTCTTTTTGGTAAATGTGGTTAATCAAATACGGGGGGAACACTGTGATTAGAAAGACGATAGATTCAATGTTTTGATCATCGAAGAGTTACCAGAGATACCAGGGGAAAAAAAGAAAATCCTGCATTATCAAAACTTTTTTTCTTTTACAAAATCCTTTGTAATCACATTTAGATTTTCACACCAGGTATTATGTAATACTTGATGTGTATGTAAAATATTATGTAATATTTTAAGATGTAATAATTAAGAAAATATTTTTCACATTATTTTGACTGTACTCTTCTGACGCAGTTTTTTTCTCTTAGAAGCGAAGTGGTGTCATGAATAAATGTTATCTTACATCGAATTTAAAAATCAACCGTTTTCCAAAACAAGAATAAAAATGACAGTCAGGAAGATGATTTTTTAAAAGCGGTTATCTCAGCTCACGATTATATAATATTTACGCCTAGATTATTTTAAATGAACTTGGCAATAGAACTGTTGATTAATTAATGCTGGGATTTGCATCGAAGTAGCCACGTTCTTGAATATTTGCCATAGAACCTGGGCCTTTCGCTGCAGCTTTTGTGTTTCTGTCTATTCTAACCACTTTGTTTGAAATGTAATTTTGAAGATGCTAGTAAAAAATATAACAAATTCCTCATTGGTCTCCGTTTAAATTATTTACTACCCTTTGGAGCCATATCTTCACTGAACTATGTTTAAAGTATTTTGCTGGAATGTTTCCTTATGTTGTCCATCGGGTTTAATAGACGTGCCGTTTAATAAGCTCTCTACCTGTAAGGATAGACTATTTGACCTCTGTGACCTGCCACTGGTAGACATAGTATAAGATTGCTTTGTGAAATAAAGCTGTCGGTAACATCAACAAAATAAAAAAATGATCGTATTCCAATACTCTCCGCTGAGTACTATGACAGCACTGAAATATGGAATAAAATTGAAAGTAGATTAGTTTTGGGTCTTAAGTCATGTTTTGACAAGAAATAAGAGAGGAGAACATATCTTTGAACTTTTAGTTTTAAAGTTTTTTAATGAAAATATTTATCATTTCGTAAGGTTCCTTCTTTCTTTATCACACCATGGCTGTATTACCTGAAAACAATCCGTTCTCTTATTGTGAGGGATATAAATACTGTTCTGTCTTTATATTAAATACCAGAAAGGAAGCTCACACAGGGCGAGATGGCTTGACACTTGTAAGTGAAGGACTGTCATGCTAATAAAAAGGCTTATTGAAGAGGCTGGAAACTCAGTTCATTAATAAGCTACATACTTTTAGGGTACGTAAGGCGTGTAAATGCCGTGGACAAGCAGGCCGCGTTTGCTGTAGTTTTTGTTCACCTTCTGGAATGGTTTGCATCTGAAGAGGAAGAATAAATATTTCCGGGGTGGGGAGAAAGCCTGGCTGGTGATTGCTTTTGACCTGGAGGAATTTGAAAATTGAGGCGACTTGCAGATTGTGAAATGGTTTCTTTCACCTCCGTGGTTATTTATTAATCAGGTGAAATCACTGCCGATCTGTGGCATTGACGGTCAGCAGAGGCTGTGGGCTGAGGACCCTGACCCTCCCCTCCAGGGATCTGTAAACATCCTGTGTCGCCAAAGGTGAGCTTGTGGAGCTCTTAAAAATGCAGCGCCCACTTGCCCTTCGTTTCATACACAGGGTGATTACAAAGGGGGCAGGTTAAGCAGGGCCCCCATTCATCTCAGAATGAACTATTCTCTTTTCACATCTTTCCCTTTAAAACCAAGGATGCAGAGTCTCTGCACACATCCGGGCTGCTCTCGCCGGTCTCCCTGCTCAGCGGCCTTCCCTCTGTGCAAAGTTAGGGCAGGGCTCATGTCTGCGAACCTTCTCACTACAGCTTCTTAAAAAAAAATCCAAATGGACTTTTTTTCCCCATAATAAATGCGAATTACATGGTAGCATTGGGCTAACACTGATCAGACTCTCATGGGATTCTGTTGTTAGTTATGAAAAAAGCAATCCTGTTGTCCTAATCTTAAATTGTCCATAGTCAGGGGTTTTAAAAGGAAGTTGAAAAAGTAAAGACTCTATGGGCTAAAAGTTCTGAAAAAAGTTTTCACGAGGGTTCCAACAATCTCTCCTGAGGTATTTTAAGGCTGTTACAGAGAAAAAAATTTTTTTAATTTTAGATGAATATGAAATATAGCTATGCATCTTAGTTGAGGTGGACGGCAAGTCTTGTGGAGGGTCCCGTAATACCACCCCTTAATCTGTTCCATTACGTGGCTTTAACCTTGACTTTGCTAAATGATATTTGTAAACAGGACAGTGAATTACTGTGGTCATTGTGCTGGTGTCATTTGTCATCACTGGTCCGGGCTTGACTCCTGAGGGTGGAAGGTTGTTGAGTGATAACTATATAGTCACCAATGACCAAGACCAAGTTTACATGTGTGTTTTATTCATAGCTTTTCTGTCAAATGTCAAAATCCAAGAGGATCTCTGAGCATCCTGGGAAGGGTCAGCGAGTGTGCTCAGATTCCCAGAGGGCTGGGGACGGTCACACCTGGTCACACCATGTCCCTAGTGGGTGGAGGTCACTGAGAAGAGAACAAGGCTGGGAAAGAGGGTGTCTGTGTGAGGTACCAAAACCCAGAGGTGAGGTCAATTTTAGCATTCTAGAAGATAAGTGAGAAGGGAAATATGGAGAGAAAATTAACAGTAGCGAATGAAATAGTGTCATTTGCAGAGACATGGATAGACCTAGAGACTGTCATACAGAGGGAAGTAAGTCAGAAAGAGAAAAACAAATATATGATGTCGCTTATATGTGGAATCTAGAAAGATGGTACAGATGAACTTATCTGCAAAGTGGAAACAGAGACACAGATGTAGAGAACAAACTTATGGTTACCAAGGGAGAAAGGGGGGGATGGGATGAATTGGGAGATTGGGATTGACATATATACACTGTTGATACTATATATAAAAGAGATAACTGATGAGAACCTATTGTATAGCACAGGGAACTCTACTCAATGCTCTGTGGTGACCTAAATGGGAAGGAAATCTAAAAAAGAGGGGATATAAGTATACATAGAGCTGATTCACTTTGCTGTACAGCAGAAACTAACACAACGTTGTAAAACAACTATACTCCAATAAAAATTAATTTAAAAAAAAGGAAAATTAACAGTAGCTGTACTGTATGACAGGAAAGGGATGTAGACGTCATTCCATGGTGAAGAGCTCCCTATTCAGGCAGATGAGGGGACAGTTTTCACAGGGCACCCATCCTGCTTTACGAAAAAGCATGCACTTGTGTGTCAGCCCAGCGTTCAGGTATTAATTCTGCCAGCTGATATCTGTGGTACCTTTAGCGTAAGATGTGAATCTTCTGAGCATCGAGTCTTTAATCTGTCGAATGAAGATGAGACCACAGCGGCTGTGCTCACTGTGAATTAGATGAGATAACTGCCCCGGAGGGCCCAGCTTGGGGGCTGACACCTGCCCACTGCCCCAGGAACACCGTGGCCTCCCCTCTCTCTTCCCAGTTCTGAAATAAGGATGCCAACCTCTTCTTCCCCTCAGATTTCATGAGCCCGATGAGGTCCATCCCATTCTTGGGAAGAAACGTGTTCTAGAAGTTTTTTCACCTTCCGTAAACCAAAAGTTCTTATTCCAATTCCATTTAACTCTGGTTGCTTAAGAAGTCCAGACTAGACCCTTAATGTCGTTGAATTTTAGAGATGATCTGTGTGGTGGCTTTTTAATCAAGCTGGAGTTAGCATTGTTTTAAAAATCATGGGCTGAAACAGATAACCAACAAGGACCTACTGTAAAGCACAGGGAACTCTGCTCAATACTCTGTAATAACCTAAATGGGAAAAGACTTTGAAAAAGAATAGATACACGTACACTGAAAAAGAATAGATACGTGTACACGTATAACTGAATCGCTGTGCTGTACGCCTGAAACTTACACGATATTGTAAATCAACTATACTTCAATAAAAAACTTTTTAAAAAATGGGCCAGGGGCTTCCCTGGTGGCGCAGTGGTTGAGAGTCTGCCTGCCAGTGCAGGGGACATGGGTTCGAGCCCTGGTCCGGGAAGATCCCACATGCCTTGGAGCAACTAAGCCCTTGCGCCACAACTACTGAGCCCGTGTACTGCAACTACTGAAGCCCGTGCGCCTAGAGCCCGCGCTCCACAACGAGAGAAGCCACCGCAATGAGAAGCCCGCGCACCGCAACGCAGAGTAGCCCCTCCTCGCCGCAACTAGAGAAAGCCCGCGCGCAGCAACAGACCCAACGCAGCCAAAAATAAATAAATAAAATACCTTATTAAAAACGAAAAGAAAAGTGGGTTGGAAAGAGCAGGAGAGCTGGGAAGGCTGTTCTGAGTACCTGTCCGGAGGGGTCCCCTCCAGGGCATGAGTGACAGGAGTGAGTCACACCACCAGCGATGGGACCGGTGGCGCCTGGGGTCATGTTAATTCAGCTGTAGCCTATGGGACACTTGCTGAGCCAGGACTTACTTCTGAAGTGCCATCCAGACACGATTAACCTCTTCACGACCTGCAAGTGCAGAACCAGCAAGAGAGTTTAAAATTCTAGTAAGGAGAGGCAACATAAACGTGGAAAAAATTTTTTTAAATGGTGAACAAGGACATGTGCTGTACTTGGTCAAGGGACGGGTCCTCAGCTGGGTCATAAATTCAATTTGCCACAAGGATCAGGATAAGAACTCCAGGGATTTAACATCATAATTTTTTTTTTTGGGGGGTGCCGCACTGCACGGGTTGTGGCATCTTAGTTCCCCAACGAGGGATCAAACCCGGGCCCCCCCCAGTGAAAGCTCAGAGTCCTAACCACTGGGAAGCCAGGGAATTCCCCATAATGGTTTTGGAGGTCTTTAGTTTTTTTAAGACTCTTCTTTATCACTGTTAAAGTCAGAGGTAACGACAACAATAATAATAATAATAATTATTTAATGATACATATACGTGCTCCCTATGTGTCCAGCACAATTCAATGTGATTTGTACCTATTAACTTATCTAAACTTCATAACACTCCCATAAGGTAAGAATTATCATTGCTCTTATTTTATAGATGTGGAAAATGTGTTCGTGCAGTAGGGGGCAGAACTGGAATTCAAAACTGGGAAGTCTGGCGGCAGAGTCCATGACTCTTACAATGCCTGGCATGAGGCACTGTTTTGTGATTCACTCACTCATTCATTCAATCAATCATTCGTCATCTACTATACGCTGGTTACTGAAGACACTGGGGACTAGAGAGAGGACCACAGCAGACATTGCCTTCACAAAACGGAGAGATGGGGGAGATATTAATCATAATAACATTAATAATCACAAAATTGCAATATTGGGAAAACGTACAAGGTGCTAAGAAACTCGCAGTAGGAGACTCTGACTTAGTAAGGGAAAACTTCCTTGAGCAAATGGAGCTCGAGCTGGGGATCTGAACGATGAGTACAGTTAACCAGGAAACTGGGAACAGAACTAGTGCCTCGAAGCCCCTGTGATGTGTGGCCTGGAAGGTGGAAGTTGAGTTTGGAGTCCGTGTTATCAACACTTTTAGTGATGCAAAGAATAAAGTCAAACGAAAATATCTTTGCATGAAATTTCGCAAGAACTGCTGCCATGTTCCACATCTATTGTTCTCTTGTAAAACTGAGCTTTTCCTGACCGTGTTCATTTTACTCCTTGTAGAGTACCACGTTATATTTATGAACAAATGCATTTAAAATCATCTTTTGGAACAAAACCATTATTCAAGAGAGGACTGCTCTAGTATGAGTATAATTGCTTCTAAAATGTCTACTTGTAGACAGACTTGTATAAACCATCATTAATTCTTTGTATAACTAATATATAAAATGCAGAGTTTCCATTAATGGAAAAGGAAACTCAAGCATCACACTGATAATATCAATAATATGCATTTGTAATTACATACTGTAGATAACTGTAAAAGCTACATTTTATTACATTAATAAAACTCCTGAAGCAGCCCAGCTCCGGGTAGAGGCAATATTATTAGGGCTCATGGCTTCCTCAGCTAAGAATCTGTCAAATCGTTGTTAGCTGTAGCCAACATGCAGCACGTTGGGAAAACTTTTCCCCCCATAAAATAATGATGATTTATTTTTCAAGATAAAATACTGGATGTTGATGGAATTACACACTACCTGAGAGCTATGGGTATAACAAAGCAGAGATAAAAATCAAACTCAATGAGAACAAAAAGCAGATTGGGAGAACTTGTCCTTCAGGCAGACGGAGCAATCAGGTTCTGTCTCTGACGATGTTAAAAATAGCTTCCTTCCTCAGTAAACAGCAGGTACAAGGGGGATCTCATAAAGAGAGTGTTAGTTTCGCGGAGGGAACGTGTATAGGGTCCCAAATGTTCCTGGGTCAATACCTTGGTCACACTGACAGGTAAAATGACCAGGGCGCTGGACTGTCTGAGCCAGTCCATAGCTCTTTAGGTGTCTGCCAATCGCCCATTAGGGAGGAAGACCGGGTGGATTAGTTCCAGCAGCTTCTCAGATGCTCTAAGGACGCGTCCCCTTCCCTAGGTAGAAATGGGAGGCAGTGGCTTCATTTCCAGCTGGACCAGGGAGGCTTCCAGATCAGGAAAGAGCTGGGATATGTTCAAAACAACGTAGAGACAGCTGAGGATCCTGTGCTACCTGGACTGCAAAAGTGTTGGCAGAAACAGGCGACATTGCTGTAAACTAAGCCAATGAAGCGACTACAGGCTACAGGGCTTCCCCGGTGGCGCAGTGGTTAGGAATCTGCCTGCCAATGCAGGGGACATGGGTTCCAGCCCTGGTCCGGGAAGATCCCACATGCCGCGGAGCAACTAGGCCCGAGACCCACAACGACTGAGCCCATGTGCCACAACTACTGAGCCTGTGTGCCTAGAGCCCGTGCTCCACAACAAGAGAAGCCACCGCAATGAGAAGCCCGCGCACCACAACGAAGAGTAGCCCCTGCTCGCCACAGCTAGAGAAAGCCCGTGTGCAGCAATGAAGACCCAACGAACTCCCCCCCCCCCCGCCCCCCCAAAAAAGAGACTACAGATCATCATCTGACCCAAATGCAGCTCTGGGAGGATTTGAGGGGTTAACCAGGGAGGTGTCAAAGCATAATGTTTCTGTTGGAAATACCACCCAGAACTCCCAATGAGCCTTTCCCATTGATTAACTTTGAAATGAAATCCAAACATTCACGGCTGCAGGGAAAAGTTGATGGAGGGTTTTTTTTTCTTTCAATACACAACCAACTTTGAACTAAAACTCAAAATTCCTTTCTGAATGTCGCATTCTAATCATCCTCCCAGAACTCTCTTTCTTCCATGTTACAGATTTTTGTGATATAGCACAAAGAATGAGATTGATCTGTTGCATGTGTGGTCTACACAGGGGTACGTGGACGGGCTTCAGAGTCAGAATTTTTGTGTGCATGTGTTTTTTTCCAGGAAGAGGGTCCAGGGCTTTCCTAATGTTCTCTCCAGAGGGTCTGTGAGCTGCCCTCCCCACATGTAAAAAGTATGAATACCACACGGACACAGCATGTAACACAGGTCTGCGTTCCTCTCCCTGGGATGTCTTTCCTTATAAGGCTGAGAGGTGGCAGCATAAACACCAGCCTGCAGCTGCCCCATTTTCCTGACCTGAGAGAACTCTCAAGGGTAAACACAATGATAGGATATCCCATCAGTAACCTTGCTTTGGCTTGGATAGATTGTGGATATGGGTCCCATCAAACCTCCCTAAAATAGCCCTGGAGGAGGAGAGCAAGACTGAAGGAGCAGTCCTGGACTTTAAGGTCACAAAACTTGAAAGACAAAAGTTGGGTGTTCTTTTCTTAGGACGTTGAGCACCAATGCCAGGAAGGCACAGAGCTCAATCATTGCTTGAATCAAAAGCACTTACATTTACATAGAATAAAATCGAATATAATTTTCCAAGGTAAGACTAATACTTGATTTTACTACAAAGTATCATTATTTAAAGACTATATGAGCTGCCTTAAGAAATTACTTCTTCCGAACGGAAAAAGACTTTAGTTTCTTTGAATCAACACCGAAAGATCTCTTTCAGTTCTTCCACTCCTTGGGGGATTAAAAATAACAGAAAAAGGGGAAGTTGTCTTAGGCATGTAGATTCAGAGGATTTTTATTTTGCTAATTAAGTATCACTTTCATTTTCTGTGAAAGTATGAGAAGCATGGGTCTTTGCTTGCAAATTCTTAACCAGATGCGCACTGGATAACTTTTTCTACTTTCAACATATCTAGCCAATATAAGCGTTTTAAGTAGCAGACGCTGGGTCTTCATATGGCTGAGTACGATGAAATTTCTCAAGATAAACTCATGTGTTTAATGGTATATGTAATGTGATACCTGTATTTCTTAGTGATGAAATTAAGCCTGTGCTTGTGTCTTAAAAAGCAACCATTCAGTGGGCTTTAGATGAAATATATTTTGCCTATCATTTTCATTCCTTTTAAAAGCTTCCATAAAATTAATAATTATTAGGTGACAGAAAGCAAATGTGCACAGTTTCAGGCTGTTCTATGTGGGAGAGGGTGATGGATAGGAAGGGCCTGGTGGCATCTGACAAATGTCATCAGACATAATGCAAATTTTGTGGGTGGAATAGAATATGAGAAGTATCTGCCCGCCTGTTTTGGTTCATTTTTCACAGTTCAGTTTAAACTGTGAGACTCTCTTGAAATAGAAAATAATCTCCTGGGTAAAACAGGAACAAAGTGTTTACAGTGTAAGTCCAGGTTCTCTCTGATAATAAGTAACTTTAGAAGGGCTGTTAGTTGATCAATTAAGTAACCAATCGATTAGTATTTATGGAGCATCTATTTTTTGCTTAGTGTTTCTGCTAAGTGTTGACAGGAACATGAGACAAATTTAATGCATAATTTCTTAGTTATATTCATGTTACCTTTTGTGCCTTAAAGTGTGTGTGTGTGTGTGGTGGGGGGGTTAGGGTGGAGGAGAAAGGGTGCTAGTGGGAGCCATGGATGGGAAGGGGTATCTAAAAGCAATTTGTTAAGTGTTTTAACGTAAACACTTCTCTCTCACTTTCTGAAGAATCTCTGATGGAAAAGGACTAAATGCAACTCCCTTCATCTGGCTGCTCCTCCCTTCCTATGAGGCCAGGTGCTTGAGACACCTGGAGTTCCTTTTATAAAATGTTTTCATTCAATCAAAGTTGGTCCAGATGGGCCAAGGTTTGAGCAGCCCTTAGGCTGCTAGTATGACTTTCTCGTTCTCAAGGGTGATGTTTGCGTGTTTTTTTCCTCTGCCTTAAGGGAAAGAAGGTGTCAAAAAGACTTGTCAACCATGCAGACCTTCTGGGAGCACACAGCCTGTTGGGGTGCAGGGTTGTCTTTTGGGACAAAGGTGGGGCTCAAGCACTGGAGCAGGTTAGGACTGGGGGCCCTTCTCCTGAGAGTTGCATTCACTTCCAAGAACACTGGAGGAGTCTATATCTAGGGGATGAGTTTTAAATACTCCAGGTGAGTTGGGGGCTGAGGAAGTCTGACTCAACAAAGATGGAATCTACTACACTTTGGGTTGTAGTTCCTGCAGGAGAAAAAAGATATTTCTGGAAACTTCTTATTCTGTGTAGTTTCAGGGTTTTGATACAGTGTCTGTTTCTATAGTTTATATATATACATTTAGTTTATAGTTTATATATATAGTTTATATATATATTCTCCCAGTTTTATTGGGATGTAATTGACACACAGCACTGTATAAGTTTAAGGTGTGCAGCATAATGATTTGACTTACATACATCACGAAAATATTACCACAGTAAGTCTAGTGAACATCCATCATCACATACAGATACAAAATTAAAGAAATAGAAAAAAAATTTATTTTTTTGTGATGAGATCTCTTAGGATTTACTCTCAACAACTTTCATTTATAACGTACAGCAGTGTTAACTACATTTATCATATTGTACATTACATCCCTAGTACTTATTTATCTTATAACTGGAAGTTTGTACCTTTCTTTTTTTTTGGTAGGAATATGGGAGATTTTTTATTCCTGTTTTTTTCACTGGCCTTTTGCTTTCAAATGATCTGTAATAAATCAGATTACTTTCATAATAATTGATATATTTTAAAATGTTCTGTTTCCTCCAAATTCCAGAGATCTTTTTATTTTTTTTAAAATGTATTTATTTATTTAAAATTTTATTTATTTATTTATTTATTCTTGGCTGCGTTGGGTCTTCGTTGCTGCATGCGGGCTTTCTCTAGTTGCGGTGAGTGGGGGCTACTCTTTGTTGTGGTGCATGGGCTTCAGTAGTTGTGGCACACGGGCTCAGTAGTTGTGGCTCTCGGGCTTAGTTGCTCCACGGCATGTGGGATCTTCCCGGACTAGGGCTCAAACCTGTGTCCCCTGCATTGGCAGGCGGTTTCTTAACCACTGCACCACCAGGGAAGTCCCTATTCATTTATTTTTAATTGAAGTATAGTTGATATATAATGCTGTGTTAGTTTCAAGTGTACAACAAAGTATAACTATACATACATATCTATTTTTTTTCAGATTCTTTTCTTTATCACTTATTACAAAATATTGAGTATAGTTCCCTGTACTATATGGTGGGTCCTTCTTGTGGAAGTTTGTACCTTTTGACCACCTTCATCCAATACCCCTTCCCTCATCCCCTGCCTCTGGTAACCACAAATCTGATCTCTTTTTCTGTGAGTTTGTTTGTGTGTTTGTCTTTGAAGTATAATTGACCTACACCACTATGTGAGTTCCTGTTACACAACATAATGATTCAATATTTCTATACATTTCAAATCGATCACCATGATAAATCTAGTTGCCATCTGTCACTGTACAAAGATATTACATAATTCTTGACTATGTTCCCCACCCTGTACATTTCATCCCTGTGACTCATTTATTTTGCAGCTGGAAGTTTGTACCTCTTAATCTCCCTCACCTATTTCTCTCCTCCCCCTGCTCCCCTCCACTCTGGCAACCATGTATTTGTTCTCTGTATCTGTAACTCTGTTTCTGTTTTGTTATGTTTATTTGTTTTGTTTTTAAGATTCCACATATAAGTGAAATCATACAGTATTTGTCTTTGTCTGATGTAATTCGCTTAGCATAATACCCTCTAGGTCCATCTATGTTGCTGCAAATGGCAATTTCATTCCTTTTTATGGCTGAGTAATATTCCATTGTGTGTGTGTGTGTGTGTGTGTGTGTGTGTACATATATCTATCTCACATCTTCTTATCCATTCATCTATTGATTGTTCACCTAGATATTTAAAGCATTCTTTTTTTTAACTCAGTGGATTTATGAAATTCACAAATGGCAGTTAGGGTCCGCTTCCTCTTCATTCTCTGAAAAAAATTCTTATGCTGCATCTTGACTTATCCCAGTTTTAGGTGACTTATTCTGTATATTAGATGGTTTAAATCACTAATTCCCAACATGTAATCCTAGACATAAAAGTTCCACAGCATGTTAATGAGCCTTGTTTGGATACAGGTTCCACATGCAAATTTGAGAAATGCGGGGCTACACCAAATTCTGCAGGTGTCTTGATTGAGAGCCTTAATGTGATCTGTAAACATCCCAAGGGGCGAAGGAGCAGGGTTTCCCAGGTGCGCTGGCCAATTTTCTTTCCACCGATGATCTTGCAGGGCTGGCGTACAAAGAACCACACCTCGGGAAACACGCGTTTATGTATTTGTTCAAGTTTGAAAAGACTTTATCAGAGGAAAAGTGGGAAAGGTCTACAGAAGAAGAGTGGACCTAGGAAAGGCGAAACTGTAAAGGGGCTTAATTTGCAGGTGATGGGCATGAAAGGGTGCATGATTTTGGAAAACCTCTTTTAATTATATATTTTATCTTTCGTTCACCTCAAAATAACCTAAAACCAAAAAGGCAACAGGCCGGTCTAAGGTAGTGAATGAACATAATCTAAGAAAATGCATTTTACAACAATTTTTAGAAAGCGCCTTTAGGATTACAAATTGGTGAAAACATAAAGAGGCATCTAAAATAACACACATTCTCAGGCACCATGTAAAATAAGGATCTCATTAACATTCATGTTCTGAAAACGTTGCATTTCTAAAGTAGGCTTGGTGGCCTTTTATGTATAATTTAACAACGGAAACCATAACAAAAATAATGTATGGATAGGACGAGTTTATCCTCTTGAATGAACAAATTAGGTCATCGTCAAGCAGTTTTATTTAATGGGAATCCCCGTGAGGTGCTTACTTAGAGAGAAATGGTCCTTCTCCTGGTAGAAAAGACGGCTGGAAAGGACGTTCCCCTCGGTTTCACCCAGGAGTGGGAGCGTGCAGGGAAACTGGCAGCGTGTTCGTCCCCGACGTGGAGCAGGTGCGCGTGTGGGGACCAAGGCCCACCTACACGTCCCCAGCCCGCAGCCTGGGCGGGGCCGGACTGTTGGAAGGAAGGCCGCTTCCGCCTTGCTCCCTGCTCTGAGGCTCCAGCCGGAGGGGTCTGGGGGTCTCCAGCGGGCCTCTGATTTGGGGCCTTATTAATAGAAGTCCATATGGGACCATCGATTAAAAAATAAAACCAAACCAAGTGTCTCCAAAATATAAGAATTTTAACCGATGAGGGTCACAGTACAAGGGACACTGAAGTTCTAACGCAGACCCCCCCGCGGGCGAGGGGCGTGTGCCCGGGGCAGAAGGTGCTGGGAACCCCCTGGGGACCCACTCAAGCCCCTTTCTCTGCTCCGAGTCCAGGAGGCCGGGTGGACTCGCTGGTGTTCTCTAGGGCACCGGAGGAGGGACTCTACCTTGAACCTCCTCTGGAGCAGGCACAACCTTTCTAACAGGTGCCATGGTCAGGATGGTCATTCTTCGAAGGTGTTAAATGAAAATCGCCCTCAAAATAGCGCTACCGCCGCGGCTGTGTACCTCGCGGCTCTCCGCTGTGTGAACGCAATTCTTCTAGGCGAGGGAGGCTCGGAGAAGCCTGTGCTCATTTTCGGTTTTCCTTTTGCGAAAGCTCGCCCCCCGACCCGTCCCCCGGGGAGCCCCGCGGCCCCGCGCGCCGGCCGGCCCTGCGCTCCGAGCTCGCTCCCCGCAACGCTGGCTGGGCTGCCGGCGGGGGCGCGCGGGGCTGTGGGCGGGGCCGGCGGGGCCGGGAGCGCGCGGGGCTGTGGGCGGGGCCGGGAGCGCGTGGAGCTGTGGGCAGGGCTGCGGGCTGGGGAGCGGGGCGGGCGGGAGCGCGCGAAGCAGGCGGGGGCGCGCGGAGCTGGCGCGGGCGCGGGGCCGGGAGCGCGCGGGGCTGCGGGCAGGGCTGCGGGCGGGAGCGCGCGGGCTGCGCGGGTGTCGTCGAACACCGTCGGCTTCAACCTCCGGCGGGGAAGCGGTTTCCCCCCAGGCAGCTGTGGCCGCAGCGCGACGGCTGAGGCCCGGGGGCGCCCGCAGGGGACTCGCCGGGCGGCGACGTGGGGAACCGGCCCAGGACGGCCGCGGGGCGTCGGGCGACAGGAGCCCGGCTGCTGGCAGCGTCCGCGGCGACCTGCTGTGTGTCCGGTGCTGCGGGCTGTCGCTCTGGTGGGAATCCTTCGTGGGGACAGTGGGAGGGGGAGGGGGCGGCCGGCGGAGAGGACGGGGCTTCTCGGCTCCCCGCGGCGATCCTTCCCCCGCGCCTTGCAGGCGTCCGCGTCCCTCGCAGGAAACCCTGGTCAAGGCTGACCACGTGGGTGAGAGGGAGGCCCTGGACTCGGAGCGGAGGGCCGACCCCGACGACCGCCGCGCAGACTCTCTTCCCGTGCCCGCCGACCCCGTGGGCAGGGGTGTCGCCGCGGGGAGGTGGCGGCGGGGCGCTTGTGTGGCGCGGGCGCCGGGTCGCGGCCGTCGGGGCCCCGGGGCGGGTCCCGAGCGCGCGCGTGGCTGTGAGCGGCTCGGCCCGGGGCGGGGGCGCGCTCGCGGGGGCGGGGGGCGGGCGGGGCGCGCCCCTGAGGCGGCATGGGCGCCGCGGGCGGGATGCCGAGGAGGGTCGGGAGCGCGCGGGCCGGGGTCAAGGTCACTGGCCGGCCTGGGTTTCCCCGCGGGCGCAGCGCCTCCTCCCCAGCGGTTCCAGCTCGCGGTTGCGAGGGAGCTGCCGACCGTCCCCAGGACGCCCTCACGCCCGGCTCCACCGCGCCTCTCCTCGTGGGTCCCGACACTGTCCTGTGTGTCCCCGCCCCCCGACCCCGGCACTCACTCTCCGCCCAGTGTCTGCCTGAGCCCGCTGCTGTGTGTGTGTATGTGTGTGGTGTGCGTGTGTTGTATGTGTGTATGTGTGTGGTGTGTATGATGTGCGTGGTGTGTGTGTTGGTGTGTGTGTGCGTATGATGTGTGTGTTGTGTTGCTGTGTGTGTGTGTATGATGTGTGTGGTGTGTTGGTGTGTGTGTGTATGAGGTGTGTGGTGTGTTGGTGTGTGTGTGTATGATGTGTGTGGTGTGTTGCAGTGCGTGTGCGTATGATCTGTGTGGTGTGTTGGTGTGTGTGCGTATGATGTGTGTGGTGTGTTGGTGTGTGTGTGTATGATGTGTGTAGTGTGTTGGTGTGTGTGCGTATGATGTGTGTGGTGTGTTGGTGTGTGTGTGTATGATCTGTGTGGTGTGTGTGTTGCAGTGCGTGTGCGTATGATGTGTGTGGAGTGTTGGTGTGTGTGTCTATGATCTGTGTGATGTGTGTGGTGTGTTGCAATGCGTGTGTGTATGATGTGTGTGGTGCATGCACGCACGCGCCTGGGCCCCAGGGTTGGATCGGGATCGGGATCCGAGGTGGTGCCTGTGCTCCAGGACTCCCAGGACTCCAGGAGGAAAGACGTTATGTGTTGGAGATGGAGGCGGAGTAGGAGCTCACCAGGCTGTTTGGGGGTGTCTGTTTGGGGGAGCGCGGTGGGGCCCGAGGGGGGCTTGGCCGCATGGACTCCGTGCCTGGGGCGTGGGTCTGAGAGCGCCGCCAAGGGGAGAAGGGCCGTTGCCTGGGCCGAACTGCGGCTAGGAAGGGGGTCTGGGAACCAGGCTGGAAGCCTGGGCTGGGGCTGGGGACTAAGGGCTGGGGGCTGGGCCAGGTGAGTGGTGAGTAGGGGGACCTGGAAGGGGGCACGTCTCCCGGCGTTGGATGAGCAGTTTCCTTCATGTTTTGTTGAGATTGCCAGAGCTGGAAGGTAAGGAGGTTGGGGGGCCTCGGCTCTGGGTGGTGAATGACACGCTGGGGTGAGAACGGGGTGCACCTGGGTCCCTGGGCTGCCTTCCTACCTGGGGCTGTGGCCACCGTCCTGGGTTGGAGGTGAAGGAGTGGAGGGGGAGAAAGTGAGGGGAGGCTTGCGTTTTCATCGCTTCTGGTCTTCCTGGGCCCTGGGACCTATTTTCTCATAGAAATCTTATTCTAATAAATGTGTCTAGGTTCCAAAGTGGTCTCATACAGCCTGTTTATTCCACAGTGTTTTGCATCATGTCATAGTACATAAAGCTTATTAATTCGCAGTGTGTCACACATACCACGGTACTATTGGTATGAAAATTACTAAGACCGTGTCTTCGAATTTAATGTCTGTGGGAAAATTCATTGCAAATTCCAAGTAATCAGCTGGGAACATGATGGCCAGCTGGGGACTCTCTGATGTGAAATGGTTACACCGTGTGTCCAGGGCACGTTTCCCTGGAGAATACCTGTCCTATTACAAATGACCAGATATCCCTGGAGTTGGCAAATGAGAAAAGTAATTTCTTTGCTGTAGCTCATATGTTATGTTCTTTAACATTTAAAAGACAGCAAATGTTGTTCTTTTATTGCACTTGCAGATAATCCATTTTTATCCTTATAAGTGAGAGGAAAATACACTTCACTGACAGCATTTGTTGTCAGTATCAGTACTTGATCATCGGCCGTTTAAACTGGCCCCGGGATTGTCTTCCTGTCCTGGGGTTTTAGAATCAACAGTTAATATGGTTATGAGACACTTGTCTGGATGAAAACCGCAGAGACCTCAGTCACAGAGTGTTTAAAAAGTGAATCCTCTTATGATATTTTGTTACATTATTGTTGCGTTTGTGGTTGTCTTCGTAATCAACAGCAGCAGCACACCTAAGATTTATTAAAGGCTTAATGTGTGCCCAGCACCACACTTTGAGAACCTCTTCCTTAGAACACCTATTAATATTTTGCAGCAAAAACTAGTTTCTGCCAAATAATGTTTGGTAGAACTGCATTGGCCACCATCCACAATTTTTGGTCCGTCAACCAACGCAGAGCACCTACACATACCAGGTCCTGTGCTAGAGACTGGGGAATCCGCTCTGATGAAAACGAATCCCTGTCATCATAGAACTTCAAGGTGGAAAGACACATAATTAAGCTGATAATTAGGTCAGTCATTCCGGGTATACAAAGGGCTATGCAGGCCTAGCGCAGAAGGCGGTGGGATGTGTCACAGGGGGTCTGTCCTTGGGGAGGTGCTCGTGGGGGTGAGGGGTGAATACAGACAAAGTGGACGAGGCAAGACGGAGAAGCAGGGGTAGCTGATGGAGGAAGCAGAGCATGTGGGGGCTGGAGGTGGGGAGAGCGTGGTGTGTGAAGAACCGGGAGGGGTGGGATGGGATCAGGGGTGAGAAGTTGACTAAGAAGCTGCTGAGGGGTGAGGCAAGGAGGTGATAGAAGTCAGATCTTTCGGGATCTTGGAGCCTCCCTGAAGGAGTTATGTCTTTAAGCCCAGAGTGATCCGATTTGCATGGTGTGATCAGACTTGTATTGAAAAACTTGTCGCTTTAGCAGTGGGGTAGAGAAGAGGCTGGAGCGGGAGAGGAAGGGGGCGAGCTGGGTGGTCTGCTGAGTCCAGGTGAGCTACGCAGAGACCTGGACTAGGGCGGTGACATTGGGATCCGAAGGAACTAAGAGTTAAGGTAGACCCTGTTAATTACAATGAATTGTGATAAGGCTTAGATTTGGCCTTTTTCTTTTTCTTTCTTTGAGGCCCAAAAGATAACAGTGCATCTAATAATCAGTGGCTCTTCTTTTAGGTGAAATACAGTGGGTAGGAAACACAGCCTGGGGGTCTTGGTGTCCCGGAGGTCAAGGAGCTGAGAGTAGCCAGTTGAATGGCGGGGTGAGGGCCAGCGAAGAAAAGGTTCTGTGGGCACAATTTTATTCTTAAGCTTTTAAAAAAATATATGGCAAAATCCAAGTTAGAAAATCATTAGTTAATCTCTACCAGGAGTTGAGTTGCCAATTTTAAAGATTGTGATGTAGGATATCTCAGTTTTAGTTATTGGTGTTAATTATAGGTTGATTGTTGATATTAAATGGTATCTTAATTTTATTAACTCCTGTTTTATTAATTGTTGATATAGACTCGACCTCTCAGTCTGCACAGCTTTCCCATTAGGGCAGTATATTCATATTTCCTGCTGCTGTTAGCATTCTTTCCTATCAGTTTTACTCCCTGTCTCTTGAGGACACAATAACTTTAATTTGTACATGACTGACCACCAATTTGTGTTGGTGTCTTTACGGCTCAGGTGCTCTGGAATGTCCAATCTTTCACTGCCTCTTAGCAAAGCGACCAAATTCAATATAATATTTGTCAGGGAAAAGGAATTTGTCGTTGCTGGTAAATGTTGAGCAGATTTAGTTGTCTCCCAGTTTACCAGCTTGGAGGGTACTTTTAGCTGAAGAACTACCCGCTTGTAGGTAATGGTGGTAGTAACCTGAACAGGAGGTGGAAACGTTCTGGGGGTCCCACCCTGGACCTGCCTGTGGGGACCTTGCCCACCGATGTGGTTCTCTTCTCCATCCTCCACGTAAACCCAACAATGGTTTAGATGCGTTATACTGTACTTCTGACCGAACAATTCTAACTTAGTGGTTAGATGTTAATTTTCTAGTATTGTTGTTTTGAAGATGACCGTATTTATTTACTTTTAAAATGCATGCAGCATTTTGAACAATTTCTCAATGTTTTCCTTTGTTGTGGAATTGATTTTACAACAGACCTGGGAGATTAACTGATAACTGCTGTGGGCCTCTGTGAAAGTAGGTTCTTAGGATCTGTGACTTCTATTCTGGGGGGATCCTTAGACGATTCCCTTACATTGTCATTTGCTTTTGAGAATTGGAACTCTGTAATTGCTGCTGAGTGATTCCCAGACTTGTCCTGCTCAGGAGGCGAAGAAATCTGTGTGAAGAGGGCAAAGGGAGCTAAACTCGGAGAAGATGATCACACGGAAAGGATTCATTTGTCTCACTTGGCTGGAAATAACAGTGAGTGGTGCCTGACTTAAATAACCCAGGTCTACAGTTGACGCTCTCTGGCTACTGGAGTGGAGAAACCAGAAATTTAAAAAAGTAAAACAGTAGGAGCTCCTGATAGTGGTAAAGCCATGAAATGTGCCTCCTTTGGTATGGCTCTTTTGCCCACAGCTATCAACAATAATTTAGCAAATCCTGTCTTGGTTTATATGTGCACCAATATATGTTATTATGGGGAATAACCAAGATTAATTTATTTAGAATGCAAGGAGTCATTTTATGAGTCAGATGATAATGTTTACCTCATGAAACAAAACGAAGGCTGGTTCGTTCCTATATGCACGGGAGGGATTACAACATTGCCTGTCACTCTTTTTATCTATAGCTTTAAAACAATATTACTGCACCAGCAATTTTCATGTGCTGTGATAGGCAAGATGCTTAGGGAATAAGCCCTCCTGTGATTTCTCCTCTGGCAGAAGGATCTAGAAGAATGAGAGCTATTGGCCTGGGTTACATCATCAAGCTTTCTGACTGTGAACATTAATAATAATTATAAACATCTTAGATTGTTGTTGGACAATTTAAGAATACATAAGTACTGGAATACTGAGCCTCTATCTTGACTGTTTCTTGAGAATACTTATCTCATTGTTGGTGATTCATGTTTATTATTAACTAGGTAATAAAAAATTAAAAGCATTTTATAATAATGAAAAAAATATTTTTAATGAATATGTAAAAGGGGCTGATGTTTTCACTAGACAGAGAATTATGGCTCCGTGTGGTGTACTGGTGGGAAAAAATAGTCCCTGGTCAGATGAAGCTAGGCTGCCACGGGTTCTATTTTATTTCTGTTGAAGGCTTCTCGGTGCCATCATCAAAATGACCTCTCCTTAACCCTGGTCTGGACTCTGGTTCCATCCATCAAAGAACAGCTGTTGAGCACCTATAGTGGATAAATAAAGCCTTTGCTGGAGCTGGGAGGCATATGTGAGGATCTTCCTGCAGAAGGGACTAAGGTCCCTGTTTAAAGCCTGGAAAGGGGCAAGCAGGGGCTCTGCTACAAATGGGGTGGCTCTAAGTGATGTGGAAAAGGTGACCCCTGTGGGCACACACAGCCCTCAGGCCGGGTTTGGAGGATGGGCTCTGACGTTGCCCCAGTAGGGACCGTGAGCCCTTCCTGCGTCTCCTGGCAGGTGACACAACTGGTCACAGAGAGCTCGGTCCACCGTCCTCCTGTACAGCTGTGCTTGGCGGCGTTACACACAGGTAATTTCACGTGCATGAACTGTCTCACACTCAGGGCTCACTGAGAGCAGGGTGGGGTGAGGGATGCAGAAGGACTGTTGGAAGCCTCTCATTTTTCTTGGTGAACCTGCACATGGAGGCTGCAGTGGAATTGAAAGGACAAAGCTTAGAACAACAATGCGAAATAATGAAAAAGTTTCGCATAATTAAAATGCCTTTTCCAAGCAATTGAGTGGAATCCAAATGTCCACTCAGTGCTTGAAATCACATACTTGGCATTGGTGTGTAAAGTTGTTTTATTTTTTATTTTTAAAGAGCCGTTTCTAGGTGTGAATTGTGGGGAATTCAGTTGATTGTCTTATATCTGGTTATTTATTTATTTATTTATTTATGGCTGCGTTGGGTCTTCGTTGCTGCGCGCGGGCTTTCTCTCGTTGTGGCACGTGGGCTCAGTAGTTGTGGCTCGCGGGCCTAGTTGCTCCGCGGCATGTGGGATCTTCCCGGACCAGGGCTCGAACCCGTGTCCCCTGCATTGGCAGGCGGATTCTTAGCCACTGCACCACCAGGGAAGTTCCTGTAAAGTTGTTTTAAAGCAAACACCTAGCATGGTTTAATGCATGCACTGTGCCATCAGAATTAAGCTTCACGTTTCTTAACCTGACGTTGAAGTCCCTTTTTACTTTGGTGTCAGTGACCTTCCTACCCATTTCCTCTGCTACTCCTTCTTCATGGGATGTGGCCATGCTCTCACCCGAATGCCCAGCTTCAGGGTCTCTAAACCCTATGGTTTATGTCCAAACAGCATTCCATACCCATCTGTTCAATTCCCTTGCATCCTAAATGGCCCAGTCTGAGTACTGCTTTCTTTTTTTTTTTTTTTTTTTTTTTTAAATTATTTATTTATTTTTTAATTTATGGCTGTGTTGGGTCTTCGTTTCTGTGCGAGGGCTTTCTCCAGTTGTGGCAAGTGGGGGCCACTCCTCATCGCGGTGCGCGGGCCTCTCATTATCGCGGCCTCTCGTTACGGAGCACAGGCTCCAGACGCGCAGGCTCAGCAATTGTGGCTCACGGGCCTAGTTGCTCCGCGGCATGTGGGATCTTCCCAGACCAGGGCTCGAACCCGTGTCCCCTGCATTGGCAGGCAGATTCTCAACCACTGCGCCACCAGGGAAGCCCAAGTACTGCTTTCTTTACGAAGCCTTCGACCGACTGTGATTTCTCTCCTCTGAACTTAGGTCCTAGTTTCTTTTAATTCTTTTGGGGCACATAATATACTCTCTTATAGTTATGTATGTTTTTTCTTTTTTAATGCTCATTGAGGACAATGATTTTCTTCTTATTCATCTTTCTGTCCCCCACCCGGTGCCATGTTCTTTAATTAGGAAGATGAACGATGTATGTGGTTTGAATAAGGGAATGAATAAATGAATTCATTCATTGGATTTATTTATTTAGGATTTGGACTTGGAACATACGTAGTTTCCTTCTCTCTTGGGGAAGTAATATGTTTTCAGTTCCACTATCACATTAAAAATTTATGTTTTTAGGGACTTCCCTGGTGGTGCCGTGTTAGGACTCCACGCTCCCAATGCAGGGGGCTCGGGTTCGATCCCTGGTCAGGGAACTAGATCCTGCATGCATGCCGCAACTAAGAGTTTGCATGCCACAACTAAGGAACCCAAGAGCCACAACTAAGGAGCCCGCCTGCCACAACTAGGACCCGGTGCAACCAAATAAATAAGTAAATAAAATAAATATTTTTTTTTAAAAAATAAATATTTATTTATTTATTTTAAAGTCTTTATTGAATTTGTTACAATATTTCTTCTGTTTTTTTATGTTTGGTTTTTTGGCCGCGAGTCATGTGGGATCTTAGCTCCCTGACAAGGGATTGAACCCCCACCCCCTGCATTGGAAGGCAAAGTCTTAACCACTGGACCGCCAGGGAAGTGCTCCCCCAAAATTTATGTTTTTAAATGTATATGAAATCGTATATTTAAAATCACATATTTACTTTGTTAAATAAAATAAGGGATTGAGAAATGACATGGTACGATGAAAAGCATTTCTAGTTTTAAGTTGGCCGTTCAGTGACTGCCATCAAGCTACACTAACTGAAAAAAAAAAAATCTCTGGATAGGTTAGCAAATCTTTTATTTATTTCTTTTTTTTTAAAAAAAATATTGTTGCCAGTGGGCTATTTTTGGAATTTCTAGAATGTCCGGGCACTTCTGATACTGTCGGAACTGTCGCAGCAGCTTCGGAGAGCCTGCGGTCTGCCTCGAACTCTTCCAGCAAAGGTCAGAGAGAGCCGGGGAGATGGCAGGACACGGGTACCACCAGAAGCTTGAGGCCTGGGGGCCTGGCGGGCAGGGGGCACAGGCCGCGGCAAGCGAGGGCAAAGGGTAAGCTCATGGCCAGGCTCTTCCTCCTCGTTGTCGTCAGTGGTACCCGAATCCGGGCCCACGGCACCGGCCTTGCTCCGAGAGATGCGCCCCTGACACGGCAGAAACGTTTGCTTCTGATCTTGAACCTGGAGAGTCTGCCTCCCTCACCTTCTGCTCTGCATCTGAAACCATCTGGCGTGGAGGGGGGGATCCCCGACCTCCTGTCCTGGGCACCCCCGTGGCCCCAGTCCACAGCGTAGTCTACACCCGTCTCTATAGGTGACCCACCTGGAGGTGCTGAAAGAGCGTCAGGTGAGAAGGTCCTCCGTTTCCCTTTCTTTTACTTCCACAACCGAGTCTGTCTTCATCCATTTCTGTTTTCCCCCGTTGCTCCTTAGTCCACTCCGACCTTCCATGCCAGGACCCCGTGGAGATAAGTCCATAGACCCCCAATTCCCACTCCAGAGCCTTCTCGATGGGCTTCACTTCGTTGTAGCGTTCTGTTTGGTTTATTGCTCTGCCTTGGAGTTCCCTCCTCTTGGAGTGTCCACAAAACCACCCTCCCCTGGCTCTTCTTCTGGCAGCTTCTTCTCTGTCTTCTTCGCACACCCTTCGTTCTTTCACGCTCTCATTTGGCCGATATGTATACTGCCCTTGTTGGTGCCGCACAGGGAGATACTGTGCACCCCCGCCTGCGCACCCGTCAGGACCCCAGGACTGCAGCACGGTGTGAGCAGGGCCCTGGGGGACTGTGGAGAGCCTGCCTCAGATGAGGGGCTAGCAAACCTTCGCCATAAACGGGTGTCATCTGAGCCGGATCTTGAGAGATCCAGGCTCAGAGACCAGGGTGGCATTCCAGGAAGAGCGGATGGTCCAGAAGCTGCCCCCTCCACCCCGACAGTCTCCCCAGCGTTTTGGCCCGACCTCTCACTCTGCACACTTTTTCCTCCTTGGCCGTCTCAGCCCAGCACGCTCTCCTGGATGGGGTTCCTCAGTGCCCACTGCTTATACAGCTGAGTGGCCAGGGGCACTTCAGACTCAACCCTAAATTCACCTTCTGAGCATTAGCCTTGCACTGCCTTACCTCCCGAGTCCATCATCACCTCCCTGCAAAGGGAGATGCGTCCTCCTGCCCCACCTGCTGTATGTTCACCTGCCGGCACGGTTAATGCAGACCACAGCCTGCCAGTTCTAATTCCAAACTCTCTCAGATCTTGCCCTTTCTCAGACTTATTGCTGGCATGAGGCACTGGTCTCCAGTTTGGTCTCCTTCACTCTTGTAACCCTTTCTCGTCTCTTTCACCCACAGATCAGTTTAAAAACTCCTGTGACGTACACCAGTGTTCATAGCTGCTTTGTTCCTAATGTCCATCAACGGGTGACTGGATAAAGAAATCGTGGTGTAGCCATACAATGAAATATCCTTTGGCCACAAAAAGAGATGAAGCACTGACACCTGCTACAAAGTGAACCTAGAAAATGCCGTGTCAAGTGAGAGAAGCCAGACACCAAAGTCCACATGCTGGGTGGTTCCATCATGTGAACCATCCAGACTAGGCAAATCCCTTGAGACAGAACGCAGATTGGTGGTGCCAGGGGCTGGGTGGGAAGGAAGGAGGAGACTGCTTCAGGTGCGGATTTATGTGGGGGGATGATGGAAATGGTTGGAACTAGACGGAGGGGACGGTTGCACAGCGTGGGGACCGTCCTAAACGCCACTGCATTGTTCACTTGGAAATAGTTCATTTTAGCTTATGTGAATGTCACCTCAATTGAAAAAGTAAAACAACCTTATGATGACACTTAAAGAAAGAACGCCCGCCCTGGGCCTGGCGTCCTACCCGCCTTGGCCTGCCTCTCCAACGTCCCACCTGGGTCCAGCCTCCCCTCTTCTCTACCACCCCCTAGTGGCCACCATCCAACCTCCAGGCACCTTCTTGTTGCCAAGGCTTTTTATTTGTTTTATTTTATTTTTTTAAAATCTCAGGCAGGTCCCTCATGTTCTTTTTTCTTTTTTTAATTAATTTTATTTTGTTTATTTTTGGCTGTGTTGGGTCTTCGTTGCTGCGCACGGGCTTTCTCTAGTTGCGGCGAGCGGGGGCTAACTCTTTGTTGCGGCGCGTGGACTTCTCATTACGGTGGCTTCCCTTGTTGCGGAGCACGGGCTCTAGGCGCGTGGGCTTCAGTAGTTGTGGCACGCGGGCTCAGTAGTTGTGGCTCGCGGGCTCTAGAGTGCAGGCTCTGTAGTTGTGGCGCATGGGCTTAGTTGCTCCGTGGCATGTGGGATCTTCCCGGACCAGGGCTCGAACCTGTGTCCCCTGCATTGGCAGGCGGGTTCTTAACCACTGTGCCACCAGGGAAGTCCCGTAACATTAATTTAAACCCATTAATTTTTGTTGGGAAGAATATCCGTTTTCAGTGTTCTCAGAATCCTTGGATGAGACTGTTGATTGAAGACCTTGTGATACTTTATGTGCCTCCCCATGCCGCTTACGAGCCCTTTTCTGAAAAGTGAGAAGTTCGTGTGGGTTGAAACTCAGTAGGAGGAAGGGCAGAGGTTCTGGAGCAGGTGGGTGTGGCTTCTAAGCCTGGGCAGGTGGGTGTGGCTTCTAAGCCTGGGCAGGTGGGTGTGGCTCGGAACCCCCCACCTGACCGCAGCACGAGGAACGCACTCAACTAACCTCCAGCCCTCAGCTTCCTCATCTGACCAGCGGGTAAAATGCTACTTCTAAGGCTTGTGTCGAGCACAAAATAAGATTTTTCTAAAGTTCAGGCACATGGTAGATTCTCAACAAATGTGAGCCCCCCTCTGCAATCTCCCCTTTCTCTCTGTGCCCTGTGTCAGAACAATTTTCCAAAATCAAATTTGTTGAGAGTTTGAAAAAGCTTGAATTTTTCTTTTTTTCTGTTCGGCGCTCTATTTTCAAGCACATTAACCATTCAGCAGTATTTTGAAAGAACTGTATGTTCTTCCTTGTGTTGCTATGATGCTAAATCAGCTCGGGGGGTGATGGGCAGTGAAGTGGGGCTCACTATGGGGTATCGTGCATCTCGTAGCATCAGCAGATCAGGCCTGCAAATTACAACATCGGTAGCTCTCAAAGACATGGTGCGCAGTGGAGAAAGTAAGGAGTAGAATGTGGTATATAACCTAATACCATCGTTATCAGTGAAAAATACATGCAGGGTCCTAGGAATCTATCCCACAACAATACAAGCACCCGTATGTTCACGTACACAGATATTTACTGCAGCTTTGTTCATGGTGATAAAACACTGAGCACAACCCACATGCCCATCTGTAAGGGAATGGCTGGGCGAATAGTTGAACATTTGTACCAAGAAATATTATGCAATGATTAAAAGGAATGCATGAGAGATGCTTCTACTAACCTAGAAGGGTGACCATGAAATAAGCCTAAGTGAGAAAAGCAAGCGGCAGAGATATGGCTTACGAATCCAATCTCATTAAGCCAGACCTCACGTGCGTGCACACGCGTGCACACATGCACACATACACACACGTCTTTATATATCCACTAGTTTAAGGGAGTGAATGATCTGGAGAAGTTGTGGAGGTGGGCCCTGCCCATGCTGTTAGCAGTGATCACCTGCTGGGGGTGCAGGGAGATAAGAAAAAAAGACTATCAAAGACCAGGAAGAAAACCCCTTGATAGGAATGTTCCATAGAAAATGAGAACACAAAGATTCTATCTCTGCTCTCACGTAAAATGTGTAGACAATGAGAGACAAACACGGACCAGATTGTAACATGAACAGGAGAAATACTGGGTAAGAGGATTCTGAGCAAAGAGAACACGTGGACCCAAACAGCAATGTCTCAGTATCCAAAGGAAAGAAATCAACCTTCAACACCTTAGCTGGCTGCTGTGGGCGGGAGCGAGGAGGGTGAGAGTGAGTCGGTGGTCAAAAGGGGATTTAAAGAAATTAAAGGGCGGGCACGTTTGTGGACCAGTGATGATGGTGTGCCATGAACTGAGGCGTCTCAGGGACTCAACAGTCTGCACCGAAGGTTAAAAACTCAAATGAGGACTGTCTCCTGGAGATGTTTATGAGAAGAACAGTGTAATGGAAACTACATGTGGCACGACAGGCCCTGGGCCTGGGGAACAACTTCTCCACGGAGTATAATCCGAGGGTGACCGTGGTCGTAATCCGAGGGTGACCGTGGTCGTAATCCGAAGGTGACCGTGGTGAGACAAATCCCCCAGAGACATAGTAACTAAAATTCAGGAAGGGTCTGGGTAAGACCTACTAAGTATGGCTACTATTCCTGACATGGGAGTTCCCAGACCCGACGTGGAGGCACTCAGACTAGCGTTACTTTCTTGTAATTATCACGGGAGACGGAACAGTTAGACCCTCAGTGCACTTGCTCTTGTAAACCTCCCAGGGGATCTCTCTGGGGAGAACATTGGCAATTAATTAGTTCCCTTAACTAGCGGCTTTGAACTTTCAGAATTAAAATTAATCGATGGTCTTAAAGAATGCCTTATCATTTTTATGGCACTGAGACGTTTCCTAGGATTACTCTAACTGTTCTTCCCCCTTATGTCCCAGGCTGGCATCTTTTTAGCAGCTGACCATACTTCTCTTTTGAGCTCTGAACTCTGCCCCAGTGGATGAGTAATTTCATACAGATAAACAATTTCCAGAAACAGCACCCTGCCTGCGTCTGATGTCTGAGGCTAATGGTCTCAGGCCTACTGATGCCCAGAGCTGAGGTCCCCACTTTTTTTTTTTTTTTTTTGCCACACTGCATGGCTTGTAGGATCTTAGTTCCCTGACCAGGGATTGAACCCGTGCCCCCTGCAGTGGAAGCACGGAGTCCTAACCACTGGACCACCGGGGAAGTCCCTGCAGTCCCCTCTTTGTCAGCCGCCCCACAGGTGTGTTGCCCTCTCTCTAGGTACAAGGAGGTCGTGTGAATAAGCTGGGTTTGCAGGCCTGATCTGGGAACCGGGAGGCGTGGGTCCTGACGTGAGGTCCTGGTGTCAGCCGTCCTGGCCGTGAGCCCTCCAGTCGCTGAAGGGCCGCGTTAACGCAGTTGCCATCCGTCTGCTGGCTCGCGTCCTATACGATGTCACTCGTTACAGTTAACAAGTTGTTAGCATTTCCATTAGGGACTTTTTTTAAGGGTTTATAACCTGGTAATAACAATCATTTGTTTTAGCCTGAAACTCTAGTAACAGGCGAAACGCCCAGCAATTACTTTTGCTCGTTGCTGCTGGGGTAAGGAGTTGGTTCTACCCATGTTCGTAGCAAATGAAAAAAAAAGAAACATGCCTAGGCACTAAAAATTCTATTTTTTTTTTTTTTTTTGCCATCAGATTTGGCAATAGCTCTATTTGGTATCCACAGAATATTGCCCAAGAGGACAGGACCTCGTGACCCTGACGGGGCCAGGCCTGGTGCAGGGGAGGGACGGGAGCATCGGGGCTGGTGGCTCTGAGAGGCCAGTGGGCAGGCCGCAGTGCTGACCCCACTCCCCCAGAACATCAGCCTGGCCCCCGGGGGCAGGGAGGACCCCAGACCTTCCTGATCACAGAACTCGCGAAGGCCAGACGGTCAGGCGGCCCCAGCAGTTTTCAGCGGGATCCGGGAAGGATTTGAGTTCCTCCAAATCCACAAAGAGCCTGGGCTCTGAGAAGGGTGACCCAGCGTCCTGGGGATGACAGGCAACGTTCTGTCTGTCTTCCCCACCCGAGGGGCTCGGCCTGAGATGCCTGCCAACGTAGTCCAGGCCTCCCGCTTCGGAAGAGGGTTACGAGCGTCAGGGGAGCATTTGCCCGGTGCTGTGACGGATCCCTGACCGAGGGGAAGAAATGGCTTAAAAGGCAGATGGGGTGGGTGTGTGTGTGCGTGTGTGTGCGTGTGTCCGAGGGAACCCTCTGGGTGACAGGATGTGGGGATCTGCCCTGGGATCCTGTGGCAGGGGAGTGGCCCCAAGTCCCACGGGACACAGAGCAATAAGGGGGAGTTGACAGTGCCCCAGGCTGGAGAGGTGGCCCCAAGGAGAGAGTGGTGACTTCACGTTCTAGGGGTGCAGACCTAAGTCACCTGGTGCAGAGCTTCCGAGACCACGTGCAGAAATAGGAAGGAGGAGGCTGCCGGACCTGGTAAATCCACCGACTCCTACACCTGCTGCCGGCTGGGGGCCATGGCTCGGGAGCCAGAAAGAACCCTGGGATGTCTGAGGACCCCCTCCTAGACCCAGGTGTGGAGGGACGGTCTGGCTAGACTGCTCCTTTGCCTGTGCACCAGTGTCTTCCTGAGGAAGAGCTGGTCGGGCCCCAGGTAGACTGGCTCCCGTCCCGAGAGCTGAGCTTACAGGGACCTGGAAGACACGCTTAGCAGGAGAGCCTCCAACCCTGTCAGGAGGCTTTAAAGTTTAAATCTGAGTGTTTAGTATGTAGGAAGCTTTCTGACATAGAGAGAAGAGGAACACAGCCATTTTTCAGGAGAAAAGGCTGCTGTAGGGGCCACTGTAGAGAAAGTACTTTGCCCTCAGATGTCCGTTGTCTTAGTCTATTCTGGCTGCTGTAACAAAATGCTGCATACTGGGGGATGTTGATTCCTCACAGCCCTGGAGGCTGAGAAGTCCAAGATTAAGGTGCCCGCAGGTTCAGTGTCTGGCTTGACTCTCCCTGGTTTGCAGACGGCCGCCTTCTTGCTGTGTCTCCACATGGGGAAGACAGAGGGGATTCTGACCTCTTTTAATAAGAGCACTAATCCTGTCATAGGTGCCTCCCCCCATGACCTTGTCTAAGCCTGATTAGTCTCGAAGGCCCCACTCCAAATGCCATCACGTTGGGGATTAGGGCGTCAAGGTACGGAATTTGGGGGACACAAACATTCATTCCATAACATGTATGGATTCACTAAAATTTTAAATAGGTTCTAATTTGTACTTTTAAAAAACATAATCCCTGTAGAAAATTTAGGAAAATATGGGCAAGAATAAGAAGGAAGCAAAACCAGCTCATTATCTTTCCTCCCCTCCCCTTTAGCTGTAACTACTGTTGATCACTTGTTATATTTCTTTCCATATTAGGTACTTTAAAATGACATTTTTATGCTATTTTTTATTGCAGATATTTTAGATAATCGGAAAAGTACAAAGAAGAAAATGATATATACTACGTGTAATGCCACTACCACTGTTAACGTAGTTTTTTACTTTTTATTATGGAAAAGTTCAAACAGATACAACCTGTTAACATGTTGGTGCATTTTGTTTCTGTCTTGTCTCTGTTTGTGTGTGTGTGTGTATTATTATGTATGTATGCATGTATATACACATAAACAGACATATACACACATGCATATACATACAGGCAAAACTAGGATGATGTCACCTATTAAACAGTTTTGTATGCTGCTTTTGTTGCTTGAAATGACACTGTGACATATTCCTACCTCTAAATATTCTTTGAAACATTGGAGAGGGGAGCAAAGCAGTTTCTCAGGCTACCCTGGAGGAGATGGCACTCAGCAGTATGTCTCTAGAACTCAATGTATGCTGTCGTGTGACAGAATTATTTGTTCAATAGAAGTAAACCTTACAAGGGGTGAGGAATTATAAACCTTATGTCTCATGGAGCTTGAACTTTCAGACAGTGGGGTTTATAATTTTCAACCTAACCAGGGGGACAGAAGAAAAAGCCCTCCAACTTTTTGGTTGGGATGTAGGTTTCAGGCACACTTGATTTCTCACCTGCAGACCTCTCCTCAGAGTCCTTTACTCATATTTGTTTGAAAGGCTGCCTTAGTCCGTTGCTGGAGCCGATCATTCTGGGAGAAAACGGCCCCCTCAGGAAGGTAGTAAGGAAAGCTCAGTTATTGTGGGAAGGGTGTTCTGGACGGGAGTATAAAATGCCGGCGTAAAGAAGTTTTCCTTTGAGCAGATGTGACCCAGTAACTGTGTTGACGGGTGCAGTGCAGCTGCTGTTCTGTTCACTCATTTCCCCATCAAACACTTACTGTGTGCCTAACCAAGGGAGAGAGGAATGGCAAAGACAGGTCTCTTCCTCGGGGAGGAGATGAAAAGAAAGTCTAGGTGACAGAAGTGAAAACAAGTGATTGCACAACACTGGGAAGTGGTAGGAAGGGAGTGTGTCCACACGGGGGGGGGGGCGGGGCACAGAGGAGGGGGAGATGGATTCTGTCCGGGGTGGACGAGGGGCGGCGATGCCCGAGGGGCTTGCTGGGCGCCGTGTGCAGGAAGTGTGTGGACAGAGGTAGCTGAGGAGATGCCAAGGGAACGGCTGAGAGCTTGGTTGGGGTTGGAGACCGTGAATGAGTGCGTGTGGGTCTGTATCGCGTGGAGTCACTGTGTCTCCAGGCAACCGTGTCAGAAATCTGGGCGTCCTCCTGGACCCCCTCTTCTCTTCCCTGTCTGCATCCACCCAGGTGTCAAGTCCTGTTGACCCGCCTCCTAGGGACCCCTTGAAGGGGATCTGTCTTTCCGCCCCACTGCCTCTGCCGTGTAGACCCTTCCCCTCACAACTGGAACATGCAGTAGCCTCTAAATTGCCCGTCCCGCCTCCCAACTCTTACCCCTTTCATTAGGTCACCTGTTGCTGTGTAACAAATTACCCCCCAGTTTAGCAGCTTAAGATAACAGGCACTTATGGCCTCACATAGCGTTTTAGGGGCAGGGACCTGGGGGGACCATACTGGAGGTCCTTTTTTTACAAAAGAAAATTAATTATTATATTTTATTGGGGTAAAACATATATAACATAAAATTTGCCATTTTAACCATGTTTTAGCGTGTAATCAGTGGCATTAAATGCATTCACATTGTTGTGCAACCATCTCCAGAAATTTTTTCATCTCCTAAACTAAAACTCTGTTCATTAAATAACAACTCCCCATTCTTCCTTCCCCCCCAGCCCCTGACAGCCATCCTTCTACTTTCTTCTCTATGAATTTGACTACTTTACGTACTTCACATAAGTGTAATCATACATTATTTGTCCTTTGTGACTGGCTTATTTCACGTAGAATGACGTCTTCAAGGCTCATCCAAGTTGTAGCATGTGTCAGAATTTCATTCCTTTTTAGGGCTGAATAATATTCTGTTGTATGTATAGACCACATTTTGTTTATTCATGCATCTGTTAATGGACATTTGGGTTGTTTCTACCTTTTGGTTGTTGTGAATAATGCTACTATGAATGTGGGTGCACAAGAATCTGTTCAAGTCCCTGCTTTCAATTCTTTTGAGTGTATACCCAGAAGTGGAATTGCTGGATGATGTGGTAATTCTATGTTTAATTTTTTGAGGAAACGCCATACTGTTTTTCACAGTGCCTGCACCATTTTACATTCCTATCAGCAGTGCACAAATGTTTCAATTTCTCCATATCCTTGCCAACACTTGTTGTTTTCTGTTTTTTTGGCTTGTTCTTTTTTTCTTAATAGCCATCCTAGTGGTATCTTATTTTGGTTTTGATTTGCATTTCCCTAATGATTAGCGATGTTGAGCATCTTTTCATGTGCTTATGGGCCATTGGTATATCTTCTTTGGAGAAATATCTATTCAAGTTCTTTGCCCGTTTTTATTTTTTTAAAAAATATTTTATTTATTTATTTATTTGGTTACATTTTATTTATTTATTTGGTTGCACTGGGTCTTACTTGTAGCTTGTGGGCTCCTTAGTTGCGGCATGCATGTGGGATCTAGTTCCCTGACCAGGGATCGAACCCAGGCCCCCCTCGTATTGGGAGCGTGGAGTCTTAACCACTGCACCACCAGGAAGTCCCGTTTGCCCATTTTTAAATTTTTTTTTTTTTTAATTGCAGAGTTGTAGGAGTTCTTTATATATTCTTGATATCAATTCATTATCCGATATATGATTTGTAAATATTTTCTTCCATTCTATGTGTTGCCTTTTTACTCGCTTGACAGTGTCCTTTGATGCACAAAAGTTTTAAATTTTGATGTAGTCTAACTCATCTATTTTTTGTTTTGTTGCCTGTGCATTTGGTGTCATATTCAAGAAGTCATTGCCAAATCCAGTGTCATGAAGTTTTCCTCTACTGGAGGTTATTTTAACTCATATTCTCCATCATTTTTCCTTGCCCTCAGGATCAAGTCTAGATGCATCATGGCCCTTAGGGCTCTTCATGCCTGACTCCTGATGAAAATGCACCTTCTCTTCATTCATTCAGAAACTCGACACACATTTATTGAATATGACCATGTTTTAGACATTGGAAGCAGAATAGACAGAAATCTTTGTTCTTGTGGGTCTTACAATCTAGTGAGCAAGCGCAGAAAACAAAGTAAAGAATAAATGAATTATACATTCATGTGAAATCATATAAAAGAGTAGATATTAACATTCTCGGCCATAAGTAGGTGATAACTGCCATGTGGAAAGAAAAACAGATCAGGGTAAGAGGGCTCAGGGGTTCTTAGGTGGAGGGCTGGTTTGCAATTTTAAGAAGGTCACTAGGGTAGGCCTCTGAGTGGGAGATATTTAAATAAACACTTGAAGCTGCAAGGGTGTGAGCCCCTTGGGTATCTGGGTGAGAGCCTGTGCAAAGGCCCTGAGGTAGGAGTCTGTCCATTCAAAAAGGAGGAGGAGGTGTGAGGTCAGAGCAGTTGTGGGAGGGGAGGTCACGTCCCGTGGGACCTTATAGGTCACGTAAAGACTCTGAGTGAAGTATGGAGCAGAGGAGGGTCATGATCCGACTTGACACTCACACAGCCTCACTCTGCGCCTGTGTTAAGGATTCAGTGTAAGGGGGCGGGGCGGAAGCAGAGTAATCTGTCCGTTAGAAGATTATTGTGAGACTCCAGGTAAAAGACAGTGGTGGTTTGGATCAGACGGCCAGCCAAGGAGGTGTGATGAGGAAGGGTGCCCTGGTGCTAAATCACAGCTCTAAAGTCCCTTTTCTTTGCAAAGTTGCGGTCCTAACTGATGCTTAATATGGCACACCTCTCGTTACAACTCCTAGAAGAAAATACATTGCTATTTCGCTGAATGATTAATACAGGATCTCTTACACATCCGGGTGTAATTACTTGGTAGCCAGAACCTCTCTAGCCAAAGGCCCCCCTCTACGAAAATGTTAGTTTCGAGAACGTCAGTCTGCACAGTCAGCCTCTGACCTCTCCTGTCCCTTCCAAATGAGGAGAACTATCTGAGGGTAGTTCCTTGTGAATGCAGCAGGGGTGCTGGTGTTGGAAGCGGGGATGGGGGAGTCTGGGAGTGTTGATCATAACTCATGGGATTTGTAATTAAACTCTCTTGTTATTAAAGCAGAAATTCGTAAAGACTCCTGCCTGTGTGGGACTGGGAGTTATTTATCACAGGAATTCAGCCTGCTTTGCTATAAAAATGTTGTTATATTATTGCGTTCAGGAGATCCAGACACTGATTCTTAAATATCTGTAGCTACAGATGGGCAGACATCATGTTAACGTTCCTTCTAATGTCAAACTTACTGAGACTTTTGTGCGCGTGCATGTGTGTGTGACTAACGTCCTACCCTTTCTTTGTTGAATCTTGCCTTTTTTAGGCACCAAGTAGATGTCTCAGACTCACAAGAGCAGTTAGTAGGGGAGTAGAATGAGTATACGAGCATAACTTATCCCTTTGCTATGTCCAGGGCGCATCTCTAGGAGAAGCTAGCCCCCCAATGAAGGCAGCAGCCATCAGTTAAATAAACAAGCATTTCTATGATGGCAGCAGCCTCAGTGGGGGTGCACCCACCACGTTAGTCTCTACTGAGGGACTTTACTGACGGAACCATAGTTGAGAATTATCCAGTGAGTTTTTCCTTCCACGTGGGGCCAGTTACCACTTGGCACGTGTGAAACTGAGACAAACACACATTAAAATATATTAACCTATGTCTGTTTTAAATAAAACCTGTTAAATGGTGGCCAGTGTCATTATTACTTACACTTTTGCCATAGATTTTCCACCATCACTTTTTTTCTTCCCCCTCGGCTTACAGGATCTTAGTTCCCTGGGCAGGATCTTAGCTCCCCGACCAGTGATTGAACCCGTGTCCTCGGCAGTGAAAGCACAGAGCCCTAACCACTGGACCACCAGGGAATTCCCTCTACCATCACTTTAAATGGAGCTTTGAATACGGTTGGACTCAAGTCTACCATCTTTGTTTTGTATCTGCCCCAACGATTCTTTATTCTTTTCCTCCTCCTTTCCTGCTTTTTTTTTGGTAAATTGAATATTTTTTAGTATTCCATTTTATCTCCTCTATTGACTTTTTTTTTTTCTCCTCTATTGACTTTTAACTATACCTCTTGTGTGTGTGTGTGTGTGGTTGCATTAGAGATTACAATATGCATCTTTAACTTATCCTAGTCTACCTTCAAATAACATTATATTACCTCACTACCATCACTTTAGTTAATTTTTCATATGATCACGAGGGAAAAATCAATGCTGTACCTATTATATTTATGTGAAGATTAGCTGTGTTCAGATTTGCATTTTAAAATCAATGTGGACGTACAGGGCCCCTCTGCTTAATCACGGAATTGATCATGCAGTTCACAGACGTTGCCGGCTTACCTGAGGATTTTATTTCTTCAGAGACAAATAACTCTTTTGGTTTTCTCTTTTGAAATAACGGATGTAAATTAAGAAAACAAAAGGAAACATTTAGCAGAAATCTTTCTTTAAAGGGAAGTTGAAGTGGGGCTGCAGTACAGGCCGTGGTGTAATGGCCTTTCTTCACAGTGAAGGTGACAGGAGTTTTTACCTCTCAGGCATGGGTACCATTTTATGGAGGTTTGAGTTGACTAACTCATCGTTTGAGAAAGTGAATGGATTTGAGGGGCTCAGTTTGGGGGTGAGTGCCCTTTGCCTACGACAAAACCCCTTGCCATGGTCTCCGTGCCTTTCCTGCCTTCCTGTGTGACATGTGTGCCACATTCCATTTCACACCTCTGTGTCTATCCCAGAAGTCAATGTCTTGTGGACCAGGGACGAGGGGCCGCTCCTGGCACAGGGACACGCATGTGCTAACTGCTCAGTACAGCTGAGGAAGCAAATACTGACTTAATGGATCCGCTATGCCTATGCAGACTGGCCATCTCTGGAAACTAGTTTTCTTGGCTACCAAAGGAGCAAATTAAAAGAAAAATCAGCACCTTTACAAATAGCATGGTGAAACATTGCCCCTGCTTATAAAATTATTGGTTTGACCTTCAGGTGTTGAATCTTGCAAAATTCCGTCTGTTATTATTTTACAACGTATAGGAGTTCACGTTACCTATCACTGTTTGTGCATTTAATTTTCAAAGTGACATTTTAGTGGCGTGTCATACCTTGTAGTAGGTGATGCATGAGTGGTTATTTTAGCTGATTAGCAAGATTAATAGGTAGAAAGAACTGTGTTTATGATGATTGAGAAAGGAAAGGAGGGCATGCCTTATTATTCAGAAATACTCTCCAAAATACTTTTACCCAATGAACATACACATACATGATCAGGTAATGCTCATCATACAACTATTTTGCTTTTTTAAAAATAGCTCTTTTTAAATTAATTTATTTATTTGGTTGCGTGGGGTCTTAGTTGCGGCAGTCGGCCTCCTTAGTTGTGGCATGCATGTGGGATCTAGTTCCCTGACCAGGGATTGAACCCAGGCCCCCTGCATTGGGGGCACAGAATCTTATCCACTGCACCACAAGGGAAATCCCTAACAATTTTGCTTTTAACTGGTTACCTGGAATAATTGCTTTCCAGGTTCTTATCAGGAACTATAATTGCAAACTCACTGCCATTAATATCTTTCAAAAGCTCTGCAGAGAGAAATAATATTTATGGAGGAGTGCCTGAAGTCTTTGCTGTCTATCCATTTTTTAGATGTCATCAGCAACCTGTGGTCTCCCAGACCCCTGGGGGAATGCGGAGTGATTGCAAGGTTGGTTGGAAATCCTCCATTGAAGGTAGGATTATTTCTGTCATTGTTATCTGTAAGGACACCACACTGACATTGAATAGTTTGTTTAAGGGAATAGAGCCTTTTCCAACATCCAGGTCTTTACTCAGAAGAAGAAAATCGTGTGATAAATGAGGTCAGTCGTGGGATATGGAGCTGGAGTCTCCAGGCTCTGAACTTAACCACTGGTGTTTCATGTTCCACTTTGGCATCACAGGATCCGGCTTTGGAAAAGACCCAAGGGCTGGCGTAGGTCGCTTTTGTTCATCTGTGCTGTGGGTACCAGGCAGCTGGTAACACGGGGAGGGGCGTTTCCCTCTGGAGGTGCACTTGCTGGGATGCTCAACTGTTCTTTGTACCTGACAACCTTTGTGGCTGCTTTAAATATCTGTGTTTTACAATATCAATAAAGAAAATAATTTTAAAAAATTTCCCCTTTGAAATGGAACAGTGAGAGTGGCAGCCTCCAGGGCTCAGGTCTGTCAGGACGCCCGGTGACAGGGGCGATCAGACCAGCTCTTGCTACCCTGTCCGTCACCCAGAGCCGAACTGCGGTAGTTAGCACGGTGCTTTGTTTGTAGTCACATTTTGCTTGGTTTATGCCTGCAGTGGACTGTGCATTCACAGAGGGAAGCATAAGAAGCACTGAATTTGAAAAAAAAAGAAGTTCATATGAAGCTTCCAAATTATAGTAATTCTGCCAGTTTACCTAAAGTTGCTCTCCATCAGATCTGTAAGTTGCATTCATCTGATCTGAATTCTAATATAGCATCAAGATGCCTCTGGTTTTCAAAAGCCAGGGGCAAAAGAGGGAAATAGAATGATGATGATATCCAATTTAGCTCTTCATTTATAGAGAATTAAAACTACCCATGGGGGCGATAGGAAAGCCTTTGCAAATAGTAACGGGAAACCTTCTTTTTTATCTTGTCATCTAGAAATAAAACAGATGATAAAAACAACATTTCTAGTGTAAAATGTGTTTCAAACATCTGGTCCTGAAGACAGTTTTTAATCCATATTAGATGCAGTTAAACTAATTAACTATATTTAATGTACATTTCATCCCCAAAGCAAATATAAAATGGAGGTTTAAAATTTGTCATCAAATCATGTTTCTTGATACAAATACTTTAAAGTACATTAAGCATGTTACTTATTAATGGGAAAAGGTCAAATTTTATAGTTATGTAATGCACATCTTTACATATGATATTTAAATACTCTTTAATAATTTCCAACTACAATAAAATATCTTTTCTTTCTCGAAATCATTCCTCAATCATATACCTCACACAAGTGACACAATTAAAAAATTCCAGAGGGAATGTGTGAGACCGTAAAATGGGTTTGAACGTCAAGGAAGGTTAGGAAATATTAATGTAGATTACATCTTAGGAAAACAAGAAGAAAAGTAAGAGCAAGTAATGGAACGACCTGTATTATTTTATAAATGACAAACAAAATAAATTCTCCTTACATGCAGTCTTTCTCTACATATAAATGTAAGTGTATAAAGTATTAAAAGGTCTGAAAGGATTCACCCCAAACTGTTAACAGCGATTCTCTCTGAGGAAGCGAACAGCTTCAGGCTAGGTGGGGAGAGAGAAAGCAGGTATGTGTATATGAACTATGTTTTACTTGTGTAATAATAATAATAATAATAGTAATAATAGTAATAACGGAAAGCAAAAAGCTAAGGGGTGGCCACGGCCAAGAACGTGTCTCTTAGATCTTGTACTGCAGAGTGTAACTGCCCCCTGACCCTGGCTGCCACCCTGACGTCCCTCACGGTGGGCTGTCTAGGCCACACTCCAGGGGCTACTCCCAGCCAGTGCTGGTGTGGAGGGCAGGGAGGGGGAACTCAGGCAGACCTGTTCCTGGGGAGTAGGGGGGCCCCTCGGATGGGAGAGTTTGGCGTGAGGACTCCCTGTTGGCCTTGGCAAAACTTTAAAAAAACTGCTCTGCAATTTATGACCCCCCTCCCTCCCTCCATCCTTCCCTCCCTCCCTCCATCCTTCCTTCCCTGCCTCCCTCCCAACCCCAAGATCCGCATCTCACTTTGACAGCAGGGCCAGCCTTTTCCAGGTCCCCCCACATCTTCCCTCACTGGTTTCTCCCATTCCCCTTGCACTCTAATCCCCTCTTAACATCCACTTTTCAGAGGACCCTGACCAACATAAAGGCTTAAGAAAGAACGTTAATTACAGACGAAGCCCAACACCGTGCTGCTCGAGCACTAGAGATCGCTGCTAAACTGGCGGTGCTGGGATACTGGCAGTGCTGGGATACTGGCGGTGCTGCTATACTGGTGGTGCCCGGATACTGGCGGTGCCGGGATACTGGCGGTGCCGGGATACTGGCGGTGCTGCTATACTGGGGGTGCTGGGATACTGGCGGTGCCGGGATACTGGTGGTGCCGGGATACTGGCGGTGCTGCTATACTGGGGGTGCTGGGATACTGGTGGTGCCGGGATACTGGTGGTGCCGGGATACTGGAGGTGCTGCTCTCCTGGTGATGCTGCTCTACTGGTGATGCTTCTATATTGGCGATACTGGTATACTGGAGGTGCTGCCATACTGGTGATGCTTCTATATTGGCGATACTGGTATACTGGAGGTGCTGCCATACTGGTGATGCTTCTATATTGGCGATACTGGTATACTGGAGGTGCTGCTATACTGGTGATGCTGCTCTACTGGTGATGCTTCTATATTGGCGATACTGGTATACTGGAGGTGCTGCTATACTGGTGGTGGCCAGCATGGGGAGACATGCATTTGACACCGAGTTCTGTCATGGCAGCGTTCACAATATATGTAAATTAAATGTATTATATTTATAAGTGTTATTTAGGCACGTGAGATTGATTTATTTGTTTTCAGTCAATTGAGGTACTTAACATAAATATGATAGATTAAATTTACAAATGCAATTTAAATTTTTTGAAGAAGTTTAATGTCCTAAGTTAGTGAAAGGCAAGAAATATTAATCAATACCCTTAAAGGTGATGTGAATATTTGTAGTTTTATAAATAAAATAATAAGATATGAAGTCGTTCCTAAAATTTTAGGAAAAAATAGGCTTTTGAACTTGAAAACAGTGAGAATTAAGTATTGATTAGGAAAAAAAAAAAGTAATTTTCAACCCAATTGAATGTTCTTTTCTACATACTAAGATTATCCTCAAGAGTACCTCAGGGGCTTCCCTGGTGACGCAGTGGTTAAGAATCCACCTGCCAATGCAGGGGACACGGGTTCGAGCCCTGGTCCGGGAAGATCCCACATGCCGCGGAGCAACTAAGCCCGTGCGCCACAACTATTGAGCCTGAGCTCTAGAGCTCGTGAGCCACAACTACTGAGCCCGTGTGCCACAACTACTGAAGCCCGCGCGCCTAGAACCCATGCTCCACAACAAGAGAAGCCACCGCAATGAGAAGCCTGTGCACTGCAACGAAGAGTAGCCCCTGCTCGCCGCAACTAAAGAAAGCCTGCGCGCAGCAACGAAGACCCAACGCAGCCATAAATAAATAAATAAATAAATAAAGTAAATAAAATAAAATGAAATAAAAAAGAGTACCTCAAAGTTCACATTTAGTAAGGAGTAAGGCAGGGTGTTCATGCGGTTGGTGGGCCCTGATGTGCTGGTAAATACTTAATCACCAGTTCTCTGGGGGAGGGGGGATATGCCAGAATATATTTACATAAGATGATTATAATTTCATTGATATAAAGGGTGTGTGTAACTATGGGAACACTATTTCATGCTTGTCTTGATTTGAGGCAACCGTACTGCTTTCAAAAAAGAGCCAGCCACGAATCAGAAGAAGCACAGGCTAAAGGGATTCTGGCAAAGGTCACACGTGCATCACCTGCCTCTTGTGTCCAATTCCCCCGGATTCAGCAAATATTTACTGAGAACTTCATAAGCAAGATGTGGTCAGTGCTGAGATAAGGTGTACACAGTCGTCCCTGGGAGCCCAGGGGAGGCGCCTTAGGCTTAGCTTGAAGGCCACTCCGAGGACCTCCTGGATGTGGGGAAATCTGAACTGAACTTTGAAGGACGCGTAGAAGTTGGGGATAAAGTGCCTGTTACCGACAATATACCGAGTTGATACAGTTTTCAAAAAAGTTTCAACAGTATTTCTTTTGAAAGAAAATCCTCTGGAATTAGAGTCAGCAGCTGTTGAGAAGTAGACAAGAGAGGATTCCAGCAAAAATAGGGGAAACCGTGCCTTCTGAGTATATACAGATATATAATGGTCAGAGACACGGTCCTTGCCTGCGTGGGTGTAAGGGGACTCGAGGAAGACAGAATAACAGCAGAAGTGGGATGCCTGTTGTGACAGTGGATGACAGGATGCTTTGGGGTCACGCAGCAGCCGTGGGTCACCGGAGCCTTGTCTCAGGAAGTGATGTTTAAACCTAAGTGATGCTTAGCAATTAGCCCAAAAGGGAAGGGTAAGAGTTTCTCAGGAAGAGGGAACAACAGGAACGAAGGCCTAGAGATGAGAGTATGACATTTTATTAAAAACAAAAAAGTCTCTAGTGGCTGGAGCCAAGGGAGAGGATGGCTGGGAGGTGAGGCTGCAGAGGTAGATGGGGGGCCAGTAGAGAAGGTTCTGGGACGCCACTGACAGGAGACTGGATTCTCACCAGAGGCAATTGGAAGCCTTTGAAGAGTTTTCAGTGGGGAGGGGACATGATCAGATTTACGTTTTCAAATAATCACCGTGGCCGCAGGCAGGAGGATTGATTGGATAGTTGCGGTGCAGTCAAGTGAAACAAAAAAACCCAAACAAACCGCAAAACAGCGTTTTTCATTTGACTTGAGCGACACTGAAACCATCATAAAGAAAATATCAACACATGCTGACTTAGGAAATGCTCTCGGTTCTGTTCCTTCAACGATGCTTAATGTCTTCTATTTTGCATTCTCTTTCTCCTTGCGTATTCATGGCTTAGTCCCAGTGGCAGCGTGGGGCTGCCTTGGCGTTCATTAACCACGGCCAAGTAAACCCCAGCTGCTACCCACCCCGGAGCATGTGGGGAGCTGCCCATGGAGGAGCATCTCCCCTGCAAATCCGTTTTCAGTGGTGGCTCTTATTTGTGACTTAGAACTTGGGCTCGTATTTGATACCATTGTTTGTTTTCTCCGCTCGGAGGGGCTTCATAACTGCAAGTCCCCTCAAGCTGGGTGACACTGGCGTCTCACCGAAACTGAGATTCGGTTGCTCTGAGCATGGCCGCCTGCGATAGTTTAAATTATTCTTGGCAAACATTCGTTCCCCTCCTCTCCTGCCAGGGGCAGGCTCTACTTCTCTGTGTCGTTGACTTTGGACTTGGCCACGTGACTTGCTTTGGTCAGAGGACTTATAATTGATGTCCTGTAAGCTGGGGCCTTAGATGTGCTTGCATACCGGCCAGACGGGGGCCTGAACTCTGGGGAGGGTGAGAGATGCATGGAGGCGGCCTGTCCCCGGCCAACACCCACCTGGTCTCCGCCTGTAAGAGAGTCACTGTGCTGAGCCCAGCCTGGACCCCTCAAAGTAGGAAACATGTGGTCCTAAAGGCTCTGAGTCTGCGTGGTTTGTCCTGCAGCACACTGATGGCGAGAGCTGACTAAATCAACGGTCTCCTGGATGGTTTTTTCCCAGAGCTCCTCTGAGTGAATTTTCTCTGTGCCACAGAGTCTTATATTAAGACTATATTTTGAATGAGTTTAGCCATTTTGAAAGTATAGTACTATGTGTTTGTACTAAACCTCGGTTAGGGCCCGGGGCTTTAAAGTCTAATGGGGAAGATGGGCTTAAATAACCACGTAAGTAAATTGCATGATTACAGACTGAGCTAGAATCCCTTGAAGTCGGTTCTGGGAGGGCATAACCAAGGGAATCTGCCTTAGACAGTGTAGTCTGCAGCTCTGCCATGGAATCCGGGGACCTGAGATTTAAGGATGACAGATAATGATACGACCACCACTAACACCAGTCATACCCGTAGATCTCACGTGCTGCTGGGGGCTGCTCTAAGGGCTTCACCAACACTGACCTGCTTGGTCCTCACGACTCCTCTCTCACTGACGACTAACCCAGCAAAGGGCTGGTGGTGGCTGTGGCCACAGGCTGACGGAGCAGCCCAGGAAGGGCCTTGGATGGGTAGGGACATGGTGCCCTCGGGCAGCTGAAAGGTATTCATCCAGTGTCGCTGGAGGGTGGAACGCCCACGGAGATGACCGAGGCTGGGTGGGTCAGCTGGAGGGTATTTACGCTGAGAACAACGGGAAGCCATCAAAGGGCCTTAAGTAGGACGTGGAATGGATGATCCCACCAGGTTACGTTTAGCACAGAGAGTTCAGGCTGGTGCGTGAATGGTTGGAAGGTCCCAAAGGAGGATGAAGGGAAATCAGTATGGGGTAAGGGGGATCTTGCAATAAACCAGGCCTGAAATCATGGTGACTTAGGCTGGGGCGATGGGTGTGGAGGTGTAGAGAAGGGGACATGGTTGAGCTGTGTTAGGAGAGAAAATCTGCAGAGCTTAATGATTGGATAGAGACCTTTAGTATTATTTATTAGCTTCTCGGTTGAGTATCAACATTTTACGTGTAACTACGCAGCCCCCCTGGTGGGTTTCCCAGTGGAGGCCCAGAGCTTGGAGGGAAGAGTGGTTTTCTGGTTCAGTGACCCTCTTTGAAGGATGGGGAGGAGACCCCAGCCAGTTAGCCGGTGCATTGAAGGCAGTGAACGAGTCACTGCCTGCATAGACCACGTTCTGTGTTTGCACCTGTGTCGTCATTTGGGAATGAGAGGAACCAGACAAACGTGAGGGCATAACAATCCACAATTTGGGCATTGAAAACTCCACCTATTTCTGAAATATGATCATCTTAGATTTCCATGAGGGGCTCAGTGGCTCACACAGAGAATACCAAGTGAGCCAGGAAGATGCCTTCAGGACTGCAAGCCTCCCGACGTGACTGGGGATGAATTTTACGGTGCTTTTCCAAAGTTTAGGAGGGTATTAGGCCCTTCGCTGGGAACTAAGGGTCTGCTCACTTAATGTTCTCCAGTCTTAGAAGCTGTTCCTACCTACATGTGTATTAAATCTATAATGAATGCAAATTTAAGGGAGTTTATATTCTGTTTCCGTCTTCCATTTAAAGGAAATCTGATTTTGGTTTTAAATGCCTTTGGAGACATATTAGACTATTTTAGGTGATTAATACGTTAGGAATAATTTACTTCTGGCGGGTTTTGCTTCAGCATTTTATTTTTCTTTATTTTATTGAAGTTTCAGGTGTACAATATAGGGATTCAATATTTTTATAGATTCCATTTAAAGTTCTTACAAAATAATGGCTATATTTCCCTGTGCTGTACTATACATCCTTCTTGCCTATTTATTTTTTACATAGTAGTTTGTATCTCTTTATCCCTAACCCCTATTTTGCCCCTCCCTGCTTCCCTCTCCCCACTGGTAACCACTAGTTTGTTTTCTATATCTGTTTTGTTATATGCATTCGTTTGTTTTATTTTTTAGGTTCCACAAATAAGCGATAACATATAGTATTTGTCCTTCTCTGGATGATTTATTTCACTAAGCGTAATACTCTCTAGGTCCATCCATGTTGTTGTAAACAGCAGAACTTCGTTCTTTTTTTATGGCTGAGTAGTATTCCATTGTACATAGACACTACATCTTCTTAGTCTATTTGTGTGTTGTTGGGCACTTGGGTTGCTTCCATGTCTTGGTTATTGTAAATAATGCTCTATGAACACTGGGATGCATGAATCTTTTCAAGTTAGTGTTTTTGTTTTCTTCAGATAAGTACCTAGGAATTGAATTGCTGGATCATATGGTGGCTCTATTTTGAGTTTTTTGAGAAACCTCCATACTGTTTTCCACAGTGACTGCACCAATTTACATTCCCACCAACAGTGTACTAGGGTCCCCTTTCTCCACATCCTATCCAACATTTGTTACTTGTAGACTTTTAATGATAGCCATTCTGACAGGTCTGAGATGATATCTCATTGCGGTTTTGCTTTGCATTTCGATATTGAGCATTTTTTCATGTACTTGTTGGCCATCTGTATGCTTTCTTTGGAAAAATGTCTATTCAGGTCTCTGCCCATTTTTTAATTGGGTTGTTTGCTTTTTTGCTGTTGAGTTGTATGAACTGTATTGGATATTAACTGTTTGGATATTAACCCCTTGTCTGTCATAGCATTTGCAAATATTTTCTCCCATTCAGTAGGAAGTCTTTTCATTTGGTTGATGGTTTTCTTTGCTGTGCAAAAGCCTTTAAGTTTAATTAGGTCCCATTTGTTTATTTTTGGTTTTATTTCTTTTGCCTTAGGAGACAGATCCAAAAAAATATTGCTGTGATTTATGTGAGTGTTCTGTCTATGCTGAGTATTTTAAATATTGAATTTTCGAATAGAATTATTTGATTATAGTTTGGAGATACCAATACCATTTAATGTAATACCTTTAATACAAAGCTTTCTAAGATGAAAAATGGGACTGTACCTAATATATAAGGTGTTTTTTTTATCAGAAATATAGTTTTACTATTAAAATAGTTTACTATTAAAATATGAGGTACAAACTTCCAGTTATAATGTAAATAAGTCTTGGGGATGTAATGTACAGCATGGTGACTATAGTTAATAATACTGTACTGTAAAAGAAGATATTTGTTATATAAGTATATGATCATATATGTATATATTAGTTTCCTATGGCTGCTGTAACAAATTACTACTACAAACTGGGGGGGCTTACAAACAGCACACATTTATTCTCTCACTCTTCTGGAGGTCAGAGTCTGAAATCAGTTTCACAGAACCAAAATCAAGGTGTCAGCAGAGCTGTGGTCCTCCCGAGGTTCCAGGGAAGATCCCAGCTCCTTGTTTCTTTCAGCTTCCAGAGCTGCACTCTTGCATCCCGGGGCTCAGGGCTCTTTCCTCACCTTCAGAGCCAACAGGTAGCAGCTGTCCTCCGACTCTGCTTCCTTCTTGTTCGTCCCATGACTTTCTTCTCTTCTCTGTCAGATCTCCGTCTACCTGTCTCCTGTAAGGACACAGCGATCGCATCTAGGGTACACCCAGCATCCGTATCTTAATCACACCTGCAAAGTCCATCTTGCCAATATACAGTACCATTCTCACATTCCAGGGATTAGGACCTGTGTGCCTTTTCGGGCCATTATCCAGCTTACCACAGAGTATAAAGGCAATGCTGTACAATTCCATAGAGCAGTACCTTTGTGTAATGAGGCAGACTCAATAACCACCCACTTTTTAAAACTGTGGTGAATAAAGATTTACCACTTTAACCATTTTTAGGTGTCATGAGTTCAGTGGCTTTAAGTCCGTTCACATTGTTGTGTAGCCATCCCCACCGTCCATCTCCAGAACTTTCTCATCTTCCCAAACTGAAGCTCTGCCCCATTAAACACTCTCTCCCATCCGCCCTCCCCCCAGCCCCAGGCAACCACCCTTCTACTTCGCGTCTATTAATGTGACTACTCTAGGAACATCATATAAGTAGAATCATACACTTTTTATCCTTTTATACATACCTTTTTAAACAATTTTTTTGAACTTGTTGATCTTAATACAAATATTCTCAGACTGTTTAATTTGTGATGTAAATGTGGGTCAGGGCAACATCTAACACGAAAGTCAGATGCAGTTAAAAATAGGCACCAAACTTCTTGGCCGTTAGAATTTCCAGGAGTAGTTGCTAGAATCTGCCGGAGACCTTGACTTCTATCCTTCCAATAAAGAGACGGAATATTAAAATTTCCTTTAAAAAGCCAGGACTGATGTGAATGGCAAACGCTATTTGTGAAAACATTTCTAGATTCCTCATACTCCAGTTTGATTTCTCTGGTAAAAGAAGCAGATGTGGGTGGGGCTGGCCACAGCCCAGGTTCAGAACAAGTAGCTCCAAAAATCCACCAAAACTGTGGCAGTTCCTGACACCTGACACTCAGTAGAGCACGGAATTATAACAGAAGCACGCATGTTCCTGGAAACCTCCGACAACTGCTTGTCTGGTGAGAGGAGAGACGGGGGAAATGTCCTTGCCTTTTGGCTATGCTATTTAGACAAGTGAAATAGACTAAACGTAGTCCCCTTCTCCCTTCCCCCCCGACCCCAACTCCTTTTTAAACAATTATGGGTGGTAAGTTATTTGAGGTAGAACATCAAATTATTTAAATTACTTTAAAATAAACAGTGGGTATCTCTGTATTCATTGATTGGCCAGTTGCACATCGTTCCTTAATTCCTTCATCACATGGGTGTTGAGAGCCAACTTTGTGCTGGTTCTGGGGATTCAGCAGTGAACAAGGTCCCTGTCCTCAGGGAGCTGACATTCTTCTAAGGAGGCAGTCGTTGAATGTGGTACTCAGATTGTGACAAGGGCTGCGAAGGAAACAGCTGACACAGTCACTGTGCCATGGGGATGGGTAGGACGATCTGTTGGATAGAACAGTCCTGCAGCAGCCCGAGCACCATGCTTCCCGGAGGACGAGCCACAGCCCCAGTCAACGGTCATGAACTTGGTGAGTTCGGGGGATGAGGCCAGCACAGCTGCGGCCGAGGGAGGAGAGTGGAATAAGACAGCTTGCAGAGGCCGGCTGCAGCCAGGGCCCCTGTTCACCTGTCCCTGTCTGTATTTGTCCACCCATCCATTGATGTATATACCTTCCCATCAAAAGTCATGTGGGACAGCTTATAAACATACACCTAACAGGATGAGACAAATCAAGGAGAGAAGAGGGGCAACTCGACAAAGAAAATAAAGCTGGCAGAAGATGAGCTGCAAAATGCATGTCCTAACATCTGTACCCTTGTAAGCAGGGTCTACAGACTTAGTTCGGAGCTTCCTAGCAGCCAAAGCAAAGAGAGAAAAGGGATCAGTTAGATGGGTCCATGAGAGTTAAAGGGGTCCATGAGATCAAAGCAAACTGTTTTCTTAGGAGAAATACTTCCCTCTGTCCTGGGAGTTGAGGAAACTTCTTCCTGGCATCTGTGGTGTCTTGTCATGTCACCGTGGCTGAGGGGCACCTGGGATTCCCAGCATCTGCTTCCCTGGGTGGCTCTGGGTAGAACGGGCTGAAAGAGAAAGTGGCACCTGACTTAGAAGGCGGGAGGGACCAGCAGCTTTTACCCTCTGCAGGTCGCAGAGGCCACACAGGAGGGGCAGACCCAAGGTTGCTGGCAGGTTCCAGCTGGTGCCCACTCTCCTGCATGTCTGTCCCTTCTGCCCACACCTTGCCCTGAAGACAGGGGCGGCCTGGTCCCCCCGCTTCCGTGCATCTCCGCCGGCTCAGCTCCCCTCCACGCGCACCTCTGGCAGCCCCCGCCCTGAGCCTGGTTCCCCACCTGTGTCCCCCTGCGCCAGAGCTTCAGGAGGGCCGGTGCTGACACTCCCCTGACCTTCCACGTCCTCCCCAGCTGGGGACCGTCCAGGTCCTGCAATAACTCCCCTGGTTCCTGATCTTCAGCGTGGCTCTGCTTCCTGATCAAAGCTTGAGTGAGATGGGCTCTTACAAGGGGATTGGATGGCAGGACGGAAGCCATCCCCACAGCACACGTGGTAGCCAGAAGTCCCCTCGAAGGACACGAGCAGACATGGACTGGCCACCTGCCCTGCTAGGGGGTCCTCAGTGAGGAGGGGGAAAGCTGCTCCCACCCCCCGCCTGTCACTTACTCAGGAGCTGCCGGGCCCAGTTCAGACCCACTCGGCCACATGAGGTCACCGGGTGCTTGAAAAGCGGCTCCTGCAACTGGGGAACTCAATTTTAAGGTGTAACAAATTAAAATTAAAAGTAAGAAAAACTGGTAACTCGAGTCGGTTATTGGAAAACTTTTAAGTATGATTTGGAACAACTTGAGTATGTGAGTCTACATTTTTGACTTTAAATTTTATGAAACCTAAATCCATATCCACTACCTCTGATGAAAATTTATAGTTCAAATTGAGAAAGGTTGTGACTGTAAAATATACACTGCATTTTAAAGACTCAGTATGTAAAAAAGACCATAAAACACTTCATTAATAATTTTTTTCTGTAAATCACATGTTGAGACAATAGTATTTTGAATTAAATAAAATATTTGAGTAAAATTGCAGCCATTTCTCTTTACCTTTTTTAATGTGGCTACAAGAAGATGTAAAGTTTTGTATATGGCTGGCATGTTTCTACTGCGTAGTGCTACTCTGGAATTCAAGGTAGCACCATGGATGAAATGACATTTATTTGTACGTCTCTGTCAATGGTGGGACAGAATTACCTCCTGGCAATGTGGTGGAAATCGGTCTGACACTTTGACGAGGTCCTGAACTTGATTCTACTGGACCGTCCAGTTTGAGTCAGACACTGTCTTTCCACAATGGGGCATTTTTTTTGCTGAATCTATGACATGAATGGGAGACACACATATAATAAACCAAGAAACACATTTCACAATGCAGGTAACAAAGGATGTCAATCTCACTTTTCTCCCAGGAGAAATTTTGTTGGTGAATTTAAATCTCCATGTTCCTTGATATTTAGGAGAGTTTGTATTTAGGGCAGTTTTCATACTTGGGTCTGAGATTGATCAGACCTCTTTGGGGAAATCTCAAAATTCTGGGTGTAAAAAGCCTCTCTTTGTTGAAAAGGAAAAGAGGCTCAAGACATTTTTATAAATGCTGATGTGAAGTAAGCACAAATTATATGCAAATGGAATTCCTCTGGGCGTGTAATATTGACTCCGGAGTTTAAAAAGCTTTGTAATATCGCTCCTTTAATTGGTACTTGTGAGGGTCACACTGAGGTGCTTGTGAATAAGAGCACAGCTGGTGGGACTTCCCTGGTTACACAGTTGTTAAGAATCCACCTACCAATGCAGGGGACACGGGTTTGAGCCCTGGTCCGGGAAGATCCCACAAGCCTGTGCTCTAGAGCCCGCGAGCCACAACTACTGAAGCCCGCACGCCTAGAGCCTGTACTCCGCAACAAGAGAAGCCACTGCAATGAGAAGCCCGCTCGCCGCAACTAGAGAAAGTCTGCCCGCAGCAACGAAGACCCAACGCAGCCAAAAATAAATAAATAAATAAATTTGTTAAAAAATAAAAAAAATAAAAAGGGCACAGCTGGTGTGAACTTCTAGAACATTCTGCATTAATCACCAAAGATTCTTTTCTGTCCCATCAGGCCCAGGGCCCTCCCTGGGGGAGATTGGAGGGGTGAGGGGGGATGGTGGAGTCCACTCTCTGCTTGAGTTCCTAGTACTGTCACTGGGGCAGGGACCAGTGGTGGGAAAAGCACTGCCCCTGTGGTCTAAGCAGATGCAAAATAAGTATAAGCCAAAGGGAAAATCGAGAGGGAAGACAATTATCGCCTTTAGGAGTAGTCAAGGTGTTCCCTGACATCACCAGTCCTTCATTTGGCCTCCTTATGGTTCTTCTCTTTAAAAGAAAATGTGGGGCTTCCCTGGTGGCGCAGTGGTTGAGAATCCGCCTGCTAATGCAGGGGACACGGGTTCGAGCCCTGGTCTGGGAAGATCCCACATGCCGCGTAGCAACTAGGCCCGTGAGCCACAACTACCGAGCCTGCGCGTCTGGAGCCTGTGCCCCGCAACAAGAGAGGCGTGACAGTGAGAGGCCCGTGCACCGCGATGAAGAGTGGCCCCCGCTTGCTGCAACTAGAGAAAGCCCTCGCACAGAAACGAAGACCCAACACAGCCAAAAATAAAAAAAATATAAAATAAATAAATAAATAAATGAAAGATTATTAAAAAAAAAAAAAGAAAATGTGAATAAGAGCGAATGAGGGCTTGACCATCAGGGTTGCGGGAAGAGCCACTTATGATGAATGGTAGCTCTTTGTGGAAAGCGCTTTATGCTACAATTTTAAACTTCCTTCACTGAGGATTTCAAGCAAAAACCTACCTTTTATCTGTGTGCTTCAGCCTCTTTTTCTCCTCAATTCACCTGGCCCCTGGGGGTGGCGGGGTGGTGGAGGTGGGCGGAGAGCAGAGGTCTGTCTGGGAAATGGATTATTATCGCCTCGTACTAAAATGTTACTACGAGACCTGGTAAGGCTGGGTCAATTCTAGAGAAGTAAAACTGGTGTTAATCCTAGTCACTTGGAAGAGTTCTAGTAAACACACCGTCAACGATTGTACGTCCCCCAGTCATGAATAAACAAGTCAGTTTAACAAAGGACTTGTTCTTCTCCAGTCACCGTGCTAATCTCAAGCTGTGACCTCTCCTCCTCCCTCCTGGTTATAGGTAAGTCTACCTAGGCAGGCACCGGGTAGCCTTAGGAGTTAGAGGCTGGACCGGTGGCTTGGGTGTCGGCTGGCTTTCAGTGGTAGACAGTTTGAAGTTCCGCATTTTCTGTGTGCTCAGGGAGAACCACGGAGCTATTCCGTGGCCCCGCGACCTCCTGCTTGCAGCAGCTTTCAGCCGTGCCCACACCTCCTGTAACCTGAGGGCAGTGTGTCTACTGGCGTCCAGTGGTTTCCAAAATGAAGTGTGTGCAGTGAAGGCCCACAAAAGGAAAATGTGAGAGCTTCCCTTTCTATTTTTATCTCATCTCCCTTTTATCTGTTTTTTGGCCTAAGTTTCACAGCCTAATGTAGTGGTAAAGGTTCACAATCCCTTATCCTGGTGTCCAACAGCTCCAAAAGTCACAAGTTATTTTTTTAATTCAGTTGTCAGCTCAGCCTGAACTGACCGGAATGGATGTGTGGCTATTTATAGCTTTTATTGAGCCCAATTCATGCAAGTCATCAGAATAATCATATGTTTCTGTGCAGAAGTCCTGAAGTTTCCTCACGGCGGGGCTGAGGGGTGCCCTTGATTTCCAAGGAACGTAACGTGTTGTATGGTGTACGCACCCTATTACCTTGCTGAAATCAGAAAAATTCTGAAGCATGTTTGGTTCTGAGGATTTTGGCTGAGGGTTTGGGACCTGTAGCTGTATATTATGTATTTATAAATGAATAATATACAGGGTTCAGGCTCCTGGTAAGTCTTGTGGCCAAACAATCTTGGAGTCCAATACACAGGCCGGTCCTCAGGTGCCATGTGTGGTGACTGCCGAGTTCCCACTGGTCACCCACCTTGAGGTAAACACAGCAGGTAGAGGGACAGATGTGGGGCAAACCAGAGACAGAAAGAATAAAAGGTTCTCTGTACCTTGATTAAGAAAATCCTCACAGCTTAGAGCCTGCCAAGACATTTCTTGGGATGGGAAACTCACGGCTGAATTCTAGAAATTAGTATTTATTTTCTTGCCCTGTAAAATATTACGTTTGTCATAATAAAATTTAAGAAATAATTTTGTACGTAATGACTTTTTCACAATTGACGGAAGCAGTTATTCATATTTTAAATCGGAGAGAAAAACAGAGAAATGTGGGCCTGAAAGTTATGAATTAAGTAGAGATTTCCAGTCTCCTAACTGTCATGATGGAATAATGAAATCACAGTAACAAGAAAAATCAAATGATGGAAAACAGTCTGACAAGGGCGGCAGCATGCCCAAATGTTTGTATTAGCTTCCCTCAGCTTTCTCATAAGTTGTCACAATGTTTACTTCATACTCAGTGCCTTAAAAAATAAACTTGGTGCATGGGACTTCCCTGGTGGCACAGTGGATAGGAATCTGCCTGCCAGTGCAGGGGACATGGGTTCGATCCCTGGTCTGGAAGATCCCACATGCCGTGGAGCAAGTAAGCCCATGCGCCACAACTACTGAGCCCACGTGCTGCAACTACTGAAGCCCGGACGCCTAGAGCCCGTGCTCTGCAACAAGAGGAGCCATCGCAACGAAGCGTAGCCCCCGCTCGCCGCAACTAGAAAAAGTCCGCGCCCAGCAACGAAGACCCAAAGCAGCCGATAAATAAATAACTTAATTAATTAATTAATTAATTAAAAGGAAGAAATCTTAAAAAAATAAACTTGGTGCAATTCTGAAGGATTTTGCCAAGCAACTTTTGCATTTACCGTCATGCCAAAGATGCAAGGGTGTAGCATCTTTGGACATCTGTCTTGGTGTTTACCCCAGGGCAGCAGAATGGCCCGTGCAGTGTTTGCTCCTGGAGGTTTTTGGTCGACTCTGGAGACACCAAGTGTCACTCTGACTCCAGTAAGTAATGCCAGTGGCACAGGTGGATGGATCTGACAGGCCTGAGGACTAACCGCATCTCAGGCACCTTTCTCCAATGAAGGCTATTCATCAGCGCTCGGAATCTGCTGCAGCCGCAGAGGGTGACAAGGGAATAACATCCCTTTCTCTTCCATCGACAGGGGTAATAACTCCTCACTCCCTGGGGACAGATTGTAAAAGCCAATAGCCAGGAGCTGTGAAGCAGGGAGGGTGGAAGAATTGAAAATGAAAGAGGGAGTGGAAATTTGGCGTCAGGCTTTAGTGAGATGGAAGAAACCATCAAACGTCAGTCTTTTAATTGCCTTGTTGTTGACACGAGCGTTTGCAAATGTTCATTTTGATTGCTTAATTATTTTAAGCAGATTATTAAGATCGTGTACATTTTATAAATGTGGGTTTACGCTTCATGTCTGTGTTTCAGTAGTGAATGTTCCAACAGGCTGAGACTTAATATCTGGGTATTTTTGAAGTCACTGTTGAAAAGTCTTTTTTGACAATGGATTTAAAAATATCGCCATGAAGAAAGATGCAAGAGCACATCAGACTGCTTAAAAGGCTTAACCTGATGTCTTTATTTCCTGTTGCATATCTGCGTATTTCTGGCAGCAGGATTTGGCAGGGTTCCGTTTATGCATATCACATACAATATTTTTCAACGGTTAAGAATTTCTGTTTTCGAGTAACCTTCAAAATGACTTAAATGCCGTGGGGACGTTGGTCTTCTTACGGCAACTGATGATGAACAGAGAGTCTGTAGTTTTCACGAGAGCTTTGCGTTCACGGCACCACACGAATCAGTGAGTTTGGGGGCCCCAGTGTTGCTTTGCCTTAAATGTAGCCCGAAGAGAGATTTCACGTTTTAGAAAATCATGCCGTTGGCAACCAGATGCCTTTGAACGCCGCCTGCTTTATAGGAAATGCGCTTCCTTAGCTTTTAAACGAGGACTGGTGTTCAGTTAAATCTCCTGCGGACTCAGTTCACTGAAGGTGACAGCAGTCCTCACTCGGGCTCAATGAGAGGAGACACGACAGTAAATTTTTCCGGCGGCGACAGGAGATCTTGTTATAGGAGTCAGAGCAGGGGTCAGGGCAGAGCCTGTTGATGACTGAGGAAAAGAGAAATAAATTCATTCTGCTTCAGGCACTTTGTCAAGTGCCAGTAGCTTACCATTGAGAACTAGTCACCCGTCCCAGTCTTACGGCCCTAGAGGTCACCCCTCGGATATAAATCACAGCCCCGCATGGGTGCAGCCACCCACTTCCACTCGGGGATGAAATAAAAAAGAGGAATGCGGCTTTCGGAAGGGAAAGGGCTGCGAATACCCCACCACGTGTTGCTGTTTAATGCGATCTGCGGCTCGATATTGATCTCCCGAATCAAGTCATTAAAATGTGCAGTTTTTGTTTATTGGAATGAAGCAATTAAATGGTTCAGTTATGCCAGACCTTACCTTTTCTGATGAAAACTATTGATTTGTTGCCACAGCTTTATAAGCGACAATGTTTTTGATTACTCTTGACAAACCTCCTTGGAGTGTTAATTAAAATGGTACCAGATGAGCAGGTGTGGGAGATCATTAGATCGGCCGGATCACACCGCCACACTTCATATTCTGCAGCCTTGCATAATGAATAGGGCACAAGAGGGGGGAAACAATATCTTCATCAGCAGAATTAGCATCTTCACTTTTTAAAAAACTAGGGGACATTACATTTTACGGTACAGATGCTTGGGAATCAACTCCTACTGCTACGTTGGATCAAAATTTGCTTTTCAGGTTTTGCTTTAATTTTCCCAACATCTAATGAGTTGCTGGTTTTGTTTCCGAGGTAGCAAATATTTAAACACATATTTATACAGATAATTGAGGAATCAAATAAGGCTCTTCCAGTGCTTATGCAGATGAAGTCATGAATATTAATTTGATTCCACTTAACACATTCAAAATCCCCTCAGTAAAATATCTTCAACAGGATTCTAAGAAATATTTTACTACTTATTTTGGGGACCTGCATGAAATATGATTATTTAGGACTACGCTCTTTTGAAGACTACATTCTGTTGATTTATAATCCCACTTTCTCTGTAGCTATTGTATGAGTGTTGCATTTTAAAAATTAAAAATACTCAATGATAATTTATAAAATCAGAGGAAAATAATATTCATGTTTTTGAGAAACGAATGATCTTTACATTCGTGATATTTGTTACGAAACTTGATTTAATTATTACTTCATTAATATAGGCATTGAGGTGAACTTCTTCAGTTTTGCAGAGTACACAGAATTTAAGTAAATGAAATTAGATTTAAAATCCTCTGTGATCTGGTGTCTGTGGATAGCAAGGCAGCTTGCATTTCTCAGATTCATGGGCCCTGAAAAGAACTTTGAGAGGTGATCTAATCCAATCCCCTGTTGCCAAAGTAGCTGTTTAAAAATGCACAATTTTTCATTAGTCTGGAATTTTAAAAAGGATTAATGAATTTATAAATGTATTATTTACAATGTTTTGATCATGTATATCTAACTGGAGCTAACAGACTTCGAAATGGTAAGTTTTTTTTTTAAAATCTCAACTTCTCTAGTAAAATGTTTTATAGTTTACGAAATGTTTTTCCATTTACATTCCTTCATTTGATCAACAATGAAGCTTTATACCTTAAAGAAAGGTTTTATAATTTTTAAAAATATACTTCTGGCTCAGTTTATTCAGCTGACTTAATAGTATTTATAAGCTCTAATAATTTGAAGCTGTGTTGTAGTTTCACAGCCTCTGTCATGAACAGCTTCTGGAAAGCATAAGGGAAACCTACATTATTACTTGTGTTTTGTAGGTGAAGGGAAATAGGAAGTTCAGATAAAAGCTTCAGTATAGTCTGTTTAGTACTAAAATCTAACTCACTATTTCTAAGTCCCATAAATAGTCATTGTACTCTATCAACCACGTAAGCAAAATATTATAAATAAAAAACATAGAACAGTTTTTGCAGGATCTTAGAATTCTAGTGCTAGAATGCTTGCTTGTATTCTTCTGCATACAAACGTAGTCATCTGAAACAAAGAAACCATCTATTTTGCTCATGTATTTTCAGTTAGGGCTGGTTCATCTGCTGGACCAGGGGCTGAGGCTTCACCTCCAAGGCGGCTCATTCAGATGGTCGGCAAATTGGTGCTGGTTGTCAGCTAGGAACTCAGCCAGGTCTGTGGGCCGGGAGCCTCCCCAGGTGGGCCTCCCCGAGGGTTACCTTCCAGCTCGATGGCCAGGTTCCAAGACCGAGTGTCCCAAGAGAACAAGGCAAAGTACACGGCATTTAAAAACTCTAACCTCAGAAGTCCCAGTGTCACTTCTGCCATACTCTTGGTTGAAGCAGGCGTAAAGGTCTACTCTGGTTCGAGGAGAGGGAAGCATCAAGGTCAGGTTTCAGAAGAGCTTGTGGAATGAGAGATGCTGAAGCCATCTTTGGGTGACACAATTTGTCACAGAAACCATTTGTCCAATCCCTTTGCATAACACATGTTATTTTTGGGTGTGATTTAATTTGAGAGAGGTGAGAAGTGAATGGAAAATCAAACAAGATTCTAATAATTCAACTATAGTTATTCTTTAAACAGCACACTTTAAGCTGTGTTTTGTTTCAGAGAGAAGGGCATAAAGACAGGTCATTCTTTTCAAATTTTTATTATTTTTTATTTTATTGAAGTATCGTTGATTTACAGTGTTGTGTTAATTTCGAGACAGGTCATTCCTAATGAGATAATGAGTGTGAAAGCACTTTGAAATCTGTAATCTATAATGTAAGATTCAATGGGAAATAAAAACTGTGAATTTAAAAAAACCGTAACAATTGTTTAGTCAATATCTACTTCACCATCCTTTGAAAATCAGTTAGGTTCTGATGAAAAGAAGCCACGCTGTTTCCAAAAATTCTAACTCTTTTGTCAGTTTTTGTTGTTGTTGTATGTTGTTACATTAGAAACTCATTTGCTGTGGTAATCACGTTCGATGTTCGCTGACGGTCGATGACTGCATTATAGCATTATGTATCTGGGATCTTTAAGAGTTCTCTCATTTATTCAGTGAATACCTGTGCTTCTATCCTGTGCCAGCCACTGTTCTAGGCCCTTCGAAAATGATTCTCAGAGTGGTACTTTCAATGTACACAATAATGTACGTATAAATTTTATTTAACGGTTGTAATACATTTCTCTGTGCTCCTTTCTTTTGAGCTATTGTGTAGGGTTTCTTTGTTTAATTTGTAATCGTGAAAAGAACTAGGAGATAAGGGCAATTTTTAGAAGCCCTTGGAAGGTTTGTTTTGCTCTTGGTACATAGTTAATCCATAGTGTAACTTAGAAGGTTTGATATAAATTATTCCAAAGAACAGAACATAGAGCTCTCTCTCAAAAAAATAACTTCTTTACCTGTTTATTAATGTATTTTTAAAAAACGGTATTTGTAGGTCCTTATTTGCCCATGTAACAACTTTACATAATCAAATTTTCAGTACCGATTTTCTAATAATAATGATAATTTTTCAGCCTTTTGTTGGAACACATTACATTGTATTGTACATGACATCTTTACATGCACTGTCTCCTTAATCCTCAGAAGGACCGTACGATGGTGCATTATACCCATTTCACAGATTAGTCTATCTGGTTCTCACCATTTCTTCTTTTCCGGCAGGCTTCTCCTGACTTATAGCATGCCCCCCAAGATAAAGAAGGGCAGCACAGCAATTGTGGTCCTTGTAAGAACCACGTGTTGTCTGAATCACGTATCCAGGGTTACATAAATCATAGAATTCGCTTACGCGTAGAACTTCCGCCCCTTATTTCTACTGTCCGTCGAGATTTGGCAATGCTCCAAACACAGGGGGGTATCAGCATGTTTCCCACGTGAACGATCTGAGATCAAGTCATTACATATCCATCATCTAGTTTCTCCATCTTGTACAGTAAAATGAAATCCCACTTATTAAACCATTTTTAAACTGACATAGTAAAAAGAAAAAAAACCAAACAAAAAACAGAGTAGTGTTTTCATCTCGAGCACTCCCGGCTCCGGGGCCCGCATCCCCCAGTTTCACACAGGCGGCAGCGCCAGCAGTGGGTGCGACAGAAGGGGATGTGGAGCATCTCACAGATGTTCCCATAAGGCCAGCGGGCTGGGGAGCGAGTCGGGAAGACTTCTAAGCCCTTCCTTTGCTCTGCGGGGCTCCAGCTGTGCTTGTGTAAATTTTATGCTGGGTCACGAGCTTAGTTCTCCCGCTCTTTTTGTCGTGGCTGTTTCTCACTTGTGCAGCATCAGGGCCAAGAGGAGGAGCCGCTTCGGGTTAGAAGGGGCACCTACGTGCGCACAGTTGCGCATCCCGTGCTGGCTTGTGCAGGTGGAATAGGCTGTGCTTTTAAGGGACCATCTCCCCTCTCCGGATCATCAGCGGCTTTGTGTTTATTGGCGAGGTTTCCTCGGTGGCGCTGTAATGGCTTGTTCCTCAGACAAGCAGAGCCTGCATCCTCCCAGGGTCTCTTTATTCTTTCCTCCATATTGAAAATCGTTCCTGTCAGCCCGAGCTCTCCAAGCTGCCTGGAAGAACTTTGGCATAGTTTTCCTAACCTTTTAAACAGTAAAAGCAAACCTCTCCTTTGATAAAAAAAAAAAAAGCCGGAGGACTTTGGCACGGCGCCATGAAGGATGCAGATCTGACAGAATATTCCACAAAACCCTGAAAGTTCTCTCTCAGGGTCCCAGAGCGGGCGAGGCACTTTGCTTGTACTTAACATACATCAACTGTCACCCAGAGGCAGTCGGCGTTCAGCCGAACACAATGGAACATCCAGATGGTCTAAACAAAGCCGACAAATGTTCACTGCTATTAAAAGCTGTTTACATCAACTTCCAGGATTTCATGCAGTGAAGTTTATGTTGTGTCACCACCGAGGTGCCTGGCCCTGTCCACAGCCAGGACCGGCCTTTTACAGAGTCCTGTCGCTGGTGTCCCTGCACTCTAGCGGAGAGGAGTCGGACAGTAACGTAGGAGATGGAATAATGGTAACTAGTCTTGCCACTGCAGACGTCCTAAGTGGCTTGGCCCCAATTCTGTTGTTGTTGTTTTTTTGGCTGCGCTGCGAGGCTTGCGAGATCTCAGTTCCCCGACTAGGGATTGAACCGGGGCTGTGGCAGTGAGAGCCCCGAGTCCAACCACTAGGCCACCAGGGAACTCCCCCTAATTCTGTTTTATTGACCGTTGATTGCAGCCTCGGCCCTGGACCCGATGAACGCACAGCGGACCCTTGCCTCCAGTGGGTGGGCGTCAGGGGTGGACGGTCCGAGGCCCCGCTATCTGCCTCTGCAGACAGGGGTCTCCTCAGCTCCTAGCTGGGGATGTTTACGCTGTGAATGGTTCTGTCCTCGTCCTCTGAGACGCTCTGCTATCAGGCCCTGTCTGCATGAGGGACAGACCTACATTCTTCTGTCTTCTTCCCTTGACCTCTTCATGGCACCTCCCTTACAAATTCCAGATGCACTGCCGATGTTGTTCAAGATGTGTTGTACTGCTGTTCATAGCAATACCGTTGGGAAAGATGTCCAGCTAGTTTCTTGTTAAAGAAGAATCTGGAAAAACTGTCCCCGTACTCAGATTTGTAATCAGTACCAATTCCTCTCATTGTAACATACTTGAAAAATGAGTAAATACGAAAAGCATATTGTATATTAATTTGCCCTGAAATTCGAACTGTTACAAGAACAGAAAGACACTCAACAGAATAATTTGAATAATTATTTTCTATATAAATAGATAATTTAAACCAATTTATATCATATTTGGCTTAAATTTTATGCATTTAAAAAATAGGCATTGGGACTTCCCTGGTGGTCCAGCAGTTAAGACTCCACGCTCCCAATGCAGGGGGCCCGGGTTCGATTCCTGGTCAGGGAACTAGATCCTGCATGCCGCAACTAAAGATCCCGCAAGCTGCAATGAAGATCCTGCGTGCTGCAACTAAGACCCGGAGCAGCCAAATAAATAAATAAATAAATAAACATTAAAAAAAAATAGGCATTATTTGTTGTGTCATTTCTAAGTTACCATGTTTCAAGTTTTCTGATGTATTTTTCAAGATGGGTGACCTCATAAATGATTAAAGTAAAATGTTTAAGAAAATATGATTTGTTGGCCCATTTTCTCCAGAAACAACCTTTAAGTTAAGATCAAGATGAGTATGGAGCAATGTCATGTGACGTGATAGAGAACTGAATTTTACTGATGGTATGTAATGTCCTCAAAGCAAGATTGATGTGAGGCTTTTAGGGACACAGTAAAGACGGCTCCCCTCTATTGCTTGGGAACAAGAATCAGATCATTTCAACAGATTTGATAAGGAATAGGTTTTGATCTCCTATATTTTTATAGGTTATAGACCTTCTTTACATTATCACATGAAATTGAAAGCTTTAAGCTCCCAGGTTTAAGATGAAAGAAAAAGGTATTGTCCATAAAAATTTAACCTAGAACAGTATATTTCGTGTACGTGATGCTACTAAAACAGAAACATGGAGACCCTCCCTACAGGCTTTTAAGAGTTGGAAATTTTTCGCTGATAATAGTTTTGTCAAATGTTATTTCAGGAAGGCAGCGTGGGAGCCGTGGACACGATATGCACCTTTATAATTTGGATTAGGGAGATCATTTTATTGGCTCTTGGTATGTGTGGTATTTTTGTAGATGTCTCAGAGTGATTGGATTTTTTAAAAAAAAAAATGGATAGCACAAAAAAGAAAAAAGAAGAAAATGTAACAAAGCCAGAGCACGGGCTCGTGCCCACGTTGGGTGACCCACGCTGAGCTGCCTGTCCTTCCAAACGTGGGCTGCTCCGTTTCCTGTTTTCCACACCCAGGAGCCTGCTTCAGCGGCAGCCTTTTCCACACACCCCAGGAGATCGTTTCCTTAAAGTGGCTCATTATTTATCATTGAAGTAAGCCATCGGAATTTCGTTAATTCCTGTTTGACTTAGCGCATGCAAAATGCTATCATTATCTGGGAGAAGATAACGTTAACTTATAACTGTTACCCAGAGTAATAATTAAGTGACCTTTGCAAAACAAACCTGATCAGGGAGTTTAGGAAACAGCGAAGATGGAGGTCAAGTTGATTCCCTTCCAAGCCTTTGGGTCTATAACCTGACATGCACAACAGTTAAAGCCTGTCTAGTTATTGGAAGAAGTTCTTTCATTTGTCTTGACTAACGTGGTCAAAATGTAAAAATCTCTTTAGCTCCAGCCAACTATCGAGTGAGCTGAAGTTCACCCTGTGTGGTCCTCATTCTATCTACCTCCGTCTACCTGTCTGTATCCAGATTCTCCGATTCTCCATCACTTCTGCCTGTCTCTTAGCAACACTTGGAGAGATTATGACAACCTAGTTTACACTCAAGTATAAATAGTTTGCTGAGTAGTCGACCTTTTCTAGGGCTATTTGTACTTTAAAATAAGACACAATTCTAAGCTAAGAAAATAAAAATTTGGAATTTTAGGCTTCAGTTAACTTGGTAGGAGGGGTATTTTGGGTGCATGACGAAACTTCTCAGCACCCCTGTAATCATAACAACTAAAAATTTGTTTCTTTAAACCCAGATCTATGCTGTACTCTCTTGTATTTATTAGATGGTGTAGTATGCTTGTTTAAAAAAATTTGAATTTACATACAGTCCAAGTTTACTCTTATGTAGTGAGAAGTTACACACTTGAGATGTCTATGTTTTCCCCCCGCCCAAAATCATCTGATGACCTTATTTCTTAATTTTGTCTCAACAGAAAGGAAACATTATTTTCATTTTCTTATTTCCCCTAAACTATACCATCCTTTCAAACATTTTTGAATCTCATAAAATCATTTTTATGAATGTTACATTCTTTTAAAATTTTTACTGACTTTTTAAAAAGTACCTATTTTAAACAAAAACTTAAATGCTGTCCCAGTTTCCAGTTTTCTCCTGTTCACCTACTCCTATAAGCTGGCCATAGGTGTCCTGGGCAACAAATGTCACTCAAGCATTTGGGGGAGGAAAGTATAAAATGTGTAAAATAAATGGTGATAGGCTTTTATCGAAAAGCAGATAAAATGAACATTCTGATTGAAGATTGTTGCTTTGATTCCATAACATTTGCAATATTTATTTGTAGCTTCTGCCTTAATTATTACACTAAGAGGAATATTTGTGCTTTGTAGTAATTGATGGGGAAATGTTTCAACACATTGCACTCTGATTTATAAAAGAGCACAAGATTAAAGTTGGAAAGATTGGATTAATCTGACACTAGGTTTCCCAATAACATATCTGATATATGGTGTGATACCAGTAAACAAGCAGTAAAAAGTCAAGGGATTTTATCCCAGTATAATTTCAAAAGAAATACGAAAGACTTAGTGGTTTTGCAAAGAATTAAAAGTATAGCAATTATTTATCTGATTAGGGCTGAAATACATCCAGGTCTAGATATAAGATTCTACGGGATTGAAAAGCTTGTAGCTGGAATATTATTGCACTTGGTTGTTGATTTTACTGGGCCTTGGGAATGTAGTTAATAATCAAGGTCTTGTGATCTGTAAGGAGCCTTCTTGTTCTAACATAGTATGATTTGGCTACTTTCTCAAATTACTTCCCCCTCATCTTTAGATACACAAAGTCTTTTCCCAAATGTCCTTATTGTACCATGGTTTCCTATTATCAACAGCTTGGAACGGTTTATATTTAGAATACTGGACAATACTGCTTACCTACGCTCCCTTTTTTTTTTTCTTAAAGAAAATTTTCATGAACTGTCTTACTTCTGTGTTATATGGCTAATTGATTAAAAGGCAGTAAAAATTCAGCATCTCAGCAAGTACTCCACAATCAGCCATATTTATAAACATAGCTTCATAAAAATAGGCCATGATATTCCGTTGGCCGTACAATGACTAAACACTTATATCCTTGGAGAATCACGCTCACGTTCAGTGATGCATCAGCACACGTTTTATCTATCACCAAAAGAGCATCCCATTTAAAGCTTTTCCCCATGGTAATCAAGGTTAAAGTCAGAGAAAAATTATATTCCCTCCAGAGACTACATCAAGATGAGCTGAATAGTTTTAGAAGACTAGCCTACTGGGTCAAGTTCTTTCCATGATATCATCTTGACTAAATTTGACTTTCCCATTTCACTGCCAAGATGTTTGTCGACTTTTTTCTTGAGAAAAATCTTGACTTCTAATACCTTTTGCCTGAAGGCAAGAGTATACTGTTTCTTTTATTACTATATGTTATCTTTCTTCAATTGCTTGTCATAAAGATTGCTATAAGATTTGTTTGGTTCAGTGCTCACAGTTTCAACAGAGTTTTAGTAACTTAGTAATGTGTTTGAAGCTGTAAAATAATTTTAGTATTCGCAGGTCAATTCTTAAGAATGGTCAGGCCTCCTAATCTTGTTTCTAATACAAGGCACTCCTGTCCTTTGGACAGCTGCAAGTATAATGAATTCATTCAGTTCACAGATATTTATTTAGACCTCCTATATGCCATTCACTGTTGACACGGTGGAGTAAGTCACCGTCCAGAGAGCCTAGTGTTTAATAGGGGAGACAACCAACATTCACCTTACAGTGTGAAAAGCAAGATGTAGGGGCTGGCTTTTAATACCTGGGAGAGTTAGGGAGAAAGCGAACCTGGGCTGAGTCAGAATAGGAGTTAGTCATCTGAACGTGCTCATGATGGAATAAAAGTTCCCGGTGGAAGGAACGGCCTGTAGAAAGCGTGAAGGTTAGAGGGCAACTTCAGGAACAAACCACAGTGTGTGCAGGTGAGGAGGGTTCAGGGTCCACCCAGGGGCTTGGACGTGAAGGGTCTTTAGGCAAAATGGGAGGCCCTGGAGGATTTTAGGTGATCAAGTGACATGACAAGAAAGGACAGTTTGATGGTTAAGGGCTGTACTAGGTGGGTTCAAATCCCATCCCTGTCACTTAATTTTTTTGATTTTTAATTTTAATTTCAGACTATACTACAAAGCTACAGTAATCAAGGCAATATGGTATTGGCACAAAAACAGAAACACAGATCAATGGAACAAGATAGAAAGCCCAGAGGTAAACCCACGCACCTATGGTCAACTAATCTATGACAAAGGAGGCAAGGATATACAATGGAGAAAAGACAGCCTCTTCAATAAGTGGTGCTGGGAAAACTGGACAGCTACATGTAAAAGAATGAAATCAGAACACTCCCTAACACCATACACAAAAATAAACTCAAAATGTATTAGAGACCTAAATGTAAGACTGGACACTATAAAACTCTTAGAGGAAAACATAGGAAGAAGACTCTTTGACATAAATCACAGCAAGATTTTTTTTGATCCACCTCCTAGAGTAATGGAAATAAAAACAAAAATAAACAAATGGGACCTAATGAAACTTAAAAGCTTTTGCACAGCAAAGGAAACCATAAACAAGACGAAAAGACAACCCTCAGAACGGGAGAAAATATTTGCAAATGAATCAACGGACAAAGGATTAATCTCCAAAATATATAAACAGCTCTTGCAGCTCGATATTAAAAAAACAAACAACCCAATCCAAAAATGGGCAGAAGACCTAAATAGATATTTCTCCAAAGAAGACATACAGATGGCCAAGAAGCACATGAAAAGCTGCTCAACATCACTAATTATTAGAGAAATGCAAATCAAAACTACAATGAGGTATCACCTCACACCATTTAGAATGGGCATCATCAGAAAATCTACAATCAACAAATGCTGGAGAGGGTGTGGAGAAAAGGGAACTCTCTTGCGCTCTTGGTGGGAATGTAAATTGATACAGCCACTATGGAGAACAGTATGGAGGTTCCTTAAAAAACTAAAAATAGAATTAGTGTATGACCCAGCAATCCCACTACTGGGCATATATCCAGAGAAAAGCATAATTCAAAAAGACACATGCACCCCAATGTTCATTTCAGCACTATTTACAATAGCCAGGTCATGGAAGCAACCTAAATGCCCATCGACAGACGAATGGATAAAGATGTGGTACATATATACAATGAAATATTACTCAGCCTTAAAAAGGAATGATGTTGGGTCATTTGTAGAGATGTGGATGGATCTAGAGACTGTTATACAGAGTGAAGTAAGTCAGAAAGAGAAAAACAAATATCATATATTAACGCATATATGTGGAACCTAGAAAAATGGTACAGATGAACCGGTTTTCAGGGCAGAAATTGAGACACAGATGTGGAGAACAAACGTATGGACACCAAGGGGGGAAAGCCGCGGTGGGGTGGTGGTGGTGTGATGAATTGGGCGATTGGGATTGACATGTATACACTGATGTGTGTAAAATTGATGACTAATAAGAACCTGCTGTATTAAAAAATAATGTAATCAAATGTATCCTATGGGAAAGAAGCAAAAATAGACCATATTTACTGTCTAAATTATGTAATAATTTAATGATATTTAGCATCTATTGCAGATGTATTTATTATTGCAGATTGTATTTGCTTTATCAATGTCTTTGCTTTGGTAAAAAGAAAAAGGAAAAAAAAAGACTTTGTCAAATAAAAAATTAATTAATTAATTAATTAAAGAAAAAAAAAAAGAAGAAAGTGAAGTGAAATATTTAAAGTGTTGAAAGAAAAAATACACCTAGAATTCTATATCCAATGAAATTACTCTTCAAAATGAAAGAGAAATAAAGACATTCTTATGCAAACATACACTTAGGCAATTCATTTTAGACCTGCCATGAAAGAAACATTTAAAGCATCTCAGGAAGAAGGAAAATGATGTAAAAAAAAAAATTTTTTTTTGAAGTACAGTTGATTTACAATGTTTCAAGTGTACAGCAAAGTGATTCACTTATCCATATCTATCTATTCTTTCTCAGATTCTTTTCCATTATAGGTTATTACAAGATATTGACTATAGTTCCCTGTGCTATACTGTAGGTCCTTGTTGTTTATCTGTTTTATATATAGTAGTGTGTATCTGTTAGTCCCAAATTCCTAATTTATCCCCCCCAACATCCCTGTCACTTTAAATGCCTCTCTTTTCCTGTCTCAACGCACCTGACTCAAGACGGTATTCTGAGGATCGAATGAGGTGATACATGTGAAATGCTTTAATAGTTCTTAGCACTTGTGCTCAGTAAATGCTGTTGTTATCGTCCTAACTCTGGTGTGGCTGGTGAGGCCCTGGGGCCAGGTAACTAACTACCCTTTTGTATTAATCCAGGGGATAAATGATGAACTAAGGTGTGGAGGTGGGGAGGAAGAGGTATAAATTATGGGGGATTTAGAAGGTAAAGCAACAGGATCCGGTGATCCACTGGACATGGTGGGGGTAGGGGAAGGACCTACTGGAAGAGAGGGAGGGGTTGGGGGTCCCCGGGATTCTGGCTGGGGTATTTGGGTGGATAGTGGTATTAATCAAGGGAGAGAGAGAATGGAATGGGAGGGGCAGTGGGTTATGTCGCCTGTGAAGTGTTGGAGGTGAGTCAGTTAGCGTCCAGACATCTGGGTCAGGAGCTCAGGAAGAAGGTTCTTGCTTTGTAGTATAGCTTTGGACAAAAGCTGAGACAAATGGACAAAGCTGAGATGTCCATCTGAGCTTATGGGTGGTGATTGAAGCCACGTGCATCAGTCAGAACACTTTGGGCTGCAAGGAACTGCAGAAATCCAGCGCAAACTGACTCAAAAATGAGATTTATTAGCTCAGAAGAATGAAAGAGCACAGAGGTAGGCTGGCAGTCAGGCTTGTTTCATCTGGGGCTGTAGCCTTACTTCTCTGGGGCTGTAGCCTTATTTCTCTGCCTGGGGCTACTGTGCCCCTCCTCCTCTGGCTGGTGGCCAAGGGCTCCATCGGCTCCACCAGCCTCACTCCCGGACACATTTGACAATGTCCCAGAGAAGAGATGTCGGGTCTGAAGTGTGTCTCTTGGAAGCACAAGGCACAGAGGCGTTCCCAGAGCTCTCAGTCTGCCCACCTGAAGAGTTTGGGCCCAGGTGGGGTCAGTGGTCTAGACAGGCAGGAGGTGGGGACTTGAGTGGGAATCAGTATTCTGCCAGGAGAAGGGCCATGGTTGGAGAACCAAACAGGCTGACTCTCGCAGAGGAGCGCGTGAACTTCCCGAAGGAACTGTGAAGGAGAACAAAGCAGGTCTGGGACGAAATCCTGGGGAAAGCCAGACTTCAGGAAGGTGAAGAGAAAGAAGGGTCTTGGGTTGTTTTGAAACATGTTTTTTTTTTTTTCTTGTAAAGTTTTAAAAACTTTTTGGCCACATTGCATGGCCTGTAGGATCGTAGTTCCCCAACCAGGGTTCGAACCCGTGCCCCCTGCAATGGAAGCCCAGAGTCTTAACCACTGGACCACCAGGGAAGTCCTGTTGGTGGACTTTTTTTTTTTAACATCTTTATTGGAGTATAATTGCCTGACAATGGTGTGTTAGTTTCTGCTGTATAACAAAGTGAGTCAGCTATACATATACATATATCCCCATATCTCCTCCCTCTTGCGTCTCCCTCCCACCCTCCCTATCCCACCCCTCTAGGTGGTCACTAGCTGTTTTTTTTTTTTACTGCAGCTGTTTCTCCCTCAGAAAACTTGAGAGAAACCATTGGCCAAAGAAGGATGGAGTATGGGTTTCACACTCTCTTGTGATTTGTTAAATTTTCAATCTCCACAGAAACCAAACTCAAGTCACTGGGTCCTAGACTTCAAGAGAGACGCATTTTTGTAAGGGGTCTGTGAACCCATAGCTCTGACAAACATTTTATGTGGAAAAAACCCAAAACCCTGTGGCCTTGCACATACAGAGTGCTCAGGAAATGGTGGCCAAGCCCGGGGCCGAGGGGGAGGTCGGGCCCCCATCACGGAGGGTCTGGACCTCATGCTGGAGGTGACTGATGGAGACCCAGAAGGGCGTCAGGGCAGGGAGTGTGTGGTCAGGACTGGGGGCCAGGGGGAGGTCTTTATGTGTCAGAGTTTATCATGGGTTTATGTGGCCTAGACGGGAGAACGAGAGCACAGTTGGGAAGCTACTCACGAGAGTCTAGGAGAGAGATTTGAGGGCTACTGTGTTGGATGTAAAGACAAAGTTGGGATTGAGGGGTGGGTAGTGGGCAAGGGTACAGATTCAAGAAGTATTTAGGAGGTAAGATGATTCTAGGCTGGTTCTCAGGTTTCTGGTCCAAGTGATTGGGTGACCGGTGGTGAGATAGCTGTAGGGCAGGAGGACGGTGGGATCAGGCTTGTCCAGGAGGGTCGGGTGTGTCCCCTACGAGGAACCCAGAGGGCAGCCGAGGGGAGGTGTCCCGTAGGTGGCTGGACGGACAGATCCAGGGCTCCGGGGAGAGGGCCAAGCGAAGCACTCCGCGTGGTACGTTCTATACAGTGAACTGGGGTGGGGTGACAAGCCTGCCCTCTGACGCTGGTTCCTTACCCAGTTCTTGACTTGGGCTAGAATTTGCCTCTTGACAGTCTCTGGAACCTGTTCTGCTGCCCTTTGGGGGGCTCAGCAGAGGAAGAGGAGGGATTGCGGTGCTGCCTGGTGAAGTGGTGACAGGCAATCTGACAATTCTTAAAAAATGTGAACACGAGGAAAGCCCCAAAGGGGAGGTGGTGGGGTTCTGGGCGCCTCACCACTGAGTCCCCCCTCGCCCAGCACGGCTTCTTTCCCTGCTCGGCAAAGCTCTGCGGGCCCGTCGGCTCCCCGGGTCCTCTGTGGCCCAGAGACGGATGCATTATTCCGAAGGAGAGCGATGAGATGAGAACACCAACAAAAAAGACAAATGATTAAAGACGTGCTCTTTCGCTTACCTTTTCAGACTCATTTTCACAAGGTGGCATTTCTTGAAATGCCGTATTTTAGAAAAATACGAGTGTTTCCTATTTATGGCGCCCTGGCCTGCGAGATGAAAACTTCTTGCGGTTCCAATCTCTCGCATCAGATCTGGGGGTAAATAGGCTTCACTCACCCCTGACAACGGCATGAGGGACAGTGCCTCGGTAGGATGGAACTCCATTGATTTTTCATAAAAGTTTAATAAGATGCTACAGGTCAAAAGCTTTGCAAAGTTTGCTATAAATTTTAGTGAGGAACTGAGCAAGATGTAATTGGATGAGAAAATGGAAATGAAACTTGTTCCAGTGCAGTGGCGTGGATGAGAGAACAGGGAGAAGGAGGCCCTCCCGCCAGCTCGCAACGGCTGACCCTCAAGAGCAAGGCTCAGGCCTGATCACTGATGACTTAGTACACCTGTTACCCATCAGTCGCTTACTCTGAATGTCACTTACATTGCTCAGGTACATTCTAGGGGTAACGATTACATAGGACGATCAGTATGCTTTGCATCTGACTTAATTTCCAGGTTGTGCTTTCTGGTTATGTTGTCTAATACCGTAATAAAGACTAGTGTAAATTATCTTCCTTTAAAACCAGCTGCACTATTTCCAGTACCTGTAATTTATGTTGTACTGATTTACTTTAAATTTTCTAAATGAATGCAAATTTATTTCATTTTGACATAAGATACTCTCTCTTCCTAAATATGGCTCTGCTTTTCACATTCATGATGTATCTTACTTAAAGATTTTTAGAGTCTGTTTTCTTGCAGTTGCATTGGAAATGATACCAATCTGTGCATTCCTTTTCTCTTATTATTAAAAAGTGATGATCTTCTTTAAAGACCTTTGGATAGTGTCTGTCATTGATTTACATTTTCTTGCTCAACACGGCACATTCTACCTAATCAATCTGTTTATAATCAATGTAACATCACGAGATATCACACACACACATGAATGATATTTCTTACAACTGTGTTTCCGTGGAGATACGGGAAAGATCGACTTGTTAGGTTCCCTTTGCCGTACTACTGTCTCAGTTGACACATAAACTTTCTCTCTCCCTTGTTGGTGAAATTTAGGATAGAGTTAGATGGATGCTTTTAGAATTTCTCTACTATGCAAAAAAGCAGCTAGTTCGCGTTCTGGTTTAAGAGACCCGAGCCTAATTGAGACTGGGCGGTTAAGACGATGCAGGCAAAAACATTTTCAAAAAGCAGCCTTATAATTTAGGATTCCAGTAAATTACTAGGAAGTTGTGCAACTGCTATTTAACAGACATGGACTAATTATAGCCCCGAGTGGTGAGTGTCATCCTGCGGATACACAATATAATTCCTTTTAGAGAAGCAAAGACATGTTGTTAATACCAGGCCATATTAGCTTATATCCCCCCAGTTTCAAAGGGGTTTCTTTAAAAGGGTACATATGACAAAGAACCAGCAGGTAGCAATCTGAGCTTTGGACGTTGAACTATTCTTTGCTGGCTCTTTTGTAAATGCATGAATGTAACTCAAAATTCTGAGTCACAATCCTCTACTCTGCAACATTTGTTTCTCTATAACAACCACTTTTATTTATTAATGACAATAATAATTACCATAGCCAAAAATTATTGAGCCTTTCCTCTTTGCTAAGTGGTTTATATACCCTAGCCATTTAGCCCTGCCATTACCTTATAACAGATGGAAAATGGTAGCTCAGAGAGGTTAAGGAACTTGCCCAAGGTGACACAGTTAATAAGTGGGGGAGCCTGGATTCAAAGCCAGCTTAGCCTGTGCAGTATTGCTCATCTGAGTTGGGGATGGCTAATTGGGCCATTCCTAGTTCTGGGGCTCTGTGCGACTGTGAATTTTCCTGTGCCTTGAAGATCTCGAGGGTATTGGATGCTCTTGGAGGAAAGAAGCGGTTGGCCCTTGAGCTCCAAAAGGAATGTGTTTTGTAGTTTGACTACAGATTGTCCCGAGAGCTGGGGTTTCACACCAGTGAGTCTCTGGGGGCTACTCCAGGTCTTGGAACCTATAGATGCTCCTGGGATCCCTCATGTCTCCCTAGTGGGAAGCATATTTATCCAGATCTTGGGTTTATGCCTTGTAATATCTAGGAAATGTCTAGGGGTGCCAATATCTGAACTTGTTGGTTGATTTGAGACATCCTGGTAAGACTCAAATCCCTATAGGTCCTCAAAGAACTCAACTTCTTCTCTGTAGCTCTTCTTGTCAAGGGCCTCGCCTATTCTAGGCATTGGTCCTCCGGATAGTTGGAATTCCTTCACACCAACGTGGGCATGCTCTCGGGTCTTTACATACAGGCAAGAGAGCCTTTCCCCGAGGAGGGCTCGCCTTCCACCAGGTCAGCTCCTCAACCAGGCACTGAGGGTCACCGACTCCCTCCTTTCCAAGTGTCTTGCCTGTGTTCACACCAGGTGACTCAGATACAAACACAAAATGATGGCTTTACTATCAATAATTAGTATGTAAATCTAGTGGTTTTTCTAGCTGACTTAGAAGCATTTTCTGAATATTTCATGATAATTTTCGACTTAGATGGAAGAACCTTTAAATCTTTTAATCACTCATTCATTCATTCGTCATCTACTATGTGCAGTGAGGTTTCAGGCTTGGGGATATGGCTGTGAATCAGGCAGACGAGGGCCCCACCCTCTCGGGCTTACACTCTGATGGTGGTAGAGTGACAAGATACACAAACACAGAAATGCAATATCAGAGTAGGAAGAGGGCTGTGCAGAGAACTCTAGCAGGTGAAAGGATATCAGGGGCTAGGTAGCTCATTTAGACCCAGCGTCCAGGGGAGGCCTCTCTGAGGAGATGGCGTGAATGACGGCATCCACCACACGCAGATCTGGAGGATGGGATTTTAGAGAGGAAAGAGCGGAGCCCATTCAAGGAAGAGAGACAGGGCAGCGGGTGAGAGGGAGCAGGATTTAAGCCACACTCGGCTTTTTGTGCAGAAACGTAGCCCCGCTGCTCTTTGTACAGCCCCAGAACAGTTAGTTTAGGCAGTTAGAGGTCACAGTCACCGACCCTTTCTCCAAAGATGTGGTGAGTACATCCACCAGGGTCAAGCACGGGATTAGGCGCTGTCGGTGCACAGTAATGAGACAGGTGGGGTCCTGTCCCCAGGAACCTCAGTCTCGGGGGGATGCTTGAGGATACTGATGTGTCGGACGCGTGCCATGCCGTGTGATAAACCTCTGCGGGGACACGGAGAAAAGCATCTGTCCTGGGAAAGGGAGTCTTCCTGGGGGGAAGGGAAGCCTGATGGGAGACTTGGGTACAAGCAGTGTTTGGCAGGGGAAGGGATGGAAAGAGGATTCCACGTGCAGGGACTTAACCTAAGTGCGGGTCAGGGGTCACGGGAGAACAAGCTTGTTTGGGGACGGCAGTGCGGTGTGAACACAGCAAACAGTGAGGGGGGCAGTGTTCCCAAGATGCGCAAATTGTGTGATAGAGCAACGCACGAATGCATTTTTAAAACTCGAGGTATCAATATTCTGCGATAGCCTATAAAAGAAAAGAATCTAAAAAAGAGTGAATATATGTATATGTATAACTGAATCACTTTGCTGTACACCTGAAAGTAACACAACATCTTAAATCAGCTATACACCAACGAAATTAAAATTTAAAAAAATTTTAAAAAATTGAGGTATAGTTGACATATAACATCCTATTCGTTTCAGGCGGACATAATGATTCACTATTTGTGTATATCATGAAACGACCACTACAGAAAGTCTGATTAATATCTGTCGTATTATGTGCATATACCCAAATGCACAAATGCATTTTTAGACTTCAGAAACAAGAGAATGTACTATTATGAAAGATGAAACTCATAAAAAGGAAAGAAATGTAAAGTATTTGTAGTTTTCAGAGCGAAACCTTTACCCTGGGGAAGTTCTTGTGTCCAAATGACAGTTTTGTGAGTTCAAATTCTCCTTGTCACGGAACCTCAGATTCAGAAACGAGAGCCTTTGGTTTCTTGCTTGATTCTGGCATTTACTTTTGCAGCACGCCCCAGGTAGAGCATGTGTCACTTGTTTTCCGTAAATGATACAAGCACTTTTATAAACAAGTTATCTTGGTAACAAAGGATGTAGCACCAGCAGGAAGGAAGGTCAGAAGAGCCTAGAGTTACTGGGGAAACATATAATGCCTGGCCACGTTTTTTCCTGGGGAGAAGTGTTTGGCCTCAGGAGGGTGTCACGTGGGCTTGATGGGGAGGTTGCGGAAGTGCTGTGTGTACCCGCCCAGCACACACGATCGCTGGAAAGTGAAGGAGGAAAGGAGACTGTTCATTGTCCGTGAAGCAGAGATGCTACATCCTGACCCTGACGGGAAGCTCCGCTTTGGGTTGTTCTTGCCGAACGGTGGAGTGCGTTTGAATTCTCCAAAGGAAGAAGGGGATGCACTCGGTGTGGTTCATGGAATTAGATTTAGTGAAACCAATTCACTGTGCTGTCTTGCTGGATTGGTAAACCATGAGACATATGCATTTGTTTATTTTTAATTTATTTTTGTATTGAACTAACATTTGTTTGTAGTATTATACGTTTCATGTGTGAAACATTATAGGTCCACTTCTGCTTACCCCACAGCATGTTCACCACCAAAAATTTAGCTTCCGTCCATCACCATACAGTTGGTCCCCTCGACCCGTTTCACCCTCCCACCCCCGCCCGTCCCCCCATTCCCCTCTAGTAACCGCTACTCTGTTCTCTCTATCTACGTGATAAACCATGGTATTTAGTCTTCTATGAATATAAAGCGTATTTTAATTTAGCAGCTGGCCGATCCTTTTCCAAGGTGTCGTCTCATAAGGACATGTTTTACAAATTTGAAAGATGGATACTGTGCAATGAATGTGCCTTTCTCTTATCCTGAAAATTCAGTTGATTCCCAAGAGCTCTCTGGATGGTTTGCGGGAAAAGTTAGAAGAATTAGAAAGCATTTTATTTGGATGAGTGTGAGCAACTTGTGTTTACTTGAAGCAATTAAAGACAAGACTCCTGGGAATTCCCTGGCGGTCCAGGGGTTAGGACTTCCTGCTTTCACTGCCGAGGGTGCGGGTTCGATGCCTGGTCAGGGAACTAAGGTCCCACAAGCTGTGTGGCATGGCCAAAAAAAAAAAAAAAAAAGACAAGAATCCTCAGGAAACCACATAATAAAATCTGTTTCTTAATAAGGATTCTGATATAGCCATGAATTTCTAATTTTCTTTGAAGAATCTAGACAAAAATTACCCAATATTTTGTAGTGTTTATATGTGTGTATGTTCCAAACTATTCTTTGGGGTAGAAAACTGCAGATTGCATATATATCTCTCCCCCATATAACTATATCATCATATATTTAACTGTACATAAAAATGACACTGTGGCAATCCAGCTTAAAACCTTAGAAAGAAGTGATTACTGTGTAATGGTGAAAAGGGCACAGAAGTTTTACTTTGCACCCTGATTAAGGGACTCGCAACAGAACTTCCTTCCTCTTTGCAAATAGCTCACATAGTCAGGTTGTCCATGAAGCAGGAAGCAGGCACATATACAGAATGGCATTAGGAATATCTTCGGTCTTTACAAGAGATCGTATCACTCTGTCTGTTTCCCGCCTTTATCAACACCCTGCAATAGACAGCTGCTCTGAGAGAGGTGCTTGTTCCTCTGGACCTCCCCTCCCCACCACTCCCAACCCCACCCAAAGCAGGGCTGTCAGTCCTTGAAGGGCGCCCTTTCTGAAGTTGAACTTACTGGGCGTATCTTAGAAAGGGCGAGAGATAATACAAAGCACCACTGGGTAAAACTCAGGGATAGTCAGCCTTGGGGGGAATCACCACAGGCCGGGGGAAGTCAGGAAGGCTTCCTGGAGGAGAGGGGACTTGGGCTTGGCTTTTAAAGGGGGAGTGGGACTCTGGCCAAGTGAAGAAGATGAGGAGGATGGTCATTCTGGGCAGAGAAAAGCTTCCACTCCTATTTGAGCCCCATAGAATGTAATAATGAATGAATGCCTCCAAAAATGGTCCAGGATGGGATTGACATGTACACACTGCTATATTGAAAATAAATAACCAGCAAGGAAAAAGAAATAAAACAAAAAGTTTGTTATGTTGGAAAAAACAATGGTCTAGGAATTGCAGGCACCCTTGGCACTTCGTGTGCCTCATTTGTAAAACCAGGGTCTGGACACCAGTCTCTGAGGCCCCTCGTAGCTCTGCGGTTAATTGTGGTTTATAAGCACCCAGGCTCCCTTTCTCTGGCTGCCTTCAAGAACAAAGTACAAAAACATCCGGGAGATTCTTTCTTCAGCCCAAGCGCATCACAGATCTCCCATTTCTGAGTCCAGGATCTTTGTCACTCTTCCCTTTTCTGGTGTGAATCTTCCTGTCTCTGCTCCGGGCGTTTTCTTTCTCTATCTGCTGATTGAGACTAAACTGATCACTGAGGTCCTGGCAGGAAGCGTAGGTGCTGAATCATCATTTCTCCCTAATCCGTCCTCCCGCAGCTGGTTCCCCTGCAGCCTCCAGCCCAGAGGAAGAGAGAGAAGGGGACAGACTTCAATTCCCACGTCAGGCACTTGGAATGAGAACAGGCTTTCCTGCCCCGAGAGGGGTTCAGAGGCCCCTGGGGTGAAAGACCCCTGCCTCCCTGGGAAAAGGGCGAGAGACACCCACACCCAGAGACTGAGATGCTATGGGATGTTTCTAAATCTCACAACACGCCAAATGCTGAGACTATAAAAGTCTACTTGAGAAATTTCAGAAATATGCTCCCACCTCTGCGCAGGACTGGGTGACCCCTCTCTAAATGACACCGATTCTGACGTTTCTCAAGAATTGAATTTTAAAAGTCGATCCAAGGGCCTGTGGCTATTAGAATATCAGCGTCTTCTTAAGAAGGCCCGCTTTGGGGTCAGCTTCTTGGCCCTAATGTCTCATTCTCCCGCTTTGTGTGTGTGTGTGTGTGTGTGTGTGTGTGGTGTGTATATGTGAGCGTGCATGTGCGTGCTTGTATGTATGTGCACATGCTAAGTGCCTATTTGCTCTTCAGACCATTCCCGAGTGACCGGAACTCGTGTCGCGCAGCTGAGATTCGCAGTGAGGATCTGGATTAAAAGATTTCCCTGTTAGCGATGGCGTTATTGCTGCAATGGGTGCAATTATACGAGTCTCATTTCTTTGCCAATTCTCATTGTGCTAAAAATAGCAACGGCTCCGGCCTGCCGGGTGGAAGATTTGAGATTTAGATTTAAATCCCTCTGACATGTTGGAAATCTCTAGGGAGAGCCTACATTCAGGTGTATCCTGAGTATCCACCTCAGGTGACAACGAGGAGGGGGAGGAAGAAGAGATGCAGGCGTTTCCCACGTCGCGTTGTATAAAGCAGACTTGCCCATACGTTGACTGAAGGGCATTTCTGCCCCGACATAGCCTAGGATCCTTTGGAAAGTTGGGTAGAAAATGCTTGAAATTCCATTAGTGAAACGACTGCTCTACAAATGTGCAGTTGTGACACTGAACTGGAGACCCCTGGAAAACTTAGAGAATCATACCCTCAGCAGTGATATTATTTTTCTGAGACTTGGATATGGTATTTAGAAGTGAACTTAGGAGCAGGGTATAGAGTAAACAGTGAAAGAAGGACAACCAAGAAAACATCTTGATACTTATCAGGTGAACTTGCATCCTCGTATATCCTTGGAACACGTATTTTATTGTGGAAACTGAAAAAAAAATCGTATTTATTGAGAATAAGTTTTAAAAATACAAAACTTATCTTGATCTTTCTAGCTGTTGCTATGGTTTTGAGTAATATATCATTAGCAGCCCGGCACTGCAATGATGTATTAAAGTCATACATCATAACAATGCCGTGGCTTTGATGATATATTAATGTAATTCGTGGTTAAGGCACCATTGGCCCCATGATGTATGACTCAAAACACCACCAATTGGTTAGATCAACACACAGAGACCTATGTGTTAGGGACAGGAGAATGGCAAATGATTCTGGACCAAAATACAATTGAACTTCTCAGAGATGTCTCGCCCACAAGGCAGTTCTGTGAGATTGGATGGGCTTCGAAGGTTAGCCCGGGAAGGGTGGGTCTGTGCAGCAGGTGAAGGGCAGGGAGATGGCCCCTCTGACCCCGTTAGAACCTGTGCCCAGGGCCAAATTGTCACGAGGTGGGGGAGGAACATTCCTCCGCTTTGCCCAGCACCAGCCATTATCTCAAGTCATCCCTGCTGAGACGCCATCGGACGTTACGCACCTGATTCCAGAGATCAAGAACCTGGGGTTCCTAGCAGGGAAGCGAGGTGACGTGCTCAGGAGTGACGGAGCTGGGACTGGAGTCGGGACTGGAGCCCGTGTCTGTCTGTCTCTAGAGCCGGGTGGGCGGGCTCGTTCTGATTTCGTGCCCCCAGCTTAGGGGAATGATGTTTTCCTCTCTTAAAAGGGAAAATGGAGAACGAGTTGTCTTCTCATCTTCCTCCCCACTTTCCTCCCCCTCCACCTCTTGGGTATACAATATCAAGAGGAGGCATTTGAAGGAGCAGATCTGGGGAAACTTAGGCAGTGTTACAGGCTTCTGGCAGCTGTCTTAGTTCCGCAGGGTCCTGCCAAAGGCCTGACCTGTGGTTGCGGGAGGGGGTCCCTGGGGGGCGGCTCAGCTGGGGACCAGAAGCTCGACTTTGCCCCTTATGTCTACTGACCAGCCTCCTCCCCGGATTCCAGGCTTCCACTCTGGCTCCCGCGACAAAGCCATCCTTCACACGGCAGCCAGAGTCATTATTTAAAAGTGCAAATCCCACCATGTAGCTATTTTACTTCATTCCCTTCGAGGCTCTGCCCTGCACTTAGAGTAGAATCAAACTCGTTTCCCTGGTCCCCGAAGCCCCGACCCTTGGTGGGGCTGCGCTGGTCTTCCTCCTGTTCCTTGAACGGGCTCGCTGCTGCCTTAGGGCTTTTACACGAATTGGTGACCTTGACCAGCTTGGAATGGCCACCTCTAAGGTCTCACCTTAGACGCCACCTTCTCAGAGAGGCTGTCGCAGATCACCTGGGCACCCTTTCCCGCCCTTCCCTGCCGTGCATGTCTTATGACTCCCTGATAATTGATTGCTTATTGATCTGTTCCTTGTCTTCCTCCTGGAAACCCTAGTGGCAAAAGCCTAGACCTGGTCTCTCGTGTTCTTGCCTGTGTCCCAGGGCTTAAGACAGAGCCGGGCGCACGGGGCGGCTCGCTAACAATGACTAAAACTAAAGACGATGTGTTGATTGACGGACTGATGGTGGAGACAACTACGGTGCACGAGAAGCTTCGAAAACGAGCTGTCGCAGAGCTAAAGGAAAAAGAGAGAGTTCATACCAAGGGACACTGCTGGCCTGAGAGAGACAGCTGACATTTCCATGTGAAATAAGAGATGGCCCTTTCTGCAGGAATTGGAAGGCAGAGCTGGCCTAGGATTGGGTGGATTTTACATAACAGTGCAGGTGTGTACATGGTCGTGTGGAGTCACATTGACATTCGTGCAAAAGTTGAAAAAGTGAGAAACTGTAATCACAACCCCTTTCACACTTCCTCATGTTGGCTGATGTTGGAGAAGCTGCGGGTGTTTCGTATTCATAATGATCACAGACACTTGTATTTGTACTTTTACATATTTTTCGTAAGCAAGTTCCCCGAAATTGTATTAGCTTCAGGTCCCCCAAACCTAGGTTCACCCCTGGTTGAAAGCATGTTTTGGAAAAATGAGAATGGGAAAAAGAGTGTGGTTGTAGACTGGTGTCCCGATCAGTCTAGATCAGGGGTCCCCAACCCCTGGGCTGCGGACCGGTACTGGTCCGCGGCCTGTCAGGAACCGGGCCGCACGGCGGGAGGTGAGCGGTGGGTGAGCCAGCAAAGCTTCATCTGCCTCTCCCCATAGCTCCCCGTTGCTCGCATTACTGCCTGAACCATCCACCCCCATCCCCTGTCCGTGCAAAAACTGTCTTCCAAGAAACTGGCCCCTGGTGCCAAAAAGGTTGGGGGCTGCTGGTCTAGATGATGGAAAACTAATTAGTGTCCAGTAATCCTTTCACTTTACAGTGGGAAGGAATTGTGTCTTACGATTTATTATAACTATTTCTTGTCAGACAAAGAGCTCAGAGCCTGGGAAAAAGAGGGAAGTTTCTGGAACTTTCTTCCTTTTTTACAACTCATCTGTTTCTTGCCTTATTTTCTTGGGGTCTTGCAAAGCAATGGACTATTTAATTTTGGATAAATTAACTCACATTAAGATGTTATTCATTTAGTGTCTTATTTGCGGTTAGGGGGCTTCTCAAGGGATGACAGAGAATGAGGGAATTTAGGACAACATGGTAGAAGGTATGAGAGGCAAGAAGCATTTAGATAGCCCTCAAGTCAAGGACCGAAATGCCCTTTATTAAGTTAAATAAACCGATTTGTTGAGTGTCTTCCAAGTGTGAATTGTTGGGAGTTAAACGGCGACTCAAATCAGAAGCCGTGTCCTTTAAAATTACGTTTATAGGAGTTATACTTCAATTTAAAATTTAGTACTAAATGGTCATGTTTTATGTGTCATTCACTACTGTTAGAAAATGTCGAGAGTTTGACTTTATTATAAAACAATGCAGGGTTACAAAATTTTAGTATGCTTTAAAAAAACTTATCTGGCTTTAATTAATAATGAATATTAATTGTCTATAATTAACATACACAATTAGAATTCACATTGGCAAATTAAATAGATAAGTATTATTTGTGTTTATTGAAAGACCTATTTAGGACTTCAGAGATTGTAGTAAGGAAGACATTTCATGGTGCCTGAGGAGATGAAGCATTAACTCATGAAAAATAGAAATAACAGCACAAAAAAAGAGCAAAAGAATTGTATCTCTTGGTTGGTTGCTAAATGAACTGTACAGATAATAGATACTAGGGTAGTTTTTTTTTAATTTAATTTTTATTTTATATTGGGGTATAGTTGATTTACAGTGTTGTGTTAGTTTCAGGCACACAGCATAGTGACTCAGTTATACATACACATATCTATTCTTTTTCAGATTCTTTTCCCATATAGGTTATTACAGAGTATTGAGTCCTCTGTGCTCTGCAGTAGGCCCTTGTTGATTATTTTATATATAGTAGTGTGTATATGTTAATCCCAAACTCCCAATTTATCCCTCCCCTCCGGTAAACATAAGTTTGTTTTCGAAGTCTGTGAGTCTATTTCTGTTTTGTAAATAAGTTCATTTGTATCATCTTTTTAGATTCCACATATAAGCGATATCATATGGTGTTTGTCTTTCTCTGTCTGACTTACTTCACTTAGTATGATAATCTCTAGGTCCATCCATGTTGCTGCAAATGGCATCATTTCATTCTCTTTTATGGCTGAGGAATAAAGGAGGAAGGGAACCTGCAGGGCAGAAGGGCCGGGAGGCTTTATGGAAGTGATGGGATTTGAACTCTGTCTTTCAAGGCTGAAGAGGAGTAATCAATCAATTCAAGAAGTTATGAATCCCCTATTATTCTATATGCTTATATTTTATCTCACATGAGACTAGATAAATATAAAATGATTTCTGCATTCAAGATACTTTCAACCTAATAGGGATATTACTAAAAAGAATGGACGTTTCCCAGGGGGATGGAATAGTAAGAGCTGCAGTACTAGGGGGCCGTCACTGAGCCTGTTTGCCTGAAAGGGGCGATTTCGTGAGTACTAAGAGGATCCCAGGTAGCGGATGGCTAAGGGGCTTCCAGATTTTTTTTTTTCCTGCAGCCAATGAGGAATCATTTAAATACCATGAACATATAGTTCTTTTGTGCTCTCACCACCTCTGCCCATCATGCTAAGCACACGCATTCTTTGGAGGAGAATAACACGATTGAATCCTGGGCTGCCTGGTCCCAAGCCCCATGTTTTCAGGTGAGTGTGATTGTGCAGGTGGAAGTGGGGCAGGGTGGACGGAAGACAGAACTGACAGCAGAGGAATCAGGGAGGCAGAGTCAAGACAGTAAGTGTATGTAGGAAATCGGGAAAAGCAGACCTCTGAACTAAGGAGCATTTTAATCACCCGAAACAGAATCAAGATGCATTGCTACGGGTAAAGAAGATGTGGTACATCTACAGAAATGGAATGTTCCTCAGCCATAAAAAAGAATGAAATGATGCCATTTGCAGCAAGATGGTTGGACCTAGAGATGATCATACTAAGTGAAGTAAGTCAGAGAAAGACAAATACCATATGATATCACTAATATGTGGAATCTAAAAAATAATGCGAATGAATTTATTTACAAAACAGAAATAGACTCACAGACATAGAGAACAAACTTATGGTTCCCAAAGGGGCAAGGGAGGGAGGGGTACATTTGGAATTTGGGATTAGCAGATTGAAAAACAAGGTGCATTGCCAGTGGCTCTTCCTCGCAGGCCAGCGTTTCATCATTACCCCTCCCCGGGGTTGCAATGTTTTTTTCCAGCTATTATTAGTCATATACGACCAGAACCCCTGGCGCTGTCACCGGGACTAGGAGGGGCCTGGCTTAAATGTCATGGAGTCGTAAGAACAGCTGAGTAAAACATGCCAGTGGTATTTTTCTTCTGGGCCCTTCCAATTCTCTCATTTTTGCACCTGCCTTTGAGTTTACTGAGACCAAAAAGTCTAACAGTGAAACACGAAGCCGGCAGCCTCTGGGGTCCCCAGGAGTCCTGTGGGTCTTGACAGCCAGACGCAGTCAGGGGCGCTGCCACAAGCTGTGACTGCAACGGGGTCACAGCCGGTCGCTCACCCTGCCGGCAGAGTGGCAGGAGGAGGGGTCAGGACCACCAGATGCCTCTTCGCCAGTTCCTTTGATCCGAGCTTGCAGGGGGCCTCGTGGAGACCGGCCCTCTCTGTGGCAGGCCTTGTCTGGTGGCTCTGAGTCTGCCGTAGGTGCGGCAGGGGACCACGGTGTCTCCTCAGAGCCGGCCCCTGGCAGGGCCCCCAAATCTCCCAAGACTTACAACTGGCTGGAGGAGTGGGAGATAGCGCAGGTGCGGCGTGAAGGGGCAGTGGGGTCGCCCTGATCTTGGAGAGCCAGCACGGTGAGCAGTGCGCCCTGAGCGCCTGGCCACTAAGAAGACCTGCGCCCGGAAGGACAGAACTGGGGACGTTTTCCAGGGATCTGTGAAGTTTCCCTCGTGGTCACGGTTCTGGGATGGCTGTGTTTACACCTGAGTGTGAAATGTACCTTGAGTGATAGGTAGTGAACGTGTTGCTTCAGATGCAGTGGGAGTGACGAGCGCCTAGCTATAGAATTTCCATGTCACGTACAGCAGGTTCCTGGACCAGAAGAGGCTGGTCAGTGGGTGTTGAACCAGAATCCGTACGCCTGGCCCCAAAATCGTCGTGTGTCTAAAAGAAGATATTGAACAGCTATTAGAACTAGGAAAAAAAATGGAACCTTGAGAGGATATGTCATTTCCTTTTTTTTTTTTTTTTTTTTAGGTAAATTGTGAAAGTGAATTTTATGTTTATTTATTTTTTTATTGGAGTATAATTGCTTTACAATGTTGTGTTAGTTTCTGCTGTACAACAAAGCGAATCAGCTGTCTGTATACGATATGTCATTTTCATCTGTTTCAATTTCTAAAACTCTAGGTTGAGAAAGTCTTTTATGAATTCGTTATCCATCTAGATAGAAATCAAGAACGAGAGAAGTATGAGAAAAAAATAATAAATGGGACTGACCAATTAGAAGACTTCTTCCATCCTTAGAATGCTCACGCCATTATTGCCATTTATAAATATAAAAAAACCCCCAAGCGTGAGTAACAGATTTCAGGAGGGCTTCGCGTGGCTCAGCTGGGGAGGGCTGAGCTTGATCATTTAGGTTTTGCAAACACAGCTGCATAGTCAAGGGTTGGAGCTTAGCAGTCTGTGGTTCAAATTCTTCTGTCTCATAATCTTAACCCCTGAAAAGACCCAAAATGTAAGAAAATATGGACACAAAATCCTACTTATGGCTTACACAGAGGCACTGCTGGCATCCTGAAAACTAGAGCCAACACCTCACGCAGCAGAATTTCCTCTGAGCTTCTCCTCTTGTCTAGGGCTGGGGTGGGGGGATAGGAAATCGTAGGCAGAGGGACAAAAAATATTTCTACGTCCTGCTGCTTGGGGGTCCACCGTGCCGGGCGAGGGCTTGAAAAGGCAGTATGGCCCTGCCAGCTGTTGAAGGAAGTCCTAAGGTGCTTATGTTTGTTGGGGCTCTTGGTTGAAACTCATAGGAGCCCAGCTCAAAGCAGCTCCAGAAAGAATGAGACTTTATCAACTCAGGCCAAGCCTAAGAGAACAGAAAAGCAATGGAAAAGGCTCCTGCCTGCCTTGTCTACAAGCTCTGGGTTCACAAGAAGCTGACTCTTATCACAGAAGTTCTGCTTTCCTCTGTTGTGTCTGATTTTCAGGCAAATTTCTACCCAGGTGGTGTCCGCAACGGCCACTGCAGTTACAGTTAGCTGCAGTCGCTCTGAGCCCAGAGGGAGAGAGGGCACCTCTGTCCAGGAGCTCCAGCACGAGGCTGAGGGTGTGCTCTCACTGGCCGTGTGGGGTCAGTGTCCGTCCTTGAAGCGATCGTGACCGTTCTGTGGTGCTGTGGCCAGGCCAGGGTCAAGGCTCACTCTTGGAACTGGAGGTGAAGATCCAGCTCCCCAACCAGAAACATTTGGATGGAGGGTGGAAGGAGCCTGGTGTCCAAAAGGAAAATAGGTCTCGTTCCAAAGAGAAGGGGAAAGGTATGCTGGGCAGGTGAAGAGAACAGGTGTGTGCCAGTGTGCTCGCGGCCAAGGATCCTGTCATCTCCGCACCTACAGCTGATGTTCTGACTGGTCCCTGAGCACATCCCTGCCCCCCCATCAGACAACAACCCCCGGGCATCTGCTCCCCCATCAGACTGGCCCTCTGGCACTACATCCCCCAGCATCAGGCTACACACTGCTGCTCTGTGACATTCCTTCCCTACTATTTCCTAAGGCTGTTTCTTGTTTTAAGTAGTTCTTTATATATATGAATGTAAACAGTCACAGTAAAAAAATTCAAATAGAAAGTTATTATAAAATTCCCTAACCACCAGCCCCGAGTCCCTAAGGTGACCAAAATGGTAGAGGTCTGGAAAATGTCTCCGTATATGCAAGTATCTATGTATCTACCATCTATCTATCCTTTTATTTTTTTTATTAACAAATTGTTTCATATTATGTATATTGCTCTCCAACTTGCTTTTTCACTTAGTGATATTCGCAGCATCCTTCCCTATTGGCACACAAAGTTTCATTTAGCAGCTGCATAATATCCCGTTAAATGGATGCACTATAATTTACTTAACCATTTTCCTGTTCATGGACATTCATGTTATATTCATGGTTGTATTTCAAACAATTCTGTCATGAACATTGCTGTACACATAGTGTACTTTTACAAGTATATCTGTAAGCTAATTTCCTAGAAGTGAACTTGTTCAAGGGCTATATGCATTTTAACTTTGCGTAGATGTTAATAAGTTGACCTCCGAGAAGTCTGCATCAATTTCCATTCGTACCCAGAGCACTGAGAGTGTGTTTCCCGACACCCAGTCACCACTGGAGATCTAAATGTTTCATTTTAGTTAGTATGACTGGCGAAAAGGGTATATCCTTGTTTTTATTTGCAACTTAAAATTAGAAATGAAGTTGAGCATCTTTTAATATGTTTAGCCATTCTCTATTTAACTTCTGTGACCTTAAATTCTGTTCTTTCTACCCTCATTAAGACATTAACGGTTGGATTACTTCATACTCTGTTTTCCCCTTGAGAATTCATTTCTTCCTGGTTGTGTAATATGATACGTGTAGATTTATCACCCATTGAATCCCAGGATGTTAGAGCTGAAGAAACTCTTGAGCTGATGCCGTGATGCATTTTCATTTCTAGATAAACAAACTGAGGTCTAGGGAAGCAAACGATTGTCCAAGATCCAAGACTGGGTCAGAACCACAACACGTGCTGTCTGAGATGTTACCTGGGTCTTTTATTCTGCTGTTGATGACAACGAGAGGTCTATCTTGGACATTTAAACCACTCATTTTAATCTATGAGCATCCCAAAGAGTTCCTTTTGACTATAATCACAACCCAATGAGCCAGCTTCCCCATCCAGTGTTTCACGTAATGGTGTATTTTACCACAGTCCAGCGGTCCTGCAGGCTGGATGTCTGCATGTTAAACTCCCCTGAGCGCAGCAGTAAAACGCCCTGCATGTCAGGGGCTGTAGCTCAAGGAGAGAGAGCTTCGAATGCTCGGTCAACACGAATGCAGGACAAATCAAGTGAGAAAAATCAATAGTCTCACTCCCGCCGTTACTTACGGTTTTCACGGATTGTTTAATATAATGAAATAGCTACAGGAAAAAAAAAAAAGTCTAAAACTCCATATTATATTCTCATCTTTGTAGAGCTATCCCAAATTTCTCATGAAATTATCTTCATTTAATTTCAGTCTTGAAATTGGAATTTTATCTTCCTTACATTCCTTAGGGGACCCTTAAATAATTACTAAAATCTGAGTTTATCATTAGGGGAATTTAAAAATGAGAATTGATCTGTCACAGACTTTAATCCAAGGCACCCTAAGTACATAGATTCCAGACTTCACTGTTTCCACTATATCACCTTGTATTTTTCCCCCTAGTAAAGGAAAACTTTTTATCATTTTTATAATTTAGATATATCTAGGTCTTCTTTTCTTAAACTAAGATCTTTTTAAAAAATTAAAGAACTTATAAGTATGTTATAAAGTTATTGATATAATTTTCCAATTGATAGAAAAACATAAGATTTTGAGGAAAATAATTGAACAAAACAAAAATAATTGGCCATGTAATGCTTAAGTTGCATGTTACCAAGTAATCCACATTAGAAAGCAAAAAAAAAAGTGAGGTTCAAGTATAGAAGAAAAAGCGTAGGTTTGTATTTTAAATACTGTAATTAATTGAAAATGCTTAATATGTGGTCTCAGATTTTTTCTTTTTCAGCCAAATGTGTAGAGCTCAACTGCAGTTCAGCTGGGGATCTGTGCTGATGGGCTGAGGGGTCTAAATGCACTATTTCTGTTTTCTGAGTGAGTTGTTTTATTTTTTTTCCCTTTTCATTTCCAGGTTCTGGTCAGCTAATTATTGGAATGCTGAACATTCTGTCCTGATACTTGAAAGTTCTTGACTTCTGTGTGGACCAAAGAGGCATAATGGGTACAGGGAAATTCTCCCAGCCCTGTTTTACTGACCTTCTCTCCAAGTAGCTTCTTAAGAAATTGTGTTTAAATCCATGGAATTGTACCCTTGGTTTCAGCTAAATGCAATTGGGAACTAGTGTATTAATACTAATAAAAATGTTCTTGCTTTCAGAAGCTGACTTTCTGTGAAAGTCATGGCAAAAGTCAGATATTTTTAATACATATTCAAGGGAACAGACTTATAATGAAAAAAGCAGAAGCAGAGTTGGATGAGGCAAGGGGACAACACCCCTCTCCTAGGGTTCCTTCTGGACAGAGCTGGCCTGGGAACGGCAGTGATGAAGGATGCTTCCACCTAAGAAAGTACTTAAGAAAAGATTGTAGAAATGTTCCTCTTGGTTGTCCGCCCCCCCCCCCCCAAAACCCAACACCCAGTGGCCAGATTTATGAGGATGCTAACAATTGAAACCTAACACTGACTGAAGACAATGGGGATACCCACAAATATCAGAATAATGAACAGTGGTAAATTCAGAGGGGAATTATTTACTGTCAGGTAAGTCAAGGCAGAAGAGCTGTTTAGGTAGGAGGTCAGGGGAGCCTAAAAGGGAGTAATGAATGTGTGCTCCTCTCACTTCGACAAGCCTTTTTTCCATCATTAAAGATGGAACTACAGCAGAAGACTCTCACTATTTAACTGGAAGTGTACACAAAAGTTTGCTCTAAAAAGATTTTTTTAAATTAATTAATTTATTTATTTATTGGCTGCACTGGGTCTTCCTTGCTGTGCGTTGGCTTTCTCTAGTTGCAGCGAGAGGGGGCTACTCTTCTTTGTGGTGCACGGGTTTCTCATTGTGGTGGCTTCTCTTTTTGTGGAGCATGGGTTCTAGGTGCATGGGCGTCAGTAGTTGTGGCACGCGGGCTCAGTAGTTGGGGTGCACAGGCTTAGTTGCTCTGCGGCATGTGGGATCTTCCCGGACCCGGCTTGAACCCGTGTCTTCCCGGCTTGAACCCGTGTCTCCTGCATTGGCCAGCAGATTCTTAACCACTGCACCATCAGGGAAGCCCTAAAGAGATTTTTTGATCAATAATTACCCATTTAAAAAGTGCACCATTGACAGAGATTGGTTCAAGATGGCAGAGTAGAAGGACATGCGCTCGCTCCCTCTTGCAAGAGCACCAGAATCACAACTAACAGCTGAGCAATCATTGACAGGAAGACACTGGAACTCACCAAAAAAGATACCCCACATCCAAAGACAATGGAGAAGCCACAAGGAGGGGCACAATCACAATAAAATCAAATCCCATAACCGCTGGGTGGGTGACCCACAAACTGGAGAACAATGATACCACAGAAGTCCACCCACTGGAGTGAAGGTTCTGAGCCCCATGTCAGGCTTCCCAACCTGGGGGTCCGGCAACAGGAGGAGGAATTCCCAGAGAATCAGACTTTGAAGGCTAGCAGGATTTGATTGCAGGACTTCGGCAGGACTGGGGGAAACAGAGACTACACTCTTGGAGGGCACACACAAAGTCGTGTGCACATCAGGACCCAGGGGGAAGGAGCAGTGACCCCATAGGATACTGCACCAGACCTACCTGCTAGTGTTGGAGGGTCTTCTGCAGAGGCAGGGGGTGGCTGTGGCTCACCACGGGGAAAAGGACACTGGCAGCAGAAGTTCTGGGAAGTACTCCTTGGTGTGAGTCCTCCTGGAGTCCGCCATTAGCCCCACCAAAGGGCCTGTAGTTGCTGGGTCGCCTCAGGTCAAACAACCAAAAGGAGGGAACCCAGCCCCACCCATCAGCACACAAGTGGATTAAAGTTTTACTGAGCTCTGCCCACCAGAGCAACACCCAGCTCTACCCACCACCAGTCCCTCCCATCAGGAAACTTGCACAAGCCTCTTAGATAGCCTCATCCACCAGAGGGCAGACAGCAGAAGCAAGAAGAACTACAATCCTGCAGCCTGTGGAATGAAAACCACATTCACAGAAAGACAGACAAAATGAAAAGGCAGAGGACTACATACCAGATGAAGGAACAAGATAAAACCCCAGAAAAACAACCAAATGAAGTGGAGATAGGCAACCTTCTAGGAAAAAAAATCAGAAAAATGGTAGTGAAGATGATCCAGGACCTCGGAAAAAGAATGGAGGCAAAGATCAAGAAGTTGCAAGAAATGTTTAACAAAGATCTAGAAGAATTAAAGAATAAACACTTAGAAAAATTAAAGAACAAAAGAGATGAACAATACAATAACTGAAATGAAAAATACACTAGAAGGAATCAATAACAGAATAAATGAGGCAGAAGAATGGATAAGTGACCTGGAAGACAGAATGGTGGAATTCACTGCTGCAGAAAAGAATGAAAAGAAATGAAGAAAACCTAAGAGACCTCTTGGAAAACATTAAATGCATCAACATTCGCATTATAAGGGTCCCAGAAGGAGAAGAGAGAGAGAAAGACCCGAGAAAATATTTGAAGAGATTATAGTCGAAAACTTCCCTAACCTGGGAAAGGAAATAGCCACCCAAGTCCAGGAAGTGCACTGAGTCCCAGGCAGGATAAACCCAAGGAGAAACACGCCGAGAAACATAGTAATCAAAGAGACAAAAATTAAAGACAAAGAAAAATTATTAAAAGCAGCAAGGGAAAAACGACAAATAACATACAAGGGAACTCCCATAAGGTTAACAGCTGATTTCTCAGCAGAAACTCTACAAGCCAGAAGGGAGTGGCATGATATATTTAAAGTGATGAAAGGGAAGAACCTGCAACCAAGATTACTCTACCCAGCAAGGATCTCATTCAGATTCGAGGGAGAAATCAAAAGCTTTACAGACAAGCAAAAGCTAAGAGAATTCAGCACCACCAAACCAGCTCTACAACAAATGCTAAAGGAACTTCTCTTGGTGGGAAACACAAGAGAAGAAAAGGACCTACAAAAACAAACCCAAAACAATTAAGAAAGTGGTAATAGGAACATACATATCGATAATTACCTTAAATGTGAATGGATTAAATGCTCCAACGAAAAGACACAGGTTTACTGAATGGATACAAAAACAAGACCCATATATATGTTGTCTACAAGAGACCCACTTCAGACTTAGGGACACATACAGACTGAAAGTGAGGGGATGGAAAAAGATATTCCATGCAAATGGAAATCAAAAGAAAGCTGGAGTAGCAATACTCATATTAGATAAAATAGACTTTAAAATAAAGGATGTTACAAGAGACAAGGAAAGACACTACATAATGATCAAGGGATCAATCCAAGAAGAAGATATAACAATTATATATGCACCCAACATAGGAGCACCTCAATACATAAGGCAAATGCTAACAGCTATAAAAGAGGAAATCGACAATAACACAACAACAGTGGGGAACTTTAACACCTCACTTACACCAATGGACAGATCATCCAGACAGAAAATTAATAAGGAAACACAAGCTTTAAATGACACAATAGATCAGATAGATTTAATTGATATTTATAGGACATTTCATCCGAAAACAGCAGATTACACTTTCTTCTCAAGTGCACACGGAACAGTCTCCAGGAGAGATCATATCTTTGGTCACAAATCAAGCCTTGGTAAATTTAAGAAAGTTGAAATCATGTCAAGCATCTTTTCTGACCACTACGCTACGATATTAGAAATAAATTCCAGGGAAAAAACCGTAAAAAACACAAACATATCGAGGCTAAACAGTACCCTACTAAATAACCAAGAGATCACTGAAGAAATCAAAGAGGAAATCAGAAAATACCTAGAGACAAATGACAATGAAAACAGGATGATCCAAAACCTATGGGATGCAGCAAAGCAGTTCTAAGAGGGAAGTTTATAGCAATACAATCCTACCTCAAGAAACAAGAAAAATCTCAAATAAACAATCTAACCTTACACCTAAAGGAACTAGAGAAAGAAGAACAAACAAAACCCAAAGTTAGTAGAAGGAAAGAAATCATAAAGATCAGAGCAGAAATAAATGAAATAGAGACAAAGAAAACAACAGCAAAGATCAATAAAACTAAAAGCTGGTTCTTTGAGAAGATAAACAAAATTGATAAACCTTTAGCCAGACTCATCAAGAAAAAGAGGGAGAGAACTCAAATCAATAAAATTAGAAATGAAAAAGAAGAAGTTACAATGGACACTGCAGAAATACAAAGCATCATAAGAGATTACTACAAGCAACTCTATTCCAATAAAATGGACAACCTGGAAGAAATGGACAAATTCTTAGAAAGGTATAACCTTCCAAGACTGAACTGGGAAGAAACAGAAAATATGAACAGACCAATCACAAGTAATGATATTGAAAATGTGATTAAAAATCTTCCAACAAACAAAAGTCTAGGACCAGATGGCTTCACAGGTGAATTCTTTTTTTAAATTAATTAATTATTTATTTATTTTTGGCTCAGATCCCAGACCAGGGATCGAAACTGTGTCCCCTGCATTAGCAGGCAGATTCTTAACCACTGCGCCACAAAGGAAGTCCCTTCACAGGTGAATTCTATCAAACATTTAGAGAACAGCTAGCACCCATTCTTCTCAAACTCTTCCCAAAAATTACAGAGGAAGGAACACTCCCAAACTCATTCTACAAGGCCATCATCACCCTGATACTAAAACCAGACAAAGATACTACAAAAAAAGAAAATTACAGACCAATATCACTGATGAATATAGATGCAAAAATCCTCAACAAAATACGAGCAAACAGAATCCAACAACACATTAAAAGGATCATACACCACGATCAAGTGGGATTTATCCTAGGGATGCAAGGATTCTTTAATATATGCAAATCAATCAATGTGATACACCATATTAACAAATAGAAGAATAAAAACCATATGATCATCTCAGTAGATGCAGAAAAAGCTTTTGACAAATTTCAACACCCATTTATGATAAAAACTCTCCAGAAAGTGGGCATAGAGGGAACCTACCTCAACATAATAAAAGCCATATACGACAAACCCACAGCAAACATCATTCTCAATGGTGAAAAACTGAAAGCATTTCCTGTGAGATCAGGAACAAGACAAGGATGTCCACTCTCACCACTATTATTCAACATAGTTTTGGAAGACCTAGCCATGGCAATCAGAGAAGAAAAAGAAATAAAAGGAATATAAATTGGAAAAGAAGAAGTAAAACTGTCACTATTTGCTGATGACAAGATACTATACATAGATAATACTAAAGATGCCACCGGAAAACTCCTAGAGCTCATCAATGAATTTGGTAAGTTACATGATACAAAATTAATGCACAGAAATCTCTTGCATTCCTATACAGTAACAACAAAAGATCAGAAATAGAAATTAAGGAAACAATCCCATTCACCATAGCAACAAAAAGAAAATACCTAGGAATAAACTTACCTAAGGAGGTAGAAGACCTGTACTCAGAAAACTATAAGACACTGATGAAAGAAATCAAAGATGACACAAACAGATGGAGAGATATACCATGTTCTTGGATTGGAAGGATCAATATTGTGAAAATGGCTATTCTACCCAAAGCAATCTACAGATGCAATGCAATCCCTATCAAATTACCAATGGCATTTTTCCCAGAACTAGAACAAAAAATCTTAAAATTTGTATGGAGACACAAAAGACCCCAAATAGCCAAAGCAATTTTGAGGGAAAAAAAAGGAGCTGGAGGAATCAGACTCCCTGACTTCAGCCTATGCTACAAAGCTACAGTAATCAAGACAATATGGTACTGGCACAAAAACAGAAATATAGATCAATGGAACAGGATAGAAAGCCCAGAGATAAACCCATGCATCTATTGTCAATTAATCTATGACAAATGAGGCAAGGATATACAATGGAGAAAAGACAATCTCTTCAATAAGTGGTGCTGGGAAAACTGGACAGGGGCATGTAAAAGAATGAAATTAGAACACTCCCTAACACAAAAATAAACTCAAAATGGATTAAAGACCTAAATGTAAGGCCAGGCACTATAAAACTCTTAGAGAAAAACATAGGAAGAACACCCTTTCACATAAATCACAGCAAGATCTTTTTTGCCCCACCTCCTAGAGTAATGGAAACAAAAACAAAAATAAACAAATGGGACCTAATGAAACTTAAAAGCTTTTGCACAGCAAAGGAAACTATAAACAAGATGAAAAGAAAACCCTCATAATGGGAGAAAATATTTGCAAACAAATCAACGGACAAAGGATTAATCTCCAAAATATATAAACAGCTCATGCATCTCAATATTTTTTAAAAAAACCAACCCAATTAATAAATGGGCAGAAGACCTAAATAGACATTTCTCCAAAGAAGATGTACAGATGGCCAAGAGACACATGAAAAACTGCTCAACATCACTAATTATTAGAGAAATGGAAATCAAAACTGCAATGAGGTATCACCTCACACCAGTTAGAATGGGCATCATCAGAAAATCTACAGACAACAAATGCTGGAGAGGGTGTGGAGAAAAGGGAAACCTCTTTCACTGTTGGTGGGAATGTAAACTGATACAGCCACTATGGAGAACAGTATGGAGGTTCCTTAAAAAACTAAAAATAGAATTACCATATGACCCAGCAACCCCACTACTGGGCATATACCAAGAGAAAACCATAATTCAAAAAGACACATGCACCCCAATGTTCATTGCAGCACTATTTACAATAGCCAGGTCATGGAAGCAACCTAAATGCCCATCGACAGATGAATGGATAAAGAAGATGTGGTACGTACATATAATGGAATATTACTCAGCCATAAAAAGGAACGAAATTGGGTTATTTGTAGAGACATGGATGGACCTAGAGACTGTCATACAGAGTGAAGTAAGTCAGAATGAGAAAAACAAATATCATATATTAACGCATATATGTGGAACCTAGAAAAATGGTACAGATGAACCAGTTTGCAAGGCAGAAATAGAGACACAGATGTGGAGAACAAACATATGGACACCAAGGGGGGAAAGCTGGGGGTGGGGTGGTGGTACTGTGATGAATTGGGAGGTTGGGATTGACATGTATACACTAATATGTATAAAATAGATAACTAATAAGAACCTGTTGTATAAAAAAATAAATAAAATAAAATTCAAAATAAAAGTGCACCACTGTAAAGTAAAAAAATCAGTGTGCTGTTGTGTGTTGCAAAGTGGAGATGGTGAGATCAGCCAGGCTGAGACTGACCAGTGGATGGCTCTGTGCAACCCCAATCAGCATGGTGCGCACTGGTGGGGACACTCAGGGACGGATCAAACAGGACAGTCAAAAGAGATTTTGCATTGTGTTTCTGATTTCAAAACTTATGCTCTTGACCACGTGACTCTGTGTGTGCGTGTGCGTGTGTGTGTGTGTGTAAAGCTACCCAGGAAGTTGAAAGAAGGGGAGTTTGTACACACCTTTCATCGTCAAGAAAGTTAAAGAGGTTCCATGTGAGGAGAGCCTTGAGGATGGATAGGCATTTAAAAAATTCTAAATTCTAATTATTGGTATAAAACAGTATTTTTTCTTATAAAAATAATACATGCTCTCTGCAGAAAAAATAGAGAATTCGATAATAAAACGAAAGAAAGAAAGAAAAAAAAATACCACCCAGGATTGTGCCACCAAGAGAGATCTCCTTTTAGCAACTTGGTGTATATCTTCTTTTTTTAATTGAGGTATAGTTGATTTACAATGTAGCAACTTGGTGTATATCTCCTAAAACCTAATTTCCATTTTCTAGGTAGACTGGTGGGTAGATCGATGGAGAAAGAGAGAATAAGCATGTTTATTGGGGGGTACTAATGTATTGTTTTCACTTGTTTATTTTGTTTTTTTAGTCAATGTTATCTTAAGGAAGTAGGTCCCAGATTTTGATGGGTGGAGAGGGCAGAGGTATTTTAGGCAGAGGAAAGCTTTTACAGGACCATGGATCCAGAAAGGATTGTAGGGTGTGATTCAAGAGTAGTTGCGCAATTTGAGGTGGTGTTTAGGCTGAGGGGAAGTTTGGAGCCAGACCGGTAACACATTAGACTATCAGACTAAAGAGTCGGGAATTTATTTGGTAGAAAAGGTGAAACCATTAAACTATTTTTGAATTTTCTAAAGCTTTGCTTTAGAAAGGTTAATTTAGGAATCATAAACTGGATGGAGAGGAATACGACGAGATTAGAGAGTTAAGAGCTTGTTAGAGGACTATACTCCAGGTGAGAGGAACCAGGAACAAAAATGAGGTGGTGACAGTAGGGAGAGAAAAGAAGAGCCACAGAAGAGGAAGAATTAATAGAGTAACTGGAAAAAAAAAAAAAAAAAAAAAAAGGAGTAACTGGGTATCTGACTCGTGCGTGTGGCGGGGAAGGGAAAAATCAAAGACGGATGAGGGCTACAAGTGATGGGCCATAAACAGTCCTGGGGAGGTTGGGGGAAGAGCTAACCCAGGAGTAAGATGATTAGATGTTGACTCTGAGGAGTCAGTGAGACACCCGAGGTGGAGGCGGCTGTCGGGCCATCACAGATGTGAGTGTATGTTGAAACAGCACACGACTCTCAGTTACTCATAAGAAGCTTCTAGAAGCCAAAGATGGGCACCCTATTAAAACCTTTAGTCTGCATCTTCCATGCGTGTTGAGCTCCCTAAGAGGCCACCTCTTGCAGAGCGCCAGTGCCGTCCATACAGTCCGCTTGACCCTAGTGGCCGTTGGTCATGCTCCACTGAGCTCTGCATCCACACATGGTTCTGGACCATAAATGCTGGATCATCATTTCATTCTGAGATCCTTTTCTTGGTTGATTAATTTTGGTCTTCTTGAAAATAGTGGAGTGGCTGTATCCCAAGTGTGTATCTAAATGAGAAGGAAATGGCGTGTTTTCACCAAACGGGGAGTAAGAAGAGTCACTTTGTCTGCTTTAAGAGCCAGGTGGTCCACATGTGGGAATGTTCAGGTCCACCTCTCCCTCTTCCTACTGTAACACACCTCAGCTGTTTATAGAGATGGTGTGGATCTCACCCAAGTCATTAAAAAGGTTTCATACTCTGAACCCGAGGCTCAGGGAACCACGTGAGATTTGAGAATGTATTGGTGCCAAGCTGGAAGATTATGTTAACTCTTTTAAGCCCTTTGAATCTGAATGAGCAGATGCCAGGCTGTAAAGTGGTTCCATGGAATTTTGGAGAGATGATTCTCAAGGCCTTGTTCTCAGGGATGCGGGCTGTGTGCAGTCCAGCTCAGGTTGGAGCCGTGAGTCTAGAGACCAGACTTAGACTTTCTACGGCTTCATAAGACCCAGGCTTAGATCCCAAAGCTTGCTTGATTCCGTCCATTTCTAATTTCCTCATCGCCACTACTCTCTGATTCAACTCCATCCTCTTGACTCTTCTTGACCTAGACTATTCCAACAGCTTCACTGGCCTCCTCCCAGTCAACCCCTCCTCCACGCTGCTACCGGCATGGTCTTTCTACAACGCTCCGAATATGACACTTAGCTACGCAAAAACCTTTCAACACTTGCACTGTTTATAGAGGTGAAAGCAAACTCCTCAGTTTACTGGAGCAAACCCTTGCACGCCCTGCCCTTAGTTACCTTTGCAGCCCTCTGTCACTGCCCACACTTGGTGCTTCCACGCCTTAACATGTACCCATTTCTCTGTTGGTAACGCCTTCTTCTTGGCCAGCTCATCTTCATTCTCCAAAGACCGGTGTGTACGTCACTTCTGTAAATCGTTCTGTTTCCTCGTTCTCTCTCTCTCTGCATGTTGGCTGAAAAATATTCCTCTCTCATCTGTGTCCCATTAGCTCTCTGTTCTCTTTATCATAATGCACATTGTGGTGTGGTAGATTGTTAACTATCTACATGTCTTTTTCTCTGGCTGGGATATGGTTCCCCAAGGGCAGGACTGTATTATATGTATCTCTTCACCTTTTCAGAAAACATAAAGTAAGTGTTGTTAAAAAAAATGGGGGGAGGAGTGTATTCTGAACCATAGCTTGATCCAACCTCAATCTTTAGTTTGGGGTTTGTTATTTATAAGGCAAATTGAATGGAAAGGGTAAGAGTTCTGTTTAGCAGCAAACACACATATTTATAGCTCTCGTCTTTTTATAATAAAACTGAGATTTTGTAGAATATTTAGAAAAGGGAATGTAATCGAATTTCCTTTTTCTCAACTTGCTAACTCCAAAGCTTCCCCCTACCATTCCTTTTAACTTTATTATTCAAAATATTATAAAATGTATTGGTATGCTTGCATATCTTATTAAACACAGTGTAGCACAAGTGATTTAGTCTCTTCTCAGGGATTGAGAATGTTAGTAACATGTGTCAAGAACCTTTGAAATGTTTCTATATCTTGCCCTGGTAATCTCTAGAATCTAAGGAATCGACTGTAAATACAGGAAAAGTTTTTTGCTGCAAAATGCACTGTTTGAGCTGAGATCTTGTGGCCGTCCTGGAGGTGTGCCCCACGGCTCTCCCTTCAAAAGAAAGGCTGCCGAGAGGAGGGTGGGTGGTCAGCGGACAGCCTTCAGCCGCTGCCCCTTTGGACCCAGCATCACATACACCCAGGGCTGCTTTCACCCCAGATGGCTGCGACGTCCTCAGAGCTACACTGTGGTATAAGGCTCTTCTCTCTTTTTTTTTTTTTTAAATTGAAGTATAGTTATTTTACAATGTTGTGTTAGTTTCTGCTGTACAGTAAAGTGATTCAGTTATACATATATACATTCTTTTTCATATTCTTTTCCATTATGGTTTATTACAGGATATTGAATATAGTTCCCTGTGCTATACAGTAGGACCTTGTTATTTATCCATTCTCTACATAGAAGTTTGCATCTGCTAATCCCAAACTTCCAATCCATCCCTCCCCCACCCCTCCCCCACCCCCTTGACAACCACAAGTCTGTTCTCTATGTCTGCAAGTCTGTTTTGTAGATAAGTTCATTTGTGTCACAGTTTAGATCCCACATTTAAGTGAGATCATATGATATTTGTCTTTATCTTTCTGGCTTGCTTCACTTAGTATGATAATCTCTAGGTCCATCCATGTTGCTGCAAATGGCATTATTTCGTTCTTTTTTATGGCTGAGTAATATTCCATTGTATATATGTACCACAGCTTCTTTATCCATTCATCTGTTGAAGGACATTTAGGTTGCTTCCATGTCTTGGCTATTGTGAACAGTGCTGCAGTGAACATTGGGGTGCATGTATCTTTTTGAATTATAGTTTTGTCTGGATATATGCCCAGGAATGGGATTGCTGGATCATATGGTAATTCTATGTTTAGTTTTTTAAGGAACCTGCATACTGTTCTGTATAGTGTCTGCACCAGTTTACATTCCCACCCACAGCATAGGAGGCTTCCCTTTTCCCTTTTTGGTTTGAGGCTCTTCTTGTCCAGCCCTTTCTTCCTCTGTCCTTTCCTCCTCTGTCCTTTCACAAGTGTCAGACCTTTGTTTTGCTCTGAAGGCTCCCTGCTCCTTCTCCCCTTATCCTTCACAGGAGTTTCCTTGGCAAATCTCCTGCACTTTTGTTTCCATCTCGGCACCTGCTTCCCAGAGGGTCTGACCTCACTGAGCTGTAGAATGAGTAGGAGGGGTGCTTGGGGCAGAGGGGCAGAAGGGGTGCATGATGTGAAATGAACTGGGAGGGGAGGTAGTGCTACACTGTTCAATTCAAGGAAGGGTTTTGTTTGTTTGTTTACTTTATCCTCAAATCTTTATCTGTGCAACGATTTTTTAAAAATAAATTTATTTATGTATTTTTGGCTGTGTTGGGTCTTCGTTGCTGCGTGCGGGCTTTCTCTAACGGCAAGCGGGGGCTACTCTTCGTTGCGGTGCGTGGGTTTCTCATTGTGGTGGTTTCTCTTGTTGCAGAGCACGGGCTCTAGGCATGTGGGCTTCAGTAGTTGTGGCGCATGGGCTCAGTAGTTGTGGCTCACGGGCTTAGTGGCTCTGTGGCATGTGGGATCTTCCCGGACCAGGGATCGAACCCGTGTCCCCTGCATTGGCAGGCAGATTCTTAACCACTGTGCCACCAGGGACGTCCCTGTGCAAAGATTTTAATCAGAGAGGATGATCAAATTTGCATCTGAAAAGATTATTCTGGCACCATGGTAGCAAAGGGACCAATTCAGGAGGCTACTCCAATAACCTAAATGAGAGTTAGTGGTGGTCTGAGCTAGGGTGGTGATGAGATGAAGACGAGGTGTATTTGAGGGGTATTTAAGAAATAAGGAGATGAAGAAGAGGGAGGCATAAAAGCTTCTGCGTTTGGGCTCATGTAACTCAACGGATGGATGAGCCACACGTTGAACTTGGGACCCTTGCAGAACTGAGTGTAGAGCGAAGACCGAATCCATTGGATTCGCATGGACTGGATGTGACATGCTCAGGAAGAGAGTCAAGTGAACATTTGAAATTAGGGCCAGGACAGGTGAGAAAAATGTGTGCGTGGGGGTAAGTGGTGCTGTGGGCGGGGACGCAGAAGCTGGCGACCCTGGGACCAGAGTCTCTTCAGTGAAGGACGGGAGTCGCCGGGCTGTCAGTGGGGGACAGCAGCCCCCCCCGCAAGGGGGCGTGGGGCTGAGCTGGAGGACGAGTCATTTATGGTTTGACAGAAGCACAGATGAGCTATGAAGTGGAGGGACAGGGGGCCATCCATCCTTTCTGCCAACACGGGTGTGCCTGGAGTGTGGGAACCACACACACACACACAACCACATATGCGTGCGCACACACACACACACACACACACACGCATCAATACATTTATTTTAAGGGAGCCAGCAAGCCTGGAGTTCATAGGGCAGGCTGGCAACTCAGGCAGGAGTCGATGCTATAGTCTTGAGGCAGAATTTCTTCTTTTTCTGAGAAACTTCAGTTTTTGCTCTCTTCGGGCCTTTCAACTGATTGGATGAAGCCCACCCACATTTACTGAAGATTATCTCTTTACTTAAAACCAATGCCTGTAGCATTAACCCCATCTACAAAATACCTTCCCAGCAACACCTAGATCAGTGTTTGATTAAGTGACTGGGCTCTGCAGCCAAGGCAAGCTGACACATGAAACTACCCTCCCAGGGACTGGGGACGTGGGAGGGGTGGGTCATGGGACCTCGAGGTTGCAATGCGGACCCGTGGGGGGAGGGGAGTACCAGCTGTGTTTGAAGACTCGGGGAGGGGGGTGGGTATGCACTGGCTACGCCAGAAGGCCTGGTGGCAGGTGTGTGAGATCGGTGGAGCCGCCAGGATGAAAGGGGCTGTACCGGAGGCTCCTGCGGCTGTGGAGGGACAAGTGTGACCAGCTCCGCTCCATCTTCACCGCCGCGGGCGAGCCCGGGGCCAGCCTGGCTCCTCTGGGATCCGGTCCGCCTTTGGGGAGGCCTCCTCTGGATGGAGGGAAGCAGCACGTCGGAGATGGGGGGGGTGACGTGATGCCCTGTCCCCGCCACCGCCACGCCCACCTTCCTGGTCGCGCCATTAGGCTGCACTCTTGTAACTCCGCGTCACTTATTTTCTGGCACAGACGGCTATGTCTTATAGCGACTTTCTAAGTTGTTTATTAACTATTGCCAGCTATGCTATGATTCGGAAAGGACGCGTCTTTCAGGGGTGTGGGAGCAGGAGCTGCCACCTGTGGGAAAACAGGAGTAAAATCTGCCAATATTTTTGGTGGAATGAATATGTTTGGACTTCCCTGGCGGTCCAGTGGGTGAGACTCTGTGCTCCCAATGCAGGGGGCCCGGGTTCCATCCCTGGTTGGGGAACTAGATCCCACAGGCCGCAATTAAGAGTCCACATGGCGCAACTAAGAATCCACGTGCAGCAACTAAAGATCCCACATGCCACAATGAAGATCCCGTGTGCCACAACTAAGACCCGGCGCAGCCAAAATAAATAAATAAATAATAAATTGAAAAATAAGAATATGTGTATACTTTGCAAGCACCAACTTGCTTGGAAAGAGTGGATATTTGCCCTGTCACTGCTCAAGAACTAAGTGTCACAGAGCTGTGGAGAAGGCATAAAAAAGTACTCCCCCCAGAGTGACCTGTGACTTCAGTTTTCCGCTCTGTAAAATAGGTGGAGAAAAACTCCTGCCTGGATTTTTCCAGATGGTTATAAGGAGCAGGTCCAGTCAACGGATAAAATTAATTCCTGAGAACAGCTGCTGTTATTGCTGTAAGTGTGGCTACTTTTATTCTTATTCTCCTTATTTACATAGACTGTAAATGCAATTTGGAATTTTAATGTGGCCTCAACACCAGGGAAAAAAAACGGTACATGTGGGACCCTGCTGGGTCTTTCCCAGTAAAAATTGCTTATCATTGATCTGCTCATGTCTGATTTCTTAATCAGCATGATGTTTATTTAGACTTTCCCTCCTTGTGCGATTCTCACCCTGCTGGGTTAAACCCCAGTGTGGCCAGGCTTTGTGACGGGAGGACCACACTGTGGTTTCCGAAGAAGCCTCCGGCCTCCTTGTCCTGAGGCTGCTTTGATGCTGCAGACAAATTGCCTCAGGGTATCCACAGTTTACCTGGCTTCTTTCCTCTGTTTATGAGGCGGGATTTGTCTCTCTTTCTCTTCCTGTGTGGGAGACAGATCTCAGTCTTGGAAATCAGAATTATTCACCCTCATATACATACGTGCATCAGACTGAAATGTCACAGGAATCCAAGTTATAACCAAGGCGCTAATGCGGTTTCGTGGGGCACAGTTACCTGAATTGCTGGGATCCTCGGCTGCTGTTCAGAGTTCAGCACTGATGGCAAACCCGGCGTGGCCATGGCCGTGGCCGTGGCCGCACTCACTCACACGCAGGGTGGCCACAGAGCAGAACGAAGGCAGGAAAAGAAGCTAGCGGTTTACGTCACTCGTTTTAATTTATCCATTTGGAAGTTGTGATTTTTAGGGCAGAGATTATTTTGAATTTTACCCTCAGCCTTAGCGAGCAGATTAAAGTGTTTATCCTTCTTATAGAATAAACTTTTTTTCAAGCACTGGGTGGATGACTATCTTGCAGATCATTGCTGTGTTAATTATATCCCATCGCCTTTACTGTGTACACTACTCATGTTATCAAGTTCACATAAATGGATTAAAAATGTATGCATTTCTGGCTTCCCTGGTGGCTCAGTGGTTGAGAATCTGCCTGCCAATGCAGGGACACGGGTTCGAGCCCTGGTCTGGGAAGATCCCACATGCCGCGGAGCAACTAGGCCCATGAGCCACAACTACTGAGCCTGCGCGTCTGGAGCCTGTGCTCCGCAACAAGAGAGGCCGCGATAGTGAGAGGCCCGCGCACCGCGATGAAGAGTGGTCCCCGCTCGCCGCAACTGGAGAAAGCCCTCGCACAGAAACGAAGACCCAACACAGGCAAAAATAAATACATATAAATAAATAAATAAATAATAATAAAGGAATTCCTTAAAAAAAAAAAGTTTGCATTTCATGTCCCAATAGAAAGAAGCTGCCTGAGTGTCAGTGACGCTCAGAGCACGTGCCCCGTCCTCCCCCGCATCCCACGGTCTCTTCAAGATGCAGACCTGACTCTCCGCGAACACCCTTCACCCCTTCTGGTTCCTTGGCCTGCCCTCCATCCTCCCCGCTGTCCCCCTCCCCTGGGCACTCGAGTCCCATCACGCGAACAGCTTGCAAGTACACAGGGACTACCAGGGCTGTACCAGGGGGTCTCCACCAGCAACGTCGTTCCCTGCTGTGTCCTCTTCCTTATCTGTGTTTCAGGAGACCACTCACGGGTCTCATCACCCCCGTGTCCTGCCCCATTCACTCTTCCTCTGGCCTCCACAGAGCCTGGCCATCGGGGCACCCAGGGCAGCTGTAACTGCTTATTCAGGTGGTTTCTCCCTCATCAGCCTGAGTCCTCACACCAGGGACTGGCTTCCACCTCTGAACCCCAGCATCTGATACACTTCCTGGTCCTTAGAGGGCACTCAGTAAATATTTCTTGAATAAGCGCTTCATATCTATTTACTAAACTTGTTCTAAAAAAGGTCATCTCCTAGTCAATTTATTCCTAGCCTAGTTTCTTAGCTTGTAGGTCTTTGCTCCTTGAAGTGTGGTCCGAGGACCAGGGTCACCTGGGAACTTGTTAGAAATGCAGAATGTCGGCCCCTCCCCAGACCCACTAATCAAAATCTGCATTTTCATAAGATCTTCAGGTGATTGTGGGACCCTTCAGATTTGAAAGCACTGCTTTAGATAACTGAAAGTAAAGCGATGGCGTTTCTTTTAAAATAATTCTGTAATTCAGATTTTTAAACCCTTTTTTGAAATACAAGTGTATTATTCTAAGCTAATTTGTAAAAAAGTTTTTACTAAAACCCTAGTATGTTAATTTCAGGAGTGATTTTTAATAAAAAATAAAATTTCATTTACATTTGATGCTATTGCAGATACAGGAAATTTCTTGTTTTCTTTTTTAATTTTTTTTAAACATCTTTATTGGAGTATAATTGCTTTACAATGGTGTGTTAGTTTCTGCTTCATAACAAAGTGAATCAGCTCTACGTATACATATATACCCATATCTCCTCCCTCTTGCATGTCCCTCCCATATTTTTAAATTTCTTTTAAAATTTTTATTTTATATTGGAGTATAGTTGATGTACAATGTTGTGTTAGTTTCAGGTGTACAGCGAAGTGGTTCAGTTACATATGTACATCTATCTATTCTTTTTCAGATTATTTTCCCATTTAGGAAATTTCTGCTTGTAAAAAGGACCACACGGCTGAGTGAAGTGTGACTAACAAGCTATGCGTTTCTTCCTAGAAGGGGCTTAGGGAGGCCCTCTGGCTGGAAGAGGGGCCAGACAATTTGTCTTAAAGTTGCATCTGTGTGACCACACACCACGGCTTGGATTACATGTGACCAAGTTCACATTCGATTTTTCTAGAGAGGCATTTGTCCACATTTCATATAGGGCTGAGGAAACGTCAGTTGTCCATTACAGGGAATGGGTTAACTTCCTTGTGCCCTTTTCTGTGAATGTCCCCAGCCAACCCATCAGCAGACCCTGCAGGCATCACCTTTGGAAGGTGCCCAGACCGCCCGCTGCGCCCTACATTTCCCTCCGTCTCCCTTATCCTAGACCCCTCGTTATCACAGCAGCCCCCAACTGTCCCCCCCTCTTCTCTCCCACCGCCCAGCCCCCGGTCTCCACCCAGGGCGGAGGGATCGCGCCCCTCCGCCCCCCGCCTCCGGGGGCTTCGCCTCCTGCCTCCCCCTGGCGGACCCTGCGTCCTCGCCCAGGCCCAGCCCCGCACCCTCTCGGGCTTTCTCCCTTCTGGCTTCCCCGCTCCAGCTCCCTTGTGCGCCACCCCTCCACACAGGCCTGCGATGTTCCCGCCTCAGGGCAGGACACCCTTCCCACCCTGGAAACCGGTCCAGACGGCTTGTTCCTTCTGTCCTCAGGCGGCAGAGTCCTTCCCCGCCCCGTCTCTCCTGCCCCCTGCAGTCCCTTTCCATCTCCGGATGCTGTTGGATTTCATCTTGGCAACTGTCACCATCGCCCCATATGTACAGATTTATGACCCTGCCTACTTTTGTCTCTTCCCACTATAATTCAAACTCCATCAGTAGAGTGTGTGTCCTGTTGTCCCCTGTGTCACCCTCGTGCCCAGAACAGCCTGGCACAGAGCAATTGCTTCATCGGTATCGGGTGACTGGAGTGCTGAATGGAGTATGGAGGGCAGGCTCTGAGGGCGTCACTGGCGAGGATTATGGGGGGCATGGCTCAAGTCCACTGTCGTTAATAAAATGTCACCTGCAAGGGACTGAACCCCAGACTTGCTAACGAGCTGCCGTACTGTCGGATTAGAGATCTTTCTTTCCTCATCCATGTTGGTGTAATTCTTGGAAGGCCACGGGTAGCAGCCAAGCGGGAGACAGAGCAGGAAGTTCTTAAATAATCACTACTGCTTATTCTCTATTAGGGTTACATCCTCTTTATTTATTCCCCTTCCCTCCCAATTTTCCTTCCTTTAAAAAAATTATTTATTGATTTTCTTATTTATTTAACCGAAGTAGAGTTGATTATACACATATACACATTCGTTTTTATATTCTTTTCCATTACGGTTTATCCCAGGGCGTTGGATATAGTTCCCTGTGCTGTACAGCAGGACCTTGTGGTTTATCCATCCTATACGTAATAGTTCGCATCTGCTAACCCCAAACTCCCAGTCCTTCCCTCCTCCCCAATTTTCCTGCTTAGACTTTAGGGTCTGTGCCACTTGGAACTGATGAGATATTTATTTCCAATGGAAGTTTTTTTCAGTGACTCCCAGCAAGTCCCAAACCATTAGCCCAAACCAGGGATCGGCAAACGTCTTCTATAAAGGGCCAGAGAGTAAATGTTTCAGGCTTTTGCAGGCAACATGTGGTCTTTGCTGCAGCCATTCTGTGCTTATAGGGTAGCAGATGTAGACACTACTGAAATTCGTGTGATTGTGTTGCAACAAAAGTATACAAAAGCAGGTCTGTGGGATTTGGCTCATGGGCCATAGTGAGCTGACCCCTGGCCTAAATCAAAGTCATATATTTCTAGACTGTGAGTCCTTGCGGGCAGGAACGGTGTCTAACACATATATTAGGTACAAAGGAATATCTTCTGAATAAGGAAACATATATACATATATAAACCCTAAGACAAACCCATCGGTCATTTTATATTGGATGTAACTAGTCATAGGTACAATGCTTGACGCTTGGTCCTTCCGTGGCTCGAGGATTTGGGGCTCTGGAACTTGATGGTGAGGAATGTGTAGCCAAGGAAGACTTTATATCATCACTTCTAAGACAAACGTTTTCCCAATGAAACTTATTCCAAGTCAGAGTATGTCTAACAATGCCAGAAGCATGTTTCCTTTTCAGTGGTGTGTACAATCATGGCATTATCTCACAACTGACATGAAATGAATTGACCTTAGATTTGAAGAAATAAGGTCTTTCTCACTTGGATTTTCAGATCAAAGAGTGGCCAAACAAAACATTCATCTAAGTAAGAACTCCGTTGTCTATGTTGCAATGACTGCGAGGACTGATAAAGCTCATAGCATCTGTATCTTAGGTGCTAAAGGAACTGATTGCTTTAACTTCAAACAATATGAACATTCATGGTGAGTCAATTGACAATGAAAGTCAAGTAGGTTTTCATGTTTGGACCATAATGGCTTTCAGAATTATTTTCTAAGTCGTATCTCCTCTATCCTAGATAATCAAGAATCTATTGACATAGAAATTATCAGTGAAAGTACAATTTTAGATTATTAGGTTCTCTTTGGAAGCAGTTATAAGAAAGGTGAAGAGGAGGATTTTCATACAAACCAGGATCTTTCAAGGTGAAAGATCTGTTAACACTGCTTTTCAAATTATGTGTGTTTTCAAATATATGTTAAATTCCGAGAAAAGCCATTAAATATTTGATTCAATCCAAGAAGCATTTATTAAGCACCTATTATGAGTAGGTATGGAGTTACAAGCAGCTAAGGCTGGGAGCAGGATTGGGTCCCTGGCAGAGGGTCTGACCACTCACAGCTTCCCGGTGGAAGACACAGGGGGCGTTCAGTAGACTTTAATTCCTTTTTAATTCTTTAGCCCCACGTGATGGCACATGGCCCAACTGGGACGTGGGTTTTTTTGGGCTGGGAGGTTTGTGAGTGCTATTTTGCAGGCAATTCGTCAGAAAGGAAGTAGGGAGGGAGGAAGGGAAGGACAGGTCGTCGCCTTTGGGCATCTGGGCCGGGACCGGGACCACTGCTGTCTTGAACTCTGACCACAGATGGGTAAATAGCCTATTCACGTTCCTCTGGTCAAGAAAAGTACGGGACTGAAATTGTCCACCCAAGATGTAGAGCAAGGTCCAGCGAGCTGGGGACAATGTCTTAGCCTGTGTGGGGAGCACAGTTACCCGATTTAAAGGTAGTTGATGACACAGCGGGAAGGTGAGGCGGGTGGGGAGATGAGCCCCTCCACAGCTATTCTTCCCCCTCTCTTCCCTCCATCTCTGGGAGGCTGACGCTTTCTCTGGGGCGTCCCCAGATACACAAGTGTCAGGTGTGCAGCCCCATGTTTGCAAAGCCACTGCCATCCACACTTCTAACCAGGGGGCTGAAGGGAGCCGGGACCCCCTTGTAGGCACCGAGGGGGTGACAGGAGCTACTTTCCATTCCTGCCCTCCTGAGAGACAGAAGGGAGGTCCCAGGCTTTTATTCGGCTTGGAGGGCTCGGAAGCAAACATAGATGATTAACAACAAGTGTTTTACCAATGGATTACAAAATAAGCAGGCTTTGGGTTTCCCTATTCCCCCTGATAATCATGAACTGTGTTCACAATATAAAAACACTCGTAGCCCCGAGGTCCCCCACAGTCCCCTCCCATCCCCGAACCTGCTAGGTGGCTCTGTTGCACATCAGATTGTATTTGGGAAAGTTTCCCGCAGAGCTTGAAAAACAGGAACTTGGCACCTCTGTGGGTCATAAATCAGAGCTGGATGGAAACCCCCTTCTTCTGACTCTCAGTGCCAGGGAAGCTCTTAACTGCCCTGCATGAAAATAAACGCAGGAAGTTCTGAGGACGCTTCGGTGGAACTAAAATAATTACACACCGCTAAGATCATTTGATGTCATTCCTTATTTGGCCACAGTTTTTCACAGAATGAGGTCATACAGTGACAGTGTTAATATCAGGAGAACAATGACACTTCTCATTGTTACCTGGCTGATCCCAGATTACAGGCTTGTTCTTTTGCAAGGGGGCGGCCACATCCCATCTGCCCCCCACCCCCCCTTTAATCCCTCTACGTTCTGAACTCATCCTTCTGTCCTTCTGGGCTCTCATGTCTGTGACTCTCCCTCGGCACCTGGCTCCTACTTCCTACTTCTCGTTCCTCAGCACTCACCCGAGGTTCAGCCCTTCGTGCCTTGGTGAGCAGTACCCACATCTAAATATTGCGCCTTCCACCAAATCCTCTTTGGCCAGTAACATTCTGGGCACCCATGTGGCTGGGGAAGGTGACTGCATTTTAGTGTTGAAAACAACCCAGCTCCTCCTTTGAGTTCCTTTACGTTAAAACAAAACAAAGCAAAAGCGAACCAAGAGAAAATGAGCAGAGAAAAAGCAGAAACCATTGAGGCACGCTAATTTTACTTTTGGGCTTCGTTATGCCACGGTGGTTTTTACAGATGTGAGATTATCACATGATCGGGGTGTGTTTTCTTGCCTTTTCTTGATATGCATATAGATCTCAACTGATGCTGGGCAAAGGGAGGGTTCGTCCCAAAGAGTCAGGCAGCGTGATGATGAAACAAAAAAAGCAGACGCGGAGCTTAGCCCCCACCTCCTCCTGTGTTGTTTTGCAGTTTCTGTACGGATCCGAGCGAAACGCACGGCTCCGTGGGGAAATGGAGATGGGTTGGTACCCCGGCCTTGCCACCCAGCAGCTGTGCAACCTTAGGAAACCACAGTGATTCAGCCGTAGTTTCCTCATCTGTGATGCGACAGTGATAAATAATGCCCACCTCCTAGGCTTGTTGTGAGAATCAAAGGAGATGATCTGGTTAAATGAGGGTTCAGCATGGTGCAGGGCACAATCATGGCTCTCCGTCCTCGTCCTTTTCCCATCAATGAGACTGGGAGTGGGTGCGTGGGTGGGTGTAGGAGATGTGAGGCCTCCCCTGGGCACTTGCACGCTTTCTTCTCCTTTAAGGGAGGTAGGAGGCTGGGTGAGCACTGGCTGGGCATCGCCCCGGGAACTTGGCCGCAACCCAGGCCACACAATAGTTGTAGGAACATTCGACACTGGAATAACACAAGGCCACACGGCAGGAACAGAGGGGAAGTAAAAACTGCTACGGCCACACCAGGGCCAGCGCGACACGTGTTTCCACGCTTATTTATAGAAGCTGTTCCACCTCAGTGGCAGAGAGCTTTTGACAGTCCTAATTTATTTCTGGGGAAAATCCTTGGGACAAGATTTTTTTCTTGTCTTTTTTTTAAAATAGTGAGTACTTTAGTAAGTGGGCCGATGGCAAAGGTAGGTGAGCCGAAATGACAGGCACAAAATGTCTTTTCTTTGTAAACATTATTGCCTTGGATTCGTAGATAGGATGTTATGAATAGTGAATGCAGATATGATGTTTCTTGAATGATTTTGTGATAAAATAAATAGGGAAACTGCTAGTCGGACTAAAGTATGAGAAAATTAGGGGAGCTCTTAAAGTTACAACATGGTCAGGACTAACATTTGGGTGGTGATGATGGTGCTGCTTCCTGTCGAGAAGGTGTACAAATAAAGGTTTACAGCCCCCGACTCTTGTGTATGTAAGACTCAAAGAATTTGTATGTTGTGGATGTCCCCGAGGTCCTGGGCAATCGACACCTGTTTTAGATGTCAGTGGATATAACCGATCACTCCCACTCTTGTTGAGACAAAGAATGTTTTTGTGTTTTGGGTGCCACTATTTAAAAAACTGTCTGTCACCGTTGCTTCTTTTGAGTCCTAAAGAAAAGGCTCAGTAATGAACACAGGTCCTGCAGGATGCCTGGTCTGTGCTTCCAGGGGGTTCAAAGCACGGGGTTTAGAATCAAACAGAATCATGGGAACCCTGCCCTACTACTTACTGACTATAAGACCCGGGCAAGTTACTTAACTTCTGTAAACGTCAGTTTCCTTGTCGTAAGATGGGGTTGCCTCGAGGATTCAATAATATCATTTTTGTATATTACGGGCAATGCTAAGCTTTTGAAACAAAGAGACTCCAGAATACAGTGGCTTAGATAAGGGCAGTTAATTTCTCTCTCACCTGAGTCCACACCTTGGGTCCAGGCAGGGAAGGAGGTAAGAGCCAAAGTCCAAGGAAAGCGGCTAGTCTCTGACGCTGGAAAAGGCTGAGAAGTGGGATGATCGTTTCCGCCACGTTCCACCACCATTGGCTCATCTTAGGCACATGATCACACCAGCTGCAAAGAAGGCTGGGAAATGTAGTCTTTCACTGAGGAGCCATGTGTCCAGGAAACCAGGAAGGATGGATTTTGGGGAGACAACTAACAAGTCTGTCACAGTATGTAGCTCACAATGCCTAGCACATAATAAATGCTTAAAGAGAGATGCTGTTATTTTCTTGAATCGTTTCTAATATGTGTTCTTTGGATGCATTTCCTCAATGAGATCATTTCCTGGAACATAGTAGATGCTCAGTATTTTTCAGGTGAGAAATACTGGATTAGTAAGCAAATTGTTTTTCTTTCAGTTAAGACGTTGCTGTGGATGGCGTGGGTTTCTCCAGTGCAACCTCTTTCCTTTTCTTTTTTTTTTTTAATAAATTTATTTATTTATATTTGGCTGTATTGGGTCTTCGTTGCTGCGCACGGGCTTTCTCTAGTTGTGGCGAGTGGGGGCTACTCTTCGTTGTGGTGCGTGGACTTCTCATTGCAGTGGCTTCTCTTGTCATGGAGCACGGGCTCTAGGCACACGGGCTTCAGTAGTTGTGGCACGTGGGCTCAGTAGTTGTGGAGCATGGACTTCGTTGCTCCGTGGCATGTGGGATCTTCCTGGACCAGGGCTCGAACCCGTGTCCCCTGCATTGGCAGGAGGATTCTTAACCACTGCGCCACCAGGGAAGCCCCCAGTGCAACCTCTTTCATTTGCTCTCTGTTGTCAGCTGGCAGGGAGCGCTCTGAGGAAGGGCTGGGAAAGCAAGTACCAGCAACCTTCCTGGGTCACCTCATCTGACCTCAGGGCATTGTGGCCCAGAGGAGGTATATGTGGGGAACCAGCACCTCCACCACCACAAGTTGCCTCTACTCTACGGCAGATGCTGGAGAAGCAGTTTTGAATGAATGAATAGAATTTTTCGAAAAGTCACCCTTGGAAGGACGCCTCCTGTCTCCCCTTGGCTCTGTCTCACAGACGTGGTCCTGGGGCCAGTCTCAGCCCAGTGTCCCAGGGAGGCTGGGCTGGGGTCCCCAAAACCTCTTGGGGCATCCAGGGTCTGCCCCATGCTGGCCTCAGCTCAGGAGGGGAGCGTGAAGGGCCCAGCAATCACCAGTCTACTGGCTTCTTGACCGTTTAGTGTCAAACTCACATCAGGGATACTCAGCGATTAGTCTAATTACACCCCTTCTGCCTCTTCCCCTCTTTCCTAGCAACAATTAAATATGCGACGTTTCACAGACTGGTTCTAAGCTTTTCTACAAACAAAACCACCATCACAGGCTGATCTCAGTCACTGAATTATTAATTCCTCACTTAACATAAAACAAATGCCTATGTGAAACAGTTAAAGTACTGCAGGAATATTTATTTTGAGTGACTAAACCATACACTTCCTGTTCAGCCTTAAGGAAAATTGGTCTTTATTATTCCAGGGAAATGTCAAGATCACTGAGTGTCGTAGCACTTTGACCTGTGTTATGGAGAACAAACTCTCCACATGGTTCTCATAAAAATATACATCAGAGATGGCTTCAAACCGAACGTCAAACTTAGTTAAAGGTACAAACCTCTTCAAAGTTTTTGTGAATATCGAATATAACAATCAAATGCACATCAGCGAGAACCTTTTTTTCCCCCCCCTCAGGGGCTGCTTCATGCTGATGGATTCAACAACTTTGTGAGAGTTAGAAATTCTAAGTTATGTGAGGGAGATATCTGCTCATCAGAATCACCTCTGCTGGCTGTCGGGCTGGGCTTCAGAAAAACTCCCCCTCCACCAATTTTTTAAAAAATGTATATAACCACTTATAAAAACATTAAAAACATTATGTTCTATGTCTTCCTTGGCCTGTGTGATGATTACCTGGGTGTATACATATGTAAAAGTTTATCAAACTGTACACGTTTCTATATGTGAAGTTAGTTTCCAACTAAGTATGAATATATACATATTTTTTCATATGCCATGGAATGTCAGCAAGAATTTTTTTAAAATTTATTTATTTATTTTATTTATTTATTTTTGGCTGTGTTGGGTCTTCGTTTCTGTGCGAGGGCTTTCTCTAGTTGCGGCAAGTGGGGGCCACTCTTCATCGCGGTGCGCGGGCCTCTCACTGTCGTGGCCTCTCTTGTTGCGGAGCACAGGCTCCAGACGCGCAGGCTCAGTAGTTGTGGCTCACGGGCCTAGTTGCTCCGCGGCATGTGGGATCCTCCCAGACCAGGGCTCGAACCCGTGTCCCCTGCATTAGCAGGCAGATTCTCAACCAGTGCGCCACCAGGGAAGCCAAGAATTTTTTTTTTTTAAAAGTTCTTCCTAGTAAGAGGTTGACAAGGGAGATGTGTTTTGTGGGCCACTGTTTAGTTGATTAAAAATCTTAACTCCGCAATCTACTAGACTCTAGGTATGGCGTTTTGGATCTGATTCCTTGGTATCCTTTGGTGGGACCATAAGAAGAATCAGTGTCTGCCTGGCAAAGGCATGACACCTCCTGCTGGTCTCGGCAGGGGGAGGTAGGGGAAAGCAGGGTGTGTAAGGGGGAGGGCTGGACCACCACATATCATAAGCCTTGTTAAGTGTTTTGTGGCTCTTGCACTATTTTGTAATAGAGATAATTGTTAAATTCCAAAATGGATTGTGGAGGTATTTTCTTGCTTCAAACATCTCCAAAGGCTCAATGGTATTGAAGGAGGCTAGGGACTTTCCTGGCGGTCCAGTGGTTAAGACTCCACGCTCCCAATGCAGGGGGCACAGGTTTGATTCCTGGTCGGGGTATTAAGATCTCACATAACGTGTGGCCATAAATAAATAAATAGCTAAATAAATAAATAGAGAAGGCTAATGTCTAGAACAAAAAGATGTTAAATTTTAGGGTTAAACTCCAAAAAAATTTAAAGGCTTTTATATCAATAGTATCATTGATAACACTGACATCAAGTATCAGTAACTTAGTACCTGATGCCTGATTTTCTTTTCCTTTTGAAGCAAACCCTAAGCATCACCCTCGTTTAGAGACAGCATATTGTCGCGTTTAAGGCCGTGGGTCTTAGATCCACACTTCCCACTGACTAGTGTATCACTTTGAGCAAGAAGTTGTAATGTAAGAGGAGGAGGAGGATACCTCATGGAGCTGATCTGAGGATCAAGTGAATTAACCAAACACCTGGCGGCGTGACTAGGGCACAGTGAGCTCTACGAAGACAGATACTGTAAGAGATTTCTGCCTTCAGTTGTAACAGTTAATGATACAAATTGCTTTGTTTCGTGTATGGAGAGGCGATGCACAGGTTGAGATCAATGCTTCAAGTATCCAACTAAGGACAGTGGAGCACCTGAGAAAGTATCTAGAGAAGGAAAAGTATCTCTTCGTGTGGAATTCTTTGGACTCCATCCCTAGTCAAGGATCTCAGTTACATGGAAGCTTTAGAACCCAACAGAATGAGGACACCATAAAAACTTCTAAAAATGATCAGGCTGGGCATATCAACATTTATTGAAATACTGAAAAAAAATTCCATTTTGTTGAGAAATTCCTGGCAAGAACCAACAGGACAATTTGATTTCACTGATACAGTAAGTCATGTCAACGAGGAACCAACTTCACACTCTAAACATTGCATGGGTTCAGATCCAAGGGAACAGCAGAAGATCTGTAAGACAAATATTCAGACATGACAGATTTTCTGTTTATAAACATAGACCAACGATAATAAACCAGGCCAAGCCCCAAACCTCCATATTTGAGTCTGCTTTTACTAATAAATCCTGTAGTTGATAAAGCAGTTACTAAGTCAATGTCTGGTTGTAAGCCACTTAACGATGAACACTAGAGAAAATTCGCTTGCGGGCTTTGCATGGGCCGTGGACGCCAAGCGGCTGGCATTCTTGTTTATCAGCTTCTGCCTTTAATGGCACCAGCAGCGTGGCTGTAATCTCCGTGTTGCCCCTCTTTCTAGCTGTTCTCATGGTGTAATTTACTAGGTCAACAACATCCCAATATGTGACATTTTTTAGGTGTTAATAGTCAGTGGGGAATACTGTATATTTAAAATAAAACCTGGACTTTTGGAATCAATGTATTTGTTTTTTAAAATTTTTTTGCAATGTTAAGGACCCTCCAAATAACTATCCCCCAAATCTCGAAATTGCTTCCACCCATGTTCCATACCCATTGATGGAACCATTTCATTAACTGTTGACACTCTTCCCCTCCAACTTGGTTTTTAACTGGGGAGAGCAAAGATGCTACTGTTTTATTTACTGCTTTGGATATAGACTCTGATCAGCTATTTTTCCGTTGTCCTCTGAGCCACGGAGATGACACGGGTGACCAAGCTCTGCATGAGGAGCTGCGGACGCCCGGCTTAGCTAATGGGTACCCTTCACATGGACGCGTATTAGAGGTGATTAATAAAAATAATAAAATAATCCTCTTTGTACACACAGAAGTAATAACTAATATCTTTGGTATACAACTTACAACGCTTGGAAAGAAAAACCAGGTAAGGCTCCACCCTTGTTAAATTTACTTGAAAACAGAGGAGGTTACAAGTCACATAATTTACAATAGATATTAAATAAACTACAGTAAGAATTATGAAGATTTACAGACATTTAATCAAGTGAATGATTTTAATTCATTAAGACCCCTCTCTGTCTCTGAACTATGTTCCGCTAACTTGACATGCTACAATACACACATATATTTGGTTTCTTCAGTCTTGGCTATCTTAGACGAAGGTGAAACCAAGGAACAATAAATTAGCATCATAATTGTCTACAGTTGAAACTATGATATACAATATAAATAAACTATTCAAAAGCCAGCAACATTTATGAAAAAATTAAGGGACTAGGAGATACTTTCATTTTTTTTTACAGTTTCTACAAGTGATTGTGCCGCCGATAATCTCAAAAAAAATTAAAGTCTAAATGAGATTCCCGTTTTTGATTTTAGTGTCTCACGACATATAATAACTAAGTACTGTTAAAAATAATTACCAATCAGAAAAATAACATTAAGGAAATTACTGCTTTAGCTCTTTTGTCATATCACAGGTTCCCCCCTCCCCCTAGAGGACCTAAAGAATGTAAACACTCTATTTTATTTGACTTTAAAGTATTAATACTTTATTTTAAACAAATGTTGATCCACATCTGCGCAGCTACCTTTGAGAATTGTGAAGTAAGGCAAGACTTCTGTTATCTGTGGCATCGCCTGTTAATAATACTGACAGCGTCGTTTGGAGAGTTTGTTTCGCAATTCTCTGTCCTCCAATTTGTTCAACAGCAGACTTTTAGACTTAGAAAGGTCAGTATCACTCTCTTCCTTTCCCTTTTGGGGAAGATTTGAATCACTTTACTATCTTTCCAGGCCATATGTAAAGATCACTGTTTCCTCTCTGCGTTTAGGGGATGATCAATTGCAACGAGTCAATTTACCTGCACATCCCTTCCTTTATTTTGCATAGCTTACCACGCTTCAGTTTTGTTTTAAACTACTTGACATCCCAGCAAAATACATTTCATGTTGTATTTTTTAATGAACTACAAACCTTGATGGTTAAAAAGGCTGATGTAGTCTAACAAGCCTTTCTGCTGGAGATTTTTATGAAATCCTACAATGCTAAAGCTAAAGCTTGCAAAGTTTGTACTCGTTGCCCTTAATATTAATTAATGCTTATATAAGACCAGAAGAGGGATACTGCCTGCTTTTTTTTTTTTTTTTAACATGAACACATGACAAAACAAACCAGAACATAGTCAAAATGGCAAGCTAACATATTCATAGACTGTTCTTATTAGCTGTTTGCAGGTCTAAGACACAGACATTCAAGATTAGGCTTTTCATGATTTGGTGGAGCTACTAGTGGGTGTGGATGAGCGAGAGTCCATAGTACAGATTCCGTGATCACGGGACAGAAGGTGCTGCGTCCTTGAAAGGAAGAGGGAAGGGCTACGATTGGTGCAGCTGATGAACTCTTGAGAATGGCTTCAGTTCAGCTTTACCACGGAGGAATTCTGTAAGCTCAAATCCCCCCCGCCCCGCTGCGAAAGCCTAACGGATAACACAGATCAGTTCCTAGATTTCTTCACAGCGGAGATCAGTTTCAACATACAAGAACTGTTCTGTCCATTTTCATCCTGATGTGGTGTTGGGATCCACCTGTGAGTTCAATTCACTCCATTCCAATGTCTTTTATACGGAATTCTTTGGGGATGTGACGCCTTTGATTCACAGTCTGCAATACAAATACCCTGATCCATCATTTATTGGCTATTAAGTATCTGATTATTATGCTTTATTAAATTCAATATCTTTAAACCAAGTGTTTAATTTGTGTTGCTTGGAGCCATTCAGAGTATTTTTTTTTTTTCCCTTTCTTCCTGTTCTTCTTTCCCCACCACCGATCTCTTTGTGTTTTGGTAGCCGCACTCCTAGGGGCTGTAACTAAGCTCGTTTTGCATGCAGCATTTCAATCAGCAGGTTGTTGTAGGGGACATCCCCGTTCAGGTGCTTGTAGTAGAGGTATTCCTCGGCCTGCACGCTAATAGCCCGGATTTCAGGTAGTCGGAGTAGCAGCTGCCCAAATTTCTCTGTTTGCTGTGGGTAGTTGCACATTGTATAGTCCAGCAGGGCAGCGTTGACTTGCTCCTGGACACCTTCGACCAGCTGGAAGTTCTCCAGGTTTTTGACATCTGGATTTAAAAAAAAAACAAAAACCCACAATCATTCGATGATGTTTTAATTCCTGTTTACCCCAGCAGCGTGTTCAGTTAAAGGAGGTATTTTCCTCCCGACATAAAGCAGACTTGATACAATGCTCGATATTCAGTCAGCCCCACTCACCAAGCTTCCTGGGAAAACGATCACAAAAGAGCTTTAGAAGAATGTCTTGTTGAAATTCTGCCTACACCTCCAAATCAATTAGACACCAATGGATTCTGAGCAAGGTCAATTCTTTTCATATCTCACAAAAGGAAAGGTTTAAGGATTCCTAAAGCAGAGGCATCATAATATATTGCCAGCAAATGAGTCCCTCTAGGAAGACCTATCTTAACCCGGTATATGACACAATTCATAGAATTCTGTATTAATTTTTCTGACCCAAGGTGAAATCTGTGTCCAGGGTATGATGTAGTTAATTCTAATAAAAAGTGACAGGGTTCTTGTTTCTGTTTGACATTTTCTAAATGATTCTGAAAGCCTTTGACTTGTCTAGCCTATGCTAATGAACCATCTGTACACTCCAGTGACTGCCAGCGGAACAGTCGCTGCTGGGAACTCTCTAAAATATATGTCTCGGTGACTAATGATCTTTATCAAATGAAAGCCTTGTCCTTTAGGCAGAATTCAAGCCAGGATGGCCGCAACCCTTTAACCTGAATGTGGTTTCTAAAGTCTGATACTTCACTTTTTTTTTTTTCCTTTCTTTCTTTTTCCTTCTGGACATGAGTCGCTCACACAGAGGAGACAGATGCAGGCAATTCACCCAGCCTAACTCCTGGAGATCCTCTGCCTTACAGGTCCTCATAAATGCTGAATAAGAGGGAAACAGAGTCAAAAGACAGACCGACACACACACACACACACAGACAATGAGCAAGGGAAAACGGTTGTGGTGGAATTTCTCTTGGGGAGTTTATTTATGTTAACTGTACAACTTTTACACAATGTGTATATAGAAGCCTCCGGAAGAAATGCATGGATATGTGTGTGTGTTTACAGACGTCCATGCTGAGAAGGTAAACAGATGCACCCACCCCTCCCCCCGCTTTATTTTCTAACTGGAGAAAAATAAATAAGAACGATTCTATAGAAAACACATAATACTATAACTAAAAGGTTAAATGTGCTATAAACTCAGTTAAGAGTTACCAAAATAACTCTTATGCAATATTTTCGGCTCTATATGTTGTTAACCTTAGCCTGTATGTATGTGCGGGTCCATTTTGGTATCTCTAAATGCTGTTACAATAGGCTGCCTTACATTTGCTGTTGAAATGTGTCCAGGATGATTTCAGTGTTTACATTTTGAGCCGTAACTCTGCATGAAACATGTTTCCCCCTTTCTGTCCCCAGATCTCTGCCCCAAATTAAAAACAGTGGGGAATTAGTACCAACATAGTGTGAGCATTCGGGATCACATCTATTTCAAAGTACGATGGGAGAATCAGAAATATTTGATTATTTATTAATGAGATGTACAAACAGACAAATGCTACACTACAAGCTCACGCCTTCCTGTGGCATTTAAACTGACATTTAAATTGTTACCCACTGGACGTTGTACCCAGGTGGCACTTGACAGTTAATAAAGCAGTTTCCATCTATCTCACCTAAAATGTCTTAAAAGTTATTTTAAGTTATTTAAAATACTTAGAAATATTAGTTATATTTGGTTCAGAATTACAAAATGTAAACAACTGGAAGTACCTTGACTACGCTGTACCTGGGCAGATGACAGAAAAAATCTACATTCACGTTAGCCTGGCTCTCTGCCATGCTCTTATACTTTCAGAGGCTCACACTCTGCTTACAGACAACAGTCCTTCATAAAGCTTCACAGCAGAGAACGGGTAACGCAAAAACAGTTCATCTGAATTCTGACCAACTTCTTAAGTGCTGCTTCTTTTTTACCCTCCACTCAACCTAAAGAAAACATTTAAAATTAAACATAAAACGTAAGGAAAAATTTAGTTTTCTCTTTTATTTACCAGTAAGAAGTTGAAAAAAAAAAAAAAAAAACCCAAACAAGCAACTTCCAGTGTTACAGTGATTTTAACACAATCATAGGAAAAAAATCGAAATGGAATACTATTTTATGCTACAATGAAAGATATTCTCACAGCAAGAAAAGCTAGCAATAGTCACAGAGGTTTATAGGGAGGAATTTGCACGGAATGAAATGCAAGATAAACGAATAATAGTCTTTTCAGAAAGTTGTTTTTGAAACCTTCTTTTTTTGATAAATGTATTTTTTGAGAATGAGGTTCAACCTTCTGTGATAAATTATGGGACTCTGTTAAGAAAAAAAAAACAAAAACAGCCAACTGCTAACAAACGTAAAACAAAGGATGGATCACAAGTTCTGGTTTATTCACTTACTATTAGTACATATAATCATTAAAATCTTCAGATCAGCATTCGCTGGATAATTTCTGTGAATACTGGTCCAAACTGCCACCTTCCTCCCCAAAGTTTAAAAATACATGCAATTTTCCTTCTGAAGGAAAATACTGTGTTTTTATAATGTGTTTATCATTAAACACAAAAAAAGTTATGCTGCTAGTTGCCCCAAAGGTACTTACTAACTGAATGTCTATTTTGTTTTCTATGTCTGTACAGGCAATTTGTAATTTAGTGGCAATGATTCTGATATGTAAGCTACAAGGTCAAAAAAAGAAAGAAAGAGGGATTTCCCTGGTGGTGCAGTGGTTAAGACTCTGCCCTTCCACTGTAGGGGGCGTGGGTTCAATCCCTGGTTGGGGGCTAAGATCCCACAAGCCACGTGGCACGGGCCCCCAAAAAAAGGAAGGAAAGAAAGAAAAAGATTTTGATTGAATTACTCTCATCCACCGACCAAGAAGTTCCTGGAACATTGCTCTGGCTGATCTATTTCAGCTCCTGTCTCTCTCACTGCATCTTGCCCTCCTTTATTAATCGCCCATTTCCCTATGTACACTGCCAGCATCTTCGGGTGATGTGTTATATATTATGTGTTTTAGTCAAGGCTTCCCCAGGGATTTCTCCAATTAATGTTTGCTTTATATTAGTGGTGTATTTGTCCAAGGTTGATTAGTTATAAAATGACCTATTACATTAGCTGTTACGCATCTTATAAGTCTACCTCCTTTCTTTTTCTAATTTGAGAGCAGCTTTCAAAAACTGATTTACACAATAGACCTCTCCCTGAAATATTTTAAATGGAATAGTGTGTTCTGTTCAAAGAATCCTGTGGTGAATTCTTTTGTGAGCCCCTGGGTTCCTGAGTGTCTTTCATTTTCGGTCTGACAGGCAGACCTTGGTTTTTCCACTATGGGGAATGTAAATTGGTGTGGCCACTGTGAAAAACAGTATGGAGGTTTCTCAAAAAACTAAAACTAGAACTATATTGTATGACCCAGAAATTCCACTCCTGGGTATATATCTGAAAAAAATGAAAACAATAATTTGAAAAGATACATACACCTCAATGTTCATAACAGCATTATTTACAGTGGCCAAAATATGGAAGCAACCTAAGTGCCCATCAACAGACAAATGGATAAAAAAATGTGGTACATATATACAATGGAATATTACTCAGCCATAAAAAAGAATAAAATCCTGCCATTTGCAACAACGTGGATGGACATGGAGGGTATTATGCTGAGTGAAACAAGCCAGGCAGAGAAAGACAAACACTGTAATGACATCACTTATATGTGGAATCTAAAAACTACAACAAACTAGTGAATATAAATATAACAAAAAAGAAACAGACTCACAGATACAGAGAACAAACTAGTGGTTACCAGTGGGGAGAGGGAAGGGGGAGGTGCAGGATCTGGGTTGGGAACTAAGAGGTACAAACTCCTATGTATAAAATAAATAAGCTACAAGGATATATCGTACAACACAAGGAATACAGCCAATATCTTATAATAACTATAAATGGAATATAACCTTTAAAAATTGTGAATTAAAAAAAAAAAAAAAAAAAGCCAATGGAGAAGTGCCAAAACACAGATGCCACCACCCCTCGGAAGACTTGGAATTTTCTTTCATGTAGCTCACTTGTATGTACTTTTTAGGAAGAGTCCAGAAATTTAAGTGTGCTCCCATAATGCTCATAAAATTCCTTTTTATGCTACTCAATGCCCTTTCCTGAAAAATTAAACATGAAATACATTTCAAGTCTTCACCACTTCCTCTGGGATGCTCCCCTACCAACCAAGCCCTCCTCTAATGAATGGGTGCTGGCATGCCTGAGAGTCTTAGCTCATCCCTACCAGGAGTCCATAACACAGGAAATTCGTGAATGAACCGATATTCCCCCCCCCCAGTTCTTCTGTGGTGCTTCATCCCAAAGTCTCCCGCGTTTGGCACACTATGTGTTTCTTTGACGTTTACGTAAACTTCATCTTAATACAATTTAGAAACGCAAGTTAAATGAACCCTATCATTACAAAGTCTGAGTTGGAAACAGTATGTAAACAGACAGAGGCATCCAACCGTTTCTCCAGCGCCTTTAAATTTTGATGACTGGCAAAATCATTTTGAGCTTCTCCTCTAAGTATCAATCTCTTATCATCTATTCTACTTTATTCACTCAGGGACTAATTACCAACTTTTTATATGAGGCAGCATCACGATAAGCTCACAGTGGGGTACTCAGATTTTTTTCCATCCTTAGTGGAAAGTAAACCCTTAGGTCTTCTTGAATATATTACAGCTGGCTTTTCGGTCTTAACGTGGCATTCAGCCTCTTTCTGAAGATGAAGATACTGATTTCTGTCTCCCTGGTACCTGCCATGTGGCATAGGCTGTAAATCCTCCCGGTCAGGACACTCTTTTCAGAGACTGGTCCTTTGCTGAGCAAGGAGGTTGGGGGGCCGGGAGACTCAAATGGCCCAAGAATATAATTATCTTTGTTCACTTTCCACACATGGGGAAAAAAATCTCATCCTGTCCTTTCAAAGATACAAAAGTGGGGAAAAGAGGTACCATTCTGCACCCGGAGAACACTTCTTTCCCCTGTGGCTTTTGGAGGGGTGACATCTGTAAACTGGCTCACAATTTGTCCTCAGAAGACCCTTTCCTTTGATAGGCCAGCAAAGGAGAAAGGAAATGAATTTTCTATAAGGAATTCATTTAAAAATTATTTTTAAAGGGCTATATTTAAATAATTTGTATAAAAAATTTTGTAGGAACTTCTGGAGGGCAACATGCTAGCTCTTTTCATATGAACCAAGTTCACTTAATAGTGAGGGCTCTTTAGGGGTTGGAGATGGGCAGACAGGACACTTTCAGTGCAGATGCCTGAGATTAGATTCTACTCTGCTTCCAGCAAAACTTAAACTCAAGATTTTAAATTAATTACTGGTAAGTCCTTTACATAAATGTGTGTGTGTGTATATGTGTGCACACGTGTATGATGATTAGCCAAGAGCTGTTTTTAGCGACCAGAACATACAATTCAATGTCTTCATATACAAATTACTCACAAGAAAATGCAACTCTTTGACAGGAACTCTGTGTAAAAATGTGGACATATAGCAGACGTATTATTTCTGTATGTCAAAAGAAGCCCTTACAACTGGTTGGTGCTTCATAAGTTACAAAACATGCTACCATGCTTCACTTACTCTTTCATACCTTATGTACAATCTATGAATTCATTCATTCATTCATTCATTCAAAGAGCCCTGTGCCAGGTGTTGAAGATAGAGGAATAAAAGACACAGTCTCTGTGTCCAGTGCTTCAGAGACAAGAAGTGGGTGCCCCGGACACACACAGGATGGGCACCTAACCCAGGGCCTGGGGGCAAGAAGGGCTCTTGGGGGAAGTGACACCTGAGAGGTTTTGAGAAACGGGTGAGCTGAGCAACACGGGGAGAAAAAGGTGACAGGAGACGGCGACCCACACACAAAGCCTGAGACAGGAAACGGGATCCTTGGAGCCCTCGCAAAGCGGCTTACCTTCCATGGAGGAGAGCAGGGTGTAAAGTAAGGGTGGACCCTAAGGTTTAGGACTGTGAAGGGCGCTGCACATCAGACAGAGTCTGCATTTTGTTCTGGAAGCCATGCAGAAACATTGCAAGATCTTAAGAAGGAAGGACGCGGTCAGCTCTCTGAGTCAGAAAGAGCAGGTGTGTGGAGAGGCTGTCGCAGGAGTACGGGTGACAAGCGCGGTGGCCGTGGGGGTGGGGATGGACTTGAAAGGCATCAGGATGGTTGACTACAGAGCTTGTTGGCCCCGGATTAGTCGCGAGCTAAGGTCCTGGATGACACCAGGCAGGCAGGCGGGTTGTGGCCATGCCTCCAGCAGGAGTCGGAACAGATTGGAGGGGCAGCCGTGGTGAGTTTAAGGGGCATGTGGGACATTCCCTGGGGACGTAGGGGAGACGGCTGGAGATACAGGTCTAGACGCAGTAGAGAGGCAGGCCTGGTGTCCAGATCTGGGAGCCGTCAGCGGACAGGTGATGGATGAAACCCCCGGAGTCGGTGGGAACGTGTGGACAGAGAAGAGAAGGGGTCAGTGGTGGGATTCTGGAGACAGCCAACTTGCCAAGGATTCTTTCTTGAGAAGGCATTACAGGTGTTATGAGATTTAGACTCACAGAGATTAAACAGCTTTTCCACGATCTCTAAGTTAAGGACACACCCAGAGAATGGGGGAGCGGCTGACATTTAACAAGCGCTTGTCAACGTGCACAGGATTTTTTTTACATATCTCATTTAATACTGTTAAGAATCTTATGGGGAAGGTATTATGATTCTCATTTTCCAGGGAAAGAAACAGGCTGAGAGGGGTTCAGTGCGTCACACACGTCCTGAGCTGGAATTGGTGTCTCCCTCGAAACCCCTGGGCTTCTCCCCACGAGATCACAGAGGTGGGACCTGAGCCCCAAAGGGCTGGGGACATCCCAGTCCCAGAGCTTTCCCCCCATGTCACAGCCCACAAGTTCCTGCCACCTGCGGGGGTTGGAGAAAGGGCTGTGCTGGTTGGTCCAATAGTTCAGTTTCTAAAGGGTCTCATGATCCCTGAATGAAGAGTTTTCAGAGAATTTGAATGAAATAACATACTCCTGACACTTATATTGACGTATTACACACCGTAATCGTCTTAATGCCACAGATCATGGTTAAAAATAGTCACAGCCAACACTGAGCAGAGTCCGGCGTCACAGGCGCCCTCCTGGGGGCCTTTTCTGGGCACGCCCGAGCCCAGCCCTTGCCACCGGGGCTGTGGAGGTGCCAGGACTAAGAAGTAAGTTTCTCCATTCTATGCTTTATATTTAGAAAAGAGGGTTTCATCAATTTAAAAAGTCTGAAAGCCACTTGATTTTTGACAGGAATGGTGGTCTAATCTAGTTTCAAGCAAGTCACTCAGTCCCCTCTGAGCCAGTTTTTCCATCTGCAAAATGGGGAAATAATTCTTAGGATCGCTTAAAAGTAAAATGATACCTTAAATATGAATAAACTTTAAAAAGTGTACAAGCATTGTATACTCACGGGGCCTTACTTTTCTTATAATTTTACTGATAAAATTTGGAAATTTTGTTTGCTTCCAATACACACCTGGAAGGTAACCTTTCTACATACACAGCAATGTGATCGTTTTCCTGCCATAAAGTTTCATGGACAAAACAGAATCTCTGATGTTGCAGTTTTCCAAAATTAATGGAAGGTAGAGGGATCACTCGCAAGTTTATCCTACCCTCAATCACAAAGAATATTCAGGAAAACGTGGCCAAGGCTTAAGTTTCAGTTAAAGATATTCCACCATGTTTTCTTAATTTTGAAGCCCAATTTCCCCAAACACATATGACACTCTGAACAAAAGGCTACTAATGCAGTGCCTCACATGGTTGCTGAAAAGTACAGGCTCAGGAAATACCACTGCATAAAGAATGTCACCCGCAGTGGGCCGGCCCTTTTGTCAGTTTCGCGTTCATAATATGTCACCCCCAAGAGGCAGTGGTTTTTTTCCCAAAGGAGAACAACATTCCTCACTCATCAAATGTCGTGATTCTTAGTCCTGATTCTGTCTCCAACTGTGAGATCACGAGCATGCCACTCTTTGGGGCCTCAAGTTTCCTGGCCTGTGAAGGGCAAGGGTTGGACTTGATGATCTCTTGTCACCCAGCTCTAACAGTCTACAACTGCATGATTATGAGCCCAAATTTTGGAAGGAAGGTGCTGGCTTGGTGTCGTCAACAAACAAGTAGGGACAAGCATCGCTCTTCACCCACCCCATCACCTGCGTTTTCACTCAACTGTCCGGATAGGACTTCGATTCTCCAAGATGGTTTTTGGCCTGAATTACAAATTATTTCAAACTCTGTTTAGTATGCAGCCATGATTTGACACACCGTGCCACAGGAAAAGGGTACCTGAATTCATTTATGTCCTAGCAGCGCTCCCCTTTACAAGGAAGGGTGTAGCTTTTGCATGGACGTGAGGACAAAGCTTGCAGAAGTTGCAAAGCTGCCTCTGGGAGCTGACACGGGTCAGGCACCCTTTCCGGAAGTCTACAGATTATAGATTGAATACAAACGGTGTCACTTAAATACGTCGAACAAAACACTGTTCCATGAGTTTACATACATGTCCTTCTCAGGATAAGACGGACATCCTTGCCCCAGTCTAACCCTGAGACCACATCTCTGCCGGGCTCCTCTCTGGACACAGTGGTCCTCTTGCTTGTTTCTGCCTCAGGACCTCACACTTGCTGTTCCTGAATTCTGGATGGTTCTTCCCGATCACGTGGGGCTCTCTCCCTCACGTCACCCGAGTCTCTGCTCACACATCAGCCCCTTGGAGAAGCCTCTGTGGAGAACCATTTCTAAAACAGTGCTGCCTCACCATCAGATCACTCTGGCCCCACACTCTGCCTTAGTTTTCCTTAAAAATATATGCCATGTGTGCAAGACCTATGCGTGCCCCCGTGTTTGTTCACAGACACACAGTTCACGGTAGCCAAAAGGTGGAAGCAACCCAAGTGCCCATTACTGGGTAAAGAGATAAACAAAATGTGGTCTCTACATACGATGGAATAGTGAGCAGCCTTGAGAAGGAGGGACATTCTGATACAACGTGGACAACACGGACGACGTGGATGAACCTCGAGGACATGATGCCAGGTGAAGTATGCCAGTCACAAAAGGACAAATACTGTAGGACTTCACTCATCTAAGGTACCCAGAGCAGTCAAATTCATGGAGACAGAAGTAGAAGGGTGGCTGCCAGGGCCTGGGGGAAGCGGGAAACGGGGGTAGTTTAATGGGTACAGAGTTTCAGTTTTGCAAAATGGAAAGAGTTTGGGAGATTGGTTGGACAACAACGTAAATGGACTTAATATCTCTGAACTGTACCCTTAAAAGCGGCGAAGGTGAGAAATTTTATGTTCTGTAGAGAACAGACTGGTGGTTGCCAAGAGGGAGGGGGTTGGGGGAGGGGTGGAGTGGGAGTTTGGGGTCAGCACATGTAAGCTATTATATACAGGATGGATAAACAACAAGGTCCTACCGTACAGCACAGGGAACTAGGGTCAGTGTCCTGGGATAAACCATAATGGAAAAGAGTATGAAAAAGAATGTATATATACGTATTAACTGTGTCGCTTTGCTGTACAGCAGAAACTAACACAACATCGTAGATCGACTATACTTCAATTAAAAAAAAAAAAGAAATTTTATGTTCTGCGTATTTTACCACAATTAAACACTGAATAATGTACTGTACGTGTAGGTTATTAAATGTAATGTAACAGACACCTGAGAATCCACTGCTCTGCAGAGCCAGGTGGCCACCGGCACCCTCCAGCTTACCTGTGTATTCCTTCCATGGACCAATTCCTGATGCCGTAGAGTGACCGCTATCCATTTTGTGTTTCCTCTTCCCTCACATCCCTAAACTGTACATTCTTACTGATGCCTGACTGACTTTACAGCATACGGTTATTTGTCTAATTGTTACGTTTGCCTGTCATCCTCACAAGAAGGAAAGCTGTGGGACTTCCCTGGTGGTCCAGTGGTAAAGAATCCGCCTTGCAATTCAGGGGACGCAGGTTCGATCCCTGGTCAGGGAACTAAGATCCCACATGCCGCGGGGTAACTAAGCCCACGTGCCACAACTACTGAGCACACGAGCCACAACTACTGAGCTCATGTGTCTCAACTAGAGCCCGCATGCCACAACTACAGAGCCCACTTGCCCTGGAGTCTGCCCGCCACAACTAGAGAAGAGAAAACCCACACGCCGCAACTAGAGAGAAGCCCGTGCGCTGCAGCGAAGAGCCCTCGTGCCTCAACAAAGATCCCGCGTGCTGCAACCAAAATCCGACGCAGCCTAAATAAATAAATAAATAAAAATGAAGAAGGAAAGCTGTGAAGGCCGGGACTTGGTCTAATTTGCAGCTGAGCCCCAGCATCTAGGCCAGTGCACAGCACAGAGAAAACCCTCACTAAATATGTGAGGGATGAATGAAAGAACACATTTCTTGGTTAAATACTGCTTGGCCCTAAACCAAAATCTTTCTTTCCTTCTTCTTCTTCTTTTTTCTGGGGGCCTTTGACATGCTGTTATGCTTCCATATCGAACTCAAGGCTGACTTTGTTTTTGTTCCGTGCAGAACTGTTTCATAATCGTAAACAAAAAGCACCAGCTCCACTCTGTGTTGTGCTTTCTAGGGACGCGGTTTCAGTGGGGATTCTGGCTGAGTGCTTTGCCTGCAGCGCCAAGGCAGCGGCGTTTCTTGCCTCCTTTGCACCTTCCGCGTGTAGAACATTTATTTCCTCTGCTGCACCGTCCACCCTCCCCGCGCACTCAAGGCCCCAGGCTGAAGGCTACAGGGTATGGCTTTATTCCGTTCGTAGATCCAGCCGCGTCCTGGACACCCTGCCTGAATGGCCAGCGGGCGTCACAAACCCGGGTGTGTAACACCACACACTCCATTCCCTGGTTTCCAGGAGCTTGCCCCGCTCATTTTCCTGTACCGATTTTCAGACCAATGTCCCCCAGCCTCGGCACAGACATTCCGGCCTCCAGGAAGCCTCCCCCAAGCCCATCTCCGTTTGCCCATCACAGGGGGCGCTGGATGTCACCTGGTTACCTGTCAACTGTGAAGACAGGTGACCTTGATAACGGTCACCCCTCCCCAGGCCTAGCACGGTGCCTGGACAAAGTCGAACCCCCTTCACACTTGTTAAACGAGAGAATACATTTTCACATTAATTGACACATCCATCTTCGCCTTGTTTGTGTCTGGAAGGCCTTCCTGAACCTAGAGTCCCTGTGTCCTGCCTGTCCTCCTAGACGGCATCCTCGTGCAAGCCCAGATGCCCAATACAGATCCTAGGAAACTTGCTACTTTGAATTAAGCTCCCACGAATATGAACCATATGCGGAATAACTCCCTGAGGATGGACTGAACACCTCACATGAGCCCAAGTCCCAGCTACCAGACCCTTAGGCAGTTTCAGAGTTCCTCACTCGGTTAAACTCATAACCAATTTCAGCTATAATAGTGGAACACGTTTCCTATCATTCCTCTCTAAACAATGAGGAATTTTTGACTCAAAATAATTTCACAATTTGATACAAAATTGAAGAAACTGAGTTCAATGTGTAGGAGAAGGAAGACCATTTGGTTTGTTTGATGTTATGAAGTGGTACGTAATCTGAAGATGTTGAGAAAAGTCTATCTGGGGGCTGTGTGCTACGTCAGGGACCAACCGCTGACATACGACATTCATTATTTTCCTTCTCTATATACATTTGCAATTTGTTTTCCAGAATTCCGAGGGATACAAATGAGGAAGGAAGGCTATACTACAGGGGTTTTAAGATAAAGAATTGAAACAGATTGTAAGTTTTATCAACCTCTACGTGCCACATGATACTGAAAGCCACATAAAAATGCATGGAGAATGAAAGGGGAAAAAAAAAAAAAAGGTCTCTGGCTGGGAATTGATGGAATATTTTGAACCAGGAAACAGAATTTAAAGGGGCACAGGATGAGGCAATTTCCCGGTTTCCCCCTAAATTTCAAATAAAGCTGTCTGTCAAACAGACTTAATATGAAGGGCAAATACATATAACGTTTTGATAAAATAGGTAGCATTTCAAGTTGCAGCTGCCCTGGCCGGCCGGCCTTGGGAGCCTGGGTCCTTATCTTGTTATAAAGACCATCTGTCCCCTCAGAATAGTAAATGTCCACATGCATAAAAAGCTGTCCTTCTTCAGAGAAAAGCTCCTCACCCCACTCTCGTAGTCACGTCCTAAAACAGTTTTTGAATCATATGTTTGCATTTCTGATTTCCACTCAGACACGTCTGCAGTTTTGGCCAAGCTTTCTTATTCTCTTCGAATAAGGTATGGGCTTCAGTTTGTTCATAGGCAAGTCAAAGCCTATGAATAAACCAACGTTATCATATGAAAGAGAATTAAACAGGCAGATCCAAGTGGGGATATATTAAGCCAAACTTAAGCTCCAGTTGTTGAATTTAGCCTGGGCTCCATGTCTGGTTTGCCTCAGGATAAATTCAGCTTTCCAGCTAATCGAATGAGGAAAACTGCCTCAGGTATGATAAAATTTACAAGAGAGGCTGTCCAACCATTCTTGTTAAAAATATTAGCTTAAAGGCATTCTTATCGTCTTTGGGATGAATGCCGTATTTGCATTTAATTATTTGATTTCAAACTTTTGCGAACTTGGATCCCATATTAGCTGAGCCCGTTAAAATATTATTTTGTGGCAGAGTGAGTGAAAAAGAGCCCAACTTAGTCCGCTGTACTCAGCTTTAGTTAGTGTTGTACAACTTTCCTACGGACTCTGGGAGAGATTATTTCTAAGAGAAAAAAGAAAGGGTAACATTTGAGAATATAAATGTACATTTAGTAAACAAGGTACTGTATTTGCAATACACAGGTGACTTCAAACATTTTTCCACGTTAGAGCCATAGTCTGGAAGACAGAAGATGTAATCTTCTAGATATTTCTACCCATACAATCAACACTCCTTCATAATTCAGCATTTGAAAGAAACCCTTTTCTTTAAAGGGTTCCTGTTAGCCCACAGGCAGCAGCACAGTTGCATTGCCAGGGGCGGCTTGTTCTACACACAAGGCTGGTTCCAGCCAGTTTTTTCTGTCCTCCAGGCCTGGGAGGTGGCGAGGGATGGAAAGGGCCAGGGATGAGAAGGGCCGAGGGTCCGGGGGAGCGGGGGGGGGGGGGGGGGGGGGAGAAGAGGGAGAAGTTTCCTTCCAACTAAAGAGCGGGTGAAAATGTCAAAAAAAAAAAAGGCATTCGACCATCTCCCCCAAATAACCCGTTTATTCTGTATCACTTGTATTACGCAGACCTCAGGGCCTGTAGCTGATTGGGCAGGAACCTCAAGGAATCTTCTCTGGTACCAAGGCCACCAGACGGTAGGACTGCCTGGTGCCAGAAAGACACAGATGTGTCTCCACCATCCAGCTGTGCTCCTGACCCGATTCCCTGGGTGACAGGGCCCCGGGGATATCACTGCTGAGACTTGGCTTCCATACTTCCCACCCAGTGGCAGCTGCGATTAGATGTGAAAGAATCAAACACCCGGTGGACCGGTTCTCATCCCATTCGTTTCAACAGAAACCAAGACGTGAAAGTAACACAGGCATCATTTGAAAGAGTAAGTCTTGGTTATTTTAAAAGAAGGAAAACACATTACAGTTAAGTCGATACAAGAATGTGTAACAAGGTAAGGAATTTTGCCTCCCAAACCGCAAGAAATAGAGACTATGGGAAACTCCAGCCCTGTCTGTGGCTGGTGCAGGAATTAACACTCTGCTACTTGAGCTCTCTGCAAGTTGGGTTTTATTTTTGATCGGAAGTTTAAAGCATGCCTTTCTGAATCACAGTGTGAATATCTAACTCGGGAGAAATAAACTCTATCTGAAACCAGCAGCAGAATCAGAAATTCAAGGAATTAAAAGTACTCTTTATGCGTCATCTATTTTAAAATCCATTTTTTTAACTGTTAAAGGCCTTTTGTAAGGTATTTTATGAAATATAGGCTTAGTGTGTCTTACAATTTCTGAGAATGAAACATGTGTTTAGGGCTTTGAACTTTTATCAAAGCCTTTTCATCTATTTTTATCTCCCCTCCCCCAACACTCCTGGCAGGCCGGGCACCAGCCTTCTGAGAAAGACACACCATGGATTAATGATAGAATTGGGTGGAAAACCTGTCAGAATTGGGAATTTTTTAATGCTGCATCTGAGGTTCCCAATCCTCTTTTAATTGTACCCCACTGTGATAACTCTATTATTTTGGAGAAAGCATTGGGGTGAGATCACTAAAACTGCATTTCTTTAATTACATGTGAATTCAGCTTTCTGTTGCCAAGTTGAATTAGTGAGGTTTCTTGTACTTTGCATGTTCTGTTTCCACTTGTACTAAAAAGTAACATCACAATCAGGAAAATGCTTGCAACTTTAGGCCCATATGAGAACTGGTATTTGTATACGTCTGTTCTAAACATCCAAGGTTTGTTTGTTTGGTTTTTTTTTTTTTTTTTTTTTAGTTTGTAGCGTTAAAATAAAACTACTCTTTAAGAGCTAGATACACTTGTTACTTATCATTACATCATTTTCCTCAGCTTATTAAAATTCCGCTCAACAAGATCAGAGGTTGAATGAAGGGGAAAAAAAAAAAATCATTCGGCGGAACCAAGACTTACTTTGAATCATTTGACTGTAAAAAGAAAAGAGAGGTCTTTGGGGTGAGAACTAAGGGGGAAGGGAAACTGATTACCTAACAAGATCATTAAAGCCACATATTTATCAATTTTTTGGACATAAGTTAATAATTCATCCAACTGCTTAGGGATATGTATTTGTACGTGAAAGACAGAAAATCCATCACCAATTTGTTCTGTATTTGTTTAACGATGTGGCAGAGAAAGTAACAGGAAAGATGAGACTGAGAACTTTTAAGAGCTTGAAACATTTTGCAAAGGAAGCTCTCCACACCCCACCTGCCCGCCTTGATGTGACTGTGGGTTTTGCTAAGACAGTGATAGCGCTGATATTACAATACCTTATATTTGATCTTATTTGTTCTGGAAAATACTGTGCTCAGTTCTAAGCCCCTGCAGAGCAAGGGAACGATGAATAGGTGGTGACCATACCTTTCCACACCCAGGTATCATGAATTTAAGAGTCGGCAGAGGTTGGCGCTCTTGGGGCTGTATTATAGCCAACTCTTGACTATTTAGGGGAATTATTGATCCTTGCGTTTCCACCGCTGGGAAAAGGGAAAAGGGGTGATTTTAAATCTGTGAACCTCTCACTGGCCAGCTGACCTTGGGACGAGGAAAAGGCTCCAAGCCTCAGTTTCCTCATCTTTCAAATGTATTTTAACAGTCATTCCCACGAGGCAGGACGGTGCCTAGGCTGTAGAGTACCTTTAGTCATTTCATCCAGTGATGACCTCCTTGCTGAGAAGTATCTCCAGCGCAGAGAAGGTTCTTCCTGACCTGAGGCATCCCCCAGAGCGGCTCTGGTAAGGGTCAGGGTCAGTGGTGGAGATGGCGACCTGCTCCCTGCGCTAATGCCCGCAGTCAGGGTGTCGGCTAATGCCCGCAATCAGGGCGTCGCTCCCGTGGCCCCGAGGAGCCCTGGGTGGTGTCTGCCGTGTCTCATGGGCAATTCCTTAAGTATTCAGTGCACGAGACAAAACCCCAGATACACTTCCCCTATGCCTCGTGGGGGCCCAGTGACTGGACCAACATCAAGTTCAAGGGCAGCTCCACACCACTCAGCGCCTCCGAGGTACAGGTGGTATTCGTAACAGCTCTCATCTTGTGAAGCACAGGACTGAAATAGCTGTTTAAGATTTGACTTTTGGATAATCTGCCGATTATCTGTTGTCCTGCAGCCTTCATTAACAGAGAAAATCGGGGATAATTTTTAAAATTCCAGAGTGACATTAGATCACAAACAGCAATCTGGGAGCTGATCTGACTGTGACCAAAGGCAACAATGACTCCAGAACCGGTGAGGTTCTTCCAAGAGTGAACTGCGCTGTGGTTATTCTTTGGTTGTGAAGAAATAAAGAAGCTTCCATTTCCTAAATTTTAAAGAAACACTTCTTCAAAGCATTAAACACATCTCAAAACAGAAAAAAAAAAGATTCTTGAGATGCTTGTCTTTCTCCCAGTCTATTGTGTAATAGTGAAAAAAGCAAAACCTTTTTCTTTATTTTAAACTCTATGAATATGACATTTGTGGATAGAGATGTCTCTTTTTAAAAAAGTATACATCTTAGATTGTATGAGGTGACCAGAGCAACTGTTTGTCTTCACTATTTCAAAGCAAACAAATCCCTCATCATTTAATCAAGAACAGTTCTTATTTCTCTGATTAAAACAAAAGTCATGGTGGAAAGGAAATCAGTTGGATGTATGGAAATACATATTATCCTGTAACAGCCATCTGAGCATTTTCAGCTTGTAAGGTATGGACCTTGTATATTTATGGTGAATGGCCTATTAACTAATAATATCAGCAAGAAACATTTCTGAGGTCTCTATCTATGCTCCTATTATCTCATTTAAGGCTAAGACAACCCAGTAGGTTGACGTTATTGTTGTTGTTTTTATTATTCCACTTTGGTGCAGGTTGGTGGCAGAACTGGGAACTGGATTAGAATCCGGGTCCATTGGATTTTCAAGTTTTGCCCTCTGTGCCTTTAATCATGCCCTGCATTTTGTTACTGGGAGACTAGGTCTTTGGTGGGAGTAGAGGTGAGGGAGAAAAAGTTCCTTCCACTCTCCTGAAGCACGGTTGAATTTTGGTCCCAAAGTTGCAGCATTGATATTCCTAAAGCTCCGTCTACAAAGGGGGTCCCCCTGAGAGGCTGGAAGTGCAGAATTGATGCATCAGTGAAATGAAATCTTTTTAAACTTCTGAAAGAGCTTTCCAGCCGCTCGGGCAGATGCCAGAAGAGTGGAGATGTGAGACTGGAGTCAACAGAAATCAGGCATCAGAGAAAAAACAAGGCAGCTTCCTGAGCACAGGTCCATCACTGTCTCTGGTAAGACGCTTCCTAAACGTTTGGTTGGGGTTCCCATAATCCCTTTATTCAGGGTGTGCACTTCCGAGCGGTGGGTTGCTGTGGGACCACCAGGAGAGGGTTCCCTCTGTCTCTTGAGTGTCACTCATTGTTCTGTGGACACTCAGGGGCCTGTGACCATTGCGATCAGTTGAACCAATGAAAGGTCAGCAGGTGTCTCCCCTGTGGCTGGATTAGAGGCGGTGAAGAGAGGTGCGTGGCCTCTGCCTTAGGACAAGCCTGTCCCTTCCCAAATATGTCAAGTGTGAGGACGGTCACTGGCGAGGGGGGCAGTCTAGCTCAGGAAATCACACCATCTGTGAGGCTGGTCCTAGAACATTCCTGCACAAGCACTCCTGACCACGCTCACATGCTCGGCTTCTGGACGCTGAGACAGATTGCAAGGGTTCTACACTGAGGAGCTGGAAGAAGCAGGGCAGACGGGGATCCCTGTGATGGGAAGACCTCGTAATGGGGTGAAAGTGGAAAGAATACTTGTGAAACATATAAAAATATCCAAATTATTTTTCTTAACTAATTTGCATAAAGAATGCACCAACTTAAGAATTCAACTGGATCACAGAATAATATTTATGCCAGTGCAATTCCAGAGTAGTTTTTTTGATATATGAACTTCCTTTTTTCTCGATTAGGAAGAAAATTCAAATCGTATATGATTAGGGAATGAAATAAGTATAATCGTTCCTTTGCTTTAGTGTATATTTGGTTTTCTACTACTAACTGATCCTCCCTCCCTCCTTTCTTTCTTCCTTCCTTCCTCTTTCTTTCTCTTTCCCTCCTCTCTCTTCTTCCTTCCTCCCTCCCTCTTTTCCCTCCTTTTTCTTTCCCTCCTCTCTCTTCCTCACCTTGTTTATTTTCTCATACATTATCACCTCATTTTTACTGCATTCTCAATTCCTGCTTAAAATGTATTCTCTTTCACTGCACCTATTTTAAAAAACATCCAACACCCACTGCACGTGTGGATGTCGGACCAGCAACCTCTCTGGCGGGGAGCCAGATGAGTTGATGGCAAATCTGTCGTCATTCTGGATTTCCCCATTAATCTGACCCTACAGGGCTGAGCAAGCTGGGCTGGGAAGCCCCTCCCAGGCACAATATCCTGCTCCGGGGTTTCCTGCCAGGGCCTATGCCTTCTGTCTGCAGCCGCCAGCAGCTCAGGGGGCAGCCCCAGCGTGTTTGGTGCTAGGGTTCATTCAGTGTGTCATGGAAAGAGTTCTTTTTAACTACGCGAAATAAAGTACGTGGAAAGAGTGCATTTCGGCCACCAGACGACAGAATTATTAAAAAAGAGCACGGGTGTGACATGGAGAGAAGTGTTAGCTGAGTTCACAGGGATTGTGTAATGATGCCTGGTTGAAAACTGTCCAAATGATATTCCATTTCACTTAGATCTCCAATTACAGTCAGGACAACCACCGCTAAAGCAGGTTAAAAAAAATACTGCACGTAACTAACGTGCAAAACATCAACCAGGAAAATGGCAAAAGAAATAAATGAGAGCAAGCATATAATTAGAGATTGGCCATGTATGAATTATCTGTACAGGTTTAATTGTTGGGGACATTGGCAAATAAAAAGGGTAACTTCGTGGATGTCACAGCCACCTGACTAGCCAGGGAAAGGAGCATCTATCTCTGAGGCCATCGTGCAGAAGCCTGTCCATTCTGTTGTCAGAATTTCAAAGGGAAATTTAAAACATTCTCACACAAAATCTGGTAGCATATAAACACAGAAGGAAAAAAAAAAACAACCCAGAAGTTGGGAATAATATGAAAGAAAATGGAATATTTGAAAACTTCATCATTGAAATTTTCCTCCCTCCCTTCCCTGCCCCCCACTCCCAAACAAACAAACCCAGAGAAGTCAAACCACTTGTTCAGATTTATCTTTAAATGCTCCTTTGGGGAGGTTGATCTCCTGGCTCAAGGTTTTTGCTTGTTTGTTTGTTGTTTGTTTAATGTTGAGTGACATTTCCAAAAAATATTTTTGTAGTTCTTTAAGACTCTTATACAAATGCAAAAATTATCCAGGTGCAAGTTTCTACCTTCTCGATAAATATATTATCTCTAAAGATAATTTTTATAATGGGGGTTTGGAGTTGGAGCATAGTAGTGAAATATGAAAAACCTTTATATGGTAAGTCCTCCACATACAAACGAGTTCTGTTCTGAGAGCACGTTTGCAAGTCCAATTTGTTTGCAAGTCCAACAAACTTAGCTTAGGTACCCAACTAACACAACTGGCTATATACTGCTGCTTTTACGCTTGCTTCTGGACATTCTAGGCTTGAAATAAAGATACTGTACTACTGCATTCTATACAGTACTGTACAGTAAAGTACACAAAAGCACAATCACCTGTAGAGGATACCCGCACGTGACAATGTATGCCAGACACGTGAACTAACTTACGTGACAGGACATGCGAACACACGTTCGCATCTTTGAAAGTTCGCAGCTTGAAGGTTCGTATGCAGGGGACTTACCGTATAGATCATTACTATCAGAAAGTAATAAATATGTGTGTGTGTGTGTGTGTGTGCGTGCGTGTGTGCATGCACGCACGCACGCGCACATTTCACTGTACATATATTTTGAGTTTGGCAATTTAGTAGGACTTATGATTGCACACAGCTCAGATTCGAGACTTGTTAGGAACTGCTTTGTAGATCTCCTCTTTCTTTTGCCCAAATTGATGCCGAAATGCTAGAGAAGATCTGAGGCTTTGCCTGTCTCCCAGGCATGGATTGGTAACCAAGATGGTCTCAAGGCAAATAAAGGTACTTGTTGCTCTAAAATCCCAATTCTCCCCCCCGCCCCCAACGTGTGCTCTGTGAGAGAATTCAACTCATCCACGTGTCTGTCGGGCCTCCTGAGCTGATTAGACGCTGGCGATATCACTTTACAGGGATACGGTTTGCAGCGTCCTCGGCCGGGTGGACGTGTAACTTTTGTACCTTTCACCTCAGCAGCGGTCACTTCCTGCTCAGAGAGTCAGTCTGGGGACACAGTAACCTGGAACGTCCTCCCGCTGCCCAGAGGACCTGAAGGGGACAGTTGCAAACCAGAACCCACAGGAGAAGCATCTTTATGTCCATCTGGGCAAGAGCCTGCTTTTGTTTTGAAAGATGCTTAGGCTCTCCATGCCTTCTGAGTGGCCTTTCCCAGGATCTCTCTACTCTTTCAAATACAGCAGCATTTCTAAAATTCCCTACAAATGATGTGCCGAATCCCACCATTTTCCGTTCGGCCTGGAAGAAACGGGTCACGTGCGCGCACCTTCCGCGGCTGGTGCGCTGGGTCTCACCAGGTATGCTTCTGCTGCCGCGGCTCTTCGCTTGATGTACACGGTAATGAAAGCTCGCTATTGATTTTTCTGTAGCTGCTTGTAACTATTATAGTTGATACATCAATAGAAAAGGAAAGCACAATGTTTCATGGGAGGCAGAAAATCAGAGAATACATGATGCTCTGACAGTAAATCACGGCATAATCTTAGGAATTGATAGATTGTTCCTGCTAACTCGAAACCCATGGCTTTCCTGAAAAAGACTGTCCTATAATCGCCCAATACGTTCTAACAGACTGACTGCACAGGAAAGTGCTAAAGGGCACCAGACCATGTTTCATCTTCTCAACAGGCCCTTCTTCCTCTGCGGAGCGAGTGAGTGGGGGTCACTTCAGCTGGGTGGTGTGCCATCAGGAGGACCATTTTCCCGTTCCCCCTCCTCCTTCTAGAGCTGAAATGTCATAACCTTTGGGACACCATTAAACGCACCAACATTTGCATTATAGGGGTCCCAGAAGGAGAAGAGAGAGAGAAAGGGTCTGAGAAAATATTTGAAGAGATTATAGCTGAAAACTTCCCTAACATGGGAAAGGAAACAGTCACCCAAGTCCAGGAAGCGCAGAGTCCCGTACAGTATAAACCCAAGGAGGAACACGCCGAGACACATAGTAATCAAACAAACAAAAATCAAAGACAAAGAGAAAATATTAAAAGCAACAAGGGAAAAGCAACAAATAACATACAAGGGAATCCCCATAAGGTTATCAGCTGATTTTTCAGCAGAAACTCTATAGGCCAGAAGGGAGTGGCACGATATATTTTAAGTGATGAAAGGGAAGAACCTACAACCAAGATTACTCCACCCAGCAAGGCTCTCATTCAGATTCGACAGAGACATCAAAAGCTTTACAGACAAGCAAAAGCTAAGAGAAGTCAGCACCACCAAACCAGCTCTATGACTAACGCTAAGGGAACTTCTCTAGGCGGAAAAGAGCTGAAATGTCAGAGACCCTAAGAAAGCTCAGAGGGTAGGTCATTTCTGAGGACAGCGAACAACAGAGAGAAAATCACGAAGTACCACTTATTCTTAACACCCAACAGTGTGAGAGCTGGGCACTGGTAATAAGAGTATTTTAGTTATGGGGTCAGAAAAGGTACCTAGGCTGAAAGGACCTGAACTGTGGCAGTTTCTGACTTCAAAAAGGTACATGGGACTTCCTTGGTGGCGCAGTGGCTAAGAATCCACCTGCCAATGCAAGGGACATGGGTTCGAGCCCTGGTCCAGGAAGATCCCGCATGCCACGGAGCAACTGAGCCCGTGTGCCACACCTACTGAGCCTGCACTCTAGAGCCTGCGAGCCACAACTACTGAGTCCACGTGCCACAACTACTGAAGCCCGCACACCTAGAGCCCGTGCTCCACAATAAGAGAGGCCACTGAAAAGAAAAGTCCGCGCACCGCAACGAAGAGTAACCCCTGCTCACCGCAACTAGAGAAAGTCCGTGGGCACAACAACGAAGACACAACGCAGCCAAAAATAAATAAATTAATAAATTAATAAAAAATTAAAAACACAAAAAGGTACACGGCATCCTGTGACTCATGGTGATGCTCTTATGTCATTAGAATCATGCTCAAAAAACATTTGGGGCATCAACAATGCCTGCATTCTGCCTTTATAGAACCTTAAAAAAATCTTAACTCAATAACTAAGACCCTTATATTAACGTGCTATCTTATGACCTTTCTTTCCCTCTTTCTGTCTCCGACCCCCCACCAGCTTCATTGAACATTTTCCCACATTTAAATACACAGGGTTAACTCTACAACAATTACACCTATTCTGTACTCTCCGTGTTTAAGCCATTTTACAAGCATCTTGTAATCAGTCCATTAATTACTGGATCTCTGAGCATTGTTTGAAGCTCTCCACATCACATGTATTAATGATTTAACAAGGAGCCATATTTTTAAGTGGTGCCGATAATCATCCAGAGTCTTACTGCTATAAACACAGAGGCATGAAATATAAATGATACTAACATCCAGGATTGTTTTTGTCTCTACATCAGATTGATGCTATAAAAACAAGCTAGTGATGCATAAACTGGTTTACCTATTAACTCTTTGAACGAGTAGCCCAATTTCATACTTCCTCCACTAAGTAGGTACCAAGGATGACAAAATATGGGTTAGGTTCTTAGTTTTTTCATTTGATTTTGGTCCCCTTTTATGTGTCATTCTGGGGATAGAATGAATTGGGATAGAAAAAAAGAAAGTGTGTGAGAGAGCGCTGCTTCAAATTGCTTGACATGGTTTCTAATCAATGAATGTTTCATCCAGCCATCCTTCCATCCCCCCATCCATTCATCCATCCATTCCATCCCCCCATCCATTCATCCATCCATTCCAGGCTGCTTGAACACCTACTATTTGCCAAGACTGGGGACTTCAGCAAGGGGTGCAAACCTTAGTACAAACAGATAATTGCAACTACTACGTGGAAGTCAGTAGGAAAATGTCGTGGGGAGTCAAGCAGGGATCTTGGAAGAAGATGGGCCCTAGGGGATCGACAGGAGTCGACAGGTGGAAGCAGAAGCTAAGTCACACAGACGGGGACCATCTCCTGCACGGTCGGCACTGCACTATGCGCCCTTGGGATATAAAGCACCGCAGGACGGGCTCCCTACCGGTGGGGAGCTCATGGTGTGTGTGCTCCCAGCTCTGTGACGCTCACACACGGCGGCACACGGGGCTTTCTGAGTTTGCACCACGTCCTCGCTACAATCGGCCTCAGGTGCCAGGGCCCTCTGCCCGCACGCCTCTCCCTGGCAGAAAGGCCCCTTATCCCTGATCTCATCCCCTCGACTGCGCTTGCGGTGTGCTGAGGGGGATATGGGTGGATGTGAAAACGCAGCTGAGGTGGTTGGGAAAGGGCAGTGACTCAGTGGCCGATGCACTGACTTGACGGGCCGGGATCAGAAACAAGGAGGCTCTTGGCCTCGGCACCGGACGTGTAATTCCTACAGCGGGGTGTAGCCGGGGCCACGCAGGGTGGGAAGCAGGCTTGGTCACACACCACTTACCAAAACCCACTGTCATCGGTCGTGGTCACTCTTTTGAATACAGGGTGTGAACTTACAGCTCTAAGAAGTACGAACAAATAGACCCTGTCTACAAGCATGCTGTGTACCAAGGATTGAACCAAGAGCTGGACACGAGACGATGAAGGAATCATCTCCACCCTTATGAGGCCAGAACACGCCCACAGGGTCCCCTTCACCCTTCCTTGTGCCTGGAGATCAACTTTTATTTTATTTTTATAGATAATTTGTTCAGCTAATGAAATGTATAAAAGGAAAGAGAAAATCACTCTTGTAGAAATGGTGATTTTAATACATTTTAAGTTTATCAGGGAGGTTTTTATTTTCAAAACTTGCTTTTTGCTCAGATTTACAGTCTATGTATATCTTATTTTTGTTTTATGCTTTTTTTAAATTTTATTTTTTTATTGACGTATAGTTGATTTACAATGTGTTAGTTTCATGTGTGTATGTATCTTATTTTTGATTCAGACCTTTTCCCTTCTGTATCAGTGTTTTCTCACTTTTTTTCACTGTATTGTACTGTTTTCTCTCCCCATTTTCGAAAGTTTTTTTTATGAACATGTGGTTATTAACTAATAATTAACCAAACTTCTATTTTTTATAACCAGTGAAAAACATAATACTGCCCGACTCAGCATGAGATAACTATTGGTATACTGACTCGCTATCATTAAGTAAAAACGAAAGAAATTTTGTGTTATTTAGCTTCGGCAATCTTATTGTAGGTAAATGTACAATTTCTAAATGGAGTCTTAGAAGTACTGAAAATTCTTGGGGTAGTTTGGGTGGTCTGGGAGCCATGATTCTCAGAGATGGACGGGATGGGCATTGCTGTGTGCTTCTCCTAACAATTTGCACATGGCAGTTATTTAATAAATCGTTCTAATTTGATTTCATTTAATATTTAAGATATTTTTATTAGTAGAAAATTAGATCTTAAATATATCATAAGTTGCCTTAGATGCTATGCTCTCCAGTACCCAGAGATAAAGGATGGCAGAAGGTTTCCATGGTGCCTACAGATGGCCATTTACACAGGCTGTTAAAATCACGGCTGTATTGTGTTAAAACAAACAAGCCAACGCCACTGTCCTGTGTCTTCCTCCACAGAGGATTTCCTACGGTAGCCTCGGCTAAGCCATCCAGAGCAATGGGATGCACTAAGGAGGGAGAAAGAAAGCAAACCTACTCTTTTTCCGTATCTATATTTGGAGGGTTGTAGACAGCTCACATTCATCTCAAAGAATTCTCCACATAACACTGCAAACCTCGTAGATGTAGTTCCACAACTAAATTAGCAACTCAAGACACATTGTCAATATGTAGCAACCTTATTGATATTTAGTAATCTTGTATTTGGATTTCGGAGTCTTTAATATTTGGTAACCTTATAATTTTTATTTTATTTGTAGTTTATTTTGCTTTTCCAATCTTTTTTTTTTTTTTTTTTTTTTTTTGGCCGTATTGTGCAGCACGTGGGATCTTAGTTCCTGGACCAGGGATCGAACCTGTGCCCCCTGCAGTGGAAGTGCGGAGTCTTAACCATTGGACCGCCAGGTAAGTCCCCAGTTTTATTTTGCTTTTTATTACAGTGAGAGGTTGTATGTGTATAACTATATATATATATCCATTTTTGAAGAATACAGTTATATTTGGTAATACTTAGTAAAGCTTACAATCATTTATCCAGTATATTTGTCCCAAATATTTATTTATGTTGAAATCTCAAATCTCCAGGGCTCACATCGCCACCTGTATGGTAAACAGCATTCTTCTAGTACGTGAATTCTTCCTTGATGCTCAAGCCCTTCTTAGGGTCACTTTCTTTATTTGTGGCATCAAGGCACCCAGGAACCTGCAATGTGAGGACCTAGTGTGGTCAGACCTTCTAATTTTTCAGAAGGAACCTGAAATCTACATTTTATGTTGGTTCTCTTACTTAAAAAGTTGGATCATCTTCTTAAAAAAAAAAAAGGGTCCAAATTTTACTAATGGGCCACCAATTTAAGACATTGCCTAGGTTAATATTTTTCAGACCAGGGTTAGTGGACCATCTGCTTCAGACTCGCCTGAGAAGTTGTTAGAATACTGACATCACTCTGGAAATTCTGATTCGGTAGTTCTGGGCATATTAACCTATGCCCGAGGTGATTCTAATGAGCAACAAAATTTAGCAATTACTGTTGAGGCCTAGAGTACTTGAGGGGAATAAATGCACACTCCTGGGCCTTGTCCTTGGGTTTTCCTATTTAGTAGGTCTGAGAAACCCGTGCTTTTCATAAGGACCCTGTGATGCTGACACGGGGGGGTCCACAGACAGTGGCCCAAGGGGCTCGCGTCTGAACAACACGAACAGCCATTACAGCAATTGCACAAGTCCTGGGTATGGACACGTGTGAAACAGAGTGGGGTGTGGGGCGTGGGCCTGGGGTGAGCCAGGCTGGACGGTCCCTTCCTCACCACGTGCTCGCTGATCCTACGGAACGTACTCAAGCTCAGTTTTCCTGTCTGTAAAATGAGCACATTTCACACCATATCATAATTGGTGAAAGAATTACATGACACAACAATGTCTTGGGCAGCTCATGGCACACAGTAGTTTCTTAATAAATATTACTTTAAGTACCATCTTCTGTGTAAGACTATTTTTAAAAAAATTTTATTGAAGTATAGTTGATTTACAGTGTTGTGTTAATTTCTGCTATACAGCAAAGTGATTCAGTTATACGTATATATAATTTATGTATGTATGATTAGACAGTATAAGACTATTTTAAGTCATTGAGCCTGGGTACCATGTTTTATAATGCTATTTCAGATTACTGCAAATGCTGTAGTAGAGATTGAAAAACACACTGATTAGTGGGAGACAGAAACTGTTTCCCAAAGAGGAGGGTTGGGAAAGTCTGTCTCTCAGTGAGGGAGGAAAGCATTTGTCTGAGCTTGAAAGACTGAGGGGACCTATGAATGGTATTTCAAGATGAGCAGAGCAAGATAGTAAGATGCCCCACAGGGTCTAGGAACATCCAATTGTCCAGTTTGCTGGGAAACACGTGAGGCGGGAATAGAAAACAGTGGGACGTAAACTGGGAAAGGCAGACCGGAGTCCCACTCCACAGGGCTTTACTACGAAATCCCGGCTGGACGTGTTATTCTGTGTGTGTGCGTGTGTGTCCGTGGTGGTAGTGGTGTAGGGATCGAAGGATGTCGGGATCTTTGGAAAGAGAAGGGACCTGCTGCACTTCAGTCCAGAGTCTCCGTGAGTTCACATTTGGATACACCCTTCCTGCTTCAAACTCATCAACAACAGAAAAATATTCAGTGAGAGAAAAACGACACAGCTAGGCTCAAAAACAATACCAATGTCTCTGTCAGCAACAGAACAGAAATGCAGGGCAGTGGCCAAGGCTGAAACAGTCAACAGTAGCTGGAGTCCAGCTTCTGGAGGGTGGTGAGGGCTGAAGTGCTGTGGTCAGGCCCAGAGGTCAGGGCATGGCATGGGGCCGGGTGAGGGACTCAAAAAAAGAGAGAGAGAGAAAGAAGAGAAACTATTCCTGCTTTACTGCCTGAGCAGCACATTCTGGCAAGCTGTGGAACTAGGAAAGGTAGCAGGGAAAACCTACCCCTGGATGAACTGAGGCAGCTCACGCCCCGTCTCTGCGCCTGGATCTGACCTGCCTTCAGTGTTGCCATAGTACAGAGGCCTTATCACCGTTGTAAAACCTGGCTCCGTCTAGGGCTCTTGAAGCTCTAGACGGAAGGAAATGGGGAAATGCCAAGTAAAGATCAGCACAAAGTGGGCTAGAGACCAAAAGCCAGAGAAGAGAAAGAGGCAGAAACAATAACCGCCAAAAATCTCACTCAAGACCAGTCTGCAAATCATATCGTGAAAAACCAAGAAGACACATATTGCTAAGGATGAAGCCAACAACGACAATGAAAACATCAATTCACTCCAGGAAGAACCGTTTCTGTGGAAGATTTGGATGAGAGTTTTCAAATTAGTTTGCACAGAGTGTTCAAGAGGTAAATAAAGGGATACTATTCATTAAAAAAATATGAAACCAATTGGCAAAAATTAAACACTAGTAGACACATACGAAAAATAATTTTTTAGAAATCTTTAAAATCAAAAATAATTATTCAAATAAAACTTAATTGATGGGATACTTGCTAGACTAGATATGGTTGAAGAGAGAATGAAATGTTATTAATGCAAAAAAGCAGCACATTTAGACAACGGGGGGGAAAAGGCATGAAAAAGAGAGACATAGTGACTTCCCTGGTGGCACAGTGGTTAAGAATCCGCCTGCCAATGCAGGGGACACGGATTCGATCCCTGGTCTGGGAAGATGCCACATGCTGCAGAGCAATTAAGCCCGTGAGCCACAACTACTGAGCCTGTGCTCTAGAGCCTGTGAGCCACAACTACTAAGCCCACGTGCCACAACTACTGAAGCCTGCACGCTTACAGCCCGTGCTCCGCAACAAGAGAAACCACCGCAACGAGAAGCCCGCTCACCACAACGAAGAGTAGCCCCCGCTCGCCGCAACTAGAGAAAGCCCGTGCGCAGCAATGAAGACCCAACACAACCAAGATAAATAAATAAATAAAATAAACAAGTTTTAAAAAAAAGAGAGACATAAAAGAGAGATAGAGTAATAGGAGTTAACAGAGAGATTTACAAAGAAGTAACATATGAAAAGAGAATAATTTTCTTTCATCCAGTATCCTCTAGCTGGATACTGTACAAGTCGCTCCTCAGTATCTAGAGGATTGGTTCCATGGCCCCCCCGCCCCCCGCCACCGATACCAAAATCCACGGATGCTCAAGTCCCATAATTGGCCCTCCACATCCATGGTTCTGCATCCACAAGTCCAACCAACTGTGTATCATGCAGTACTGTATGTATTTATGGAAACAAATCCACGTGTATGTGGACCCATGTGGTTCAATCCCATGTTGTTCAAGGGTCAACTGTACTTAGACATCTTGGGGTGAAAGTGTAAGATGTCAGCAACAAAGAGAAAACCTTAAAAGTTCCCAGGGAGAAAAGGGAGCAGACCTCCAATAGCCTTCTCAAGTGTTGAGAGATCTTGCCAACCTAAAGTTTTATATCCAACTAAACTATTCAAGATGAGGCAAAATTTGAAACATTTTCATGCATACACAGACTAGGATGGTTTACCAGTAAACAGATTGAACTCATTTCTTAAAATACATTTTATAAACACATGCTCGCCATATGGCCCTGCAAATACATTCTTGGGCGTTTATCCCAGAGAAATGAAAACTGAAGTTTACACAAATACCTGTATAGGATACTTATAGCAGCTTTATCTGTAATAGCCTTAAACTGGGAACAACCCAAATGTCCTTCAACAGATGAAGAGTGGAATGAACTGTAGTCCATCTACATGGTGGGCTACTACCCGGCCACAAAAACAGCAAACTATTGGTACGCTCATGAATGGATCTCAAGGGAATACTGCTGAGTGAAAACAGCCAGTCCCAAATGGTTATAAACTGTATAATTATATTTATATAACATTCCTGAAATATCAAAATTACAGAGATGAGGAACAGATGAGTAATTACCAGGAGTTAAGAATGGGGGAAGGAGTGGGTGTGGGTACAAAAGGGTAGCACCAAAAAGCCTTGTGGTGATGGAAAGGTCCTGTATCATGATTGTGCTGGTGGTTATACCAATCTACACACGTGATAAAATTGCAGGAACCACACACAAACGAGTGTTTAGCTGGTTAAATAAGCAAACTGAATAACTGAATAAGCTCTACTTGGTCTGCACCAATGTCATTTCCTGGTTTTTACACTGAGTATAGTTATGCAAGATGCTGGCATTGGGTAAAGTAGATGTAGGGTACGTGGAATCTCCCAGTAAGATTTTTTTTGCAACTTCCTGTAAATCTATCATGTTCTCAAAATTAAATTTCAAAAGAGATGACAGACTGGATAAAAACAAAACAAAGTCTAGCAACATGCTGCTTACAAGTCACCCACCTAAAACACAGAAACACAAGAAATCCTACCGAATCAACTGAACAGTCGACAGTAAAGAGATGGGGAAAAATACGTCAATATTAATTTTTAAAAGCTAATAAAACACTCAATATCAGACAAAGCTGATTTTAAGACGAAATCATTAAAAAAAGAGGAACATTATAGTAATATAAGAAATAACCCACCAAGAAGATACAACAAAGGTATCACGAATAATATAAACAAAACTTGGCACCTAATGGACACTGTATTTTTTTTTAGTACACGTGCCACATTTAGATAAATTAACTAATATCAAATTATAAAGGACATCCTAACGTATTTCAATGAATCAACAATATGCATAACCTCATCATGCAATCAATTAGAATCCAAAAATGAAAAGATAGTCAAAATGTACCCATTTCTTTGGAAATTTAAAAACCCACTATTAAATAAATCATGGATTTAAAAAAACGTATCAGAATGGAGATCATGAAACATTTATAGCTGACAGGATTGTCCAGGTTGTGCACCACCCTAAGGGACACACTGACATAGACAATGGTGAGAATTGCGCCCCCTAGAGGTCGGTAGAGTGACCGCCGAGGCAGGTCTGCATTCAATTTAATTCAATTTATCTGCCCCATCAGACCTGCTGCAGATTCAGCTATGGCCATGACAAGCAGCAACTTCCTAACACTGAATGCACTCATGAAGAATAACTGAAATGCACGGCTGAAAACAGATGAACAGAATATTCAACTCAAGAAGCTAGAATGAGAAGAACAAAATAATAAACAGCAGAAGGTAAAGGAAAAAATGAAGGATAATCAGAATGACAGCTTTTTTTTTTTTTAAAGAAAAAAAGGTAAATAGACAACACTTTTCATAGTACATTGCGGGACTTTAGAAGCATTCCCATTAAAGACTTCAATAAAGAGGGCTTGTTATCACAGCTTCAAGTCAACATCATCTAGTCGATAAAATAAGGCAAGAAAAGGAATTTGAGTGGCAAAACATAAATCTGTATTTACTTGCAGACTATTATTGTATGGAAGATAAACTACAGGAAAGCCATTTCAAATGCAGGAATTCAGCAAGTTTGTTAAACACAAGTTCAATGTTAAAAAAAAATAGTTACATGTACATTAGCCAATTGGAAAATGTAAGAGAAAAAGTTTACATTCACAATAACAACAAACCCTATACATAGCTAGGATAAATAATTTACAAATGATAACCTCTGAGGAGAAAATGAGAAGGCATTATTGAAGGACACCAATGTACACCTGACTAAAGGAAAGATACGCTATGTTCATGGATGGGAAGGGCTCGATTCTGTAAAGATAATCATTCTCCCCAAATTAATCTCTAAATACAACACAATTCTTTTCAAAATTCCAACCAGACTCCTTGTAAAATTACAGCAAGCCAATCCTAAAGTTTATATGGAAAAGCAAAAGCATAAGGATAATTAAGACTATTCTGAAATAAAAGGTAGAGGGACAAAAAGTATAACGTTACTTAAACATGTGGGATCATCAAAGAGACCATTAGGACAAAACAGAAAGTCCAGAAAGAGATCCACACATATACAGATCTTGAGTATACATGAAAGGTGGCATTAAAAATAGTGGGAAAGACAAGCTATTCAATTTAATGAGTGTTGGGGAAACTGACTACCTGTAAAGAAAAGAAGACAAAATAAAATAAAAAGTAGATCCCTACCTCATACTATACACAAAAATTAATTCTGGGTGTATTAAAAGATCTAAATGTGAAAATCAAGGTCTTACTATATTAGGAAAAAGCTAAAGGAGAATGAATTTTATGACCTCAAAGGTAGGGAAGGATTTCTTAAAAGAAGCTACAAAAAGCAAAAACCTTGTAGGAAAATATGAATGAATATGGCTACTTCTGTGAAAGAAAAGATACATTAAAAGAGTGAAAGGAAAAGCCAAACTTATCTATGTTATCTATGTATTTATGTATATATCTATATCTATATCTACATCTATATCTAAGAGTGCCCTTCAAATCAATAAGGCATACATCCCAATGGGCAAAGGACACGAACAGGTACCTTCAGAGAATCATGTAAAAAGATTCCTAATCTCACTTGTAATCAGAACGACAGAAATTCAGTGATAGTGTTGATGACGTGGAGAAATGGGAACTCTCAGTTACTGTGGCTGGGAATGCAATTTGGTCCAGGCATTGTGAAGAACAATGTGGCAGTTTCTAGAACTGAAAAGGATTCCCAGCCATATATGTCCAGGAAGACATGTAGAAAAATGTTCCCTTAGTGTGGTTTGTAATAAATATCCACCACCTGGAGAATGAATCAATAGATTGTGGTACATTAAATAACGAAATCTATGGCCCAGTGAAACTGATGATTCAGGCTCTGGATTTATGAAGGATTCCAGATCTGCAAGAATCAAAATAGGAATCTGGAAAACAACATGGAGCGAAAAGGGAAAATGAAGATGTTTTTTAATCCTGAAAGCCTCAATTCTTTTGTAAGATAAGAATAAGTTTCTGCAGCTACCCCTTTGAGAGAGGAAGTTTCTTGAAGTTATAATTAGAAACGATACTGTTACAGTATTCATGCAACCAATCCTTTTTGATACGGGTTGTTCTGGACAAATGCCAGAACATGTGGTTATCCAATTTGCCCTGTAATTTCTTGTGGCGAGCAATAATGACAACAACTTTTTTAAAAAAAATTTTAAGAGATGGATAATTACTACAACTCTATCCTGACTATGAGTATCAGGAATGTACTAAAGATTTTTATGATGAAAACTTTAATTTCGGTTAGTCTTAAAATACTTTAAAACCTGCACACATTCGCCTTTCCATCTCTATTTCCTACTCTCCCACGCTACTAAGCTCAGTCCTTTGATTCTGAAGCTAGCCATGGTAGGAAAGGGAGAATCTGTTAATGATCCAGGCTCAGAATATCTGATAAATTATAAGATTCTGTTTACCTTAAAGATTTGGAGGATAGGAATTTGGCCACCAGATGCTTCTTCACATTAAAAAGAAAAATCTGCATAGAATCAGCCAGTCAGCATGAACCCGAAGTGCCCTGCAATTTCAGCAGTGCTTCTGACTTTGCATTGAGAAAACTCGCCGTCCCATTCCTAAAACTGGTCAGTAGAAAGCAGCCCTGGGTGAAACCCCACGTGGCGGCCTTGAGTGGGATGTTGGGGAGAGAGCTTGCTAGCCACGAAGAAGGTAGGGCGGGTACTCCACCCCTTGTTGTCGCAAGAAAGATGTGGAAGGATCAGATATCCTCCAGATTCCCGACTGGTCTATTTAGACTGGGTCATCACGATCCTAAATGAGAAGCATTGGTATAGTGCCTTACGGTTTACACACTTAATCACTGAGCACACTCGCTAAGTGAGTATTTTTTCTAACATGAACTGTATTTTCCAGGCATGGTGCTAAGTGCTAGGAATGCAGAAGGGAAAGAGGCCTGGCGTAAGGGCAGGGCAGACTACACAATGACAAAATACTGTGGTAGGTGGAGATTTGTGAAAGAAGCAACAGGAATTCAGAGGAAGAAGTGTGGATCTGTCTGTGAAGTGAGAGAAAGAAGACTTGTCAGAGAAGGTGATTTTGACCTGAGATGTGAAGGGTGACCCGCACACAAATACCCGACACACCCTGGTGTCCGTGTTTTAACAGTCGAGGGAGCAGAAGTTCCAGGGAGACTCACATCGTGAGGGACGCTCACAGTTCATCAGCCGGGGCCCCCCCCACCCTGCTTCCAGGTGGGAGAACCCAGGACTCTGAACCAAAAATATTTTAAAACATGCACAAGTTCATGTTTTCGTTTTTCCCACTCCACTGAGTTTCTTGAGTTTGAAGCCAGCAATACTCGGGGGGAGGGGGGTGGATCTGAAAATATTAGAATCACTATTAGTAATTGTTATTAATAAAGCATCCTATTATTTTAAAATACGGTCATTAAAGAACAAAGTTAATTTCTCTGAAAGGTTTTAGTTCTCAAATTTCAACACTTCCCTTGGAAGGAATAAGTTATCCAGGATTTTCATTCCAAAAGAAATAGCTTTCTTTCTCAAAGTGAAATCTTCCGTTTTGTGTACTGGAAGCTGTAATTTTTATTTAGCCATTAGAATTAGAGATGAAGTATTAATAAGTTTGAAAGAAGAATTTACAACCTTTTTAGGTAAAGTTAACTACAGAACATTGATAATTCGAGAACATGGGAGGGAAACATTGAAGAATTTCCCGGGGAAAACATTCTCCAGGGAGCAGGTGTCAACCCAGCAATTCCACGTTGCTACAATGTCATCACTGGGGCCCCAGCAGCCTAGAAAGGGGACCGGTTGTTTATTGTGTGACTTTGGTCTGATTTTGGGATGTATGGTAGATGAACTAAAAGGAAGTGGCTTCAGATTGCTTCCTCTGACAGATTTCAAAATATCAAAGGTGATAATGGCGCCTTGGGTTAGTAGATCCAAGATTTCAAACTATGTCTTGGTGCTGAATTAACAGAGTAGTTTCTGCTGTCACAGGGAAGATCGTTTTCATATAATCTGTACACCAGAGATTGTATTCGGGGAAGAGGAATTTCCCAATAAGGGGCCTTCACTTATATGACTTTTGCTGAATGTAAATAGAGAGGCTTTGGATAATAATTATTGGTACCATGTGCCAGATGCTGTGCTAAGTTCATAATAATGACTGCATTTAACCCTCACAATAGTGCTTTTAGGGAGAACGTTACTATTTCGATTTTACCGACGGGGAAACAGGAGAGCTAAGGTGCCTAGGCATCTGGATTCAAGCCTGCAGCCTTTCCCACCTTGGTAGTAATAAGCTGGTTATGAACACCTCCCCCTTCCCCTCTTCCAACGTCAGGACCCAAATCCTAAGACTTCCTTTCCAGTGGGTGTAGACGGGTAACAACAGGTCTGGAATTAGAAAACCTGGCTGGGGTCATAGGCTCTCAGACTCCGAGCTGTGTGGCCTTGGGCACGACAGCCACAGTCTCTGAACCTAGCCACGTTCTAAAATGACTCTAACTTGTTATGTTATATGTAAAGAGTACTTTCTAAATAAAGAAGTTCTACACGGTAGTAGCAAGCATTGGAGGGAAGGGGGCGGGGGAGTTGTTTAATGCGGCGGTCCCCAACCTTTTTGGCACCAGGGACGGGTTTCGTGGAAGACAATTTTTCCACGGATGGGGCGGGGTGGGTAGTTGGTGGTTCAGGCGGTAATGTGAGCGATGGGGAGCGGCTTCACTCGCTCGCCGGCCGCTCACCTCCTGCCGTGCGGCCCGGTTCCTAACAGGTACCGGTTCTCAGCCCGGGGGTTGGGGACCCTTGGTTTAATGGGAACAGAGTTTCAATTTAGGAAATGAAAGATATTCTAGAGATGGATGGTGGTGATGGTTACAAAACAACCTGAAGGTACTTAATGCCGCTGAACCGAACATGCAACTATGGTTAAAATGGTAGGTTTCATGTTACGTATATTTTACCACAATTTAAAAAAAAATTTAAAATGAGAAAAAAAAATCTGTACCTTAAGAAACAATCCTGCAGAGATGATAGTAATACTAATATAATCATTATTTTCTCTTAGGACAAAGAGTGGAGAGAAAGGGTTATTTCAGGTGTGCTATCAATGCTTATGTATTAAGACAGGACAAAATTATACACACCTTGAATGTGGTCATTCCCCTCTAGGGACTAGGCAGAACTGTCCAATTGGAGGTCAGTGTTGCCACTCTGGTCACACTACTGCCTTTACGGATGGCTCCCACCGCCCCCCCCCAACTGCCCCCGACCCCAGGGCAAAGCTGGGGGAATCAAAGTGTGATGAATGTGCCCGGTGCCTTCTTCCAAAGCCGGGACACCCAGGACCTGGCACGTGCTGCAGGGCCCTCCAGAATGTAATAAAAGGCAACGAGCATTCCTTGCTTTCCTGGGAAATTACTTGTATGCATCACAATGATGACATTTTTAGATTTAGTTAAGAAATTTGGCCAAGAAATATCTTGATCTAATTTTGAAATAACGCAACAGCGGTAATTCAGTCAGTATTGAAATCCACGTCTGTGCTCTTTTCCTGTGTGTGGAGTCCAAAATGTTCAGTTCAGACCTTGACCCTGTGGAACTATGCACGAGTCACTTGACCTCTGTTCAGCTCAATTTCCTCATCCAGGAGGGAGAAGTGGTTGGACTTGGCCACAGTGCAGGTTCTTTTCAGGGCTCGGGCCAAAGTTTCTGTGAAAAATCCAGGTAGCTCAGGGTGTGGGTTGTGTGGGAGCAGTCCTAGAGGGGACCCCCCAGCCAGCTTCCCAATTCCTCCTGCCTCTGATGGAGGTCAGATTTGTGCCATGGGAGGGTTGAGAAAGGCCTTTTCATTGACAAGATAGGACTGGTGAGACGGGCATGTGTGTGGCATATGCACTGGTTCAGAGGGAGGGAGAAAAAGGAAGGAAGGAAGGAGGGAAGGAAGGAGGGGAAGGAGGGAAGGAGGGAAGGAAGGAAGGAGGGAAGGAAGGAGGGAGGGAAGGAGGGAATGAGGGAGGGAGGGAAGGAGGGAAGGAAGGAGGAAAGGAAGGAGGGAGGGAAGGAGGGAAGGAAGGAGGGAGGGAAGGAGGGAAGGAAGGAGGGAGGGAAGGAGGGAAGGAAGGAGGAAAGGAAGGAGGGAGGGAAGGAGGGAAGGAAGGAGGGAGGGAAGGAGGGAATGAGGGAGGGAGGGAAGGAGGGAAGGAAGGAGGGAAGGAAGGAGGGAGGGAAGGAGGGAGGGAAGGAGGGAGGGAAGGAAGGAGGGAAGGAGGGAGGGAGGGAAGGAGGGAGGGAAGGAAGGAGGGAGGGAAGGAGGGAAGGAAGGAGGAAAGGAAGGAGGGAGGGAAGGAGGGAAGGAAGGAGGGAGGGAAGGAGGGAATGAGGGAGGGAGGGAAGGAGGGAGGGAAGGAGGGAAGGAAGGAGGGAGGGAAGGAGGGAATGAGGGAGGGAGGGAAGGAGGGAAGGAAGGAGGGAGGGAAGGAGGGAGGGAAGGAGGGAGGGAAGGAAGGACGGAAGGAGGGAGGGAGGGAAGGAGGGAGGGAAGGAAGGAGGGAAGGAAGGAGGGAGGGAAGGAGGGAGGGAAGGAAGGAGGGAAGGAGGGAGGGAGGGAAGGAGGGAAGGAAGGAGGGAGGGAAGGAAGGAGGGAAGGAGGGAGGGAGGGAAGGAGGGAAGGAAGGAGGGAAGGAGGGAGGGAAGGAGGGAGGGAAGGAGGGAGGGAAGGAGGGAGGGGGCCGGGTAGCCATGACGACCGGAGCATCAGGCAATGCAGCCCTGAGTGTGCCTTTTCTGGAAGGGTGTCCCCAGGGTCCAAAGTGAAGTTCTGTATCATATGGGGGGCTTCCTTCTCTTTGGAAAGACTGTGTTGCCAGCTCAGATACCACCCAGTGCAACGGTTTTGCACATAGTAGGCGCTTAGTATGTTTTGTCATTTAATGCTTCAAAGCAATGAAAGGCCTTTATCTTTTATATCTGCTCTTGGTTCCTGGCTTGAATTGGTCTGTCTTAACCAAATATTACCCAGAACTCAAGACTGGATTTTATCAGTCAACTAGAAAGAAGGCATACGAATGACTCGGCTGTGAGTCACAGATTGGCTCCATTCTAGAATGACCCTGAGGCCTGGGGGGTCCGGCGTTAACTCGTGTGCAGGACCTGAACTGACCACGTTAACCAACTAACCTCTTCTGAGTCAAGACTAGGACAGCAGCTTTATTTTTTAATTTTTTCTTTTGGCCGCGTGGCATGTGGGACCAGGGATTGAACCCGCGCCCCCTGCATTGGAAGGGCAGAGTCGTAACCACTGGACCACGAGGGAAGTCCCTAAGACAGGCACTTTATTCTGGGATTTTAACAGAGCAGCTGGCAGGACTAAGGTAGGAAAAACATCAGCTAGTACATTCAGCATTCTCATCCACTTTCCTCGTAGGTTATTCCCAGTTTGCTAGGCCAATACAACTCTGAAAAATCATCTCACTAAATAGCAGTAGTTAGCAAAATGACGATATTAGTATGAACAACTGAAAAATGATAAATATCTTTAGGCATAAGCTATTCAGAAATATGCTTAAATAAATGCTACTTGGGCAATTATATTCTTGTGCCAGCAGATAACAAATGATAATCACTTCTTCCATGGCTGTAAATTCGTATTGATTCAGTTCAAACTTAGAACTCCAAAATGAATTATATCCGGTCATTGCTAAACTGCTTTGCTCACTGAAAGAAAAAAAAAAAATCCACACAACACCTATTACACTGCATTTAATTAAGACAAGCATTATGTGCCATTATTTGCTTCTGTGAAATCTCTATGGTGTAAATATTGAACGGCGGTATCCCTTGAATGCTAATCAATCCTTTCTGAATTTCAAATGATTACATAAATTTTAGGAAATGCTTATTTGCCAGCATTACCCTCTGCTACATATATATCAGCCAGGCATTAATATGGAGATCAGTGTGGTTATTTGACAAGTGTCTAGTGAGTGTTTTTCTAAATTAGAGTATCATATACGGAAAGGGAAAAACTGAGATTGAATGCTAATTGTAAGAAGAACCCAGGGAGCTCTCTTTTGCTTATCTGTTTCATGAAGAACAATTTAACCGATGCACTCAGGTAAAGATGTGAGGGGAATGTATCCATCACTAGACTTTGCAGGCCAGTTGGTGACGGTGTGTGTGTGTGTGCGTGCGTGCAACGTGTGAGGGTTTGCACGGTGAAGTATATTGAAAGGCTACAATAAAGCAAATATTGTGACCAGCCTCAGGAAGGACAATTACCACATCACGGGAAGACTAGTTTTTGCTGTTTCATCTTTTATGCAGATACTTTGTAAGCAGCGTTTTATGACATGCGGACAGTTGTGATTGTTTCAGAATTGAATTAATACAGTATTCAGATATACATGGTGATGCAGATACAAATGTGTGCTAGTGTTCCAGCCTCAAAAGCTTTTCCAGTGCTTCTGGAAGGAGGCTGTGAGCTGAGGATGGGAATGGGCCCTCAAACGCGTCCTGGCTTGGCTGTGGGTTTGCTCCACAGTGGTCCATACACTTGGTGCGCCGTTGTCTGACTGACAAAGTGATCAGTTCATTTTGCTCTAGGCACTGCAAACACAGTGTTTAATCACTGTGATCAAATCTGTCTGTTGGATTTGGAAACCTCTTTCATGAACTGGATTTAATGTTGCAAAAAAGCAAAGGAGCATTCGAGTTTCCCTTTGTTCCTGTTTTCTTAGATTTGTGTCTTCTTCCCCCCACTGCCCCTTCCAACTCAATAGGGGCACACAGTTCGATGGCAAAAAAAACCCTCAGACCCCAACAAGTTGCTGGACCTCTGCTGGAGAGGTGGGCAAAACCAGTAGCCTTTTCTGTAACCCCTGGCATTCCCTTCTCCAAAGGCGCTCGTCGCTATTTCCAGGCTAGTCTAGAAGTGCCGGGGGGTGGGGGGGCGGGGACGGAGCATGGGGCCTCTGCTGTGTCCACATGTGCGCCCCCCGGCCAGGGATGCCCAGCTGGGGGAGGGCGGGGTGTCCGGGCACAGCCGGGGCAGAACAACCTGACCACCCCACAACTCGCCAGTCATCAGGGGAGGCTGCAAAAACTGCTTGCTCCCCTTGGGAGGCGGGGACTTACACTGATGCAGCGCTGACCTCCTGACTGGGACTGGCAAACGGAATGCAGTTTAGCCAAGAGGTTACGTATGCCCTCCTCTGCCATCCTCCTCAGGGCTGCAAACACCCGGGCGGACGGGAGGAAGCGGGTGTGCACGGTGAAGTCTTCTCTCACTATAGGAGAGCACGCGCCATCTGTGCTGGTAGCTTCGAGGTGGTCTTTGTCATCCAGCAGCAAAAGAATCGAGTCCTCCCTTAACTTAAGGGGGCCAGGATTGAACTGCTGTGGTCTCCAGGCCGGTAACACGGGAGCCTTTTGTGTGCGTACTTAAGGATGGAATGTCTGCTATTCCTGCAAGTCCTGTGGCCTCTGGTTAATGAGATGTGAGGGCAATAGCTGCTCTGCAATTCCTGGCCCGTTATAAAGCCTTCATGTTTCAACTGAAATCTGCAGATATAAATAATCTGGTCCTGACAGCGATGGGAGTTCCCTTCTGTGACAGAAGTTCCAAGCTCTGCACAGAGGCCCTGACTACACGTGGGTCACCTCCCTACTGGCATTTTGCTTTGCCGCCTTCTCTGCGGGGAGCTATTACAGGGCGTCTTGGCCACGTTCTGACCTTGAAAGCCAGGAGGAGAAAGGACATATGTAGGAAAAGAAAACAAAGATAGATCTTTATGTAAAGCCCCAAGCCGAAGAATTCCTGGACAAAATTCAAACCAGAAAAAAATACCTATCCTATCAAAAACTAAGCCCTTTGGAAAACCAACGACTGAAAATACATTTCCTTAACCCAAAAGACTATGAACTCACCATCCACATTCTCCAGCTAGAAAACATGGTGCACTTTTATTCACTATTAACAATGTCAACATCATATTGCAAGAGTCAGGGTGGACCCTTTAGCAAAGCGGAAAGTTGTACCTGAAGATAGAACTTACTAATTCTTCCCCTCCCCACCAAGGAGCTTCATGCCCTGAACCTCCCAGACACCTATGGCTCCACTTTTTCTATTTTAGGGTTTTTAATGCCGAAGCCCACCAAAGGGGAAGCGGAGAATGACCGTCAGGTTACTTTGGTTTATTTTCTCCTTTGAACATCAGAGTTCAAATAGAAAGTAGACATGCAAGTAATGAAAGCTTATGATCGTGCAGCTTTCCTAATGCATAGTGAGTGGTCCAAAGAAAACGACAAACCTAAGAGGCAACAACAAAACCACAAGGAGGGATTCTCCGAGAGGGAGGTACCAAGGCTTTAAGGCCAATGCTTTCAACAAGCTTGCTGAAATCCTGAACCCAGAATTCACACAGACATACAGACACACACATGCAAACAACTCACATTTAGAAACCAAGGGAAGTAAAAAGCTTCACAATTATTTAGTATATTCAGTAAAAACTGGAGATTCATGTAAAGCAGTTCCCTGCTTTTACCCAGGAGAGGCTGGTTTTCTTTTCGGTCCGTATTCCTCAGATGATGGTCCCAATTCCCTACATCATTCTGTCTGTATAGATGGTGCCTTAGGGTGTAGGGAGCATTTTAAAAATATTGATTGATGAGCTCATACGTCCCTGAAGAGGACAGAGTACTGTAGCAGGGAAAACACGGACTGGAATTTGGGGTCGTTAGTTCCAGACCTGGCTCTGAGCCTAAAATGTTGGGGGTAAATCACCTAGTTTTTTAAATTTCAAATGCAAAATGGAAGGGAGATAGTAAATGATTTACCCGCTTGAAGTATTTTATTATTAACACTACAGAAGAAAAGCCTTCCTGCTCCCTCCTTCTGTAGCTCACTTTGATATCTGACCTGCTTAGTGTCACAATTCCAACAGAATCTAAATACTGATCATTGGCCCTTAATTCCATTAATTATTTTGTTCCCAAAGGAGAAGATTCTGTTTAGTCTCTACTTTCCTTATAAGAATTCCCTTCACAATGTGAAGACATGTCCTTATTTTCTAAAATTAAAAGATGTCAAATTGTCTAATACGTATTATAGGATCTATTTTCTAGTCTCCCTTTCTTCAAATTTTGCGCATTTTTTTTAAACTAATTTTTCCAGTTCCCATTACTTTTTTTTTTTTAACCTAGAAGTTGGAAGGAAAGGCTTTCTTTCACTTATGAATGCAATAAATATTTCTTAAAAACCTACTATGTGTCAGAGAGTAGGCCAGGAGCAGAATGCAAACTGGTAATAGAAATAATGTAATTTTGCAACATGGATGGACCTAGAGATTATCCTGCTAAGTGAAGTAAGTCAGACAGAGAAAGACAAATATCATATGATATCACTTATATGTAGAATCTAAAAAAAAATGATACAAATGAACTTACTTAAAAAACAGAAATAGACTCACGGACAGAGAAAACAAACTTATGGTTACCAAAGGGGAAAGGGGTGGGGAGGGATAAATTAGGAGTTTGGGATTAACATATATGCACTACTATATATAAAATAGGTAACCAAGAAGGACCTACTGTATAGCACAGAGACCTATACTCAATATCTTGTAATAACCTATAATGGACAAAAATCTAAAAAAGAATACATACACACACACACATAAAACTGAATCACTTTGCTGTATACCTGAAACACTGTCAACCAACTATACTTCAATAAAAAAAAAAAAGAAAACAGCTGTTAGAGAGTTCTTTGGAAAAACTAGTCTCCGAAACTAACCTGCACTTGGATAGGACTTCGCAGCTTAACCACTTCCTATTACAGATCACAAGCTACTTTGGTAAAGGCTTTGCCTTGAGTTTAAAACTGAGTAAGTCTAACTGAATCACACTGCTATACACTTGAAACTAACACAACACTGTAAATCAACTAACTATATTCCAATATAAAATAAACATTAAGTAAACTATCTGTTTAAAAAAAAACTAAGTGTAAGTCTATTGATGCATCTATTTTATCAGCAACATTTCCTAAGTCCCTCCGGTGTACTGAGCAATGTGCTAGAAATCTCGGATGTAGAGAAACATAAAGGACAATTTCTAACCCCAATCTGCTTTTTACGCTGGGGAAATCCTCTCAAAGAGAATAAACAATCTCTTTAACTCAGCTGAGTATGAAAAAGTGCCTTCAGAAATATTGGCTGACCAGAGAAGAGAATAACTCACAACCAGTCAAGGGCACTCATCAGGGGAAACAGGATGCAATATGCCTCTACTTTCTCCTGCCACCTGGGATCGAACAAGAGTCCAGCAGCGTCTAGCCACGGAGCCTCAAGGCTGAGAAAATCCCAAGCCAGAGTAACCTCTTAGCTGGCACATTCTGGTCACTTGCTGCTCTGAGCACTTAGGCCACATGTGTATTCCTGATGGGCTCGACCATGTAATGACATTATTCAGGAAGCTGCAGTTAAAGGCCAGGTGATTGCTTCTCAGCTCTGCGTTTGTTTTCAGGAGATACAGTTAATGGGAATTCTACTGGTCTTTGGAATGCATGTGATAATGATGGTATTTGGGGATCATGATCCCACACACCTCTTCCTCTATGAGATTTATTTCTGCCCTGGTGGGTGACAGCAAATTTCATCAGTCACTTTGATTCCTCTTTAAAAGGTGGGAGTATAAACCAATAAATAGACAAAAATTTTATTTTGGCCTCTCTTGGGTCGTCAATATTAACTGGTCAACTTAGAATTATCTCCATGGATGCAAATTATCTCACAGTTAGGTGAGAAAAAGGGTCGGGGGGAGAGGGGAGTAATAGGATTTTAAGAAAACATTCCAACCAGCAAAGACTGCGCCTCCAGAGTCTGTTATATCACACACAGAGAAATATCCTGGGAGATGGGCATTTTTTACTTTTATTCTTTTTTTTTCAACCAGCTTACCCAACTGATGTCTGCTCACGGATACTATTTGAGGAAAAACATCAGGCAGCAGAGTGGAAGAATTTTGGTCAACTGTACTTTTTACTTTAGTCCTGTCATTAGCTTTTCATGAAATCAGGACCCAGCTTCAGTGAAGGATGACTTTTGGAAGGAAGGTGGTTGGACCTCAACTAATCAGCCGCCGTTCCTACAGAGTTTCCTATTCTGGTTGAAGCACCCAGGACCCTGAGATGCATCCCAGCTGTTTCCTCGGAACCCCATCGCATCCCATGGTCTGCACCCTGTAACGTGTCCACACCCCATCTCACTCCTGTCTCCAAGGGCGTTAAAGCCACTCGGAACACAGTTTCTAGTCCCTTTTCCACACGACTACCAGGAAGGCAAATCAACTTCAGTGACGCACCTCATCCCCCTTTAAAGAATCCTGCCGTCCGTCTAGATTTTTTGCAGGATGAAGAATCCGTGGTACCCAGTTTTGGTCGCAGCTATATCCCGATGGCTGCTCACAGGAAGTGCTCAGTTAACTGCGGAGTGTCTCTCACCTGCCTCTCCAGCACATCCGCTGCTTCCCTCAAGCCACACTGGTCTCCCAAGAGTCCCGACCTTGAACCCATCTTGCCCTCTAGCCTCCGTGCTTTTGCCCCAGGCATCCATGAGGCTTAGGAGACTGTACCTGTGTGGGCTCACACCTACTCTCTCACCACGTCCATCAGGAAACCCTGCTTCATCTTTCACCAAGAGCACACAGTCTCTCTCTACACAGCTCCTGGCCTTGGATCAGTCCACAGAAGCCTCGTGTTCCTCCAGGATCCCAGAGGCTCAAGGCTGGGCTGGGATCAGAACACAGCAGGTTTCAGACTCAGGGGCACAGGATCGGCTTTCGAGGGAGGCCCTGGTATGATTTCACTCCCATCACAGGTAAAACAGGCTTTTGGAGGCTGGCCTGGGTACCCAAAGGTTAATTATCCACATCCCTCAATGAAGTTGTCCCCCAAAGATTGATTATTCATCGTTTCTATGGGGGGAGAAAAGCTTTCCATTCACAAATTGGAAACTACCTGAACTTTACTGCCAGTTACTTTATTCTTGCTTCTTTAAAAATGAACTCTTGGCCAAACTTGATTTACCTCTGATCGATCGGAAAGCCATGCTGTCCTTTCCTCCTTAAACAACAAACAGACATAGTTTTAAGGGACATTCAACTAGGTATTCCCTGGTGCCCAGGATCCTGAAACAGTTAACACCCTTATTAAACCAGAGAGTTCTGTGTGGTTGAGGGTCTGGTAAACACACGACCCAACTAACTGTTCAGGAAGATGATCTGTGAGGTTCAAGTGCTGAGAGCACTTCGGGAACACCCGAACCCCACCCTGACCACCCATCCATAGTGTTTGGCAGAGATATAATAATTCGGAAAAATGATGAAGGAACGATAAAAGGGGTGAAAACTAAACATGGCTGATGGTTAATCTCTACATCTTCCAATGTCATGCAGTTCTTCAACTAATTTAAGATACCACTGAAGTGAGATGAATCTCTTTAAATATTTTATCACCAAGATGCTATAAGATTTCTTACACACACATTACCACATTTTTTCATTTAATTACTGATCAAACGTACGAGTTGAAAAGACGAAGATCTTGCCATAAACCAGAATAATTTGTGAGATGACAGCAAGCAGGCCTATGCTATCTTCCTCTTGATTTAAAAAAAAACTGTTCTTGAGTAAAACACGTAGACTTAGTTAAATAGAACTTTCTTATTTCTTGTGGTTAATACAGAAACCATACAGGACCCAGTGCTGGCATGGTAAACCTTTGAACACTACATCTATGAAATTCTGTTGTCTTTTTAAATTTTCAGTAACATTTCTTTTTGCTATATTTATCACATTTTCCAAAATATGAAAATGTTCCTTTTCTTTTAAATGTTGACTACATGTGAAAAATTAACTCTGGTTCTATTACTTCAAACTATCCCTTTATTAGCAACAGTTGTGCAGTGCTGTCAAGAAGCATTTTAAAATGAAAGTACCAAATTTGGAGTGTAGACACATCTGTTTTACTTTGCAGTATGTTTTATTGTTTTATTTCTAAGGATATGAATTCACAACTATCTTATAACTGAAGACTAAAGAAAAAACATATGTTGGTAAATCTGATTTCTGCATTTTTTTCATTCAAGGGAAGTTGCCTCCCTCAGCTGTCTGCCAATAAGTAATAAATGGACTTGGCAAAAAGTTTATTTAAGTTGGCTTTATTAAGCCAACAAAATACTGAAATCAAGTACGGGACAGGCAGAAAAATCTGTTCCTTTGAAGTCCATAAAAATCCATCTCCTTAATCCTTTTTTTATTCCAAGCAGTGGTGATTTTTCTCAACTGACTCACTGGGAGCCTTGATTTAGCTAATCTGTCTTGCTTAGTTATCTTTCTTCTCCAAAGCTTTCCTAAAGAAGCATCCTTTCCCCTTGACAACCGTCATCTTTTATGCTTGCATAGTGGTGCATCTGGTTATAAACATTCTCTAGTTAATCCTGATAGAGATTTAGGAAACAGGTTTTTAATTACCATCCATATTTTACAAGAACAAAAACAGCAGTAGCTTGCAAGCTAAAACAAAAGGTGCAGAGAAACGACCAACAGCGGAAAGGTGGCCAAAACGTGACACCACGCGTCTTTCCTAACCCTGTGTCACGGCTGTCTATCAGCGTCACCCACTCATTACAGCCATCAGGGAAGAACACTCAGGACTCCAGTCGTAACTCCTTCCCCATACGCCAAACCACCCACAACAGGGCTATGACTCAGCCAGGAACACACACAGGAAAACATAATCGAGCTGGAAGATTTCACGATTAGAAAAGAAGGTCATTATCTTGGAAGAACAAAAACATGGATGGACCTCAAGACACTTAAAGGTCGGTATCATTTAGTCATTTTTATGAGAAAAGGATTCCTTACCTAAACTAAAGAGCACCAAGAATTTCAGACACACGAACTCTCGTTGGTCAAACTGTAGAGAACGAAGCTTTGCCACCAGCTCCTGTGCGTGACTCATGAGGTTGTTGAGTGTGGCCCCCGCTTGTGAGGCTATGATGGTACAGTCCACCTGCAACATAGGATCAGTTTAGGGGGTTTTCAGAACCGGAAATTCTATCTTTATTTACTATTTACGTTAAAATCTATATATGTATATACACATATATTAAACATATGTATACGTATATATTTCCCTTGAGACTTTTAAGCACTGTGGGTAAAAAATCAGGTTGCAGTAGACATTCATAACACAGGGGACTTTCCCCACGAAAACAGTTTGAGACACATTCTATTATTATAAACTGTATCATAATCACCCTGATCAATCTAATCATTTTGATAAGCCCTGTAGGAAGCAGGTCTTGACTGCCTCAATTGTACATGTAGATACCTTTATCTTTTTTCCTACTGTGAAGTGACATTATCATCTAAGATGAAAACTGTTAGCTCATGAATAAGTTGAAAGAAAAATATACTGTCCATAAAAAGTGAATCCAGGGTGGCATTCTATATGCACATGAAGTTAATTAATGAGGCAAGTCAAGGCAGAGATATGTTTCTACATTTTATTAAGAGACTTCATTTTAAAGTAATCATTGCTCAAGATTGCATGCTTATGGATGATGAAAGAATCACATTTAGATTATTCGCTGGTTTGCTGCTTCCTCGAAAGCGACAAAGACTAGCTACTTTCCTATGCTTGTCAATACATTTCTCTCTAATGACAGCAGTGATCTTATTTATGAGAAGAATAATTTCTTGATTCAGAAAACAAAAAAGGTTTATTTCCTTCTTCACTGAAAAAAAAAAAAAGGTGGTGCAATACATCCATCTCAGATTATTCACGGGGACACCAAAAGTTCAATTTATAATAATAAGTTAAGATGCAGGGGTGGTTATCAATGGCAGAACTGGCTTTGCGGCTGCAATTACAGCATAATGGGAAAGCCCAGTTGCTACCTGACGCTCCCATCCTTTTTTTTTTTTTTACTGGCAAGCTCTCAGGCAACCAGATACTCTTTTAGGTGCATTTAATATTTGCAGCAGCAGCAAATTTGTCTGGGAGGCAAGCCCTCATCTGCCACTCACCCGGAGCAGACTGTATTAAATTTTTATATTTATTGACATTTCATTACCATAATTGACTGCACTTGCTTCTCTAGGAGAAGGCACAGGGCTGCCTCCTAAGCAGGAGAATGAGTCCCTTGAGGAGAATTTGCAATTAAAAACAAGGCAGGATGGATTTTTTTTTTTTTTATTGTGTAAATATGATGAGTTGAATTTTCAGCTTTAACTTGAGAATACTGCGTGTACAGAAACCTTTTTTTGAGAGTGAGAAAAATTATGAGTCAGTGGAAAGACGGCCCCCCCAAAGGTGTCAATGAGTTTATAGAGGGTCAACTGCGCGTGAAAAAGCCCCAGTCTGTACGTGTCCTGGGGAGGCCCCCGCATCACCACTGCACTGTCCCACTTGCCTGGTCCAGGTGCCCACATCTCCCCACTAAATTCAAACATCGACTGTCCTAAGCGCGCCTGTGGTTTCTGTTGCAGATTGTGTGAGAGGAAGGGCCAGCACACAGGCAGCCTGAACCCTGAGCCGGAAGCAGAGAGGACAAGTGGATGGATGTCACGGACCACGTGAGGGTCACCTGCCTGACACACCCAGGGATGTCCCAACCATCACTGTACCAGTCCTCTTACAGGAGAACTTTCTACTCCAAGGATGTTCTTCTTACTTAACAGGAGCGGCTGAGCTCTGAGTCCCTTAGAAACTGTACATGGTCTAACTGCTCCACATAATAGTAATATAAATCCTATAGGGACAACTGGGGTAGAATTGGGAATGGCAGCCAGGGCCAGAGGTAGAGGAAACCTGGGACAAGACAGGAGAGGGTGTGGGCCAGTGCAGCCACTGATGAAGCAAGAGCCTTGGGTAGTCACAAGAAGCTCCATCTTTCGTGCCTCCATCTCTCAGTGAGGCACTTCAGCTGGATAACACTAAGGTGCCACCCACTTCCACTGTTATCAAGAAATGAGAGTAGTTGGGACAACACCGCCAACTTAAGCTTGGAATCAATTGCTGAAAGCATCGTTGGTGTAGCTCAGAATGTACATAACCCTTTTTTTTTTTTTTTGACTGCAGCGTGTGGCATGAGGGATCTCAGTTCCCCGACCAGGGATCGAACCTGCGGCCCCCTGCAGTGGAAGCGTGGAGTCCTAACCACTGGACCGCCAGGGAAGTCCGGGTACATAACACATTTTAATAAAAATCACTAGTGGATCCCTAAACCAGGAAGGTGTACTACTAAAATAAGCCAGAATTATGTTGGTATTAATTGATTTTTCATTATTAAGATGGGGTTAATTCAATTTTGCTATGTCTGTGGTTCTAACAGGTAGGCAGTAAGTTCAAATACTAGAACTTCACAGTTGCAAATGTAGTACATTGTAACTGAAAGGACTCTAAATAATTAATTTTTAAAAAAATATGGATTAAAATTTGCTATGTGTGTAACTTGAACAAGTATGAAATAAGTTCAACTATTAGAACTTCATACTTGGAAAATAACACGCTCTAATGGAAAGGGACTGAAATGGTTTCACAGGATTCTGTACTTAGTGAGATGGACTTCAGGAAATCAATTGTCACACCAACAACTTTATCGCTATACATTTATTTACATGCTAATTTGAAAGCCCAAACATGCTTATGAAATGGGGGCTCAGATAACATTTCTTTCAAGGATAATTTATCAAATTGCATGGCTCTGAAGGAGGGGCAGTGATTTATTCCTGAAACAGAGCCCAGATCGGCAACTTCCTGACAGTTTATTACAAACATAATTATATTTTCATTGTTGAATGCGGAGTTTGCCCTCATTTCAGGAGCAGCTGGCCTTGTCTTTTATGTACTTAGTAAAATTAATTTATCGCTCTCTTACATGGAATCTTTGTGCCATTAAATTCAACAGAGATATTGAAGAAATACTATAAGCGGATATCCCCTTTGGATAAAATCTCACTCACCATGAAGGTAGCAACAGTTGTAGCTAAATTGCTTTTAGTTCTAATAGCTGAAATTTTTGATGACTTGTACGTTGTAAGATGCCTGTCTTTTTAATACGATACACAATAATAGAAGGTAATGAATAAGGTGCCAGTAGTCCTTTCCCTTAGGAAAATGTTACAGCGGCTGTTAATTAGCTACAATATGCAAATACTGAAAGTGGTGCCACGTCAAAATCCTCTACTGTTGTTTTATATATACACATACAGCCGTATGTTTTGTGTGCGTGTATTTTTTAAATACTGGATACAAACGAATTTTTGTCATAGTGATAAGATGCTAAATATTTGGAATTGATTTGGCAGTGCTTAACGTTACTGATAATCATTATTTCCTTTTGGCTTAACAAGGTTATTTAATGTACACTTATAGAAGCCAGACGAAAAGACAGAATTAAAATAGCTAACTTTAGGGTTAAGTAAGAAGTTCCGTTGTGTTGGCAAAACGCAAAGTCGCAATAATTGATACTAAAGACCAGAAATGCCATCTACTCCTTGACTGTTCTTGGTTTGGAAAATCAGAGAAAGAAATGCACTTTCTCTACTTTTTACATGGTAATTACCTTTACCCGGGGGCAGCACTTAAGGCAAAATGAAACGTGAAATAAGGAGCATTTCTAAAGAGCGGGAATGGAAGTGCTCTGAGAAAGAATGGCACAAACCCATTTGATTTCTGGAACTCAGAAGGATGAAATCAAATTAATGTGTGGGCTGAGTCTTGTTCTTCTAATGCAGCTCCCAGTCGGGTTTGGGAGGGAGGGGGTTGGGAATCAGACCCGTGATTCAACTCTGAAAATGGGTACACTTCTCCCAAAGACCTGAGCCACGGGATGAAAAGGCTCAACAAAAATTCACAAGATGGGGAAGTCGAGCCCACTGAGGCTTGATTCTAGAAAGCCTTTCTCATGAATAGTGCGGAAAGCAGAGATCAGACTAATCCAATCCGCAAAAACTCTGAAAGAATGCTTTCCTTTAATTTGCTTGGGAACATGCGATTTATTTATAATTCAGCAAAAGATGTGGAGACAGCCTTTCATTTTCAAATATGCACTGCTGGGGTTTCACAGCACATAAACATTTATGGCCGATGTAAAAGATCACAGTGCCTGAGTCCCCGAGTCCTGAAGCACCGTTCAACAAACACATGCCTGCAACAGCCCGATGGAGTAAACAGATCTCTGCATTCCTTGTATCCATTTTAATAACACACCAGTTATAAAACGGAGGCTAAGAGATGGGAGGGACAGCCCAAAATCCTGTAAAGTTGGAATTAGGCCCATTAAGTAGACTTTCTCTTCCCCCAGGTGTCCAGAAGGCCGAGTGTCTCTCTTCCTTTCAAACCTTTGCTCAAATCTCACCTTCTCAATAAGGATCAACCAACCAGTGCTATTAACACTGCAACCCAAGGGTCACTCAGCAACACAACCACGCATGTACGTTGATTCTCCTTTACACAACAGTTCCTTTTTTAGAAAAAAATTCAATAGCACTTAGACCTCTAACATTTATTAGGATTATTGATTATTGTCAGCTTCTCCTGCGACAGTGTTAAGCTCCATGATGGCTGGACCCTGCCGGATGCTCAGTAAATATTTGTTGACTGAACAAATACCTATTCAGAAAGGAGCAGGATCTCACTGTAATTTCCTCTTTCCACCTTCCTTTTCAATAATGACTGGTTCTTACTAACTAACACTATCACTCCCTTCCCTTCTCACTTGCTTGCCATTAGGCCAAATATTTAGATGATTGATATATGATATTTGAATCGGTCTCTTCCACCAACATGATTCCAAAATAGTCAGGATTCCACCATTTCTAAGGTTTTTTTAAAAAAGGCAGACAAACAAGTGTGGTGGATTCATGCAGACGCTTGAGGAAACAACCCTAGGTACTAACCATTAATTTTGACTGAGCAATTGTTTTGACCCTTCAAAGCACAACTTTCAATCCCAGAAGCCTGGAAGCGGCAGGCTGTTTGTGATCACGCCAGTTTTTACAAGTTTCACTGTAATCATCCAAGCAGGAACGAAGCACACCAAGTCAGCTTTTCTAAATTATTTGCAGTCAATGTCCCTTTCAAAGCACAAAAGTGCTCCTGACCTAGTTAAATTCCTGCCATCTTGAACGTGCTTAATGAAAAGACACTTTTTTTTTTTGGTGTCTACACTCACCTGTTGCCCAGTAACCAGAAAGATGGATCCTTCCTTTCCGTGAACCACTTGTCGGTAAATGTGGTCGAGAATTAAGAGCTCACTCCAGCAGTTCTGAAGCAGCTTCATTTGGTCATCAACCTGTAAAAGAAATAGAAAAAAATGACACTGTAACTCAGTACTTTTTTTTTTTTTTGGCATGATTTTTTACCTGAGAACACACTATAAGCAAGGAAGGACCACCAAAGGTCACCGAAGCACAGATGCTCAGAATTTCCATCCTTCCTCCTGAAAATCATTCTTTTCATTTGGACAAATACTTTTTAGGCCACATATAAATACTTAAACTAAATATTTATAATCAACGAGCTGCTAGGAAAAGGTACTCTATTAGATGAGTCTATCAGTAGATCTATTAGCATTTGCTTGTGGGAGGTACAGGCGCCTCAGACTATCCTCAGTGGACCCCTTTAGAATGACCCCAAATAGCCCAGGCTTGGGTAGAGGTTAATACATTGAGCCCAAGCTGAAATAGGATATGGATATTAGCAAGCCACCAAACTGTGAGGATTTATATGAGAGGCAATCAGCAGAACAGCCCAAATGACTTTTTTTTTTTAAATTTTTTTTTTAAAATTAATTAATTAATTTATTTTTTATTTTATGGCTGTGTTGGGTCTTCGTTTCTGCACGAGGGCCCTCTCCAGCTGCGGCAAGCGGGGGCCACTCTTCATCACAGTGCGCGGGCCTCCCACTATCGCGGCCTCTCTTGTTGCGGAGCACAGGCTCCAGACGCGCAGTCTCAGCAATTGTGGCTCACGGGCCCAGTTGCTCCACGGCACGTGGGATCCCCCCAGACCAGGGCTCGAACCCGCATCCCCCGCACCTGCAGGCAGACTCCCAACCACTGTGCCACCAGGGAAGCCCCCCAAATGACTTTTGAATTTAGAAGCACACGGCCGTTGTTTGTCATCCGTGTTCACCCAAAGTTCAAATTGTGCTAGACTTTGACTAGAACAATCACCAAGCTTGGTCTTGATGTTCACCTGCACTTGCTTTATGATTTGGACAATTTTCCCACAAACCCCCTACACTTCAGTTTCCACATCTGAAAAATGGGCCGAGTACAGTACCCCCCTCACAGGATGGCAGTGGCGAGTAAAATGAAGAGGGCTGCGTCATGGTGAGTATTTTATCCACATGGTGTCGGCCCCCCCCCCCCCAGGGGACTGCATTCTTTAATGACAGTAACATACCTATTTCAGGTACAGGCCACATATCCACGGTCAAACGTGGAGGGCATATTGATCCATTTCCATGGCTATTTGTGACAGTTTCTTTTCATTTTGTAATACGTACCAGCCAAAGATCTTGGTGTGCCCAAATACATCATGCATTTATACCAACAACACCTGACATTTAGATGTCATGTAACAGTTTTGAAGAGTTTTGCATATTGTTTTAGATTTAATTCAGAGAACCTGCCTGTGGAGTTAGCAGAACCGGCATCATTTTCTTCAATTTACATATGAGAAAATATGGTCTCAGAGACCTATTAACTGGTACACCTAGATGATTCTCTTTCTCTCTCTCAAGCTTTAGGATGTCTCCAAATTACATGGAGAGGTACCAGACTCACAGACATAAGAAACAAACTTATGGTTACCAAAAGGGAACCAGAGGGTTGTGGGGATAAATTAGGAGTATGGGACTAACAAATATACAGTAAATAAAATAGATAGGCAACAAGGATTTACTGTAATAACACAGGGAACAATCAATATTCAGTATCTTGTAATAACCTATCATCATGGAAAATAATCTGAAAAAAAAAATATATATGTAACTGAATTACTTTGCTGTACACCTGAAACTAACACAATATTGTAAATCAACTATACCCGTTTTTTTTAAAAAAAGAAAAAGAGGTGCTAGAATTTTCTAAACTGAATTAATTTAACTCACTTATAACAAATTCATCTTTAAGCAGATATTTAATGAGATTCTGGATGGTTGGGTGATTCTTAGGAAGTTTCCACTCACATATTACCAGTGATAGGAGCTTAGGGCTGACTATTTCCATGAGTCTAGAAAACAAGACAGTACTGAACTTAGACTAATGCAAGCATTCGAGGTACAACTGTGCACTTTCCAGCTCTGAGAGCTTGGCCAAGCCATTTAGTTCTCTAAGCCTTATCTTCTCACCTAAAAATACAAGAGAGAGTTTTTGTCTTGAGGATGGAATGAATAAAGAGTGAAACAATACACGAATGAAGAAACAATGCCAAACACAAGGCTCCCAGTTGGAAGACCATATTGATCCTGTTGAGAAGGAAAAGGGTAACTGCAGAGATTGAAGCTACAGTCAGGCTCTGTGATCAGGAAAGTGTGTGTGGAGATGGATTGGCTTTGAAAATCTGTCTATATTTCCTGGGCCCTCTGCTGCTTCAGAAGTTGCAGGAATGGATGAAATTGAGCATGTCTATTTCCCATAACTAGCACTTCATTTTTGGTTTTGTATTTTGTGCCGTTCGTGTCATCATTTCTTCTGTTTCCACCAAGTCCTGTAAGTGCTTGTTTATTTGTCTCCCGGGGGGGGGGGGGTCCAGCGCAGCCCCAGCAGAAACGCTTGTGAAATAAATGAAGGAACACGTGACTGACCGTGGTGCCTTCACTCCTGCAAGTGTCTGCTTTTGGCCGGTGTCTCTGGTACATAGACAACAACGGCAAAAGTGACTCCTTCGGGGCTCGTGGAGGGAAGGGTCATCTTCACCCGGTGATGAACACGCGCGTGACCCTCCCCACACGGGCCGGCAGGTCTGGACCCACCGCTGGCCCTCGGTAAAGACTTCTTGACTGATTGTAATTTTAACACCCCTCTCGGGCAATTGATTCCTTGTTTTAAGGCTCTCTGAGGAGGTTTTCCAGGCTGACATTCCATTTCAATATTTCCATAATTGATTATGTGGTTATTTTATGTTATCTTGAAATTGGAGAGCATGCAGCTTCACGGGGCTTTGGGTGACATAGTTTTTATGCAGCTCTATGAAGGAAAGGACAAGGCAAATATGATGACCGACTTGTTCCTTATCTCTAGATAAGAGATGCTGGCAATTTTGAAGATAACTTCTCTTTAGGAAGGAGTGTTATAGGTGATAGGGTGGAGGGAGTGGGGAGAAGAGGAGAAAAATAATCTACTACTTTTGACTACATTTCCGGGTATGAATGCTGTCAACAAACAATTTTGGGTGGCATTTGGGGAGCCCAGACAGGAGACTGAGGGAGTGTAATTTCCATGACATATCAAAACCTCTCACTAGTTGGTAATACACCCTCGTACAATCCTGTGTTATCAGCTGTAATAAAAAGAAGGGCTTATCTCAGAACCCTAGTCACTCATCAGAAACGACTCACACTGGTATCACAGATGAGCGTGTGAGGGGACACAGGGCTCATATTGTTGCGAACACACCTTCCCACAACCCAGGACGTTAATCATTAGAAACCTGTGCTTTCTCATAAGAGGAGTGAATTTGGCAAACAATTAGAAGAAGAAAAATGTGTAGATCTTTCTCAAGCCCAGGTTGAACTTATCAGACCCTTTTTGTTGCCCCCCTCAAATTTACCTCTGCTCAGTCTGGCCACTGAACTGTTATTCCACTTTCCCTCTCGCAGGGGCATTTATTTGAAAATCGACATCATGAATCATTGTGGTTAAGCTTTAAGGAAGATATGTTTAGGAAAACATTCAACTGACATGGGTTGGTAATTTAAAGTGGACATGAACCCATTTCTAATTTCGGATCATTAAATCTGGTGTGTGCCAGGCCTTGTGCTAGAAAGTTGGGGGAAAACAGAGGTGGCCAGGACACAATCCCTGCCTTTAAGAAAGTCACACTCCAAGGAGAGGAGACAGAAGTGTACATCCATTATAATAACCCCATGTGCACTAGAAGCTGGGGGTCACTTTACCCTACTTCGTTTCTTGGGGAGACTTCCAGGGGGTCACAGAAGTTTCTGAGAAGGGTACGTTTAAGCAGGTCTTAATGTTGTAGAACCACTTAATAAAACTCTTTTTTTTTTTTCTCAGTAGCTCCTGTTAAAACAACGCTTGGAACAAAGTATTTTAAAAAAACGTGAAGACTCTTCAGAACCATTACAAATAACATCCAGTTATTATTTCTGGACAAAACAAAAAAAAAATCCTTGCAGGTGGACCTCCATTTCCTTATACTTTCTTTTGTGACAATGATGACAGTTATAAAGGTATAGTCAGAAGCAGGGAGAGAAAAATCAAAACCCAAACAAATCAGCATCAACTTAGCAACTCCTAATGAGAACCTACTTTGGTCAAGACAGACACACAACTGCTTGAATCCTTTACTGGCTTTATAAACAACACTGATGATTATCTGCAACCTCTGTAATAAACTGCTACAAAGTCCAAGAAAAAATGATTTCACACTAACAATGATTAAACAAGCACTAAGAACAATACTGTACAAGAGAAATAACAGCCTAACTCCCCTGTCAATTGTTGCAAAACCCAACAGATTTATGAGCAGAAGTTCTTCCCCGCTCAGAGACAACTGAAGTGATTCCTGTGTATTTGTTAATTGCGGGCTGTCGGTCCAGAGTACAAAGACCTGCCTGGCAACACTTAGCCAGGGACTCAGCTCTTCTGGCCCTTTCTCCGTTTCTCCAGTGGACCAACAAAGGATTTTTTTCTCCCTCTGGGATCAAAACTCTCTTCCAGGTGAGAGAAGCAGGAGGCAGAGAGGTTTGACTGCAGGGTACCTGCCCTGTGTTTCCACTCCCACCAACTCCTTCCCATCTAGGTCACGACCAAGAGTCCACGGAAATTAGGACCCCGTGAGTCCACGGGCTTCTCCATCTAGTTGTCATTCATCACATACACCGGCACTAGAACGATCTATTTCGGTCAGGCTATTCCTCTGGAACAAACCTCATCCACATTCCCTAGATTTCCCTCCGAAGACCTCTCCCAAAGCAAACCTCCCTGACCAGCGTGTGGGGATCAGACACCGATCAGTGTGCCCACTGGCCCATCATCCAGGAACTGAGGGGGTCGAATGGCTGCCCTACAGCTGATAGCCTTGACCTCCGGGGACATGGGCCACCTCCACACCATCAGGGGTAAAGTGGTTGGGAAGTGAACACGGGAGCTGTCAGCAGAGGAAGGAGACAGAAGATAAAACAGACCAGCCCTCAATCTACTTCTTGAACATCTCAATCCAGGGGCAGCAGAGGCGTCAGGGGCACAAGACTTCAGGGAGCCCTAAGGGGACCACCCTGAACCCAGGGTCCAAGTGCAGGCGCCCTGGACCATGATGAGTCAGCACAGGCTCAAAAAAATCCTCGGTTAGGAAGCGAGGGTATCATGTGATTTGTGTTGGAGGCTTTCCATCAACAATCACTAAATTTCTTTCAAAGACGAACGCTTCCAAGGGTAAGTTTCATTTATCCGGAACATTCAGATGCCTGCTATGCCTTATTTCCCAGGGATGCTGAATTCAATTTTCTTTTATTTAAAGATGGGCTAATGCCAGATATTCAATGCCGACTTTTTTCATTTATATACATGTGAAGTTATTACATCAGTGAGAGACACCTTTGAGGTCTGGAAGAAAAAGACTGCATGGTGTATGTAAACGTGAGATATCACTATTGAGATCTATGTCATCACCACACAACATGATGTAATTTAACCAATTTCTTTCAAACAGAAATGTAGCTACATTCTCAGAATTTGTCAAAGTGAAGGATAACTTTTGCCCGGATTTTCCTCTTCCTCTTATCCACATTTCAAACAGCTTCTTATTGAAATATGAATTAATTATAAGTTAACAGTATGTTCATCGTACTTGTGAGGTCAATTAAGAGTTTGCACCCAGTAGTACTGGTAGTGTTTTCTGTTCAGGTTTCTATGTCCAGCCACATGGGATTTATGTGATCTGACTAAGCTGAGCGCTAAGAGGTAAAGAGACCATTCTTCCTTGTGGTCTAAGGAACTGATCACATTCTGCTGTTTCAAAGTCAAAGCATGTTCATTCTTTTACACAGTTGTCCAGTTTTCCCAGCACCCATTATTGAAGGGACTGCCTTTTCACCATTGTATATTCTTGCCTCCTTTGTCGTAGATTAATCGACCATAAGTGCATGGGTTTATTTTTGGGTTTCTATCCTGTTCCTTTGATCTATGTGTCTGCTTTTGTGTGAGTACCGTACTGTTTTGATTACTGTAGCTTTGTAGTATAGTCTGAAGCCAGGGAGCCTGATTCCTCCAGCTCCATTTTTCTTTCTCAAGATTGCTTTGGCTGTTCGGGGTCTTTGTGTTTCCATACAAATTTTAAATATTTTGTGTATAGCACAAGGAACTCTACTCAACATTCTGTAATAACCTAAATGGGAAAAGAATCTGAAAAAGAATATAGATATAGATATAGATATAGACATGTATAACTGAATCACTCTGCTCTACACCTGAAACTAACACAACATTGTACATCAACTATACTGCAATATAAAATAAAAATTAAAAAAAAAGTCAAAGCATGTTCATATGCAAAGAGATGGGAAGAAAAGGGGGTTTTTGCCACTCAGAGAAGGTGAGCTGTGTCCATCATTCCCCTAAGAGGGGCTTTGACAGGACAATTCAGTCAGCACGACAGGGGTGATTCTTCCGTAAGGTGGCAGTCTTTTACAAAGTCAAGAAGTAGGAATTAGCAGATTGGTGACCTTCATGGCCAACCCAGTCCCAGATTTAGTGAGATTGGCATTAAAAAGTTTGGTTTGTACAAGGGCATGCTTAACCTAGGACTCATTCATCTTGTCAGGTTACAGACATTTCCCAATCAACAATTAATCAAATTACACAGATTGGTGTTGGGTGCCATTGAGACTTGAATGAAATAAGACCTAATTCTTATGCTCAAGGAACTTACAAACGAACTGAGCAAACACAACATATCCATGCAAAATAACCAGTGCACAGGGTAACATATAACGTGTTAAACTCCGTGGAACCAATGATTAGAAAATAAATAAATATGTGTGTTGTGTGTGTGTGTAAAATAAAACATCCTACACACTACTATATACAAAATAGATAATCAACAAGGACCTGCTGTATAGCACAGGGAACTCTATTCAATACTCTGTAATAATCTATATGGGAAAAGAATCTGAAAAATGTATATATATAACTGAATCACTCTGCTCTACACCTGAAACTAACACAACATTGTAAATCAACTCTACTCCAATATAAAATAAAAATTAAAAAAATAAAATGCAACATCCCTAAAATTTTTTTGAAGCAGTTTGTACATATGAATAATAAAAGATGAAATGACAGAAGGGAGAAAATGGAGATCAAGGGAAAATAAAGATAGGAAAATAATTCGAAGCCAAGAATAGCATCGGTTCCCAAAACAAGCTCGATGAGGGCTGTTCCAGTGGCTGGCAAAGGGCCACAGTTTGGGTCCTCGTCACCAGAGCACCACTGCTAACATGATTTGTGCACACGTGACATTCGAAATGTACTGGACTCCCGAGAGAAACTTCACGTGTGTTTCCACAGGAGGGTTCTAGATGACACATAAACCAGGCTCTGATGACATCCCCTCCATAGCCAACACTGAGCTTCACAGCGAACGCTCCCTGTAAAGCTGATGACAATGTTAAGAGGAGCCAAGATAATCTGATCCTAGAACACAAGTTTCTGATGGTCTGTTTTCCAAAGATAACCTGAGACACTCCAGAAATGGAGAAAAGGTATACATTTTAGGCCCCTTCATTTATGGCCTAGTTCAGGACCATTAGACACTACGAAGGAAATATACGGGCTTTACAGCTCAGAAACCTGGGTTTCTGCCTTGACACCCTCACCATGTAACTTTGGGCAAAGAATTCAAACTCCTTAAACCTCAGCTGCTCTCCCAAGCCATTGTTTTTGTTAAATGGGATAAACACAAGTGTGCCCAGCTGGATGGCTGGCACAGGGCAGACACCCTATTAATGGTAAGGAAACCTGAATCTCAATAAACAAAGGAAGGTCAAATATAAGAGGTGCTGAATGAAGTACAGAGGAAAAAGATTTCAGGTGATGGCAAAGGTTGCTGAACAAGAAAAGAAATAGTTTAAGGCAGATTAATGTGAAATATTTTCCAGTGCTTTCTCCTAGTAGGTATTGTTTCATTTATGACCACTGCCTGTTTCCTGTTCTCTAGTTTAGAAATCTCCTCTGTATAATTAAGGCAATGTTCCCCACATGTCTGACCAGGCGGATCTTCCAGCCATGAGGACAAAGCCCTTTAAGCCTGGTTGGAATGTCCAGAAAGCATCTGTGAATATGATTGTCATTTTCGGAATAGGGTAGCGAGGTTAAGATTATAATCTTCATTTTCCAGACACTGCCTTAAAGACAATAATGACACTAGCCACAGAATTCCAGGTATGCAACAGCCCATTGTCTGGACAACAGTGATTAAGGCATAAATTAGGGAAGGTTTTTGGCAGCCCTACATGCCATGAAATGGACTCACTGCTGGAGTCCTTGGGACACCAGATGCAGAAGAAAGGAAGATGCATGAGCTGTGACTCCCGTAAGGTCTGAATGCAGCTTCCTCCTCCTGGTAGACTGCATTTCAAAGCCAGAAGAAAAAAAAAAGTTTTTAAGAGGCTAAAATGTCCTTGGGTCCCTTTTGGCTGGCTGCTTCAATCAGGCTTTTGGCCAAAGAAAGGAGGAAAGAACCCAAGTGGCCTAAATATCACTCACCAAAAATACAACCCACATTAGGGCAGAGGCAAAGGAGAGGTCCCTCAGGACCGTTCAGTGATGGGAATTCGCTGGGTACAAAGGCTCCTGGGAGAATCCCTCCACCCGGTTCCCCAGTGACACAGGAGGACATGGTCCCTTCACAGGATTCAACTTCCCCCTTCAGGTCGCGGTGCTGAGCATACATGAACCTGCGCCTTCAGAGGTGCCCAGAAGTATGTTCACAGAAGTGGTGGCAACTAAAGAGAAAACTCCAGGAGTCGAAAAGTGCAGGATGATTATTTCTAGGTAAACCAAACCATTTTCGCTTTGCCTAATTAATGTCTGCTTGGTCAGTGCTGAAAGGACCCACCCAGTAACCACCTTTAGTTCAAAGACTTCATTTTACAGAGGAGGCCATTCTGGTCAGGTGGGCTGTGATGTATAGCAGGTTGGTCGGGGGCCAGAAACGGGGTGGGAATCCAGGTGTTCTGAATCCTAGCCCAGTGTTCTGTCACTAAGCCTTTTTCATACAGGAATAAAGAACAATCTTTTTCTCTAATATTTTTTTAAAAAGGGAACATTGCCTCAATTTATTTCCTGCAAGGAAATATATTAATGGTAATTTAATGTCTCTATTTCAAATGTGAAGAAGGTTGACTTGAGAAATAAAGTCCTTTGGAAATATACAACAAATATGGTTACCCAACGATAGAAGCTTGGATTTTTTTATCTGGACATAAAATCTAGATAGATGCTCTTTCCTATTTTGGGGGAAAGACTATGAAGGTAACTTGAACAGAGGGTGAGCTAAGACCTGGCATTTACTTAATCCCAAGGGGATCTGTTCTGTGCCCCAGTTGAAATGGGGATACGGTTCTTCTGGGTAAACTAGAATCAAGATGGAGAAAGGGCCTAGAGAAAAGAAAAGAAAAAAAAAAAAGAAAAAGGAGTACCCTCTCTTCCTATTTTTGAAAACCCACAAATTATGATTTGATATTATTGACTACATTTTTCCCTCAAGATACTTAGGCAAATATTAACTTAATTTGATCCTGGGGCCTTTTTCCTAATAGCCCATATATAACCTCATAGGATGTGTCCATTCGGTCATGACAGAAAGAGTGGCACCTGGCCAGCCATCTGTGGGGACCACCTTTTCCCAGCTGTGTCCCTGGAGCAGCGTCTGAGGTCACCTCCCTCAAACCTCTCGGCCCTGCACCTCCACAGCCATGCACCTGGCTTCCTAGTGCCCCCCGGTCCCAGAAGACCCAAAGGCAAACTGAGTCGTCACATAACTCCTGGTTGCCGGCGCCCCTTCCTAGAGCTCAGCAGGGAGGGATACGGCAGGGGTCCCCAACCCCGTTAGGAACTGGGCCGCCCAGCAGGTGAGCGAGTGACGCTTCATCTGTCGCTCCCCATCACTTGCATTACCACCTGAAGCATCCCCCAGCCCCCGTCTGTGGAAAAACTGTCTTCCACGAAACCGGTCCCTGGTGCCAAAAAGGTTGGGGACCGCTGGGACACAGGACTCCTCGACTCCACTACAGGGCCCAAAGGGAAACATGAAGGATATCAGCATCATGGAAACACTATTTTCCAATATTGTATCGGCACTCATTTCAAATAATGTTTTAGTTCCTCAGTTCTGGCCAGTTAAAAGGGGAAAGAAAACATCCTACAAAGCTGCAAGGTAGTGATATCTGGAATCAAAATCACACGAGCTAGATTTTTATCAATACCACCCCTAGCTCTTTGCGCCTGTGTGAGGAGGACGGGCCTTACAATACATTTCCCGTTACTTCTACTTTCATACTCTTTCTATTCGAGGTTCAGAGAGAACCGTGTGGGCTCTGATGCTGTATTGCCCCGTTGAATCTTCCCCATGAGGCCAGTGTCCTACAGATCAGTCCCAAGTCAATCCCTTTATGCCTTCTGGTATTTCTCAGTAGTGTTTCCTTTATTCACTCTAAGTAAGCTGCACAACTACAGGGTTTTATATCTGAATATAATGATGCAAGATCATTGTATTATTATATATATTACATATTATAGCAAATCAAGATCTGAGAGAATTATGCATAGCAGAGCTACCCTGCTACACAGAAGTTCCTGCAAAGACGGCTGAGAGGCGAAAGGCAGATATTGAATTCCATTTTCCCAATTATTCTCATTGTAAAACGGGAGAACTACCTTTGGGAATGAAGGAAGCCCTCTAAGCCGGGGGCGGGTTAAGCATCCTCAAGAAAGAAGAGGGAATGAGAGAACTGTGTCCTTTTCCACTGCCTCTGGGTTTCACACAATAGAAGTAATACTCAGTTTAAGTGATTAATTTTGTTTGCATTTTATTCTAAGTATGGATCACATAGAAAATGGGCCTAATATTAATAGGAATGAATTATTGACATTTTCTGCATGCGACCTGGTTCTTCGAGGGACAGCATTCCTCAGAGAAAGAAGAAGAGCCGTGTGGTTCTGTTTTTAGAGGCACATCCTTGTTCATACATCCTACATTCCTGAGTGTCCCATGACAGTCTGTGTCTGCAGCGTGAGCTGGTTGGCTGTATTTTTGGTATAGGCTGGTCAATTCACATCCACCAGGAAAGTAGTTCAGCCAACTCATGAAGTCGATTAATTTTTTTAATTGGACTGATCAACAGTTTCTAGATTGTGTGGACGGATACAGGCCTAGAGATGGGTTATGACTACCCATCAATCACACAATACTTCTGCTTTCACACAGCTGGTCATACAATGAGCACCTGATTGCATTTGGGTGTTAAGAAAGCAGCATTGTGGTGTGAGCGGGGTTCTAGCCATTGCAATAACAAAAATGCAGCAACAGGAGCACAAGTCTTCAGAATTAGTCTGTCACGTGTCTTGTCTTAATGATATTGGCCATTGCACACGAGTTAGAAAGCAAAGGCCTTTCAGGTCCAACATGCAGTACTTTTCCTATTATTTCTTTATGACCAATTGGGACTTTTCCCTGCCCCCCAAAAAATATTTTAAAAATCTTTCTTGACTGTGATTCAGAACCTGGAAGATACCAAATAATCATAACTCACTCCTAGGCTAGAGTGCCTAAAAAAATCCACCAACACAGGACCTAGCCAGGCCGCAAGTTGAGCTGAATGGTGCAGCTGTGTCCCATCCATCCCGGTTCCCTGGGACCCACCTCAACGTGCTCTCAACTACCTGCTGCTTCCTCTCCAGCAGCCTGGAAAAGGAGCTCAGACACAGCAGATTGTTCCTTACTGTGACCTCCTGCCTTCAGAAAGGTGGCGGACGGGGGACGTAAGAGGTACAGCCTAAGATGTGGAATCTTACAAAGGTCTAAAGAGGCAACTTTTCCTGTGAAAAATACTTTCAACGGGAAAAATAACTCCAAAGTGGTATTTTACAGATGTCAATTTCAGAAATCCCCATCCAGAGAATGAGGTGTAATTCTAGTTGGCAAAAATTTGACCTAAGTCTACTTGCCTCCGACTCAAGCCTGACTCTCTCTCCCAAAGCAAAATCTGCTTTTGCTTTGGGAGAAAATTAGCAAAATGGAGTCTAGGAGAAGCCCATGGTGTCTCTAAAGCGACTGCTCACTGCCGTGCACGGCACCGTCCTGGGGCTGGGAGGGGTCAAGGGTGAACAGGAAACACTTGTCAAAGAGTTTGTCACCACATGGGATGGAAATAAGGAGGGCTGGGGGGCTGCTGTCTGCCCAAGAGCCCTTGGAAACTCTGCCTGAGAGTCAGAAGGGCTCTGAGTGTGCCCCTGTCCAGCTTGAACCTGGAATCTACACTTTTTTTTTTTTTCTGATGGGAAATGTTTGCTTGTTGGCTTGTTTCTACCTCACCTCTAGAATTCCCATGGCCCATTACTTCCAGGAAGAAGTACACAAAGGTCACATAAATGTTTTATGAGCTGGATTCACCCAGCCACTGCTTCCTCAGTGCTCCGGCAATGAAAGGATGACTGTATACAGGAATGGCAGGGACTTTTGACAAAAAAGGAACACGGGAGTGACTCCTGGGCCCTAAAGACCACACCGAGCAGGTATTGTTTAATTAAGAAATGAGCTGTGGTTGAGTAATATTCCATTGTATATATGTGCCACCAGTAAAGATGTTTAAAAAAATTAAAGTTAAAAAAAAGAGAGAAATGAGCTGTGTTTTGGTACCATTCACGTTATACTTGAAAGCAAGCCATCTGCCTATATTCAAATACATTTAACCCCTACGTTGAACAGACATGATTTATAGAAACTACAGAAGAAAAACAATACTCCTCATAGTAGAAAAGCAACCTATGTGTTTTAAAATCTTTATTTCTGAGTAACTGATACGCAAGTCACTTGGAACCGAAAGGAGGACCTAAACGAGGGTGTTAAAACCTCCACCTTTTGCCCTGGGTGGCGCCCCTGCTGGAATCCTCAGCTCAGAGAGACCTCCATCCACACGTGAGCCCATCGCTTCAAGGAGGGGAGCGCCCGTGAGCTCAGATCGATACGGTGAAGTATGCAGATGGATCTCGTCCCGGACTGAGCACGTGAAAAAGCTCCTCTCCGTGACCTCTGCCCAGTGGCACAAACCAGACTCCACCACAAACCACATTCTTCGGTGTGGCCCTTCCGTCTTTGCTTGCTTTAATCAAGCACACTGCAGGCAGACCTCAAAGATGACTATGAGAAATGACAGTGCATCTTCTCTACAGACTAGGTCTTGAAGGATTTGTACATTCTGTCTGAAATTATGGGCAAGACAGTGTAAGTGCCTGCTTTGAAAGCATATTCTCTTAAGAAGCACCCTTTTCCTTTCTTCTTCTTTTTTTTTAAAACTGAAGGTGCTGGATGTCTCTCTAAGCAGGAAGCCTCATAACAGCTTCACTTCATCCCCCCTTAAGAGCTCGGGAGATGTAGCTGTGCTCACCCCCTGTGCTTCTCAAACTTCAAGGCACCTTCAGTTAACTAGGATCTTGTTAAAATGCAGGTTCTGATTCAGCAGATTCTGGGACTGGGGTCCTGCACATCTAACGAGCTGACCAGTGAGGCCGGCACTGATGGAATCACCACCCCTTGAATAAAAAGTTCTAGAAAATTCCAGCAAAAAGATGGGTATCTCCCCTCCACATGTGCATGTGTGTGCACACACGGCCTCACACATACACTCACACACCATCGTTTTGGGCACAGGAATATGGTACGAGAAAATACACAGAGATGGTAAAGGGTGAGAGCTTGGGAATCGGACAGGCCTGATGCAAAGCCAGACTCCACCCGTGTGTGACAAGAAGAGGGTGACCTTGGGCAAAGGACTTAACTTCTTGAGCCTTACTTTAGTCCAGCTTCCATCAAATTCTTTTTTTTTTTAATTTTATTGGATTATAGTTGATTTATAATGTTGTGTTAGTGATTCAGCAAAGTGATTCAGTTATACATATGCATATATTTATTCTTTTTCAGATTCTTTTCTCATGTAGGTTATCACAGAATTTGGAGTAGAGTTCCCTGTGCTCTACAGCAGGTCCTTGTTGGTTATCTATTTGATGTATAGTAGTGTGTGGATTTAATCCCAACTCCTGATTTATCCTCCCGCCCCAGCTCCCATCAAATTCTAATTAACACTGACATCCTGAATTTGGGAGGAGAGTTCACTGAGCTAGCGCATGCATGGAACTTGGGCAAGGCTTGGGCTCAGTAAATACTTGCCCTGTCTAGAGGACACCACTGTGCTTCTACAAAAGTCTGGCTCAGTCCATCACCCTCAGCTCAACGGTTACTACCAACCAAGAGTTCAACCCAAACAAAAACCAAAGCAACAACTCCAGGCTTTTGTTGGGACGTGGTCCCTCCAGTAACTTCCTTCCCTGTCCCGGGGGCTGACCAGACAGAAACTGTAGCTGCTGCACGAACCCAGAGGATCTTGACCGCAGAAGGACGAGGGCCATGGTACCCAGTTGTCCCTTTACCGGCCACTCCCAGTCATCAAGGCGCAGGCGGCACTGAGGTGAGTGAGGGCGTGTGCGCTGGGGAGGGGCCAGGGCTGGCCAAGGCAGGGGAAACCATGACCTCCACACACATCCGTCTGCCCCCATGGTTGCTCTGGCCTTGCTGGCATCCCTGCCCTGGCCCCGGAGAGCGACTTCTCGACCACCGACAGCCAGAAGGGCTTTGTTCCCCTGGGTGTCTCCACTGACTTGCTGATGTGAAAATTCTGGTTTGGGAACTGCATTCAGCTGACATCAAGCTTTAATCCCTATGAGAGAGTAAATACCCACAGGAGTGATATTTAAACCACTGGTTTTACAAGTGCGGTCAGAGGGTCTAAGAGGTGAAAACCGTCTTCCCATTTGTGCTCAGATGCTATTTGCCCTTTGACCCTCTGCCTCTCAGGACAGTGCAGAGGCCCCAGGATGAAATGACGTCACTCTTGTGGCAGATGGAATGTGTGCTGGTGAATTCTTGTGCTTTAACCATTTCTCAGTTTTAACTCCTAAGACATTAATAGAGTTAAAACTCACATGAACTAAAGGTCTTGGGGTCCTCAGTCATTTTCAAGAGTGCAAAGGGTCTTGCAATTGAAAAGTCTGAGACCGCTGCTTTAAATCAGTATCAATCATTTTCATATTAACACGGGTGAGTTTCTGACAAGTTAACAATCCTGTGCAGTGAGTTCAAAACCCTGCTAGGGTTTGTGGGAAGATCCTCAACAGTGACAAAGAAGGGGTGGGGATGAATTGGAGAGAGAGACATAACTAAATACCACTGGGGGAAAGAGGGTAAGATGATCTACGTATGTCCCAGATTTTGTCAGACAGCCCCAATTCCAGAGAGTTCCGTGACTACATTTACACCTGTCACATCAATGGCTTTGAGTTTGGTGGTGGTGTTGGTGGTGGAATATATGGACATATTAGCTAAAAAATTACAAGCGAAATACTATAGTCATATAGGAAGGAGGGAAATTAATTCCAGGTCAGGCCACTGAGGAAGGTTCCTGGAATTGGGGTTTAGCTCAGCCGCGTCGGATAAATGCTGTGAAGGGGTCTCGCTGTGAGCCACGCATAGCGGTGGGAAGGCTGCAGAGGTGGGAAAGTGTGAGGACTTGGGTGTGTCTAGACTGGGGAGGGAGATGGAAAGGTGGAGATGCGGACATGCCTGCTGAGGGGTTGTTAACTTTTTCTGCACATGGCAGCGCACAGCTGAGAGCCGTGTGATGAAATCAGAAAACCCAGGATAACAGCTGGAAGGAATGTGCTGAGAGTCAGGGAAGGAAAAATTGGGGGCGACTGCAGGAGACCTCTGAGTGGTGACATTGGTGACTGAGCGTCTGTGTTCTGCAGGCAGCGCACACGCTCCTGCGGAGTCTGGAAGAGAAGGTTTATGGGCGGTATCACCAAGAACGTGTAGTGTGAGAAGGGAAGGGACCAACAACAGATCTCAGAGGAAAATATTGTTTTGGGGTTGGGTAGAGAGAGCGGAGCCAGGGAGGGAATAATCAAGAGTTGGTGCCCGGGAACCTCAGGGATGCAAAACGGAGAGCAGACGAGGCCGGAGAAGATGTGGTCAAGGTCACCGGGAATGTCTGAGATTCGTGAGCCGTTTCCACTGAGAAGTGTGGGTACAGCCCCCGTGCTGGTCCAGCTCCAGACCTCCCGGCTGTGGAGACACCAGGAGCAGAGCCGAGGGCGCAGGTACCGTGATGGGAAAAGGCAGGATGACGACAGACAGGAGGCCAGATCAGGGAGGTGGGCTTTGTTTTTTTAGGAGTGGAGACTTGCACATCCCTGTGGAGTGAGGGGACCCAGTGGAGGCGGAAGACTGAAAAGAGCTGACATGGAATGAAAAATCTGACAGAAGATGTTCTCTCAGAAAGTGGGATGAAGAGAACAGTGGGAAAGTGAGAAGAGAAGGGACCCTCAGACTTCACAACAGGAAGAGGGGACACGGAGCTGAAAGCACACACATGAGCCTTCCTGGAGGAGAGGTTTTGAGAGAGAGAGAGAGAGAGAGAGAGAGAGAGAGAGAGAGAGAGAGAGAGTGCGTGTGTGTGTGTGTGTGTGTGTGTGTGTGTGTGTGTGTGTGTTGATGGGTTGATGGGCGGGCGTGTGCATTTGTGGAGTATACCTGTGGCTAAAACACGGCAGGTAGGTCAGAGCTAAAAGAAATCACCTGAACAAAGCCCCCAGCTTCTTCAGAAACTACAATTTGCCTGCCCTTTGCTTCTTTGTCCCAGTTTTAACCCAGGTCAGGGTTGTAGAGAAAAAAAGGGACTCCCATGTGTTGAGATTTTCCTCTCCTCGGGGGACCTCTATTATTGCACTCATCATATTGTAATGCAATTATCTGAGGGTTGTTTTTTTTTTTTAATTTCTAAAAAAGTTTCCGGAACTCATTCTCTCCCTACCCTCATACCTTTCCATTAATAATAGACATAATTATTTGGCATAAATAAGCCTGTCTGACATACTAATAAAAGGAAGCACAAAGTCACTTAGCAACAGTGAGTGAATCATATTTGACTCTTGTAGTTCTTTTCCTTCCCTTCAGCCTGAGTGCACCCAGCATTTGTCTCCTGACCACGGAGTTCGATAAACTGATGGTCTCACAGCCATCCTCCCCTCCCTCCATCCTTCAGTGGGGACGAGGGACTGAGCAGTTCTTACATCAGACCCAAGAGAAACGGGAGAGAGTGATACAGACTTCAGAGAATTGTCTCGTAAAATTCTGCTTAACTACACAGCAGATACCAAATGCATACAAATAACACATCTGCTGGTTTGAACAATAAACTGTGTTGGTCTTTACCGGGTATCTCTCTACTTTAGAATTTCAGAAATTTAATTCTTGTTGAGGAACAGTGTTCTAGCCTCTCCCCCCAGCCCCCAAGCAGCACTGGTGCTCTCATATTTTACACACACGAGCCCTCCTCTTTGAAGATGGAGACCATTTCATCTCTGTGCATCCAGATTCTCGCACAGTGCACTCTGCAAATATTATTTTATTTCATTTAAAAATACCACATCAGTAGTACATGATCCCTATTATATAGACAAGGACGCTAAAGTTAAGTCCCTTTCCTAAGAGCATATGACCAGAAAGTGGCAGAGCTAGGGATCCGAGGCAAGTCTGACTCCAAAGCCCATGTAATCTCCACATCAGGAAGCCTCTGTTGTGATCAGAGGGAAGTAACGAGTTACCCAGCGCCCTGCACCAAGCCCAGGATTTGTATCAAATACAGCACCAGACCATCCAGCATCAATTAAGGAAAGAAGAAATTGACATTTCCTGATCATAGACTACCAGGAACTTGATTTGTGTGAAGTCCTGTAATCCTCCATTACGCCTGTGAAAGAAGTAACCTTGTGTTCTGCAGACGGGAGCCTGACTCTTACACAACATAGGTAGAGACCCACGACTGGGAGAGGGGACACGTCCAGCTCTGACCACTACCCTCTCCATTCCCAAGAGATGCAGATCTGGGGTAACTCATGCTGGAGCCTCCTTGGGGCAGAGCCCGGATGTTTCTGCTGCCCGTGACCTTCAGGTCATTTGACCTGTTACAAAACTGCTTACAATATGGCCCGATGACAGAATTCTTAGTACATCGTTACCAAACCGAACTTGGGTCCGCTTGCCAACCATGCAGCAAAGCCAATCTACTGACATCAGGTTGTGGTAAAGGAAAGTACAGCATTTATTGCAAGGTGCCAAGTAAAGAGAATGGGCATCTCGTGCTCAAAAGACCTGAAGAACTCCCGAACGGCTTTCAGGGAACAATTTTTAAAGGTAACATTTAGGGTGAGGGCTGCAGGCTGTGCGTCTTTCTTCTGATTGGTTGGTGCTGAGGTAACGGGGTGATGTTTGGGGAATTTTAATCATACTCTGTTTTATTGCTGAACTATTTTGTTTCCTGACTGCTTTTCCTTTGTTTCTGCATCTCCTGACTTCCCTAATCAGTAACTGCTTGAGTCTGCTCTTTGGAACTCAGGAAAGGCCCAGGAGGCTACAGCCTTTTTTCTACAAACATGAAACGGGGGACGCAGAGGAACTTTTGTACCCAGGAGGGCCCCAAAGGCTCCTGCTCGGTTTCAATATTAGATTTTAGCACTGTTCAACCCAACTTTATTTTGTAGCTAGAAAACCTGCTTCTCTTTTGGTAAGTATGTTTGCTTTCCTGTTACATTTTGTACTTATGGGTAGAGTACACTTTGGTACTGCATTTTGTGATGCCAAAAATGTTTATTGTGCTTATATTATCAAATCGATGAATTAGAGAAGGTACTCCAAAAGGATTAATGCAATTTTAATGAAACTGCGTAACTCATTATTCTCTAAGAATAATGGCAGCTCTGTGGAGGTTACAAATGAAAGTCTACAAATGGGTATCATTTAGCTGTCACATGGAAAAAAAATTTCTAGAGATTCCATCAGGCTTTAAAATCATTGTTTATTTGTATGATTTCCACCCTTCTCTGACTAGTTCACCTAAAAAAGTTACTTTTAATTTATGAAAAAAAAAGTATTATTCTCCTTAACCATTACTGTTCCTTTTTACCTTGACTCTGAGCTTCAGAAAGGAACACTAACTATTAAAATAAACTTTGGGACTTCCCTGGTGGTCCAGGGAAGTTCAGGGTTAAGGCATTGCGCTTCCACTGCAGCGGGTGCGGGTTCGATCCCTGGTGGGGAGCTAAGATCCCGCATGTTGCACTGTGCGGCCAAAAAAAAAAAAAAAAATCTTTGAACATATCCAGGGAATGTACTTGAACTCATACTATACATTGGGTGGGAGAACTGGGGAGTCTCTTGGAGGCTTAAACAGAGGAGGAGCAGAAACATTCCATGATTTGTAGCTTTAATCCTTGATTAGGCTAGTTTGATAAATTTGAAATGCTTTTATTGTCAGTGTAATTATTCAAAAAAAATTTCATAACCACTAAAATACATATAAAATATATTCCTCAAAAGGAGGGATGTTGAATCTCTAAGTCCTAAAATGTAAGTGGCACACAACTGACCTTTGATAAGTATTTACTGAATAAAAGAAGGAATCTTAAAATTATCTGACCAATGCTATGGTAGCTCAGCTGTACATTTGTGACTTCAGCTGTGTAAGTGTAAGGAAATCGGGATTCATGTTGCTTCGGTAGCTGCTTGAGGTTACACACAGGATCCAGTCTTTCATTCTCCAGGGACTATTAAGAGGCTGTACCGGAATCCACAGAATCCATAAAAATTGGTATCATCTCGCCGTTTAAATTGATTTAAAAACCAGGTATGCTCACATATTTAAATTTTAAATTACTTCTAAAGTTGATAAGAAAATTTAAAGGACACCTCAAATGAGATTTGCATTGAGAATAATTTGGATAACAAAAGAGAATATTTGTTACTCAAGAAGAGGCAGCTGGAATTAATGCCTTAGGATGAAATGAATTGATTTGATTTCAGAAATACAGTGAGTTGAACTACGGTATACGTTTCTTTAAAAATTCCTTCTTACTCTGCCCTACCCTATTAGTAGGTAAATCTAAATGGTTTATGAAACATCAAAATATAATGACAATAAGGTGACAATACTGTTTCATGTTGTTGATAGTCTGATATCTGTAACCCACTGTCTTGTTTAAAGTTACCACTAGAAATCTAAGTTCTGAAAAACATCTTAACTGGTAGAAAAATTGTGACTTTTTACCTTTAAATGAAAATAAATGCTATTCGAAAAATCAGAATTTCTAGACTGGGGACTTCCCTGGTGGTCCAGTGGTAAAGAATCCGCCTTCCAATGCGAGGGATGCGGGTTCGATCCCTGGTCTCGATTCCTGGTCGATTGGGGAACTAAGATCCCACATGCCGCGGGGCAACTAAGCCTGTGCGCCACAACTATGGAGCTCGTGCGCCTCAACTAGAGAGAGAAAACCCGCACACCAAAACTAAGACCCGATGCAGCCCAAAATGAATAAAATAAAATAAATAAATAATAAATAAATCTTAAAAAAAAAAAAAGGAATTTCTAGACTGAAAAACTTAAGAGACATTTGGTCTGAGTTTAGTTTCTTAGAGCTTATGTTAGAAGGGCCATCCTAATTCCAGAAAAAAATATAAATTATTTTCAGGTAGCTTGCATACATGTTTAGATGAAAAACTGATTAATAAATGTAAAAGCTTTGTAGATTCACAGCAAGTGTTTTGGGGGTCTATGTTGAAAAGCTGACAACTAATTATAAAAACCTGACTGGACTAATCAATTATTCAGATCAACATTAGGTGCCTATTATAGACATAAACATGGGAATTATATCTCCCTTAAGTAATGTACTAAAATCAGGAGTCTAAAACATTCTAATATGAAATGTGAAGGTATAAGCAGTCTAATTATTAAAAGTCCTTCCAAATAATGAGTTGACTTTTATGTGAACATTAGACACATAAAAGACATTTTTTTGTTTCAGTTTGATTCCTGAGTTTGTAATTAGCTTTATATTTTTACAATGACAAATGTCAGTCAAATAATTAACTAATACAAAGTACCCTGGTGCAAGACATCTAATGTGATGGTCTCATAACAACCACAAAAAATCATTTTTTGTTCTTCAAGGAAATTTTAGAATTGTATACATGAATATGATTATGATTTCTAGAATGTAAACATACTGATCTTTTAAAAAGTGCATCTGTGATATCCAGGTCTTTTTTCAGCATCTTTCCCCTAATTCAGAGATATCCTTAGACTAATGATAACAAAAATGCCCTCCTACAAACGAGCTTTCGGGGAGCAGTTGCCTGTCAAATATATACTGTTCCTTCCCTCCAATGAGAACTCTCTCTCTGTGGCATTGAGGAAAAAAGCAAGCTCTTAAACAGATTCAAACCAGAGGAAAACCAGAAACAGAAGCAACCAGACACCTGCTGACAAACAGTGACAAATCCCACTGACACCGCAGTGACCCCCAGTTAGTCAAGATTTAATTAAGGGCATAATTAAGTCAGTGGAACAGAACACTAATGAGTGTTTTTTTAATACGGGTAATTATACGTAAAAATACAAAGTGTGATGGAGACTTAAATATATCATTAAAATGAACAGTATAGAATAACAAACAGAGGGCAAAGTGTGCATCTTCTATTGCTGTGGAAAAAAAAGAAAAAAGTTGAATCTGTCTCAGGCTGAGTAATACTCTAGCAAGTTTATGTTGGCTTCATGCTGGGAACATTTGTTATTCTAATTTTGCAACAATAAGCAACTATGGGTATTGAGATCCTGTTTTCAATGCAGATTCCATTGGCTTTGAAGCCTTTCTGTGCTTAGCATTTTGTCCAACTGCAAATGAGCAATTAAGAGACTGCAAGTGTTTGGCTTCCTCTGGCTGGCCTTCTGGAAGAGTCCATCTGAGCGGGAGACCTGACAGATGCAGAAGACTGGGGCTCCTCACTAATTCAGAGTGAGCCCCCATTATGTGAGAGCCTGCGATTTGATCGTTGCTTTAGGCACGGCCATCACCCACAGGATGATGGTCTACTGATGGGGAAATACTGAGGAGGAAGGGTGAATAGGGCTGAAATAAAGTTGGTAACTCTTCCAACGTGAAAATGAGGCGTTTAGGTCACAAGCAAAAAAATCTAAAACCACATTACACTCTGTGACTGAAAAGCATCCTGGTGTGGTTTGGGACATGCCCTTCCACTGGGATTCTTTTATCTACGGTGTTCCCCGACTGGGGGCCTCATTCTATCCAAGCAACAAGTGGAAAAGCAGATTCCACTCACCATCCAACTGTCTCTTTACTTAGTGATTCTGAAAGCTTTCCTTTAAAAAATTCAGGCCATCTTCTTCCTGCAGGTACTAAACAGGTCCCCCAGTCTGGTCTAACCTGCGCTTTTGCAATATTCCAGAGGAAAAGAAATGAACATCTCTATAAGCCTATTATTAGCAGGGCCAGTGGTCAGTGCATCTTTCTACTGAGAGCTGGGCTTGATGTTGCCTGAATAAGGATTGGGACAAGGGTGCCTTGTAAAGTATGTGTGAATTATTTATAATGTGTGGCACAGCTGCGTCTCTCATTCAAAAATTAAATTCCTATTGGTACTTATATATTATCAGACTGTTTGCCCAATATTAACTTCTTATAAATCCCCATGTATCTATGATGATAATGAATTTGCCTTTGACAAAGCTATTCAGTGTAATAAAAATGTCCACAAACAGAACTTTAACACTTCATACAGTGGTGTGAGTATTCACCAAACACAAGGGCAGTGGAACACAAAAGAACTGGAAAGAAAACTTACCTTGTGTTTAGATAGTGAGTTTACAGAACTCATTTCTCCTGAATGCTTGCCATAAAAATAAGCATTATCTCTCTGACAAGGCTAGTATAACAGTTATCAGGAATTACAAAGTCAAAGATTTTATATATACACACACCCCCAACCAGAGTTAATAATTAATTTCAGAAGACTTATAAGTTAAGGCATATTAGAATTCCTAATATTTTAGTGATCATTAAATCTATGAACACTAGGAGGCAGAGATAAGTGACTTCTGCAGCTTTAGAATCTGTAGTACAACTTCTGAGAGGCCACACAAGGTTCATGCAAGACACTGGTTCCATTAATCTGGTGTCCAGTTCAATCCACTTGTACCATGTGAGCCATCAGACATATTTTTTGGTGGCGTCGACCAGTGGTTCTCGTTAGGCAAATCCATCATCGGTCTGTGTGTAAAGCATCTTTTTGCAAAGGTCTTGTTCTCTCCCTTCCCCAAATCACCTCAAACTTTCTGAACACAATAATAAAATAGACTAAGCCCTTTATTAAAAGCTTAGGGGGAGTGCAAAACAGAAAGTCCAAAGTTGTTTGGTGGCATCTGTCTTTTCATGCGAGCAACTTTTGAAACCCTAATGACCGAATATCCCCCTGGGTCCACCTTACACGACCCACACACACGTCTGATACCCACCATCCTTTCCGCGCTCATTTTTTTGGGCAAGGCCACCCTTATCAAGTACTGTATGAATGAACAGAAGTCTCTTTCATCCCCCACTTGCCTCATGGTTCAAAAGGAACTACTAAAATAGCAACAGAAATCCAGCCGCAGCCTGGTAGGCGGCTTGCACACGTCCCATTCTTGTTCCTCAGGCCCGTGAGAGGTTGGAGAGCTCAGCAAAATTTTTATGTACGGGAGCAGGCCCAAGGAAAACTCACACGCCATAACCAATTGCGGACAGGGGGTCATCTATCAGCAGACAAATGCAGGAACTCCAGAATGTCTCTCCCCAAATGAAATAATATATCTTTGAAAGCCAATGCCCGTTTTAGGCCCGAGGCCCATATATCAAGCCTGAGCGGCTTGTGGAATCGCTCCAAGGCCATTAACCTTCCACCTGTTTCCCCTTGTCCTTCAGGATGAGACCCTGCCCTTGATTTTACTCCCTTCCCCTGTTCATCTTCCGACAGAGTGTAAATGTAAAGCAGCAGGCCTGTGAAATAATTCAAAGGCAATGGAGCAGGGGCATGGTTACAAATCTCTGCCACTGGCACTGTGACTTATGCAGGCAGTTTGTCACACATGAGCCAGGTGACCTCTGTGACATAACAGAGAAAAATATCGCCGGAGATCAAAGATGGGATTCGAGCGCTCTAAGGAACTCTGCTCCACAAAGCGAGAGGGTTTTCTGGTACCCAAGGATGTCCCTAATACCAATACCATTTGTTCTAGTGAAATAGGAAAGGTAAGGCCGGGGCGCCCTCATTGAAATCATTTCTGTCAAGTGGTATTGGGGCCCCCCTGTAACATCAGGATTAGATTTCTGTTTTCTGGAGAGTGCCTCTGACTTGCTGTGAATGCCAAAAGTAGGCAACATGAATCTATCAATTTGACCTTAATACAGAGAAGTTAATAGAATTCGAAAAATGTAAAAGTGTGCACATGAAGAATGTGTCCACTTAAGAACTTAAAAGCTACAGTTATGATGGTAAAAACAAAGTTTTACTGAAAATTATAAATTTGCTGGATGAAAGAAATGGGTTAGTAAATTTTTTAAGACTCACACTACTCATTAAAAGGAATTGTACACGTTATGTATGTATCATGTGTAAAAAAAAAAATGATAGTATCAAATGAGATCACCTACATGAAAGTACTTTTTAAAGTGCAGGGAATTCCCTGGCAGTCCAGTGGTTAGGACTCCAACCTTTTACTGCTGAGAGCATAGGTTCAATCCCTGGCCAGGGAACTAAGATCCCACAAGCCACACAGCGTGACCAAAAATAAAAAATAAATTAAAAAAATAAAAAAGTCCAAACCTTTCTCCAAATGACATTAGAATTTAGGAAAATGTCGAATTACCCTTAGGTGGCTTAAAAACACAGAGATGTTTGCTGGAAGGAAATTAGCAGTTTAGATATTCTTAAAACTGAATTAGAATTAATTCCTACTTAGTATTTATCACTTGAATTATGATTTTCTCCAGTCACTTTGTGCATTTGAATATTCTGTGTTGGGTACAGAAAATGAACAAGGCTGGAAACAGTCCTCCCTAGGCCGGCCCCTTGTCTCTTTGGTAGGAGCATTTAATTTTGAATTTTTCATAAATTAAAAACAACAACAACAGTCTTGATTCACTGATTGGGAGGTGCAAGCAGAGCTCGGTTCATTCATTTCCTGCTCTAAAGCAAGGCCTCAGCTGGGAGGTATGACACCCTTTGTCACCCCCTCCTCTAGTTGTGTACACACAGGATCTCTTCCAAGTGTCATACGTATTGGTCTTTAGTTGGCCAAGTAACGTGACTTTCCATTCTTCAAGCAGGTTGACACCAATGTCAAATGTCTATCTACCATGTGGAAACGTTAGAAAATAAAAATAATTAACTTAAAGAAATGATTAGAAAGTTCTGCTGCTGAAGTCTTGAGCCATTTTTAAATGCCTGCCTTAATTTTCACAGAAACACGAAGCTACCCAGACACAGGGTTCTTAATCAGGGGCTGCCCCTGGGCTCCAGGGGGGTCTATGAAGCCCCAGGATGGCGTGCAAACTCCTGTTTATGCATTTTTCTGGGAAGAGTCATAATAACTTTCATCAGATACTCAAAGGTGTCTGTGATCCAAAGAAGGTGAACAGCGATTGACAGAAACTAGAATTCGAAGCCCCGAAGTTTTTACCACCAAACTAGAATCCAGAACTGTGAGAACTTGAAAGGTCCCTAAAGGTCACCCAGCCTGACCTGTCATCTTGCAGATGAGGCAAAATAGGCTGATAAAGGCAGCCACATGGCCATGATTTTATAATAAAATGCTAGTTAGTGAAATGAGACCTCCGGACTCTTGATTCCTAACCTAGGACTCCTCCCTTACATGTGATCCCAATCTTTCCACTGACTGTTGTTTAAAAGTCAGATTTTGTGTCATGTCCCTTAAAATAATTTCTCTGTGATACAGAAACCTAATTCTAAGAGATACCTACGTATTTTAAAAAGCATAGAACATTTTATAATTACGGCCTTAGGCATCTGCTGTTATGAATAAACATTAAAAGACTTTCCTCTGCGGATTAGAGTTTGTTTTGACAAAAACGGCAGTAGAATGATGGATACGATGCCTTGAATTCTTGTTAGGTTTCCTTCCTGAAATAGATGGTGTGTGTGTGTGTGTGTGTGTGTGTGCGCGCGCGTGTGTCGTAGGACAGGGTGCGCCTAAGTTTTAAGTAGCTTTGTTGTACCTATTTCATTGTAAGCACAGTTTAAGCTTCTCTAAAAATTAATATTTAATTTGCACAGATAAATCCGTTGTCTCTTACGGTAAGCGTGGATGCGCCTTTGGAATATTCATGAAAATTTCAAATCAAGATCATGTAACGCTACCTATTACCAATAAATATGTTTCTACTTAATGTTTATTTTGAATTCTCTCTGCTTCCAAATTATGAACAAAAGTACAAAGCAAGGCATGCCATTCAATTACCTGAATCCTCTGACTAAAGTAAGGCATTGAATACTTCCAGTAAACCACCTAAAATAGTTGCTCCTTTTAGAAGGAAATGCTGGACCCCCAAAATGGAAAAGATCTGCTAATAATAAGCTATCCTAAATTTTTTAATCCAGTAATGGTCTATGATTTTAAAACAAATAAAATATGGTTAGCCTGCAGCCAAAAAAGAAAAAAAAAAAAGAAAAAAAAATTCCTGGGCATGAATCACTGCTTACATTCTTTTCCATCCACAAACAATTTCGTTTGGGAAAGTTGCCACGTAGTATCGACGGTGACAACAAATGGCATTGTCCCGTGAACATCTGTTTCCGACTCCTACACTGATACTGCAGGCTAAGGACTCAGGCCCTGGTTGGTGTAGTTGCCACAGAGGAACTGGAAGTCACTGGTACGTTGAGGTTTTATTATTGGAACACAGGAAAACTTTATCATCGTGCTGGGAAGTTCTGTATCTTTTGAAATATTGGAACCGGGGTTATGTTAGCACATTAAACCATGCGGAAGACTACTTCTGAAGAAAAGGGAGGAAAAACATGGTTTCTTGTCTATTATGTCCTTGGGTTGATGTTCCCACTCAATCTTCATATAACTTCCTCACCCACCCTCAACTGCAAACTATTTTGTTTGCTAAGGTTGTGATTGAGTTTAGTTTCTTGGAAAAAATTGAGAGAACCGAGAACCAAAGAAATTCTAAGCCAAATATGATAAATAAACACCATTGTTTCTTAACAAAAAAATCAAATGAAACCAGAAGAGCTTTTATATACACTTTGGTGTTTTTTTTCTAAATTCAAACTACCATGCTTACATTTTTTAGAAACCTGGCAACACAGGGCTCATAAAGGCTCCTAGAGAATCCTCACCTCAGTCCAAGCTGTTAAAAGAAGGAAGGCGAAAGAGCTTCCGGAAGAAAAGCCAGTGTGAATAGAACACAGGGAGGGGTGGACACAGGATGCAGACCTGGGGCTTGTGCCTTTGAACTTGAACCTGGGCTGTACCAGCGATGGTTTATGCTAACCTATCAATAGCCGTGCAAGGACACAGGAGAGATTTCTCCTCTGTTTTACACCTTTTCTCTGTTTCACGTCTACTTTTAAACAAAAACCATATGGGGAGTAAAAGTTATTCACAATGGTAATTCTAAATGCTAACGCATTGTCTGCTCAAATTATTTGCATACTCCAAATTAATTTGCATATTGCTGAAGCAGAGGCTTCCCTGTTTTTTCCCTGATTCACTTATATGCATGGAGGTGCTGAGGGGAAACGCAATCAATGCCTGACTTCCATGTATTTTTTAAAATGTTTCGTTCTATCTACAAAAGAGCGCATATATGTATATGTATAACTGATTCACTTTGCTGTTCAGCAGAAAGTAACACAACATTGTACATCAACTATACTCCAATAAAAATTAATTTAAAAAAATGTTTCACTCTAAAAAGACATATTGGAACGTATTCTATAAGATACTGTTTGCCCTGTTTGACACTGCACATAATAGGCACTCAAAAAATACTTGTTGAATAAATCACTAAATCAGAGTCAGCTATCCAACTGAGGATAAGAAAATAATAAATTTCTACTGGACAGAGATAAATCTAATACTTAATTTGCCTAAGAAAGATAACCTTTTTCACCAGAAGACACATAGTTTTGTGCATAAGTAATTTATGTTTTAAAAAAATAATCTACTAATACTAAATACCTCATCATCATAACTTCATATCCTGAAAATCACCACGAATATAACTGTTTTAAAAATAATTACTATCATTACCACATATGGAAAAATATAGCTGTATTTGGGGAAGTTATCTTTTCTTCTTTTGATTCTGGGCCATACTGATGAAAAACAAAAACAAAGTACTTGAGATTTGTTTTTCTGTCACTTAACTACAGTTAATCAGTTCTCAAATAATTGCACTCATCACTAGTTATGAAAAAAGAAAAAAAAAACTTAGCAGACAATGTATGATACTATTCATGCATGTGAATCCTTTGTTATAAAAAATAAGATAAAATAGAAATTTGTTGTATGTGTCATATGGGACAGTAGTAGCCTATGTTTACATTGTCTTTTATGTTTTTCAACTCACCTTTATCATGCCATTGGTTCCTCACCAGAGCCTTGTAAGATAACCAAGTACAGCCATTTTCATCCCTTTTTATAATGAGGCATCCTTCCAGATGGAGTTGATTCAGATGGCCCCATTTCTACACAGTTTTCCTGGGTGCCCTTTCCTTAGATAGAGTACAGTTCTGCCCTGTGTTCTTGCATAGGGATCATCTCTATGATACATTCTTTGTAAACTCCAGTTCTGCCCTCCCAGCCACAAATGGCCTGTGAGCAAGAACAAGGTACTTTTATTTACCTTGTAACCCCACTGCTTAGCGTTGGGCCTGGCGGCTCAATACATGTTTGCTACATTCATCAATCAGGAAACTGGCACAGGGACACATCTATAAGTGCTTTGACCCAAAGCTCACTGGTGGCTCAGGTGATGCTGAGACCTGACTCCTGGTCCAGGGCTGTCCACTCCCCCTTCCAACTTCAGCCACATCAACTAATCCTCTAGAGATATAATCTGATAATAACCAAATAAGTTAACAAAAAGGCAAGCCCTCAGTGCCGATTTTAGTAAGGAGGTCAAGATAAAATTCTTCATCACACCTTTTGTCACCCAGAGGAAATAACAGCCTGCCAACTTTACAAACATGCCAGTAAAAAGAATTTCCTTGGCAAACAGATAGCATGGAAATGTCCTCTTTAAAAATCAATTAACCCCCTAAATTCATGAGCTTGCTAGAAATATTTCCTATGCCATGGAATACAAGGCTCTCCGAGAAGCTCTTCCCCTTTCTATTTCTGGATTCTTCTTTTGTTCATCCATGCTAATAATAGTAGCAGACTTGGGGGGTTATTTATAGCAGTGTGAGTCTGTGAACACTTTATTCATTTATATTTCCTGTGTTTATTGTTACCTTACCATTTTGGTAATTAAAAGTGTCCCTCCAAGATTTTATTTAGTAACAAATCACCTGTAAATAGCATTTCTTTTAATATATGAAAGCCTATATTTAGACTCAATAAAATATTTTACTCCCATTTCCTATTAACTAAAAACAGATTTCAATGGTGGGGTGTGGAAGGGGTATACAACTGTGTGTTCTTTCCAAATTTTATATGAATTATTATTATTTGACCTTTAGATGTTTTGATTAAAAGAATCTCACCTTATGTGGCAGCTCATGTATCCTCAAATCACTCAAATTTTGTCTTTTGAATATTGAAGCAAAGTTGCTACTATAACTAACCCACAAGGAGTTTATTAATCAATGGACTATCATTTAAAAACATATCTGACTGCTATATAATATGGTTAAAAATATAATATTAAAAAATGCCTTGGGACTTCCCTGGTGGCACAGTGGTTAAGAATCCACCTGCCAATGCAGGGGACACGGGTTCGAGCCCTGGTCCGGGAAGATCCCACATGCCGTGGGGCAACTAAGCCTGTGTACCACAACTACTGACCCTGTGCTCTAGAGCCCGTGAGCCACAACTACTGAGCCCGTGAGCCACAACTGCCAAAGCCCACGCGCCTAGAGCCCGTGCTCCTCAAGGAGAGAAGCCACCACAATGAGAAGCCCACGCACCGCAATGAAGAGTAGCCCCCGCTCGCCGCAACTAGAGAAAGCCTGTGTGCAGCAACGAAGACCCAACGCAGCCAAAAAAAAAAAAGCCTCATTTTCTCCCCCCCTTGCCCCCTAAACTGCTTGCTGGAATCCAGTCTCTGTAAATGGTCCCACCTAGGGATTCCCTTTGTAGCCAATGGGTTTTCTGGTATAAGAAGTATCTAAAATCGGGAAGATCAATTTTGCCAGATTTACTTCTGCTGTTTCTTTACCTTGATTTTTAAAAAAAATTTTCATTTTATATTGGAGCATAGTTTGATTAACAATGTTGTGTTAGTTTCAGGTGTACAGCAAAGTGATTCAGTTATACATATACATGTATCTATTCTTTTTCAAATTCTTTTCCCATCTATTACCTTGATCTTTGATGAGTTAGAGCCTATCTGTTTACAAGTATTTCCTTGTGAAGACAGTCATAGCAAAGATAAATCAATTTCTCCCTCATATCTAAGACAACAGACAAACACATTCTGTCAACCTGAAGCAGCATTCCATGTCCCTGGATCCCTTCATAACACAACACAGACTGTTCTAATCACAAAATCAAATGCAAGATAGCCTGTGTACGTCTGTTTTTAAATTGATCAACTTTTAAGACCTTCAGAAAAAAATATCTGCTAAATATTATGATTGGCTCTGTCTGGGAGGAGTGAGATGCTGAGTAAGCCAGGTGTACCGGCCCCTGCGGTCTTCCTGAATATCAGCTCTGCTTTGCATCACAGCTTTAAATCCACTAGAATGGAGACAATTAAGTGGTTTTTTTAAAATTGAAAATAGTCTATTTCTCAAAAACTAAAAATAGAACTACCATATGACCCAGAATTTCCACTCCTGGATATACATCCGAAAAAAAACCCCAACTAATCCGAAAAGATACATGCACCCCAATGTTCACAGCAGCATTATTTACAATAGCCAAGCCACAAAAACAACCTAAGTGCTCATCAACAGATAATGGATAAAGAAGATGTGGTACACATATACAATGGAATATTGCTCAGCCATAAAAAAGAATGAAATTTTGCCATCTGCGGCAACATGGATGGACTTGGAAGGCATTACGCTAAGTGAGATAAGTCAGAGAAAAAAAAAACAAACACTGTATGATATCACTTATATGTGGAGTCTGAAAAATACAACAAACTAGTGAATAAAACAAAAAAGAAGCAGACTCACAGACACAGAGAACAAACTAGTGGTTACCAGTTTGATGGGGGGAGGGGCAATATAGGGGTGAGGAGGGAGGGTTATTCTGCGATTATATGAAATCATGTGTGTGAAGCTTTTGAAAACTGCAAAGCACTATAGAATTTAATGAATCTTTCATGCAATAAATAAGTGAACTAATATTACAAGAAAAAAAGAAGATAGTCTATTTAGAGAAATAATCAGCAGCTAATTAGAGGATTCAATCTCAAAAGCTCTCTTTTAATAAATTTTTTTTTTTTCTTCTCTACTCTAAAACTGATCGAACTAAGAGAGTCAGGAAAAGTGGGAGCAATTATATAAACATTTATTTACCAATTCTCAACATGAGATAATTTAACAACTGGATTTGCCCGACACTCAAATGTAACGGAACAATAGATTCCGGGCAGCTTTGCTGTTTCAAGTGCCCTTTCAATGTGTTTTTACCTAGTGTTCTATTTTGATAAAGTTAAAGCTAAACAAATACTCTTTACCTCAGAAACCTCTGTAAAGATATTACACCTTTGCAGCAAAGTGCTTTCAGATCTAAGCTAATCATTGATTTAGTGGGGTTTTTTCCTTCCTCCTGAAGTGAAGTGGGTTAGGGCTCAAAGCCGTGGAAAAACCTACTGCAAAAGCACGTGAAATACTATTTTGTGGATATAAGCACCGTGATATATCCACTATTTTATGGATATAACACTGTGAAAGTGTGTTCTGTGTGGCACATTTGATTTAGAAATCAAAGAACGTTCATCTAAATGGTTCTATACGACATGTGACTGATCTCTAATTTCTCACTAGGTAGTCATCTGGGTAAATAATTCCTAACCAAAGAAGAAAATGGCTCAAAAAAAAAAATCTCATAAAAGGACAGGAATCTGGAAAAGTGGGTAGTCTGTCCTCATTTCAAAAAATAAATTCATTTTAATAAGGACCTACTGTATAGCACAGGGAACTCTACTCAATACTCTGTAATGGCTTATATGGGAAAAGAATCTTAAAAAGAATGGATATAGGTATACGTATAACTGATTCACTTTGCTGTACAGCATAAACTAACACAACATTGTAAATCAACTATACTCCAATAAACATTTTTAAAAATAAATAAATTCATTTTCACTCTCTTGTTCCAAAGGATGTCAACGCGTTTCTCCTCCGCCCTACAAATTCTTCCAGAATTCTCTCATTTACTAACCATCACCACAACTCATGTTTATATGTCACGAGGTAGGGTATCCTGCCACGAAGCCAGAGTCAGCAACCTGAACCAGCTCTAATCCAGATTCATTGATACATTCAATTTTTAGAACAGATTTTCTATTAAACGTTATTATGCAGGAACAGTCCATGAAACCTCCTGATTGATCATTTTATTTAAAGGAGATCCTTGACTTGTAGTTTATTTAGAAATAATATATAAAAACCACAAGACACTCCAAAATATGACTTGGCTCATAGAATTTGCTAGACTGTCTTTCCTCTCTACCTTAATTACTCCTCAAAACAAAAGTCCATAGTTAGTGCACAAAGGGACCCTGTTACCCATCCGTTCAACAGATACATACTCCTTTGGTCCCCTGTACAATAAATAAATGAATTTATTTCAGTTTTATCGATGTATTCAGTTGACATATGAAATTGTAAGATATTTAAAGTGTACATTGTGATGATTTGATTATACATCTACTTTTTAAAAAAAAATTTTATTGCAGTAGAGTTGATTTACAATGCTGTATTAATTTCTGCTGTACAGCAAAGTGAATCAGTTATACGTATACACACATCCACTCTTTTTTAGGTTCTTTTCCCATATAGGTCATTACAGAGTACTGAGTAGCGTTCCCTGTGCTATACAGTAGGTCCTTATTAGTTACCTATTTTATATATAGTAGTGTGTATCTGTCAGTCCCAATGTCCCAGTTTATCCCTCCCTGCTACATTTTGAAAGGATTCCCCCCATCTAGTTAATTAACACATCCATCACCCCATTTCTTTCTTTATTTTTGTTTTGGCAAGAACATGTAAGTTCTTCTGCACAATTTATATAGTCATACCATCTCACAAATGAAAAACACTTGAGAAATTCACTTCATTTCTTTTAGCGATACTAGAAGTGAGTAAAATTCACTTTTTAAAAACCTCTCAAAACCTTTAAACTTTATTTTGAATGTTGAGCTCTCGAGACTAAACTCTTCATCAAAACGTTCTGCAAGGTCCCATTTAAAAGCCGACAAGTCCAGCTTAGAGGTAACCACTCATGGATGTGCATAGTACTGAGACCCAGTTAGAGATTCTATTTTCCAATGTTCTTCCTAACGAATCCCTTCAGAGCTCTGATCTTTTTACTCAGATGTGTAAGTCAAAGACTGGGTAAATAAAATCAAACAGGAAATGTATGATCACGTAATAGTTTACAATGTGATTCTAAGAGGAAGGAAAAAACTGAATTTTTCCAATCTGAGGACCCCCAAACCTTTATATCCTCTTTCATCATCTCACCATGGGAAACCCCTAACGTTTCTCATGAGATCACTGTGGCACCTACGTGTACACGAAGTACTACTGTTATCGGAGAGTCTGAATTCTCTATGAATCCTTCATCAAAACTGAAATAGAACTTAATGGCACTTTCTGCATAAACTGGTTGGATATGTGTATGAGACATGTCTTAGGGCAAGGAGAGTGGAGTCAGAGGAACAGGATGATGTGTCAGAGAGGCCAGTCAGTGAGCCTAGGTGAGGAGAAGGTGGACCAGCCAGAGAGCATCTAACGATGCTGTAGAGTTACGTCTTCAGTCTACAGGCAAGACTGTCTTTTGTCCCATGACCAATGAGGAATTATTTTTAGAAAGAAAACTCGGTAAAGGTGTCTGGGCTTCGTATCTGTGTTATTCAATTTGGGTGGTCCACACTTAAATCCTATTTGACCACCATGCAGATTCTTTATCCCCACCTTCCTCCTAGCCGCAGTGATAACCTATGCAAGAAATTCCTTGGCAGAAAGCAAATCAGAGGCATTTATACCGGAAATGAATGAGCTTAAGCTTCAGGAACCTTCCCATGTATAAGCGCTCTCCAGACTCTTGAGGGAATCCAAGCAATTCTATGCACAAGGACTAAAGTTTGTAAAATGTGCAAAAGAGAAGATATTTTTGTTTTTGTTTTTATCGAGTGCTTCCTAAATTGTGTAAGTTTCAGGGTCCACAAAGCTGAGGTCAGTCTGTGTTGCAAATGACCACTGACTTGGGCTAATAAGTGAGTGGGCAAGAAGTTGTTTCAACTGCAAAGATACTGGACAAAATAGTATCAGGGTTTTTTCAGTGCCTAGAAGTAAATTAAGTAAGGTACTAAGCAGCGGGAAACAAAGTCCTTTCGGAGTAGATAAAACACTCATTGCTGCTGGCAGGGTTATTGATTCTGGTATGTCTGGCATATTCATGCCCATCTATAATTTTGTAGGTAAATCCCTGGATTTGTTTTATAATCCAAACACTGCCCACTGCTCTGCGCTGAGGTGAGAGAAGCTTTGGAGAGACTACAGTTTACATTATCTCTGACTTCTACTACAGGAAAGAAAGCGAAAGTTGTTAGAAAAGCAACAAAGATAATGAAAGGATTGGAGATAAAGCTTAGAAAGAATATGTAAAATAACTAGCAATTGTCTCCTCATAAAAAGGACTGTGGAGGAAAACAAACTGAGTCCATGTCAAGGTGGTGACTCAAACTTTGGGGTCAAATTCTAGAGAATCCACATTGAAGTAAGAAAAATCCTTTTAAAGGTTTGATGGTCCAAATCTGTTTTACATTCTTGGAAGGGGGAAGTCACGTGGGATCAAGCAGTGAATGTCCTCAGCCACTAATTTCCCTGAGGTGCCACTCCCATTGAATTTGCATGCTGGTCAGTTTGTGTTGGCAGAGGGGTCCAGTCTTAACCAGACTCCTGTGTCTTGATTGCTGAAATCAGTTTGAATCCCTTAATGACAATATCTGTAGGTTTTCATGGAGCTGCAACTCAACAAGCTGTAACTCAGTAACAGGTTAGAATCAAGCCAAGGGTACCCTCCTGTTTTGACTTTATGACAGAGGGGGTGACACTTCTGCAGAAGGAAGGGTTTAAGTTGCAAATCAAAGAGCATCCTGACTGCTGCTAACTCTGAAGTACACTGCAGGGGAGTGTGGAGAATCCTGCCCTCTAAGAAGAGCTTGGATTCTTATCTGCATGGGGTGGTTTAGTTGTGTTCTCCAGAATAATCAGTGGTTCCCAAAGCAGGCATCGAAGGACCAGCCCTGGCCTCTGCGTCTGTCTGTTCCAGGAGCATTTTAGGAAGTTTGCAGGCCCTGCTCCCAGAGATGCTGGTTCCCCTTCCTTCTCAACAAATGGCTCTCAACGGCTCAAGCCAAATACCCAAGTTGTGCCTGTCTCATCTTTTTCTCCCAAAGCCCCTTTGAGCAAATTCTGTCGGCTTTACCTCAACCTGTGTCCTGAGTCCATCCGCTTCTCCCCATTCCCACCGTCATGCCCCGTTCTAAGCCGCTGGGCTTAGAATCTCCTATACTCTTTCTTGCTTCCTCCTGACCCATTTCCCTCCTACAGCCAGAGCTGACTTATGCACTTTGGCCTTCTTCATGTTTCTTGAAAATACCAAGCTGGTTTCCACCTCAGGGCTTTTGCACTTGCTGTTCCTGTGCCTGGACTGCTACATCACTAGATTTAGCAAGACTGGTTCTTTCCTGCTGTTCAGATTTCAGTTCAAGTGTCCACCCTTCACGTCTGTCTTCTCTGAAGCCCTCTAACTGCTCCCTCTCTTCCTATCTACCCTCCTCACTCATTTATTCTAACTGTTCACATTATCTTTCTTGGCAGTTTATCATCTGCTTCCCTCCCACTACAAAGTGAGTGTCAATAAAAACGGTACCCTGTTGGTCTTGTTCACAACAGCACCCTCTGGTTTAGAGTAGGGCTTGGCACTTAGCGAGTATTTAATTAACATGTATTGAATGAATAAATGAATGAATGATTCGAACAAATAATTTTAAAAGCTGGTATGTGATAGCTCTAGGTCCACTGGGCTAGATAGCACCCTCCCCCCAATAACGTGAATATAAACTGATTTGGTGCCACTAAATCAATGACTATGAAATAAACAGCAACAGATAAGTGTAAGGTTAAAAAGAAAAAGCTTTCTGGTCAAAACACATGTTATACTGAAGAAATTTTCAAATGTCACATTTGTTTAAATTAAACATGAAACAAAGACCAAGACCTCAAATATATCCATGTCACCAATTAACTGGAATTTACCTAGAAGGAAAAGGCCTATTGGAAAGAATAGCGGAAAGAACAAACTATACAGAAAAGATATCAACTATATGCCTTCTTTACAACAACAACAAAGTTTTAAGTGATATATAAAAAGAAATCATTGAAACGTATTTCAGCTAAATGCTGGGAAACGAGGGAAAACCACACCAAAGCTGAACTCAAAAAAGGAAACAGGACTTCCCTGGTGGCACAGTGGTTAAGAATCCGCCTGCCAACGCAGGGGACATGGGTTTGATCCCTGGTCCAGGAAGATCCCGCATGCCGCGGAGCAACTAAGCCCATGCGCCACAACTACTGAGCCCGTGCGCCACAACTACTGAAGCCCGCGTGCCTAGAGCCGGTGCTCCGCAAGAAGAGAAGCCACCGCAGTGAAAAGCCTGCGCACCGCAACTAGAGAAAGCCCATGCGCAGCAACGAAGACCCAACGCAGCCAAAGATAAATCAAAAAACAAAACAAAAAAGGAAACAGTAGGCATATATGTCCAACAGTCACTGTGGTACACTTCCAATCCCTCTGGGTCACCCCGTCTCAACTTGCCATGGTAGCTTCCCTTTGCCTTGAATAAAATCCTTACTTAGGAGCCCATGTGAGTGACCTTTGTCCCCCGTCCAGCCACCTCCCTACACGCTCACCTTCCCACCACAGGAATTATGCGCTGGTCCCCAAAGTACAGCGCACAGGCCTTATGTTTTTGCACCAGCTGTTCTCTGCTGGGGACGTCTCCCTGACTCCCCTCACTTCTACCTGCTCAGCTGGTTGACATCTCCTACTCATCCTCCAAGACTTCCCCCTCCCCTGCCCCAGGCTGGGTAGGCGCCCCCCAAGAGCTTACCCTACATTCTGGACAAACCTCTATCTCTCAGTTTTAGTCATTATTGGACTACTGCCATGTTTCTCAGAGGTCGGCCTGTTGTCTGTGAGAAGTCAATCGTCTTTTCCAGTTCCAATACATTTCAAACATCAGTGGAAGCATAGTCACAAGTAGCTGCACAAGCTTTCAGAGTCAGGGTTGGCTGTGGTGTTTGGTGCTGCATTTACTTTAATTGAGAAAAGTGCCCAGGAGGATGTAACTTGTGTCCGGCCAGGCCCACTTTTGTCTTGTCTGCAGTAATGTAGCAAGGGGACCGACACACAGTAGGAACTCATTACAGGTTTGACGAATGAGGGGGTGAACAAGTGAATTCATAAATGAATAAAAGCTGAAATCTGTCCTAATCCTAGGTCACAACTCATCATTTATGCCAGAAATGTTTTACAGGTAGCTTGAGAGTGGGATTCAACCCTAAAGAAAAATGCTACGTCCTGGTGAATGAAATGCAGGTGTAATATGTTTTGATTCTTTTCAAAAGCCAACCCTCAGCTGGACCCATCCAAATACATGACTGGAATGAAGTTATGTTTTCAAGATTGTGACATGTCATTGATAAAACCGTAAAAGGAATTCTCAATGGTCAAATAAAACTCCTTTGAAAACATTCATAACCACAAATCCCAATACATGAGTGCAAACTATTAATGCTTTTAAAGCAAGTTAGACCCCGCAAAAGTGAGGGCTACTGTTTGTACTGCAAATATCTGGCATGATTTAAACCTAATATAAACAGTAATATTATTGTGCTTAAGCATCTTCCCTCCTTAATTTACTTGCCAAACAGATCCAGAATTTTTTTTCTCCAAAACTGGAGCAAGAAATCAATTAAAATGTATAATAATGTGTTAACTAGTTAATACAGCAATTAACATTAAGGGGCATTTCAAGCCCTGAGTTTTTAGCAACAGAACTGTTCTTTCTTCCCTCTGTAAGATTTATAATTGAAAGAATACCGTGAGAGATGCCTTTCATCAGCTCCACGAGTTACAATTCCCACTTTGATAACTGTACAAGGAAAATCTAAGGCACTTCAAGCTCCCCAATTAATTTGATTAGCTAGTCAAAATAATATAACAGCTTTCATCACCCAAAGGAAAACTTTTGAAGAATTCTGTTGCCAACACTTCTGCACAAACACTATAATCTATATCATTATTTTACAAGGGGAAATGTAATATTTAGTAGGTTTTTTTTTTTTTTTAAATTAGGCAGTAAGCCAAGCCTCTTATCCATCACAACTTCAGATCAAAAAAGCACAACCGTGGTGCTGGGATGTGTGTGGTAAAGAAGGATTTGTGGTGATTTCAGACGAGGCAAGATACAGTGGTCAAAATAAAACAGGTCTTAGAATGAGCCAACATTTCAGAGAACACATCTGAGAACAGGATATGTACTCAAAACTCTGTGATATATACACACAAGGTCTGCCCGGGGGAACCACGTGGGACCCAAAACCTATCCACGTGGGACCCAAAACCTATATGTGAGTGGAATTATTTTTTACCAAATGAATGTGTGTTTGTATCAATCACAACAGGAACACTGCTTAAGAAGACAATGAAAACATCCTGAGAATTTTCCGATTACCAATTAGCAATTCAGTGTCGCTTAAAAGTGAAGACAGAATGTTATCTCTGCTGCCTTTACCCCCATCCCTCCCAACCCGTCCTCCTCCTCCACATCTTGGGTGTATCCATTCAACACGGATCTGGTACCCTCTGTGTTTCATCCCCCCCTAAAAATATGTTTTTAATTTAAATGAAATAATTATCCTGCTCTCACAGGTAAAGTATTCTGTAAACAGGGTATTTAGAAATGTGATAGTCAATTCACAGGAGGTGGTCCCGCTGTAGACTTTAAAAATCAACACTGTGAGCCATTGGATGAAAGGCCAGTTATCTCTGCGCTCCCCAAATGAAAGACAAGAGGCACCCATCTGGGGTTACCTTCTGCCTTTGCAACGCTCTTATTGTGCAATAAAGACAGACTTTAGAACTATTAGCCAATTAGTCTATTTGCCATGTAAAGAAAAAGCATTCTTACAGAATTAGAAGTAGGATCAAGGTTGGTTGTAAAGTTAATCTCAAATGTTGTGTAATCCTGGTGACACTTCTAAATATTCAAGCTAACGTGGTATTCTTTTAGTTTCTGGAGAGAAATGAACAGCAGCAGGGCCCAGCAGTCCTGCGCACTTCAGATTTGTACAATTTCTCCTCCAGGTGTTTGGCTGTTCCTTCAGAGGACGCTGTATGTGAAGAACTCACAGACTTGGTCCTGGGAGGTCGGAAACACGGCATTTGAAAATGATTTCCAGGGAGGAAGTTAAAAGGGAGGGACACATTGGTAGCCCTTTGTGGGATTGTGTGGAGACGTCGCTACACAATGTACATAGGTAGCAGGGCCTTGCCACACACCGCTGCTGAGAAACAAGGAGAATTTCGAAGCTGTCTTTGCATGGGCGTTACAGGGGTCCACACATTCCCCCGCTCAGTCTCCTTTGCCCTTGCCCTTGAAGGTGACCTGCTACCCCCAAGAGAAAACCCCGCTGCGTGGGGGTCCCCTCATTCAGAGACAGGGCCACATAGATGTTCCATCTACTCTCCTTGAATGCAGCCCACTCCTAGGGTCTATGTACTCAACTGTTTCTCATGCTTCTCCATCCATCCTCAGACCTACGGGGTTCAGGTGCCCTCCTGGTCCACCACATTCCACCTGCAGGGAAAACGCAGATGCAGCCGAGGACAGGGGTCCCAGGAACCACGACGCTGTACAAAGCAATGCCTGCAGGTGCCTCTAGGAAGCTGAGGCATCCCGAGGGAAGGAGGAGAAGCCACGTGAGTGAGAAAAGAGAAAGGCAGTCTGGGCAGACTGAAAAGGAGAGATGGAGGTGAAGGAAAGTGGGGAAAATCAGGAAAATGATACAGAGGGTCCGAGTGTCTCCAGAGAAGCTGGCTGGGGACCCATGCACAGGCGGCCTGAGCTTCGCCTGGTGCACAGAAAAGGCAGAAGTGCAGAGAGAATTAGGTTTTAAGCATCAGACATTTAAGAAAGACCCAGCTGCTGGCAGAGGTGATGTCGTGTACGTCTCTGTTCTCGAGTGTGGGTGGTATTCTTGGGTTAGACATTAATGTCTTTAACGTGAACAATAGCACAAATGCCCAATTCCCATGCAGCCATTCTGCAAATGGATGTGGAGCCCTCAAAGATTTGTATGATCGACTTCCCAAGTTGTCGAAGAATAAGTCAGAGTAAAGTCATCCTTCACTTACCCTGGAAAATAGAAAGACCTATTTTACCTCACAGGCTCAGAGGGCAAAGTCCTTCAAATTGTGTTAAGGAGTGTACACATGAGTCATGTTTTCGGCTTTGTCACCCATTACCTGACTCTGTATAACAGCAGACACCGTGGGCAGACAGGGTCCTGGGGCTCAGGGAGCTCCCCTTCCCCGACACTGAGGAATGAACATCTCGGACTTTCTGTAAGATCTGTGAGCAGCCTGTGTGTCCTGCTGGGCAGACGCAGGTCTTGGAGTGAGCAGGGACCCTCGCTGTTCTCAGCAAACAAGTGTGTACCTGCTTCTAAGCAGACAGACTGATGCACCTGCCTCTGATGATTGTGTGGTGGGAACCGGTGCTGGGCATTGGCGGCGGGGGGGTGGGGACAGCTTGCCCCGTGTCCCCAAGTCGAGAAGACCACACCCCTGCTGCACCCGATGGCCTCCTTCTACGGCCCCCCCCCCAGTTACAGCCCCTTTTACAGATGAAGGTTTAGAAGCTCCAGAGTCTGCCGCCAATGGCAAACTCCTCATCTTCTCCGGAAGCAAACGGTTCCGGTTCCGATTCCAGCCCTACAAGGTCGCCCTCCAATTAAAAAAAGAAAGAAAGAATTTACATGTTCTTGGGCCAATTTAAGAAACTGCTCTCTGTAGTTTAAGAGTCATAGAGGTCCTTTAAGACCTATTGTAAAGCGGTATTGAGATGGGCATAGTTTACAAAAGACCGCCATATACATTTTTTGTTTCTATGACATAGTTACCACTTATTAGCCATGGGACTTGGGGTAAATCGGTGAAAGTCTTTAGGTCTTGGTAGCCTGCTCTGCACACTGGGAGCAAACATGCCCGCTGCCCAGGGATTAATTAGTATTAAGTGAGATACACTACTGGTAAAGCACTTAACAACTGTCTGACTCACAGTAAAAACTCAATAAATGGCGGGTATTATTCTCACCTATTATCCAAACTCTGCAGTCGAGGAAAAATGGAAGTATTTTCTGTTAGCCTTGAGTCTTCCCTAAACCCTCACCTATTAATGGAGCTCCAAGCCTCGGGGGCAGGTTACCTGCTGAGGTTTTTTTCCCCCATGTCTTTGTTTCTTCCTCCATCTTTCTCATTCCTGATCCCCACCCATCCCCGAACTGATTCAAGTGCCTCGGTTAATTTTGCTGGTACTAACAGATTATTTGACTAAAAAACTTGGTTGTTTAAAAACCAAGTTAGCAAAAGTACAATGAGGTAACACCTAACACCGGTCAGAATGGCCATCACTAAAAAGCCTACAATGATAGATGCTGGAGGGGGTGTGGAGAAAAGGGAACCCTCCTGCACTGTTGGTGGGAATGTAAATTGGTGCAGCCGCTATGGAGAACAGTGTGGAGGTTTCTTAAAAACCTAAAAGTAGAGTTTCCTGCAATCCCACTCCCGGGCATATATTCAAACAAAACTCTAATTCAAAAGGATGCACGCACCCCAGTGTTCATAACAGCAATGTTTACAATAGCCGAGACATGGAAACAACCTAAATGTCCATCGACAGATGAGTGGATAAAGAAGACGTGGTGTGTGTGTATGTGTATGTGTGTGATATATATATATATATAAATATATGTATATATGGTGGAATACTACTCAGCCATAAAAAAGAATGAAATAATACCATTTGCAGCAACATGGATGGACCTAGAGATGATCATACTAAGTGGAGTAAATCAGACAGAGAAAGACAAATACCATATGCTATCACTGATCTGTGGAATCTAAAATATGACACAAATGAACCTATCTACGAAACAGAAACAGACTCACATAGAGAACAGACTTGTGGTTGACAAGGGGGAGGGGGGTTGGGGGAAGGATGGATTTGGAGTTTGGGATTAGCAGAGGCAAACTATTATATATAGAATGGATAAACAACAAGGTCCTACTGTATAGCACAGGGAACTATAGTCAATATCCTGTGATAAACCATAACGGAAAAGAATATGAAAGTGAATATATATAACTGAGTCACTCTGCTGTACAGCAGAAATTCACACATTGTAAATCAACTATACCTGAATAAAATAAATTTTAAAAAAATTAAAAAATAAAAACCCAGTTAACAAACTTTTATTAATCAATGAACTCTGTGTCTCTTTGGGCCTATAAGGGAGGGATGGACGTGTCCTCTGGAAGGACCACGTTATGTGACAGCAGTGGTTCAGGGCTTTCCCTCTCCCTCTCTAAGACCAAAGGAGACCTTGTCCTATCCTCAATTCCCGGAGCTGCCCTAAGGAGCGGACCAGAAAAGGGCCTGAGGCACCCAGTCCTAGAGCAGGCAAACAGTGAGCACCCAATAAAAGGGACCTCTCTTCCCTTCACCACCTGACCTTGAGCAGAGCAAGGAAGATGCCCATTTTCTTCCTACCCTCATTGTTCATTTCAGACGCCTGACAATGGCCCAGCCAATTAAACACGGGTTCCTTGGGTATGGCTGGCTATTCCCATGCTCCCCACGATGCTGGTAGATAACAAATAGATTAACAGGGGGCTTCCCTGGTGGCACAGTGGTTAAGAATCCGCCTGCCAATTCAGGGGACACGGGTTCAAGCCCTGGTCTGGGAAGATCCCACATGCCGCGGAGCAACTAAGCCCGTGCGCCACAACTACTGAGCCTGCGCTCTAGAGCCCACGAGCCACAACTACTGAGCCCCCATACCACAACTACTGAAGCTCGTGTGCCTAGAGCCCGTGCTCCGCAACAAGAGAAGCCACCACAATGAGAGGCCCGTGCGCTGCAACTAGAGAAAGCCCGTGCACAGCAACGAAGACCCAACACAGTCAAAAATTAAAAAAAAAAAAATAGATTAACAGGAACAGGAAGCGTATCGGGTGTGCGAACAAGCAAACCCGGTATGAAGCCATCATCATTGCTTCGACCACATCTCCTGGCTTTCCAGGGAGGAAACGACTAGCATGGAAACGACTAACGCCTGGCTACGCTGAAACCAAGCTTCGAGAAGTTAGAGTCTAAGCCGAGTCTGCAGTTTGCAGATGCATCCTCTCTAAATAAAGCAAATGTAATACTTTAAAAAGGAACACAGAAGGTGGAGAAGCCACATCTCCGCAGTCAGGGGGCCATTTCCACCAAAGGACAACACCTATAGCACAAACAGGCATTGATGGGACGGTGACCAAGAGGACGCTAAAGTCTAAAGAATGGATTTCTCAATCAGTAACCGACACGGGTGCAGTAAGCCCCGTGCCTGTACAAGCGAGGAAGGCTAGAATCGTATACATTCTCAGCACCATCAAGCAGCCCAGAGGCTGCTGTGCCGGGTCTGCCTGGAGAGAATCACAGAAACAGACGTCTGATGCCTGGAGAGCCCCGAGTCATGGAATCAGACCTGCAGATTCCAATGTTCCCTCCAAATTCAAAGGCAGGACAAAACTTCCCAGCCCCGGTGGAAGAAAAGCCAGTTTTCTCATTTCCTTGTAAACCTACGAAGGGTTGGGTTTCTTTTCTTCTGGTCTCTTTTTGATGAGTATGTTGACTGGTCATAGATATTTTAATTTGCCTTCAGAAAGAAACACTTATCCCCCCCTTGATGGGAAATCACTTCAATACTGATCATTTGCTTCCAGGAGGAACTACTTTGCATCCCAAGAAATGAAAACACAGGTAAGTAAAGTGACAGACTATAATTCTGGGTATGTGACCCTGAACCCCAAAGCTCAGGTGGAATCAAAGGGGAGCAGGACGGCGGGTGAATGTGGGAAAACATGATGCACGCACTGCCCCCCAACACACACACACACACACACACACACACAGAAAAGAAGGGTTAAGCAAGTCCATTAAACATGGCTTAAAATTAGGGCAAATCCATAAAAAGGAATGAAATTCGGTCATTTGTAGGGATGTGGATGGAACTAGAGTCTGTCATCAGAGTGAAGTAAGTCAGAAAGAGAAAAACAAGTATTGTATATTAACACATATATGTGGAATCTAGAAAAATGGTACGGATGAACCTATTTGCAGGGCAGGAATAGAGATGCAGACGTAGAGAAGGGACATGTGGACACAGGGAGGGAAGGGGAGGGTGGGACGAATTGGGAGATTAGGATTGACATATACACACTACCCTCTGTAAAATAGACAGCTAGTGGGAACCTGCTGTATAGCACAGGAAGCTCAGCTTGGTGCTCTGTGATGACCTAGATGGGGGGGATGGGGGGAGGGGGAGAGGTCCAAGAGGGAAGGGATATAGGTTTACATAGAGCTGATTCACTTCGTTGCACAGCAGAAACTAACACAACATTGTAAAGCAACTGTACTCCAATAAAAAAAAAAAAAAAAATTGGGGCAAATCCAACGAAATCTCAAACCGCAGACCTATATTGGTTGGGAGAAGTGAACTAAGGCTTGGGAAAAGTGATCTAGGGTGTTAAAAATAAATAAATAAAACTCTGCTCAAAAAGCTTCTGCACCAGAGCAGAGAGAAAAAGGCTTGCTCCCACCCCCAGTCTCCTCACTTTCGAGAAAACTGGCTTCGGCACGGCTGAATTCCTTTGGCACAAACTCCCTGAGCCTCTGAGCCCTATTTTCCACAGGAACACTAGTTATGTGTTTCACTCAGGATTAATTTAGAATTTTTTTTTTATTCCTCCATGTATCAGGATCATTCACGGAGGGGAAGTTCTTCTATACCCATTCCCAGAATCCTCTGAAGACATCTGGTCTCATTAGAAGATCAAATAGATCCTCCAGATTCATTAGTTGTTCAACAAAGTGGGAATTATTTTCTCACTGCTCTTGTGTTTGTGAGATACTCAAGACACAGATGGGAGAAAAATAACGGAAAGAAAAAAGCACAATCTTCTTGACTCACAAAGACAGTGCTTTCTATGATATGGCGGGGCGGGGGGGAAGGGGGGATTCTGGAATTCGCTCTTGATTTCCAAAAACACAAGGAAAAGTCAAGAGTATAGGCCACTGTAAGACAGACAAGGTTTAAAGATTTGAAGGGAGGGACTTCCCTGGTGGCGCAGTGGTTAAGAATCCGCCTGCCAATGCAGGGGACACGGGTTCGAGCCCTGGTCCGGGAAGATCCCACGTGCCACAGAACAACTAAGCCTGTGCGCCACAACTGCTGAGCCTGCGCTCTAGAGCCCGTGAGCCACATCTACTGAAGCCCGCGCGCCTAAAGCCTGCGCTCCGCAACAAAGGGAAGCCACCGCAATGAGAAGCCCGTGCACCGCAACGAAGAGTAGCCCCCGCTCGCCGCAGCTAGAGAAAGCCCGCACGCAGCAATGAAGACCCAATGCAGCCAAAAAAAAGAAAAAAGGATTTGAAGGTATAGTGAATGCACGACACTACCCCAAAAATATGGTCATACTTCAGTAATTCGTGGCCCATCTATCAACTGGTTACAATCCTAAATTCTCTTCCTTCCTATTTTCGCAAACATACATAAAAAGGAACCCATGCTGTTACACCCAGCATCACGTAGGACCCAGGACGTAACTTCCTTTAGCCATTTTCCTGCAGAACAGAACTGCACGTGGTTGCCACACCAGATTCTCCCAGAGAGAGGGCTGTGTGCAGAGGGAAAGGCACTCAGAGAGCTCTGGACACTCCTCCAGGGCTCAGAAGTGCCGGCTGGTAGATGCACTTCACTGAATGATGCCCCAGTGGCCTGCGAGAATTATAGTAGCTTTCTAAAGTGACTCACTCACTCCCAGGGGGTCGTCTGGGCTCAGAGAAAATCTATCTCCCTGATTATTAGTGATTTAGTAATTGGGTGGTAGTGATGGACTTCTGATAACGTGGAGATTTGCTTTAGCTTCGCTGGCAAAGGCGTGTATTTTTGGAGTCAAAGGTTACACGGCTTCTTTGTGTGTGTGCATTGGGGGGTGGGGTTCAGGGCTGCGGAGAAGCACAGCTTCTGGGAACCTGAATCGACCAGTCCCAGTTCTGCCCTCCAGTAGCTGTATAATCTGGTACAAGCCACAGGCCCCCTGCCTCAGCTTCTTCGTATGTAAATGGAGGGGGTAGAATCAAACGACCCCCACCGTCTCTTCCAGATCTGGAAAATCTGTGGTTTCCAGGCAAGGGGTATCATTGGATGCACACGTGCTGTTTGGAAACCTACTAGTTTCAGGGTGTTCATTTCAACTTTTCCATGCCATGCTTTTGGATGGAGATCAAGATTGTTCCTTACCGGTAGAGAGAAAAACGAAACAGCTCACTTACATGTACCCTCTATCTCTTTTTCCCTGCTCATCATCCAGCTCTGAAATTGCACGCTCTCTCTGAGTATATTGTATTTTTCTTTTTCTTTTTTGCTGTTCATGTGCTATGTCTCAAGATGCGTGTTTGGGAGTTATACTTTCCTCTTTCCCGTTCCAATATTTTGAATGGGAACCAGAATATCTCTTTTTGCACCTTGTAACTATGTAGAACAACAAAACAACCCACCAAATTTCCTCTGGCCCTTCTGATCCCTTAAATAGTAAACAAATGGAATCTGTATGCCCTCTTCTTATCCACGGAGAGAGTGTAACTTGTCCTGGGAGAGCGAGCAAGGGGTCATTTGCAAAATTGCCTTATTATCCTATTACTCTCCGGGAGCAAATATGTGCCTTTTCATCTTGGGGTTGTAGAGGTATAAGCAATCTGATCTGCCCTATAAGTATATCGCTTGATGGGTAATTTGCAGTGACGTTAACAAGAAAAAGACAAATGTGTAAAGGGGAGCATTCATCTTCCCAAACGATATTTTTAAAATCACAAGTTTAAAAAAAAAAAAAAAAAAATCACAAGTTTTGCAGGAAGGTAGGCAGGGACCGGGCTGCAGGTTTCGGGGATGTCTTGGAGGCCAGGCGGTGGGGCCGGCGGCGGGGGTGGTGGTGTTGGGGAGAGGCCTTGTCCAGGAGTCGTTCTTAGTGGTGGCAGGTAGACAACACCCAGAAGACCCATGACACCTTCCCAGGAGCACTGTTTCTCGGACTGCTGGTCATACCTCATTAGTGGGTCGTGAAATCAATTTAGTGGGTCATGACCAGAAAGTTTTAAAAAGCATGAAATAAATTAGACTAAAGCAGAACAGAATAGAAAATATCAGAGTGCATGGCATGGACAAAATCATGTACTGTCTAGTGGAACTCTGGCTCAGTTGTATGTGTGTGTGCGTGTATGCATTGTGTATGTGTGTGTGATGTGTTTGGTACACCAGGATTCAGGGTAGAATGTATTTCTTACTGCAGGTCTTAGTTCAGAAGTTTGAAACCCTCTGCCCTGGAGAAATACACGGCAACCCACGTCTCCATGCTGGCTTCAAACGCCTTGGTCTGGTTTCCACAAAGTAAATTTATAAACAAAGGAAAAGGAGTTCTTCTGAAGCAAATGGTCACCTCGCAACTCCATATTTAAACGACCCCTAAGTTATTCTGAAATTCTACTTCTCTTTCTCTGGAAAATACTTAAAACGGAATCAGTGTAAGCCCAAGGCAAATGGTGAAGTGGGTCCAGTTTGTCTCTTTCTCCTGGGGGCACCTCTCACCCCTTACAGGTGTCACCCCCAGGGTTTGTATCTGTTCCCTTTCCCTCTTAAATGCATATTCTCATGAAAGACTGATAAATGCCTTAAACAACAGTATAAATGACTGATATTGCTTTAATATGTCCCGTTCTCAAAAGTGTTTACATTTTAGCCAAATATGAACTCTCATGTCCTAGAAAAGAATCTCATACCATTTAATTACAGGGAAAAGAAAAGAGAAATTTGGAGAGAGTGTTTTCCTAGCACTCTTAAAGTCCTACCTGGGGGGCTCTATATTCACTTTATAACCTTCCTTTCTTTTTTCACATGTAATTAATACACATGATTTCTTTCCCCACGCTTTTGTGAAACAGACTTCAACGGTCTTTTTCTTTTTTGAATAGATATTTATGAAATTGTCTTATCATAAAATCTTTGAGAGCAAATATTCTGTCTTATTCCACTTTGCATCCATCTTACACCAACTAACTGCCTGACAAATTTGAGGTCTTCAACTGGCAGTAGTTAATGACTATTATACAATTTTACTTTCTGCCACACATGTGGTAATACTGTTTTCCAATGTCAAACTAATCAGAGTACAAGTGCATGTTTTTTTCCTGAATATAAGAGTAATACGTAAAGCCTCCACAGACTTGTCATAAAACAATAAGAGCAATTTTAAAATAGCACTGATTTATTGAGTATATAATATAGGCCGGGTTCCCAGGACTAGATGCTTTGCCCATATAGTCTCATTTATTCCTCGAAAAACCTCTTCAATACACGTATTGCTATTCCCTCCATACCCTCCATCACCCCCCAAACACCACACCTACAATTTTACCTACAAGAAAACTAAGGCTCGGGCTTCCCTGGTGGTGCAGTGGTTAAGAATCCGCCTGCCAATGCAGGGGACACGGGTTCGAGCCCTGGTCCGGGAAGATCCCACATGCCGCGGAGCAACTAAGCCCGTGTGCCACAACTACTGAGCCTGCGCTCTAGAGCCCACGAGCCACAACTACTGAGCCCGTGTGCCACAACTACTGAAGCCCACGCGCCTAGAGCCCGTGCTCCGCAACAAGAGAAGCCACCGCCATGAGAAGCCCGCGCACCGCAACGAAGAGTAGCCCCCGCTCCCTGCAACTAGAGAAAGCCCACGCGCAGCAATGAAGACCCAATGCAGTCAAAAAAAATAAATAAATTTAAATATATATATATATTTTTTAAAAAAAACAAAAACTAAGGCTCAGAGATTGAGGACCTGCCCACAAAGACAGTTACTAAGTAGCAAAGATCTAATGCAAACTGGTTTCCTCTGACTTGGAAGGCTGTGCTTTCCTCACTTGTACATTTCCTAACCTTTCAGGCTGTATGTAAAATCATCATTTTCATTTTCATTTTCCAATTTCTTACCTGTTCTCTTAAGGGACAAAGTCGTGAACCTAAGAGCGCCGGGAAACTTTGGTTTGGTTTGGTTTCTAATGATAAGCGCCCTGACTATCCCAGGGTGGTTCCATCCTCAGAGGGTCTGGCCTGACAGCTAACAGTGCATTCTGTTCGCCCCCCCCCCGGAGTGATCCCCGCCATCAGCCGTCTGTACGCGCGGGACAGAGGCCTAGACAGAAGGGCTGGACCGCTCAGCATCCTAACAGCAGGCTGGTGGTAGCCTAGTAACTTACTCGGATCCATTCAGATAATTTTTTTGTTGCAGATCACAGTGCCAGGTGAAGACGGCCACGGAAAGCACTGTTTTCCGTTTGCACGTGGCTTCCACGTTCCCCAGCCCATCCGCGCACACACCACTTTAAACAGAAACCTTTAAAATAAAGTCTGCTTTGTACTGTCCTTCTCTCAGAGATGTTTAAATCTCCTCCCAAAGTCCTAGGTGTCTGAAGCAGCCACAGGAACAGGAGGAAATTGATTTTGTGACAGACAAACTAGAAATCAAACCCAGGATTCAGTTTTGTTTTCAACACAGAGAACGAAATCACTGACCACCAAATACAGTTTGGTAGCTACTCTCGGATCCCAAACTTCCCTATAACTTTCCCATATTAATTCGGTCTTCAGTTTCAGGAAATAAAATAATTATGTAGTTAAACAGAGATCCTTAGACAAACAAGGGCTGTGTTTACAATGTACCAATCCATTAAAATCAACGACAGACATGGATTATGAGTAGCAAAGCCCAGCCAAGCAGGCTAGCACTTGCCATGGGCCCATTCCCCAGCCAACAGCAGTAAACATCCTATTGGAATCTGCTCCGAAAACAAAGGCTCTACCAACCTAATGTCAAGGTAAACAGGTAGTAAATACCTACTTGCTAACTACTAACCAGTGGTACCACTTGCATTCTTTAGTGTCTAAACACAACTAAATGTTGGCCTTTTTTTCCTTCTAAAATGGCACCATTGTAACAGAGCTTTTTACTTGGTAATTTTTTTAAAGTTTACTAGGTTCTGTTTCACACTGGCTTCAGTTTTTTAGCCATAAACCATCTGAGGTTAAAGGGAGTAAGTAAAGACATTCTCCTACTCAGGAAAAAAAAAAAAAAAACAACCAACTTTCCCCTATTTGACATGAAATGCCATGTCCCCAGATGAAGAGCTACAGGCAAGAAAAGCCCCATAAAGTTAAGCTGCAAATAGTTCTGAAGTCAAGGTCGAAAACATCATTTTACAAAGAAGAAAAGTAAGGAAAACGGGTTTTCCACACCAAGACCCTATTAAGCAGGGACCACAGAGCCCCGGGTCTCCCGGAAGGGGAGCTCTAAGCCCCCAGGGCTGGCACGTACCTTGAGCTCCCTGAAGAAGACGCTGCTCCGGGCCCACTCCACGATGGAGAAGAGGGTCTGATCTGCCATCTTGCACATGAGCCCGAATGTACTCAGCCTCTCGTGTTTGCTGCGGCTCGCCTGCTCCTGCTGCAGATAGGCCATGATCTTGGCCTGGACCTGGGGCTCATCGGGCTCACACTTCAGCAGTTCCAGGATCAGGTGGGGCATGCTGGCCGGGGAGCTGGTCTGGTAAGTGTCCAAGTAGGAGTAGCCCAGGATGGACTCCGGGGAGCTGGTGTAGGGGTCTGGGTACTCAGACTTGATGGCCCGGCTGGGAAAGTGGCTGTAGGTCTGGTACCCTTGCAGGCTGCCAGGAGGTGGCATTGTCATGCTGATGGGGGACGTTACAAAGGGACTCCGGTCGTAGTCTGTAGGAGGCAAGGCAGGGTGGTTCAGAGGTAGGCCTTTGGAGACAGAATGGATGTTCTGAATTGCAGAGGAGATGCTCAACTCGGAGGGCATGGCTTGGATCACCTGAGACATGGCTTCTAGCTTAAGTCCATTGGCTCGGATGAGGGCTTTTTTCTGTTGCTTCAGGGCCCTGTCCCTCTTGTACATGGGCCCAAACTTATTCCTCCCTCCACGCATTCGGTCCGCCCTTACCGCTGTTGGGATGGGGGAATAAAAAAAAAGAAAGTAAGGGTAAAAAGAAGATGTAAATTATTAGCATTCTCCAGATCTCCAGATAGTTAGAAAGGCTGAAAATGGACCGGAAGTGGTCTGTGTGTGGTTGTTTTCACTACAATAGCCAAAAAAGAGCCATGCCCTCTTTATTTATGAATTCTTTCCTCCAAGTGTGTTTGTCATCAAAAAAATATTTCGGATACGTAGGGACATATTAACCCTTTGGCGACTGCAGAGACTTCCTAATTTTTGCTACACACAGGAGATGCTTCATGTTGTTAAGGAAGAGGATCAGGGTCTGTCATGCCAGGGATGCTGTGATTCTCTTTATGGAAACCCAAACTGCTAAAAGGGGAAAAAAAAATCAAAGGAGCCATTTCTGGATTCAATTGTGACTATTTTTCCTTAGAACATCTTTCTCTCTCAAAGTCTTTTGGTTAATTTGCTGCAAAAAGTGTTAGGTACATGCTCTTCTTGGAAAATCATCCTCACCTGGACTTGACGGGCACACACCAGGGAGCCACCGGTTATTGTTTTTCACTTAAGCAGAACTGGACATAATTAAAGCAAATTCATTTCAGAAGCTGTCAAAACGGTCCACCGTCACAATGCTATGGGGCGTCTGGGGCCACGTCTAGTAATTTACTTAGCGGGACTCTCCTAGCTCATGGTGGCCAGTGGCAATTAGATAGGACCCAGCAACCCTCTGACAGCTTGTGACATACTGAAATTGCTGGAGGTTAAGTTTTTGAGCTTTTCATCTTCGGATTAGTATAGCATTAAAAATTTATTGTGAATACTAGGTATCCAGAACACCGCACAAGATAATCAAGAGTTTTTCATCTGGATGATAATTTATTGAATACTTAATTGTTTCATATCACTGTGAACAAAGCATGAGCATGCAGTGCAAGTGACTTACTGTTAAGAAAGCACACTTTTTAAGGTAAAGAAATGTAACCTTTTCCCTTTGTTAAGAAAAAAAGGAATCAAATGACATCATATGCAATCACAACATTTAATTTTTAACATTTTATCTTCTGAGTCTCATACTATAGTAAGCATCTACCACACTGTTTTGCTGTTTGGAAAATAATAACAGGGATTGGTAGCGAAGAAATTAACAAGAATCAGTTATTTCTTTTCTCGATCTTGTCTTAAAAGCAACACTGACTTAACAGTCCTCCTGATAACCGAAGTGGCTACTTCTATTGGGAAGGAACCTATTAGCAATTCAGCAGACGTATCTGAAATTTTTTGAGTATTGCCATCAGGTCTGAGTGCCACACAACAGAAAAGCCCCAAACACAACTAGTCTGTGCCTCACTGATCAAATAAAATGCACTCCTGTATCTGGCACATCTCAGGGATCTGTATCACTTCTTGTTACTTTATTTACAATATATTTAATCTCTGGAAAGTCAGTAGGTCAGAGGCTGAAAAACAGCAACACACCATAATAGTCCATGAACTACAAATTATTTACAGAAGTCACATATTAAACGTTACTTCCTGCCAATCTGTACATCGTAAATGCAGGTTCTACTTTTTCAACGTAAAGTTTAATGTGGCTTTTGAGGAACCATTCTCTTGTTCTTGTCATACCAATGCTACCGATGTAATGGTTCATTATTTTTCATGTTTCCTGCTTCTCAAAAAATTTTTTTTATTTTGCACTCAATCATCATCTTAAAAAAAAAAAAAAGAAATGTGCTTTCCCACACAATCAAAAATGATACTCTACATGACAAAATCTTTTTATAATTAAAGGCTTTAACTCTTGTTCAGGAATCATGAAACTAATAGCAACAATTATGACAAGTGTACCTATTTAAAAAGATTAAAATCAAACTTTTTTTCCTGATTTGAAAACTTAAAGGATTTTAAAAAATATTTTGGCAAATTATTTTTACCTGTTCTCAGCTGAATCATGTTAGTCTTGCTTTCATCTAACCTGACCTTTCATCTAACCTATGAAATGCATATGCTCCTCAAAATAAAAAAAGAGGTGAGGAGGCGAAACTCTGGTATTAGAATTTTTTTCCTAGTAAATTTCACCAGCATTTAAATGAGACTCGGACTATTCTGCTGACAAAACATCAAAAGATCTTATTGTCAATAGTGTTAAAAGACTAGGAAAATACTATTACCATGTTATAAGTACAATGTTGTTTTAAATCCTATGTCCTTGGAGAGTTTTAACAGGCAGTGGTCTTTAGAAAAAACTTACCTTCTAGCTTCATTCCAACACTTAGACATTTTTGAAATCGACAGTAAGGACAACGCTTTCTCTGTGTCTTGTCAATTTGGCAGTTCTGGTTTTCTATACACGTGTACCTTTTATTATTTTGGACTGTTCGCTTAAAAAAGCCCTATAAGAGAAAATAGTGAGACATATTATAAAGCTAACACCCGTCTCTTCCATTGTTTCATTTTAAGGAAATCACCAGTAAATCTTTTCATTGCACCGTTTGAGCCCTTATGTGGTTCTGTGGTTTGTTTTACATTTTAACAAGATCAACCCTCCAAAACCAGGATATGGTAGAGATTTTTCTGGCATCAGAGTTATATTTCAAGAATCGTATCAAATCTTGGGGAGCTTTAGCTACACACCATCTTATCTCAACATTCAGGGGAAAATACATGCATATTAACCAGTAATTTTTTGAAGAAAATCTGTTTTCCTATTAACCTTCATATTCCAGATAAGGCACTTATATAGAGAGCGGCATTGTTTTTAAGTAGTCTGATACAATTTCAGTGGCAAACTACTGTAAAATAGCAATGGAAAAATGGAATAGCAAAACACCTCAGATTTTTTACAAATGTCAGCACTAGATAGTTAAAAGCAAAAGGATTTAAAGAATAAAATGGGAAAATGTTCATAATTCCATTGGAATACATTCAAGTTGGGGAACTGTGTAAAGAAAAAGGTGAAACTCATGAGGGAAAAAAGCATATATAGCAGAGAGCTGAATTTTAGCAGAGTGTATGCCTTCCTTATATTTCACCCACAAGAATTAATCAAAAATAAAATCTGTAGCTTTGTAACATAATAACAGCTTGGATGGTATATTCTGTTTGTCCTACTAGCCACAAAGTGAAACCATCTTACTTTGTTAGAAAGAAAGAAGGGATTTTCTTGGCAGTGGTTTAAGTAATTGTACTGAGTTTTCTACTTTTAAAAATGTTGAAAAATAGGGGGTATCAGATTTACTGGGAATATATGAAAAAGGTCTGAGATAAATCCTTAATGTATAGTTGACATTGTTAGTAATAATACAGTACATCTTACATATTAAAATTTCTTGCATTTAAACAGGTCATATAATATATTTATGAAAACTACTCTTATTATAAACTTAAGATCTGGTTTCTAATTCTTTATGATATAGATTTCAAAAAAATCTTAAAAATTATTTTTGGAATAAATCAGGATGAAATCATGCAGTTGGAAATTTAGACTTTTATGTCTGTGGGTAAAAAATGTTTGGACGTGTAGCACAGAATACTCTGAAGTTAAAAAGTATTTGGGAAATACTCTGTCATGTTCACTCTCAAGAACAACGATGCTTTAAATATATATAAGTCAAGCAAAATCAATACTTTGGACCGTTAGAAATAGAAGTCTTTCTACAGCTCTATCACCTTCCTACCATAAACTATTTTAAAGCCATGAGACTGGCAAAGTTTTCTAAACAGCATAAATCTCTTTGCCTTTTGAATTAAATTGGACACATATTTCGAAGAATCATCTCACTAAGACTCACTCATTCCCTCTCTCATTTTTAATTGAGTCCGAAAAAGACAGCCTATATTTAGCTTTAAGAAGTAATCCAATGGTTTATTTTGGTTTTGAACATTGTATTTCTCAGGTAGCAACGGAGAAGGCAAACCTTGCAGCTTTCACAGGTGAGGAGCCCATAATGGTACCCAGACACTTTATCTCCACAAACGGGACAGAGTTCCTCAAGATCTTCATCATAGGAGTAATTCACCATTTTAAACTGAGACACTGAAACAAGAGAAATGCATGCACATATCCGATTAATTTACTAGGTAGGTTTTAATCCTGCAATAAAAACCATTTTGGTGACTGGTGGGCAAACATCACCAGGTAAAATAGAAACTAAAAATGTGTTACCCAGATGTACTGCAGAGAGCTATTTTCATACAGTGAAAGTAAAACATCTTTTGGCATGCGCTTTGCATTATTTTAGTTTAAAAATAATTCTAATTTCTTGCGTTAAAAATTCTTAAGCTGACCACTGTTGAACACGAGTCCCCCTAACTCTGCAAAGCAACAGATCAGAATAGAAACAAGAATTGCATAAAGTAACAACTTCGAATTTCTTTTAAACCTCCTTGACGTTAAGTTCCAAAATGTCACCTTTGCCTAAGGGAGAGAAAGGAGCACACGGCGTTATCTTCCCACTGGAATGAGTTTGCTCAAAGTGCACCGAACTATAAGGGTGCTTGGGGAAAGCAACACCAATATGCAAACACTTGGCAGGGGAACGGATGCCGCAGAAACCTTCTCAGCAGTCCCAATTTAACCACAGCCTGCGGCTCCCAGCGTTCAGATCTGTTAGATTAATCCAAACATTCAGTTACGTATTGATAGGGCTTTCCCCTCCACACTTTGCAAAAATCTCCTGTAAAAATAAAAAGGCAAAAGGCAGGACGCCCGGACGAAAAAAAAAAAAAAAAAGAAGAAGAAGAAAAAGAAGGAAAGGAAAAGATACACACGAGGGTTTGGTTTCGTCGCAAAGTACTGAAGTCGTTTAATGAACTTCACATGTTTCCGATCATCCCCGCAAAATATAAACACCTCGAGTTCGCCCTGTTAAACAGAAATCAGGCCGCGGCTCTGAGCGGCTCCCTGCAGGGATCGGGTAACCGGCCTTCCTTCCGACGCAGCGCCGCGAAGGCGTCTTCACAGCTCCAAGACGGTAAACTGCATAGCAGAGGCAGTGGCCCGGAGACCCCAGATAATACCTGATCCGGTCCCTCCCCGAGACTCGGTCCTCGCCGATCGAGCCTCGCAGCGCGCGCCGCGGGGGACGGATGGCGAGGGCAGGTCCGCGCAGCCCGGCCGCCGCCCGAAGCCTCCCGGCACCTCCGGTGAAACCCCGGGCGCATTCGCCTCTCGCCCCTTGCTCAACTTTCGGCTACACCCAGGCGCACAAACGCCCCAGTCAAGTTTGTTTTAAGTTAATCAGTGGCATTTGCAGGGGGCGGGGCGGGGCGGGAGGGGGTGGACGGGGAACCGAGGGCCGGGCAGAAGCTTCCTCTGATTTGTTTACCAAATAGGAAAGGGAGAAATAGCCCCCGGCCCACCCCCAAAGTACTTGGCCGCTCTACCACCATAGTGGCCTCCTTGCCAATGATTACTGATTTTCTTTTTCTCTCTTTAAAATAAAGTTCTGTTTTCTTTACGGACTCTGGGGGCCTCCGGAAAGGGCCGTCGGGGTGAGGGTCCTTGCAGCGCTTCTCGGCTGAGCCGCGACCGGCAGAGTGGGGCCGGCTCTCTCCCAGGAACTCAGAGCCCTGGGCTGGGGCATAAACCTGGGTGAGTTAGCCAGAGTTTGGGGGGTGGGGGGTGGGGGGTCCCGGGAAGAGATGTTCCAGCCGAGGCAGACGTGTGGGCTCCGAGAAACAGAAATAAAGAGACGCAGAGCGCAGTTCTCCCGGCGGTGCCCTGAGAGGTCCGCGCTCGCGTTTGGGGAACCTGGGGCTTTGGCCGAGGCTGAGAGTTCCAGAAGTTTGTTAATAGCCCCATCCCTCCTAAAGCTCGTGATTATTGTCTTGAGGCACGTTTTAGGGACGGAAAAAGGTGTGCTTTACCAAGTGTGTTCTCTTCTCCCTCCCCCTTTCCCCAACAAAGTAAACTTTAACTTCGCATCTGAGAGGCTCGGAGAGGCAACCGTTTCCAGGCGACCCGGTGCGCGCCTCGGGGATCCGACACCCAAAAGACCGGGGCTGGGGGTGGGGACCCTCTTGGAAAATTCAAAGACAGAGGCCGTGTGGGGAGACCGACGCTGCGGTGCGAGACCGGGGCACCTTTCAGAGGCGCCCAGGTGCTCTTAACCCAAGTTAGCGTTTGGAGCACGGAGTGCGTCCGAGCAAATAAGTCCCGGTCTTGCCAAAGTAGAGGGCGCGGTGGGGCCTTGGACAGCGAAGGCCTCAGAGGCGCGCGGACAAGTTCCCCGAACTGTCCCGGGGCCCGGTAGCGGGTCCTCTTTCTGCCCCCCGGCCCTCCGCCCCGCGGGTCGGACGGCGGTGCGTCCCCGGCCGAGACCAAAGCGAGCCTGGTCCTGGGGTGCCTGTCCGCAGGGGCTCCCCTCCGGCGGCAGGCCGCGTGGCCTGGAGGAAGCCTCGCCCGGGCGCTGCCCACCCGCTTTCGACCCCGGGGCTGAGCCAGCGGCCGGAGGCTTCCCGGAGCCCTAGGCACCAGGGAAAGCCAGCTTTCTGCTCTGGGGCAGTAGGTCGGGTCGAGAACGCCCCTCTCGAATTTTACAAAGAAAATATTGCAATGGCATCTCCCTCCCATCTCCCCCCAAACCCTGATTCTTGCCTCCCCGGCTTCCTGCTCCGGCTTCTCCCTCCGCTGCTTTTCCCGAGTCGCCCAGAAACGCGCGCGGTAAGGAGAAGCAGAAACTTTCCCTTGGCCCAAGAATCTCGCCGGCCCCAAGGCCGCCCGAAGGATAGTCCTTCGCGGCCGCTGGCGGCGGAGGGTTTCGGAGGCAGCTCCCCGGCGCCGCTTCCCCTGCGACCCCCTTCGCGGAATCCCAGGTGCCAGAGGGAAAGCCTCTTTGGGCCAACCGGGTCCCCTCGTTAGCCAACCTACAAGTTAGACTCTAGGGCCTCGGGCCCAGGGGACGTCCACGGCCCCAGGGGACGTCCACGGCCCTCCCTGGAGGCTGAGCGAGACCCCAGGATCCGCGAGCGGTATCCGACCCCACCAGCAGGACGCACGCCTTCCCGCCGCCCCCTCTTCTCAAAGCAGCGGGGCGACCTCAGGCCCCGGGCCCAGCGCCGCCTCTCCCGCACAGCCGCGTGCACCAGCCCTGAACTCTGCTCTCAACGCCTCCCCGGCCCTTTCAAGTCCGTTCAAGGGGATGGCAGGAAGCGTTCCGGGATCACAGGCCCGCCGGCCCGCACATCCTGCGCGCTGGCAGGGGCGAGGATGGAAGGGCACCGGTGACTTTTCCTAGCATTGTTCCCTCCCCGGCCCCGAGCAACTGCGATACACTTCGGAAGGGCTCAATACGGCCAGATCTAGACTCGCTTAGTTTGGAATGCGGCGAAAATACTGCCTACGGGATTTACTTTTTTTTTGGCTGTTGGTGTTAGCAATCAAAAGCTGGGATATGAAAAAGGACTTCCAGATTCCCAGGTCTCAGACAGAAGGGCTTGAGGCTAAACCGCCGCCCCCGCCCAACACTCACTCCGCAGCGCCCGACCAGAGGATGGGCTGGGAATAACTGGTTCTCTCCAGTTCTGCCTGCAGTTTTATGAAGTTGTTCAAATTCGAGCCGGCTCCCTGGGTGCGCCTGGGCTGTGGGGTGCCCATGCGTCCTAACACCGCTAAGCCCGCTCTCCCCGAGGCTCCATCTCTCTCTGCAGTTGACTCTCCCAGGCAGTGTTCTTCCACCGCTCAAGAGCCCTGGTTCAAGTTCCCGCCGATTCCAACGACTGGGAACCTGCTCGGGTTTCCCGCGAGACATTCCGTTCCTTAGAATGATCTTTAGAATAACAAGATCTTTAGCCTGAAGCTGCCCCGCTCTAGTAGCCAGAGCTCGAAGCCTCTCTTTTCTTAATGAGAAGTGGCCAATTAGGCATTGCTTGGAAAATCCCCGCCCCGCATTGTTCAAGAGCCATAAACTTTTATGCCTGCCCCTGGGGAAGGGGCCCGAAGCCCGCGCGCCGCCCCGCAGCTCGGCAGCCCCGCGGCGACCAGCGCTCGGCGGCCGGTCAAGCTCCCGCGCGGGGCGGGCGGCTGCAGCCCGCGGGGCGAGCCCGGGGGCGCTGGAGCCGCGGAAGCCAAGCGCCGCGAGCGCCTCCTTACCTTGCATGTTTTCCGGCATCTGCCCCTGTTCCCCATGCGACCGAGCCAGTCCCAGAGCTTCCGTCTCCACTTTGGGCAGCATGACAAGGCGGCCGCGGGCGGGGTAGGGGGTCCGTGCCGGTCCGGAAGCCCAGCACCTGGACACCGGCGGCACAGCTTCAACTCCGCCGGGAAGAAGGAGGGGGCGACCGGGTGGCTGCTTCCTCGCCCGCCGGCAGGAGCGCGCCTCCGCCGCCTCCGGGGCTGCCGTCAGGACCCCCGAGCCCCGTCCAGGCTTGCGGCTCCCGAGCCGCCCCCGAACCGCGAGGAGGAGGCAGCGGGCTGCAGGCGAAGACCGCGTCCGGGCGCCCCGGTCCGGCTCGGCAAGGGCGCAGCTGCCCGGGGCGCGAACGCGCTTACGGCCGAGCTCCGGGCGCGCAGCGGAGGCGGCGGCCGAGCTGCTGCCGCCGCGGCGGTGCCGCTGCTCCCGGACGGCTCGGCTCGGGCAACCTGCACCTCGCCCTCCGCCGCCCAGCGCTCGGGATCCGCAGGGCCTCTCGCGCGCGCTTTCTCTGGCCTCACTCTCCTCTCCCTCCTCGCCTTTCCTCTCCTCTCCGCCCCTTGCCCGTCTCTGCTTCCCTCCCGCTCACTATCAGGCTTGGAGTTAGGAAGTTCCAGCCTCCCTCTGTCGCTTCGTCTATTCCTCTCGCCAGTCCGGGAGCAGTCCTCTCCAGCCCGGGAGGCGAGGCTGGGAAGGAGAAGGGGAGGAAGAGGAGGAGAAGGGAGGTGAGTAGGGCTGGGTAGGGGAAGAGGGGATGAGGGGTGATGACAGTGAATGGGGACGCGGGCTCCGGACTCGGGTCGGACACCAGGCGCCAGCCAATGAGGACGAGGCGCAGGCTCCAGTCCCCTCGCCTGCCCCAACCTCTTCACCCCGCCTCGCCCCCTCCCACCCCACCCAGGCCCGGGGCGGGGGATGCGCACGCGGCGGGTCTTAACAGCGAGTGAGAGGCGACCTCTGTCTGAGCGCGGCGGCCAAGGAGAAGCTCGGGCGGAGGTGTCCGCGCGCAGAGGGGAAGCCAGAGGGACGCGAGTGGGAGTGGGGGTGAGGGGGCGGCCCCCGTGTGCGCCGGGTGAGGGGCTGCAGGAGGAGTTAAACACATTTAAACAACCCAGAAATGAAAAGAAGAGCTGGCCTGCTCTTGAGGGTCTCCCGGCCTCGTTCTCCTCGGCACTCAGTCCGCGGGCCCCCGGGAGTGGCGGAGCGTCACGGTTCACCTGCTCACCGAGGGGACAGCCGTGTCGCCGGGAATCTGAACGGCTATCCCCGTTTCCCCATTCTTCCCCAGTTCCTTCTCTCACTTATAAACACCCCCCCACCCCGCGCCCCACCTCGAGCCCAAGATTATCTTGGCGGCAGACTTCCTAAATTTTGGTGAACTGGGTTTCCATATAGAATGCGAAGAGCTGCCTGGGCTTTCTTTTTCATTTTGCTGCCTCTTGGGTGGGACGATCCACATGAGGCCCAGAGGCCCAGCACTTTAAAAAAAAGTTTTAAAGAACCATCTGTTATGCAAGTTCTTCCTCCACCAGCCCAGCCCCATCTTCAAAGTTTTCAGATCTCATCCCAACAAGATGAAAACATTTTTTTTTTTTTTCCCCAGCGTCCTGACTGCATGTGTAATGCCTCATATTCAGTGTCTGCTGTGAGACCCGGGTAATTATCAGAGTCCACCCACAAGGGGGTGAATTTGAATCTCAAAGGCTCTGAATTTATTCTACTTGAATGCTATAGAGATCACACAGTCAAACTGGCCAGTCCAGTATTTGATGACTTGAAAAATACTCCCATCATTGCCATGCATAATCTAAACTTTTATATGAGATGGGTCGTTCATCACCTCCCCGCGCCTGGCGATTCAGATACTGTTGCCTCTCGAAACTGATCTGTCATTTTGCTGTTTAACATGCAGCATGCAGAATCCAAGTTATTTAAATGTCAGTGTTAGTAGCATCTGCAGGTTTCATGAAAATGTTTAACCCTGGTGGGAGGGCTGCCCATTAGTTTGTAAAGGGGAGTGGGCTGAAGTTGCCAAAACTAGTGACCCTTAAGATGCTCAGATTTGGGGGACAGTCCGTCCATTTGCAGGATTTCCTATAGTTATTTTAAGTATCACTGTGAATTAAATTCAGAAAGGGGATAAAGTCTCAGGGCTCAAATCAGTGCTCGCTGCGCTTTCCTTATGGATGCAGGTGAACTTCGAGCCTCAGTTTATTACAAAGCCTTAATTTAAGAGCACCTCCATCCCACAGCAACCAAACAGCATAGGGGGGCACTTTTGCAACGCCTTCCCAACACCAGGCTGGAGCTCTGTGGGACGGAAGGCCCTCTGGTTGCTGGAACGGGAGGAGGAGGTTAGGAGAGCTGAAAGAAGTGGACAGAGGGTCTGACAGCACCAGGGACTTGTAGTGTGGCCTAAATCTTTGCCGGGACTTGGCGGCTGAGCCTGACCTGGCTGGAGGCAAACTTTGTGTTCATGTTCAGGGCCCAGCCTCAGCCCCAGAAGGGACCTGTTTAGGCCACACCTGATGCCTCTTCCCGTCTAGGCCAGTCTGCCCTCCCATCACACCCCCAAAGACCTGGAGCGACGGTGACAAAGGGCCAGCTGGCATCCATTTGTCTCCTCACAAAAGCGAGCGGCGATGGCGGGAGAATAGGGGCTGGGGTCAAGGTTTTAAAAATCCTCCCTTAAGAGAATCCACAGTTTAAGCTGTACTCCAGGCTGACGGCTCTGCTTAGTCAGCTGCGAGCCCAACGGGCACCGAAAGCGCACGAGGTCTCAAGCCGAGAGAAAACTTCCCTTTCCGAGAACCAAAGGAACCCCAAGCCCCCAGTGCCCCAGGCCTCCAGCTCCAGGAACGGAGGAGCTCCCGAGGGCCCCAGACCTATCCAGGTCCCCGCGGGGGACGTCGAAACCCCGTCTTCGGTGGACAAGGCGGGAAATCTCCCGCGGGAGAGACCGGAGAGTACAGTCACCTTTACCCCGGGCGCTCTGCGTGGGGTTTAGGGGAGCAGACGCAGAGGCGGGGGGGGGGGCAGGCCTCGGCTTCCGACCTCGCGCTCCTTACCCCCCTCCAAGTGCATCCTTCCCCCATCCTCGCCCCCCCCCCCCAGCACTTACTCTGGTCCTTTGCCCCTTCAATTCCGCTGGGCTGGGAGTCCCCACTGGAGCCCGGGACCCGTTTGCCCCGTGACCCGGGATGGGCCTGGGCGTCTCCCAGAACACCCTCGCGGAAGGAGCGCTGGGGGAGGAGGTGCCCGAGCCCTCCCGCGGTGCCGGGTCGGTTACCTGGGGATGGTTCCAGGTGGCAGAAGCCTCCGCGCGAGGCGGGAGGGCGAAGCGGACGCCAGGAGGGGAGGCACCTGAGATGGGGATGGGGGACTGGGCCTGTGTGGTCTAAACGTCTTGGCTCGCGGTGGTCTGCGTTCACGGAGAGATACACCCACCGCCTTGGAATGATAAAGCCCCGGCAGGCGGGCCGACGCCTCCCACCCTCCTCCGGGGAAGTCTCACCTACTGCCTCTTAGTGGGAGCGCACTTAGGAATCCACCCCGGCTGCGGGGCATTTAACTAACTGGTGGGGACGCGAGGCCGGGTGAGACAGCTCCGGCTTGAGCCACCCCGCGCGTTCTCAACTCGCTCCCCGCTCCCCTGCCAACTCCTGGCAAACTTCGCACCCCTTTTCCCCCACTTCCCCCGCTCCTCCACCTCCTTTCCTACGGGGCTGGTCTCCAGGGTCGTCCTTCCCGGTTCTGACTGTGTCTTCGAGCGTTGATTGACGGTTGCAATTACAAAGGATGATGCCTCGGGGAGGCTCCCGCAGCCTTGATGAGCCCGAGAAGCGCAGTCCCGGCATATTTTATCCAGACTCAGCGCCACGGGGCCGTGCGCCCCGTCCACCCGCGGGCAGGAGCGGAGGGGGTCTCGCGCTCCCCGCCCGCGAGGATGCGACTGCCTTGCTCTCCCGCCGCCGCCTTCCCGTGGCTCCGCGCCGCGTTCCCGAGCGCGCGCCGGGCACAGCCTGCCCTTGACCTGACCTGAGAAGTGTCGGGCGGCCCCGCGCGCTTCCCGCGTGCAAAGAGGGAATGATTTTCAGGACTGGTTCAAGTTTCCTGGGCTCGGCAGACACGGGTCCCCGGAAGAACAGCGTGGAAGACCTACGTCTCCCGCCCGCCTGGGTGGGAGAAGCCTCCCACGACCCAGCACGACCCGCCCAACCCCCCACGAAACTTGCAAACCTACATCCTTGGAAACAATGTCTCCAACCCCGCACGAAACTTGCAAACCTACATCCTTGGAAACAATGTCTAACACCTCCTCCATTCCTACTTTTTCGTGCTTTCGAGAAACCAGAATACTTTTCTCGTAGCACGTGCCTACTCTCTAGCCTCAGAAGAAACCTAGATTTTTCCCCCCCCCCCCCCCCCGAAATTCTCCACAACCAGGCCGGGATAGCCCGAGGGGAAAGAGAAACAAGTTTATCAGTCTACGGAAGCTCGGGTTCTGCCTAAGTTCTCCGCCCCTCCCACTCGAAAAGCCCATCAGAAGCCACTTTTGCTTTCCTCTGAAAATTAAGTTCAGCTAGAACTCCAGAGTTCCGCTCCTGAGCTGGAGCCGGGAAGGGGGGTGGTGCTGGGCTACCCACCCCCGCTTTTAGGCGCTCCACCCCCGCGTTCAAAGCACTTTTTTTTTTTAAGACAGGTTAAATTTTAGTGCAGACATATAAATTAACAAAGAGCATCGAATTGGCTGAAGCTTGCAGAAAATAAACTGGAATAGGTGAGAAGTCGTGTCATGTTAAAAAAAAAAAAAAAAAAATCCCTGTCTGCTGCCTGAGTAAACAGCCTGTAGTCCAGGAGGAAAAACTGCGGCCAGTCTAGACCTCCTACCCCTAGAAAGGTGCCTGGTAGGGGGTGGCCAGCCAATGGCGACTGATTCACAGTCACTATGGGGGTATCTTAGTATATCAGGGCCCCGTCTTTACCAGCGAGGAAAACGCAAGGTGCCGCAGTTATCTGGGTAATCAAGACTCCTCCACACCCCTCCAAACAAACTCGCATCCTTTCCCTGAAGGACAGGTCAGGTTTTTGGAGACTTTGGCCTGTATTATCGGAATCTACAGCTCTCGGTAATAAGGCTTCCCTGTAGAACTTCTTAGACTTCATTTTCTTTGGGGCGAGTTGCCCCTGCCCAGGGGTCTAGGCGCGTCCCACCTTGGTCGAGCCGGTGCCCTTCGAGGTGAATGGGGAGATCCGGTCTGGAGAAAGGAGCCGGCTGGGAAATAACCTTGGGTAGGTGGTCCAATCTAATCTAGCTCTTCCTCTCTGTAATTGAAATGGAGATGTGAGTCAGCTCCAACTCAACACTGGAGACCCCACTCTCGGAACCACCCCTGTCCATTCTCGGGACAAACCAGAACACTGAGTGACGTTCTCGAGGACGACGCTGGCGCCTGCAGGCCACCAAGCCCTGGGTGAAACCTGCTGAACGCTCACACGGCCACTCCACTCCCCATAGCCCCTCCCGCGCCTCAACCTGGACCGGGAACTCAGATCTGAGCACTAGGTGATCCTAGGCTGACATCCCATTGAATCTGGCCAGACTGGAAGCTTCATGAGGGAAGGGACGACGTGCCGCTCAGCTTCCGAATCCCCGGCTGTGGCCGCGCGGGGATGGACCATGGGGAGCTTCCTGCCTTAGGGAAGCCCCCGCGCAGGGTGTTCTGGTTCTTAAGATCAAAGAGTGCCGGACCCGCAGAACTGCGGCCGTCGAGCAATTCAGGTCCCTCTTGGACAACAAAGAAAGAGTGGGTTTGGAAAGGCGGCACTCGGGGTGGTCTCGTCCCCCTGGGACTTGCCGCGCGGGCGTAGGGAGAGCGTTAGGGGCCCCGAGATGCCGCGGATCGCGCTTTTCGGAGGGTGTCAGCTCCTTTTCCAACTTGCAGACAACTTTCGTGGTTAAGAGATGGTGGCCAGCGTGCGCCGAGCCTTGGGGACGAATTCTTTCGCTTTCCCCCAGGGTTTCTTGTCTAGACACTGTGGGGCGTCGCTTCGGGGACCTGGTGGCGGGTTCCGAGCAGTTTTCTTTCCAATCCTATAGACACCGCTGGAGGCGGCGGAGCTTTGGGGCCCTGAGGCTGCGGACGTCCAGAGCAAGCCTCAGCAGCATTAACTGTGAAAAACGTTAGCGCCGGGCGTGGGACCAGCATCTCCCTGCAGGAGACACACCCGGCTTTGTCAAAAGTGCTTAAAAAGGGCGGGGGAGGGGGTACTTAAACTATCTCTTTCCCTATGCCCTCCCCCCAGGAGATCTTTACTCGTTTCTTAGGAATAAAAAGTCCTCTCCAAACTCACTCATTTTGAGTGATTTCCCCGCCGTCCTCATATCACTGACTCTATAACAAGTGGATGCAGTGAATTTCCTTTTCATCCACTCAGGAGCCCCGCGAGTTGCTACCATAAGCCACAGAACTGCAAGCTCAACGTCAAACTCCAGAGATCCTTTCAGGAAATTCCGGAGTCAGAGACCAGAAGTGCCTCCCCGCCCCCCCCATCTCTGCTCAGCTCTCAGGGCTCCAGATGGCTCCACCCCACCCATACGCCAAGCCCCAGCCCACCCTTCCAAATTCTTCGGGGTTTCCACTGCGGATTGAAGAGGAAGATACAGAGCGATTGACAAATGTCTTACTTAAGCCCAAAATGCCTTTCGGAAGAAAGTCTGAGTAGACAAACATTGTCTGTAATCATACTTTCTTTATATCAACAAGGGCAATTTCCTCAACTGAGGAAAAAGCATGGATTTCAGAGTCACATCCATGATTTCCATTTACAGCCCACTCTTCTGACAAACTGAGTGACCTTGGGTAAATCACTTGACCTTTCTGAGTCCATTTTTTTTCTTCATCAGTAAAGTAAGGCTAACAAAGAAAACTTTTTTGAAACAAAATAAACTTTATACACAAGTGATCGTGTCAGGAGAGCAGCCCACCACACTGTTATTAATATCAGTTCTTTTATCTTTTTCTTTTGCTCCCTAATTTCCCCCAAACCATCCTCTGTAAGGAAAACAACTAGGAAGGGAATCACTAGCCATTCTAAGGACCATTAAAAATAGATCCTTCCAGTGGGAGGTTCTTGCCAACACCACCATCTTGCAGTGTTCGACACAGTCCTCAGGACTCAATCACATTACCCGCAGATATTCAGCTTATTTGAGGTTTAAAAGTAAAGTATATCTTTTCTTACTTGTCAGTCACACAAAAACACACATAACAGAGCTTCCTCAAAGACTGAGAAAGAGGCAGCCTTTATTGATCGGTCTGGTCAATTTCAGTCCACATGTTTCCCCAGGCTCAATCTCTCATACACCGGTCATATTTCAGCTCTTCCCCAGGCCCTTCCCACACACAATGCCCCCCAAACTCCTGAAGTTCCTTGAAGCCAAGTGGGTTTCTCAGAGAAGTTGTTCCAGCAAGGTGAAGAGTGAAGACATACCCTCAAATAAGTAGCTTTATCCTGAGGTAGGTTCTGGACTTGGGGAGTAAGACGTCTGACTCTTGCCCTGCATAAGGGCATCCCTGGAGGTGTTTGGGGAGGTTGGGAAAACTGGCGGGAGACTGTTCCAGAGCCCCTCTCTAGCTCAGCTCAAGTTCAAGGCTGAATCCAAGATAACCCTAGACATTGTGTCTGCGTGGAGGGGTCAAGTAAAGAAAAAAAGCATTCCCAAGCCTCTGTTCTGGCTTCATCCATACATCTCTCTTGGTTTATTAAAAGAGGCATTAAAGAAATTCTTTAAGTCCCATCACAGTTGAGGATCCAGGCCAGCAAAGAGAATCTGAGAAGCATTGTTTTGGAAGTGGGCAGGAGCCGGGAAGGAGACAAGGCTCCAAGGCTTAGCTTCCTGGAGGCAACTGGCTGCCTAAACCCAGCAGCAAGAATCAGACCACGGGGCTTGGGTGACTGGTGTTCTAAACAGCACTGCAGATAAAGCCGGCTAGAGGTTAGGGCGACATAACAGGCTTTCTCACTTTCCACTGTGTGACGTTGACTTCCAGAGATCTTAAGGGCACAGAGCTTACTGGAGGTTATCAATGGAATCAAATCAGACTCCGAGAGTGCTAAGGGGACCAGATAGCAACGTTTACATCACAGTCTCAAGACAGCATGTGCACTGTGTATTACGTACCCCTAACTACACAGACAGAACTTCCTGTGGTCAGGATGCAACATTATATGGACTGTATAATATTCTTCAAGAATGCCCTTAAATCGAAGAATTACATAAATTTAATACAAATCAAACATAACGTTGAGCACATTGCAAGAGGGTCAGTAAATACTCGTTACATGACATGTTTCCTACCGCACAGATTTGGCTCTTTTGCTGACATAGACAGGTACTTTATTCTCTCTCTCCAAGTCGTACTGCGTATCATTCAGTAAAATCACCCCATTTGTGAGAAAGAAAAAAGCCTAAGCCAGAAACCAAGAATCTGGACAGCATCCCAGAGCTAGTTAACTTTAGGGGAACGATCTGGTTATAACCCAAGTCAGCTGCTCTTACACCGCACAGATTACCTTGCAGGTAGGCAGAAGGAACAACGGCATCTTATTTTCACTTTTCTATATGAGCACAGACGTCTATATGCAATTTTCATGGAACCACCAGTGTGCATAAAAGAAAAATGTCATGCCATGTCTCTAGGGCCCATAGAGACAGCTTTTTAGATAAACAGAGGCACATTTCCCAGAAGAACACAAATGAGCTGACGTAGAATTCAAACCCTGACTGAGCTGTACATACACTGGGCTTAGTTTTGGGAACCTCTCCCCACTCCATCCCAACGTGCAACTTGCCATCAAAGCCACCGGGACCTCAGACCCTCCGAGCTGCACCTGTGGGTGGGTTCTCCTCACTGGGCCTGCCTGGGGCGGTCAGACCCCATCCAAGAGGCAACTGGCCTTCAGGGACCCACTGGAGGACCTGATGGCTCCACTGTCCCTCCGGGTGACGGTCTAGCCAAGAACCCCGGGGAATGGCCCCACTGTGGAACAGACCGACCCTCAGTGCCAGCAGCCGCCTCCGGGTAACCAAGATGTTCAAAATAGGGACACCTCACAACAAACCGTGGGGCTGCAATACCCGGGGACGGGGGGCGGAGAGAGCGTGCCTGGGCCGGGAGGGGGCGGTGGCTGCGAACGAGATCCGGAAAGAGGGGTTTTTTTAACCGGAAAATTCACTGTTATTTTGTCACCCCAGGATCTGGCGCCCGGAAGTGCCCGCACAGGTTTCGGGTGTCGGGGGTGGGCTCGCGGAGGCCCTGGGCTTCTCCTTCGGGGCCTTCTTGAGGCTCAGCCTCTAGCGATCCCTCCGGGGCTAGACGGACGCCCCGCCGGCTGCCGGCGCTCCGGACCCGGCGGACCCCAGACTTGCAGGTGGTCCAGCTTCACGCCCGGGACGGACCCGGCGCGGTGCTGAGTGCCGGGCGTCGGGTGAAAAATACGCTTCTTCCGCGGTAGCCGAGGCAACGCGACAGAGGCTCCTCCACCATCTCACCCGCATTCCTTCACCCTGGGCCTGCGCCGCGCCGTGGGGGTCCTCGTGTGTGGTCTCGGGAATCCCCTCGCCCTGAATTCGCATCCGCGGGCGGGTGAGTCTCCGAGCGCGCACTCGCCGCGCGCCCCCGCCTCCGCGGCCCGAGCGCGCCTCTCCCCGCGCGCCCCCGCCTCCCCGGCCCGAGCGCGCCCTTGCCGCGCGCCGCCGACGCCAGCAGCGCGGTGGCCCAGCGGGGCCGCTGCCTGTAGGGACCCTTCGCCCACGCGCCCAGGCGGCTGCGCCCCGGGCAAAGATTTGCAATCGCTCTGTGTTCTCTTCCAGCTCCTTCTGTGCCCGTATTTTCTTTTTATCAGCAGAGCAATTGATTCTCTGTTGCACTCTGCCTGCCTTCCCGGTGTTTTCTTTTTCGTAAGTACAGAACATTTTTTTTGTAACCGTTTCCTCAATTGATATACTTTAGGGTGTAGTTGGCCCATAAAAAAAAGCAATCACTGCGTTCAGTGGAGTCAGCTGGTTATCAAGGGAGAAAGAGGAAAAGCCGGAGCCTTGATTTTCCTTCTTGTTCCAGCGGCGCTGGAACTCAGCGCCGATGACAGGCCTCTGCGAATTACAGGGAAATTCCATTTCGAAAGTCTAAGAAAGTGCTACAAGAAAGGGCTTAGGTCCTTCAAAAACTAGTGGGAAGGAAGAAGGGCAAGATTTCCAACAGACTAATAATTACAGACCCCTGGGAATTACTTCCCTTTAGTCCTTGACTTTCAGGATTAATTAAAGGTATTCTTGCTGTAACGTTAACGTTTGTGACTCGCCATTATTTTTTAAAAATGAAAATAAACTTTGTTTACTTACTCTGTTTATGAAAAGAAGACATGCTCATTATTTTGAAAAACAGTCACCCTTAACTTCTAATCCTTAACTAATGATGGTATTTTTTTGTTTGTTTTTGTTTTTGGCTCGAAAAACAAAAGTTTTCTACAATATCTGCAATGAATGAGACATACTGTGATGTGGCTTGAAACTCCACAGATACGTGAAAGCACTTGTTAAAGTTTGATCAATGGTGACTCCATATGGTTAACTTGTTTCAAGTTGTTCAAATTTTAGTTTATTATTTCTCATTTAAAATTATCAGAAAATATTAGGGATGAAGGTGAGATATTGTACATTTTGTTTTCTGGCTGTTTTAGGCTAATAGGATGACATGCAAAAACAGGATATAATGAATATTTGAAATATGCGTTTGCCTTTTTTGAACTTCAAGAAAGATAAATGTGTGATATATATGCGGACTTATGTGCTTTTAATAAACACAATTGGAAAAGCAGTGACTTATAATAGTAAATACATCGATGAGATTAAATTACATGTATTAGTGTAGTAGCAGGATAATAAATAGATGATAAAAAGAGCAACTCCTACTTACCAATAGGTGTAAGTCCGTGCTTTAGAGATTCTTGTAAATCCCCAGTATCCGAATTAGAAGACATTGTTAATGAAATTATAGGCAGTCCTTTGGCTTAAAGCAGAAATCATTGAGCATAAGAAAAAGTGCAGCTTGTCAAATTTTGTAGCCTTGGGGAGGACACATCAGACTACAGTAACCCTTAGTGAAAGTTAAGAAAAAGCAAAAAACAAAAACCAAAAAAAAATACAAGAATCCAGAAAGTTACAAGCAAGTATTTCCCTGGACTCTGTACTTTTTCCAGCATTAGTGACCTGCTGTAAACAATGTATCCAGTTTCATGATGGTTTCTAATCAGAGGAATGGAAACTTTCGATAGGCTTGGACTAATCACATGACTCTATGCAGGTTGATAAGAGGACCCTGTTATAAAGTGACAGCAAGAGAGATAAGAACTCTTGGCAGATAATGGCAAACAAATGATTAACTCAGAAACGGAGAGGTGCAGTGCAGCTCAGAGAGTGCAGAGTTGTAAAACTGAGGGGTCAGAAGATCGTACTTAGTGGATAAAACTCCAAACCAGCTTAAATCCACTAACTAAACTTAGGCTTGTGACATACCCCCTTGATGTCATCACCTCTTTGCATAGAGGAGGACAGATGTAGCTCTCCTGACCTCTGTAAATATATTTTAGATGATAACGTTGGCAGACATTCATTCTTTAAGTGATGACTAGGGATATGATTGACACTTTGAAAAACTACAGGTAGCATTACCGAGCTTGTGCTCATTTATTTATTCATGTTTTGTCAACCAACTTTTTTTTATCATGCCTGTTCATTAGCTGAGGAGTTCACCGTAGCTTGTTTGTACATTGGTCAGTTGATTAAAAGGGCAGCCTATCTCTTTACCCCAATAAAGTAAAACTTACACTTTGAGGTTAATGCTGGCAAAATGATGAATGTGTAATACGTTTTCCATAATTTAAAAATTATCATTCTTTCCTTGAATCCATGGAAAAAAATCTGGATTACTCCTGACCATGAAAGAACTATTACTCAAATGACCAAGGGTAGTTTTAGGCTCTTGTGAAATATCCCTGTTGTTCTTTAAAGTAATGAAGTCTGGATTCTTAGAGCAATGTATGTCTTTTCCTATGTTGTGGAACAACAGTTAGTTATTTTCTTGTATGTTTTGATTTTGCTAATGGAGCAAATTTTTTTTTAAAATTTTTTATTGGCCTGAGATTCTGTTTGGAAAACCCAGAATGTTTATATATAGCATTTTTTCCCATCAAAATTTTAATTTTTGGGGCTTCCCTGGTGGCGCAGTGGTTGAGAATCTGCCTGCCAATGCAGGGGACACGGGTTCGAGCCCTGGTATGGGAAGATCCCACATGCCGCGGAGCAACTAGGCCCGTGGGCCACAACTACTGAGCCTGCGCGTCTGGAGCCTGTGCTCTGCAACGAGAGAGGCCACGACAGTGAAAGGCCTGCGCACTGCGATGAAGAGTGGTCCCCGCTCGCCACAACTAGAGAAAGCCCTCGCACAGAAACGAAGACCTAACACAGCCAAAAATAAATAAATAAATAAATAAATTTATAAAAAAAAAAAAAAAAATTTTAATTTTTTTGGATTAGGTTTGACTGCATCTAATAGAAAAAGCAGAATGCCAGTGGTTTAAATAAGACATTTATTTCTCTCTTGTAAAAGAAATTCAGAGGTAGTGATGGTACAGTGGCCCTACAAAGTTGTCCAGGACCTGGTTCTTTCCGTTTTACTCTCCTCTGTCTCTTGTCCTCATGTTCCAAAATGACTGCTAGAGGTCAGCCATCACTACCAGGAAGCAGTACAGAGGAAGGGAGAAAACACATATTCCTTTTCCAGGACATTTCCTGAAAGCGCCATGTAAACACCTTGCTTACAGCTCACTAGGCAGAAATTTGACACATACCCACACTTAGCTGCAAGAGAGGCTGGGGAGTGAAGCATATAGCTGGGCAAGTAAATGTATGTTTCAAACTAACAAGGATTAGGTAATTATAATCATCCATGTCAGTTCTTTGTTGTTATTTCTTTAAACAGTCAAACAATAATGTGGCATAATACCAGAAATGTACATATGTAGATAGTAAAGGACCTATGACCCTGAAAAGCAGCTATTCTCTTAAAAATTATAAGGCTCTAAAAGCTTTTTGCTTATGTGAATTATATCTATTAGTATTTATTTTATTCGACATTAAAATTGAGAAAGTAAAAAAATTATTATTTTTAAAATTTTTATTGGAGTATAGTTGATTTACAATGTTGTGTTAGTTTCAGGTGTACAGCAAAGTGAATCAGTTTTATATATATATATATATATATATATATATATATCCATTCTAAAAAAGTATTATTTATAAATATATTAATTTGTAGTTGTTAAAGTATATTACTATAAATAACACATTGAAAATTGAAAATAGCTGTTTTCCAAAACAAAATAATCCATAAAAAGTGACATTTTCAGAAGTCTTTTTAATGTCTAGCTTAATAGAAAGCTGGATTCTCATATCTCCTTCTGCATTCAGTCTGTTGTGATATGTTGTTTTGGCTGAAATATATAAAAAACATGGGACTTCCCTGGTGGCGCAGTGGTTAAGAATCCACCTGCCAATTCAGGGGACACTGGTTTGAACCCTGGTCTGGGAAGATCCCACATGCCGCGAAGAAACTAAGCCCGTGCGCCACAACTACTGAGCCTGCATTCTAGAGCCTGTGAGCCAGAACTACTGAGCCCATGTGTCACAACTACTGAGCCTGTGCTCTAGAGCCCATGCTCTGCAACAAGAGAAGCCACTGCAATGAGAAGCCCGCACACTGCAACGAAGAGTGGCCCCTGCTCGCCTCAACTAGAGAAAACCCACACGCAGCAATGAAGACCCAACACAGCCAAACATAAATAAAATTTAAAAATAATAATAATAAAAACATGGTCTTCAGAATATGAAGACAGAAGAAAAGAGCAGTGTTACAATAGCTTTTTCAGATAATTATGGATCTTTTTCTTTGATACTACACCCAAATTCCACAAGTGATATCTTCTTCGTAGTGGAAATGTGGAATCCTTAACCAAATCTGTGAACATTTTGTCCTCTATTGCACTAAAATTCATTGACCTTTTTTACACTTCAAATGCACCTTTTCCTGTGCATGATTTTATTACATCTTACACTGGTGATTTGGAAAAATATATGTTCATCAAATTTGGTAAATGTTCCAAATGTTGAAAAATATCAAAACTTATACTCACTAATATCACCACTGATCTCATCAGAAGTCTTTAAATACTGGGAAGCTGTCCAACTCTCAGTGGAATATACAGATTTTCTAAAATCCAAATGTTCACTTGAAAGTCTGAGTTTTATCAGTGAAAAAAGTACTCTCAGTTTTTTCCTTGAAGTAATAGGGTTACTTCGTATTCAAGAAATGTCTCCAAAATACCTATGTCTAAATAACCATAGTCTGTCAGCCATTCTCAAAATGTAAAAATAACATTTCATAAAAAAAGCCACCACGTTCTTCAAGAGTAACATGGTTTTTAAAATTTGAAGTAGAGTTGACGTACGATGTTGTGTTAATTTCTGCTGTACAGCAAAGTGACTCAGTTATATGTATACATATATATGTATATATGTTCTTTCTTATATTCTTTTCCATTATGATTTATCCCAGGGCATTGAATATAGTTCCCTGTGCTCTACAATAGGACCTTGTTGTCCATCCTTTCTATAAGAGTAGTGTGTTAATAATTTTTTACCAGCCAAATCATATATGGAATTCGCGATTGTTCCGGTCAGAGAATACAATGTTTGGAATTTTTTATGAAACAAAATGGTCTGTTGGGACTTCCCTGGTGGTCCAGTGGTTGGGACTTCGCGCTTTCACTGCCAAGCACGAGGGTTCAATCCCTGGTCGGGGAATTAGGATCCTGCAAGCTGCGCAGCGCAGCCAAAAAAAAAAAGGTCTGTTAATTTGGTCTGTTTTAAAAATGTGCTTTCATAATTACATTTGCATGAAATTGGGGGTATGGAAGAGATCTGAATGCAATTAAAATAGATAATATCTTCTTTTGTTAAATATTATGAGCCATATTCCCCCCCAAAAGTTTGAAAAGAAAGCGCTTTGGAATTTCTTCTGTGAACAGAAACTTTTCCTGGTCCCATCAACCTCCGCGTCCTAACCGGGGCTGCCTGTTCCGAACAGGTTGTGGAAAGATTTTTGGAACTTGGAAGAGCTGGATCCTCACCATAGGGACCTGAGATTCGGGCTGTTTTTATGACTTTTCTTGTCTTTGAGATAAATGTCAAGATTATTTCAAAATATAATTCTCTACACCTCAGGGTTACTCCTTTAGGGGAGTAAAGTTAGGAAACTCAACACCATATGATCCAGCAATCCCACTCCTGGGCATGTATCCGGAAGAAACTATAATTCAAAAAGATACATGCACCCCAAAGTTCATAGCACTCTTCACAATAGCCAGGACATGGAAGCAACCTAAATGCCCATTGACAGATGAATGGATAAAGAAGATGTGGTACATATATACAATGAAATAGTCCTTAGCCATAAAAAAGAATGAAATAACGCCATTTGCAGCAACATGGATGGACCTAGAGATGATCATACTAAGTGAAGTAGGTCAGACAAAGACAAGTACTATATGATATCACTTATATGTGGAATCTAAAACATGATGCAAACAAACTTATCTATGACAGAAACAGACTCACAGACATAGAGAACGCACTTGAACACATTATAACCTAATTAGATCAGTTGTTTAAATCAAAATGTTAATAAAAAAAAAAATGTTAATAAGGCTAAAGTCGAAGTTTTAAAGTTTTATATATGGAAAAATTATTTGCAAGATCATATGGACACATAGTATTGCTAGCTAACACTCACAGACTTGGGCCTTAATTAGGAAAGGATCAGTACAATATACTGTTGTGCAGTTAATAAAAACAAAGTGACCTTTTCTGAAATTTTTGCTTGGATGGGGGTACTGGGTAAGTTGGAATATAAATTTATGACACTAGCTAATTTTCATGTTAAAATTGAAATTTTATTTTATTCTTTTAGGTGTCTGGAAGAGAATCTTTCTCAATCAGTGACTAAAGCCCATGTATGAATATTTTCAAGCCTTTAAGTGCTTTTAAACAATATTGACATTGATGCTTCTTTTTTTAATTTAATTTTTATTTTATATTATAGTCGATTTACAATGTTGTGTTAGTTTCAGGTGTACAGCAAAGTGATTCAGTTATACATATACATACATCCATTCTCTTTCAGGTTCTTTCCCCATATAAGTTATTACAAGAATATTGGGTAGAGTCCCCTGTGCTATACAGTAGGTTCTTATTGATTATTTATTTTATATATAGTAATGTGGATGCTTTTTTTAAACTAAGTAAATGGGGTGCGTATGTATGTGTACAGATCATTTATAACTGAATATATGGACATTGGTTGTAACATAATTTCACACGTCATATACCGTAATAGATTAAGCAGTCATTGTCTGAAGAGTCACATTATAGAATTCATTATCCCCCCTTTTTTTCTTTGTTGTTTACTCTGATTACTGTTATGTTTTCATTTCTCCTCTTGCTTCATGTTATTTTGGTTGAAATGTTGGAATACTGCATCGGAATGATAAAAGTGCTATATGGAAAGACCAGTTAGAAGAGAAATGAGAATAAAGGAAGACCTCTCACCTCCTTCCTCTCTGCCGCGGTCTAGCTGTGTTGCTTGCTCCCAGCCCTACTGGACGCACACTCTCCTCTGTATCCGGTTTGGGTGGCATGGGACCTGGGTGACTCCTGGAAGTCAGGGTGAGAATTGGCAGTGGCCATGACTGTGGTCCAGAGATGGCATTTGATAAACATGCTGTTTTTTTCTCTGAGCTTTAAGCTCTTGTGTACACTCTACTTTGCATGAATACATTAGGTATTATTTACTTAGATTACTTTTTTTCTTTTAAATATATCATGGATTTCAAAATACAATTTTTATTGAAACCAATGATTTCTTCTCTAATTTTCAGATAGAAACCCAGAAGGAGCATATATTTTTGCAGGCATATGTTACACCTGTAACTGCTTTGGAAGATGTAGGTCTTCTTTCACACATGCCTGAGTGTTGGACACACATTTGTTAAGGCTTTACATATTATTCAACCCATCAAATAGTCTTGCCCATCGAATCCTCCCAACACGCTGGCTGTACACCTAATTGTCTTTACCTGAAAAACCAGGAGAGCACATTATAAGATCATGGTCGCTATGAAGGTAGTAGTTAAGCATCTGGGATTTGGGATCAGAAAGTTCACAATTGCCATACTCACTTTGTTCCCTACTCAGGGGCAAAGCAATGCTTGACCTCTTTGAGCATTAAAGTCTTCAAGTAAAAATGACAAAAATTACGGAATCCCATAGTGTTTGTTGTGAGAAGTAAATGAGATCCTATATAGAAAGTGTCCAATACATATTTTGATGTCATTAAAAACCAGTATGGACCGTGTGACTTGGGTTCTTGGGTGAGAAACTCATCTTCCATAATGGAATTTTGGAAAACATAGGCAAGTTTCTTCTTTTGTCTTTTGTTTTTGACCCCAGTTCTTAGTTTAGTCACATACTACTTGACACCCTATAGAAGACCTCCCATGATTTATAATTTAATAGCATTATGTAGTGCTTTGCTTTGATTCTATTCTTTTTTGTGTATGGCTAATAAAACATGGAACAATAAAAAAAGATTGGATTTCATGCTTTGTTACATGCTTCTGATTAGACAGAATTATTTACAAAATATACAAAAAAATGTTAAAGGATGATGGCATTACTGGGTTCCTAATAACTCCCACCAGAACTTTTAAAACATACTGTTTGCTATTTGTCACTCTTATTCACGTTCCTGTAGAACTTACTGGCATGTGGAGGAAACGTTGCATTAATGAGTTACTTTGGTCTTTTGAAGCTTATCTAGGAGGCTAATTGAATAGAAATAGATACTCAGTACTTTGTGAGAAATGAACATATTTTTGTGAAAGAAAGGCTGGAATAACATTCACATGTGATATGAATAACAGGTGCTCGGAACTCAGCCCCAAAGATGGGTTAATGAACAATTTAGGTTCCAACCGGGCTGGGGGAAAAGCACAAAAGAAATTACAACCTCAATTTTTAGTAATTATTTTTCCCAATCAAGGCAGTCTAACCACTTCCTTTTGGTGAATGTGGGCATTTAATCACCTTCATTATCCCACCGAACTCAGATACCACCACAGAGCACACTTACAGTGACTCACATGTACAAGGATACATGTTGATAATGATAAAACATTATTTGCTAACTGATTTCAGAAAGGATTTGTAAATGATTGACAGATAACTAATGACCCCTAGGCATCTTTGCCAAAATCCAGAAGGCATTCGGTAATGTCATCTGAACCCGTATTGCATGAGGATGTTGAAGTTCAGTTAATGAATTACAGTCACTGTAAACTTCCTGAATACACTCTTCCAAGACATTATGACATATCTGTTAGGAATGGATATTCTTGTAAAATCGGACTTCTGGTCAGCACCCTGCATAAGCATATACCAGAAAGGCCCTGTGGGTACGTTTATACTTGGATTTATCAAGAACAAGCACCCGAAATGACTCATCATTCAAATGGACTGATTGCACCAGATACTGGGGAGTTTACAGAGGACTTATAAGAAGAACCAGTTAGTTTTTGCCAAACCATGGCTTACTGGGGCATTTTTGCTGATACCCTTCACTAACAATGCCATTTGTCACTGATTTCATTTAAGACCTGGGCTAGCATTGGCACCGAATAAATCAGTCAATAAATAATCAGCTTCTTTAACAACCCCCAAGTCCCAAATTATGTAAGACGATGGGGTGGCAGATCTGGAAAAATAATGACTATGTAAAGATTTCTTTTCATTCTTTTTAATAACTGTGAGAAATGTGGCACCTGGCAGGAAAGATAAGTCACTTTTACACAGTACTATTATGGCCAGGTAAATATTACTCACTTTTTATAGCACTAATAATTAAACAGAGCCTTAGTCAATCTTTCAGCAATTGAAATGTTTAAGACTTTATTCTTCTGTAGGCTTGTGTTGAGTTCCCCACGTTTATCACAGTCTGTGATTTGACTTACGGTTCATATCTTTATTTAGAGTAAATGAAATAAACTCAGTGCCATTTTGTTTCCATTTAAGGCCTTTTAAAACATTTAGGCAAATAACTAAATTATCTAAACTGTTTTTAAAAGAGGGATCTGTAGAGCACACAAAGTGATTTCCCTAGGAGTTATATAGTAATTATTTTCTAAAAAATATAGAGCCACAAAATAGATCTCAGACATGCTTAATTCACGCAACTGAAGGTTATATATTACCTGACATTATCTCGTTGACCACATGAATAAAACACTTTTTCAAGTAATAAGTGTTCCTCTAGAATGGAATATTTTATATGGTTAAATCTTATATGGGGACATATAACTCAATCTTGATTGCGTTTCAGTTATTCTAATAGACATTGTTTTATTGTTTTTTTGGCCCTCTCAATCCTTTGTGAAAAAAAAATGTTTAATCAAAAATGATAAAGTAGAATTTAAAAATATCTATTCCTTAAACAGTTTCTCAACTCAGCAATCTGTGATTAGTCAAAACATCAATCATCAATCTACTGACTGTAATAAAATAATGGCATAAATGCACATTACATTTTGGGAAAGGAAAGATAAAACCAAAAAAGAAAGGATTAATTGAAAAAAAAAACTGAAGATACTTAGAAAGGTCATCTTATACTACATGAAACTGAGAAAAACAAAAATGAGTTTCAAAGAGGGAGGCATACTTTCTACCTGTTATTTTTATTTCCATGAAAATAGCAAGTTATACCCTCAAGTATATTTTATTTAGATACTAATGTATTTTAGATTTTTCAAATTCTTTTGCATTTCCCAGAAAGCCACAAACCATCCAATTTTTCTATTTTACGCTAATAATTAAGAGAAAAAAGAGTTGATATTACAGGTAAATAAAAAAACTGAAATTGTTGTGAGCTTTCAATTATCTATTCTCTCTTTCATTAACTTCCATTACCACCCAAATTTAAATGTGCTGTTTTTAAATTTAGTGCCATTTTTGGCCTTTATTATGATCTTAAAGCTTTATTCATATTAATTATATAATATTAATATTAGAATATATATGATATTTAGAACAGTTGTTACTAGATATGTGATGTTTGACTACTTTTTCGACCTCTCTTTACCTCTATAGCCTCATGTATCATTTCTCCATTTACTGAGCACATACTATATGCCAGGCACTCTGTGAAGTGCCTTACATATGCTCTATCATTTAGTTCTAAAACTAATTATTATGAATTAAATGATATATATGCCTGGCACACAGCAGTTATTCAATAAATATCAGCTGACAATATTAGTATTGATGGCTGGGAAGATTTACACTAGGGAAATGCAAAGACCTTTAAACATAGAATTGGTAATGCATGATGTCCTTAAATGATGTAAATATATATACATATCAACAAATCATAAGTGCAGATCCAGTTCATCATGTCCCAATGGAACTCATTATCTTTCATTTCAAATGCCATTTTTTTTTTGGATGAATGACACCACCAAATTGTTAAATCGGAAATTTGGGTATCATTCTAAAAATCTCCCTCTGATTTACTTGCTGTGTCTATTCAGTTACCCAGCTCAGTCCATTCTGTTTCAATAACATCCCTCAATGGCATCCCGTCCTCTTGTCCTGTCATTGCCTTGGCTTCCGACATCCACACTAGACAGCTTACGGGCTTTGAGCCAGAGGGACTCGAGGTCTGGTCCGGGCACATCATTGATTAACATGGTGACCCTTGGTGAATTCTGTGTTCCCTTTAACTCTGTTTTCTCAGTGTGGGTGCAGCATGAACCACGACTCCTGAGATGGTGGGAAGGTTAGATGAGAACTCACGGGGCAGGTGTAGCCTGATGACTGATACATACAGGCCCCTCATCATTTCTCCCTTTGATCCTTTCTGTCACCTCCCGAGGGTTCCTTGTCTTTGCTCTGGCTTCCTCTAGGCCTTTTCCCACACTCCTGCTTAACGACTTTTAAAAAATTGAATAACGATTCTGCTGCTTAAAATTCTTCAATGGTTTGCCATACTCTTTTTTTTTTTTTATAAATGTATTTATTTTATTTTATTTATTTTTTGGCTGTGTTGGGTCTTCGTTGCTGCGCAGGGGCTTTCTCTAGTTGCTGCGAGGGGGGGGCGCTACTCATTGTTGCGGTGCGCGGGCTTCTCGTTGCGGTGGCTTCTCTTGTTGCAGAGCGTGGGCTCTAGGCACGCGGGCTTCAGTAGTTGTGGCTCACGAGCTTTAGAGCGCAGGCTCAATAGTTATGGCGCATGGGCTTAGTTGTTCTGCGGCATGTGGGATCTTCCCGGACCAGGGCTCGAACCCATGTCCCCTGCACTGGCAGGCGGATTCTTAACCGCTGCACCACCAAGGAAGCCCTGCCATACTCTTTAGGATAAAAAGTTCATACTGTTTAAGTTTATTACACAAGACCCTTTAAGATCTGACCTTTTTTTTTTTTAAACTTCTCTATCTTCTCCCCCACTTTCTCATTCATTCTGTACTCTACCTATAAAGAACTACTTGTCAATCCTCAAAACATCATAGTGTTTCATGCCTCTGTCTGTTCACTCATCTCTTCATTTGTTCATTTATCCATCCATCCATCTGCTTCATCAGCTAAAATGTACAAGAGGCTATAATGATGCTGGGGATAGAGTCAACCTCGCGAGGTTCGATTTGGTGGAAGAGAGAAAAGAGGAGAGTTAATTATCAGAGCATAGGGTGCTGGGGGTACAGAGGCGTCCCTAATCCATCTTGAGAGAGATGAATGGCAAGCGTCCTGGAGGAAGTGGGGCTGGAGGATCCTTGAGGACAAAGCAGAGTGAGCCGAGGGACAAGGGGGTTCCTGAGAGGAAGCAGTTCGCACCAGCCATGGAAGCGTGAGGGGCTGTGGAGTGCTCGGGGTCCTAACCCCATTCCACAGGTGCAAAGCCTGGCCTGTGTTTAAGATACGTCCTTGGAGCGTGGAAACATGCAAACAGAGAGAACGGCCAACAGTTGGGGATGGCTGAATAAATGATACTATCTCCACTTCACTGGCTACAATGCAGCCATTGAAAAAAAAAAAGCTAAGCAGAGCCTTCACTGGATGGCTTGGAGGGATTCCTGTGAAGTATTTATTGCTGCATGGGCAAAGCAAGGTAATCGTGTGAGTGAGAGAACCAAGCGAAAGAGAAGAAAAGATGATAGAGGCGTATGATCACATTTATGCATTTAGGTAAAAATCTGTGTACATGTAGATATGTATACAAATAAAATAAAGAGATTAAAGCAACTTAGAAAATGCAGTCAAGTATAAAGGGAAGATATACAAATCACCTGTAATCCTGACATCTTGAGATCTTAAAGCTCTGAAATACTTTCTTCTAATCTTTTCCTATGTATTTAAGGATTGAAATACAGACAAATTTGGTATCATATTGTATATATTGTTTTATGTTCTGCCCTTTAAAAAAAATTGTTTATAACAACCCTTGCTTAATAGATATTACAACATTTATTTAATTTTATTTATTTATTTTTTGCAGCATGTGGGATCTTAGTTCCCCAACCAGGGATCGAACACGTGCCCCCTGCATTGAGAGCATGGAGTCTTAACCACTGGACCACCAAGGAAGTCCCTATGTTCTGCCCTTTTAAACATCTACGTTATATGATCAATATTTTTCCATCCCATTATATTTTTTCTAAATCATGATTTTTAATTTCTGGCTGCTGTTCCTTTAGATCGCTCTTTTGTAATTTATCGTTCTCTTGTTGTTGGACATTCAGTGTTCATTCATTAATTTTCCTGATTTAAATAACCTTTGCCTTGTCACTTATTAGCTGTGTGACCATGGACGGCTTACTTAATCTTTTTGTACCTCAGTAAAATGGAAATAGTAATAGTATAGGGTTGTTATAAAGAGCAAAATGGGGACTTCCCTGGTGGCGCAGTGGTTAAGACTCTGCGCTTCCAATGCAGGGGGCCCGGGTTCGATCCCTGATCAGGGAACTAGATCCTGCATGCGTGCTGCAACTAAGAGTCCACATGCCACAACTGAGGAGCCTGGCACAACCAAATAAATATTAAAAAAAAAAGAGTAAAATGACTTAAAACGTACTTCCTTGTAAGTGAGGCTGGCACAAAGAAAGTACTCAATAAACACTCTTTGTTTTTTCATTTGTTTGCTTTTGTTTTCTTTTCTTTTTTCTTTTTTAAAAGCTCTCTCTTTGGAAGCTGTCTGAAGCAGCATATGAAAATTTCTTCTCTTCTAGACTGCAGATGACAGTGCCTCCCTCAGACCACTGTGTGAATATTAAACAAAATGTTCCAAGTGGTTAACGTGATACCTGACACCCCACAGACCCTTAGTCCACTTTCCCTGGGTATTTTCAAGTCTCCAGTCTCCATAAAATGTTCTTCTTCTGTGCTCAGATGGCGCCCAGCGTATACTCTATTATATATTGTATGCTATGTTATCTATATTATATCTTATATACAGGACTTATGTCTCTGTACTGTGTTGGCCTATTTTCTCTTTTGTTTGTGAAGAGGTGAGTCCTTTGTTTGTCTGTCCCCACCTCCCGACACAAGGATTATACGCTGTGGGCACTCAGTGAATGTCTGGGGAAGGAAGAGTATCGAGAAAGAAGGTCTAAGATGAAGGTTATTTGAGAGAACAAGAAAGAAAAAGACAAAAGAAAAATGATCATGGGGGACTTCCCTGGTGTTGCAGTGGTTAAGAATCTGCCTGCCAATGCAGGAGACACGGGTTCGAGCCCTGGTCCAGGAAGATCCCACATGCCGCGGAGCAACTAAGCCCCATGTGCCACAACTACTGAGCCTGCGCTCTAGAGCCCACGAGCCACAACTACTGAAGTCCGCGCACCTAGAGCCCATGCTCCGCAACAAGAGAAGCCACCGCCATGAGAAGCCCGCGCACTGCAATGAAGAGTAGCCCCCTCTCGCCACAACTAGAGAAAGCCCACGTGCAGCAACAAAGACCCAACGCAGCCAAAAATAAATAAATAATTAATTAATTAATTTTAAAAAATGGTCATGGGAAGTGGGATTAAATGTTAGGGAAATGGAGAAGGTGAAAAAAGGGAAGATAGTGTGAAGATATGGTGAGGGTCTTGGTAGTGTGAACCGGGGCTGATCACTTGGGGAAAGAATCAGAGTGAGGAAACTCTGGCTAGCAGGGTGCAGGGTTGGCTACAGTACACAATTAACCGCTAACTTTTGGGTCCCTGCTGTGTGGCAGGCACGGGGCTAAGTTCTAGTACAGGTTGTCTCATTGACTCATTTCAAGCACCCTGGGGACTTCCCTGGTGGTCCAGTGGGTAAGACTCTGCACTCCCAATACAGGGGGCCCGGGTTCGATCCCTGGTCAGGGAACTAGATCCCGCCTGCATGCTGCACTAAGAAGTCCGCATACCGCAACTAAAGATCCCGCATGCCGCAATTAAGACCTGGCACAGCCAAAATAAATAAATAATTTTTTAAAAAGCACCCTGTGTTAGGTAAATAATTTTAATTCCTCCATGAGGGAAATATCTCCCAGAACTATTTTCAGAATGAGGAAACTGGGAATTCCCTGGTTGTCCAGTGGTTAGGACTCTGTGCTTTCACTGCCGAGGGCCTGGGTTCAGTCCCTGGTCGGGGAGCTAAGATCCATAAGCTGCATGGCACAGCAAAAAATAAATTAAAAATGAATGAGAAAACTGCCCAAATGTCCATCAACAGATGAATGGATACAGCGAATGTGGTACATATATACAATGGAATATTACTCAGCCATAACAAAGAATGAAATAATACCATTTGCAGCAACATGGATGCAACTAGAGTTGTCATACTGAGTGAAGTGAGTCAGAAAGAGAAAGACAAATATCATATGGTGTCACTTAAATGTGGAATCTACAAAAAAAGATACAAATGAACTTATTTACAAAACAGAAAGAGACTCACAGATATAGAAAACAAACTTATGGTTACCAAAGGGGAAAGGGGAGAGAGGGATAAATTAGGAGTTTGGGATTGACATATCCACACTACTATATATAAAATAGAGAACCAACAAGGACCTACTGTATAGCACAGGGAACTCTACTCAGTATCTTGTAATAACCTATGAAGAAAAAGAATGTGAAAAAGAACATATATATATCTGAATCACTGTGCTATACACTTGACGCTAACACCACATTGTAAATACTTCAATGGAAGAAAAAAGAATGAGGAAACTGGAGATTTGTGAAGCTAAATTATTTGCCCAGAGTCAACCAGCTAAGGAACGGAGGTGCGATTCGCAGGTCTGTCTGGTCCCAGGGCCTGGGCGTTCATTGCTCTGCTTTCTCCAATCCTTTACGGAGCTCGGACCAGACCTGGCTTCAGTGCTTCTCCAGTAAGGTCAAGTGTGTCCCATCAGTCACCATGGCAAATTACACAGCCAGCCTGGCTCTCAGTATTCTTCTCCGTTAATAGTTTGGCATATGGTCGTTGACATTCTTATGGCGCTCCCCGGTGATCCGTGAAGAGACAGAGCCTGTAGTAGGAAACCAAACGAAGAAGGTCAGGATGTCCCCCGAGAGATGGCAGAAAGAGCCTGGTCTCAGTGGACCAAGTGAAAGGTACACTGTGGTCATGTCCCTCTTCATCCATAGCCGTGCGGCTTGGCCTGCCTGGCTTATGAGTCATCAACGAAAAGACAAGAAAATTGAGGACGACGTGTAGACACAGGACAGGAGGCGGTATTTTTCCGTACTTAGTGGTGGAGGGGTAGCACAACGTTGGTTCACCAGACAGGGAGACATTCATAGCAAAACCAAAACCGATTTTATTTTTGAACAGGGATGTGAACCTGGAAACCTTCAACACTTGAGAAGCTAAAGGCTAAAACACTTGAGAATATATTTTTTAAAATCCCAAACATGTAAGCTTCAAGAAAGCCAAAGCTAAGATGCCAGAAATGAAAAAATCACTTAAAAAAAATAAAAGAGCAGAGCTTTTAGGCTGAGGGCACCAGGCTTTCTAGCTGCATTTCAGCCCATTTTGATAGGGTAATTGCAGCAGAACCAGAAATAACTACACATTCTTCCTGGCCCTGATTCTGCATCTCTTAGTTCTGAATTCTGAGTTGGACATACAATTTTTAGGGGCTTATCAGAGCTGGCAGTGCTCCCATTTCTGATATGACTGGAGTTTAGATTCTTGCAAAGAGGCTACCGAACTGGAGGAAAATTTGAGGAATGTTTTCCTCTTTATTTAGTTCATCAGAAATAAAGACACTTTTACATTCTCCCAAATTTAGTCTCAGTAACAGGTTACCACGGTTGGTTTGGGTTGTCTGACGCTAATCACTGAGATTTGGGGTGTCAATGAGAGCGAATGATTTGAACAATTAACATTGATTTTCTTCTCATAATAATGACTAAGCTAAGTTCCATACTTCGTAATGTGGGATGGATGCCAGGTTTTACTTCCAATTTGACTGTCTTATAAACTTGAGGCGTTTGACGAATATTTTAAAGTGATTTTGGTCTGCACCATAGATAAAGGCCACACTTCTGTAGTCTGTACGGCCCCAAGTATTTTTTTAAAATAATTTTTATTGGAGTATGGTTGGTTTACAATGTTGTGTTAGTTTCAGGTGTACAACAAAGTGAACCAGTTATACATATACATATATCCACTCTTTTTTAGATTCTTTTCCCATATAGGTCATTACAGAATATTGAGTAGAGTTCTCTGTACTATACAGTAGGTCCTTGTTGGTTATCTGTTATTTATATATATCGTAGTGTGTATATCTCAATCCCGATCTCCCAATTTATCCCTCCCCCACCAAATATTTTTCATACAAAGTTTATTGAGGGGATGTTAAAAATCATCTTTTATGTAAGTTAAAGGATAGGCCATTCTTACAATTAAAACAATAGATGAAAATATATCCTGGATCCATCATTAAGCAACTCATATCTCTCCCCCAATCCCTCTCCTTCTCACTCTCTTTCTCCAGGTCTATCTCTAGGTTATTTTATTTTATTTTATTTTTAAAAAGTATTTTTCATTTACCTTTGCATTAGCACTTAAAATACACATTTCTATTTCAAAATGCCATTTAAAAATTATTCTAATATAACAGCAGCAAAATATAATTCTGCAATTACAAAAGAGCTAAACGGGGATCTACAGTTAAGTTCTTCTCATGTTTACAACTATGATTCTGAAATAGATACTATTTCAAAGCAGCTGTTACCAGCTCTTTAGGTTTGGTTTAAAAACACACACATAGTTGCCGGGAGGTTTAGAATGTTGTATTCTGTGCAGTGTTCTGAAAGCGTTCTTCAAGAGCCAACCAGCCCTTAAAAACAGTACTCAGTCCACAAAGCAGTCAGAAAGAGTTAAATTAACTGGGGTAAATAGGATTCCTACATTACATCAAAAGCATATGATATTCTGCAGCAACTGGGAGCATTTTCAGGTTTGGCATGTTGTCCTCTTTACAACTAATTTTTTTTTTTTTTTTTTTTTTTTATAAATTTATTTATTTATTTTTGGCTGTGTTGGGTCTTCGTTTCAGTGCGAGGGCTTTCTCTAGTTGCGGCGAGCGGGGGCCAGTCTTCATCGCGGTGCGCGGGCCTCTTACTATCGTGGCCTTTCTTGTTGCGGAGCACAGGCTCCAGACGCGCAGGCTCAGTAGTTGCGGCACACGGGCTTAGTTGCTCCGCGGCATGTGGGATCTTCCCAGACCAGGGCTCGAACCCATGTCCCCTGCATTGGCAGGCAGATTCTCAACCACTGCACCACCAGGGAAGCCCTTTACAACTAATTTTATCAGAAGAGTTTAAGAAGGTGGACATTGTACGACTATCAAGTGCATTTAAAAGTGACATGTTTTTGTGCTAATCTGACTCCCCTGAATGACCTAGCTAGTGAACTAGTCACTAAGCAAATCAAGCCTGCAAGAAAGGAAGCCAATATTCAAATTACCATGTTATTGTTCGACCCACAGAATTTATTTTCAACATAAACATATAACCTCAATATGAGATGTCTAACTAAAGCAAGCACCACCAAGATCAAGACAGCATCTCCTCTTCTAAGGTTTAGGTTTTGCCCAGAATTCTTGATACGTGGAAGAGCCCATACCAAGAACCATTGGTCCCACAACAAAGCCTTGGGCTGCCACGTGCATGTGGATCAGGTGAACAGTTTAGTATTGCCCCAGCTCTTCCATTTATATAATCCATATGCAACGATTGCTGCAAAACCTGCTGTTCCAGTGGGGACAAATGGTGCCTCTCTAGCTTTTCGGATAAGTTTAGATCCCTGATCTTCATCATAGGACGGAAGAGAAACATCTGTGTCACTTGACATAGTGATTGAAGAATCTTCAGACAATGACAAGATGTCACAGGCTCCAACTGGCTTCTCTCTAGATTATCTTAAAAAGGCATTGCTTTCCCCTTGGTTTAGTGAAGCTGCAAGTAAGAGAAAGCCCAGCCTGAACTGCTTCAACAATAAGGAAAATATCGTCTCTCTCAAATCCTAAGAGAGTCAGCGATGGGGCCACTCCAGGGCTGGGTCACTCATGACTCGCTGATGTCACCAGGGCCCTGGTTCTCTCTGTCTCTGCCGTTGCCAACATGATGCCCTCTCCTCTGGCAGCTTCATGGTTGCCAGGGGGCCGCAGCCGTCCCAGGAATCACACTGGACAAAGAAACAAGGTCCAGTGCATTAGATGAGGGTGTCCTGTTTTCTAGCTTTCCATCAGGAAAGAAATCCTCCCAGTAACATGCCAGAAGATTCCTCTCCATGCCGTGGGCGAGATCCTGGTCACAAGCCCGTCCCTAAACCCGTCCCTGGTGGCGTGGCCGTGAGAATATTCAGGACTTAGCCTTGAGCTGAGCTCACAATGGGGTCACTTTTCCAGTGGGGAGAAATGAGGGTTCTGTTGACAAGGAAGCAAGAGAGAATGGACAGGGTAAGCAACACATACTGTCAGCCCTGCCCCTGAAGTTTTGTTCTCTTGCTACCTTCTTGAGCACCTGTGGCCCACTAGCCACCATTAATTTCACATATGTAAGCAAGACACAGTTTGCAAAGGGAGAATGGAACAGTCTGTGGGGGGGGGGGAATTTAACACTGTGACTCGGAAACGAGGTGAGAGACGTGCACATGGATCAGAGACGCGGGTTAGCGGGTAGGTCACACTTACGGACACACCACCATTTCCTACCCAACTGAATTGAGATCAGATGTCCGAGAGGTACGAACCTTGAGAACCAAAGATGAGCTTCAGACCCTACAGAAGCTTGGAAATTTCCTGTTTCCCCTGGGATTTTTATGTTGGTGATACAGAGCTGTAGAATTCGCCATCAATTCACTGACTTGGGCAGTCATTATCAGGATGTACAGCTACTGTGCAGAACAAAAATAAAATTGGGCTCATTGAAACATCCACCGGGAGGCTGGTAGAGAGCAGACCAAAAGGTACGTGGTGCCTTTATAGAAATGATCTCACTTGAGTATTCCTGTCCTATCTTCTATCTCACTAATTATAGCAAACATTCGAGTACTAATTACTATGTCCAGACACTGGTACATACGCTTTATATCAATTAACTTATTTGTTCAACAGCCCTGCGAGGTAAGAGCCACAATCGTTCCCATTCTAAAGACCAAGAACTGACCCACGGTGAGCTTGTGTGATTTGCAGAAGGTTGAAGAGACTGTAAATGGGAGGAACTGTGATCCCGTGGTTTTTGCACTGAACCACTACACCCACTGTCTCTTTAGGAGGCTTGAACCTGCCACCGATGCCACTTGGATAAGTTTTTGTCTTATCAGGGATTTCATTTAACCTCAATACAGGAGAATGTTAAAACATGATTTGGCCATTCGTTTTCTCACTAGTGCTTTTTTTGTTTGTTTGTTTTGTCTTCTGTCTTTTTTAAATGATTGTTTTGCATCTCACAACATCTCCTAAGTTTAAATTGAAAATCCAGAGAGACTTTGGTTAACACCTCTAATAAATATAGAGCTAGAAATCAGACATTATATTGGGCTGGCCAGAAAGTTCGTTCGGGGTTTTCTGTAACATCTTATGGATGTTTTTGGCCAAGCCACTACGTGTGTGTGTGTGTGTGTGTGTGTGTGTGTGTGTACTCTCTGATGAGAAATAGCCTTAGAGGCTATTGATGATTATAGCCTTAGAAATAGCCTTAGAGGCTATGATGATTATATTTGAGTGCTTAAGTCACCATGTTCCTAGAACACCCTTAAAACCTACACCTAGGGGGGCTTCCCTAGTGGCGCAGTGGTTGAGAATCTGCCTGCTAATGCAGGGGACACGGGTTCGAGCCCTGGTCTGGGAAGATCCCACATGCCGCAGAGCAACTAGGCCCGTGAGCCACAACTACTGAGCCTGCGCGTCTGGAGCCTGTGCTCCGCAACAAGAGAGGTCATGATAGTGAGAGGCCCGCGCACCGCGATGAAGAGTGGCCCCCGCTTGCCGCAACTACAGAAAGCCCTCGCACAGAAACGAAGACCCAACACAGCCAAAAATAAGTAAATTAAAAAAAAAAAAAAAACCTACACCTAGGGCTTTTATTCTTGTATTGTAAAGATGTTTAATTAGAAAAGGTCAATCTTGGACTTCCCTGGTGGCGCAGTGGTTGGGAATCTGCCTGCCAATGCAGGGGACATGGGTTCGGGCCCTGGTTCAGGAAGATCCCACATGCCACAGAGCAACTAAGCCCATGTGCCACAACTACTGAGCCCACGTGCCACAACTACTGAAACCCACGTGCCTAGAGCCTGTGCTCCGCAGCAAGAGAAGCCAACGCAATGAGAAGCCCATGCACCACAACAAAGAGTAGCCCTGGCTCGCCGCAACTAGAGAAAGCACGCGCACAGCAACGAAGACCCAACGCAGCCATAAATAAATAAATAAATAAATTTATTAAAAAAAAAAAAAAAAAAAAGAAAAGGTCAATCTTAATATCTAAATGACCTAGCAATAAAACTGAGCCACAGCATGGGACTTGTGGCATCTAGTCCAAAAACTCTGGAAATAATGCAGATCAAACTTTTGCAAATGTAACTGAATATAGACCTACCTTGCTTTATATGATAGGTTTGTTTTTAAAACATTTAGACATAAATCAAATTTAGCAAAATAAAAACAGAGTACTTGCTGTTCAGTGCAAATCTGTGTTCCTTTCACAAGATGGAAACTCTTTCTGCAGTGTTGATATCTGCTTTCCAATTGATGCGTTTAGACGTTTGCAGTGTCGGGCATCAGGTCTGCGGTGTAGACACTTTCTCCTCTTCTCCCATGTTCCATCTGTCTCAACTCTCTTCTTTCCTCAGTCCCTCACTAAGTCACACAGAGTACCTCTCTACACTCCCTTAAGACTGAGAGCCACAAATCTGACCACTGGGCAATACTTTTTAAAAATCTGAACAACAATGAAAGTGATCCTGCAGTCACATCCTACTTCCTTGCCCCCAGGTTACTCTGTCCACACCGTGGTCATTATCTAGACTGGCTGGCTGGATTCTGAGCAGCTACACAAAGTTTCAGCGGTTGGGCTGATTTTTTTTTTAAGTTCCATCATCCATCCTTCAGTATCATTAAAATCAAATTAATAGGCAGTACTGAGAACTTACGAGGTCCTCCCAGAGCTGTCCTGGGCTTTGTTGCGGAAACACTGAGCCAGAATAAGAGAGCAGCAGACTTTGGACCTGTAGGATCGTCACAGTTTTGTTCCTTACTTGGGTTTGGAGTGTTATTAGGTCACAATGTCCCCTGCGTGTCCACGAAGAAGGTACATTCCTAGTACCAAATGGGAAAGAGGGTGTTCCTTTGGAGTTAACAACGTGTGTGTGTGTGTGTGTGTGTGTGTGGGTCCGTCTAGAGGCAGTAAAGTGCTGGAGTTGGTACTCGGCTCCCAAGGCCAATGGCATTGATGTACGCTCAGCTGTGCCAGATTACCTTGGGCAAGTTATCCCCTCAGTGTCTCAATTTCTTCATCTGTACAAGAAGGATAGTCGTTGTACCTATGTCCTAAGGTTGTTGTGAGGATTAAATGGGTTAATTACACCAAAAGTCTGGCACATAGTAACAACAAATGTTGGTTATTACTTCTTCCCCATTGTTTGCAAACCACTCAGATCTTCCAAGGTGAACATTTTTGACTAGAGCTAGAAAATTATTAAATATATTTTTAATAACTTTATTTATTATTTATTTATTTATTTATTTTTGGCTGCACTGGGTCTTTGTTGCTGCACGTGGGCTTTCTCTAGTTGCGGCGAGCGGGGGCTACTCTTCAATGTGGTGCGCGGGCTTCTCACTGAGGTGGCTTCTCTTGTTGCAGAGCACGGGCTCTAGGTGCGCGGGCTTCAGCAGTTGTGGCTCGCGGGCTTAGTTGCTCCACTGCATGTGGGATCTTCTTGGACCAGGGCTTGAACCTGTGACCCCTTCATTGGCTGGTGGATTCTTAACCACTGTGCCACTAGGGAAGTCCAAGAAAATTATTAAATATTGATTGGAATTGATTCCAACAATCATTTATTCATCTTAAACCTACGTATGAAGAAAAACCCCTAATGTCTGCTTGGGAAAAGTTCTGGGAATTGTCATTGTGGTAAAAGCTGCTTTCTAGACCTTCTTTTGATATCAAAGTTGATATGGCATAAATGGAATTCGGAGAGCAGTCTGGTGAAGTGGGGGCAGTGTGTACTCAGATGTTCTTTTTCTTTTTGTGTTGCTGGGGGGAAGAGGGGTGTCCCTGATTTTGCTGACCTGGCCTCAGCTTGTGAGAACTTGGTGAGATTGGCAAAGCACAGATGGCATCCTCATGTACCCTGGCCTACATGTCTATTTCCCATCTACACATGCCGGTGTCATATTTTCTATAGAAAGTATCCATCCATTCATTATTTGTTCAGTGAAAGTGTGTGAGATTCGCCCACATTTAAAAGTGAAAGGTAAAAGGCAGAAAATCAAGAAATACTTGCATGTGTGAAATGAGTTAGGGGATTAAATTTTTTTTATTTTTTTGAAGAATGGGTTTCCAAACAATTAGATAACAAATTAAGTATTCCTGGCTTTATCTTATTTGATATCAGTAAAAGCATTAGCAAAAGTTGGCCCAATTTAGGAATCCACAATACTTTGTACTTCGTCTTAAGCCTCAGTTGATGCCTGTCAGTGTCCCGGAAGGTGGTTGGACAATTTTGATTTACTGCAAGGATCTGCCTCAGTCCTCAGGTCACTAAGAGATACAAAAGACCTATTGTGTTGATAACTTTTGAAGTTTTATGTGAACTGCTATTGTGTTAACACCACCTAAATATTTTATTAGATAATTTCAAACATGCTTTAAATGCAGCTTCTTAAAAAAAACAGGGTTCAAAAACATTTCTGAATGCTGATCTAAACATCTAAAGACATTTAATTGAACTTGCAATAAAATTGTGAATCTGAAAACAAATTCTTTTGTTATATCCAAACACTGGGGAGTGGGATTTCAAGAGCTTAAATTTGAATTTTTTGTGATGATGCTTTTTCTTTTATTCAACTTTAGTTATCTCATCTGTACAAACTGGTTACAATTATAAATGTCTCAGACTCCTGGAAGGGCTGATAGAAATGATTCCAGAGCCCTTTACGGAATATTTAATTACTTTTCTACATTCAGCATAAAAGTTATACTTTATAACTTTAGGGAATTTTTCTTTACAGCTCTTATAATCTACAATCTATATTAAATATTTTATTCTTCTTGGCTTAGCTTAAACTATAACTCTGTAGCTAGAGACACACACTTGTGTGTGTGTGTGTGTGTGTGTGTGTGTATCAAAAACACAAAGTACTATCTTGGAATTTTAAAATCTTATCACTTTGAAAGCTAGCTAGTGTTTAATTTCATTTTATTTTATTTTTTTAAAATTGAAGTACAGTTAATTTACAAGTTTGTGTTAGTTTCAAGTGTACAGAAAAGTGATTCAGTTATATATATATATACTTTTCCAGATTCTTTTCCATTATAGGTTATTACAAGATATTGAGTACAGTTCCCTGTGCTGTACAGTAGGCCCTTGTTGTTTATCTATTTTATATATAGTAGTGTGTATCTGTTAATCCCAAACTCCTAATTTATCCCTCTATCCACCACTATCCCTCCCCCCACCCCCAATATCCCCTTTGGTAATCATAAGTTTGTTTTCTATGTCTGTCGGTCTGTTTCTGTTTTGTAAATAAGTTTCTTTGTATCATTTTTTTTTAGATTCCACATATAAGTGATATCATATGATATGGTGTTTAATTGTACCACGAGGAAAGCACCAATAGCATTATCTTCCCTTAATGAGATAGAAAAACTCGAGCCTGAGTGCTTGCGTTGTGACAGCCAGAGTAACAAATCAATGGTGGGGCTGTGGTTGTGTAACTGGTGACCCACGGGGGTCGGGGGGGGCCTGGCCCTGCTCAGCCCCCTCACTGGTCCTGTATGATACTACCCACAGGTGGATGGCATCCCTGAGAAGCCTGACCTTGTTTCTGCTGCATTTTTACACTGAATTAACGTTAAAAACCTGGTTATTCTCTTCCCTTGTTTCACATCTGAAAACCAGCAAATGTAGGTCCTCTCCTAACTCCTTTCAAAGAGCAAACAACTCCCGTCACACCTGTGATGCCGGAACGTTAACCCCAAATCCCTCTGTACCAGCAATACATTTAAACAATTCAACTTCTCTCTTCGTAGAAGCACCATTTTTGTACCCCTGACTTGAATCTTGTTCAAGGTACTCCTGAATAGCAGGCGAGACCTCTCTGATTTGTTAAGGATAACTTCAGAATCCCAGAGTCCCCGAATCATTTTATCATGAGGTTAGGTGGGCGTTCCATTCGGTGATGCCGGGTTTAAGATTCTTCCTTTTTCTTTTTGTACCTTTGTAAGAAACCACCGGGAATTCCCTGGTGGCCCATGGTTAGGACTCCATGTTTTCACTGCCCAGGGCTGGGGTTCGATCCCTGGTTGGGGAACTAAGAAACCACGAACAAGAGAAGACCACTGTACCTGTCCTTCTCCTCAGGAACCAAGTGAGTCTTTTGCATCTGGGACCAGCTAACAGCAAGGCCCATTTTCTCCCTGAGACATGGCCGAGCTGCAGCCGCCCATCCAGAAGGTAAAGCTCAGCCCAGCTGCCTGTGTTTCAGTCTTTACAGTATCTTGATTTGGACCTGATTAGTCAAAAGAGAGAAAGAGATAAAATACCCAGAATGTTTAAGCTACTGGGGAATAAGCACTTTGGGGATAGATAAAGAAAAAAGCCTAGTATTTTCAATAAATGGCATAGGAGTATGTAAATATAGTTAGAATCTTAAGGTCAAAGACGTTTTGTTATTTTTAGAAACAGACAAATGTATTAGGCGTAATTAAATTTGCTCATAAATGATTATTTCTGATTTATTTTAAAATGAAAGTTTGAAAGAATAATCCAGGACAAAAAAAATCCTCCATTTCTTCTATCTCTCAACCACCCTCTCTCATATTTTTGACAAAATAGAGGAAGCACCCTGCATCCTCCTCTTCCAAATGTTTCTGGGTTCTTTTCTCCTAGGTTTCACACTGCTCATCACTTTCTAGCCCTGTTTTCTCAAGTTATGGAGGGTTTTTTTGTTTTTTTGACAGAGTTTGGTAGCCTTGCTTTAGTGCCAATAGTAAGCAAAAGAGAGTTTGAAATCTTAACAAGAAAAGTTTTCCATTTATAAGAACTAATGATCAAGCTGCTGATGTTTAGGTGTTTCCTCTTTGGTAGGAATGGAAGCCTGACCAGCCATTCTCATAGCTTATCACCTCCAAAAAGCACCACAATAAAAGTCTCTGCACTTTCAAAAAGATTAAATCCTCTTTCATTTACTTACTTTTCATATTTAAGGGAACTACAAACATTTAGACAGTGGTATGTGGTTATAGAAGTGGATACGACTTATATTTTCAAATATAGAAGACTGATCACTCAGCATCTCTTATCAAAGTGTTATCAAGCATCCTCTAGCATGTTGGTCCTTTTTATGGAAAATACAGTAGGGGCCTAAGATGTTATCCTTGCCCTCAAGGAACTTACAGCATTTGAAGAGAGTCTATTTGTTTGTTTTTGTTTTGGGGGTGGGGGGAAGGGAGTTTGGTTTGGTATGTTGCTAAGCTAGTTAATTCCTTTTTCACCTGGTCAGTGAGAAAAATAAAATGTAAAAGTACTATATCCGAGTATAGCATTTATGTACTCTGAGATCTCTGGTTTCTGATTCTCTTGGCTTTGAAAGTATAGTAAGACAATTCTTCTTATAAATAATCATAAATGCAGACCTCTTTCATACCATATGGACATTGGAAAGTATTTATAAAAGTTTATACAATGCCCACATCCAACTTTTATCATTCAGTTGCCTGGGTTTTATAAATCTTAAATGTGAGTGTTAGAATAGATCTATATGGTCTTTTAATTAATCTTCCACCATTTCCAACTGCATTTCCTTTATCTGTTTGAATCTAAATATTCTTTTACAATCAGTTACATGCTTTGTACCTTTAATCTGCAATCCCCGACCAGCTGAGTTTACACCAGTGTAGCCTGCAGAGCTGCTCACCAAACACACATTACCAGGCACCTTTTGAATGACACCCGATGGCCGGAGCGCTGGTGATAAGAAGAGCAAGGGGACAGTTCATGGTCACATGGGAGACAAAAATATATTGTGATAAGAGCTGCCACCATATTACCTATGGGCTTCAGAGGGTCCCAGTAACTGGTATTGGGAGACTTGAGATGTGGTCTTAGTTTGAGAAATAAAAATTATTGCTCAGAAATTATATTCCTTGGGACTTCCCTGATGGCGCAGTGGATAAGACTCTGAGCTCGATAAGACTCTGGGTCCAATCCCTGGTCAGGGAACTAGATCCCACATGCATGCTGCAACTAAGATTTCACATGCCACAACTAAGGAGCCCATGTGCCTCAACTAAGACCTGGTGCAACCAAATAAATAAATATTAAAAAAAAAGAAATTATATTCCTCTTCCTAAATTATTCTGAAGGGGCCATTCTTGCACATTGTTCGTTTGTGGTGTTAGTATTTGGCTTTTCCCATAACAAGACAAGAGGTTGATTGGAACAGAAATGATCAAAGTGAAAAGGAGCTTTTCTGTTGTTTGTGGTCGGGGGCAGGGTGGGTGGGTCTTGTTCTCCAGAGATCTCTCCATCCTTGGGACAATTGTTGGTGGGTAGACGTTTCTGGGTCACCGGCAGCTGAACCTGTGAGAGCAAAGATGAGAATCTTGAATGGAACTGAGAGTTTTTGCACGTAAGGGAGTGGGTCCTGGGCAGTTGAGTCAGGAAGGCTTTTTCTTCAACTTCTGGTTTTAATTTGGGGCAAGTTTTGGGGCTAAAGGCACAGTGAGAGCTGTCTGCCAGACTTTTTTTTTTTTTTAAATCAATCGGACACATTGTTTGTTCCTCTGGGTTTGATAGACATGTTGTAATAAGGTCCTGAACTGCTCGCTACCTCTTTATGTACCTTCTGTCTAAAGGCTTGTTACTATTGTGACCTATATTCATGGAACCACAAACAATGGGTTTAACCATTAACTTTCAAACCACCTTTAAATGAATTCCTTTATAAGATGAGAATTATATGGGTTTCCACTGGTTGCTTAGAGGAAAAAAGAAAAGGACTCAGGTTGAACCAGATTATTAAGGACCTGGGAGTTGGTTAGGATGCCCCTAGACCGGGCAGATAACTTGCCTTGACCTGACCATGTCAGATAACACTGTTTAGCTGACAATCCAGTGTCCCTGAAAATCATAAGGCTTTCTGAAGTTGGTCTGTCTGTGAGTAAAATTGAATTGTGGCAATATCTTGTATTCATTGAGTTAAACCTCGCAGTCTATTTCAATACTTAGTGTCCATTAAGGTACAATTTGATGTCAGTTATCTATTTTCAGGGCCCTTCCTGGTGAGCCTTGGGAAAGTTACAGGCTACAAAGAATACATTGTTTTGTCAAGTGATAGGAAACACTGAAATCCTGTCCCTTTAGGTTCATAATTATCTCTATGAATTTTCTATTTTGAATTGAACAACAATCCAAATAAAGGGTAGCTTCCAGAAAACTATACAATCCAGTAGTGCCTGATGTTTCATGTAAAATAAAAAGACCATCCCATTGGAGTGGGGAAACTGACCTTATTTGGATGGCTCATGAAATATCATCAGTAACACAGGAGCCCATTTGGAGTCTTCCATAGTTTCTACATTTTTGCTTTTTAAATGGGGTGTAATTTGCACATGCTGCTTTGCATCCGTTGAAATTATGCCATAGTGTAGGGATTTTTTTTCCCCATAACATTAGAAAAGCCTTTTCCTGTCCTTCTGGTAGATTAATTATTTTTCAGAATCTATCTCTGGGCTGCTTTAACCTGCTGGCTCCAATTTTCAGATCAAGAAATAGAAACACAGCGAGGCCAAGGGATGGGTTCAGCACAGTGCAGGAATCAGCAAAAGCCAGCCTCGTGGTTCCAATCCTGAGTTCACTGCCTGAGTCATCAGGCAGTTCCCAAGTAACTACTTTATTTATTTATTTTTCATTTATTTATTTTATTTATTTATTTTTGGCTGCGTTGGGTCTTCGTTGCTGCATGCGGGCTTTCCCTAGTTGCTGCGAGCGGGGGCTACTCTTCGTTGCGGTGCGCGGGCTCTAGGCGAGCGGGCTTCAGTAGTTGTGGCACATGGGCTCAGTAGTTGTGGCTCGCGGGCTCTAGCGCGCAGGCTCAGTAGTTGTGGCGCACGGGCTTTGTTGCTCCGCGGCATGTGGGATCTTCCCGGACCAGGGCTCGAACCCGTGTCCCCTGTATTGGCAGGCGAATTCTTAACCACTGCGCCACCAGCGAAGTCCCCTGAGTAACTACTTTAGCGTCAATTCTCTAATTCACAAACATACAGGCTGCTTCTGATTAAATTACTTAATCTGCTTCATCAATGTTTTGACATATTTATTGTCTATGCTCTCATTTAGCAATTAATTATATAATGTGGCAGGTTTTTCCTGTCGGTATTTTGTATTGTTATTTAATCTTTTTTCTCTCCAACTTTATTGTGTTGTTATTTATTCGTGTACACTTAAATTTGTATTCCTTAAGAAAGACTGTGCCATTTGTGAATTTCCCAAGGAAAAGAACTGGCACTTATAATTCTTTGCGGCCTCTCAAAGGCATAAGGCCTTGCATACAGATTGCTGGAATTTGAATTGATCTCACTTTCATTAGATAAAACATCGTTTTAGGTTTTGAAGCACTTGTCTGCTGGTATTAATTGATGTATTACTGAAGTAGAGCTCTGTATTACCTAGTTAGTATCAAAGTAACCAAAAAATACCTTTAAGTCATGGGATGCTGACAAAAGTATTTGTTCGTAGGTACAAGTGCCACAGTGTCTGAAGTTCCCAGCCTGTGGTGAAATTAACAAACAATTCCCACAAGGACCTATATAAAATCAAGGGTACAACACACCAGCCCGTTATGATTTTAGTGTATAGGCAATGCTATGGGCAGGTTTTCAGTGGGTACAAGGCACTGGGATGGGAGACTGAGTCAATGTGCTCTTTATAATATTGTTATTATTATTATTATCATTATTGTTAATTGTGAGACTAGACATTTCTTGATCATTACCATATGATATTCAAAAGTGTTAATTAACCCTTAGGACACCACAACATCCTTATGAAGTAAGTTCCGTTATGACCATATTTTATATATGAGGAAACTGGAGCTCAGAGATGCTGAGCAACTTGCCTAAGGTCACACAGCCAGTGACTGACATGGCTAGCAATCAGGTGGCCTGTCTCCAGGACCTGAGCTGAGAAGAACAGTGCTGGGGGGAGGATGGGGGGACAGACGAGGCTGACTGTGCAGATGAGACTTGGCCTGCCCTCGATTTCCTTAGAATTTTCTCTAAGGTAGAATCTTTGTCTATGACGTATCCCCCGAGGGTCGGCCTAAAGACACATGAAGCCAATGGAGAGAGGAAATCAGTCTTTGCAGAATGTATTTTTTATCATCAGCAGCAAAGTTCTTGCTGCTTGGAGGAGGGCAGTAAATGACACACAGGAGGAGACTGGATCCCACACCCGCAGCAGAGCTGGCGGGGAAGACAGAAAGCTGCGTGATCAAGCAGCAAACGTAGACCCATTGACTTGTGCGTGGAAGTTCAGCGTCTGGGAGCCGTGACCGCAGCGAAGTAGGAGAAAGCCGCCCAGGGCACATTCCTCCTCAGGACAGCTTCTGTTCAGCCCCATCAGATCACAACCAGAGAACGTGCCAACTGAATCAGGTTTCTGGATCTTCCCCCTTCTTTTCATTTCATTTTTGTTTCCTGCTCCTGTACGTAAAAGTCCATCCTGAGGTGCTGAAGACAATCTGCTCTAAATTTTCGCTTAATATCATACCCATTGTCTCTGCACAAAACACTGGAGCTGGACTCTATCTATTCCTCCATTTTTGTGTGTAAGGGAGCAAAGCACAGATGATGTAGTGACCCATGGCACCTGCACACTTAGCTCGCACCTGAGCTGGGACCAGACCCAAACCCTCCCCCATCTCAGCGCCCTTTTCTCCTCCAAAGTTGGCAAAGAGTGGTCAGTTTAGCGTGTCTGTGCTCCCTCTGTGGTGACAGAACATTCCATCTTAATTCTTTCACCGTGAATTACCCTCCTGTCTACTGTGGTACTCACCTCCTTGAAGTTGGGCGTGGCCATGTCTGTGAATTTCTTTGGCCAATAAAATGTGGGCAGAAGACACAATTATGTGATACTTCTGGGACAAAACATGCAGTTGTCGTTGTGAGACTCTCCAGAGCTCTTTTTGCCCAAGAGTTGTGTCTCCCAGACAGTAAGGATGATGGAGCTTTCCCCAGCATGGACCGCTGCCTCGCTGCGTCCGAGACCGTGGTCCCTGCAGAGACTTCGAGCACGTGAGAAAGGAAGAACTCGCCAAGATGACAGCCATGTTTGTTACTGCAGCCTGACCTGGCCTGTCCTGACGATTACAAACGGGCTTTAGGAATCTGTATTAGCTGTATCAGTGAGCCCTGTTGGGTGGCAGACACTAGGATAAGTACTGAAGACGATTTCCTCATTTAATAATTTAATACTTACCATAACCCGAAGGAGGCATGCATCTACATCATTTGCAGACGAAGACATTGAATCTAAGGGCAGGTCAATAAATTCCCCAAGTTACTCAACTAGTAAGAACCAGAGTTACTCCCAGGCATGTCTGGCTCTAAGCCTCCGTTTCTGTTTTTGTTTTTCACTCCGTCCACTGCCTGCCTTAGCGTGGCGTTACTCTGAGTGTTGACCCACATGCATTCTGCAGAGCGCCTACTGTGTGTTTATCCCTGTGGATAATGAGGCAGGGAGCTGAGTCTTGTACTTTAGGAAATCAGAGTCGAGTGGAGGGTAGGAAAGGACGTGAAGCAATAATGACCAAGATGAGATGTGAGTCTGGTGTTAAACAGCCTCTAAACCTCGAGTTGGGGCTTGGAGGTTAGTTTGGAGGTAAATAGATGGGAACCACGGGAGAGACCAGCCTACACTCTCTGACGTGGTGATGGACAGTGTGTGAGCTCTGGAGCCTGAATTTGAATAGCAGCTTCACCACGTAAGCTTCCTTTAGCCCCTGTGCCTTTATTCGTGAACTGGGGTCAGTAATAGTACTCATGTCACGGAGTTGTGGTGATGATTGCATCGGATGATGAATATTACTTAGCAAAGTGATGCACACAGTGGGTGCTCAATAAACGTTAGCTGTCTCCAGGCCCTGGAAACGGTAGGCATTGGTATGAAAACCAGAATGGGAAGTAAGGATGTGTGTGATCATATCCTTGGGCTTAAAGGCTTCTGTTTATGTCTGATTCTTCTTTTGAGACACACAGAGGGTGGAGCAGCCTCTACCACTGCGGCAGGCTTATCTCCGTGTTCAGTGCTATCAGGGTACAAAGATGAGCTAGGTACGATCACTCTTGCATTGAAGAGCTTGCGTTTATTCAGGAAGAAACGCTCAACGGAGTTACCCTGTGAAGGACGGGAGAGCAAGGAGGGAAGGAGGGGCAGAGGGCAGGGTGACTGGGACTCCCCGGGCCCAGGGTTAGGAGACAGAACACAGGTTTTATGGGACAGATGCAAATGGTAAGCAGAGTGGACATTGTTCTTACTGTCTTTACAAATCCACTCCAGCAGCTGCGTGGATGTGAGTTCCTACACGTCTGTATATCTACCTTTCACTTTATGAAGTCATGCTGAGGAAAAGAGCATGGGTTTTTGAGTCACACTGATATGGATTTAAATCCTCAGTCCCTTGCTGCCTGATCTTGGGCAAGTTTCTTAACACATTTGAAGTTCAGTTTCCTCATCTGTAAAATGGGGATAATACCCATATCTCAGAATTTAAGATGGATGAAGAAATGTGCGTTTAAAGCCCCCAACACAGGGACTTTTATCAGAGTTCTTGCTAGTGGTAGCTGTTACTGTCATTACTAAAGGATCTTTTTTTTTTTTTTAATAATAGATCTTTATTGGAGTATAATTGCTTCACAATACCGTGTTAGTTTCTTTCGTCCTACTGACTTTGGGTTTTCTTTGTTCTTCTTTCTGTAGTTGTTTTAAATGTAGGGGTAGATTGTTTACTTGAGATTCTTTTTGTTTCTTGAGGTGAGATTGTATTGCTATAAAGTTTCCTCTTAGAACTGCTTTTGCTGCATCCCATAGGTTTTGGGTCATCCTGTTTTCATTGTCATTTGTTTCTATGTATTTTTTTATTTCTTCTTTGATCTCTTCAGTGATCTCTTGGTTATTTAGTAGTGCACTGTTTATAGCACCCATGTAGTTGTATTTTTTACAGTTTTTTTCCTGTAATTGATTTTCAATCTCAGAGCTTTGTGGTCAGAAAAGATGCTTGATATGATTTCAATTTTTAAAAATTTTCCAAGGCTCAGTTTGTGACCCAAGATGTGATCTATCCTGGAAAATGTTCCATGTGCACTTGAGAAAAAGTGTATTCTGCCACTTTTGGGTGGAATGTTCTATAAATATCAATTAAATCTATCTGGTCTATTGTGTCATTTAAAGCTTGTGTTACCTTATTTATTTTCTGTTTGGATGATCTGTCCATTGGTGTAAGTGGGGTGTTAAAGTCCCCTACTATTATTGTGTTACTGTCGATTTCTCCTTTCATGGTTATTAGCATTTGCCTTAGGTACTGAGGTGCTCCTATGTTGGGTGCATAAACATTTATAACTGTTATATCTTCTTCCTGGATTGATCCTTTGATCATTATGTAGTGTCCCTCCTTATCTCTTGTAACAGTCTTTATTTTAAAGTTGATTTTATCTGATACGAGTATTGCTACTCCAGCTTTCTTTTGATTTCCATTTGCATGGAATATCTTTCCATCCCCTCACTTTCAGTCTGTATGTGTCCTTAAGTCTGAAGTTGGTCTCTTGTAGACAGCATATATACAGGTTTTTTAAAAAATTAATTAATTAATTAATTAATTTTTATTTTTGGCTGAGTTAGGTCTTCGTAGCTGCGTGAGGGCTTTCTCTAGTTGTGGCGAGCAGGGGCTACTCTTCGGTGTGGTGCGTGGGCTTCTCATTGTGGTGGCTTCTCTTGTTGTGGAGCATGGGTTCTAGGCACACGGGCTTCAGTAGTTGTGGCATGCGGGCTCAGTAGTAGTGGCTCGCGGGCTTCAGTAGTTGTGGCTCATGGGCTCTATGGCGCAGGCTCAGTAGTTGTGGTGCATGGGCTTTGTTGTTCCACGGCACGTGGGATCTTCCTGGACCCGGGCTCGAACCCGTGTCCCCTGCATTGGCAGGTGGATTCTTAACCACTGTGCCCCCAGGGAAGTCCCTCCACACCACCTTTTGAAGTCCATGCAAGGGTGGGCTCTTTCTTGAGGTGGACCCAACCTTCCACGATGACAGGTCCCTGTCTGTTACTTACACAATCCTCCTACTCCCCGTGAAGCATCTGTAAGGATAGATGGTTCCTGAGTCAGCCTTGACTCAGAGTAGGTCCAAGTGCGTAAAGAATTGGGGTGGGAGGAGGGGGTAAACAAGCTTTCACAGCTCACCGGGAAAAGGGAAGTGCTAACCTGCTTGATGGTTGAATGTTTCATCTCACTGGAGAGTAGAAATGGAGAGGAATTTGCTCTTACAACAGAGGGAAACGCACGGGCTCTGCCTACCACCTCCACCAAGGGCCAAGCACCCCCTCAACGCCTATGAGATTGTAAGTGACTGATTTCTCTCTCTGCTCTTGTTTCCTCGAATCCACCTCCCTCTTGGTTCAACTATTGGCATCACATCTCACTAGCTCTTTTATACGAGACAAATGACTTCATTACTGTGAACCTCAATGTTTCCATCTGTAAAGCAGAAATATTAATACTATCTCCAAAGATGGTTGTGAAAATTAAAATAACACAGAGAGCGTGATTCTCATGGCACTTGATAAATAGAAGATGTTCATTAAATGTTTCTTTCCTTTTGCATATTATGAGAAGAACGAGTAATATGGACAAAAATGACTGAGCACGGGTTAAAAATCCCTGAACTTCCTCATTGTTGAGTACACTTCAAGCTGGAAATGTCTCACCTGGGTAACCAAAACTTTCTTAGGCTCAGTTCCACATCTATAAAATTGTGATAAAATTGCTTCCTTGTTGGGGGATTTGTGAAAAGACAAAGATAGGATAAAGCCTCCAGAATGCTTCGCATAGTATCAGAAACATGGTACTTTTCGATAAAAGGAAGCAGATGATAATCAATTATTAATCATCAAACAAGGTACTACAACCTTTTCTAGCTAATTTTAAATTCAAGTTCTGGGAGAGCAGAAAACACCTCTAAAAACCAACCCTAATATGTGTTTACATCTGTTGATATTTATGGCAGCTTGTTATTTATATCTAAGTGAGAAGAATACTACATAGCTTTCTCACATTATTCGACAAATCCAATGATTTCTTGAGTGAAGAATAACTAAAAGAGCAATAAATTTAGTTTATCAGATTAGCTCTAACTGATAAATGTTGAGAGAATGGAGCATGGAGTATATATACTTTGAGGAATGAGGTCCTAAATAATTTCAGATGGAAGGAAAAGGGCAGAAAGAGAATTATAGGGGCCATAAACCTCCTATGTAATAATTTATTTTGGCTTAGGCTTACCTAATCTACATGTTCCTGGAGCTAAACAATGCTAAGGTAGACCTAGCCACCTGCATGTTTTTTCTCGTCCACCATATTTCTTGCACAGATGTATGTTTCTTTCCCCTGATAATTGTATTTAAGGAGTCTGAAAAATCATAGAATCCCTCTGAGCAAGTATCTGACTTTTCCTGATGTTTGGAAATTCAGGCATAGACAAATGACTAAGCTGGCAAAGGAAACTTAATTCTGTTCCCAGCTTTAAATTCCTACGGGAACGTCGATTGGGTTTTCACCATATTCATATGCCTCCTAAGGAAATGTTCCCACTGATGAAGGTTCAGAAGGAGAATTCTAAGAAAGAAAATTCTCCTCCTTTCTTGGTTCTTCAAAATCAGTCATCCCATAAGGGGCTGCTAGTGTTGGAGGGACTCCTGCAGGGTTGGGGCGGGGTGGCTCTGCTTCATCGTGGGGACAAGGACACTGGCAGCAGAAGTTCTGGGAAGTACTCCTTGGCGTGAACCCTACGGGTTTGTTTTTGTATCCATTCAGCCAGTCTGTGTCTTTTGGTTGGGGCATTTAATCCATTTACATTCAAGGTTATTATCGATATGTATGTTCCTATTACCATTTTCTTAATTGTTTCAGGTTTGTTTTTGTGGGTCTTTTTCTTCTCTTGTTTCCCGCTTAGAGAGGTTTCTTTAGCATTTGTTGTAAACCTGGTTTGCTGGTGCCGAATTCTCTTAGCTTTTGCTTGTCTGAAAAGCTTTTGACTTCTCCATCGAACCTGAATGAGATCCTTGCTGGGTAGAGTACTCTTGGTTGTAGGTTTTTCGCTTTTATCACTTTAAGTATATCCTGCCACTCCCTTCTGGCCTGCAGAGTTTTCCCTGAAATATCAGCTGATAACCTTATGAGGATTCCTTTTTATGTTATTTTTTGTTTTTCCCTTGCTGCTTTTAATATTTTTTCTTTGAATTTAATTTTTGTTAGTTTGATTAATATGTGTCTTGGTGTGTTTTTCCTAGGGTTTATCCTGTATGGGACTTTCTGTGCTTCCTGGATGTGGGTGACTATTTCCTTTCCCATGTTAGGGAAGTTTTCAACTATAATCTCTTCAAATATTTTCTCAGACCCTTTCTTTTTCTCTTCTTCTTCTGGGACCCCTATAATTCGAATGTTGTGTTCCTTTCTTACTGGTTGTTTGGCCTGAGGCTTCCAATACTAGAGTTTGTAGGCTATTGTGTACAGCTGGGTCTTGGTGCTGAGATGAGGAACTCGGTGAGACCTCACTCTGATGAATATTCCCTGGGGTCTGAGGTTCTCTGTTAGTCCAGTGGTTTGGACTTGGAGCTCCCACCGCAGGAGCTTCAGCCCAACCCAGGGCTCATGAACCAAGATCCTGCAAGCCACGTGGCAAAAAAAAAAAAAAAAAAAAAAAAAAAAGAACAATAACAAAGTAAAAAATAAAATTAGACTAGGAAACTAACAGATATATTAGGAAGAATATAAAAATAAATTATAGATGAATCAACAACTGGAAGGTACATCAGTACCCCAAAAAAGAGGAAGAGGGAAAAGAAAGAAAAAAGGTGGGGGAGGCCTTGGCTGTGGAGGGCAGGGCCTAAACAAGGGTGATGTTTGGGTGGTGGGCAGGGCCAATGCTCAGGACCCACAGGGCTGGAAAAGGCCCTGGGAGCCTGGGGGGGTGGGGCTTAGGCTCAAGGAACAGAAGGGCCCCAGGCGATTCCTCCACCCCTGGTCTCAGAGGGCGGGGGACCTCACCTGGGAGCCCAGCAGGCTTCCTGGGCTCGAGTGGGTGGGGCAAACCCCTCCTCTCCTTTCCTGCTCCTCTGGTTTTGGGTCTGGAAAGGCCCCGCCCGCCTGCCTCTCCCTCCTATGCCCCCAAGGGCCCACGTGGCCTGGAGGGGGGTTTGGAGGGCAGGGAATCGGCCTGGGAGCTCAGCAGGGGTTCCTCTCATCTCCTTGGGCAACAGAGTCCCCCACCAGCAGCCGGCAGGCGCCCTAGTTGTTGGGAGACACTAACTCTGAGTCTTCCCACACTGCCATCTTGACTTCGCCTCTAAAGGATCTTAAAGATTATGTCAAGCAGATCTTGTCAAGATGTGATCTGTGAATTTGTACATCACAGAGAGCCGCTCAAGAAGAGACCATGACATGTTAATCCTCTACTCTTACTGTTTCACTTAATCATTCTCTCTCCCTTTGGTGATTTTTAAGAAAAGGAATAAGATCTAGAAGTTTGTAATAAGAGCACCAACCCATATGGAATATGAAGATTGTCACTTTACTCTTATTAATCTTAATTAATCACATATCATGTACAATTGGTTCCTTAAGATGGCTATTTTCGACATACCTAACAGCGAACCAGTTGAGTTGCTGTTTTCACTTCTCTCTTCTTCCCGCTTTAGTCTAAACTCAGCAAATAATTACATATATGTCAAGTGAAATCAAGTGCGGTGATCTCACCCTTCTGTTGAGGGACTCTGCTGGCCTCTGCTCTCCTGGAGATGCGGCCACTTTGGCTGCAAAGCCCGGTATGGTCACCCCTGCAGGCCAGAGCCCGCCAGCTTCACATGGAACTCCTGGGTTAACTGGCTGTCACAGCGGGACCTCAGGGCATATTTTCTTGTCATTTAACTGTTTCTGAGCTGTCCTTTCACAAACAGTCCTTACAGTCTTGCTTTATTAGTTCTTGTCAAACTGGAGTTTGCGTCCATTATGGAGTTCTCAGATTTAAACCGGTTTTCATGGCCCCATTGGGTCTTCATCCTGAGGAGTAACCAGGGCTACACCTGAAGAAGGGAGAGCAAGGAGCCTCGATAAAGGGTCTTGTGGCCCTTCAGTTCCTTCACTTAGTTATTTCACAAATATTTATTGAGTGCCTTATTCTAAATGGGTACAGTGGTTCTGGAAATACTGTGGTAGATAAAAACGTAAACCCTGATTTTCTAGGCATTTTTCTAGTTCAGTATGCGATTGAGGCAAGTCAGCAAGCAGTTAATCAGAAATGAGGGGTCACTGGCTATGGAACGTCCACAGAAGACGCTGAGCTCCCCCAGCGAGGAGTGAGTCCTCTGACCTCTTTCACGGCACTTGTCACTTGCTGCCTTGTGGTGGTTCTGTGTGTATATGTCTTTTTTTTTTTTTTTCTGAACTATAAGACAAGATTTTGGGGGGCAAGGACTTTGTCTTATTTATCCCTGTGTCCTCCCATGCAGGCAGTTCAGTTCCTAGTATGTAATAACCACTCAAATGCTTGTGGGATTAAAAATGTCATCTCTCCCTCATGATACTGGCTTTATATGGAAAAATATTATGCAAGTGAATCCCAGCCTCCAATTAAAAAAAAATTTATTTCATATTGGAGTATAGTTGATTAACAATGTTGTGTCAGTTTCAGGTATACAGCAAAGTGATTCAGTTATACATATAGATATATCCGTTCTTTTTTAGATTCTTTTCCCACTTAGATTATTACAGATTATTGAGTGGAGTTCCCTGCACTATACAGTAGGTCCTTGTTGGTTACCTGTTATATATATATAGTATTGACAGTTAGTATATGTTAATCCCAATCTCCCAATTTATCCCTCCCCAAGCCTCCAATTTTAATCCTGTAAGGAGAATATTATAATATCATAAAAGAAAAAAGGTTATAACACATGATCCCAGGAGCATACCTCATTCATTAATGAGGTAACATTCATGAGGAAATGAGTAAAATTTCAAAAAGCGTTTAAGAGCTCCTACCATGGGCAGACACTGTTGTAAACATGAGGGTGCTTCAGTAAAGAACCCAGACTTAGCCCTTCCGTCATGGAGCTTAAAGCCCAGGAGAGGAGATGGCAAACAAACTCGGATTGAAATTCCAGGTGTGTTCAGCCTCTTCTTCTCTCCCACGTGCTCCTGACTAACCTCAAGCTCCAGGGGTCATTGGTTCTTTGCCCTGGAGGCAGGGATGGAAGCACAGTTGACCCTTGAACAAAGCAGCCATCAGCGGCGCCTGCCCTCTGCGCAGTGGAAGATCCATGTATAATTGATGGTTGGCCCTGCTCTCCGCAGTTCCTCTCTTCTGCGGTTCTCCATATTCGCGATTCCAAATCCGCGGATTCAACCAACTGCTGATCGTGTACTGTGATATTTACTACTGAAAAAAATCCACATATAAGTGGACAGACGCAGCTCAGACCCGTATTGTTCAAGGGTCAACTGTAGGAAGAGGGAAGCTCCGAGGAGCTTGTGGGGGAAGTACCAACCTGAAAGGGAGGCTTCCAGCCCTCAGCCATCTGTTCCCCCCCACCTCCCACCATCCCTGGCTGGCGGGGGAAATGCCTGGGTGAGCCCTGGCCCTGCAGAATATTTACAGATCAAAGGCTGCTCTCAGGACAAAGTCTTCAACTTTCTCAGAGTTCCCAGAGAACGCCCACCCTGTGGACCAGAAAATAGCTTTGCTTTACATCCATTGCTGAGATGTCTGCTTTGCTGCCTTCCAGAGAAACTTCAGGGAATCAGAAGCAGCCTTTCCAGTTTTATCAATGCAGCTTTGATTACTACAGATATCCTGGACCAAATTATTGATATAGTTTCTTCTGATAGTAAAAAAGATGCCTTCTACATTGAAGATAGTCCTAAAGAAACTCTGAGAAATGCAACAATTTTTTTGCGTCGAGTGTAATGAGTGTGCTAGTTAGGACTTGGCTCAACTGTGCCAAACCAGGCAGCGCTTCCTTTTCCTCTCACACAAATGTGGGTGATCTGCGTCTGCTATGGCCACACCACGAGCATCAGGGACCCAGGGTTCTTGTTTCTCTCAATATGTGCCTTTCACCACACAGTCAAAGATACTGATGATACAGCCACATTCCACCCAGCAGAAAGTTAAGGGTGAATTAGAGCGTGGTGCATCCTGGGGTTTGCACACACTACTTCTGCTTGTATCCCACTGGCTAGATCTTCGATATACAGCCATGTGGCAGCAAAGGTGGCTGGGAAAAACATTTATTTATTGTAAGGATCATATATCTAGCTTTTAATCTCTATTTTATTTATTTCCTCTCTGATCTTTATTATTTCTGCTGACTTTAGGTTTTGTTTGTTCTCCTTTTTCTGATTCTTTTAGGTGGTAGGTTAGATTGTTTGAGATTTTTCTTTTTTGAGGAATGCCTGTATTGCTATGAACTTTGCACTAAGAAGTGCTTTTGCTGCATCCCATAGATTTCGTATGGGTGTGTTTTCATTGTCATTTGTCTCGAGGTATTTTTAAATTTCTTCTTTGATTTCATCGTGGATCTACTTTTTTGTTTTTAGTAGTATGTTTTTTAGTCTCCATGTAATTGTTTTTTTTCTCATTTCTTTTTTCTGTGGTTAACTTCTAGTTAAATAGGAGGATTTTACTCACAATGAGAAGACAGAGGGGATATTTGGAGACAAGTAGCAGTTTCCGACATTCTGGGCCAACTCGAAGACTCTTGCTACCACTGGGGCAAGATATGATTGTGCTGCAGGACTAAATTATAGCTGTTACAGAGCACTGGGTTTCTCCAGAGAACATCCAAATCCATGCAATCTGATGCAAACCACTGTCTCAGTTTGAGCACGGTATGCAGCCAGCAGTGTAGTGCAGGATGGTGGCTTTCAATGGTGGGGCAGAGATGGGTAAGTTGGCCGGACTAATTTAACACTAAAATTAGTTCTGTATATTGCCCTGGATCATTCCAAAGCATTTAATCGACTGAATTGTGATGAACAAATCGACTGAATTGTGATGACACTGAAGCCAGTGTATACGTGGAATACCATTCATTTAATCTGGGGACTTCGGCTGTGTCTTTGAAGTGGGAACTGGAATTGTTTTAATATGTGTTTATTTGATATTGAACATGGCTTTTCTGGTTCCAGAGATGAGAAGCTCAAGTATGAAAAGATAACAAGCCATCAGTGTAGCAATGAATGAGGATTCTCTAAACTTGCATTGCCCAATACAGCAGTTACTGGCTATTTAAATTTAAATCATTTAAAATGAGATTTATTTCCTCAGTTGCACTCGCCACATTTCAAGGGCTTCATAGCCCTTCATGGCTAGTGCCTACCATAATGGACAGTGTGGGAGGGGAACATTACCATCTTTGCAGGGAGCTCAGCTGGACTGCACTGCCTTTACTCTTGAGGCAGAACCAAGCTGAAGTAGTCAGATAATGTACTGCATTCACTTTCACATTTAATATTATTGCCAAAATATTATATTAAAGGAATGGATAAATTCTGATGACAAAGATGAGCAAGATACCAGAAGAAGGGATCAGAATCAAGATAGCAGGAAGTGAACACTGCCGCATATTATGGACCAGTATATTGGATCACATATATATGTTACGTTCACGTTAAGGATCCAAAACTGGGCTCAAATCAGATGAGACTTGTTCTTCCAGTATCAGGCGATCTAATACATGATGGCCTTGATTGGATTGTTGAGTGCCGTTGTTCTAGAAATTCATCAGTGTCATTTTGGAGACTGTTTGAAAATATCAGGGTGCTTATACTGTTGCTACCGTTTTTATTTTCAGTGGATTCCAGAGGCCCGCTACTAGCATGTGATCTCTGACACAGTCTGTCATCTCTTGCAGCAAATTAAAACCAAGATTGCCCCATAATGGGCAGTGGAAGAAAACTGTTCCAGCTCTTTGCTGATACCTTGTGCTTGGGAGAATGGGCTACAATGTCACCCAGCAACCTGCACTTCAGCCAGCATTCGTGTAGCTGTTACTAAGTCTAAGGCATTTTGTAGGACCTTTTAACTCTATCCCAGTTAGTTTTTTTTGTTTTGTTTTGTTTTTTAAAATTTTTATTTATTATTTATCTATCTATTCATGGCTGTGTTGGGTCTTCGTTTCTGTGCGAGGGCTTTCTCTAGTTGCGGCGAGCGGGGGCCACTCTTCATCGCGGTGTGCGGGCCTCTCACTATCACGGCCTCTCTTGTTGCGGAGCACAGGCTCAGCAATTGTGGCTCACGGGCCCAGTTGCTCCGCGGCATGTGGGATCTTCCCAGACCAGGGCTCGAACCCACGTCCCCTGCATTGGCAGGCAGATTCTCAACCACTGCGCCACCAGGGAAGCCCCCCAGTTAGTTTTTAAATGCATTGGCTCAAATGAAACAAGAAAAGAAGGATGACTAGGATATAAGATCATGCTTACCTGTGTTTCTATGAAAACTTTAGAATTTTTTATGTAGTTTTTTTTTTTTTTTTATTTTGCAAAATTTGGATAAAGAGTCTAAGTGTAGCTTGGTCATAGTTTGAGATGCTTAGGAAACATTCAAATACTATAGACGTTTCCTTCTTTTCTGTATTTCCTTTCAATCTTTATTTACATTTTAGATCATTGTAATCATAATGATTAAAAATAACACTTGTTTATCTTGGTGTTACCTTATACTTGAACATTTTCCTATGCTGTTCTATGTTGCTACTTCGTATTTATAAAGGTGTTTTTAAAAGTTGCCTAATGGTCCGCTGTGCTCCACCTTGCATTTGTGCCAACATTTACTTGATAATCTCTATCTTCCTGAGAATGGTGGTTTCCAATTATTTGTTATTTTGAATTAATATGCAGTAGACCTCTTTATGAAATCATCTTTTTTTTTCTTCTTTTAAATTATTAGGATGAATTCCTAAGAAATGAGATTATCAGTACAAATGGGACAAGTGCCATTACGGCTTGATGCCTGTTGCCATTTCTCTCACGAGAGTTACATCGGTTTGTACTGATCAACATATAAGCTGACTGTTTTCACCACCACCTGCCTACATTACAAAAAACCCGTTGTAAATAGGTATCCTGAATGTATGCAGATCTGTAATGTATGTAACTGCTTGTTCACGTTTCTGTGTCCCCAGATACTAGTTATATGATCTGGATAACATTTTCAAGCCTCAGTTTTATTATCTATAAAATGGGAAGGAAAGTGTATACTCTTAGGTTTATTGCTAAGATTAAATAATATAACATCTACAGCCCAGTGCCCAGCACATAGCAAAAGTTAATTATTTTTACTGTTGTTATTAGTATTTATTTTTATTTCCTTAACTACTAACATGTACTGTTTTATAATTTTCATTTTCTTTTGTGTGACTTAGCTGTTTCCATCTTTTGTCTTTTTGTTTTCGGGGTTCTGTCATTCTTAAACCTTAAGATGAGATATTTATGACACTCCTTATTTGACATTTATACTAATGTTCCTCTGATCTTGAATTTTTTATTGTATAGAAATTTAAATATTTTATTTTATTTGATCCAGTTATCTTTTCTTTCAGATTTTCTTCCATTGTGTCAAGAATGAGGAACATATGATCATTCTTCCAAAGACCTAATTGGCTTTCTGCTAATTTTTAATGATTTAAAAACTATTTAATGTACTCTATCTTGGAGTTTGATTTTGTGCATTAATATAAATCATTGCCTCCTTTTTCCTGTCCACAAAGTTATCTAGTTATCATAATACCATTTAAAAATAATCTTCCCTTTTCTATTGTCTTGTGATAACTGATTTTCCACACCTTACCTTCTGTTATGTGACTGTTCTAATCGGTAATGAGCTATGATTTGACCATTTCTTTGAGGTCACTGGGGCAAGCGGTGTCCAGGAATTTTCACTGTCTCGGGAGAGTCCAGCATTTACAAAGAAACTTGGTCACCATATTCTGTGTCACAAGGTAATTGTGGGTAGTACACAAGAGCTTAGTGTACTCGAAAGCTGTAAATCTTATCTTAGTAAATAAAATAAAACTGGCTAATGATCACCGACTGTATTTTCTTTTCTTCTAAGGGATGGGCTTGAAAAAGAAAAGGGGGGCGGGTTTCTTACAACAGCACTAAAACAGCTTTTAAGCAAAAAATAGCCTTATGTCAACCAAGACAGTTTATCCTCATTACACAAACACGCCTTTCTCAATTCCGTCCTTTTATGCTATAATTGTTTCCACTCTATAGAACTCCATGAGAGATTATGTCGAAAATACATTTGCTTCTACAAAAATATTTTTAAAGTACTTTATTTTCCAGAAGGACCAGGAGTTGGCTTCTGATAAGGCACCTCAGGGCAAATTGGTTTAGAGGACATATAGCACAGTGCTAATAATTTATCTGTCATGTACAATTCCAGATATCTGTGCAGCAACGTGGTGAGCCAATTGGGTGTGGAGTTTGGGGGAAGGCTGGCCTGGTTAGCTGTAGGTTATTTAATTATCTAGCGAAGGTGGAATCACTGTGCTTGCTTCTTGATTGGGAAGCTTTGCTTGGAGATAAATCTGTATTAGTCATCGTGAATCAAACCAGTTCAGGTTTATGGCTCTGTTCTAGTTCACCAAGGCATAAAGAGCCTTTATATAGCCTTTTGACTGTACCTACTTTTCTTACGGTGGAAACAGCATGGACTTGGGTTGATGACAGTTAGTGAAATGTGCAAAGACTTTCATGAGCTGCATCTGTAAGCATGGATCGAGGCTTTCCCTTAAGGGGAGAACAGAGCCCTTGTGTTTTAGTTGTTTACAATTCAGTTGGGGAGACAAGACCGACACCTATAAAAATTTAACTAGCAGTAAAAACCAGTATATGCATCGAAGCCCAATGATGGAGTAGTGACCGAGTGAGAGTTCAGAGACGGGAAAATCACTGCTGGGTGGAGGAATGGGCAGCAGCTTCCTAAGTGCGCTATGACACACCTGGGCCTTGAAGGATGGATGGGTGATGAGCTGACGGATGGAGAAGCAGCCTAAAGAAAGATAAAGGGGCTTGAATGAACAACATGTGCTGAAGAAGCAGTGATTAAACAAGACAGGCTGGGGTAGAGATTAGAGGGAGGAACTTGAAGTCTGATTATGAACAACCTTGAAAGCCAGACTTTTTTTTTTTTCTAAATAACTAAAGGAAAACGAAGTTTTTTCACTTATTAATCTTCTCCAACAGCTTTCTGTATTTGAATGCCAGATATCATTGTAGATACATTTGGAATTTTGGCCTTATATTTTTCTTGAGTAGGGTAATAGTGAAGGATTTATTTGGATTTTTAAAAACACAAGAGGCTTCCCTGGTGGTGCAGTGGTTAAAAATCCGCCTGCCAGGGCTTCCCTGGTGGCACAGTGGTTGAGAATCTGCCTGCCAATGCAGGGGACACGGGTTCGAGCCCTGGTCTGGGAAGATCCCACATGCCGCGGAGCAACTAGGCCCGTGAGCCACAACTACTGAGCCTGCGCGTCTGGAGCCTGTGCTCCGCAACAAGAGAGGCCGCGATGGTGAGAGGCCCGCGCACCGCGATGAAGAGTGGCCCCCGCTTGCCGCAACTAGAGAAAGCCCTCGCACAGAAACGAAGACCCAACACAGCCATACATACATACATACATACATACATACATACATAATAAAAAAAAAAAGAATGTAAGCAGACAAGAATCTCATTAAAATATAGGAAAAAAAAAAAAGAATCTGCCTGCCAATGCAGGGCACATGGGTTCGAGCCCTGGTCCGGGAAGATCCCACATGCCGTGGAGCAACTAAGCCCGTGCGCCACAGCTACTGAGCCTGCGCTCTAGAGCCCACGAGCCACAACTACTGAAGCCCGTGTGCCTGGAGCCCGTGCTCCACAACAAGAGGAGCCACCACAGTGAGAGGCCCACGCACCGCAAGGAAGAGTAGCCCCCGCTCGCCGCAACTAGAGAAAGCCCGCGCGCAGCAACGAAGACCCAACGCAGCCAAAACAACAACAACAACAAAACCCAGAAAAAAAACAAAACAAAGACCACAGGGGATTTTTAGGGCAGTGAAACTACTCTGTATGAGACTACCATAGTGGATTCACGTGGAGATATATTTCTCCAAACCCATAGGATGTATAACACCAAGAGTGAACCCTAATGTGAACTAGGACTCTGGTGATGATGATAAAGTCAGTGTAGTTTCATCAGTTGTAACAAACATACCACGCCTGGGGGATGTTGATAATGGAGGAGGCTATCCCACAGATGCCCCCCTCCCCCGTGAAGGTAGTGGGAAATCTCTCTACCATCCACACTGCTAACCTAAAACTGCTCAAAAAATAAACTCTATTAAAAAAAAAAAGATTAAAGAAAGAACACAAGAGAGTAATAGAGCTACATAGGTTTCTTTCTTTTAAAGATTTAAATTGAGATAACTAAGGTAAAACTTTTTCTATTTTTAAAATTTTTTATTGAAGTATAGTTGTTTTACAGTGTTGTGTTAGTTTCAGGTATAAAGCAAAGTGATTCAGTTATATATATAATATAATATAATATATATTATATTATATATATAACTGAATATAGTATATATAATATAGTAATATAGAGTATATATAATATATAGTATGATATATATAATAATATGTATATTGTTTTTCAAGTTCTTTTCCATTACAAGATACTGAGTAGAGTTCCCTGTGCTAGACAGTAGGTCCTTGGTGTTTACCTGTGTTATACATGCTGGTGTGTATCTGTTCATCCCAAACTCCTAGTTTATCCCTCCCCACCCCTCTCCCTGCACCTTATGGTTACCACCCCTTTGGTAACCATAAGTTTGTTTTCTATGTCTGTGAGAAGGTAAAACCTTTAAAATGCGCACCTCCTAGGCAGAAAGATGTGAAGGATTTGATTTTTCGTCTGTGATTTAGAACCTCATGTTTGCTTCTTTAAAGCCATCCTCTTAGAAATAATTTGGCTCGTGGTATCCTAAAAATTATATTTCTATCCTTTGTCACTTGGGCTGTCCCCTTTCAAATAGTTCTTAAAATATATCACCGTGATCACGATGGATCTCCCAATTGCCGAGTCCTATTTGTCAGCCAGCCACACGAGGTGGTGTTCTCTACAAAGCAACTTCCAGGCTTATAGTCCTACACCTGGCCAGGTGATGCAGAAGAGAGTCCCTTGGTACCCAACACCCAGATGTGCAGGACCAGAGGAGGGCAGCAGGTTCTGCATCATTCAGGACAAGATCTTCCTCACTGTTTTATGTATGCTTTTTGGGTCACCTCAATTCTCCCCCCAGGTTGAGGAAATTCAGGCACGCAGTTCAGGGACTTAAGGGATTTGTAATGAGACCTAAGAGGTGGCAAAGGACCAAATTTGTTTATTTTGTCTATCTGTTCTGTATTGCAGAATTCTCTCATCTCATATTTCTTATAAATATTTTGACGTTCTGTTGCGTTTTCTCAAATTTCTTCCATCTGGAAAAGTAGCATATTGATTAGACAACCACAGCCACCTTGTCTACCTTCAAATCCTGGACATTCAGTTGCTGGCCATAGAAAAAAGTATAACATATACCTGCTGAGTTGGATCATGCAGATTTCCTTTTTTTTTTTTAAATTGAAGTATAGTTGATTTATAATGTTGTGTTAGTTCCACGTGTATAGCAAAGTAATATATATATATATTCTTTTTCAGATTCTTTTCCCTTGTAGGTTATTACAAAATATTGAGTTTAGTTCCTTGTGATATAGAGTAGGTGCTTGTTGATTATCTATTTTATATATAGTAGTGTGTATTTGTTAATCCCAAACTCCTAATTTATCTCTCCCCCCACCCTTTCCCCTTTGGTAACCATAAGTTTGTTTTCTATGTCTGTGAGTCTATTTCTGTTTTGTAAATAAGTTCATTTGTATCTTTTTCTTTTTTAAAAGTTTTAATTTTATATTGGAGTATAGTGGATTAACAGTGTTGTGTTTGTATCTTTTTCTTTTAGGTTTCCAGTTTGAAATGACATTTAAAAAAAAGAGTGGGACTTGAAACTAATGAAATACAAGGAGGACCGATGATTTCTTTCATTGGCTGTCAAGATTACTTTTGTTGCTTATAGAGTCTCAATCCCTCGGTGAGCATCCTATCATTATACACATCCCATCATATATGTAATGTATACATTATATACATCCTATCATTATACATTTCCTCTTGTGCTCAAGAGGAAAAGCCTGCCCGGATCCCACATGGGCGGCCAGCACTCACTGTGGGGTCAGATCTGTGTGGCCTCAGAGGCTGAATCCCATCACCAGTGGTCCAGCTCAGCTCTCGCCCGCACGGGCTTGACACGTGCTGTTCGGAGGGTATCCCCTGCATCATCTGAACTTGGAGTCTGCAGTGCTTGTTGTTTGGGCAAATGCCGGCACTTCTAAAATTCTAGGACTTGATAAAGAGAAGAGGGCTTTCAGAAGATACGTCTCATGATGTTATCTTGTTTACTGTAAACCTCTCTTCAGGATAGCAGCACATTTAGGGAAACTCAACAAAATGGATTCAGATGGGATTACTTTTTACATCAGTGACTTTCTTCCTTACTCTTTTTTTTTTTTTCCTGTCTTTTTTTCCTGTTTAGATGACATTTTCCCCTCAGTGTAACATTACTCCATGAATATTGTAGAAAAATGCAGAAAATATTTTTTAAAGTGTAAAAAATTTTTAAAAATTTATAATCCCACCATCAAAGAAAATCTGTGTGTTAATTTGAGGGTTTTTTTTTTTTTTTTCATTCAGCTTTTTTGGAAACACAAATATATTTTTGGAAAACATAAAATCTTGTAGCTTCCTTTTATTTCTACTTGATGTGTTACCAGGAATATTTTCTCCTGTCATGCAACATTCTTTGTAAATATGACTTTTTTGATGGTTGCTTAATATTCCATTTTATTAATTAATTAATTTAAAAGACAAATTCCTATTGTTAAAAATGTCCTTTGAGTGTTTTTTTTGGCTATCATAAATAAGGCTAAGATGAATAATGTTGTATATAAGCTTTTTGAATTGTTGCATAAAAAGAATTGAGTGTTTTTAAATTTAAAAAATTTCTTGTTGGGATTAGCAGATACAAACTACTATATATAAAATAGATAAACAACAAGGACCTACTGTATAGCACAGGGAACTATATTCAATATCTTGTAATAACCTATAATGGAAAAGAATCTGAAAAAAAAAATATATCTGAATCGCTTTGCTGTATACCAGAAACTAACACAACATTGAATATCAACTGTACTTCAATGGAAAAAAAGAGACACACACAAAAATATTCCTTGAAAATGTTTTTAATATGAAAAAAATGCAAACACAGAAGTCGACTCTAATACAATGAATCCGTGGATATCTGTCACCGAGTTTCAAGTTATCAAGATTTTCACAGTTATCAATATTTCTCCCCATTTATGAATGATTACTTTTACTGTTCCAGGTACTCATTAAAAAAATTTCAGGTTTTGAAAGGTCGTGCCAATTTATTATATTTCCAAGAGCTGCCTTGTTAAAAATATGAGTGTAAAAAAGTAAATTTTATAGGCAAAAAAATTATTGTGTTGCTTTGATTTGCATTTAATTTGAGAGCCAAGAGTTTGAAGGTACTTTCAAATTTTGTCTGCAGTTAGTATTTATTCTTTTTGGATTGTACATTCATATCCTTTGCCCATTTTTCTTTTCTGGTATTGATCCTTTACTTATTTAAAGAGTGCTATATAAAAACGATAATAGTTTGTCTGCCATAAATGTTACACATATTTCCCCCAGATTTTATTTGCATTTTAAGTTATATGTATGCTGTTTTCTGACAGACAGCAGTTTTCATTTTTAGGTAGATGTATCCACATATCAAAGCATTTGAAGGAATTCCCTGGTGGTCTGGACTCCGTGCTCTCACAGCCGAGGCCCCGGGTTCGATCCCTGGGTGGGAAATTAAGATACCGCAAGCCCTGCGGCTTGGCCAAAAAAGTAAAAAAAAAAAAAAAAAAATTCACCAAAAAAAATAACAAAAAAATCTTTTTTTCCCCCTGTTTTTTAAGGCTTGTGTCCTCTTTCCGCCTTCAAGGTTTGAAAAAGTCTTGCACTCGGAGGCGATATACCAGGGTGAATAAGTTTGTGAGCCCCGGAGCCTCGTGCCTAGATCACATCCTCACGCGACACGTACAAGCTTTGTGACTTGAAGCCAGATCATTACCTTCTTTGTGCCTCAGTTTCTTCATCTGTAAAACAGAAATGATTTATATCATCACCTGCTTCCTAAAGTTGAGGTGGGGATTATGTGAAAGTATCTGTAAAATACTTTGAAACACACAGTAAGTGCAAGGCAAATAAATGGGGATCATCGTTAATGGCACATTTACCTCTTTAATCTGATTGAAGCCTTTGGGTGTGTAAATGATAATTATAAAATCCTTTCAGGAAAGTCTGTTTACAAAAATCTTCCTTACTTTGTGGTGAACAAAATTCAGCAGAGGGGGAAACATTTTTAAGAAATGGTTAAAAAAAAAAACCCCTATGCGTTCTCCCCTAATATTGAAATAAAAAGATAGACACTTGCTCATAAAACATCTTAGAATTATAGAAAAATATGTAATTATTAGAGGTGGAAGAAGCTTTGCCTATTATTAGTTAACCCTTGTTATTCAAAAGACTGAGGGGATTGGGGTGGAGAGTGGGCGGGGTCTCAGAACTGGGAAGCAGCTGAGTCCATTTTTGTTCCAATTCTTTCCTAAGTAAAGAGTAAAAAACAAAACCAACACCCAAAACCTGCTGCGCACAAATCCATAACGCATTAGGGCTTCACTCATCTGAAACTCCCCCAGTTGTTGAGGAAGGAGGAAAACCCCTTGCCCACTGGGAGACGGAAAGGAGCCTTTTGTGGGCAGATTTACACAAAGTCAAGTCCAGAACTGAAGGAACTGGAAACATGCACTTTCTCTTGAAATGGAGATTTGAAGTCAAAGTGGGGTTTTTGCACCTGAACACTCTCTGGTTAATTGCCACAGTCTTTGCTTTTGACTTGCTTATGAGGGATTTAACCCATTGAAATGCAGCCATTGGAAAAATGACCTTCAGACTTCCGCCACTCAGGCAATGCAGGTCCAGCCTTTGCTCATTGGATAATAAATCTTCATTGGGCACCGTGCTGGCCCCGGCCCTTTAGTGGAGGACCAGACGGACCTGCCGCTTGCCCTCACGGAGCCTATATTCCAGGAAGACTGCAAAAACGAATAATCAAGATCATTTCCGAGTGACAAGTGCAGCTGCATCAAGAGGGCAGTCGTCTCACTGCGGGGCCGGGGTGGGGGGATGGCAGGGTGAGGGTAGACCCCGCTTTAGAAGGGGTGGCTGTGGAAGGCTCTTCTGTCGTGAAGTAAGAGCTTCAGAAGCTTCTGGGAGAAGCAGCCAGCTAAGTGAACATCTTGGGGTTGGGGTTTCAGGCAACGGAACACAAGGTGCCCACCGTCTGTGATCCAGAAAGGCTGGCTGTGTGATCTACTGGGTCTCCCCCCATTACTCGACCTTCTGTGTGTGAAGCTGGGCAGATGTGGTCTACAATGACCTGGGGAGGAGATGGTATAGACAATTTTAGCCGTGGTTCTTGTAGATGGAAGGGGCTGGACCCTCTCTTCCATTATTACCTTGTGTACACGTCAATCTCATAGAGGAGAAGGCAGGAGGGGGAAGCTTTGAAGAGGCCCGACAGCCTTAAAGAGGACATTTTGACTTTCCTTGAGTGTGCTCGTGCTAGCACCAACAGTGCCCGTGCTGCCAGGGTGCTTCCACACACGCGGCCGTGGAGATGGTGGAGGCCGGCATTTATTGATTCCAGTAGTTGCAACATTTTTTCCTTTTAACTAGAAAACTGGCCTCTGGCCCTTTCTTCCGGGGAGCTCCCTAGGGAGGGAAGTTTTGTGAGAATTATGTTCCACCTTGATTTCTCACCTGTGGATGCTCTAGAAAGCGGTCAGGTTGACCACTTGTTTCAAATTCTCCACTGAAGGATTAAAAGAAAAAAAAAAAAAAAACAAGCAAAGGAAAAGCCAGAGAAATCTTGTTACCAGCTCACTTATTTTTAACTCAAGAACTCACCCTTGGGAATGCTCAGGATTTTAGCTCTGCCTTTGGATGGGTCGTTCTGCAGAATCATGGACTCGGAGAAGAAGAAACTCGTCCCATGAGGGCAGAGGTTTGTATTGTTTTCTTCTTTATGTTTGTATCAGCACCTTTAATAGTGCCTGACACATAAAAGGCCCTCAGTGAAATAGATACCAGGGACTTCCCTGGTGGCACAGTGGTTAAGAATCTGCCTGCCAATGCAGGGGACACGGGTTCGAGCCCTGGTCCAGGAAAATCCCACATGCCGCGGAGCAACTAAGCTCGTGTACCACAACTACTGAGCCTGTGCTCTAGAGCCCACAGGCCACAACTACTGAGCCCTCGTGCCACAACTACTGAAGCCTGTGCACCTAAGCACATGCTCTGCAACAAGAGAAGCCACCGCAATGAGAAGCCCATGCACCGCAACGAAGAGTAGCCCCCACTCGCAGCAACTAGGGAAAGCCCACACGCAGCAACGAAGACCCAATGCAGCCAAAATAAATAAATAAAATTTTTAAAAATTTAAAAAACAATAAAATAGATGTCAGATGAATAAATTAAAGCTACAAGGATCTAAAAGATATCTTTTCCCAACTCCTTCATATGATTTTCTCCTTCAGGGGTGACAATCTGGAGAGTTTTCTGATGTGGTCACCTAGAGGAGGGCCACTGTGGACCCTTTGTTCTACTTTTACTACTGAAGGACAAAGTGAGCTGGATGGTAAGAAATATATTCATTTTTCTTCATATTCGAATTATGGGTGAAAATTCAGCACATTAGGAGCAGATAAAATTTCTTGTCCTTGTGGATATTCGATTTCATAAGAAATCTCAGTCTCTAGCATTATTTTAATTTCTATGGTCTTTATATTTAAAGTGGGTTTCTTGTAAACAATATACAGTTGGGTCATGCTTTTTGATCCACTCAGACAATCTTTTAATTGACATTCAAAGTGATTCTTAATATAGTTGGATTAATATCTACCATATTCCTTACTGTTTTCTATTTACTGTTCTTTGTTCCTACTTTTGTTCCCCATTCTTTCTTCCTTTCATGGTTTTTAATTTAATTTTAGTATTTATTTTTTAAAATTGAGGTATAGTTGACACATACTGTCATATTAGTTTCAGGCATACAACATAATGATTTGATATTTGTATATATTGTGAAAGGATCACCTCAAGTCTACTTAATATCCATCACCATACATAGTTACAGTTTTTTGTTTTTAATTTTAATTTTATTTTATTTTGGCCGTGCCACGCGGCTTCCAGGATCTTAGTTCCCAGATCAGGGATTGAACCCAGGCCCTCGTTAGTGAAAGCGCTGAGTCCTAACCCCTGGACCACCAGGGAATTCCCACACATTTTCTTTTTTTCTTGTAAGAACTTTTTTTTTTTTTTGGCTGCGTCAGGTCTTAGTTGCAGCACGTGGGCTCTCTAGTTGAGGCGTGCAGGCTCAGTAGTTGTGGAGTGGGGGCTTAGTTGCTCCTGGCGTGTGGGATCTTAGTTCCACGACCAGGGATCGAACCCGCATCCCCTGCATTGGAAGGTAGAGTCTTAACCACTGTGCCACCAGGGAAGTCCCTCTTGTGAGAACTTTTAAGATTTGCTCTCTTAGCAACTTTCAAATACGTAATACGGTATTGTTAACTATAGTCACCATGCTGCACATTAGATCCTCATGACTTATTTTTTTATTTTTATCACTGGAAGTTTGTACCTTTAACCCCCTTTACCATTTTGCCCCGTCTCTGCCTTTTGTGGTTTTAATTGAGCATTTTATAAGATTCCATTATCTCTCCTTTCTTAGCATATCTGTTATACTTTTTTACTTTGTTTAGTGGTTGTGCTAGAGCTTGCAATATACATTTACAACTAATCCAAGTTCATTCTCAAATAACACTGTAGCAGTATCAGTCGTGCAAGTACCTTGTAATAACAAAGTAACCCTAATTCCCCCCTCATCATTGCTGTCAATCATTTCACATATATAAGCTTACATAAGCATAAATATATATAAGTATAATGATGTATATAAAAGCATAAATATATATAAATATAATGATGTATACATAAGCATATATAAGCATAAATGTATATAAATATAATGATATATACATAAGCATACATAATCAAACACATTGTTGGTATTATTTTGAACAAACTGTTACCTGGTAGATCAATGAAGAATAAGAAAAATAAAAGTTTTCATTTTACCTTCACGTATTCCTTCTTCAATGTCTTCCTTTCTTCATGTAGATCTGACTTGTGTTAGTTTCCTTCTTTCTTGAGAACTTCTTTTAATATTTCTTGCAAGGCAGGTCTACTCGCAACAAATTCTCTCAATTTTTGTTTGAGAAAGTCACTATTTATTCTTCTCTTTGGAAGGATAACTTCACAGGACACGGAATTCTAGGTTGATGGGTTTTTCTCTCACCACTTTAAATATTTCATTCCACTCTTGCTTCCAGGATTTCTAAGGAGAAGTTGGATGTAATTTTTATTTTAATTCCTCTGTAGTTAGGTTTTTTTCCTCTGGCTTTATTCAGGCTTTTTTTTTTTTTTTAATCTTTCTGTAATTTGAAAATGATAGGTTGAAGTGTAGTTTTTTGGGGGCATTTATCCTGCATGGTGCTTTCTGAGCTTCCTGAATCTGTGGTTTGGTGTCTGACATTGGTGTCTGATTTGGGGGAGATTCTCAGTTATTGTTGTTTCAAATATTTCTTCTGTTCCTTTCTCTTTTTCCTCTCCTTCTGGTATTCCCAATACACATATGTTCCTTCTGGTATTCCCAATACACATATGTTATACTTTCTGTAGCTGTCCCATCGATGTTGGATATTCTGTTCTGTTTTTTTCCTCAGTCTCTGTTTCCCTTGCTTTTTGGATTTTGAAATATTTCTACTGATATATCCTGTACCTCAGAGATTCTTCCCTCAGCTGTGTTCTGCCTCCTTTAAGAAGTCCATCAAAGGCGTTCTGCATTTCTGTTGCAGTGTTTTTGATCAGTAGTGTTTCTTTTTTGATTCTTAGGATTTCCATCTCTCTGCTAACACTGACCATCTGCTCCTGCACGCTGGCTACTTTATCCATTAGCGCCCTTAGCATATCAATCACAGTGTTTCAAATTCCTGGTCTGATAATTCCAACATCCCTGCAATATCTGGTTATGATGCTTGCTGTGTAGTTTCAAATTGTGTTTTCTGCCTCTTGGTATGCCTTGTAATTTTTTCTTGATAACTGGTCTGATATACGAGGTTAAAGGAACTGCTGTAAATGAGCCTTTAGGAATGTGGGGAGAGGTGTGGGTGAGGGGAAGTATTCCACAGCCCTGTGATCTGGGCTCAGTCTTTTTCTTTTTATCATTTAAGTTCATCGTCTTATAGGGGCATGGTTTGTGGTGCCCCCAAACAATTACATAGTAACATCAGAGATCACACATTTTCAGACTTCTTAATTTTTGCAAGCTGGAAGGTGTGAAATGGAATTTCAATGTGGTCTTAATTTACATTTTCCTGAAAACTAATGAGTCTTGTATATCTTTTTCCATGTCTAGTTGCCATTGGTTTCTTCTTCTAGGAGACGCCTTGTTCATTTGTACATCTTTCTTTTAGATTGTCTATTTTCTTATTGATTTTAAAGAATTCCTGTATCTTCTCCCCCTCCACCCCCCGGGCCCTTTTACATGGAACAAGATGGCTAGAGTGGGCTGGATGTCGTTATTTCCTTTCCCTGGGTCAGTTAGGCTCTGATAACCCCCAGCAGGTTAGCCTCTGGTTAACTAGTTTCTCTTAAAGGCAGCCTGGTTAAGAAGAGCAGAGCTCTGGTCTATTTCAAATGGCTCCTTTGTCCCTCCCCCTGCCGGAGCCAGAGGGGATTTTTCTCCAACATTTACTGTGGGAATCAGGTTGAGTCCTGGAGGGAAGTCTTACAATATTGTGTCCCCTGGAGTTTTTACCTCTCAGAGACGTCTGCACTGAGCCATCAGCAATTTGTCAATCTCAGCTCAGGGGTTCCTACAGCACTGGTTCCCACGGCCATTCCTCCCTCCCCACCACCCCAAGCTCCGATCCCCTGTAGCCACTTGCCTGTCTCTCTGATCTGAAGTTCTGGGGTTTGTTCTTTGTCCTCCCCTCTCTTACGGATCCAACAAGAGTCATTGATTTTTCAGTCTGTTCAGGTTTTTACCTTTTTTTCCCCCAGTAGACTGCTGACTTCCAAGCTCCTTATAGGTAGAACCAGAAACCAGAAGCCCTTAGCATTATATTCAATGATCATAAAACAACCAGAATGAAAGGACGTATAAAGCAAAGAGTAGACCGTCAGAAACATGAGTCTTAAATTGCAATTAGTTTCTCCATTTCCCTTTTAACCTGGCTACAGTCCTGTCTGTCTTCTCCCCTGCCCTCTGCCCATCGCCTTGTCTGACCTTCCAGCCCCTGAAGCCTCTGGCTGTCCCCTACCCTTCTCCAACATCCCCATGACTCCTGGCTGTGCTCTCCTCTGGGAATCCCCTGTCTCCCTTCCTCACCCAGCAAACTTGCTCATTCTCCAAGATTCTACCGTTTGCCTCTCCCCTCCTGGACAGAGCTGCTTATTCTGAACTCTGGCGGCATTTTGCTCCTATCCTGTAACATTTACGTGCCTTTATTTTTTATCATACATCTTTCCTTCCCATTTATAAATCCCAGGTGAACTCTCCCCTGAACTCCGAAATGCCTTCTCAGCTTCTCTACTTGAAAGCCTAATTGCTCCAACTTCACGGGTCCCAAACTGAGCTCTGGGTCTCCCTTACCCCCTCCCCCCCTCCCCCCCCCCCCCCCCCCCCCGTTCTGACAGCTCACAGCTTCCGCTGGGTCATGACAACCTCATCTTTTTTCTTGCTCACGTTGAAAATCTTGGTGACGTCCCTGACTCCCACTTTCTCTCGTAACACGCATCAATCTGTCAGGGGATCCTGATAACTGTGTCTTCATCCAGAATCTGATCACTCACTACCATCTCTCGTCCAAGCCGCCATCATCTCTCATCTGGTTTATTATGATCGCTGCCTAACTGGTCTCTTTTCCTCATCCGATTTATTCTCAAGAAAACAACCAGATTGATTAAAAAAAATTAATTAATTAATCTTATTTTTAAATTTTTGGCTGTGTTGGGTCTTCGTTGCTGTGCGCGGGCTTTCCCTAGTTGCGGCTAACGGGGACTATTGTTGTGGTGCGAGAGCTTCTCATTGTGGTGGCTTCTCTTGTTGTGGAGCACGGGCTCTAGGCGTGCAGGCTTCAGTAGTTGTGGCACACGGGCTCAGTAGTTGTGGCTCATGGGATCTAGAGTGCAGGCTCAGTAGTTGTGGCACATGGGGCTTAGTTGCTCCGCGGCATATGGGATCTTCCCGGACCAGGGCTCGAACCCGTGTCCCCTGCATTGGCAGGCAGATTCTTAACCACTGCGCCACCAGGGAAGTCCAGATTGATTCTTAAATATCCAGGTAAGTATCTACATTTGTGTCTGTGTCAGATGGATCATGTCCTTCTGTTTGACAGTGGCTCCTGTTTGACTCAGTAAAAGCCAGAGCCTCACGATGGTCTCCAGGACCCCACAAGGACTATGTCCCTTCCCATCCCACCCTTACCTGCTGCCCATCTCCTGGGGCTCACTCTACTCCAATCCCACTGGCCCTCTGCTACTTCTTGGTTGGATATGCTGCTCCCGCAGGCCCTTTGCACAGGCTTTGCCCCTGCCTAGTAATTGCACGGCTGGCTCTTTCACCTCCTTTAAGTCTTTGCTCAGATGGTACTTTTTCAAGGAAGCTTACCCTGACCACCCTATTGAAACCTGCAACCCCATCCTCTGCCCTCCCAAATCCCCCTTAGCCTCTTCTGTCTTGTCCCCCAGCACTCATCACTTTCAAACATAGTATAGCATTTCCATGTGCATTGTTTTTGCTCTTTCTTCCATTATATTAATAGATCCACAAGAACAGGGATTTTTGACTGTTTTATTGATTGGTGTATTTCCAGTGCCTGGCACATATTAAGCACTCAAATTTTCATTGAATGAATTAAGGAAGTCAGCTGTGCTTTCAGCACCTGCTCTGTGTCCTATTATGTGACCAAAATGAACTAATCTGTTTCATTAGCACCTACGGGTGTCAGGCACAAGGGATAAACTGGTAAGCTAAGGAGAAATGGCTGCCGCCCTAAAAATATCTCACACTTATTGAGCATTTCTGTGTGGCAGGCACATAGAAATACTAAGGGTTTTAAAGATTTTATTTAATTCTCACAACAACCCTAAGAGGTAGATATTTTTCAGATAGTGAAACTAAGGTGCAGAGAGGTTGAGAGACTTGCCCAAGGTCACACAGCAAGGAAGCGGTAGAGCCAGGATTTGGATGCAGGCAGTGTAATTTCATAGTCTTGTAACTTAGCCGCTGTGTTATATTTCCTCAAGGAAGTTACAGTGTAACGTGGGAGCCAGACTTCAAATAAGTAATGACACAAACACGTATATAACTACAAACTGGAGGAAAAGATGAACTCCTAGAGAGTTGACATAATTTTTTTTCTTGAGAGCCCGACACCCAGTAAGCTCTCAATGAATGGTCATTGGGTGAAGAGCATTCTCTTGATCCATGAACCACTGCTCTGAGAAGTTAACCGTTAAGTGAAGAACTATCAGAAGTGTGTTAATCCACAGTAAGAGTTTAGAGTTCTGAAAGAGGTGATATGACTCCTAAAGGTGTGAACAACCCAGAGAATCTCACAAGATAAAAGTGGGCTGATAGCAACATGTCAAACATTTGGGGCGGGGGGACATTTTTTGATGGTGATGATAATAGTATCCATTTTTCAACCACACCTTCAAAAGGCAGCTGTTTTATTTTTATTTTATTGTTTTGATAGGTAAGAAGTGGATTTATTTAGAGAGAAGCACACTCCACAGGCAGAGTGTGGGCCGTCTCAGAAGGTGAGAAAGGCACCAGGGTATGGGGTTTTCAGCTTTTATAAGGGTGGGTAATTTCATAGGCTAATGAGTGGGAGGAGCATTCCAGCTATTTCAGTAAGGGGCGGGGATTTCCAGGAATTGGGCCACCACCCATTTTTTGATCCTGCTGGTCGGCCTTGGAACTGTCATGGCACCTGTGGGTGTGTCATTCAGCTTGCTGATGTGTTACAGTGAGCGTATCCTGAGGCTCACGGTCTAGTGGAAGTCGACTCATCTGCCATCTTGGACCCATTTGGTTCTCATCAGTTTATGTCATGGCCTCGGGCTATGTCATTCTTTCAAAGGTTGTGCCCTGACCCTTTCTCTCCTGTTTCATTCTCCCCTCAGAGATTTTACTCCCATATTATGGGAAGCAGAAGGGCGATGGTCGTCTTCTGCAACTGCTTCAAGGCTGAGTAGGGGCGTTGACCCTGCCTGTCAGGGAAGGCAGCTGTTTTATATCCTTTGTGTTTTAAGGCCAGTACAACACTGTGTCTGTAGACAACGCACTGGACTGTACCCATAAACATCTATTAAGAGGGTCGACCTCATGTTACGTGTCCTTACCTCACACGTAAACATTTTGTTAAAATCCCCTCTTCTTACTTCAGATATGCTTTTGGTAACAACAGACTCACTCTTCACTAGTTAAGTGTCTTTTTCTTCTTCACTAAGTTGCAGACACTAGAGGCCAGATTCTAGCTTCATGTCCTGGTGTCACTTACTGCTCAGTACCTGCTCGTAGGGTGGAATCAACTTTGCCCATCCCCCCACCGATAATTTTATCTTCCAAACATTGTAGGTGACCAACAGAATCCTTCCCTTATGAGGGAAGATGTGGACATTATCCTTTTATTTTTTATTTTTTTAAAAAAATAAATTTATTTATTTATTTATTTATTTTTGGCTGCGTTGGGTCTTCGTTGCTGTGCGCCGGCTTTCTCTAGTTGCGGTGAGCGGGGGCTACTGTTTGTTGCGGTGAGCAGGCTTCTCATTGTCGTGGCTTCTCTTGTTGCGGAGCACGGGCTTAGTTGTTCCGCGGCAGGTGGGATCTACCCGGGCCAGGGCTCGAACCCGTGTCCCTTGCATTGGCAGGCGGATTCTTAACCACTGCGCCACCAGGGAAGCCCAAGGACGTTATCCTTTTAGAAGCAAAGTTTGAGTATGTGTACAGTGCATAGAAAAACCAAGATTTTAAAATTTCTAAAAATGGCTGAACAAATTACAAAGATGATTTGGGAAGGGGAGCACAAAATGTTTAATGTTTGGGAAAAAAACTTCTGGGACTCTTTGAGCTATTTTCTCCATATCTTATTAAGTTTAGTGAAACTGCATACGTATGGTCATAGTATTTCTACACAAGATGTTTAAAATGGCATTTTCTAATCTAGGTCTCATGAAAAAACCTGGCTCACATAGAATATTTTCCTGAAAAGTCTCTATTACCTGTGGCTTCTGAAAATTTAGCAAAACTTGTTTTTAGATTCTATTAAACCTCATTTAATAATTTATAGTTAGAAAGTTGAATATACACATGAAATGCTAAAAGCAAAAATTCAAGTATTTTCTTCTCATTATATCTAGTGGAATTTGTATATTCTACTCAGTTTATCAAACTACCACTAAACAATCAATGTTTTGCAGGGTCTGGGTTGCATGAGTTCAAATTAGATTTTATTAGCATGATACTATGCTATGACAATATGACAATTTTACCATTTTACTATTCCTATACAAGTTGTTAAAAAAGAAATATTGGGTCAAAAAAGTCCATTCAAGATATTCCACCAATCTATGTTAATGAAATGGAAAAAAACAAAACAAATAACAACATCCTGTATATGCAGGAGTTGTGAGTCTAAAGTAATAGGACTAAATTTTTGAAAACCAAATACGCCAGAACTGATGCGTTCAAATAATGCTCTTTACTCAAAAATAGTTACTTTGGAAGAAATTTACTTAGTATAATGATGTTATCAATGTACAAGCTATTTTTGGAACCCATCTTTTGATATTTTTCCAAAGTCCAAGGCACAACCCTCGGATTCTTTTATTAGTGTGGTAGCCAGGACCCCCCTTCAGGAAAGGACTTGTTTGTTACCCAGCTGCTGTGGGTGTGGTTAGCTGACAGCTCCACTTGGTGGCTTTTCAGAATTGGCTTCAGCTTTCAAGTTGAAGTCAGCCTCTTCTTAGAGAGGTCCCCACCAATGTCTCAGCAAGGCCTCAGGTCCAGCTGCTTTGCCCAGTGTGAGTCTCCTTTGATGGGCAATCTCTACTCCACACTCCCTGCTGAGCTGGCAGAGACATGGTCAGGTGTGCATCTCAGCTTGACATCTCCCTCTGCCCACCTGGCTTTTCCTCCTTTGCTTCATAGGTGTTACTCCCCAGTACATATCTTGGGCTCCTAACCTTTTATTGTTTACTTTCCACAGAAACCAACCTGTGACAATTGGTAACACAGTCACGCATTAATTTTTTAAAAAATGTAGTGCCTCGTATTTGCTAGTCACTTTCTTATCACAAGAGATACACTAAAGAACAAGATATAGTTCCCACCTAAAAGGGCATATTATCATCGGATGGGGGTACAGACAGATAGACAATGATACCAGAATGTGGTGAGTGGCATGGGGAGGTAAGTACAGCATGATGGCAGAACTGAAGGTTTGGGGAAGTCAGGGAAGATTTCTGAAAGACATGGTTCCTAAGGTGATATCTAAGAAAGCTGATGGGCAGGACGGAATGTTCTAGGAAAATGAAACTGTGTGTGCAAAGGCTCGGTGGTGGTGGCAGAGTGTACAGCGTGTCGGGTGAACAAAAAGGAGTTCTGGAAGGCCGGAGCCGAGAGGCAGGGAAAAACTTTGTGAGTAATTAGAAGAAACCTTAGGAGGGAGATTCTGGATTTTCTTCTACTTGGCATTGAGAGTAAGCGATGAAATCAGAGAGATCAACAGGGCTTAGATTAGGAATGCCATTTGTAAACTAGGCTAGGGAATTTGGTTTTTATCTTGAGGATAGAATTCTGAAGGCAATTAAAAAAATCAGATCAGGGGACTTTCCTCGTTGTCCAGTGGTTAAGACTCTGTGCTTCTAATGAAGGGGGCGTGGGTTCGGTCCCTGGTCGGGGAACTAAGATCCCACATGCTGTGCGGTGAGGCCCCCCCAAAAAATATCAGATCAGATCTATGGTAGCAAGAAACATTCTGGATGCACTAGGGTGACTGGATTGTAGGGAGGCAAGGAGAGTCGTTATGCTGTTGCAAAATATCAAGGGACAGGTTATGGCTGCTTGGACCAGAATGGTGACAGTGGGATGGGGCTCAGTGGATACCTTCGGTACATATATGGAGATAGAATTCAATAGACTTGAGGGGGAAGGAGGAATTAAGGAAGATGGCCAAATTCTTGGCTTGGGCCACTGTGGTGGGTTGCCGTGTCCTTCTAGGCCACCTGAGAAGGACTGGAGGTCCTCTTGCTGGTTTGGAGATGGAGAGGACCACGTGGCACACAGGTGGTCAGTGTCTAGCAGCTGAGAGGGGCCCCTATCTGGCAACCAGCCTGGAAGTGGGATTCCCAGTCCCACAACTGCAAGGCTCTGAATTCTGCCAACCACAAGGTTGAGCCTGGAGGTGGGAAATTGGTAAAGAGACAGAAAGCCTGACTTCCAGACAGTAAACAGGAAAATGGGGTCACCTGAGAGCCACCTGAGTTGCTGTTGCCAAGGAAGCAACAAGGACTTAGTTTGGGGATAGAGGGGTGAAGGAGACTTGTTAAATGAATGCGTGTGTAGAGGGGAGGACGGGGGCTGCAGGATAGTAAATAATGTCGCTGAGCTTCCAGGTCTGAGCTTCCCAGAAGTGATCAACCAATATTTTCTGAGCAAGGGGAGAGGGGAAAAAACAAACAAAGAAACAAAAAACAAATCTCTGTGTATCAGTAGCTGACACGATAGTTTGGATCTTTGGGAGGAAAAAGAAGGCAATGATTTTGATCCAGGAAGGCTGGACCACAGTGCTCTCAAGCTGCCTGGGAGCTGAGAGCTGGGGGTGGCAGTGGAGCCATGGGGGGTGTACATGACATCAGAGTGGCCATCCTGCTCTGGGGTGGGCCTGTCACTGCCTGCCCCCTTCAGCTTGCATCCGGCGCTGGGGTTGGGGGGTAATTTAGAAGAGATTCTGGTTTTCTTCTCTCCTGGACTGTAGGACAGAACCCGAGTAATATTTTGCTGTGGGGCGATTCATTACAATTTGGACTTAAGGAAAACCCAGGCTGCAAGCAGACTGACGCTTCTCCAGCAGAAAAGGCTTTAAGATACCTGGGTTTACTCTGTGTGTCTTCTGGGCCCGAACTGAAAACACTCCACAATAACGCATTTATCTGATTCTCTTATCATCTTGAGGCCACATCCCCTGATTTATGTCACAGACTTCTGACTATGTCATAGTTGGCCATGTGTTCATTTCTTTCATTTTTTCAGTGGGAGGTAAGTGGGTCTTTCCTGTAATCTGAAGCTGGAAAGCATCCGGAAGGCAGGGGCTGTCTTTATTTTGGTTATATGCCTGAGACATATCCCTCTTTTAAAAATGGCAATTGTCATATCGTAACAGTAAATAATATTCATTTGTGCATTCAACCAGTATTTACTGAGTGCCTATTATGTGGCAGGTACTTTTCTGGGTGCTACAAATTCAGCAGTGAATAAAACAGACAAAACTCTGCTTTCATGGAGAGGAGACAGAGAATAAGTTAAATGAATGAAATATATCCTACGTTAGGTGTTGGTAAGTACTAAAAAGGAAAATAGCGCAGAGAGAGGATGGGGCCTGGGGGGAGGGGTGTTGGGAAGGGCGGCCAGGGAAGGCGCCGCCCCGACTCCCGGCCCGGAGTCCATAGGAAGGAAAGGTGTGGGCAGTCTTGCAGGAGGCATCTTTTATTTATTTATTTATTTATTATTATTTTTTTGCCTGTGTTGGGTCTTCTTTTCTGTGCGAGGGCTTTCTCTAGTTGTGGCAAGCGGGGGCCACTCTTCATCGCTGTGCGCGGGCCTCTCACTATCGTGGCCTCTCTTGTTGCGGAGCACAGGCTCCAGACGCGCAGGCTCAGTAGTTGTGGCTCACGGGCCTAGTTGCTCCGCGGCATGTGGGATCTTCCCAGACCAGGGCTCGAACCCGTGTCCCCTGCATTGGCAGGCAGGTTCTCAACCACTGCGCCACCAGGGAAGCCCTATAAGTGCATTTTATTCTTAAGTATTTGAATGGCTCAATGATACAGTAACAGGATTGGCCCAAAGGCTTTTACATGTGACTATGAAAATGTTTATGAGTTTGATTTGCATTTATCACAGAGAGAGTCAATTTGTCCCTGTCAGGCGGGGAGGTGGTGCTTTATCTTGGTGCACAGAGAAAAACTCTAATTTTTAATAATGATTTTGACCTGAAATTTAACTTCTGCCACTTCTAAGAGCACCTTAGCACCTCTACACCTGATGCGTATCGTGGGAGAATGGCCACGTCTAGAATGGAAAGTAATCTAGTCAGAAAATGTTAAAACTGTGGGGAATCTCAAAGATTAGTTCATGAACTCCCCACCCCTTTACAGCAGAAGAAAGCAAAGGATTGACTTAGGTGAGGGCTGTGATGATTTAACGGCAGACTGGGTCTCAGCCCTTTCTGCTTTGAGTTTACCCATCTGTCCACTGGACCACACGTCTCCCCAAGTGAGGATGATTACAGACCCCTAGTACCCGCCACTGAGAATCAGCGGTAGTTTTATTACTTCCCTGTGAGTTGATCACACCCAGAGGAGGCGAATTACGAATTATGAATTACGACATCTGGCTGGTTGAGTCATACTCCATCCTCTGAAACTCCTTGCCCGAGGCGGGCTTCTTCAAACAAGCCAAGGAAAGTCCATTCCAATTAGCTCTCTGTGCATGATGTTTTCTGGGTTATCTCACTGGTAGCTTCTGATGGCCACAAAAAGAAAACAAACGCGGTGATTGACAGAAGAAAAGGAATTCTGTGATTCAGATTATGAATGTGTACAGAGTGGTTTGGATGGGACCTTGGAAAATTCTGCTGATTCCTGTGGAAGTACTTATTTTTTTGATGGCATGTTATTACAGATCATCTACAAAATGTAAATGGAAAAAATATGAGTGGGTTGGAGTCATGGGTGTCATTATGTGCCCAAGAAATTTCCCCCAAATGTCTTGCATGTCACTACTACAGTCCAATGTATTTTGCTATCTGTAGTTTTTTCTACCTAGTTTCAGGGGTATAATGATATACCTTTTTAAATTTATTTAGTAATTTTTAATTTTTAATTTTTTTTTTGGCACGCCACACACCTCGAGGGATCTTAGTTCCCTGACCAGGGATTGAACCCGTGTCCTCGGCAGTGAAAGGACCGAGTCCTAACCACTGGACCGCCAGGGAATTCCTGATATACCTTTAAATCTCTGTATATTTCCTTACATAAAGATCTATATGGACATGATCTGTTGGGCCTAACAGATCTTTCCGTGAATGTGGGACAGGCTGAGGTCAGAATGGGCCATGACCAAGAACCAATTCATGAGCTGGTGACACCACCAGCAAGCAGAATAGAGACACAAAATCAGAGTCACCAAGAGCATATGGTCAGGCGTATAGAGGTTAGAAATCCTGTGCCAGGGTACATATGGAGTGCTGTGGACCGTGTTCCACTGCCAGGTTGCCTTTGCTAAAGGCCCAGGGCAGAGCCCTTGTGGTCTGTGTGGGGAGGGAAGGAAGGAGAGGGGCTTCCTTGGTCTTAAAGCCATAATGTGCTAACATCTGCTCAATGAAATCTTTCCTGATTCCTCTGGAGATATGGTCACTCCTGCCTCTGAGTTACCAGAGCAGTTGTGTTTCTCCTACGACTCCTCACGGCTGTGTACCGTCTTGTAGCATAATCGCTTGTGTTGCAATCTTTATAGCCTCCAAACTGTCTAGGACTGCTTCATGCATAACAGGTGCATGAGAAATGTTTATTGACTTGAATAGATAAGTCCTGATTCAGATATAGATACCGTAAAACAGGAATGCTAATAATACCTAGCATATAGGGGGACTGTTAAAATAAATGAAAATAATTGATCTAAAGTGCTTTGCTCAGGGCTGGGCACAAAGACACTCATTTAATATTAGCTATTATTATTATTAATGTAAATATTAATTGAAACAATAAATCCGAATTTAAATGCTTGTTCTGCCAACTGGTCTTTTGGCTTCTGTCAATTATTATAAGAACTCTGGAATAAGTTTTGATGATTAAAATATGATATTTTTAAAAATTTTTACTGGAGTATAGTTGATTTACAATGTTGTATTAGTTTCAGGTGTACAGCACTGCACAGCACAGTTATAAGTATACATATATAGACTCTTTTTCAGATTCTTTTCCCATATAGGTCATTACAGAGTATTGAGCAGAGTTCTACAAAACAGAAATAGAGCCACAGATATAGAAAACAAACTTACGGTTACCAGGGCAGGTAAGGAGGGTGGGAGAGATAAATTGGGAGATTGGGATTGACATATACACACTACTAAAACGTGATATTTTTAATGTCCAGAGAAAACTGTGTTTTAAAATATTTCTTGTGCTCTGTTTACCGATATTGAACTCAGGACCAAGGTTGGAATGATTGAAACGAACACCGTAGACTTCAAATATTTCGGGTCCACAGAGGCCATATTTCAATCACAAAATAATGAAGAATAAAAACACTTCATTTGTCACTGAAGAGTTGTATGGAAAGATCCTTGAACAACCCAAGTAACTCTCATGAAGAAATCATCATGTTCACAAGAAATGAGATAATGAGGTATTTTAAAGGCCAGGAGTTGCCCAATATGCACGATAAGTTTGGAACCATAAATGAATGGTGAGGATGAGACAGCAGGAGTTTAGCTGCGGGCTGACCTCTCAGACACGGAACCTATGGCAACGTCCCCAGCCATGGACCACTAATTCAACAAGCCTGTTCTTTTGTGGTTTGGACATTATAAACTATGACGTTTCAAGGGTTCCCATCAACAGGGCAGGAAATGAGTTTTTCATCCTTTTGCTTTCTTTGTTGGTGTGACTTACGAAATGAGTTTCCTGAACATAGGAATGAATTATGATGATCTATACGGTGGTGCATACCACCTGAAAATGATATTATTACCTTCTGATTTGAGATATCTTTTCATGTGGTTACTCTTTCATCAGAACTAGATGTGAAACCTGATGAAGGCGGGAATCGTGCTTTATTTTTCTGTGTATCCCTGAGTGTGTTATTATGGGTGTTTATTAATTACAAATTTACTTTGATTTAAGAGCTTGGTGTGATGTTTAGTCCAGTTTGATTTAGTAAAAAGCCAAAGGGGAAGGTTTGGCAATTGTCTTATGGAGGCTGGTGGTCAGTCTGTTTGGAAAACTTCACTCCAGTAATTAGGGCCTTGACTTTCCAGTATTTGGGGGATCTTTTTTGAAAATTCCTTTATAGATTAACATCTATAGATTGAAGGTCCATGCACTGGTTCCAGAGTCTTTGATCTTAACCTCTGCTCTACTCTTTCCCCCTGACAATATGGAGGCTGGAAAAGTGCACGTCGTCCATGCTTACCTGGTTTTGAGGCAGTTTGGTGTGACCTCGTGAGGTTGAACATGTGCAGACCATGTGACCTGGCAATTCTTCCCGGTCTTCACTGAAGAGTCACTAATCCTTGTACGTGTGGACTAAGAGATTCAAAGTGAAAGATTCAGAGTAGCAGTGGTCATAAAAGAGAGGAAAAAGCTTGGAAACAATCCAAATGTCCATTAATAGTAGAAAAGGTAAGTAAATTGGAGTCTATTCACACTGCGGGCTACTTACTCTGCAGCATTTATGAAGTGGACTAAATGATTGTTCTCGTCTCTCCTCCCTTATGAGAAGTATTCTAACTCCATCGTATTATGACTCAGCCTCCAGCCCCACTGCTCTGATACCTGGCCCTGAGCACTGCGTGTACGTGTCCTGTGTGGGATATAACTCACACCTTTGTACCCCCTCCTACAACCATTATATTGTTCCTCACTGTCGCAAAGCTTGGCCCACTTTTTCTAGATGGTCATAGGGTCTCTGTTGTAACTCTGATCTAACTCTGCATCATAGCCATAGACAATACAAGGAACAAACGGGCAGGGCTGGGTACCACTAAAGCTTTATTTATAAGACAGGCTCTACTTAGGTGATCTGTGGTCTGCAGTATCAAAAGGCATGTTGTACAAGCCCCTTCATCTTCTGATCTCATTCTCCCCTATTTTTATTTCCCCGATACACTGTGAAGCTTTCCTTCCACACTTCTGCACAAGCTCTTCTTCCTAAAAGTCCTTCTCCACTTTTCTCTACAAATGAACTTCTTCCAACAGCCAAAACAAAACAAAACAAAACAAAAAACACCCAAAGAAACCCCAAACAAGAAATAGTACAAAGCAAAACAAAGCCTCACCTGCGAAGCCTTCCCACCTCTGCTTCCAGGAAGAATTGGGTGTTTTTTCTTGTTTTCCCATAGAACCCTTCCACATTTCTATTACAGCACTTGCTACCTGATTTCGTGATTCTTAAATATTTTTGCCCCTTTCTCAACCCTTCCCAGTAGGCAGTAAATCCCCTGTGAATGGAAATTTGTCTCAATCATATTTGAATTTTATTTATTTATTTATTTGGTTGCGCCGGGTCTTAGTTGCACCCGGAGGGCTCCTTAGTTGTGGCACGTGGGATCTAGTTCCCTGACCAGGGGTCAAAGCTGGGCCCCCTACACTGGGAGCTCGGAGTCTTAACCACTGCACCACCAGGGAAGTCCCTCATATTTGTATTATCAGAGCTAGCACAGTGGCGGGCACAGAGTTGGAGTTTAATAAATGCTTAGAAAGATGATACAGAAAACATGCTGTAGAATAGGGTGGGGAGTGCAAATCACGTGAACTATGTCTATTATCGTTAATTTAATTCATTTTTAGAGTAATGACTTTAATTTTTGTTCCAGATGTTTTTGGTTTTTATGGCATCGCATAGAGAGTTCGACTGGACTTTCAGCATTCTACCCACAGAATTTTCAGGGTCCCACCTGTGTAGACACTGGTGTCGACCATTTAGGGATGTTCCCTTTTTAAGACTCCAGTAATAACGTGGAAGAGAAAAGATATGGGTAATGGCCATCTCTATTTGGCTTTGTCCCACAGCCTTCTATGCGTACCATTCACCACAGAGTAAAGTAGGGCTTCCTCTTTCCTGTTTCATGCTATATATAAACAGAATCCTGCAGTATGTATGAATTGTGCCTTCTCCCCTTTCGATATCATGTTGTTGAGGATCCTCCACAATGAAACATGCAGCTATATTTCACTCATTTAATATTAGACTTTATTTTTAAAATTTTATCATTGACTTATTTTTTTTTTAAAAATTAATTAATTAATTAATTTATTTATTTTTGGCTGCATTAGATCTTTGTTGCTGTGCGCGGGCTTTCTCTAGCTGTGGCTAGTCGGGGCTACTCTTCGTCGCGGTGCGTGGGCTTCCATTGCGGTGACTTCTCTTGTTGTGGAGCACGGGCTGTAGGCGTGCGGGCTTCAGTAGTTGTGGCATGTGGGCTTCAGTAGTTGTGACACTCGGGCTCAGTAGTTGTGGCTCGCGGGCTCTAGAGCGCAGGCTCAGTAGTCGTGGTGCACGGGCTTAGCTGCTCCGCGGCATGTGGGATCTTCCCGGACCAGGGCTCGAACCCGTGTCCTCTGCATTGGCAGGCGGATTCTTAACCACTGCGCCACCAGGGAAATCTCTGACTTACTTTTTTTAACCATGGTGCAGCATTTCGTTGTACGAAGGCGCCACCCCCTTATGGATCTGAGGCACATTTGGGACATTTGATAATTTTTCAGACGGATGAGTCAAGGAAGAGAGAAGGCTCTAGAAGGTTTTTCTGGTTGCCTGTGATGCCACTGAACTGGGATCCGAACTGTACGAAAAGGATGGGTTCTCTGGGGGAAGAGGATGAACTCGGGTTAGTGGATGGAGATCAGAAACGAGGGTGCTAGGCTGGGTCGGAGACCAGCCAGATTAGAGCCCCGTGTGCAGGGGGCTGGGACTTCCTGCAGAAACAGTGCCTTTAGCGGCGCTGGGTGCCAGAGCTGGGCTGGGTGGGGGGCTGCAGTGACAGCACACCCAGGGGGCAGGTGGGGGAGGAAACCTGGAAGACGGAGTGGGAGTGAGTGATGCACAGGCTTGGAAGTGTTTCTCACCGCTTTGGTCCACATTCCATTGTGTGAGCTCTGCTTTGTGACCTGACCTGACCGTGGAAACAGCACAGTTTCATTCTCAGGTTTTAGGGACATTTTATGGGGGACAAGAGCTGAGGGAAATGTGCCATCCGTGAAAAGGCTTGCTTTGGAGGTCACAAGTAGCTGTTTGCTTTGCTTTTTGAGCTTCCTCCAAAGAAGAAAAGCTCCCCCAAGACCATGCCAACAAATACTTGCTTATCTGTTGCTTAAACTGGCAGCTTGGCTTAAACCTAAGTACTGTCCTTTCAACCCAGAGCCACAGAAATGTGGAAACAGCCTCTTTCTCTCCACCACATGCAAACAGAAGCATGAATTCTGTGTCTCATTCCTGTTGGGAAATAGCCAAAGTTATTGTGACAGGACGGTATTTTGAGCAATGTTGGCTATTTGTTTTTTGGAACACAAAGCAAGCAATAAATCTGTCACCCTGAAAAATCAGGTTGTGACCTAGAGGAAGGAGCAAATTGTGACTTTAGGTAAAAAAGAGTGACCTACCAGGGAGGATAATTTATCATGATAACAAAATTGCTGGAGCTCTCCTGACAGACCAGGAAGAAGGGCTGCAGTAAGCAAATTCAGGAGATGCAAGCGTCCGAATATTTTTAACTGATCAATATTTCCAGGGTTCCCAAGCAGCCAAAAAACTGCCATCGTTCAGAATAAGTACATTGCTCACCTGATTTGTAAAAGGGAAAACTGAGAGCTCTGATTATTCTCTTTAAAAAAAAATGTCACCAATCAACAATAGGTGTTCTTTGTAGGATGAAAATAAATATTCTTCTGGGGATTGAAGTGAGAATGCTTGATTTTGAGGGGGAAGCGGGAGATAATGTGACCTGGAAATGCTTAAGGAAATTGACTAGTGGAAAGTAATGTCCTTCACTCACTCTTGTGTTAAAACTGGTCCTCCTTGGAACTTCCCTGGTGGTCCAGTGGTTAGGACTCCACACTTCCACTGCAGGAAACTAAGATCCCACATGCTGTGAGGCATGGCCATAAATAAATAAAGATAGATACATGAAAAAGCAAAACCAAAAACAAACCAAAAAAATACTAGTCCTCCTGGAGGGGGAACCAAGCAAATATGTCACCTTGGGAATTACTGATATAAAGACTTAGGTGACACCAGAGATTATTTAAAACAATAATTCTGTCTTTCCACTTATACTGGGTATCTTTCATTGGCCCCTTTCGATCTGCTCTCCCTGCTCCTCCGTCCTGCTCAGTGCCCCTGAAGGTGACTTCAAAGGGCTCCCATGTCCCCCGGATGTTGGTGGGGTTCAGTCAATGCCACCTGCTGGAGAACAGAGGGAAGAGAGGCTGGGGACCCGTCCATCCTCCTCCTGCAGGTGCCTGTAGATTGGCCGTGTCCCTCTTCTGAAGTCACAGCTCCTGGAGGGAGCTCTTTTCTGCAGAGCCTTTTCTATCCCAAGTTTCCAGTGACCTCTCTCTTGCCTTGACACTTCTGTCGCAGGGGTGACGGATGTGCCGGGTGTCACCACCCCCCGGGGTCCTGCACGGTCCTGAAGTTTCCCTGTACTCCGCCCACACTTTTGTGGATTAAGCCGTCCTCAGTTGCTGTGTGCCAGTTTCTGCTTGGTCCCTGACCCATCCATCACTCCACAGACCACCTTCCATAGACCTCAACCTCATCATGGCTTTTCAGGGACCCTGGGTGAACTCCAACAGGCCTTAAACGGGGGTGGGGGGGTGGTGAATGCTATCAGTTGCTGGATGAAGAATGCAAAGTTTACACGATGTGGCTCAGTGTTGGAAACCACAAGATACATCCAAGCTTTGGATATTATCAAACTATGGTCTTTATCTCTAGATTCTGCTGAAATGTACAACTACAATGAGCCCGACTTTATGTCATCATCACGTTTCCTTAAAGTTGAAGGCTAGATAAAGCTCTCCACTTCTGAGCTTGAACACCCGTGATCTTAGCCACGGTGACCACAAGCCTCTACGTATTATCACTTCAGTGGCCCACGGATCCAGCCGTGCTCCCACGGACTTGCCAGGCTCATCCTACGTCTCAGAAGAGATTTAACAGCAGGGAGTTCACGTACGACAAAGACTTCATTACTTTTATTAGCTCTCCGTGCTTCCCTCCTTACTGGTGCACTGAGAGGTATTACTGAATAATCCATACTTGTCAGAAATATAAATGTGCCCTAGCTCAGGACAGCTTTAATTCTACCTATTGTATTTTCTTATTTAGGACATTTTGGAAGGGATTCGATAGATTCCTTCTGTAGGGGACCTTTGCTGCAGTGTGGTGTTGGTTTACGTCCAGTAAATGAGCAAACCAGGAACATCTAATTTTCTTGTGCCCGAGGCCCCTGATGAAATGCATTCTTTTTTTTTTTTTTTTTTTTTTTTTTATTTTAAATTATTATTTATTTATTTATTCATTCTTGGCTGTGTTGGGTCTTCGTTTCTGTGCGAGGGCTTTCTCCAGTTGTGGAGAGAGGGGCCACTCTTCATCGCGGTGCGCGGGCCTCTCACTGTCGTGGCCTCTCTTGTTGCGGAGCACAGGCTCCAGACGCGCAGGCTCAGTAGCTGTGGCTCACGGGCCTAGTTGCTCCGTGGCATGTGGGATCTTCCCAGACCAGGGCTCGAACCCTTGTCCCCTGCATCGGCAGGCAGGTTCTCAACCACTGCGCCACCAGGGAAGCCCGAAATGCATTCTTAATGCCAAGTGGCACGCGGATGCCTCTAGCTTTTCAGGCTAAGGCAGATTTTTCAGGAAGAAAAGAACTTATTTGCTGCTTCTTTCGATTTTATTATTGACCTTAAACAGGTTAAATATTTTTCTGCATCCATTTCCCCAGTCATCATATGTGTTATGTGCATAAACTGTGGCCTGAATGTCTTTTTTAAAAAAAACACCACAACCAAAACTATTGAATAGTATCTTATAAAATATTTGGTTATTAAATCTCTATTAACATAATTATAATTAATTATAATAGAAGAGTATAAGTATTAAAGGGATATGAAAGAGGTGAAAAAAGTAGAATTTATCTAATTGATATTAATATTGATAGAGCAGAACCCTCAACATCACACAAACATTTTCAATTGTCTTAGACTTCAGTATTATTCATATGAAAGAGAAAAGAGAAGATGGATATTTGTGTCAGGCACCAAACGAAGAACTTTATGTACCTTATCTCATTTGGCTATTTACGTTAAATTTACCTCAATAGCCAAGACACGGGGACTTCCCTGGTGGAGCAGTGGTTAAGAATCTGCCTGCCAATGCAGGGGGCTCAGGTTTGAGCCCTGGTCCGGGAAGATCCCATGTGCCGCGGAGCAACTAAGCCCGTGAGCCACAACTACTGAGCCTGCACTTTAGAGCCTGTGAGCCACAGCTACTGAAGCCCACGCGCCTGGAGCCCATGCTCTGTAACAAGAGAAGCCACCGCAGTGAGAAGCCCGTGCACCGCAACGAAGAGTAGCCCCCGCTTGATGTGACTAGAGAAAGCCCGTGCACAGCAACAAAGACCCAAAGCAGCCAAAAATAAATAAACAAATAAACAAACAAATAAATAAATAGAACGTCCTTTTAAATAAAATAGCCAAGACATGGAAGCAACCTAAATGTCCATCGACAGAGGAATGAATAAAGAAGATGTGGTACATATATACAATGGAATACTACTCAGCCATTAAAAAGAATGAAATAATGCCATTTACAGCAACATGGATGGACCTAGAGATTGTCATACTAAGTGAAGTAGGTCGGACAGAGAAAGACAAATGTCATATGATATCACTTATTTGTGGAATTTAAAAAAATGGTACAAATGAACTTGTTTACAAAACAAAAATAGACTCACAGACATAGAGAACAAACTTATGGTTACCAAAGGGGAAAGCAGGGTGGCAGGAGGAAGGGAAAGATAAATTAGGAGTTTGGGATTAACATAAACACACTACTATATATAAAAGAGATAAACAACAAGGACCTACTGTATAGCACAGGGAAGTATACTCAGTATTTTATAATAACTTATAATGGAAAAGAATCTGAAAAAGAATAAATATATATATATATATATATATCTGAATCACTTTGCCGTACACTTGAAACTAACACAGCATTGTAAATTAACTATATCTCAATAAAAAATTTACTTTTAGTTTTTATTTCTTACAAACTCCATGAGGAGACTGACACGTACTGGGTGTTACAGAAATCTCCCATAGATTTTAAACTAATACGTATTTTTCCTTCTTGACAAGACATCTTGGAGTACTGAATTTGACAGTATTCATAGCCTTGGGGATTTTGTTTATAAAAATAGCACCTATGGCAGACTCAGGGCCGAGCAGTGCGGTCAGAGCAGCCGGGGCAAGCTATCCGCATCCTCGATAATCTCTCCTCGTCCTCCCAGCCGCTTCTGCAGTCTCACCCCTGAGCTCCTTCGTCGCTCGAAGATGCCCGGGATCCTGCCTTGTCACCGACTCAAGGTCCTCCTTCCACTGGCTTCTCCATGGAGCTGGACATGGTTGCCACTCCTTCCCAATGTTCTCTCTGTTGTTGGCTGCGGTGACTTCGGTCTCTCCAGGCTGGTCCCCTCCCACCCTGGCCCATCCCTTCTCAAGTCTAGACTCTACCCAGCCATCACTCCCTGGGGTTCTTAAAGGCTCTGCCTGGGGACCACTCATCTTACTCAAGGGCTCTCTTCTGAGGGCCCTTTTCACAGCTTCAGACACACACTTCCAGTTCAGTCATCTGTCAGATGCTGGCGAGACCCAGGTTTGCTTTTCTAGCTGCTCATGTGCCTTACTATGTTTAAGATACAACTCATAATCCACCTCTTCCCCCACCTGGTTTCCCTACAGGGGTGCCCCTACCCCATTCTGGCACAAGGAACAGTTATCTTTCCTTCACTCCCTAACTCCAGTGTTATGTTTGTTTGAATCATTAAAGCGTCTTTGAATCCAGTCACTTGTCCTCACTACCACCCACCCCAGACCAGATTCCTAATGTGTCTTTCCTTAGTAACTCACGCACTTCAAATGCTTGAATCAGTTACCTCTTCTACAGTCAGAAGGTTTTCACAAGATGCACATCTGATCGTGTCGCCTGCTTAATTAAAACCCTTCAAGTGACTTTATTTTTAGGAGAAAGATCCAAAATCTTTCTCATGGCTTGTAAAACTGTGCAACTTCTGGCCCCTGGTTTTCTCTTTAGTTCATTTGAAGCCAGTCTCCCATCTGTTTCCTGTGCTCCTGCCCCTGTGACCTTATTTCAGTCTCTCAAACACACCAAAGCCCCTCCCACCACAGGACCTTTGCACTTGTGGTTTCTTCTTACTGGAATGCTCCGCTGCTTGTTTTTTACTTCCTTAAAGTCTGGCTCCATTGCTAGACCTTAGGTACCATGAAGATAAGAGCTATGCGTGTTTCTGCTTTTTATTTTATCTCCAGATGCAGTTGTGACATACAGAAGAAGCTCAATAAATATTTGCTATGAAAGCATATATAGGTAATACCTGTGACCAAATTCCATTTTTTTGTTTGCCTTTTAACATCATATCAAAATATAAGCATTTTATGCCAAAGTTAATACTTTAAATATGTACTGATGTTTAAAAATTTTATATCGTTAGCTCTATCAGTCTCTCTGCTTTGGTTTATTGGCACCATGCTTAAATAGGACTCTCTCAGTAGAGGATGATATGAATTTTCATCTATTTTTTATGATATAGCTCTTTCTTTAACAAAATATTAATTTTTTTTTAAAGAATCTTTTATTTATTTATTTATTGTTGGCTGCGTTGGGTCTTCGTTGCGGTATGCGGGCTTCTCGTTGTGGTGGTTTCTCTTGCTGCAGAACACAGGCTCTAGGCGCACGGGCTTCATTAGTTATGGCACGCGGGCTCAGTCGTTGTGGCTTGCGGGCTCTATAGCGCAGGCTCAGTAGTTGTGGCACACGGGATTAGTTGCTCCATGGCATGTGGGATCTTCCTGGACTGGGGATCGAACCGGTGTCTGCTGCATTGGCAGGTGGATTCTTAACCACTGTGCCACCAGGGAAGTCCCCAAAATATCAGATTTTTAACCATATGGAGTGTATTTGATGGCGAGATGTCAGGTAGTGAAGTTTTTGTTCTCCGTATAATACCTAATTTTCCCAACAGACCTTATTGAAAGCTCCATCTCTTCCCCAAAGACTTATCATGCCACTTTTATTTTTTATTTTATGTATATTTCAGACTTTTTTGAGATTTAATTTTGCTCTGTTGCTCTGTCATTTTGGTGACCTATTGCTCTGTCACTTTGATGACACATTAGAGTTGACCTTTGAACAATGAGGAAGTTAGGGCACCTACCCCCTCTGCAGATTCAACCAGCCACAAATTGCGTAGCCTGTAGTGTTTGCTGTTGAAAGCAAATCTGGATATAAGTGGACCTGTGCAGTTCAAACCCATGTTGTTCAAGGATCCACTGTATTTTAGTAATGGTGACTTTATAAGGCATTTAAATATATATTAACATATTTATATATAGATGTATTTAATATATGGTTGTGACAGTTATCTATTGCTGCAATTATGCTGTATAACAACAATCCAAAATCCAATGGCTTAAAATAGCCCTTTTTAATAGGGTTTCAGCAAGCAGTTAAGCCTTAATGCCCTAAGCCATTTATTACATGTAGCAAATTAACTGTGCTGCATGGGGGAGAATTGAGAAAATTGTCACTCAAATATTTTTTCTATAGGACTTAATTTTCTCATGGAAACCCCTTTGAGAAGGTATGGCTTAAAACAGTAAACATTTATTTAGCTCATGAATCTGCAGCTTGATTTAGGCTAGGCTAAACTGGTTTTAGCTGGGCTCATTGTTAGTCTGGTGGTTTCCTGGCCGTGGGCTGGGGAGATGCACTTAACCAGGTCGCACATCTTTTATCCTCCACGTGCCAGCCCAGGCATTCGTACCGTGAGGGATAGAGGGCAGGGTAGGAAGCAAACACAGAGCATTTTCAAACCTCTGCTTGCAGCAAGTTTGCTAACATCTCATTGGCCAAAACAAGTCACATGACTGAACTCAGCCCTGAGGGGCAGGGACGTATACTTTACCTTTCGATGGAAGAAACTGCAGAGGCACCTTGCAAAGAAGGTGCATGCAGGGAGGGAGGGAGAAATTGAGACCATTAAGGTAATTAATGTACCACGTGATAGTCTCCTATTATTACTCTTTAAAGCTTTTATACTGGCTCTTCCTGCAAATGTGTTATGTTTTGGAATCATTTTGTCAAGATAAAAAATGCCCACTGGGATTTGCATGGACACAAAGTATAAATTGAATACTGAGCTAGATGTTTTTAGGTATTCATGTCATTTGGTCTTTTCAGTAAATGAAAGTAGCTATCACCAGCCCCCATTTCACAGGGAATGACATTGAGGTTCAGATAGATTAAATGCAGTCATCTTTTGGTATCTGTGGGGAGATTGGTTCTGGGACCCCTGCGACTACCAAAATCCGTGGATGATCAACTCCCTCAATGAAGGTGGTGCAGTATTTGCATAACCGACACACATCCTCCTGTATAGGTTACATCATCTCTCAATTAGTTATAATACCTAATACAATGTAAATTGTTATGTAAATAGATGTAAATGGCTGCCTGCAGGTGGCAAATTCAAGTTTTGCTTTGGGGAACTTTCCAGAATTTTTTTTCTGAGTATCTTCCATTTGAGGTCGGTTGAATCCGTGGATGTGGAACCCATGGATACTGAGGGCCGACTGTAACTTTTTATCAGGCAGCAAGTACAGTGAGAACCTGGGCTCAAACTTAAGCATTCTGCTTCAAGTCTGCTTCAAGTTCACATCTTCCATCATCTAGGGCTGCTTCCTTTGATAACTGCCGTGAGGCTCAAGCACGACAGTGTCCATGAATGGGCCTGGAGAATTAAAGTGAGCTAAGACCCAGTGATTTTGAAGTCCTTTAAGTATCCATGTTTCTGTAAATACAGGCATGTCTCATTTTAACTGTGCTTTTTACACATTGAAGGTTTGTGGCAACCCTACGTTGAGCAAGACTATTGGTGCCATGTTTCCAACAGCATTTGCCCATTTCGTGTCTCTGTGTCACATTTTGGTAGTTCTCGCAAAATTTTAAACTTTTTCATTATTATTACATTTGCCATGGCAATCTGTGATCAGTGATCTTTGATGCTCCTATTGCAAAACATTATGATTCACTGAAGACTCAGGTTAGCATTTTTTAGCAATAAAACATTTTTTAATTAAAGTATGTACCTTTTTTTTAGACATAATGCTATTTTATGTGTAATAGACTACAGTATAGTATAAGCATAACTTTTATATGTACTGGGAAACCAAAAAACTCATGCGACTAGCTTTATTGTGGTAGTCTGGAACTGAACTGGAAATATCTCCAAGGAATGCCTGCAGAGCTCATGAAGTTTAATTTGTAGAAGAATCTTTTGTGTCTCCTTCCTGTTTCATCCATTGGGTAACAAGGTTTATAAAATCGACTGAAGGAGATTAAATAATCACAAGAGAAGTGTAGTTGACATTTATTATGGAGGCACTAACTTTTATAGCTCTATTGTGTTATAATCCATTCAATTTTCTGGCAATTTAGAAGAACAACTATTTATAAGGGGATTAGCTGTGTCTTCGGGCTGCCAAAATTTTCCCTTGGGAGGCTTTGATTGGGGTTCAGAAATGATGTAAAGGAGCAGAGGGCAAGTGGCATGTGCTGGTGGCAGTGGTGCCAGGGGTGGTGTCAGATGCTGACTTACTTCATTTTATCATTTTGGGAAACTGCTCAATAGGTAAATTCTCTGGAGGATGCCATACAGCCATTTGAAAAGTGAAATATGTATTCAATACATGCATTTTGATTAAAGTGAAAGTGTTTTTTAGCTAGAAATTCTGGAAACAAGCAGCAGTGGAAAAAGCAGCAACAAAATTGCTTGAAGTTAAACTTGTTTTGTTGTGAATATTCTTTATAAGAGCCAAACCATTCTGTGTATGAAAACCAGTCCTATAGCCAGGCGTCTTAACGCTTTGGGTGGTCCCATCAATTCAGATTGTGAGTTGACCCCTCATGGAAATGGCTGAAAGTCAGACGGGGTCGTTGAATTCTGGGAGCCCTGGCCCCTCCAGCTGCCTGATGGCCCAGCACGTGGCTTTGCATGGGGTTATTCATACTGGCTTGAGAATCATGAGTACATTCATTTCCTATGAGTTCCTTAATCTCTGCCGTGCCTCCAGCCTGAGGACCGTATCGTGTATCCCTTAAGGTCCCAGTAAACATCCCTGAGGGGCTTCCCTGGTGGCGCAGTGGTTGAGAGTCGGCCTGCTAATGCAGGGGACACGGGTTCAAGCCCTGGTCTGGGAAGATCCCACATGCCGCGGAGCAACTAGGCCCGTGAGCCACAACTCCTGAGCCTGCGCGTCTGGAGCCTGTGCTCCGCAACAAGAGAGGCCGCGACAGTGAGAGGCCCGCGCACCGCGATGAAGAGTGACCCCCACTTGCCGCAACTAGAGAAAGCCCTCGCACAGAAACGAAAGACCCAACACAGCCATAAATAAATAAAATTTAAAAAAAAATCCCTGAGAACCTGCTGCTGATGAGAAATGCAACTTAATCACTTTATCTTCTTGGCTTAGATGGCAGGACTTGCTGGGGCAACAAGTGGAAACTTCATAATGTCCATCGAGGATTAACTACCTGAGAACAGCGCCGAACATCTAGAGAGAGGAGACTGTAGGAAGTTGTCTGCTCGCAGCGGGAATTTAGGAGGAGTTGTAAGGACCGGAGATAACGCAGGTTAAGGTGTCTGGTCCACAGTGGGCACCCCACACTTATTAGCTGTGATTCCCACAACCGAGGGGTTGTCTGCATTTGCATCCTTCTGAATGGAGGAAGGGGGGTGAGCTAGATCAGTGGGGTCCACAGCCTACTGGTCATCGGAATTTCAGGAGGCGCTTCCTAAAATCCTAGATTTCCAGGTTGCGGCACTGGTGATTCTTATTCAATAGATTTATTTTATTTTATTTGTTAATAAAGCTCTGCAGCTCATTCTGGTGGCCAGCTAAGTTTAGAAACCACTAGAGGAGGAGATATCTAAATTCCCTCTCAGCTGCACCATTGGGAATACTGAGAAGGTTCCTTTCTCAGTATTTTCTGCTCGAGCTCCTTGCAAATTTGCATTAACCGAGGTCACCTGGTATTGTGCCCGCTCTCGACGTGGGAGAACTTGAAATCTAACTGAAAACACAGACAGGGACCTGACTGAGGAAACCAAACAGTCCCATCTTTCTCTTAAGCCAGAATCAAACTAAGAATCTAGACTTGTGAGCGGTCATATCAAGGCACCGTGCTCTTGTCAGAGCTGGTTGTTCTCAGGGCAAATTGGCTTAATGGGCTGAGCTGCCCTCATAGCCACGCCCATGCTTCAGGGAGTCCAAGACCTGGGATGTGTGGGGCACACCTCAGTCCTTAGCCTTGTGCAAATTTCTTGTCTTGATTTCCAAGTTTATCTTATGGCATGAACAGGAAGAAGGGAGTGCCGAACAAAGTATCTGCCGTCACATTTTCCTGCTGTCACACACAGCACTTTATGCCCACATGCAGGACACATCCCAAACATGTACCCTGTAGCCTGTGCATTTTGCTCCTAGACAAGAACGCCCATCAGAACGCGGATGACTGAGAATAATTTGTTAATGCGTCCTTATATACAATCAGTATCTGTATGAATGTGTATGTGTGTATCAACATATCAACTTGAAAAAAATCAATCATTTATAAATGACTAATTGACACATGTTGCATAACTAAAAGAGGACACCTTTGTGTCCAGACATCACTGTTGAGAGCTGCCAACGTAGAGATTTCTGATGCTCAAGAAAGGTGCATGTTTTACTTCAGTTATCACCCGCTGTTGAAAGTGGACCCATAGGGTCCTCTCTGCTCTCAGACTAGGTGATGCCTGCCTTCTGCGCTACTTTGGGTTATACTGGGCAGCTTCTGGCTGGGACATTTCTCTGTTATCCTACCAGTGGAAAGGAGGTTTGTGGAAGACTTGTGGGTTTTGAGGAGGCTGGGATATTTAGCACATGGTAATTTAGGAATCGTACATTTTTCTGAGTATGCATTTGCCAGGATCTTGAACTGAATCGAGCCAGGAGCCCAAACCAGAGGCTGGTTAACCAACTTCAATTTCTGAAACAATAAATGAATCGGTTAACCACAAACCCGTGGAGAAATGTTTCAGTTTTAACCTACTCAACCTGTTTAAACCAGAACTGGTGGTGAGTATTTTTTTTCTAAAACCACAGAACCATAACACCAAAATGTTTTCAAATCAGACCTAAATTAAATTTGGTTTGAGCTCCTGACTTCAACTTTGATAGTTGAAATGCTTTCTTTCATATTCTACACGCTTAGCATTGATGATAATTTGGTAGAACCTTGTGTCTGAAGATCAGAGGAATGCTGCCAAAGTTTACAAACAGCATTTCAAATATATTATCTTTATCGCATAGGTTGAAAAATCCTGTCATAGACTAGATTCACTCAGGGTTCACTGAAGGTGAAGTCATGAGTCAGAGAGAGAGGTGCATGGTGCCTGGGAGACCTCTTTAGATGTTTGTTGCATTTGCATTGGTCGCTGAGCCAAGTGGCCGACATTTATATAAAGTTTTTTGCATTATTCACCAAAGAAGGAAATAATAGACCCATCTTCTTGTTCCTATACTACTTGTTACCTTGTACTACCAATGAACAGATGCTAAGATAATTTTAATTCATTGATGAATATGTTTCTTTGGAGCTTAGTTAAGAGCTCCATTCTTGTTTTTTATTGGAGTTATAGTTAATTTACAATGTTGTGTTACTTTCAGGTGTACTGCAATCCATTCTTTTCTTATAGACAGAGGCCCAAGGCTCTGAGAGGGTCAGTTCTTACAGCTGTGAATGGAAGAGCTATGTTTAAGCCCAGCTCTCTTTTGAGTCATGGTCCAGCGTATTAACTACCATGAAATATGCCTTCTGGCTTGAGACATTGTTCTGTTTATTACCATATTTCCTTCTGTCTTGATAGGATTAGATAAAGACCACGCTGATTACTTTTATGCTTTGGCAACACCATAATGAATTAAGATTTTTTTATGCCATTTTCTCTTCAGACAGTTTATAACTGAGGGAGAAACAGCCAGGGAAAGCCCTGGTCCATCCATTCCATCTCAGTGGCGTGCTACACAGAAGAGGAGCTTGACCATCACGAGACCCAGCTCAACTTTCCACTCTGAGCGCCGTCTCAGGCTGCTTTTCTAAACTACAGTGGAAAATGGAGATAGCAGAAAGCCAGCTAGTGAACAAAAACTACAAAACTGGCCCTGCCTTCGGCTTGACATCTGCTCTGAAATGAACCTCTTAAATCTCTTCTTCCCGCTAGTGGATGGTTTTAAAACATATTCCCAAGGAGATGAATTTGACTCTTTATGTCTCCAGGTTTCTTGGCCTTCTATGACTTTAACTGCAGGCTTACATTTTCTGAAGTCTGTCTGCAGGGAAACCAGGCAGAGCATATTAACAGACCCCGCCTGCCACGGCTAAGTAATCCGGTCAAAGTATTCTTGTTGGGCAGTGCGTGCATTCAGAGGACCATTTTCATTATTGCTGTAATTTGTTCTGATTCAAGTATTCCACGGAGAATGAGGTTTCTAGACCGAAAGTGGTCAGACGCAGCATAGCAGTGGTGATGTGGGATGCAGATGGCAGACAGAGCTTGAAGGAGAGATGGCAAATGTTTCTACATGCCTCAATGTGTAGCATTTCTGATTTTTATATGGACATTAAATCTGGTCAAGCTCAAGTGCCATTTGCTCCAAGAGAGGATAATGTACACGTATCCTTCTGAATTCTAAAAAACAGACTGAAGCTGGAGGTGGCAACCTATGTAGTCACAGCTACATTTCAGGATGCCTATAATCTAGGGCTTACAAAGAAGAAAAGAATATGCATATTTTGCCTGTGGAGTTCTAGGGAAAATTATTTTGACACTTGATGGATGATGTAAGATGATAAATCATGTAGTCTTTCTTAAATTGCAAGTACGACAGTTTTTATCAGTGAGTCAGCCGAATGTTTATGATGGGACGGGAACGACACTGGGCATTAGGATAAGATGAATAATACACAGTACCCCTTTCCTCAAGGAGTTCACAGTATATAGTAGAGGAGACAGAAATTTAAATAGTTTTTCAAAAGCATGTGATGTGTCATTTGGCATCATGGTACCCTGGCAGTTCAGAGGGGCCCTCGGACTGCCTGGGGCAGGGTTCTGTAGAGTTGGGAAGGATGTCAGAGAAGAAATGCCTCTTGAACGGATATTTGAAGTATGCCGGGAAATCTCTGGTGGGGACGGTATTCTAGGCAGCTTGAGTCTCAAGTGCAAAGGTTTGGTACCGTCAAAGATCACTGTGCATTTAGGGAAGTAAGAAGTTCAATAAGGCTAGAGATTGTGAGGGAGTTAACAGGAGTGGAGACTGAAAAAAATCTCTAGGTCATGAGAAGAGGCGACATTAAAAATTAGGGAGCATGTGTGGACTTCCACATATATGCCATTGGGGAGTTACTTGGGATTTTGAGGTGACGTTCAGATTTGTCATTTTCTGGTAAAAGTGAAAAAAGGTGGATTTTTTTGTTTGTTTTGTTTTGTTTCTTTGGCTGCACCACACAGCATGTGGGGTCAGATCCCTGACCAGGGATCGAACCCAGGCCCTTGGCAGTGAGAGTCCTAACCACTGGACTACGAGGAAATTCCCAAAAAAGGTGGATTGTTAACTGTAAAAAATAGTATGGAGGAGACTATACAGGAAGGCATGAATTAAGGCAGTGGGAATGGAGAGGAGGGGACTTATTTGGGGAACGTTAAGGAATGGAATTGTGGAATTGACAGGGGATAAGGGAGTGGAAAAGTAAAGGAAGACTGGCAGATGTGTGGCATGGAAAACTGATGGGATGGTGATACCATTAGTTGAAAAAATAAATGCAGTTTTGAGTGAGTATAAGTTTGAACATAGAGAGTTTGAGATTTTTATGGGATATTCAGGTGGGAATGTCTGCTTGTCCATTAGAAGTATATTTCTGGGACCGAAATGAGATGTCCATGTCAGAGATAGAGATTTGGGAGTTAGTCAGCCTATAGACAGCAGCTGAAGCCATGGGAATAAATGCCACCCACTGATGGTTTATAGAAAAGGGAAGGAGAGCATTTACGGTTCTGAAATATGGCAGAACGGGAACTCGAGAACCCACCCACTGCAAACACACAAACATGTAAGATACAAGGCAGCAAAGCTTATTAGAGCAGAGCTGCACTCAGAAAGTAATGGATGGATGGGGAGTTTGGGTTTAGTAGACACAAACTATTACATTTAGAATGGATAAACAACAAGGTCCTAGTGTATGGCACAGGGAACTATATCCAATCTCCTGGGATAAACCCTAATGAAAAAGAATATAAAAAAAAAGAATGTATGTATGTGTATAACTGAGTCACTTTGCTGTACAGAAGAAATTAATACAACATTGTAAATCAACTATACTTCAATAAAAATAAATAAATTAAAAAAAAAAGAAAGTAATGGGCATTCCCAGGGACCAGACATGCGGAGCGGGTGGAAAATTGCCCCACACCCTCCAAGTTACCTCCCTGAAAATGACTGGCATGGTAAATGAATAAGCTGAGATGGTGCCTGCCTGCTGGGGTGAAGTGGAGGTTTTGTGGTTCCCAATAACCTAGAAGATTGGGTCGTAACATACATGTGGGGTCAGGGGATGAAGCTTTTGTCCCCACTGAAGTAAGGAATTAAGACTCAAACCCATTTGGGACCCCTGAATGGATTTATGCACTTCAAAGGGTGGATTAGGAAAAAAATACCCTCTGGCATAGAAAGAAGACAATTAAATGGTCTCATTCTGGTTTTGAGATTAAAAAAGAAAGTCTCATGTGGGAATTTTTACATAATAGTTTCTACCAATATGGGTTTGGGGTTAAAACATTCTTAAATTACTTTTGAGGTATGATTTACAGACTGTAAGTTTCGTTCTTTTAAAGTAAACATTTTGATGAGTTTCGACAAATGTATAAGAGCCCCATAGTCAATTATCAATAAAGATACAGAACATTTACATCATCTCAAAAAGTTCATAGGAATTCCAAAAAAGGAGCCATCAAAAGAAAAAGTCAATGGACACAAAAAGCCAGGATTATACTCTCCAGAACTTTAAGTAATCAAATAATCTGGTAGAAGCCAGAAACAAGAATTTTTGAAATGACTAAACTTACAAAATAAATTACTGAAAATATAAAAAAGAATAAGACACTCTGAGAAAAGAGCAGATAGATTGAATAAGAAAAAAATAACTTCTAGGAATAAAAAATATGGTCTGCAGAATAGAAAACTCAGTGAATGGATGAAATGACAAATAATCTACAGCTGAAGAGAAGATTAGTGACCTGGAAGATACTGTTGTGAAAATAACCCAGAAAACAGTTTAGAGAAATTATACATATTATGTATATAACATATATAATATATAAAGTATGAACATGTGCAATAATATAATAAATAATATTATAAAATTATATAATATATAAAACATAAACACAAATATAAAATGAAAATATAGTCATATTATATGTACTATATTAGGTATATAATTTCCTTAAACTGTATAGGGAAATTTTATATATATAATTCACATATAAATATATGTATATATACTATGTATACATATATTGTATATATATACACACAACAATGACTAATATGGGAAATATAAAAATAAGTTAGGGGGCTTCCCTGGTGGCGCAGTGGTTGAGAGTCTGCCTGCCAATGCAGGGGACACGGGTTCGAGCCCTGATCTGGGAAGATCCCACATGCCGCGGGGCAACTGGGCCCGTGAGCCACAACTACTGAGCCTGAGCGTCTGGAGCCTCTGCTCCGCAACAAGAGAGGCCGCGATAGTGAGAGGCCCGCGCACCGCGATGAGGAGTGGCCCCCACTCGCTGCAACTGGAGAAAGCCCTCGCACAGAAACGAAGACCCAACACAGCCAAAAATAAACATAATAAATAAAAATAAGTTAGTACTAAAATTCTGGACAAACACAGCTGGTACAATAAAAGAGATATTAAAATTAAAGTGTTTTTAAGTCATTGTATTGTTCAGGAGGATAGAACTGTTGATTAATTTTATATTTTGTAAACTCAAATATGAATATTAAATAGTATTATGAATATTAAAAGGTACATGCAACCTAATTTCTGCTTGTGGTAACAGGAGACATTCTTTTTTTTTCTTTTTTTTGGCTGCATTAGGTGGCTTGCAGGATCTTAGTTCCCTGACCAGGGATGGAACCCAGGCCCTTGGCAGTGAAAGTGTGGAGTCCTAACCACTGGACCACTGGGGATTCCCACAGTAGACATTCTTGTAGAAAAAAATCTGCTGAGCACACTAGAAAAACTCAACTAAATATTTAAAAATCTGTTTGGAGGCCTACAAGTTCTAGCAAGGCAGCAAGGATATATATATATATATTATACCCACACATATATAAACTATCTCCTTGAAAATCAGAGGAATGCAAATTAAGATGAGAGGTCATTCATACCCATCAGTTAGGCAAAAATAAAAAGCAGAACTGCCAGATGCTGGGAGTGTATCTGAGACAGCCTCTTTGGAGAGAAATTTGATGGCATCATGTAAACACAGAGCTCTTCACCTTCTGTATACCCGAGAACAGCAGCTCTCAAAATGGCCTGGGACCCTTGGTGGCCCCTGAGACCCTTTGGAGAGTCTGGAAGATCAAAGCTTTTCATAATACTATTATGAAGTTATTTATTTTCACTCTCATTCCCTCACCAGTATGGTGGAGTTGTTCAGAGACTACGTAGTGTGTACGATCGTCATTGCTGTGATGGTTAATGGCTAGTGTGCTTGTGAATTCTTGTGTTGAAAACATTTCTCTCTCGATATCTAATATGATAAATATTGATAAATATAATCTACATTAAGAAAATAGTTCTTTGGGGTCCTCAGTAATTTTTAAGAGTATAAAGGTGTCCTGAGTCCAAGCAGTTTGAAAATCCTTGGGAAATTGTCACGTGCACAAAAAGAAAGGAATGCTCACTGCAGCATTATTTGCAGTTGCAAAAGGCACGGAACAGCCCAAATCCACTAAGTAGGAGAAAAGATCAATTGTTCTAGATTTCTAAAAAATAATGTTGAATATTTGAATGAAAAGGACAAGCTGTGGAAAGACATGCATAGTTTGTACTATAAAGATTTTTTAAGTCTTTAATACCCCCTGCCCCACACATGCACAGCTTCCCCCGTTACCAACATCCCTCACAGAGGGTACATTCGTTACAAGTGATGCATGTGCACTGACACTTGCTCATCACCCCAAGTCCATAGCTGACATTAGTGCTGACTCTTGGTGTTGTACACTCCATGGGTTTGGGCAAATGTATAAGGACACGGATCCACCATTATAGTAACATACAAAGTGTTTTCACTGCCCTAAAAATCCTCTGTGTTCCACCTATTCACCTCCTCCCCACTCCCAATCCCTGGCAACCATGGATATTTTTGCTGTCTTTGTAATTTTGCCTTTTCTAGATGTCATATAGCTGAAATCATGCAGTGTGTAGCTTTTTCAGATTGGCTTCTTTCACTTAGTCATATCCATTTAAAGTTCCTCCATGTGTTTTCAAGACTTGACAGCTCACTTCTTTTTAGCAGTGGTACCATAAAATTTAAAAACATGCAAAATTACTAAATGTGTACATAAGTAGTTAATAACTGCCATGAATTGTAAACAGAAGCATGAGGGTGGTGAACACCAATGTGAAAATGGTGGTTACATCTGGAAAGTGAAGCCTGAGAATAGTGTAAGTGAGGGGCACCCAGAACAATCCTATTGTGTTTGTAATTTATTTCTTTAAAAAACTCTGACAAATCCGTGCCATGTCTTTTTGGTGTTTGTCGTATTATATTTTATACTTTTCTGTGCTCTTGAAATAGATCATAATAAAAATTATTTTAAAATTGTAAAAGAACCAGTGAAGAAACCCTGAGGAACCAACATCAAAAGATTGGGCAGCAGAGCCAAATAAGGATTATTAGAAAGAGAGGGCAGGAAGTAGAAGAAAACCCAGGAGAGTCCAGTTCCGAGCACTATACGGTGTTGGGACCGCATCACAGTCAGATGCTGCAGAGAGGTGGGGTGGAGTGAGACCTGGATGCAGGATGGGAAAGGCAAGTGGTCAAAATGAATGGTTAGCAGTTCGGGGAGCAGGTAAGGCTGGAGGACAGGGGCTTAGCTTGTGGAAGGTGCTGGTTAAATGGTTCCTAATGGTTCAGAAAGTAAAAGTAAGGGAGATTCAGTACTGAAACCAAGCAGGACACTGTGGGGCTCCTGGGGATGTGAGCCTTTCTGTCCCCAATTCTTGTAGGGAAGAGACTCCAGCCTCCATGACCTTCCCTGAGTTCCAAAGGGCAGATTCAGACAGTTACTAATCAGGGAAGAGAGGGGATGCAAAGACAAGGGAGGGGCAGCCAAAAAACAATAGTGCAGCCTTGGGGCAGGGCCCTGATTCCACCTCAAGGGATACACATAACAATGTCTTTAAGCTCTTTATAGAATTAAAGCCCAATAAATGGAAGATGTCAACAATCTTCATACCAGAGAAAGACCACCTGAGGCCAGGAACCAGAAAAGCTCATCAAGAAGATTATCTGAGATCAGATTAGAGCAGTTGCAGGCCCTGCACACACCCTAATCTTACAGCAACCCCACCCTTGAACCGTTGCTATAAAACTCATCAAATCCCGCGGGGTTGGGACACATCATTTTTCGGTGCAGGAGCCCGCTGTGTCCCGCTTTGCCTGGCAAAGCTCTAAAGCTATTCCTTTCTACTTCACCCAAAACTCTGTCTCTGAGATCCTATTTGGCACCAGTGCACAGAGGCCAAACTTTCAACACCAGGAGGGAGTGGTTAAAAGGACTGGAGCCCCTCATGGGGGAGAGGAACAAGTGACAGGGGGTGGTAGAAGGATAACGTGCCCTGCAATTTGGAAGATTAAGGTTTCGTATGTGGAGCGGTTCCCAGTGTCCACAGACTCCTGGGTTTGGAGCAGGAGCTTGTCGTGGATGTAGAGAGCACTATGGTTGGCAAGCCCAGGAGCTGTGTGGCCACGCTGTTCGGTTAATTTCGAGACAGTGTAGGACGTAGTTTAACGTGCAGCTTGGTGGTCAGGCCGCCTGGGCTTCACTCCCAGCTCTGCTACCTACTAGCTGTGTGACCTTGGCCAAGTGTCAGATGGAGTGTGTAAGCCTCCATCTTTTCATCTGTAAAGTGGGCTTAATTGTAGCACACCTTATGGGATTGGTGGGAGGATTATACAAGATAATTCAGGAACACACTTACACAGTGCTTGGCTCAAAAATGTTAGCTAGTATTTTTTACTATTTTTTAACGCTTCCACACAATTGTTGAAGTCACCTGCAATCATGTAAGAGATGAAAGGAAAAGGGTCAACTGGGTGCCAAAGGCATCCGTGACTTTTGGGCGGTGGCTCGAAACAGGTAATTGAAATTGACAAGGAGAGGGAGAAGCATGAGCTTCAGGGGAAGAGGGTTTTGTGGACAAAAGGGCAAGAGAATAGTCTGAGAGTGGAAAGAAGCAGCTAAGAGAACACTGACCTCTTCCCTGCAGATGTAGAGATATAAATTCTGGAGAGAGAAAGAGAGAGAGGGAGAGAGAGAAACACGAGGAACACGGGTACGAATATGAGAGGACACAGTTGTACATACAGAGTTGTTTGAGTCCGAGACTTCCCTAGGGGGACAGTGGTTAAGAATCTGCCTGCCAATGCAGAGGACACGGGTTTGAGCCCTGGTCCCTGAAGATCCCACATGCTGCTGAGCAACTAAGCCCGTGTGCCACAACTACTGAGCCTGCGCTCTAGAGCCCACGAGCCACAACTACTGAGCCCGTGTGCCACAACTACTGAAGCCCGTGTGCCACAACTACTGAAGCCCGTGTGCCTAGAGCCGGTGCTCCGCAACAAGAGAAGCCACCACAATGAGAAGCCCGTGCACCGCAACGAAGAGTATCCCCCGCTCGCCACAACTAGAGAAAGCCTGCGTGCAGGAACAAAGACCCAACGCAGACAAAATAAATAAATAAATAAAATTAAATCTTTTTTTTTTTTTTTTTAAGATCTTTTTTTTAATTTTTATTTATACATTTGTTTATTTTATTTATTTTATTTTTGGCTGCGTTGGGTCTTTGTTGCTGCACGCAGGCTTTCTCTGGTTGCGGCGAGCGGGGGCTACTCTTCGTTGCAGTGCACGGGCTTCTCATTGTGGTGGCTTCTCTTGTTGCAGAGCACGGGCTCTAGGCACGTGGGCTTCAGTAGTTGTGGCATGCAGGCTTCAGTAGTTGTGGCTCACGGCCTCTAGAGCGCAGGCTCAGTCGTTGTGGCGCACGGGCTTAGTTGCTCCGTGGCATGTGGGATCTTCCCGGACCAGGGCTCGAACCCGTGTCCCCTGCATTGGCAGGCGGATTGTTAACCACTGCGCCACCAGGGAAGCCCCTAAAATTAAATCTTAAAAAAAAAGAATTGTTTGAGTCCACAAGAGGATGTGTGTCTGGAAGGGCTTGCATTTTGGGTGTGACTGAGGAGACGTGATGGGTAACTTGGGTGGAGTTAAAGTAACTGCTTGAGATGTAACAGTTATGTTAGTGCCTACATATATTCTTGTGACTTTCAAAATCCTCCATTTATTGAGATTACAATTGCAGTGCTAGGGATACAAAAATGTCTAGTGGCAGAGGGAGGTACGTAACTATATACATGACAGCATTGGAGGAGCAGGTGGGGTTAACTTTCTAATTGGAGTTGGGGAAGGCTTCACCAAGGAGATGGCATTTTAAACTGGGTTTTGACAGATGATGAAAAGATAATCATGAATGAGAAGACAGATGAAAGAATCTAAACAAGGGACTTCCCTGGTGGTCCAGTGGTCAAGACTCCACACTTCCACTGCAGGGGGCACGAGTTCCACCCCTGGTTGGGGAACTAAGATCCCATCGGTTGCATGGCTCAGCCAAAAAAAAAAAAAAAATCTAAACAAGAGAGAGGAGTAAAAGTCAGAACATTTAAATATAGCACATAATCACTGACAAATTTTTTAAAAACTAGTGATAAAATGATTGATTGGGTGAAAAATTGATACGCAGCAAGATAAGTACGTGCCTGGCACTTTGAATAGAGCCTTTTCTTGGCCTTTACTGAATGGCAATTTAACAAAGCTGACTTTATTTATTTGTTTTTTAAATATTTATTTATTTATTTGACTGCTCCAGGTCTTCGTTGTGGCACGCAGGATCTAGTTCCCTGACCAGGATCGAACCCTGGCCCCCTGCATTGAGACCGCGGAGTCTTAGCCGCTGGACCACCAGGGAAGTCCCTAACAAAGCTTCCTTTAAAATTGTATCCCAGGAACTTCCTTCCAGAGCATCATGCAGACATCTTGGCCATCTCCCATGTTACTCTGGCTACCATGATGCTATAACCTAACAATTACCTTTATTCCCGTTGGTGAATATGTTTAAGATGAGAAATTAAAAATTATAAACCAAGCATGCATTGGCTTTAAAAAAATTTTTCCCCCTAGTTTTAGAACCAAACCTGCTATAAGTGTGCAATCTGGTTTGGCACTTAGATGAGTTTGGGGTAAGCAGATAATCAATCACAACCAGGTAATAGACATCAGTGATATTGCTTTGCAAGGTACATGCTAGGATTTATGTTAGTGGGTGGTTGTTTATGATACCTTTAAGATATTTGTGATGGAATAAGTCTTTTATAAACAAGCACCAAAGACAAAGCCATTCTTTTATTTATTTATTTATTTATTTAAACAATCTGCTTATCCTATACTGATTAAATTTGAATGTTTGGTGTGGTTGTTGGTAGCTGCAGTTCATATAACTTATCAAAATGAAGGCATCTCACACCATGAGCATATTAACCAATGGGCAATTCTGACTCTAGCTGTCTTCGAAACTCGTTTTCAGTTTGTCATTTAAAAGTGTATTTACCCAGATCTCTGAACATTGTCTAAAGCTAGAGGGTTAAGAACATCATTTTACTTGCAATTTACTTAACCTGTGTTCAAGAGTGGGTCATGCTGGCTTTGGCAGCACACGTGCTATTATTTATTATTTTTTTAAAAAATTTAATTAATTAATTTATTTATTTTTGGCTGTGTTCGGTCTTCGTTGCTGCGCGCGGGTTTTTTCTAGTTGCGGCGAGCGGGGGCTACTCTTTGTTGCGGTGTGCGGGCTTCTCATTGTGGTGGCTTCTCTCATTGTGGAGCACGGGCTCTAGGCTCGTGGGCTTCAGTAGTTGTGGCTCACGGGCTCTAGAGCACAGGCTCAGTAGTTGTGGCACACGAGCTTAGTTGCTCCGTGGCATGTGGGATCTTCCCGGACCAGGAATCGAACCCATGTCCCCTGCATTGGCAGGCGGATTCTCAACCACTGCGCCACCGGGGAAGCCCTGCTATTATGTTTAAGAGTGAGAGAAACACTTTGAAGTATACCCAGATATGTTTCTTCCATTCAGCTTCCTTGATGGGTATTCCAAGTCAATGTGCAGATAAAAACTTGTATTAAAAAAATCAACCTCTGGGGACTTCGCTGGCGGTTCAGTGGTTGAGACTTTGCCTTCCAATGTGGGGGGCATGGGTTTGATCCCTGGTCCGGGAGCTGGGATCCCACATGCCTCAAGGCCAAAAAGCTAAAACATTGGAACAGAAGCAATATTGTAACAAATTCAATAAAGACTTAAAAAAAAAAAAATCAACCTCTGGAGGCTCTTGTCACAGCTTATTCCTCTCCTACAACTTTATTTCCCCCTCTTCTCTCTTGTCCACTGTGGCCCCTGATCCCACATCCCTCTCGCCCCTCCTGCTGAAGAGAGCAAACAGATGCCATCGCTGGAGAATGCCCTCTTTTTCTGGGTACCAAACATGTTACTCTCTTTACATCTGCACCTGTTTCTCGTCCCTATCCTGTCAAAGGACTTGCCAACCTCTGCTCGGGGTCACATCCCCTCCCACCTTCAGGAACCTCACACTGTTGATGATTTTGAATATTTCTTCTTTCTCAGGCATCTTCACCCTTTCTCTCAATCAGATTCTTCCCATCCATTTTTAATCATGCCTACGTACATCCAAGTAAAAACAAACCAATCCCCACGTGCCTCCGGGTCCCTGCCTGATCAGTCATCTTTCTTTCACAGCTGAATTCCCTTAAAGATTGGAAAGAATTGTCCGTCCTGTAGTCTCCATTTCCTCACCTCCTACTTACTTGCCAGCCCACTTCGACCCTGCTTCCAGCCTTAGCACTGGGTAGAAACACCTCTCCCTCTTTTCTCTTACATTATCGATGACATTATCCTGTCAGCAAATCCGGTGAATATTTTTCAGTTACCATGTACTTGGGATCTCACCCATGGTGACTTGTTGACCTTCCACACCTAGAAACACTTCCTAGCTTTGGCCTCCATGGTACCAACCCTCCTGATCTTGTTCCCCCATCTTCTTCCGTGCCTGTTCCATCCCCTCTATGGGTTGCCTTCTTGCATGCAGTTATTAGATGCTGGAGGACATTAGAGGCTCTCTCCTGGAACACCCCTCTTCCCACTCTATTCTCTCTTAACCTGACTAGGGCTGTGACTGATTATGGGGAGGAGAGGTTCCTTAAAGGAAAAATCAGATGTTGTTGCCAGAATAAGGAAAATGGATACTGGAAACAGATACTGGGTAAGCAAACAACAGCAACACAAAACAAAACACAAACTCCAATTCCATCCCAATGGGCAATCGATCTGTTATTTACAATCTGTCCTCAGAATTATCCTTCCCGTTCTTTCTCACCCATCCTACACCCAACATTTAGAATTTTTGTTTCTTCCCCAAACCTGCCAAATGAGATCTTACCCACTTCCTAAGACTCAGAACCCATCTCTCTGGAAAACCTAAATGAAACTTTCCTTCTGTATGTTCTCATAGCACTTTCCTTCTCTCCTTGGCACTTACCACATTCTAATTTATACCATAACTATTTCTGTTTTGTAGGCCAACCCTTTACTAGAATGTAAACTTGCGCTCTGAGAGGCCAAGGACTATACCTTGTTTACCTTTTTATTCCATCCTGTGGCCAAGTTCATGGTAAGTGCTAAGTACTTTTTGGTTGGTTTGATGATCATTATCTACTCCTAGTGAGTCAGAAGCAGGCATATTGGAACTCAAAGAATTAAAAAAGAGAGACAGTTGAGGAAGGAAAAGATGTGGTTTTATTTTTTTACACTCTGTTACTTAAATAATTAAGTCCATCAGAAATAGCCACAGATTTTACATTTCTGGGAGCCACGATGGTATAACAAGAGCCCCTTCTGTCTCATACTGTTACATAGAGAAGATATCTGAATCCTAAATATTGTGAGTTTTTCCCCTATTCTGGTTTTATCTCTAATAAATGACCTGCCCTTTGGTTGTTTCTGTTGGTCAGACATGAGCTTCATGTCCTGAACAGATGGAAACAATTATGGAATAACCTTTCTAAATAACCAAGTTCTAGGAAAATCAAATCACAACTGTGATAATTTGGTAAGAATACTGATGACCTTCAGCTTCAAAACAATGCAATTTCGGCCTCTTGCAGCCATGATTGATGAGGACACTCACTCTATAAGTCCCCTGGGGAGGGAAGCCGCCCTGTTTATACCCTGGAGGTGGCTGGGCTTTCCCAAGGATGCCTTGGGAGAACACCATTGCTCTTATCTTTTCTAAACACTGTTTAGGTCTGAGGTGAATGTGACCTCAGTTTTTCCTTCTCCAAGTCAGTTCTGCTTATAGAATTCTAGAATAATAATTCCAGCAAAAGTAACTTTTAATCTGAATACAAGACCCTGACCAACACTGGTGTGTCAAGCTGGGTGAGCTCAGCACTACGTCACAGTGAAAGCTGTTTTTCTGACAACATCAGTGATGAAGGATTCCATGGAGACAGATGTCAGGGATGTTCTGCAGGATGAATAATACGGCTTCTGCTAGTGGACCCTCAACTCTTTTTTTTTTTTTCCTAAATTAATTTATTACTTATTTATTTATTTATGGCTGCCTTGGGTCTTCGTTGCTGTGCACGGGCTTTCTCTAGTTGCGGCGAGCGGGGGGGCTACTCTTCGTTGTGGTGCGCGGGCTTCTCGTTGAGGTGGCTTCTCTTGTTGCGGAGCACGGGCTCTAGGTGCGCAGGCTTCAGTAGTTGTGGCACACGGGCTCAGTAGTTGTGACTCACTGGCTCTAGAGCTCAGGCTCAGTAGTTGTGGTGCACGGGCTTAGTCGCTCCGCGGCATGTGGGATCTTCCCGGACCAGGGATCGAACCCGTGTCCCCTGCGTTGGTAGGCAGATTCTTAACCGCTGCGCCACCAGGGAAGCCCGGTCCCTCAACTCTTTATGTTGAGTATTCCAACCTCCATATCGTTTTGGATTTCCTCTTAAGACCTGTCTAGTTATCTGCCCTGAAACACAGTGTTGCAAATTCTGAATCACTTAGCTTCTACAGTCTTTAAGCTTATCCCACATACATATTATATCTGCTGCCAAGAACAGAGTAAAACCTTAGTATATCGTATTTAAAGAGCAGAATACCGTGGAGTCCATCATATTCTGGTTGATTAAACTGATGTCTGGCAAAGGCAGTTTTTCTTCCTCATTTGTTCTGATGTCTTTGTCTTTACGACACTTGAAGCTCATCACTTTCTTTGCTGCCTTAATCCTTTTATGAATATGCATTTCTGTGTTGTTTGAGTCTGAAACAGACAAGAAGAGTCTTTCTCCCTATTTTAAAATTACACTTTCAAAGGTGTAAGATACTTTGAGAAAAACACTAAACAAAAATTCAACTGTGCAAAAGTGACACTTTGGGGCAGGATTATTATACAGAGGGAGTCCTTGCTCCATACATACTTACCCAGACTTCCTTTAAAAAGGGAGGCCTCCTACTGTTCTCTACTCAAAAAATGACTTGTTAGAAAGCATGGCTAGCGTAAAAAGGAACGAAACTGGGTCATTTGTAGAGACGTGGATGGACCTAGAGACTGTCATACAGAGTGAAGTAAGTCAGAAAGAGAAAAACAAATGCCGTATATTAATGCATATATGTGGAACCTAGAAAAATGGTACAGATGAACTGGTTTGTAGGGCAGAAGTAGAGACACAGATGTAGAGAACAAACGTATGGACACCAAGGGGGGAAAGTGGGGTGGTGGGGGTGGTGGTGGGATGAATTGGGCAGTTGGGATTGACATGTATACACTGATGTGTATAAAATGGATGACTAATAAGAACCTGCTGTATAAAAAAATAAATAAAATAAAATTCAAAAGAAAGCATGGCTAGAAGAGAATTTTTAAGTTATTCTTTACCAATGGGGTTGCCAGGTAAAATACAGAATGCCCAATTACATTAGAATTTCAGATAAAAAACATAATTTTTAGTATAGTGTGTCCCAAATGTTACATGAACATATTTATACTACACTAAGTATTGGTTATTTGTCTGAAGTTCAAGTTTAAGTGGATGTCATGTAGTTTTATTTGCTAAATCTGGCGACTTACCAGGTAGAAGAAAATCTTAAGGTATTTATTAAACATCTTACTACAAAATTTCAGTTTGTAAGCAACATTTCTCTTTTTTGGCATCAAAAGTGACCCCTGTTAGATGATATATGCAAAAGTTCTTTGTGAACTGAAAATATGGGCACAGAAATTTTGTTTAGATGCACTAGCAACACAGCATGATTCAAAAACCTAACACTGAAGAGTCTAACAGGGCACCACAATTAAGGCTGGTGTGGAGGAGGGGAGTGATTTTTTTCTCTTTCTACAGCATTGTTTCAAGCCTCCCAACTTCCAACGAGTTGTGCAAACTCTTTTAGAGGAACATATATATGAAGTGAGTTGTATTGGATCTGAGTTGAGGTCAAGAAATAGAAAAAAAGAAGCAGCAGAGATGGCTTAGGCAGTGCAATAAACGTGACCTGGGTTCAAATTCTATATGCAGAAAACTCAGAAACTAACGACATTGATCACATTATGTAACTTTTCTGGTTGTCATCATTTAAGTTAAGACTTCAGATAAATGGCTTTTCTGCATAAGTGGCTGTATCATATTAGGCATATACTATATGACAGCTATTATAATTATTCGCTAGGGTATAGAAGAACAGCAAAGATGAGAAAACAAAGAAGGGGAAGGAAAGGACGCAGGAGAGAGAGAGAGATCAGAGGATGGAATTTAGGAGTTTAAAAAAAAACCTCTTAAGGAATAAAATGAAATGCAAACAACCATCCCCACCTCCCAAGGATAATAAAAATCCCAGGGTGTTCAAATTCTTTCCCCCAAGTCTTGCTGGGACCCATGCAACAAAGTTGCAACTGGTTAAACAATTGTAACAATTTGCCTGATGAAAGGAAATACTCAAAACAACTAAGAGAAGTTTATCCAAACCCAAATTCCAGATGAGAAGTAAAAAATTAATATTTAGAAATCTCTGGATGAGTAACATTCCTTTGCCAGTTTTCTAAATGACTGATCGATTTCTTTTCTTTTTTTACTTTTAAAATTTCCACATAGATATAGGCTACTATCTTTTAGGCCATTTACTTTATACAACATACAATTGAAATTAAAGAAAGCATTAGTACAAAGCAAGTTCCATTCCTATGAAGTGATTAGCATACAACTTGAGACCCCAAGATTTGAGAAAATTGTAAGAATCCTACCTAAAGAATATTTAGGATATCATTGTCTTTATAGAGAGAGCAGAAGTGCTTTTTATCTTTTTTTCCTTTTTTCAAAAAATTGAGGTACAATTGGTGTATAACATAAGTTTCAGGTGTAAAACATAATAATTGTATACACTTCACAGAGATCAGTACCGTAAGACTAGCTATTATCCATCACTATCTTTTTTTCTGATAATAGGAAAAATAGACTTGAATGGAGGTGCCCAAGATGCATACATTTTGGTAGAGCCTTATAAATCAGTTGGGATCCAGTCGTGATTAAGTAGTATTTTATCCAAATAAATGCTGCGTTTGGCAATATGTAGATGAGCAAACTCTGGCACATGAAACTTCCTGAGAGTTCTGAATATAAGATCCAGCTTAGCTTGCCTACAGTGAGGGACTTGCCCTAAAGGATGAACGATTTCCCAACTTCCTAGCACATTTCAGGATGTGTGAAATCCCCAGACTTGGGTGGAGACCATCGATCCTCAGCCCCTCAGGTCATCAGCTCATAGCCTGAGGCGGGTTCATTACAGCCCATCCTCATCAGCTGGCAGAGCTGCAGATACAAACGACAGTAATGAATCTTTATTTTCAAAGCGATGGTGTAGGAGGAGCCTTCCGTCTTTCCCTGTGGCGTGGGATGGAGCGACCGTGTTGCTATGGGTTATGACCTCTGACAGCAACCTCAGCTCCCTGCCCCGAGTGAAGCTGAGCTAGACCAAGCACATGCTAATGGATTTAACAGCCGCATTTGGTAACTCTGCTCGCCCTTAATCGTTCGCAGAAACGCTCTGGGAGTTTTCAAACAGGCATCCATGGAGAAAGCTTTGGGCATCAGGCGACTGCTTCCTGCACGTGCCCTCCTACCCACAGCCTGGCTGTCAGACGCCTGTGGTCAGGTCCCATCTGCGTTGGGGCGTCTACGGGGCTGCGGACTGAGGCGATCAGCTTAAATGGACCCAAACGAAGCTGTTATTGCCTATTATTTATTTACTTGATCTTGGAGTCACAAAAGATTATACAGGTCAAGATCTGAGGCTCTTCTCTGTCTGCTCTGGCCCGCCTTGCCCTCATCCTTTGTGTAAAGCTGCTTCCAAGATGGCCCAACCTCTTTCTGTGGACCTTTTCCATTTTGGACCATTCTGAACCTTCTTTGGGACATCGTAACCCTCGCGGTGGTTCAGTGCCCATGTGTCTGTAGTGCAGTTTCTTTTTCATTCTTCCCGAGACACGTATTTGATGCTGTTTTAGATGAGCAGCTACTACATTAATTTAGTTTCCTGGTAGTGCTTGAAAGGCCACAGAGAATTACATGAGAATGCACCATTAAGGAATTAGGAGGAGGAAGAATTTAAGAATCGAGGTTCTTCTGTAACGCCTCAGGAATTCTCTTCCATTTCCCTGTAGCTGCGAGAAAGGGGTGTGTCTTTCTCTGGAATGCTCTGATGGACACACCATGCTCTATCAATAGCTCCTCCTTTGCGCATTTTCTGCAAATCTTATGTTCAATTGGTATCAGTGTAAATCAGGTGCCTGTCAACCTTTTTCGCTGTCACAGCACACACAGAAAAGTAACAGTTGTACTGCACACTGGAATAAATGGGGAGGAGGGGGGGGTTCATTATTTTTTGTGTTAAATGATTACGAGAAGAAAAGAAATTACAAAGCATTAGGGGAACTATTACATATAAAGCCACCAAATAAAATATTTTCAAAAATGTCAATGAGAAACTTACTTTCATGATCATAAATTTAAAAAAAATTTTTATTGTAGCATAGTTGATTTACATTGTTGTGTTACTTTCAGGTGTACAGCAAAGTGAATCAGTTATACATATACATGTATCTTTTTTTTAGATTCTTTTCCTAATAGGCCATTACAAACTATTGAGTAGAGTTCCTTGTGCTATACAGCAGGTTCTTATTAGTTATCTATTTTATATATAGTAGTGTGTATATGTCAATCCCAATCTCCCAATTTATCCCTGCCCCCGCTTATCCCCTGGTAACCATAAGTTTGTTTTCTAAATCCGTGACTCTACTTCTGTTTTGTAAATAAGTTCATTTGTACCCTTGATCATAAATTTTTAATATCAGGTTAATATTTATAGTTAAAATGGCTCTATGCAATTTCTGACTTTTTAATAATAGTCTCTTCAACATATTTAGTCAACCTTGACAGTAGACTCTCTTCCCGCAGCTATATGATAAAAAATTTTTTTTAAAAATTTTATTTATTTATTTGGTTGCACTGGGTCAGTTGTGGCTCGCTGGCTCCTTAGTTGCAGCTCGCTGGCTCCTTAGTTGTGGCATGCAAACTCTTAGTTGTGGCATGCAAACTCTTAGTTGTGGCATGCATGTGGGATCTAGTTCCCTGACCAGGGATTGAACCCGGGCTCCCTGCATTGGGAGCTCAGAGTCTCAACCATTGCGCCACCTGGGAAGTCCCTATGATGAAATTTTTAAGCCACTCTTTACAATTATTAAAAACATTTATGACACTTGAATTCTGTTGGAAACAACATTTTTCTTCTCTTCCACTTATAAATGTATTTAATGCTGAGACTTCTTATGATAATATGATTTCTGTAAAATGTTTTCCTATCAGATATTTCACCATAAAAATAAAGTGACATTTTGTAGAATGCACTTGCATTGTTAGAGTGGTTGGTAGCAAATGGGCAGATTTTTGTCACCTAAGTGACATATGTGATGACAAGAGACTAGCAAGCCCAGTGCCTGCCACGAGCCCCATCCAACCCCCGAAATAAGGGGCTCCTGGAGGTACTGGAAGCATTTACCTAAAGGATTCCTAAGGCACGTTCCGGCCATTGGTTTAGGGTGGAGGATGGTGGTGAGATTGATATGGTTTCCCGCAGGCGCCGGGCAGGGAGCAACTTGAATCTTTGTCACCATGTGTGTTGGACGCATCTGTCCATTGGTATTGATGTGTTCAAAGCGACCGTTCTAAGAAGGCAAGCACATTCTGTAAAATAGCTTTATTATTATTTTGAAATAATAGAGAGAGCTGGCTCCTGAAATCAAGATCCAGGCAGTAGAGCTGTTTTGGCCATGCAGAGTGGGTGGTGGAGCAAAAGCGCCAGATAGCCTTCATTTTGCTTGTCCCCTGCGGTCACTTCTGAGATGTGACAGGCTCTACTCACAGCCCCTCAACCCTGTGGCGCATCCTCAGAGGGGGCTGTTTACGGATGGAAATGACGGGCTGGGGGCCAAGACAGTTTAGCTGCTCTGAGTGTGCCTGGGATTAGTATCATCTGCCATCCATTTGCTGGGCACCAGGATGTTTGGACACCTCACTTAACAAGCTCTAGTGTGAATAATGTTTTAGAAAGAGGTCTCTGTACCCCATTCCCTGTGCCATGTACATGCCTGACTAAGATGCTCTAAAACGTGGTTGAGTCAAACTGTGATTAGAAGAACCTGAAATTCTATACTTACAGAAAAGTTCTGCAGAAGAGACCTTCTGCAGCCGCATCACACAAAGACACCGGTGGTCATGGCAGAGGGATGTCCAGTATGGCACTCACCCAAGGCCAGCTGAATTGTGAAAGGCTGCAGGTCTTCAGGGTATATCAGTCCAATAGATGCTCCTCCTGGGGGTGGAACGAAAGGGTTCACATTTCCTGACACTTGCTGTACAAAATTACCCGTAGTGACATCGACCCTCACGTCCTTTCCTCTTGCTCAGAAGCTGAGACATTTCTGCTCTCATTCAGGCATAAACTTTCCATCTGTGCTTTTCACCCCTTTCCTTTTGACTTCTTATAGGACCTCCTTTATCTCTTTTCCACCCTGTTTTGAGCTGTTCCTTCCTTCTCTGATTCCTTTTTCAGCCTAGCAGTGTTTTGTTTTGTTTTGCCTTCCTAAAATCCCTCTCTCTTCGTCCAGCTGCAACTCAGTTTTCCCTTTCCCTTCTATGAATATCTCTGAAGTATAATAAACTTCGATTCATTTCTCATGCACGTGAACTTGACTTCGGCTTTAACTGCTGCCCTGAACTGATGTCATTTTGGTTTCCATTGGACTTCATATTGTCAAATACAGTGTACATTTCCAACTCCTGTCTTAGTGATCTCTTTGCTGTGTATACCACTGTTTAATCATTCCTTCTTTGGAGATTAAAGAGGCTCAAGAATTCTTTGACACTTCTTCCATTGAGATACAGGTGTCTTTCTGTCCCCTCCCATTGAATCTAGGCAGGTTCTGTGACTGCTTTGATAATTAAAATATGATGGGAGGGAGGGACTTTCCTGGTGGCACAGTGGTTAAGAATCCACCTGCCAATGCAGGGGACACGGGTTCGAGCTCTGGTCCAGGAAAATCCCACATGCCATGGAGCAACGAAGCCCGTGCACCACAACTACTGAGCCTGTGAGCCACAACTACTGAGCCCGCGTGCCACAACTACTGAAGGCTGCATGCTGCAACTACTGAAGCCTGTGCACCTAGAGCCCGTGCTCCGCAACAAGAGAGGTCACTGCAATGAGAAGCCTGCGCACCGCAACAAAGAATAGTGTCTGCTCTCTGCAACTAGAGAAAGCCCGCGCACAAAAACGAAGACCCAACACAGCAGGAAAAAAAAAAAAAAAAAAACCATGATGGAAGGATGCAGTGCCGATTTTTGGTCCCAGGTCTTAGGAGACCGGCAGCTTTCACATCCTGTTACTTAGAAGACTAACTCTTGGAGCCGTGAGTCACCTTGTAAGAAATCTTGGTATCCTGCTGTGAACTACGTGGACAGGCCCTGAGACCACGTGAAGGGCAGGGGCTTAGCTGAGCCCAACCTTCCAGCCGTCCTCACAGGGTATCAGACATGTGAGTGAAGCTGTCTGGGTGTATCCAGACCAGCCCGGCCACCAGCTGAATGTCCCTAGTGTGTCCACCGGTACCACCTGGGAGAGAAGAATTGCCCAGCCCAAACCTGCCTTAGTTCCGGCCTCTTAAAATCGAGAGATATAATAAAATAGCTAGTAAGTTTGTTACATAACAATAGATAGCCAGAAAACCACCTTCCTCCTTGAAACTCTCTGATTTATTGACTCCTGATCTCTTGCTGTGCTCCTGCCTCTCCTTTACTCTTTTTTTTTTTTTGGCTGTGCTCAGTGGCTTGCGGGATCTTAGTTCCCCAACCAGGGATCGAACCCATGCCCTTGGCAGTGAAAGTGTGGAGTCCTAACCACTGGACCGCTAGGGAAGTCCCTCTTCTCTACTCTTGACGTCACTTCCCGTATGGGCTCTCTCTTCCTAGGCCATCCCCTGGGATGTTGGTACTTCCTACCACTCTGCTCTACCTAAATGCATTTATTTATACACACCCATTTCTCCTGCTATGTTTTCTCTCTTTAAATTAATAAACTTTATTCTTTAGAGCAGTTTTAGGTTCACAGCAAAACTGAACTGAAAGTACAGGGAGTTTTCATTGCTGTGTTTTCAAGTTCCAGCTCACATACCATTATCTTTATGAAATCTGGGATTTCTCTGGATGAAAATTTTCTCCTCCAAAATTTCATTGCCCCTTTGCTTTACATTTTCACCAAGATTTTCATTTTCTAACCTGTTTTATTTTTCCTGTACCTATCTTTTCTTCTTTGCTAGACTGTAAATTCCTTAAGGGCAGGGTCCATCTCTGATTTATCTCTGAATTCCCCACCTACCTGCCATGGTTCATTCACTGTTTTGGCAGATATTGGGTTATGCATGTACCACATTGCACTGCTTATATATTTGTAGGTCTGTCTTATTAGGCTGAGCGCTATGAGATCAGATATTTTTTGTTTTTGTATCTCCCAGTGCTTTGTGCAATGTCAAGTATACAGTAGGTGGTTGATAAATGCCTGCTTTTCCAATATGAAAGGAAGCTGGCTGTTGCATGGTGAAATTTTAGTTAAAATATCAATACATATTTAGTAGTAATCATAAACAATTAAAGATCAGGGAAAAGCATAAAAAATTTGGTTTTAACTGAATATATTTATTGTGGTCTCAAAAGCATAATTTTCCATCTCCTAATGTTTCCTAAGGTCACCCAGTCTTCATGACTCCCGTAGGATTAGACATCTCTCATAGATTAAAATAGATCTGGAATTGTAACTTCTTATGACAGCAGAAAAATATCAAGGAAATGAAATTGAGTCAAAACACATCTTTAAAGTGCTCTTTTGCTCAGAACGTCTGACATTTAAAACTCATCATCTCTTGCCACTTGAGTCTCAGTGTTGACCTCATGGATTTTATAGAAGATACAGGATTTAGAGGGCAAAAAAGAGTGCAAGAAGGCAAGGTGGTTGAAAATGAAGAGTCGTGGTGTAACTGGGGCTTGAGGATGTTAATTTCAGACCAAGAGCAGGAAGGATGGATCAAAAAGGAAAAGGATGCGTGATTGACCAAAAGGCAAGGGAAGAATGACAGTGAGAGCAGCAAAGATGACAAGGACGGAAGAGGCCAAAGGGCAAGGCCCTAAAGAGTGAGGAGGGAACATTTCTACAGTAATAACTGTGATCTGTTAAGTGCACAAATAACTTCAAAATATCATTGATGAAAAATAAAAGCACCATCTTCCCAGCATATCAAATTTGTTTGCCTTGGTTATTTTTTTCAGGAGAATGGACATATTTGGAGAGACCAAAACCTATCAAGCATCCCTATAAATAACTATGAAGCTTCTACTCATATAAAATTCCTGAAGCATGACTACAAACCCTCCTCCTGGGAGAAAAAAGGACATTTTTGGAGTTGGCAGATCTTATCTTGACTTTAACTGAGTTTAGACACCTTCCTTCAAGATGATTCTCCTTCCAATCCTAAAACGCTAGAAACCTGGAATCAGGATGTTGACTCGAGGAGGTGTAGACTTTAGTTCTTTATGCCGTTATTCTCATTAATTTGGTAGACATTCTGGAATTTAGAAGCACATGTTTTTTTTCTGTCCTAACACACATTAATTAACATTCAAAGGTACACCATATGCCTGTGAGCATATTTACATTTTGAAAAATCTCCTCCTTACCCCCAATTTGTGGAGAAATGAAGCACGGAAATAATTCCCAATTCCCTTTAAAGCTTATTAACTATGGATCATGATACAGACAAGGTAGATGGCAGTTTACATTTGATCCCTTAGAATTATCTGAAACTATAATTTTCATCTGCAACTCAGAAAAATGCCAGGGAATAATTACGATAGCATATCGATGGGAAATATCTTGAACCTAAACAGTAATTTAATATAAAAACAGCATTCGCCAATGTTAGTACTTTATTATTTGTAATAAGTTCTTCCCCTCCCCATTGGTTCCGATGCAGACAGTGGTTGAGAGCGGTCGCTCTAAAGTGACACTGTAATGAACTATCACCCGTCGGGCCACTGGGACAATGTTTTAGCCCCTGATGGTGAAGTCAATGATTATGGACCTTGAAATCTTTCTTGAATGTCCAATACATTTTCCTACCTAGGTTTCAATATAAACCACTTTTATTTCTCTTGCTGGCTGAAATTCAAGGTCCTTTTCCAATGCCAAAATCTAAAATCTCCATTTCATCAGCTTTGAATACACTTAGAAAATGCCAGAATGTATCATGACAACTTTACAATCAGCTAATGCCAGAAACATCCTTCTATTGTCTTCAAATTCTCAGAAGATTAAATGCTTGAAAAAGTACCAGAGATGCTTCTCTGGAAACTTAGCTTTGGGTTTGAACCTGCCAAAAATTTACATTATGGTCTTTCAGCCTAGTATCTTATATCGCCTACCACAAAGGGAGAGAGGGGTTCCAGCCCGTGAGTTGTACAGCTCATGCCTGGGTTCACTTTTTCCTTCTGCGTGAGAATATTCTGAAGCATCAGACTACAGACCACGTGCAAAGGACCAGAGGTGTCATTAAAACTATTGAGTACTTTCTGTAAACAATGTGTATTAATTCTGAGACTCAGGTTCTAGGTTTAAAACAAGAATGATATAGTCCCAGTCTTGAAGAGTTCAAAGTGTAAGTGGGGGAAGCCAGTATGAATAGGTGTTAATGTAAGGTTAAAAATATCCTCTAATTGAAGCACTGTGTCACAGATCCCTTCCCAGAAGGGAGAAACTTTGATCTGGGCCTTGAAGAATGAGCTGGAACTTGATAGGGGAAGGAGAAACCTAAAGGTCTTTCAGCCAGAGAGAGCAGCACGTGAAAAGGCTTTGGGGAGTAAGAGGTTTGGGAGAAATGCAAACTGTTCTGAATAATTAAATTAAAAGAGTGGGCGACTGTTTTGGCTTGACTCCCACTTACATTTTATTTCTGAGGATACCCTATGGTGTCTCCTGTCTCTTGCTTCCTGAAGAGTTAAACGAACAGTGATCCGAGACAAACTCTGCACCCAGGAGCCTCCATGCTGTTGTAGAGCGGGTTACATTGACTCTCTAGGATGTTTATAAACCACACTGTTAAAGCACTCTCAGTATATTGACCGAGACAAAGGAGAAGCATTCTGCTCCTATTTGCTTGTGGTGGTGGCCGGGAGAGGGCTGAAGCAGAAAGATCAGAGAGTGACTCATTCTGGAGGGGTCAGGACGTAACTCCGGACCCCTGACTTCCAGGGCAGACCTTGATTCACACCCACACACCCAAGGTCTCCAGACATTGTTTTCCAGGTACCAGGCTCTTGACCATCTTAAGGGAAGGCTCACAAAGAGAGGGACCATCTCTGCCAAACTGAGATGCTTTCTACTCTGGAAAGAGGGACCAATGGGACTTGCTGTTTACCACCCACCAAGAAAGGAAGGACTTGGCAGTTCAGTCTTGGATATCTACTGAGCCTGATTCCGTGCTGAGCACAGTTCAAGGGGAATTGGACATCGACAAGGCATGTTCTTCACCCTCTTGGAGTTCACAGAAGGATGGGGATTGATTACACAGAGTTGGGTGTAAGAGCACAGGAATTCAGCCTTGTTTTCCTTGGATGATCTCAGTCATTCCCATCAGTATCAAATTTACTGTGCACTTTGAAGACTTCCGGAACTTTTTTTTCTGAATCAGAATTTCCAACGGCTGGGACTTCCCTGGTGGCGCAGTGCTTAAGAATCTGCCTGCCAACGCAGGGGACATGGGTTCAAGCCCTGGTCCGGGAAGATCCCACATGCCGCGGAGCAGCTAAGCCCGTGCGCCACAACTACTGAGCCTGTGTGCCACAACTACTGAAGCCTGCGTGCCTAGAGTCCATGCTCCGCAACGAGAAGCCACCGCAATGAGAGATGCCTGTGCACCGCAACGAAGAGTAGCCCCCGCTCGCCGCAACTAGAGAAAGCCCGCGCACAGCAACAAAGACCCAACACAGCCTAAATAAATAAATAAATAAATTTATTAAAAAAACCCAACCCATATGATCATCTCAATAGATGCAGAAAAATAGCTTTAAAAAAAGAAAAAAGAAAAAGGATTTCCAACGGCCTCCTGGACGTCTTTACTAGGGTGTCCCTGAGGCCATTTGAATTCAGCAGTGGAGGCTGACACTATCAAAGACCAGGTGAGACTAGTGACATCAATGATGGCTTAGGGAAGAGAGAGGCTATACTCCCCAGGGAGCAGCAGCAGGACCTCGCAGCTGGAGACCAGCAAGGAATCAGGTGACAGGGACTTCCCTGGTGGTCTAGTGGTTAGGACTCCACGCTTCCACTGCAGAGGGCCTGGGTTCGATCCCTGGCTGGGGAACCAAGATCCTGCATGCCGCATGGTGTGGTCAAAAAAAAAGAAATCAGGTGACAGCATGTATGTCTCGCCCCTTTTATTCACCCCAGACACACACACACACACACACACACACGACTACACCTGACAACACTTGGGCTAGTGGTAAAGATATAGAAATGCCATTGGCAGAGAGAGGTGTCCCAGGAGGCGGACTTTATTCAACACACAGCATATTGTGCAGAAGATCCAGAAGTTCCCATCTGCCGGGGACGCAAGCGCACACTGAGAGGGCCTGTGAGGTGGCAGGGACCCGGGGTCAGCATGCAGGAGCCACAAAGAGCAGGTCTCTTTTTTACGGGGAGAAAAAAATACTTAATGAATAATGTGTATTTTTTATTAAAAATTTTTGTATACACATGATATTTTACATAATCGTTTGGACAAACTTTCTTCTTAAGTCTTGGACCTAGAAATGTAGCAGTGGGGCAATGTAATTGCCTTTCAGCGTAGCAACATCGCCTTTGAATTTCCATCTGCGTCTCAGCTCTCTCTGCGTCTTCCTGGAGCATCGCGACCTGAAGCTCTTCGCAGCAGGTATCCCCATGGGATACGTACCCTCTCGTGACCGCTCCAGCCAACAAACTGCTTTTTCTGCAAGGAACCACTACCTGTCAGTGGATTCTGCGCTGTAGATATTCATCGCTACAAAGTACAATGCGAAGGCTTTCTTTCGGAAAACAGTTTAAAAATGTTTTTGCTTTGTTTTGTTTTTTTAAAGACATTCAGTAGTTACAATTCTTTATTGTTTGGCCATGTCACATGAGTAGCTGGTCAGGCATTTCCAAAATGTCTTACATGCTGTGCTGTTGTCTTCTGCCGCAGGAGAATGAAGAATGTGGCCACCATCTTGCTGCCCACAGCCTGCATTTCTGTTACTTTACACTCAGCTCTGTTTACTTCCTGAGCCCACACAACTGAAGGATGTGGACTGGACATAGGGCTGTGCTTCCTAAGCCACTCAGAGCCTCGTTTGTTCCATTGTCAGTGACAGTGGCATGATTTCTCCTTCTATAGAGATTCCTTTAATTATATTGATGTGTAAGATTGGTATTCAAGATAGAAATGTTTCTCGACATGAAAGTAAAACCAAACACGGTTGACTTTATCATGAATACGTGCTTCAGAAATATAGACAAAAGACTTCTGGCTGTTTCTAAAAGTTCATACATCTAAAATACAAGGTATTGGATATTTTTAGTAATATTAACCATTTTGTACAAAGTAGAATGTAATTCAGGAAACTATTTTTCAGTGACATGAGTATTAGAATTCACACCCCGGAGAGATCTCAAAAATCCATTGTTCTCAGTGTCTGAAAATCACTGACAATCTATGGCAAACATTTCCACAAGCTTTTTGTTTAAACTCGTAGCTTTCACAGATTCTGAACTATAAGGAGTTATTTGTCAAGTCTGTTGTACAAGAATTTACTCATAAAATATATTTGGCAACCTCATTCGTCCCTCTAACTCTTCCTTATTTTTTTCATACTAATCATCTCTAGAGGTTCCTCTAATTATATTGATGGGTAAGATTGGTATTCAAGATAGAGACATTTCTTGACATGAAAGTAAAACCAAACACAGTTGAATTTATCATTAATACATGTTTCAGAAATGTAGATGAGAAGACTTTTGGCTCTTTCTAAAAGCTCATATGTCTAATATACTAGGTATTGGATATTTTTAATAATATTAACCATTTTGTTCAAAGTAGAATATTATTCTACAGAGTCCTTTAAATTAAATCTCTATAGAATGAGCATCTAGAATGCTGAAGGACTTAAAAACAAATATTCTGATATTAACACATAACTCTGCTGACTGGTTTCACTTTAAATTGACGACTGTGAACTGTGAATTGGACCTTGATGGTACCTGGTAGTCAGACTACACTTACCTGGTCTACGTATTGTCCTGGTCTCTTAAAACACTCACACCTGTATTCTGCCCAGGAGCCACTTGGGACTTTGAAAAGAAAATTTCAATCGAATCAGTTTGCAGGAAGCTTCTGAACCACACACACTCCTGAAAGTATATTTATGACACCTTTTACTGCACTTCACTCTGGGTAAGTTTGTGCTCACTTCCTGCCCTTTCTAATTCTCATGACACTCATAATAGTAACAATCATACCATCTTGCATATTTGTAGCTTCTAATAATTGTCAAGTACTGTACGCATATTGATCTCTAATCCACTCAGCAATGCAAGGTTGGTAATTACCTTGCCCATTTTCCTGATGAAAATACTGAATCTCAGAGGGGCCACGTTCCTTGTCCAAAGCCACATAGGACCTAAGTGGTGCAGCTGCAGTTTGGCCCAGGATGTTCTGGCATTAATACCATACGCTTTTGGACCCGACCATGCTGTCCTCTCTCCTGCGTGTCAGGGAATGAGTCTTTCTCAGGTTGACACTACTGACAATGACTGCAAAAAATGTGCTACTGAGTTTGGCTGTAATGGCCTAATTTTCATACTCATGGCTCTCAGAGTGTAGTTGAGGGGCGCACATCAATCCTTCTTGTCATGAAAGCTCTGTCTTTAACCACTTAATGAAATAGAAAGCTGTTTCCAAGCAAGGCTGAATAGCAGTATATCCTGCAGATCAAATAAAGTATTTTCAGGGCAAATAGAGTGTGCTGATATTACACGGGAAGTTGGCTCTATTTGTAGGGCATGCATTTCATAGTTTGTACTGAAGCTTCACCCTGGGTCGCTGTGTCAGGTGTATTACTAAAGATTTAGTAAAATCAGAACCAGGATTTGCCATTTTGCTGCAGGGGACTTTAAGAGGTCCATAACTCAGCTAACACTATTTCTGGGGTGATGGGTATTGGGTGTATCGTTAGGAAGATCAAGCTCTCCCGGAGCTGAGGGTGGAGAGCTGGCGGCAGGAAGGAAAGCGGGGCAAGGGTTGACGTGTTGCACAGCCCCTTAAAAGTCTCTAACTCTGCTGTCTTAGGAAAAAAAGAATAATTTGGCAAGGTCCTTGAGAAATCATTTAATCCATGTTCCGGATGTTTGAAAGGACTAGTCCTATTCCTGTATTTTTAGAGACTTCCAAAGTAATTGGTTCTATAACTTCTCAGAAGCACCAGGTTAGGTAAGGGAGTTCTACCTTATATCTCACTTTTGCCTCTTTCTTTTTCTTCTGTCCTCAGTGGAGTAAGAATTAGAAGGATCTTGTGGCAGTTATTCCTCAATTTTCCTTTTCTTCTGATGTCTAGATGCTGACAGCAAATCTGGGTGGGGTTAATTAGCATATCGTGGAGCACCTTTTGATGTTATTAAAAATGTGTAACTCTGTGGTGAAATACTATTTTAGGCTGGATTTTTTTTTTTTACAGCTTTTTTCATCAGTGAGATTATGCTAATATCATATTAAAATACACTTATACACTGGAAAATTAATTATAAGTTAGGTATGCACTTCAGTGCTCTATTTGTGACATTTTCCTTGCTGATATGCGTTTTATCATTTCGACCAGCATTAATTCTTATATTTCTGATTCCTATAACCCTCAAAGAATGTTAGCTGAGCGATGAGTCATTTATTGATGTCCTAGTGTTCAATTTATTTGTTAAGTCGCTTCTTTGTAAAAGGCAAAGGTAAGAGATGTAAAGACATGTCAAGATTAGGATCCTTGATTCTTGGAGTTCACAGTGAAGGATAGATGCTTGTAGATTAAATAGCAATTTGGTGATGTAAGCCAGACAGGGAAAGACAAATATTATATGATACGGCTTCTACGTGGAATCTAAAAAAATGATACAAATGAACTAATGTACAAAACAGAAATAGGGGCGTCCCTGGTGGCGCAGTGGTTAAGAATCTGCCTGCCAATGCAGGGGACATGGGTTCGAGCCCTGGTCCGGGAAGGTCCCACATGCCGCGGAGCAACTAAGCCGGTGCGCCACAACTACTGAAGCCTGTGCTCTAGAGCCCGTGCTCCGCAACAAGAGAAGCCACCGCAATGAGAAGCCCCTGCTCGCCGCAACTAGAGAAATCCCACGCACAACAACAAAAGACCCAATGCAGCCAATAAATAAATAAATAAAATCTGTTTTTTAAAAAAAAAACCAGAAATAGACCCATGGACATAGAAAACTAATTTATGATTACCAAAGGGGAAGTGGGGCAGGGATAAATTAGGAGTTTTGGATTAAAATGTATTGCTATATATACAATAGATAACCAACAAGGACCTACTGTATAGCACAGGGAACTCTACTCAATATTTTATAGTAACCTATAAGGGCAAAGAATCTGAAAAAAATAGACATGTATGTATGTATAACTGAATCACTTTGCTAGACACCTGAAACTAACACAACATTGTAGATCAACCATACTTCAATTAAAAAAAAAGTTAAATAGGGATTCAAGACAGTCTCTAATTATGTACAAGTTAATTATGTATAAAGATTTTGAGATTCCAGAGAAGAGGGCATGAGCGTGGGCTTCTGCTGGTGGAGAACATGTTTTCGGGAGAAGCTGTGACTTCAACTGGGTCTTGGAGCACAGACAAGATGTAAGTAGTTGGAGAGGGGCAGGCCGCGTCGGGTTTGGGGAAGGAACAGATTAGAATGAGCTGGAATGTGGCAGGGGGGTGCAGGGGTGGGTGGAGTTCATCCCGAAGGGAATGAAGTTTGTGTTGGGGAGAGTCAAGCTAGTAAAGCAGGCTGTGATTAGGTGACGAGGGCCTCGAAGTCCTGGGCTCCTGCAGTGGATGGGTTTTGGAGAAGCGAGTGACACAGTGTTTTAAGGGAATGCATCTGGTGACCGTGAACAGTCCGCACAGGGGACGAGAGCTGGAGCGCTGGTGCTGCGTCAACTTTGGCAAGAAGTCTAACCATTCTGGGCCTCAGTTCCCTCATTAACAAAATTTAAGTAATTACTTTGTATTTTTAATTGTGGTGAAAAACACTGTTTCCTCATTTTTAAACAACTCTAGCGTTATCGTGAGAAGTGAATGAGGTGAAGTATGTAAAGTGCTTGGTACTTTTCCTGAGTGCCGGGCACATAATAATCCCTCAGGATAGGGGAGCTGAAAATATTATTTCAAAGGGAAGAGGCTCTAGAGAGTGGGGTTATAATAATAATTCAGTTGTGAGCTGGTCAGGCAGTTTCTAGTAAATAGCTCCCAGGTGATCTTTGTCACGTTGCATTATTTGTCTGATTTGAACTCGTTGGAGGCAAGAGCATCTTGTGGTGTAAGATGCGTAGACGGGGTCAAGAACGTGTAATGTGTACACACTAAACACTCGTTGAATCCACAATTAAGATGCAGGCTGAGTGGGTCAGAGTGCACAGGAAGGATGGATAAAAAGGTCTGACGAGGAAAGAATTAATTATACCTGAAAGGCTGAAGTTGACAGGGTAGAGCAAAATGGATAGTACAAGTCATACCAGGGGTTCTGAGTTTGGGCAACAGAGAAAATGATTATATTATTAACAGAAGAAAGAATGAGCTTTGGAGAGAAAATGATGAGTTTGGTTTTATTGCAGTTGCTTCAAAATTAATCACTCATTTACTTATTCATTCAACAAATATTACTGAGTTTTGACCATGTGAAATCAAGTACTTTGCCCGAATTTTGTTTACAATGCAAAATATTGTGTCTTTCCTGTTACACATTTTGCAGTTTCTTTCCTCTTTCCTTTAGCTTCCTTTTCTTTTGCTTAACTGTTAGAGGAACAGCTTTATGACCTTTTCCTCACACTCCTTTTCTTTTATTTAAAAATTTTTTTTTATCAAACTATAGTTGTTTTACAATGCTGTGTTAGTTTCAAGTGTCTAGCAAAGTGATTCCTTTATACATATACTCTTTTTCAGATTCTTTTCCACTATAGGTTATTACAAGATATTGAATATAGTTCCCTGTGCTGTACAGTAGGAACTTGTTGTTTATTTTATTGATTTATATTTGGCAGCACCACAGGGCTTGTGGGATCTTAGTTCCCAACCAGGGATTGAACCCAGGCGCTTGGCAGTGAAAGCATGCAGTCCTAACCACTGGACCGCCAAGGAATTCCCTATCTACTTTATATATAGTGGTTTGTATCTGCTAATCCCAAACTCCTAGTTTCTCTCTCCCCCACCCCCTCTTTTTTTGGTTGTAACACAATTGCTGTTCTGCTCCCCGTCGTCTAAGAACTACTTCTAACCCTCTCATTGCCCTTTCCTTGCCTCCCTTCTCTGCCTTGTCTTCAGGGCTCATTTTCTCTCTCTCTCTTTTTCCCTGTAACTCGTGAAATTGAGGGTTCTCTAGCCCACAGGGAGCCCCATGTGAAGAGCTGAGTCGTGAGCTCAAATGCTAAGGAGGGGGCTTCCCCGGTGGCGCAGTGGTTGAGAATCTGCCTGCCAATGCAGGGGACACGGGTTCGAGCCCTGGTCTGGGAAGATCCCACGTGCCGCGGAGCAACTAGGCCCGTGAGCCACAACTACTGAGCCTGCACGTCTGGAGCCTGTGCTCCGCAACAAGAGAGGCCGCGACAGTGAGAGGCCTGCGCACCGCGATGAAGAGTGGCCCCCGCTCGCCGCAACTGGAGAAAGCCCTCGCACAGAAACGAAGACCCAACACAGCCAAAAATAAATTAAAAAAAAAAATGCTAAGGAGGGCACTGTGATTTACAAGGGCTGTGTGTGTGTGAGTGTGTGTGTGTGTTTGCGGTGGGAGATTGGACTCAACATGTGGATGGCCTGCAGACTTTTGCTTCTGATTACCTGTGATAGTTCGGTTATGGCAAGACAGAGATATAGGACATGAGTCTGAGTGCAACAGGATCAGATCTGGTTTGGATAAAGCCAAGCTTTAATGAGGAATTTCCGTGTGGGGAGCCCTGAAGTTTTCAGGCTGCACTGACCCGGGCCAGCGTAATCCTTGTGGGCAGAAAAGAGCACGAGGCAGGTGTACAGAATCAGAACACCCAGGAGCCTTAATTCTGAGACCTGAATTTAGAGACTCTTTTCTTCCCATTCACTGCTTTACTGTGATCTCCTCTGAGTAAAACTAAATGGAATTGGAACTTGGGTGATTTCCAACTGGTGATGGTTGAGCTGGGAGCAGTATTGAGGTTTCTTTTGCTAAGCAAATAATTTAGAGATACCATACATTAAATCTGTAAACAAGATCTGAGGGTGGGAGGAGATTTTTAAGTTGTTCAACAGAATACATGTTTTGAGGCACTGAAAAAATTCCACTAAGTACTTCAGAAACAGAATATCTATGTGGATAATTGATGTGCCAATTGCAATTTGAAATCTTCTAAAGATCTCTATCAGGTGATTTTTTTTTCTCTATGTTAATTATGTTGTTTGTACTTGAAAGGAATGAATCTGTACTTCAAGAATGTTTATAATTCAGATGCTTCACAAATTCCAGTTGTTTCTCATCCTTAATTAGTGGTGTTTTGCGGTCTATTTCCATCTTGTTTCAAGAAACTCCTAAAAGGACTTCTACAGGAGGGGTGTGTGTGTGTGTGTGTGTGTGTGTGTGTGTGTGTGTGTGTGTGTATTTAAATTAAGGTTGGGCATTCCCAAGTTTCTCCTCTCTGGTAAGAATTCCTCCTTGCTTTTTTTTTTTTAAATTAATTTACTTAATTTATTTATCTTTGGCTGTGTTGGGTCTTCATTGCTGCACACGGGCTTTCTCTAGTTGTGGCGAGCGGGGGCTACTCTTCGTTGCAGTGTGCATGCTTCTCATTGTGGTGGCTTCTCTTGTTGTGGAGCACGGGCTCTAGGTGCACGGACTTCAATAGTTGTGGCACACAGGCTCAGCAGTTGTGGCTCGCGGGCTCTAGAGCACAGGCTCATTAGTTGTGGTGCACGGGCTCAGTTGCTCCGTGGCATGTAGGATCTTTGCGGACCACGGCTCGATCCCATGTCCCCTGCATTGGCAGGCGGATTCTTATCCACTGCGCCACCAGGGAAGCCCCAACGTCAAATGTTTTCCAGAGTGGTTTCACTAAACCCACCTCCACCAGCAGTGTGTGTGAGTTCCCACTGTCTTCCATGCTGGACAACACTTGATGTTGCTCGGAATTTAAATGTATGCCACTCTGGTGGGTGTGTTACAGAATCTCATTGTGGTTTATTTTACATTTCTCTATTACTAATGAGCATAAGCATCTAATTAGTATGTTTGTATTGTTTCTTTTGTCAAGTGTCCATTCAAGTAATTTTGCTGCCTTTTTTATTGGATTTGTTGTCTAATTAATTTGCAGGTATTTTCATATATTCTGTATGCTGATCATTTGTGATATGTGTTGTAAATATATTTTCCCACTTGTGGTTTTGCTTTTAACTTTCTTGCATCTTATTCATGAACGTAACTGTTTTTTCATTTCAACAAATATTTATTAAGCATTGAATGTTAAGTAGAAACTCTTCTAGTACCAGTGCTTAATGAGTGAACAGAATAGGCCCATTCTTTGTTCTCAGCCTATATTCTGGTAGAGGAAGGCAGGTAATAAAAAATATAATAAGCAAATGATGTAGCATGTCGGCAATATGTTGAATTTATTATAAAAATAGAAAATCCTAAACTTCAGTGAAATGCTGAGGTTCCTCTTTGTTCCGCTGGGGCAGACTTCAGGCTTCTAGAAGCACTGAGAAGGGGGGGTGGTTTCTCAGCTGCTTCTCATTCATCAGTCCCTCACCCCCCTTGCTTGGCTGTCTCTGGCTGCACTAGAGTCAGAGGAGAGATTGAAAGAGAGGTAATGGGCAGAGCAGGGCATCTTGGTCTGTTGTGGCCTGATAGCAACAAGTTTGACAAGTTTGACCAAGTTTGAAGGTGATTCTTCCCTCATGGTGATGATTTCCAGGTGTTTTCAAAGACCCTCAATGTGGATCTATCCATCCATCCAACCATTCATCTGTCCATCCATCTGTCTATCCATCCAACCATCCATCCGTCCATCCATCCAACCATCTGTCCATCCACCCATCCATCCATGCATCCGATAATTTTATATTGAATAGGCATATGTGCTCTGTGCCTATTTTCTCCACAGTCTTATCTGAAGTTATATTACTTATTTTTTTGTTTACTGTATTTAAAAACTGTGTATGATCTGTGTCCCTCACTAGAATGTGAGCTCTTTGATGGCAGAGAATTTGTCTGTTTACGCACCCCCATATCAACAGAGTCTAAAACAGTGCCTGATGCATAATAAACACCCAGTAATTATCTAATGAGTAAATAGAACTGAGATTTTAAATCTAGGAAGTTCAAGCAATGGTGGTAGCTTGAAGCGCATGCTTGAAGATTCTGTCTTCATCTTTTTTTCTTAGTGTAAATAATTTCCAGGCTTCTAATCTATTTTTATGGAATATGTTATGTAATTTAAGCTAAGTTGTTTTGTTTGCCTTGTTTAATCCCTTTTGCAATTTCCCCCTAAATTATATATGAAAAACTGCATATTTATTCATTTATTTTACAAATATTTATTGAGCACTTTCTCTGTGCCAGATGCTGTTCTGGGCACTGTGGAAACATACTCCCTTTTATTAAAGAAGCCACATTGCGGTGTGAGAGACAGATCATTAAAAAAGCTAAAAATAAATACTGTAATTTCAGATAAGTGCTATGAGGAAAAATAAATCAGGGAAAGGGTACAGAGAGTGACTGGGGCATAGGTGGGCAGTACTGAATAGTGTAGACAGCAGGTGATGTTTGACAGAGACTTGAATGCTGTGAAGGGGTGAGCCATGCCAAGAGCATTGGAGGCAGAGAGGGGAGCTCATGCAAATGCCCTGGGGAATGAAGAAGGTCAGCGTGTCTGGAATAGAGTATGGGGGAAGCTGGGTAGGAGATAAGGCTACAGAAGTGAGAGGGACAGAACTGTGTGGGTCTGAGAGGCCACATTAAGGAAGTTCAATTATAAGATGGGTGGTCCTGATTTTAAAATAAGCAGTCAAGACCAAATAGTAATATTCATTCTTATCCTCGACATCTTCTCCCCTCTTTGCCTGTTCTCCTGCAGCTTTATTTGGTTTAGGTGCATCAGGACAGTTTCTCATTTTAGTACAATTAGAATGCATAAGTATTTGATAGCAGCTAGGAAAAAAAATGGGTGTTTTCCACTTTGCTTCTAGGTATGGGGATGTTCAACATAAAAAAATAAAAACCCTTCATGGATGATTTTCTTTTCTTTTCTTTTTTAAAATTGAAGTGTAGTTGATTTACAATGTTGTGTTAGTTTCTGGTGTATAGCAAAGTGATGCACTTATACACATCTATATATACAGATCCTTTTCATATTCTTTTTCATTATAGATTATTATAAGATATTGAATATAGTCCGCTGTGCTATACAGTAGGACCTTGTTGTTTATCCATTCCATAGATAATAGTCAGCATCTGCTAATCCCAAACTCCCAATCCAAAACTCCCCATCTCCCCTCCCCCTTGGTAACCATAAATCTGTTCTCTATGTCTGTGAGTCTATTTCTGCTTTGTAGATAGGTTCATCTGTGTCATATTTTAGATTCCACATTCACTGATGATTTTCTCAAGTGGAATAGCACTGATAGTCTAGTGTATAATAGCTACCTTTATTTATGGATTCTAATGAAAAATCAGGAACTGTGTTCCACTGTGAGATCTTAGAATAATAGAGCCAGAAAGGGATTTTGAGACTCTTGAATACAGGTTCGTCCTTTTGCAGATGAGGAAATTGAGACATCCGGTTTACCTCACATGTCAGGTGGCTTCGTTACACAGAGGCTGAGCTGGGGGGGTGGGGGGGAGTCCCACTGTCTGATTCCCAAGAGTGTGGTATGGGACCCACTACCTTCTCTGTTCTCTTTGTGCATCAGCAGTGGTTCTCAGTCCTAATGCTTCTCTTGATGACATTTAACGGGCACGTGATCATGATGATTAAGCTAGTTTATCAATTAGCTGGAAAGCAAGAGATGGGGAAGAGACCATATCTTCGTGTTTTCAACACTAGTTTACTGAGTGCCACCTGTGTCGCGTATCACGCTAGACACCGGGACACGGCAGAGGCCGACAAGGATGCGAGACCCACCAGCGACTCTGGGGACTTCAGTCCAGGTAACCCATTCAAGGTGGCACGTGGATATAATTTTTGTTCCATCGATAAGATGTAGGTTATTGGATTGTCAACACACATTTTACCTATAAGATTTCCACATATTTCAGGTTGTGAGATATTTAATACAGGATTTCCTGTGCAACACAATTCTCTCTCTTTCCATCACCTAGAATATAGTTTCATTTGTCGACTAAAATTATAGGAAGGTGTTTGTCCGCGAGGCCCTGAGATCTGGAAACAGAACATACTTTAGGTCTCTTGTCCAGGGTCAGGTGCTGTCCCGCCTGCCTGTAATGACCGTTTGTGATCAGGAGAGTCATGCTGTGGGGAGCAGCGGCCGGCAGGCGGGAGATGTAATGGGTGATGCCGGGCCAATCACAGACAGCAGGCTGGAGGCAAAGAATCCGGCAGCGAGGGCCCGTCGGACGAAAGCCTGGGCGCCGGGGTGGAACTGTAGAGCCTAAATCTGGTTTTCAGGGCAGGAGGCCCGTCACCTGGAGTATTTAGGAAAGGAAGGTGTCAAGATATTGGGAGGGGACTTTCCTGGTGGCACAGTGGTTAAGAATCCGCCTGCCAATGCAGGAGATGCAGGTTCGAGCCCTGGTCCCGGAAGATCCCACATGCCGTGGAGCAACTAAGCCCGTGCACCACAACTACTGAGCCTGTGCTCTAGAGCCCGCGAACCACAACTACTGAGCCCGCGTGCCACAACTACTGAAGCCCGCGCACCTATAGCCCGTGCTCCACAACAAAGACAAGCCACTGCAATGAGAAGCCCGCGCACCGCAACGAAGAGTAGCCCCCGCTCGCTGCAACTAGAGAAAGCCCACGCAGCAGCGAACATCCAACACAGCCAAAAATAAATAAATTAAAAAAAAAAAAAAGATATTGGGGAGGGGACCCACAGCAGAGGCTCAAGAAAGGGCACGATAGCAGGGTTATTGGAGCTGAGTGACAGGGCGAGCGAGGCCCGACTGAGCGAACACAGAAACAGCTAAGTGCTCAAAGCAGAATTCAAAGCTCAGAGGGGAACCCTGGTAAAGCCCGGTTTATGCTGAGCCGTCAGAATTTTGTCCCCGTATTTTTCTTGCCTAAGGACCAGATCAGCCTATAAATGATGTTTAAGGGCTTCCAGGTGTGGGGAATAGGGACTAGGGAATCTGTGGACGCAAAGAGCTTGCCATCGGGGGTGGCTTTGATTGACATTATCTCACAGAAGTGGCTTTCACACACACTGCTGTGCATCAGAATCACCCCGCAGGATTATTGAAACACAGATTGCCAGGCCCCACCCCTGGAGTCTCTGATTTGGTAGGTCTAGGCTGGAGCTGACTAGATTTAATATCACAGGCTCCCGAGTGATGCTGATTATGTAGGTGTGGGGACCACACTTCGAATACTCCCGTCTTGCAGTATCAGAGATGCTTAAAGTAAGATAATGGAGGTGGTGAGGACCTTATAATGGTCCCCGGATTCTGGTGGATTTCTTCCGGGAAGAAGCAGGAAGCTCAGGGAACCTGTCTGTTTTGAATTCTTTAGAGTACATAGTGAAAATTTAAACTCTTTGACAGTATCTTTCAAACACTACATTTTTTCCCCATTAACATAGGTCTCGAATTGATATGTAGCAATTTGCTTAAAAATGGGTATGCGTTAAAAATTAAAGTAAGGTCAAGTATTTGCAGCCTGTTTCTTTCTAGCACAACGTCACTCCTCCGTGAGATCGGGGCTGCCTGCACTTTGCTCACGGCTTCATCCCAAGCACGCGCTGCTGGTACATGCCAGGGAGGCTGGGGTATTTGTTAAGTGAGCAAATAGGTGAATTTAATATGCATATAATTTTTTTTTATTGGGATATAGTTGCTTTACAATGTTGTGTTTGTTTCTGCTGTACAGTGAAGTGAATCAGCTATATGTATACATATATCCCCTCCCTCTTTGACCTCCCCCCATCCATCCCACCCATCTAGGTCACCACAGAGCACCGAGCTGAGCTCCCTCTGCTATATAGCAGGTTCCCACTAACTATCTATTTTACACCTGGTAGTGTATATATGTCAATCCTAATCTCTCAATTCATCGCATCCCCCTTCCCCCCCGTGACCACACGTCCATTCTCTATGTCTGCATCTCTATTCCTGCCCTACAACTAGGTTCATCTGTACCATTTTTCTAGATTCCACATATATGCATTAATATACGATATTTGTTTTTCTCTTTCTGGCTTACTTCACTCTGACAGATTCTAGGTCCATCCACGTCTCTACAAATGACCCAGTTTTGTTCCTTTTTATGGCTGAGTAATATTCCATTGCCTATATGTGCCACATCTTCTTTATCCATTCCTCTGTCGATGGACATTTAGCTTGCCTCCATGTCCTGGCTATTGTAAATAGTGCTGGAATATGCATATAATATTAATTTATACTTTATTAACTTTTCTTCTAAGGCAGCCTTAAGATAAGAATGCAAAATAATTGACGTGAAGGGGAAAGGCAGGGAGCCACAGCAGGTGTCAGCAAGCAGCACATCAAGAGGCGGATGCAGACAGCAGCCCCTTAGTGAGATGTTGTCTGGCCGGGAAGAAACCAGCCCCCGCTTCCCTCCACTCTTGCCCATGACCAGGAGAGGCACGCGGTGGCTGGTGGGTCTGTTTACCCAGCTTCCTCCTGTTCTCACTGTCAATCCACAGTCAGGTTTGTCTGCTTCCCGGATGAGTGACGGGGCCACGCCTCCTCCGCCTGCTCCCTGCCTGCCTGGTCCACCTCTGCCTTCAGGAAGCCGGCTCTGCTTTCCCTCACTGCTCCTTTCAGTGTGCTCTCTCTCCTGTGGGCGGGAGTCACACAGCTGGCCCCCCAACACTCCTGCAGGCTGATGGCAATTCCGCCACCTCAGTTTCCACACTCTAATACAGAAATAAAACTTCTGTGTTCTCTTGGGACGTCCCTGGCGGCGCAGTGGTTAAGAAGCCGCTTGCCAATGCAGGGGACATGGGTTTGAGCCCTGGTCTGGGAAGATCCCACATGCCATGGAGCAACTGAGCCCGTATGCCACAATTACTGAGCCTGCGCTCCAGAGCCTGTGAGCCACAACTACTGAGCCCGCATGCCACAACTACTGAGCCCACGAGCCACAACTACTGAAGCCTGTGCGCCTAGAGCCCATGCTCTGCAATAAGAGAAGCCACCGCAATGAGAAGCCCGCACACCGCAACAAAGAGTAGCCCCTGCTTGCCGCAACCAGAGAAAGCCCGCGCACAGCAACGAAGACCCAACGCAGCCATAAATAAATGAATAAAAACAAATAAATTAACAAATTTTAAAAAAAAAGGGTCTTCACACACACACACACACACACACACACACACAAAACACTTCTGTGTTCTCTAAAGGAAACTGTGCGAATAAACTGGTATCTGCAAGGTGTCATGAGCTGCTCTAGACAGCAGAGAATTTAGAAATGCAAAATTTTATTCTTACCATCGGGTATCCTCTTCTCTTTTACTCCCCACACGTGCCATGTTTCTCTTTTAGTCAAACCCATAATCAGCTAGAATAATTGTCTTCACCTTCCTCACCTTTGAGACCATCCAAAAAAAATTGGATCTTTTATTTTAAAAATCATTATTATATTTATTCTGTATTTGTAACCTGTTGTTATGGAATATTTCAAACACATACAAAAGAAGAAAAAGTTTATTAACCATTTGTTTTTATTGGAGTAGAGTTGATTTACAATGTTATGATAGTTTCAGGTGTACAGCAAAGTGATTCCGTTATACATATAGATTATATATTGATATATATCTATTCTTTCTGAGATTCTTTTCCATTATAAGTTGTTACAAGATACTGAATGTAGTTCCCTGTGCTATACAGTAGTTCCTTGTTTCCCTTCTTTTTCAAAACCATGAAATCTTTGAATCAAACAACTTCCCGTAAAAAGTCAGTGTCTGCACCAGAAGCGAAGGTGTTCTAGGGACTGGGGGTGGGCAACCCTGTGCTCTGCAGGATCCTGGCGAGGTCACTCTTTGTGGCCGTTCAGCCCAGCACAGTATGTGACAATAAATTAGCTAAGACAGATTCAACACAGCTATTTCCTCAACAATAACATACTGGGTGCCTGCAAATGACGGCTTCGCCGTTTGCTCATTTCAAACAGAGTCAGAGAGAGGAATTAAAATGGAATCAAATGCTGAGAACAAGGGATGCTATTTGTGCTTCATCTTCTGAAATACTCTATTTTTTTTTTTTCCTGGGGATTTTAATCTGACCACAGGCAGAAAGGTGATCATTAGAGTAAGATGCTATCTTCTTTTTTAAATGCTCCATTACACTGTACATGGTAATAATTGGTAGGCACGTGCTCACTCTGCAGGGAAATACAGGAGATTGCATTGGGTCCTAGGCAACACCAGCTTCTGTAAAACTCATCCTCCAGGAGAAGTCCAGGCTGAGCGGGGACCAGCGAGACTTCAGGGGCTGAAGAGCAGACCACACTGGCCACCACAAGAGCTGGGGCGAATCTCTGGGCCTTCGGGACCCTCATTTTCTAGGTGTAAAAATGGGGACAGTCACCCATGTCTCCCCCTCTGCAGGGGGCTGTCAGGACTCAGTCCCCTCGAGTGGTCGTTCAAATCATATAATGTACAGGAAAGTGTTTTATAAAGTTCGAAGCAAAAATGAGCTTTCATGATGCAGGCATTTAAAAAATATTTGTGGGTGAGGAACACAGGCGTTTTGTGAAGGTGCCCTGTGTGTACGTAGAAGGCTGTCTTAGGCTCTCTGGGGAAGGAGAATGGGACCAGGTCCTGCATTCAAGAGGAGAATGAACGCATCGTCATAAAAGGATGTTGGTGGCTATTTATCTGTTGAGCATCTTCTTTGTGCCAGGCCAGGGACGAGGGATCTCCATGCAGCCTTACTAAGTGGGAACTGTCATTCTCACGACAAAGGAGGAAACTCAGGTGCTGGGAGTTTACAGTAATCTTCTACACACACACACATACACACACACACACACGCACACACACACACACGCACACACACATGGTCTGTCCATCTCACATTTAAACTTAAGCGTAGCTTTTATCATTATCAGCCAACTGGATTAGTTTTCCTGCTGATTTATAAGAATCATATTTTAATGTTCTCATGGTTTAATTTTAACGGTTCTTGTTTTGAGTTTTCATGTTTTAATATTTTTAAACAAATTGGGTGCTCGAGATGATCAGAGTTTCAAATAAAATATCTGGGAGCATGGGTTGTTGGATCTGATATCAAATCTATACTTTAAAAATATGACTGGCTGAGTAAATGAAGCCTAGTTCTTTCCATGTTATATTAAATCTCTGAAATATTGGGCGATTCATGCAGTAGAAGTCCTGTTGTAGAAAAAAACCCTTTCGGTTGTAACTAAAACTTCTTCACGTGACAGCAGTGAGGTGTGCTGTGCTTCTTACTGACAGCATTGCTCTGAGCACTAGAGGTTTCTTTTAACCAGGAGTGGAGCACATGTTTTAACACAGTTACCATCTATTAACTAGTAAATTCGGCCACAGCTTTATACTCAGCCCATATGATGTAATAGCTTTAGCTTTCCTAGATTACTTTCTAACTTGGCGTGGGAGATAAGGTACATGGTAAAGGTGAGAATTTTTAGCAAATGCCACACATGCATCTCCTGTATTTCCCTGTGGGAATGTGTTTACATTGATATAAATTGGGTTGCAAATTACGTATCTAGAGTTACCATGTATGTGGTGGAGAGCTTGTCATGAGCAAGTCTCAAATATGCATGAAAAAGAGTCTAACTTTTCAAATCATCCTTTGGAACTCCTCATGAATAAAAAAATATATTTAAACAAGCACAGAGTGGAGCAGGGCGTGGAAAGTAATGTATGTCTCTCCTTCACACCTGAGGGGCACACACCTCTCTTCAAGTCTGGTCCAGGGATCTTTCCTTGAGGACCAAGGAAAGAGTGATTACTTGTGAGCTAGGGGTCTGGGTGGAGTTTTTCATTTTATCTGCCAAAATTGATTTGCAAAATACTTATTGCTAATATCTAATGAGCGCTTACTATGTATGTATGTGCTTACTATGTTTGTGGTTTTTTTTGTGAATCGTTTTTTCCAAATCCTCTACCCCATGACGTACTTGGTCTTATTATCCCCATTTTACAGATGAGAAAACCCAGAGGCCATCAGCCTGGTCGAGAGGGGATCTGGAATTGAACCCAGTATTCTGACTCCCAAGCTTAACTGTTCACCTATAACACCAGTGTGAAAAAAGTTAATACTAAAAAAAAAAAAAATTACACAGCAAAAAGATTAAATCTAAAAGGAAAGATAAAAGTGGGAGATAGACAAACATTTACTCCTGCTTCACATCCTTTCCCGGGTCAGTGTTGGCTTGTCCCCTTCTTAAATCTTTGGTTTTCTCCTTGATGGTTTCTACCCCAGGGACTGTCATATAAATACCTCCTCCAAAGTAGAATAGTGCTGCGGATGAGGCTCTGCTTGGGCACCACCAAAGTGAAGGTTTCTGTGAAGTAAGTCCTCTCTGTTTTGGAAGGGACCGTGATTTTCCCTGAAATAATGCATGTGGTGGCAGTGGCGGGTGAACACGGATTGGCCCACTGTGGGAGAGAAGCAAGGATACGGCCACCAACTGGTGTAAGAGGAGCCACAGAGGTTAGGTCCCTGGACAAGTGTTGCTTGATAGTTCTGTGGGGTGGGGAAAGGGGCAGGTTTGGGGCATGCCAGGGGCGGAGGGAAGGAAGCAGACGATTCCATTTCTATGGAAGCAGAATCAGCCACGGGCTGATAGTCTTTGGCAGCAGGAAATTGGACATTATTTCTGGAGAGCACTTCCTGTCCAGAAAGGAAGGACTTATCCACTTTGCACATTTCCCCACGTGCAGGAAGGGCTTCCTAAGAGGGAAACACTGTTGTGTGGACCCCATGTCTGTGTGTTCAGCAGGGGTCTGTGACAGCAGTGGCTTCCCAGGAAGCCCCGTGGGGACTCACACGCAGGAGAGACGGGGGCGAACGTTCTCACGCCCCTCCACACGTGTCAGCCCACACCATCAATTTGCCTTTAAGCTAACTGGCCACTAATTTTGTTTGGACTGTCATCTGCTGGAATTCTCTAAGCTTTAGACACACAGAATTCAGATGGTCCCTGTGTGAGCTGGGGTTCTGAACCAGGAGGCTCTGGCCAGCCCCAGACAGTCCTTCCAGACCCAGCTTATCCCTTCCACCCCAGGAAGCCTTGAAGAATATTGGTGGAGGGATTACCAGTGGCTGGGGCCCCTGCGTGGTTCGGGCTGGGTGAACGCGCAGGCAGATACTGCGTGTGGCTGTTTCTAGGGGACCAGGTCTTACCTCTTCTGCCTCCTTGATACTGTGCCCTTGTCCCTTCTCGTCAGACACCCCCTTTCCCATCTGAAATGTAGCAAAGCCCCATCCTCATCCTTTCTAAGTACAGCCTTGCTCCGTTGGGTTATAACTAGCTGGGAGGTTTCACGGACCACTCATTTTTATTGGACACTAACTTTGGGGGCCAAATTGTGTCTCCCAAAGATCACAAACACCACGCACGTCACCAAACTAAAGCTGAAAGTTTTGAGACAAGTGCTTGATCCAAAGCAAGGAGCAAAGTACAAAGTCAGGGTTGTCGCATCACACTTCATGTATTATTAAAATCAACTTGTCGAAATAACCTTGAAATGCTCATAGAATTATTTTTATATTACCACAAAAAGGAATATGGAACCTCATGGATTTTTTTGTAATGTATTTTATTCACCTCGTTCTATTTTTTGTTTTACACAAGCGTTTTCCCTCGTCTTTCATGCAGACAGATGGTCTCCGCTCTGAGCAGGGGCTCCAGCCTCCGCGTTGCTATGCTACAAAATGCATCCTATCTGCCTTCTCTCTCTGTTGTATCCCGTTTCCGTTCAACAACTCAAAATAACTAGCCGAGTGCTTCAACATGCTACTTCCTCCTTTCTACAGAGTTGAATATCTATCAAGTATCTTCCTGGGCTTCCTATCTCTTCCTGTTACAGCCTTGAAAAAAATGTGTTTGCCCCAAATTGATTTCCCTCATCACTTCCTATTTACATCAACCCTCTCATTGCTAAGGCAGGCAAAACATACAGCAGTGACTCATGCAGCTGTTGGCCCATAGGAAAAAAAAAATGGGTCAGCCAATTGTGATGTTTGAAACCAAGATTTCTTTATTGCGATCAGGCGTGGGGTCTCTGTTTGTCCTTTTTATCGTGACATTGTTTCCCAACAGATACTAGAAAGTAAAAAAATAAAAAATGAAAGCTAACCAACCAAACAAACATCAAAGCAGCTCTCTTCTCACTTCTGGCCTTAAGGAAGAGGATAATAAACTGGACAATTCTTACAAAATAAGAGGCAAGGAGAGGAGATGAAATGTTCTTCTGTATTTTGAAAATAGGAAGTTTTTGAATTTAAAGAGAAAAATCCCTCAAAAAAAAAAAAAAGAAAAAACAAAAAGAAATGCTTTTAAAGGCTGTAGGTCACGTTGGGGGTTTCTCTCTCTTGTTTAAGCTCTAGGACATTAGATTCACTTTTGGATTCTTTCAAAACTCATTTCACGGCCCCTTAATTCACACCATTTTTCTTGTCCCTAGCAGTCACAAATCTCGAATAATTAAAGTCGGCCCCACTAAGAAATCAGTGGATGTGGGATGGAGAGGTGGTAAGGTGGAATTCGGAGCAGTTGGGGAAAACGTATTCATCCTTCCTGGCTCTTGAGTGAGTTCAAATTCCAATTTCTGAAGGAGAAGCTAATGTCAAGTGGGGAAGCAAGCGTGTATTTGAAAATTCAGAGAACACATGTGATTCACGTTAGTGTTATTTTTCCTGATTTGAAAAATGAGGGTGCCGCAACGTTGCCTGTTTTGAAACGAAGTGTAAAACACACAGCGTTGGGATGCTGCACCGTCACTGTAAATTGAACAGAAGTTTCGGTGACCTTAAATTTATGTGAACTTGTGCAAAATGTTCTCCTTAGAGATAGGCACGTTGATCTTTCCCGGGACATTTTGGTTTCTCGGTCAAGTATCCTCCGTGGGGTTGTTGTAGGTTTCTTCCCGCCCTGGCTGGGGCGGGGTTGGGGGATGGGCTTACTTCCATCCACAATGGTGTTTGTGCCCGACTTTGCTGCGTTTGTGTTGGCCTCGTGCCTGGAGAAGGTTCTAACGACGTTTATCAGAACAGATGGTAACTGTGGGCAAGTCCCCCACCACACTCTTTATCTGCATACTCAGAACACTGCGAATTATTGATGCGATCTTGACCACAGGAGAAGCTGAGTCATGGTGAGGACCTGAGTTTCCTGGTACCACTCCTTGGAGGTTTCTGGGACCTCCTGGGAGGTCTACTCCCAGGACCTTATCGGAGTTGCCCGAACACCATGCGTCCCCTTGAGCGCTCTGGCTACGTCACGTGTGAGCCAGGACAAGGTGAAGCGGGGACTCAGGCGACGGCAGTGTCAGGTGGGACCCAATGGAAAGCAGTGGGATGAGCTCTGTCTGTCTTTAGCATCGATTGTGCAGGGCTATGCGTGTTCACGGGGTTCTGAAGGTGCTTGCTAGACAGATACTGGTGTTCTTGGCCTGGTCAGATAAAAATGTAGATAGAGGATGGTGATGTGGACATTTTAAGTTCATATGTATGTATATATGTGTATGTATGTATATGTGTGTATATATATTTATGTGTGTAGGTATATATATGTAAATATATGTATTTATGTATATCCGTGTGTGTATATGTGTATATATGCATGTATGTATGTGTGTGTATATATATTTGTGAGAAGTAGTGTGTATATGTGTGTGTATATATATGTGTGTATAATATGTGTGTGTATATGTGTGTATATATATATAATATATGGAGAGAGAGAGAGAAGTAGTTATTAAAAATAATTTAAAACACTCAAAACCATTTTAACTCATTGTTCCAAAATGTGCATCAAATACTACCTTACATGTCATCTTAGTTTATCTCTGGGCAAAAATCATCTGATATCACTGATATGTGGAATCTAAAGTATGATATAAATGAGCTTATTTACAAAACAAAAATAGATTCACAGACATAGAAAACAAACCTATGGTTACCAAAGGGGAAAGATGGGGGGGAGGCATACATTAGGAGTTTGGGATTAACATATACACACTACTACATATAAAATAGATAACCAACAAGGACCTACTGTATAGTACAGGGAACTATGCTCATTATCTTGTAATAACCTATAAGGGAAAAGAATCTGAAAAAGAATATACTGAATCACTGCATCACTTTGCTGTACACCTGAAACTAACACAACATTATAAATTAGCTATACTTCAATACAAAAAAGTTAGATACAATAACTCTCTTCCATTAGATATTTTAAAAATATTTAAAGGGTTGTAATACTATAAATTTCATCAGATCTCCAGGTTGTTTTTTTTTATCTTGAGATTGAGAGTCCCTTGTCCTCTGATTCACATCATACTTAGAAAAATAAACAATAGATTCAAGGAAAAAGAAATTCATTTTTGGAACTTCTGTTCTGAGGGCTCGGGAACATACTGTCCACCTTCGTCATCCCCCTCGGAGTATTTCATCATGTCATTTTAAACCATGAGTCTTAAAATCCCTTCCCCTCTTGACCATGGTGCACATTCCAGGCAAGATAGTGAGTCCGCAGTGAGAATCGGAGCTGCCTGGCATGTGAGGAGAGGAGCAGCCTGAACCACGTAGACCGTTGGGCACAACATTGGTGACTGGGTGTGATGGCTTATGTCTAAAATTCATGCAGCTGGTATAAGGATTGATACCGGAGTCTTTTTTTTTCCCCATTTAACTAAGTTTTGTTATTTCTCTTAATACTGGAGTAAAGCATGTTCATTGCAGAAATCTTAAAAAGCCTCAGGGTGAGAAACCCACCTTATCGATCCATCACCACCAGGAACATTGTGGTGTGTTTCTTTTCCCTCCTGTCTTCCTTCCTTTGGGTTATGATTGCTCGGCAGATGGTTTTCTAGCTGCTCTTTTTCTACCTATGAATGGTTTTCCATGTAATTAAATATCTTAAATTCTGATTGGCAATAGCTGCATTTATATCTCATATACAAATAACATTGGTTACTTGCCCAAAGGGTAAATTCATTCTACTTTTAAAAATAGCTACAAATTTTATTATGAAATAATGCAAGATTGTGAGAAAGGCAGATTTTGTATCTGGTCCCCACCCACCTCTTCCTTCTGATACCTCCCCTTGTCCTGGCGTACAGCACATACCACACCCTCAGGGAGGGGGTCTGTTCAGGCTCACTTCTTCCAGAACAATCAGATGCTTGAAAATCAGACCTTTCTCCTGAACTCAGCTGACACTTTTATTTTAGGGCATTCTTCAGAAATTCTACTCTTTCCTAGATATTTTCAGTTCAAAGGGGAGACTGAAAATGCAGAGAAGCAGATCTCTCACCAAATTTTAGGTAGTACATCCTCAGCGTTATGTGCGGAAGGCATCCTTTGGAGGAGACGTACCACTCTGTCAACGTTTGTGGCCAGCTCTGTTTAGGGACCGTAATTGTTTCCCGATTATCTCATAATTTTGGCACCTGTCTCCCCAGTAATATGGTCAGTTCCTTTTTTTTTTTTTTTTTCTGTGCCATATGACTTTATTCTTTTAAATTAATTTTTATTGGAGTTCAGTTGCTTTACAATGTTGTGTTACAGTTCCTTTAATAGAGGTCCAAGGAGGGAAATTTCTTGTCCCTGTTCAATTCTTAATACGATTCTTGGAATGTTGCCAATAATGATGGAGATGATGACGATGACAAAGACGATTATAGAAAGCAGTTCACTTAATTGGAGTGGTCAGATAGGCACTCAGACTTGAGACTGTGAGATGTGTCCAGTCTCAGCAAGGAAGGGATATATCTTCTAATATCATACCCAGGGCACAAGTCACATGGAGGAAGGCCAGTGGAGGCGAATTTATTAGGCAAATTTGCCTGATGAAAGAGAGATTGGGTGATATTAAGCAGAATAGTTAGGCTTCTGTCTAGGGTTAGGACATCTTGGGTACATGAAGTAAATTTTGAGATAATATACCCCAGAGTCATAATGCTGTCAGAATTTTTAATGAGCCTGGCATTCTTTTCTGTTGAACCATATCCAGTGAAACAGATAACCCTGGTCGTCAGAGGCATGTTTCCACGAGTGGAAAATGAGTAACTCTCTCTGTTAAGTAACGGAGATAAGAACAAGCCTGACGTCACACGCCTTGGCCATTCCTGCTCCTCTCCTGAAAGCGTTTTTTGTCTTCTGACAAACTCTTACCCATCCTTCAAATCCAATTCAAATATCCTTTCAAACACTTACCGATGCCCCAGCCTAACTCTGTGAACCCTAAGTCTTCCACTTCAGTGTTTTCACAACATTCTTGATCTTTTTTTTAAAAAAAACTTTTAATTTTATATTGGAGTATAGCCGACAGTTTCAGGTGCACAGCAAAGAGACTCAGCCATACATGTACATGTATCCATTCTCCCCCAAGCTCCCCTCCCATCCAGGCTGCCACATAACATTGAGCAGAGTTCCCTGTGTTATACAGAAGGCCCTTGTTGGTTATCCATTTTAAATATAGCACTGTGTACAACAACATTCTTGTTCTGTGTTCACAAATATTTAATTATCACATGTAGGCATCATGCTGTCATTGAATGTCCCCCAGCCCCACTGTCCTGAGAACTCATCAGGTGTAGGGGCCATGCTCTGTTTTGCCTTGCATGTGGGGGACTTACCACCATCCATCACCCATAGTAGGGATACAACAAATTTTATCAAGTGAATGAATGATGTTCCATAAACCATGTTGCAAGTTTCTGATGAAGCCAGTAAAGCCCAGTACAGAGATGGGGTTCATTCTGCTCTCTTTCTTGGGCTGTTTTGGTCAGGATGCACACACGGATTGGGGTATTTAGCCTCAGTGTGTGATTAATAAGGCCGTGTTTTCCTTGTTGCCCATCCTTTGCCTTAGATCCCCCCCTCGAACCCTAAAGGCCAGTCTCCTATTTCTAAGCATACTGAGCCCGTTCCTACCACAGAGGTCTTTTCTCTTTCGGTTCCCTCTGCCTGGAATAATTTTCCTCCAGTTGTTTGCATGACTCAATTCGTCACTCCATTATGTCTCGTATCCTCAAAGACCACCCCTCTCAACTCATTCTCTCTATCCCGATTTAGATTTCTGTATAACACTTACACTGTTTGCTATTACAAGGCACACTTTGTACCTACATGTTTCTTGTTGGTATCCTCTCCTAGAGTATATCCTCAGGGACATGGACTGTTTGTTTTTTTTTTTCATTGCTCCATCCCCAGCACAGACCACAATGTGTAGTTTAAGGTAGCTTGTAATTAAATATTTGTTGAATGTTCAGTGAACTTGCCTGCTCTGTCTGGGTCTGAGAACCGGGTGACGGCTTAGATGAACTGAGTTTGCACTGGTATGCAAAAGACAATTTTCTTTCAAGAAGAAATGTGAAGGAATTTTTTTATTGTAGAATACAAATCATGGAAATGTCAATATTTCTCTTAAAAATCCCATTAAGTAACTCTTATTCCAGTTACTTAAGTATGTCCAGTGGTTTTTGACAACAATACAAAAGCAATGCAATGAAAGAAGAGCAGATTTTTTCAACAAATGCTGCTAGAGCAATAGGACATCAGTGGCAGATAAATGAACCTCAGATGAAGCCCCCCAATTATCTCAAAATGTATCATGCAAAATAGGAAATGCAAATCTATCAAACCTTCAGAAAAAACATAGGAGAAAAATTTTGGAACCTAGGGCTAGGCAAAGAATTTATAGACGTGACACCCAAAGAACAATTCGTAAAAGGAAAAATTGAGAAATTGGACCTCATCAAAGTGAAAAACATTTGCTTCGTAAAAGACCCCATGAAGAAGATGAAAAGATAAGCTACAGATTGGGGAGAAAATATTTGCAAATCACATATCTGACAAGTGCCTTGTACCTAGACTACGTAAAGGCCTCTCAAAACTCAACAGTAAAAAACAAAAAGCCAAAAAGAACACACACTCGAACAATCCAATTAGAAAACAGACACAAGATATGAAAAAGGGTATACAGATGGCAGATAAGCACATGAAAAGGTGTTCAACATCATTAGTCATTAGGGAAATGCAAATTAAAATTATAGCGAGATATCATTACACAACTATCAAAATGGCTAAATTATAATATAGTGACTACCCCGAATGCCGACGGGGATGAGAAACTGGATGGCTCATACCTTGCTGGTTGGAATATTCGATAGTGCCTCTGCTCTGGAGAAGAGTTTGACAGGTTTTTTGTTGTTTTTGTTTTTAAACTACACATGCACTTATCATATAACCCAGAATTTTCACTCTTGGACATTTATCCCAGAGAAATGAAAACTTATCTTCATGTAAAAATCTGCACGTGAATATTCATAGCAGCTTTACTTATAATAGCCCCAAAATGAAAATAACTCAAAGTCCTTCAACAGTTGATGGTTAAACCAACCGTGGTAGCACTTCCAGGCCATGGAATGGTCCTTGGCAATAAAAGGGAATAAACCACTGATGTTTGGATGGATCTCGGGGGAATTTTTCTGAATTAAAGAAATGACATTCTGGGCTCCCCTGGTGGCGCATTGGTTGAGAATCTGCCTGCCAATGTAGGGGACACGGGTTCGAGCCCTGGTCTGGGAAGATCCCACATGCCGCGGAGCAGCTGGGCCCGTGAGCCACAACTACTGAGCCTGCGCATCTGGAGCCTGTGCCCCGCAACAAGAGAGGCCGCAATAGTGAGAGGCCCGTGCACCGCGGTGAAGAGCGGCCCCTGCACCGCGATGAAGAGTGGCCCCCGCTTGCCGCAACTAGAGAAAGCCCTCGCACGAAACGAAGACACAACACAGCCAAAAAAATAAAATAAAATAAATAAATAAATTTTAAAAAATCCTTAAAAAAAAAAAAGACATTCTGTATGATTCTGTTTAGGTAACAGTATTAAAACAACAAAATTATAATGATGGAGAACAGATTAGTGGCTGTCAAAGTTCAGGGAAGGGGAGGGAGGAAGGGGTTGTTCAGGAATGAAGGGGTGGGATAGGGGAGGCTTTGCTGTTCCGGGTTTTGATTATGGTAGTGATTTCACAAATGTGCACACGTGATAAAATTGCATATAACTACACACACACATACGTAAACCAGTGCATATAAAACTGGTGAAATCGGAAGAGCGTGACTCTAATTTAGAGCCGATGGACTAAAAGCAGGAGAATTAGTTTGTCAATCAGCTTATTCGGGTGTTACAGAGACCCAGCAAGAGATGCACATCTTTGCAAAATGGCACCTACCTAGATACGAAAGAGGAAATTTCCTGCTAGCATGTTGGTTTCCCAGGGCTGCTGCAGCAAATTACTACGAATTGGGTGGTTTAAAACACCAAAGTTTATTCTCTCACAGTGCTTGAGGCTAGAAGTTTGAAAGCAGGGTGCTGACGCTTGGCGTCTCTCTTTCTCTGTGTCTTTCCTCTTATAAAGACACCAGTTGTTGGATTAGGGCCCATCCTAATCTAGTCTGACCTCATCTTAACTTGATTCCATCTGCAAAGACCCTATTTCCAAATAAAGTCACAGTTAGAGGTACTGAGGTTTGGGACTTGAATACATCTTTTCGAAAGACACCATTCAACCCCCAATGGCTGTCATTTTTTTCTTTAGAAACGTAATAAGGGACAAAATCTTGTACCAATCTTGAGGTAACATGGATCTATTAGTTGTGGCCAGGTATTACCTTAGAAAACATGCGTGTCTGTCTACATGGAAAGTATCGGTGGCCATTTGCTGGTTTGGGGGAGCAGTAAGGGAAAGTACAGTCAACACCCCCTCCCTGGAAAGGGAGGACAGCATCTATATTGCTAGGATTCTTCCCAGTTTTCTCTGCTTCAACACCTATTACCCAGGTCACAGAGCCTGTGAATAACAAATTCAAGATACAGTGTTTCTGTGATTCAAACTCAGTTTGCCCCAAAGGAAAATGCTTTTCTTTGTGGACACGTTTGAGCATGTGACAGTCTAGCCAGTATCACTGCTTACTTTGCTTTTGAGCCAATACAGGCATTCATTTTAGGTAAATACCATTTATAAGATGAAAAATGGGGATAAAACATGTCTTACACTACGATGCTTCTAACTGGGGCAGGAAATCAAATCAAGAGCCCGAAGCACATTCCTTCTGGAAAATCTGTTAAAGGAAGGAAGTTCCCTGAGGGATTTTTTAATCCTCCTGCACAGGACTTTTTTTTTTTTTTTTCTTGAGGGTCATTCAAAAAAAATCTGTACACACTGCCCTGTAGGGCACTTATGACACGCTTGGGGAAAATTTATAATGCTGCAGCATTAAGATGCGAAAGGCCCTGTCATGCTAAAAGATAGAGGATCACTGTCCTTGTTGAATAAGAAGAGTTGCATGAAGAAGCAGCAGATGTGCTCGGAGTTTCCAGCTTGTTAGAAAGAGTTAGCAGTGGCAGGGAACAACCTAATTCAAAAGTTCTGCAAATGGGACTAACCCAAAGAAAACAAATTGGGATGCAGCAAGGGAATAGGTTTTTTTTTTTTCTTTTTGTAAGGAAAATTGCTTTCTTGTATTTCCAGAACCCAGGAACCAAGAGGCTGGGTCCCGCTGGCTTTCCTGTTGATACTTAGTGGCCTGTGCGTGGAGGCATCTCTCACAGCAATGCTAGTTATTTGCATTCGTGCCTTCTTTCATTCACTCCAAATTATTTGTAGAGCAGGTGCCAGACGTTCCGCTGGGAAACCACAGTCACAGACTCTTATAGGCCACCCAGATCACTAGGGACCACATGACACTCTTAGGCGAGGGGAAGGAGAAGGCAGAGTAGCCAGAGCCCAGGAGAGGAGAGCAAGCTTCGATGGATAGTGGTGGACATACTGATATTTGGGTTTCACTGAAAAATCCTTTCATCAGTCTTAGTATCAGGATGAGATGGAGTCAGTTGTCTGCTCTGTAGGCAAAACGGGGCTCGAGAGCTGAGTTCAGTCATTGGAGATAAATTTCCCCTCTGCACACTGAAGTTAGAGCGAACGCACTTTGGCCCCTTCATCCCAGACATAATCCTTTCAAAAGCTACCTTGGCTGCTGCGACTAGAGCAGGGCAGCAAGAGTGAAAACAGGAAGACAGTTTGGAGGACCCTGGTTGGTGGTTCGTAGAGAGAGACGAAAGTGGATGGATTCAGATCTGTTTTGGGGGTGGAGCTGGCAGGCCTCCCTATTGGACTGATTGGATTTGATTGGGCAAGAAGAACAGGAGATTTAAAGAGGCCCCCTGGGTCTTTGGCTTGAGCGGCTAGAGGGTGACATTGCCTTTTACTGGGAAATCAAAGACTGGGGAGCGTCAGGTCATGATGGGAAGGGGCACGGCATCTTTGAGGAACTGCAGAAAGAAATATGACTGCAGGATGGAAATGGGGGGGAAGAGGTGGTTCAAAGGTAGGGTTGTACTTGGACCATCAGGACCTGTCTTTATTTCCAGGGGAAATGAAATTTCTCTCTCTCTCTCTTTCTCTCCCCCTTCCCCTGCCTCTCTCTCTCTCTCTCTCTCCTCCGATGATTAGATGTAGTTAAGGTCTTGCTTCTGTGCTGTTTTTCTTGTGAAGCTAAATGTCTTAAGTATATTAAGAAATAATTGTATTGTTCCTCTACTTTAAAACAAGTTGCTTCTATGTTATCTTATTCAGTCCTTTTAACAAAACTGAAAAAAAAAAAAAACCCAGAAAGAGATTATTATTATTATTTAATAGTTGAGACAACTGAGTGCAAAGCAGTTCATCCGGAAGATGCTGTGGTGTCGGATCCCGCCCTTCCCTGCTCGCTGGTTGACAGTTACCATGAGGAACCGTGAAGAAAAGGATGTGCTTTGTCTCAGATGGAGAGACTGAAGGGGCACCTGGCAGAAATCTCCAGCAGCCTGGAGGGTTCTTCTCCATAAACCGCGTGTGTCATCTGTTGCTCCAAAGAGCACATGCAGAATCCAGCTGGGCAGGTTGACACACGAGACCTGTGGTTAGAGAGACAGGTTGGTGGGTGAGTTGAAGACCCCGAGGTGATCCCACAGTTGCTTAGGTAAGAGACCATGGCATCTTAACGTAAGGATGGGCATAATGGAAGGATGCAGATATCCTGAAATGAGTCAGAACTGGAAAGAGGGCACAGAGAGAAGGAACACTGAGGAGGTAGCCTCGAGAAGGCTTCCTAAGTGACTGGACGGGCGCGCCTGGGATGGAGCAAGAATGTGCGTTTCTAGCTTGGTTCACTGGATAAACGTTCATCAACATAGGAAGTGTACCAGACACACTCTTCTCACCCCAGTTGTAAACATAGGCATATTGTACCCACAGTACCCATTTTCTCAGGATTCCTATACTTAAAAATCTCATTCTTACTAAGTTTACTTGTTTTTTTTTTTTTTTTTTTTTTTTAAATATTTATTTATTTATTTGGTTGCACCCGGTCTTACTTGCGGCATGCGGGCTCCTTAGTTGTGGCATGCATGTGGGATCCAGTTCCCGGACCAGGGATCAAACCCGGGCCCCCTGCATTGGGAGCACAGAGTCTTATCCACTGCACCACCAGGCAAGTCCCAGTTTACTTGTTTTTAATGACAGGATTCAGAAATAATGTGTGTCTCATACAAATGGCCAACAGGCACATGAAAAGATGCTCAACATCGCTAATTACTAGAGAAGTGCAAATCAAAACTACAATGAGGTACCACCTCACACCGATCAGAATGGCCATCATTAAAAAGTCTACAAATAATGAATGCTGGAGAGGGTGTGGAGAAAAGGGAACCCTCCTACACTGTTGGTGGGAATGTAAATTGGTGCAGCCACTATGGTGAACAGGATGGAGTTTCCTTAAAAAAACTAAAAACAGAGCTACCATATGATCCTGCAATCCCATTCCTGGGCATATATCTGGAGAAAACTATAATTTGAAAAGATACAGGCACCCCAGTGTTCACAGAAGCACTGTTTACAATAGCCAGGACACGGAAGCAACCTAAATGCCAATCAAGAGATGAATGGATAAAGAAGATGTGGTACATATATACAATGGAATATTACTCAGCCATAAAAAAGAATGAAATAATGCCATTTGCAGCAACATGGATGGACCTAGAGATGATCATACTAAGTGGACTAAGTCAGACAAAGACAAATGCCCTATGATATCGTTTATCTGTGGAATCTAAAATGTGACACAAGTGTGAAGTTATCTGTGAAACAGAAACAGACTTACAGACATAGAAAACAAACTATGGTTACCAAAGGGGAAAAGGGTGGGGAATAAATTAGGAGTTTGGGATTAACATGTACATACTACTATGGATAAAGTAGATAAACAAGGACCTACTGTATAGCACAGGGAACTATATTCAATATCCTGTAATAAACCATAATGGAAAAGAATATAAAAAAAGTATATATATATGTATGTATAACTGAACCACTGTGCTGTACACCAGAAACTAACACAACATTGTAAATCAACTATACTTCAATTTAAAAAAGAAATAATGTGTGTCTCTTGAAAACAAGAATTTTTCTTTTTTTTTTTTATCACCTGAGACACTAGAGAGATAGCAAACTTTTTTTTATTCTCTTTCTTTTGACCATCCAACTTAGCTCTCTACCCCTTTTAAATGAGGGCTTAAGTAATTCATTGCCAGAATTGTTATTTACGATTAAGATTCACATTTAATTTTTTTCTGCACATGGCACTTTGAACAGGTGCCGAGCAGTACTGAGGTGATGTACCTTATGAATGGAATTCAAGCTCCCTTCATTTGTCTACAAACCTACATAACCGCGGAGATCGACGGCTAATTACAGTAGTCGGCTGTCTCCATTACAAAGTCAATAACAAAGTTAGTGCCCCTTATGGAACACTTCAATATAATTGACATCTGTTTTAAAATCTAGTAGAATAAACTTCCCCTTACTCTCATATTTATGTGTGTGTTGAAAATAATCAGGGAGCTATTGAAAACAAGCCACATGTTCAATGACAACAAACGCTTTTCATAGTCTCTCTGGACACATACTTCATTTGGAGTACACCAGATGATTAATGCAGATTATTTTACAATTTCCACGTGGATAAAAGGATTTCAAATACACTTTCTTCTCACCTCAAGTGCACTGTTGACTGATGTGCACTTCTGGTGTTTATTGCTACCTAAAATAAAAGAGCAGAACATATGTTTGCTGAGACAGCAGTCACAGAGGGGCGAGACAGCGGGTCAGAGCTGGCGAAGATTTATTTCCTCTGGTTACATATTGCACAGTTATTCTTGTATTTATTTGGTTGTTTAGAAGGAAAAGAACAGAAGAGTATTCCTGAAACATTCTCTTCGCCCCAAACATCCAGCGTTCAAGGAAATCTGAAGTCAAAAATGTCTGAGAAAGGAAGAATGTTTAAAAACATTCTGGTCAGTAAATGATTACTACTAATAACGGTGCTAATCATGTAAAGAATTTAAAGACAAAGATCAACAAATCTGGTTACACAGGACATGTCTGCTCGTTCAGTCACTTATTCCCCATTTGCATGTTAGAGACCCCAAATAATAATATACTTCTTTTTTTTTAGATACTAATTTTTATTTATTTACTTTAACATTTTAAATTTTATATTGGAGTGTAGTTGGTTTACAATGTTGTGTGAGTTTCAGGTGTACAGCAAAGTGATTAAGTTATACATATTTGAATATATATCTATTCTTTCTCAGATTCTTTTCCCATATAGGTTATTACAAGATATTGACTATACTTCTCTGTGCTACACAGTAGGTTCTTGTTGATTATCTATTATATATATAATAGTGTGTATATGTTAATTCCAGCCTCCTAATTCCACCTTTTCCCTCTGGTAACCATAAGTTTGTTTTCTAAGCCTATGTGTCTCTACTTCTTGACATCTCTCCATCCCTTTTGGGTTTGTTAAAATAGTTACCTTTTAATATTTAATTTAAAAATATTTTTATAATATTCTGAAATATCAATACAGTGGAATTTCTCTGTACCTTCTTTTATTTCATATTTGCTGTCTTGAATTTCCCTTCTTAGAGGGAGTTGACTCATTCTCCGTGGTCGTTGATCTGCTAATCTTTATGGCAGATACTGTAATACCTCCTTCTCAGGGACTCAGTGAGCTCAGAATGAGATAATTATGTGACAATGCCTGAAATAGAGCAGTTCTAAGTAAAGATTTTTTCTCCTTCCTTCCTCTCTTCTTTCTTCACTTACTTATTTTCTTATTTCCTTTCTTCATTCTTCCCTAGTTATAAGTCTTAAATCCATTATTCTTGCATATTATCTTTCTCAATTTAAAATTTTGACCATAGGACTTCCCTGGTGGCGCAGTGGTTAAGAATCCGCCTGCCAGTTCAGGGGACATGGGTTTGATCCCTGGTCCGGGAAGATCCCACATGCCACGGAACAACTAAGCCTGTGTGCCACAGCTACTGAGCCTGCATTCTAGAGCCTGTGAGCTACAACTACTGAGCCCACGTGCCACAACTACTGAAGTTCGTGTGCCTAGAGCCCGTGCTCCGCAACAAGAGAAGCCACTGCAATGAGAAGCCCATGCACCGCAACGAAGAGTAGCCCCCGCTCACCACAACTAGAGAAAGCGCGGAGTCTCAACCACTGCGCCACCAGGGAAGTCCCTGGTATTGTATTTTTAATGTTGATGTCCCTGTGCTCACTGCTAGTATACAGACACACCACTGATTTTGAAAGTTTTTCTTGTATCCTACAATCTTGCTGAACTCATTTATTAGTTCTAGAAGTTGTACTGTAGATTCCTTGAGATTTTTTACATAGACAATCATATTATCTTCAAATAAGGATGGTTTCATTTCTTCCTTTCTGATCTGTATGCCTTTTATTTCTTTTTCTTGCCATATTGCAGTGGGCAGAAGTCCCAGCACTATGTTGAATAACAGTAGCAAGTGTGGAGATTCGTGTCTTTTTCTCAATCTTAGGGGAAGCGTTTAGTCTTTTATTTATTTATTTATTTATATTATTAGTAGTAGTATTTTTACTGAAACATTTATTTTCAATAGCTAATGACTCTATCAGTGAGAGAATCAGGTTGACCATATGTCTAGGGGTTTTCAAATTTAAGGAAGTATTTAGTCTTTAGCATTAAGTATAACATTGACTATAGTGTTTAATTTTTATTTTTTGTAGGTACTCTTTATTAAGTTGAGGAATTTCTACTGCCTTGTTTTTCTGAGAATTTTTTATCATGAGTGAATATGCAATTGTCAAGTCCTTTTTTTTCATTGGTTGGTATGACCATGTGAGTTTTCTTCTTTAGCCTGTTTATGTGGTGGATTATATTAATTGATTTTTGGATTTTTTTGGCCATGCCACACTGCATGTGGGATCTTAGTTCCACAGCCAGGGATCGAACCTGTGCCCCCTTCAGTGGAGGCACAGAGCCCTAACCACTGCACCACCAGGGAATTCCCTGATTTTTGGATATTGGACCAGCCTTACATCACCGGAATAAACCCCACTTGGTCATGATATATAATTTTTTCCATATATCACTGAATTCTGTTTGTTAGTTTTTTCTTAAGGAATTTTACATTTATAGTGTACTGTCTTTGCCTAGTTTCAGTATCAGGGTAATACTAGTTTTATAAAATGATTTGAGAAATATTCTCACCTCTTATGTTTTCTGAAGAGATTGTGTAAGACTGGTGTTAATTGTTCTTGAAATGTTTTGTAGAATTCTCCAGTGAAACCCTCTGGGCCTAGAGATTTCTTCTTTGGGAGTTTTTTAAATTACAAATTCATTTTCCCTAAGACCTGTAGAACCATTCCAATGATTTATTTCATATTGGATGAACTGTAATAGTTTGTGGTTTTTGAAGAATGGGTCTATTTCATTTGAGTTGTTCCATTCATGTGTGTAGAGTTGTTTATAGTGTTCTCTTATCCTTTTACTGTCTGCAGGGTCTGCAGTGATACCCCAACACTGTTTTATTCCTAGTATTGTCCTCTCTTTTGTTTTTGTCAGTGTTGCTGGAAGTTTGTCGATTTTACAATCTTTTCAAAGGACAAGCCTCTTCATTTCATTGATTTTCTCAATTATTTTTCTGTTTTCAATTTCATTGATTTCTGCTCTTATCTGTATTTTTTCCCTTTTATTTGCTTTGGGCTTATTTTGCCCCTTTTCTAGGATCTTGAGATGGAAGTTTAGATTATTGATTTGAGACTTTTTCTTTTTTCTAATATCATTTTTCGTTGAGTTTTAGGCTTCCTAGTTCTTTTATTTTATTAGAACCCGGACATTTTGGATATTAAGTTCTGAGATTCTAGATCTTATTTAAACCTTCTGCTTTAATTGGATGTCTCTGGTAACACTCAGGCTGGGGAAGGGGGTGGGGGTGCCTCATTACTGCTAGGTTTATTTTTTTTTAAAGATTTTTTTTTTGATGTGGACCGTTCTTATTTTTTTTTTAAGAGCATTTTTAAAAAGTTTTATTTATTTATTTTTGGCTGCATTTGGGTCTTCGTTGCTGCGTGCGGCCTTTCTCTAGTTGCAGTGAGCAGGGGCTCCTCTTTGTTGTGGTGCACGGGCTTCTCATTGCGGTGGCTTCTCTTGTTGCGGAGCACGGGCTCTGGGCTCATGGGCTTCCGTAGTTGTGGCATGCAGGCTCAGTAGTTGTGGTTCACGGGCTTAGTTGCTCCACGGCATGTGGGATCTTCCCGGACCAGGGCTCAAACCCATTTCCCCTGCATTGGCAGGCGGATTCTTAACCACTGCGCCACCAGGGAAGCCCGACGTGAACCATTTTAAAAGTCTTTTTATTGAATTTGTTACATTATTGTTTCTATTTTACGTTTTGGTTTTTTGGCCCTGAGGCATGTGGGATCTTAGCTCCCCAACCAGGGATCAAACCTGCATCCCCTGCATTGGAAGGCGAAGTCTTAACCTCTGGACTGCCAGGGAAGTCCCAGGGCTAGGTTTAAGTGTAAGTGCACCTTCCCTTTGGCCTCTGTTGACGACAGAGGTGGAGAGTCCTCATCATTGCTGGAGGGGATGGGAGTTCTGGCTCACTGACACCTGCCTGCCAGGGAGGTGTAAGAGCACCTCTTTACCACTCTCTCCCCCTCTGCTCCCCACTCTGCGTCTATTGCCAGCATAGGAGGCGTTGACCTCCTTTCCTCTGGGTGATGATAGTGGTCCTGACTCTGGTAGACCTCCTCTAACACCAGCCCAGAGGAGAGGGGAGGATGTTTCATTACTGCCAAGTAGGGGAGGAAGTCTAGGCTCCCATGTGGTCTCCGCTGACTCCATGAAAGGGGGGCTCACTTTTGGCAGGTGGGGCTGAATGTCCCAGCTCCCTACTTGGTCTCCTCTGACATCACCCTTGAGGGCATGCTGGGTTGCCTCAGCAGTCTTGTGAAGGTGGACTCTAGGCTCCCCACTTGGCCGTTTTAAAGATTTTTATACAAGTTTTAGAGGTTGCTTTCCATCTCCAATTATTACAAAATTATTGGCTCTATTCCCTGTGTTGTACAGTACATCCTTGAGCCTGTCTTACACCCCATATTTTGTACCTCCCACTGCCCCCACCTCTATAGAACCCCTCCCTCCCATCCTCCCTGCCCCCAACCCCGTGGCCTTTGCTGGCACACGTGGGCGTGGGACCACAGTTTTCCTGGTGGTGTTTGATGAGAGTAGACTGGTTATTGTCTAAAAGTTTTGTTTGTCTGCTTGTTTGTTTTGGTCTTGCTAGTCTTACCCTGCCCTGATCGTTTGGCTAGAAGGAGCAGAATTTTCTTTCTTTTTTGGGGGTTTCTGCATTGGCCTTTCCAGGTTGCCAGCTTCTTTGGCAAATCTGGGCTACATGGGGGAGAAACAATCCAGGGGACTCACATCGTGTTGTTTCTTTAGTCCTAAATTCCCTTGCTGGGCTGTCTGCCTCTTCCCTCCAACTTTCAGTTTTATGTTTGTTTTTTTTTTTTTTAATAATAAATTTACTTCTTTTTTTTTTTTTTTTTTTTTTAGAATTTATTTATTTATGACTGTGTTGAGTCTTCGTTTCTGTGCGAGGGCTTTCTCTAGTTGCGGCAAGTGGGGACCACTCTTCATCGCGGTGCGCGGGCCTCTCACCATCGCGGCCTCTCTTGTTGCGGAGCACAGGCTCCAGACGCGCAGGCTCAGTAATTGTGGCTCACGGGCCCAGTTGCTCCGTGGCATGTGGGATCTTCCCAGACCAGGGCTCGAACCCGTGTCCCCTGCATTGGCAGGCAGATTCTCAACCACTGCGCCACCAGGGAAGCCCTTTATGTTTGTTTTATAGATAACACCCAGGACTTGTAGTTGAACTTAGCGGGAAGAATAGGAGAAAAATATGTCTACTCCATCTAACTAGAAGTGGAAGTCTCCTCAAATAGAAATTTTGGGACAAATATTCACTGAATTTTGTTCAGCGCTTCCTCTAGGCAGTGGTTTCAAACATTGAAATTCATCTTTTGACCTCCAACCCCCTTCTCCCACACACTTTTTTTTTTTAAAAGAGCAAGTACATCTGAGGTTAACTAAAGTCAGAAGTGGCAGTACAGCTTGTGGTATTTTTTACTGTAGTATTTAGATTGGCTCTGAATTCTTCAATATAGTGCTTATTAATTATTAGTTAATTCTGTTATGGAAGATGGCATTATTAGTAATAACATGGATTTTTGCCTGCTAGGTAATGTTCAAGACTATTTCGCATCTAAACATTATTGAAGTTGCTCACAAGGGACAGATAATTTAATATTGACACAACCTTAAATAAATTGAAAAAGCATAAATCAGAGTAATGAGATTCATAAAGCTGTTAATATTAATGGGAAAACCTTTTGGGAAGCATGATATAAAATCAAAGAAACTAGGAACCCTAGATGTAAATGATGAAACTAGTTAATGATTAAAAAATTGGTTATTTTTTGTTTCAATCTCTTTTCAAGCCAGACTACGTCCTCAGAAAAAGTGCAGATCTTTACCAGCTGTAATCAAGAAATAGAATGCAGACTTCTCAGAAAGAAAAAACAGGGTTGAAATCTATAGAGAATAAAATATACTTCTTTGGTTTTGCACAGAAGGAATCAAGACAGCGTTAAACTTTCTTTCTGAAATACATGTGTTTACACGTCTGTAAATTTGTGAAAATTACCAAGTGATTTTCCTAGTCTAAGTACGTTGCAAATTTGTTTATGATTGAATTATTAGTGGCCTTTAGTGTGCTGACACTGAAGATAGATTTTCGTAGTACTGACCTTTTCAGCAAAAACATTGGTGGTGTTGTTGAGGTGACGTTGACCTTTCCCAGCTCAACAAGGTGTATCCCCAAAAGCCACAGGCATCGGCCTTCCTACCAACTGTGTTCTCACCAGAGGAACTGAATCCTGTTGTCTCCATACCCACCCAGAAGAAAGCTGCTTTCACAGACGCACAATGTACTGCTCAGGTCTCCAGTTAGTGAATTAGGAAGTGGGGCTCTTATTGTTAACAATCCAATAAGCCCTCAAAAGCCATTCAAGTGGAGGGTCGAAATAACACCCATATAATTCAGGACAAACATTCTTTGGCCTGAAAATACTCCGTTGGGAGTTTCCCTTTAAATCTCGCTGAAAGTGGTCTCAATTTTGCTTGACCAATATAATCAGCTCTATGACAATATATTTAAATATCTTTTTCTTTCAGGAACTTCAGATACATCCCTTTCTCTATTTTTTCTAATCTCTACGACACTGTTTGGAGCCCATGGGTCATGCACGATTACCCGGCTTATGGATTTCTTCCCAAGAAAAACTCGGAGGAGTCATTCCTTAGCTGTTTGGCTAGAAACCATCTCCTCTGCTGCTCACTTATTATTTATCTGAACGTACTTGCTGTCTGGCTTTGTGTGGTTATCCATATTCTAGGAAATACTTAGCTTTCTAGGTATCTTCGTATTTGTAAAAGATGTGCGTGTGTGGGGCTATGCCTGTATAACATATATTTACTTACTTTGTATCTCTGCATAAATCCCCCAACTATCACGCTTCCGTGCTCAATCTATTGATAGCTGCATTGCTCAGGGAAGTCTGCACTGGAGATCTAAATTTTGAAAATACATAGCACAAGGTAGTATTTAAAAGAACGAGATAGGGAGAGACTCTTAGGTAGACAAGGTCTAGGATCAAGTGATAACTGACATCTATGGCCACGTATTGTAAAAGGGTAAATCCCTAAGAGATAGAAGGAGAGCTGGATGTGGACTAACCCACCACCAGCAGGTGGGGAAGAATGTTAACCTCCCCCTCAGAGCCCCCAAAACCCTACGGGGTAGCCAGGACCTTCGGCGAAAAGAAGGAAGGCAGTGCGAAGGCTGAGAACTTGGAGGAACGTGGATGGAGGTCTAGTCCTGAGGACCAGAGAGGCCAGTCTGGGGCAGTGGAAGTAGAAAGAAAATGAAGTGTCGAGCTGGGTATCTCTACTCTTTTTTTTTTTAGAGTTTTACAAATCTTTGAATCTATTTATAGAATAAAACTTGTATTTGTACATTTATATTATATATTTTTAGAAAATATTTGTATATTTATAATGCATATTTATAGAGTACAAACGCATGAAAGTGTGATTGAAAAATATGTATAACTCTTAGACTTAGTGACTCCATGAATGTAGGGGTTATGTACCTTTTCGAATTAATATATTCTTTTTTTTAAAAACATCTTTATTGGAGTATAATTGCTTTAGAATTAATATATTCTAATTGGAGCATTTGTTAATACAGTTTCAAAATTTCTTTATGTTTTTGTACGTAGCAAATGGAAAATGTGTTCCTGTTCTAAATCCAAGTCACCGCTGGGTATCTCTACTCTTTAGGGTCTAGAAAGAGAGGGAAAGAGGATGGGTAGGTCTATTTCTAAGTTATCCATTTTAGCTGTGGGTTCTGGGGCAAGTTACATAAACTCTCTAGTTGCTCATTTGTAAGATGGAGATCATTATAATAATTTTCACCTAGGAATTAAATGAGATACAGCACATAAAGCATTAGCACAGTGACTGACACCTGGGCAGGACTCACTCTGTTTAGTTCTTCTTATTTCAATATCTTTGAGAAGCATTTATATATTGGCCTTGTGTATCATTTAGTACATATTTGTTGAATGAATAAGTATATACATAGTAAAGGCGGAGCAAATCTCAATGCCATTAAGAGATTTTAATGATAAACCGTCAAATAAGCAAATGTTATATAAAGGCACAAACAAAAAATATTTCAATATAACAAGACAGTCAAGTTAAATTTTAAGGCATTTGAAAAAAATTATTGTGTAATTTCTTTGGCTTAAGAATCCCAGATTTTCTAAGAGGGTTTACAAGTGAATTTTTAAAAAGTGAACTCTTATAGCAGTAAAAATTGTAGACATTTCATATTTTGCTTTGTTTAAAAAATTCTGTAGCTAATGCTTCTTCAGATATAACTGACTACCATACATCAATACTCGTTTCAATTCTCAAATCAATAGGCTGGATGTTTTTGGGGAAAAAAAATCTAATTAGTCTCACTGAGGGGTTACCTTGTAACGCAGGGGAAGAGCCCCATTGCCCCTGAGGTATTGACCGGAATGGAAGCCCTCCTTAAGGGCCCCTGCGAGGTCAATTTAAGTGCTCGGGCAACACGTGGGAATCCCAGTAGCTGTAAAGACAACCTCTGTTCTCTTGCCAGGTGCAGTTAGTACCATTTTGTTTACATTTGGTAAGGTATGCACTTCACTTTGGATGCTGGTTTCCTGTAAGTGGGATGCTGTTTGCCCAGAGAGACAGGAATCATCCTCAAGCAAAACAAAATGCGTCTTGACATAGATCCTGGGCCGTTAGTAGTTCACTGGAGATGATGCCAGCACAAGGTTGAAGGGAAAATGAAGCGAGGGCAGTGCTCACGTGTTCCGGACGGAGCCTCCACCCCCGCCCCACCCTAACACACTATTCTCTGCATCAACTCCTCTGGGAACGCCTTTCCCCATCCTTTCACTCGCTGGATTCATAATTCATACCTATCTTTCAAGATCCAAATGTCACTTTCTCTCTGACTCCTTCTTCTCCTGTCCGGAGAGCTTTCTCGGTTTTGCTACCAGAGTATCTCCTGTTTGCTGAGACTGAAGTATTTTTCCCAGACATCCTCATTGCTTCTCTCTGAGACTCCACCCCTCTGACTCCTTGAGCCTGTGCCTGTCTTATTTCCCTTTGTATCCCCAGAACTCAGCGCAAGACCTGGCATTGACTTATCCAATAAAAACCTTTACCTGAGAACCTCTTCCTCTGAATGCGTGGACCCCTGGTAAGGTGAATGACGTGGTGCCTCATTGCTCGGATACACTGACCGGTGGTCCTCACCGGCAGTGTTCTGCCCCCGGCGGATGTTTGGCTTCGGACGTTTTCAGTGGTCACAGCTGAGGGCAGGGTGGTGCTACTGGCATCCAGTGGGCAGAGGCCAGGGATGTTGCTAAACATCCTACCAGGTACAGGACTGGCCCCCAACAAAGAATCATCCGGCTCAAACGTCAATCATGCTGAGATTGGGAAACCCTGTTCTAGAAGAAAAGAAGGCTGCACAATCACACTTTCCACGGGGGTCACATCGACCTACACAGTGTCAAGGACTGTTTATATACTTACTGCTACTGTCACGCAGATTCTCCAGCCCGAATCTATGCCTTGAGCTCCTGACCTGTGTCTGTGTTTCCACCCCCTCCCTGCCTTGTTTCCTCCCTTCTGTTTCTTATCATGTTTATTCAGCATCTCCACCTGCACATCTCAAGACACCCAAAACACAGGTCAAAAATAAAATGTATCATTTTCTTGAGAACTTCCTTCTCAACTACGTATATTCTCCTAATTAATGCTCTTGCCATCTACACAGCTGTGCCAGCCCAAAAATTTGTATTCACCTTCTACATGAAATAAGCCCTTTTAATAACTCCTAACTCCTTCTCCTCTGTTCAGGACTTTACCACTCTCTTGTCTTGACAACTGCAAGTTCTCCTAAGTAGTCTCCTTGACCCTCTGCATCCATTTCTGCATTACTACCAGAATAATTTTTTTAAGGTATTGCTACTTCATGATTATAAAATTAATATGCAACCATTTTAACAATTGTAAATACCAAAAACAATAAAGAGGAAAATTGTATTCATTTTGTTATGCTACTACAACCCAGCGCATTTCTTTTAGTTCCTTTTCCTATGCAAATGCTCTACATTTCTCATACAAAGTTGGAAATATATATATATATGTAGTCTTTTTCCGCTTGAGTCAAAAATCCCCCATAACATTATTGAATGCATTCAGAGACAACTGTGTATCTGAACTTGGTTCTAATTATGCAGGGAAACACTTGGATCAGACTCTTCTGGCTGAGAAAGACTGAACGTAATAAATGAGGCTTGTGTCCGTGCCTCATGGTACTGTAGTATATATCACGTTCTGGTGACGTTGTACATTGAATAACACTGATTGGATGGTCTCTGACCCAGGTGCAGTAGTCCCTAGCTCCCATCCAGATTTGCCCACGTGACGATCTGCTTTTGCTGTACATGTTAAGCTTTAAGATAGTGTAGGTAAAAAAACAGTCAAATGTGAGAAGCTTCATGTATTATAGCCTCGTCTGTAAAGCTGAGCTTGGCAGGGGGACAGCCAAGCTTCTAGAATGTCTGATGGGACCCTCACTGCCTTAGACTTACCCTGTGTAATGCTGGCCTTCTGGTGAGGTGTTTTGGGGGCATTTGGAAAATTACGCCTCTGTCTAAAATGTTGAGTGTCCCAACTGCAGGGACTGCTTCCTAAATCTTCCTGGTTAGAAAACCTTCGTTAGTTTGCTCAGTGGTGTCTGCGTCCGGTTTCCGGTCTGAGAGGCCTACTGGCATTTGGATTCTTCATAGTCCCTCCTCTCTGCTCACCTGCCTCCATCAAGGGCTGTAGCGTCTGTGTCCACCGGTCCATCCCTCCAGCACCAGCTGGTGGCTGTGGGCTGATATAGATCTAGTCTCTGAGCCAGTTCCTGACCCACGGCTATGGTGAGGAATTCACCCTAGACCCAGGCCTCAAGCCTGGGACCAGACTCAGGTCCCCACCTTGAGTGGATTCCTTTGTCTTTCTTTCTTTTTTTTTAAATACACTTAATTAATTAATTAATTAATTATATTTTTGGCTGCGTTGAGTCTTCGTTGCTGCATGTGGGGTTTCTCTAGTTGCGGCGAGTGGGGGCTCCTCTTTGTTGCGGTGCGCGGGCCTCTCACTGTGGTGGCTTCTCTTGTTGCGGAGCACGGGCTCTAGGTATGCCAGCTCAGTAGTTGTGGCTCGAGGGCTCTAGAGTGCAGGCTCAGTAGTTGTGGCGCATGGGCTTAGTTGCTCCGCGGCATGTGGGATCTTCCGGGACCAGGGCTTGAACCATGTCCCCTGAGCTGGAAGGCAGATTCCTAACCGCTGTGCCTCCAGAGAAGTCGCCCTTTGTCTCTTATTTTAATTAAGCCAAGTATAGTTGAGCTTTTTTAAACCTAATCTGAAAATTACACTCTTTTCATAAAAGAATTGTATGTTTTGGGTTTCTAAAATGTTTGGTCTTTCACCGTTTTACATTATGTGTTTTTAATGTTTTCCTTGGTTTTTCTGTCTTTTCCCATGTGGATTTTATTTCACTGGCTTGGTTCTCCCACATTCTGAACCTCTCGGGTGTGAGAAACTTTCCAGTCCGCACCATGGGCAGCTCAGCGGGGCTCTGCCCTCGGTCTTCCTGAAGACACTCTTATTTATGGTGGGTTCACCTCCCAGGATCTGATGTTGCCATTCTCTCCAACTTGCCTCCTTACCCTGTAGTTTTGGGGGAGTTATAGTTCTAAAGGGATACGAAAAGAAAGGGGTTAAGGGCTGGAAGTTGGTTTTCAGATTGGTTCAGACTCTGGGTGATTAAGATAGGGAACAGAACTTGGGAGGGGGGTTAAACAGCTCTGTACAACATTTCAAGAGGGTGGGCTTGATTTCACCCTGAGAACTAAGGAAACTGTTAGGGATTCTGAGCAGGTCGATGACGTGTCCAGATTGGCACCGTCGCTGGGTCCCTTTCCACTCGGATCAGAGCTGGCATCTCCCCTGCTCTGCCCGAGTCACAGAGACTCACCATTCTTCTCCATGTAGAGTGTATGTAGAGTGTGTGGCGGTGATAGAGAGAACCTAAGTAATTATAAGGAATTTCGTGTTGTTAGGATATAGATATCTAAAGACAATGGTCTATTCTCTGAACTTTCCATTTTTTACAGTTTACCCGATCCTTGCTTTTTTGTGCATTTTCCATCTGTTCCAAAGCCAGGAATTTCTGAATGTCATTTCTAGTTCTAGTGTATGTACCCGAAGAAGTCATTAAACATATAAAAAATGAGAAACAGTTAGTTGCCTGCATCCTACAGCTTGGGTATGTGTCCCAGAAATAACAGATGAATGGTTAGAAATGTATTAACCAAATATTTTATGAAACTACGCATCTTACATCTAAAGTTCAATGACATTTGATAGTTATGGGGGGGGAGGTCCCAAATTTCTATAAAACGTCTAGTCATTTCTGAATCATCAGAGAAAAAGTATTATCATTATTTATTTATTTTAGTGTATATTTTATCGTGGTTTAATTCTTTGAATATTTGTGATCTTTGCCTGTACACACCATTCTATATTTAGCAAATTTTTTGATGAATTAGAACATCTCCAACGGGAATTCATCTCCCTTCCCATCTCTGCCATTTTACCCTCATTTTAATAATGCTCTCCAAACTCTGCTGTGAATCAGAGCTATCTGAACATGTGACTTTTCTTCTTGTTCCATTGTTTGCTTTTGGGAAACAGAGGCTGGGCCTTTGTATCATTTTATTTCCTGTATCAGTTGGCACAATTCTTGGCACACAGTTTGTTTAATAAATATTGGTTAATATTCATGCTTAAGAGCTGAATTTACTTTAGCAAGGAAATGAATCAGCTGGTCTACTATGGAACTGCAATATCCTCTCCTGGCCCATCTCCCTCCATCCCCTGTGGTCCTGGTTCAAAGTGCCCTCCTGCATGGAACACTTAGAGCAGAACTTCTCAAGTTCCACGGACATATTCTCTCAACCACTTGGCTGATTTCTGAAATTCTACCAACAGAACCTCATTTCTTTAGCATTAATTCAAATGCAAATGTATTTGAGAAGGGTAAGTCTTAAAGGAACGAGGCTCTTTTCCAGTCCACGATGAATGAAGTATCTAACTGTTCATTTTACAACATGGAGGAGAAAGAGTCCATTTATAGGTCAGAAATTTCGAGGCCAGGGATACTCAGGAAGAGCTTCCCCACCCTCACATGGTGCCCAAGTCTGGGTGCATTCTCTGGTAATGAAATATCCCCAGGGGATAAAAAGGCTAGGCAAAGATTCATTAATTCTGCTATTTCTGGACTTCCCTGGTGGCGCAGTGGTTAAGAATCCGCCTGCCAATGCAGGGGACACGGGTTCAATCCCTGGTCCGGGAAGATCCCACATGCCATGGAGCAACTAAGCCCGTGTGCCACAACTACTGAGCCCGAGTGCCACAACTACTGAGCCTGCACACCTAGAGCTGGTGCTCCACAACAAGAGAAGCCACTGCAATGAGAAGCCCACGCACCGCAATGAGTAGCCCCCTCTCGCTGCAGCTAGAGAAAGCTGGCGCGCAGCAATGAAGACCCAACGCAACCAAAAATAAATAAATAATTAATTTAAAAAAAATCTGCTCTTTCTCTCCCATCTGGCTGAAATCACTCTAGTTTATAATTGAATTCCATTATTCTCGTTAGTGGCAGCAGAAGGCAGCTGGATCTAGTGGCACCCCTCCCAAAGCCTCTTCTTCCGGGGAATTTAGTATCAATTCCTTTAGCCTTTAATCTGCCAGCCACACTTTTAATTATTCCTCTGTTCTCCCTAGAGTCCTCTTGAAGATTTTCACAACTTCCAGGACTCAAAATGTCACAATGCTCTAGTGAACGGGCCTCAGGTAAACTCTGTCTTCAGCAGGAGAGGACTTTACAATCTTCCTTGTACTCTTGTTTATATAGTTCATATTTTAAGTGCTGTAATCCCTTCCAGAACACTATCTTTGTGGCTGCACTTTCCCCTAATTTCTTGCTTCGGTGCACAGAACCAAACTTTGTCACTCGGTGTTTTAAACAGCAAATTACCTTTAAAGGTCAGCTTTTCTGGGACCAGTGTCAGGGCCCTGACAGCAGCGGAGGAGTAGGGATAAGTAATGATTTTCTCTGAGTCTCACAGAGTCCAGTGTCTACTGGGTAAACCTAGAACAGCAGAGGCTTGCAGTAAATTCCTATCTTCCCATTCATTGTGATTTGATGAAACCAACCTGTTTGCATATCAGCGTCCTCCTCTGTAAAATTAGGTTCACAATATTTCACTTATCTTGACCTCACATTGGGGTTTATGAAAAGTAAGGAACAGGCAAACATCACCGTGAAATAGTCTGAGCTGAAAAATACCACCGGTAACTGTCGATCATTTATCCGAAGTTCATGTTGGTATCAGTCAATCCAAGTCAGAATAAATTCTGTCACTAAAATTCATTAGTCTATTTCCTTTCTTCAGCCACGTCTTCATTCCTTGTCCCGTAAATATTCATTGAACGCTCCATGTGCCAGGTAATTTTGGGGGTGTTACATTGGTAAATACGGCAGGTGAGAGTTCTACCCTCGTGCAGGGTGTGTTCCACTGTGCAGGAGGGAACGTGTTCGTGGGAGGAGAGACAAACCGGTAAATAAATGAAAATACAAGCAAGTTGCACCTGGTGAACATTACTGAGAAAGAAAGCGAGTGATGTGTGAAAGTAGTTAGGCCAGTCGACTGCAGGTGGGGGTGAGGTGGTGAGTGGAAGGTGAGGGAGAGACTGTCCTCTAGGGTGAGCAGTTTGGTTTTATTTTATTTTATTGAAGAATTTGTTTTAGTGATGACTTGTTTATTTTTATTTTATTTTTTTTCAGAGTTTTTTTTCCCCCCCACCATTGGAGTATAGCTGAGTTACGATGTTGTGTTAGTTTCTGGTATACAGCAAAGTGATTCAGTTATACACATACGTACATATTCTTTTCCATCTTCTTGGTTTTATTTTCAGAGCAAGCAAAACCCACTCAGGTGTGAAGAGTGTCATGAGCTGACTGCAATTTTCAAAAATTCACTATAGTTGCTCTTTGGAGACCCCACGATGAGAAGGAGAAGGGGGGGGGGGCAGAAAGAGAGGCAAGGAAGCGACTGCAAGTGTTCAGAAGGGGGGCAGTGAGAACTTGAACTGGGGTGATGGTCATGGGGAGAGAGAGGAGGAGATGGGGTCCAGATGTACAGTGAGAGCAGAACCAGTGGATCTTAGAGATGGATTGGGCTGGCGGGCTGGTGAGGGAAGAGGAGAATCATGGATGGGTCTTGTATCGTTGGCTTGAGGATGGAGCTGTCTTTATAGATCTGGGAACATGTGTGAAGGAGAATTAGCCGTCCTCTTTCTGTTTTTTATGTTTGAGACCTAGTAGGTATCCAAGGGGAAAAGGCAAGTAAACAGCTGTCCAATTAGGTTGGTGCCACCAAGGAAATGTCGGCTCTGGAGATATTTATCTAAGCGACATTAATACCCGGGTGTTTAAAGCATGGGATTGGATAAGGTTCTCCAGAGAGAGTGGACAGTGCAAAGACAGGAGAGGTTAGGGCTGAGCTGGAAAGAGGGCCCTTCTGTCTTGACAGTTCGCTAGAGCAGAGGTGAGCGAACCACAGCCTGTGGCCCTGTTTCTGTATGGCTGCCAGCTAAGAAAGGTTTTGTTTGTTTGTTTTTGTTTTTTTAAAGGCTTGTAAAGAAAACAAAGAAGAATATGCAAGATTGCACATGGCTCACCAAGTCTAAAATGTTTATGATCTAGGCTTTTAGAGAGAAAGCTTGAAGTGGAGGATATGAAGCCAGCAGAGGAAACTGAGAAGGAATGTGCAGGGGCGTCAGGGGGAAATGAGCGTGATGTCACAGAAGCTACCAGAAGAACGTGCTTGACAAAGTTCTCTGAGAGCTTAGGTAAGGTGAGGAGAGAGGATGGAGAAGCCAGCGTGGGCGCGCTAGTTAAGGTAAGCAACTCGGCATCTGTAACAAACAACCCCAACATTTCGAGGGCTTAACTAACGCTCTGTGCAATTTGCAATTGGCTTGAGGTGCAGGGGGCGTGTGCCCTGTTCCATAGTGTCCCATGGGATGCAGTCCTTTTACCTTGTGGCTCTGTGACACTTTGGGGCTTTGAACTCTGAAGGTGGATTGCCAACCTCAGGTCTGCAGATGGAGGAAGAGAGAAAGGATCACAGGTGGAAGCTTCTTCAGGGACCACGTCACTTTCATCAACGTTCAGCGGGCGGGAGCTGAATCCCGTGGCCACGCCCACCAGCCAGGAGGCTGGGAGCTGGGGTCTGAACGCGTCCCTAGAAGGTAAAGCTGAGGGGTTTGGTGAACACATGGTAGCCTCCACGCGGGGATCTCCACAAGAACAGTCTCTGCAGTAGAGAGGTGGTGTATGCTGCAGCCGTGACTGTGGATGTGCACTTAGGAGGTAGACAAGGAAAGTATGGACTTTTCTTTCAGTAAGTGTAACTGTGAAGGGGCACGGGAAGTGGGATAGAGGCTGGGGAGGAACGCAGGAAGCCCTGTGTGGTTGTTACAGCAGTAATAACGATGATGCTGACCCCATCCATTTCTGAGCACTTAGTACGTACCAGCCATGGTTCCAAGAACTTGTCCTATGTCAACTCATTAAATTTCTACAATACTCTTAGTTGGTAGGTGCTCTATTCCTATTTCAATAGATGAGGAAACTGGAGAACAAAGAGGTTAAGTAACTAACCCAACATCACATCATGTCACAGTTGGAATGAATATCCAGTCAGTAAGGTTCCTGGGCTCATGCTAGCTGTAGCGCTTGGTAGAGAGGGCACAGCTTTTAGACGCAAACAGACTTGGATTTGAATTCTTGACCTGTTTCTTACGAGCTATATGACCTTGGAGAAGTCATACAACTTCTCAGTTTTCTCACCTATTAAAAAAAGACAATACCTACTAACCTACTAGAGAATTATTGCTGGGGTTAATATAATATATGTAAAGCACCTGGCATCCGGCCCAATATCTAGTAGACAGATGATAAATGGCAACTTAATTTACCCATTAAGAAAGGGATATGTCTGAATTGATTTTTTTCTGTTACGTATTTCTTCCTTTAAAAAATTGGGTAACAGCTTTAGAAATTGTGCTTTTGCTTTATAGTCCAGTAGATAGTGAAAATGTCATTATGTATATGTATTTTAAGAGGTTCTGGCATAGAAAATCAAGTTGTGTATGATTTTAAGTGTGTAGACTGCTTTATAGTCTCTGTAACATCTTAGGGGAAACTTTCACAAAACAATCTCTGTCTGATAGCAAATTGATGTTCGGTGACTTTATTGTCATTTATCCCCTTATCTTGAGCAAATGTGCCTTTGTTTTACACCAGCTGGATGTGGAGGGATAATCTATTAAAAGACTTTCCCACCTTTCACATTCAAAAGGTCACTTGCATTTTATAAATACAAGTGAATGGATATATCATCCAGTCAGAAAGATATTTCACCTATCAGACCAGGCCTCTGTCCAGTGCAATGTGACACCTCCTAAATTCTCAGGGCCTTTTAGAACAAGAGAAAGCAGAACAGGCCGACACAGGTTGAGAGAGGAGTCAGCAAGATTGCAGACAGATCTTCCTCACCTTAAATTTTCTAAAAAAAATAATGTCTACCACATTCGGAAGTTGCATCAGGTGGTTTTTCATTGGTGGGATTTGTGCGAAGAGAGCCTGTCTTTTTTCTTGTTGTTGCTTATTTAGTGCTCATTTATTTGTTTCTATATTTCTTAACTGTTGTATTGAAATGGATTACTTTCCTTCTTTAAAAATTTTTATTGAAGTAGAGTTGATTTACAGTATCGTGTTAGTTTCAGGTGTACAGCACAGTGATTCAGATAGATAGATATCTACCAGCCATGGTTCCAAGCACTTGTCCTATGTCAACTCATTAAATTTCTACAGTACTCTCAGTTGGTAGTATATGTGTATATATACACACACACATATATATATATTCCTTTTCAGATTCTTTTCCCTTATAGATTATTACAAAATATTGAGTAGAGTTCCCTGTGCTATACAATAGGTCCTTGTTGATTATCTATTTTATATATAGTAGTGTGCATATGTTAATCCCAAACTTCTAATTTATCCCTTCCTGCCCCTTTCCCCTTTGGTAACCATAAATTTGTTTTCTACGTCTGTGAGTCTGTTTCTATTTTGTAAATAAGTTCATTTTATCATTTTTTAAGATTCTACTTACAAGCAATGTCATATGATATTTGTCTTTCTCCGTCTGACTTACTTCACTTAGTATGATCATCTCTAGGTCCATCCATGTTGCTGCAAGTGGCATTATTTCATTTTTTTTTTAATTTAATGGTGAAAAGAGTCTGTCTTAAATCCAAGATAGTTTTATTCCTGAAAGTGAAAGGCCTCGGGGTAAGGCACTTACAGAACCTGGACCCCACCGGGAGAGCAGCAGAGGGGAGACCCAGGTACTGTATCATTTACATCAGAGACTGTCAGCCACTAGTGGTGAAAAAAAAAAACCCTCTGGAAAAAAGCTGTGTCTTCTGGGTTCCAACCCCTTTATGAATTAACGAGTCTAGAAGGGCTGCACAGAAACATCCATCTGGCTGTGTCCCCGGCTCCTTCGGGGAATTTCAGACCAGCACCAACCTTTCCTCTGCGGCTCCTGGGTGTACTCAGGATGCTGCAGGCTGATTAGAAGGGGCACCCAGAGCAATGCTGGTTGGGGGTCATGTAGCCCCGGAGACACAGGCTGTGCCACATAGCTTGTTGGTAAAGGGCTGTGGACTTCAGCGACCTTGTCACTTCTCACAATGGCAAATTTGTTTCATCTCTCTGAACCCTGGTAGCTCCTTTGTAACATGTTGCTTGTGGTGCCTCTGACACACAGTTGCTTTGAGGATAAAAGAAACAATGGCCGTAAAGGGCATCGCCCGGTTCCCGATAGTGAATCCACGGAGGGTGGGAACCCCTGTTATCACCCGGCCGTTATGAAGCCGTCTACTCTGGCAGGCCTGAGAAGGTTCTCAATCTCAGAGACCGAGTGAGAGAAAAGAGGGAGACCAAAGCTGGGTCCTTGCTCTGCCCGGATCCTTTAGTTCAAGTATAGCCTTGTAGGGTTTGGGTCTGGGAAGCCAGCGCAGGGGATACAGTGTGATCACGGTTAGAAAAAAGGGCTCAAAAGGTAAAGACCTGATTCAGACAGACGTGGAATTGGAGAGGATGGAGGCCCTATTGGGACACTAGGGCTGGGACTAGAGGGTCATTTCTGCCGGTGGCCATCTGGGGGGAGCATTCTCCTCTGGCACACGGACGGGGCAGCAACGACAGGTAAGGGCAGGAGTCGTGAGCTCGGACCAGTGGACGAGGGTCCAGAAGGGAGGGGGACTTGGGACCTGGGGAGAAGAAAACCGGACGGGGCCTCAGTTGACACTCTTAGGTTGTAGTGATGGGGAACCGTGGGCAGGATCTGATCCGTAGATCTGAGACATAGGGTCTCTTAGAGAAAGAAAGCAGCAGCTGAGGCCAAAAAGGCCAAGCCTGAAGGCAGAAAAGCTGCGGGATTGGGACAAGCACCGTGTCCCCAGAGGGTGGAGAGGAGGGACTGCAAAGGCAGAAGGGCGCTTGGGAGAAGGAAGCTTCCAGGTGAGCGCGGGACCGCAGCCAGCCCGACTGTGCGCTGGAACCTTTCTCTTGCTCCTGCCCGTGGTGAGGGTGTGTCCTAAAACATGGGGCTGGACTGAGCCCCATTTGACCCCTGTGTGTGGGGTCTGAGTCACACCCAGGGCAAGCCCCTCACAACTGCTGGGTGATCTTTCTAAAAATGCAAACCTGGTCACACCTCTCCCCCTCCTACAACCTTCGGTGGCTCCCATGGTCTGTGGGATGGAACCCGAATTACTCAGGTTGGCGTTCAAAGCTGGGACTTAGCTCCAACTTCCTCCCCAGGTCTGATCTTTTCCATCAGGGATCCCCCGCGTTCCAGCCACGCAAAAGCCTTCACTTCCCAGATGTGGCTCTCCCCTCTCCCAAGCCAGAAGACCTTCTGTTTTCTAGGCGTCCTGCTCTAAACAAAGTGTATGCTTATGAAGAAGGCAAATTGCAAGAGAATTAAAGCAGTGGAAATTCAACTCGTGTCTTAAGTTTGTTCCCCAAATATTAAATCTGTAAATGCAAGTATTGATACTTCAGGTATATTTGAACATCCTGGCAATGTCTTAATGTATATCTCCCCTCCTTTGTGCCAGGCCTCCTTTCTGTGTTAATAGGGCATCTCTGCACTTCTTTGCTACGGCAGTTGTCACATCGTGGTAGACTTTTGTTTTCTTCTTCATCTTTGTAATCCTGATGCTAAGCACAGCATCTGACACCCAGGTGTTCATTTCTTAGGTACCGACCCCCGTGTCTATTGCACATGGAATGTGCCCACATTATAACCTTTATCTGACGTGCACAGATCATTGATTTCCACTCTGTGTCATCTCTTAACTATAAGCTCAGGGAGGCCAGAGGCTGTAATTTTTCTTTCTATATATCCTGCACCTGGCCCATAGTAGATGCTAAAAAAAAAAATTTGCTGATTGAATGAATGAATGAGTGATTACGATTGGACCCTGTGAATGAAAAAAAACTCAAGTAAACTTCCAAAAAATAAATGACCTCCGTACAGAACCTGTAAAGATTGTGTTTCAAAACGGTTACTGTCAATTAAAAGCAAGTAGTCCCAGAAGGTTTTTAGCTGCATAAAAGTTTTTCCATTATTCTCTAATTGGTGCCCAGTAGCTGAAACTCTTGTTGTTTTGTCTATTTCCCTGACAATAGATAAGGATTCTCTTCTGGGTCTCCCTAAAGTGAAAAGCAGTCTGTAAACATACTATAGCTTCAATATATTGATTGAAAAACTGGAGACTTCATATAACTTTTATCTTTTTTTACTACTCATATTATCTTAAAGGTTATATTTATATGCAGAGCATATTTGTAAAAGGTTTGAAGAGATTTGTAAAAGATTCTTGGGTGGGGATGGGAGAGAAATTTCTTAACCCTCCAGGAATTAATTCTAAAGAAACTGTATTCTAGTGCCATAATTATATCTTAGTCAATATCTTGACTCTGGGGAAAAAAATCTTTATGTTGCAAGTTAAAAAATATTCTAAACATGAAAATATTGGGAAAAAATCTCAAAAGGTCACATTCAGAAAATTACATTAAATATTTTAGTGGCATTTTCTTCTTTCATTAATATATAATTTTTTAAACGAATAAAAACCAGACAATTCACATCCATAAGGAGATTATTTCTCTGAAACTCAAGGGAAAAAAAATCCAGCTTTGAGTTAGAAAGTAAGTCTTTATGTTGAAATACTTCTAGTCATTTTAAAAAATGATATTTCTTAAAATATATTTAAAAGTACATTTTTACAAAGAAGGAGAATTATAAGACAATCAGAACAGTGAAAATTCAATAACTGTCTTAGGTTTTTTTCCCCTAATATTAAATCTGAAAATGCAAGTGCTTTAAACACACTTGAATTTTTAGCAGGTTTACAGTAAAACAGAATGGTTCCCTTCAAGAAATGGAAAAAGTTAAGAGGTAAATAAAAGTAAATAGCTGTTATATCCTGTCTAAAACAAAAAACTTCTCTATATTGCAGTGTCGTGGTGTTATTACTGTATTCTTTTAAGACATGGATCAAAGACTGCAAGATTGTGGGATTCATTAATATATTTTATGCTATTTGTATTTTTGTGTGTCAAGACACTTAAGCATCTATGAGTGCAGGCAGGGTTGGGGGGATGGGTATCTTGGGAGGGTGGATAAGAGATGTTGACGGTGGTCAGTGATAGATGAGTTTCACATCACTGATGCAGCGGCCGGAAACTTCAGGGTGGCCTCTTTGATGAAATCCCAAGGGCAGAGAGGGGAGGGTGGTCCCTCACTCAACCTATGTGGTGTTGATTGGCCAATAAGGAAGCCGAGTAATCCAATATATCTTTGAGTCATTTGAGACATGAATAACGGAGTTATCTTCGTATCAAAGGAGATAAAGGAAGCACAACCCTGTTTATCTGGATGATCATTTCTTATCACACATCAAGTTCATTCTTCCACACTTTTCCTTTCAACAGGCTACAACTCTATTCTGAGGGACGACAGGGGAAAGAGGATGAGGAATTAAAATTCTTGCTTTGTGCCTAGAAAATGCCATACAGTTGGTTTAAAAGTGACAAAAGGAGCTCCTCAACTGATTGTTTTGTCTGTGTTCGAGGACCTCAAAGTGCTGTCTATTCACAGGTGGTCCACAGGCTGGAGAAGCCCAAAGGAAGGAGGAAGCTGAGGTTTGATGGGTGGTCCTGGAGGTTGCAAAGGGAGGGAATGGACCATGTATTGGGGGTGAATTACCTGGCCGGAGAGGAGAATATAACAGGTCTGGGGTTGTACCGTCTGCATTTACTGGGGTGGGTCTGAGTCCCTCGATCTTCATTCTCTTCCTTTGTCCCTTTAAAACTCCTCCCTCTGATATGTCAAAGTGAAGGGGGAGATTTAAGAAATTAAGAAGATATTATTTACAGGCTATTTTGTTTCACGTACATAATTTCTAGGCTCTAAAGAGAAATACAGAAAGGAGAACAAGGAAAAACATTGGTTGATGTGATTCCAGAATGTTTATCTAACTGATATTTGCGACAGTTGTGTCAATTGGTAACTTCAGAGTCACATAGAAAAATAAGATTGTCATCCTCATTTTGGATTTTTAAAAATCTTCAACAGTCATTATTAAGAAGAGCTTCTAATAAGTACCGTTTTATGTCTAGAAGAAAATACTCTTTGCGGAGGTTGGTTTCCAGAATTATTAATCGGTTTTATCACTAATGAGATATGTGTTTTTGGAAAGTCTCTCTCTCTTTTTTTTTTAATTTATTTTTTAATTTATGGCTGTGTTGGGTCTTCGTTTCTCTGCGAGGGCCTTCCCTAGTTGCGGCAAGCGGGGTCCACTCTTCATCGTGGTGCGTGGGCCTCTCACCATCGCGGCCTCTCTTGTTGCAGAGCACAGGCTCAGTAATTGTGGTTCACAGGCCTAGTTGCTCTGCGGCATGTGGGATCTTCCCAGACCAGGGCTTGAACCCGTGTCCCCTGCATTGGCAGGCAGATTCTCAACCACTGCGCCACCAGGGAAGCCCTGGAAAGTCTCTTTACTCTGATATTTACTTTCTTCATTTTCAACATTAGGTGGTGTACTAAATAATTTCTAAGGTCTCTTCAATGTCTTGACAGTCTCTGGGTGTAATGACTTCGGACTAAGTTGAATTTTCTTCCTTTCCCCCATTGGCCCCATCGATGCATAAAGAAAAAGATTTTAGTATCTAGTCGACAGTGAAACAAGACATTTGAAGACAAAACATCTCACAAAACTGGAAACTCCTGAATAACTGAGATTGTCATACACACAATTGCAGTTGTTTTGAATAATTCGATCTGTCAATGAGTTCACAGCTTTCTAATTCAGTAGTGGGAGGAGGGTTGGAAATAAAGCCCCTGATACTAAACTGAGTAGGTTGGCCACCCTGCTGGTAGGATGTCTGATGAGACCCTATGGAACATGATTTCAATGAGTGCCACATTCTGTTTTTATTTACATATCTCTGTCTGGAATGGCTCTCCAGGCTAGAAGCTATCAAACAAGGAGGAGTTTCCCTACATTTTCCCTCCTGACAGCACCCCTCGATGGCTTAACCTCCCCAGTCAAAACACCAATCGATGTCACTGTGACAGATACTGTTTTCTATCATGATAGTGTCTGTAAATCAAACCCCATCAGGGTATAACAGCAGCTATCATGACACTACATCATCCTTTGCAATTCCACCTGTGTCAAAGAACTATAAGCATTACTTTAAAGGAAAATATTTTTTGAAAATAAATTGAGGCAGTATTTCAAAAAGGTGAATTTCGTAGTGCAAAATACGGTTGGAAATATGGTTCCTGCTTTGTGGCTGGAATGCATGTCCTTCTTTTCTTTTTCTTTTTCATCGTTATTGAGCGTGGAGAGAGAGGGGAGAGGACCCAAGTAACAAAAGGAAGGTGCTGTGAGAGAAAGACTAAGAAGAAAAAGATGTTTCTTCCCTGCTTACCAGTTAGCAGGGCATGGACCTTAATAGTCCTAATAGGAGACAAGAAGTGGGTGGTGGAGACCGTGGGGCTGGCAGGGAGGCGGGGGGAGGGCGAGCATCCCGGGATGAGGAGGGTGCTGGGCGGGAAGTGTTGCTTGGAAGCAGAGTTTAATATGAAAGATGCTTGAAAAGAGCATGAACGACCAGGGCGGCCTGAGGCCGGAGAGGAGAGTGAAGACCGAAATCCATTCCTCTGCCTGGATGTGAGCTCGAGGGTTGCTGCTGGGAGTTCACTTCGGTGACTTGAATTTAGGGCGGAGGGTCTGCGGGCAGCAGGTGCAGCTCAGGTGTGCTGTGCGGCTCTTCTCTCTGAGGTGACAGATAAAGAATTGTAGTAAGTAGGTGGGAGTGGGTTTTTACCCCGAGGTTCAAACGAGATGGGGAGCTTCCTTTCCCCCTGGCTCCTTGCTAGGGCCAGGGCGGCATAGGACATGCCTGAGGGCTCTGGTTCTGCAGCCTAACTGCCTGGGTTCAAGCCCCAGCTCTGCCATTTATGAGTTATGTGACCTTTGCGGAAGTTTCCTAATGACTCCAGGCCTCGGTGTTACCATCTCTAAAATGGACATAATGATGTGTACCTACCTTGTAAGGTAGTTGTGAGGACTAGGCACCTTAATGCCTGCAAGGTGAAGCTTCCAGAATGCCTCCTGGCACGAAGTACACCCCTCTATCTAATGGCCAGGTCTGCACTCCACCCCACCATGGCTGAGACTCTCCACCCCGACCTTGCTTCAATTACCAGCGGCGGAGGAGAGGTGCAGATAGAAACACTTGAACTTCACATTCATAAGGTATCTGGGTAACTGCTCAAAATACTTTGATGTTCAGAGAAAACCATTTTGCCTGGGGTCATTCTGAGCGTTGGGACAATGGAATCTCCAGGGCATAGCCAGGAAAACCCCTTCTGTGGACTACAGAAGAATCTAGGATCATTTAAATATCCCTGATTGGGAAGAAGCACAGAGCCCGATATTAAAGAAGAAGAAGAAGAATCTATTAGAATTTGAGAGAAAGCTGATTACACATGGATACAGAGAAAGGAATGTTAAGAGGATTAAGAGTGCTGTGGCGAAGCCCCCTTTTCCACGGGGATCCTCTAATACTGATACCATCCCAATCAGTGGTACCCAAAGGCAATCCTCACCTCTCTGTGTCTCTCCTGCTCAAGAGTGAGCTCGGGCTTTGGCCAAAGGTAACAATAAATATTAAAACCTTCATTATCAATGTTTGATAACAGCATGAAACATTTATATTTATGTATTATTTCATTTGCTGAAAAGATGCAGGTGGTTTTAAAGTTGCTATGGCTAGGACGTTTTTACAAAGAAGATCTAATTATCTTCCTACCAATTTCCCTTTGTTCGAGCTGAGCAGAGCGCACCAAACAAAGAAAAACTGTGCTGGAAGGAGGGCTGGGATGATGTTAGCTCACAGATAAATAATTTGTTCTCAATCAAGGTCAACAGTATAGAGGCTGTTGTGTTTTGTTTCTTTCTTAATTTTCTATTTAACTTCCTTCACAATCTTTCCGTGATTTAGAAACAAATGCGTGCAGACATTTTGGCAATTAACAAAAGCCGGTTTCAAATGATTGAAAGCATCCACACGGGCCAGGACATTAAGAATTCCTTTCGGCGTGGATGTGGTGAGATCTCGTTCCATCTGTAGATGTCTCTGTGTAACGTAAAAATGAAGAGGACCCGGAGTCCTCCATCAGCCACCCTGGTCTGTATTGACATAATTATGCTGGTCATTTCACATCTTTTGTTATGATCAACGTTGGACATACATGAATATTTTAAAAATGTGTAACACAATGGGATTAGGAAAAAAAAAATCCCACTTGTATTTGTAATCCTAAATCCCTCACTGGCGAGATGGTCAGACCTTAGAAAGAACATTGGTTCTGGAGGGTGGCATGCCTGGATTCTGATCTCCACTCTACCATCACTGCCTGGGGGATCCTGAGTGTAACACTCTCTGAGACGTAATTTCCTTGTCCATAGACTAGAGATCATGACACCTACGTTCCTGGTCAATAAGAGCGTTTATAGAGATTCTTAGCAGGATGTTTGGTGTAGAGTATTCTGCCTGTTAAATGGTAGGTGTTTTGCCACTACTGACAATGCTTCTTTTCCTTCCTGGTTTTAGACATAAAAATAATTAATCACATTCTTCTTTTATATGTAGTTATTCTGTCAAGTCATTTGAAAGTTGCATTTTTGGTGTATTGAAGGGTGTCTAACTTCTTGAAGCTGTTCAACTATTTCTAAAAAGTGAAGAATTTAGCCTCTCAAAAATTTCACTGTTTCTTGAACATGCTGCATGCCAGATCTATGTGGATAAACATATAGTTTCAGAGCATACTTTGTGTGTGTGTGTGAGACTTCTAACTCTTCTTGGATATGGTTATGTATTTCTATTCTTACCTGGCTGTGATTTAGTTAAAGTGACCATGGAAAATTTTTAGATATTTGTTCTAATCTGTTTAATAATTTCTCCCACTGGGTGTCTGGGGGTCTGACATGATGTAGACCATACACTTACTCAATAGTTAAGTACATGTCTTTCAAGGAACTGACAAGAACACCCCCGATAATGATTTCCCAATGTACAAAAGACCATTCAGCCATCCGGTTGAGATACATGTTCATTGAAAACAGAAAGTCATAAGCAATTGAATATTGATTTAGAGTTCCTGCAGGGCAAGTTGAGGACTCTGGAAAATTTGTCTAAGAGAGAACCCTCCCGCAGGACCCCGTGTCTGTAGAAAGCCCTTGTTGAGCTGAGTTTGGTTGGTGGTCTTAAGGCTCCAAACACTCATCCTGACCAATGGCTCTTCTTGACTTTCCATGTCCACACAGCCTTGGTCTTGTCACTGCGTGGCGTGGATTGGTCCCATGCTCATCCAAGGACTCTGGAGGCCAGCCTGAGGATTGGGGATGCTTGGAGACAGGATGGCAGCAGCATGCAATGGCGAAGTTAGGCTAGCAGTATTTCTGTTGCATGGGAAAGTATGTTATGGTGCTCAACGAAGCAGAAGGCATATCATTTAAATGATTTAGAACAATTTCTTTTGACTAAAAGAGTAAGATGTGTTTTTTGTTTCAAATGGGAAAAAAATCAAGAAAGGCATAATAGAAAATTACTCGTAACCTTATTATCCAGTAAGCAATGTCTGTTAATGTCTTGGTGAACTTCCTTCTGCTCTCCCTGGCCCATACCCACTTCGCTAATTACTACTTTACATCATTTTAAAAGAAGAGAATATGAAAAGGAGAAATGAGAAAAAAAATTAATGAATAGAGTCAGATATTGAGTGATTCTTATATTCAACAAAATAATCCCAAGGATATGGAAATTAGTATACTGTCTCTATTTATTACAATGTCATTTATCTCAAACCAAAAAATATATCCATGAGTTACTTGTTTACTTTTTCACATGTGTGAACAAGGGGCATGTATTATCTGCTTTTTTTGGCAACAAGTGTTCCAGGAATAGAAATTTCGTTCCATGATTAACACCTCAGAATTCCGTATTGCTTCCTATATCATTGTATTTTTGGAGGGAAGGGAGAGAAATTTTACCAGAAAAAAGAATAATTCTGGCTTTGAAACAGCTGAACACTAAGGATGAAATCCAGAACAAATGTTATACAGCATCATGAAAGTTCAACTGCTTTTGAGGATTGGAACCTTGTTTGATTGTCAGTAGAATTTTGCATAGCTTAATACTCAGGGGATCTCAAATAAATATTTTATTAATTGCTTGCTTGTAAAGGCAACTCTATAGAAGAAGAGGATGGTGTTTAGGTGATGTATATTTTTTCTTTTATTTGTTCTGCTGGCACTTGAATTCTGTGAAACAAAAAGGAAGAAAGAAAATGTTCATTCTGATGGATCATAGTGCTGACTTACTGGAGGAAAATCATCTCTTTTAAATAACACTGTTGTAGGTAAAAATTAAAACTCCGTAAAAGATAGGAGGTTAAGTCTTCTGAGTCTTGAGTGAATTTCTTATATGTTATGTGTGTTTGTGTGTGTATGTACACATATATATGTACCTAATGTTGAGAAGGGATATGTAAATATATTCCTATATAAATGTGTGTATATATGTCTACATCTATATATAAAATATCAGTAAGTAAAAGGAAGAGTGAGTCAGAAGAAAAAATGTTTATATCCTTTGGCATCTTCACTAAAATTCAATTACACATGAACACTGTGAAACTACAGCAGAAAACTTAAGAGAAGAAGCTGAAATGAAAAGGCAATTGCTAAAGTATAAAGAAGTTAGGAGAGGAAAGGGTTTGTATGAATCTAAAATCTTAATAGCAAGATTAATATTCAAGGTGCATGTCTTAATCTGTTCGGGCTGCTGTCACAGAATACCATAGACGGGGTACCTCATCAACCACAGAACTTCATTTGTCACAGGTCTGGAGCCTGGGAAGTCCGTGCTCAGGTCACCCGCAGTGTCTGGTTCAAAGACAATGTGTCCTCACATGGAGGAAGGGGTGTGGGAGCCCTGGCAGCGGGGGACAGGGTGTCTCTTTTATCAGGGCACTAATGTCGCCCAGGAGGGCTTCACCCTCACGACTTATCTCCCAAACGGTCCACCTCAAAGGACCAGCACATTGGGGGTTAGGTTTCAACACATGAATCTGGGGGGACACAAACATTCAGACCACAGCAGTGCACATGAGAAAAATTAAAAGTGTGCTCTTGAAAACTTTATTGCTGATTTGGAGAGCAACTGCCCATAATACAGAGTAAGAGGTGAAGGGTTGAAAATGGTGAGAGAAAGCAGATGTGATTATAAAGTCTAGAGATTATTGTCAAGAAGTATTTCTGAAGAAAAGTGCAAAATGATTAGATATGACCAAAACTGGTTAGGAAAAACCAGGCTGTTAACATATTTTGGCAAATAACTCATTAAAAAGTTAAACAAAAAGTATTTTATATGCATGTAAGGAGAAAAAAAAATGACTTGTAAAAAATCAAGGTGCTTTAAGTCTTTTCTCCTATAATATCAAAGATCAGAAGACAGTTTTGAGGGAAAAAGACGTCGACTCCCAAATTTTATACCCAGACACATAATTCAAGTTCAAGTGCTCCAAGCTGTACAATTCTTTTTTCTACCTTGAAAAAAATTGCTTAACATCTGTCACCAGGTCGATGAGAGAGATTTGAGTTCAAGGATGGACACTTCGTGCTGTAAAAGAAATGGCAGTGAGTCGCAAAAACTTTTAGGTATAGAATTTAGAATAAATACTTTTAAGTATTTGTGGAAGAGTTTAATGCCAATACAAATACCATTTTTAAAAGAAAAGACATAAAACGTAACAGTTGTTTCGTGTAATAACCTGGGAGCTGGGGGAGAAGTAGGGATGAGGGGGGAGGAAAAGATCCAGGTGGTAAGAGCACATAGGGGTCTTGTATGAGGGAGACGCAGGAACAAAGCACAATTCATGCAGAAAAAGGTAGGAAGAAGTCAGATTGTAATAACCTATAATGGAAAGGAATCTGAAAAAGAATACATATATATCAATATAAATATATATAACTGCATCACTTTGCTGTACACCTGAAACATTGTAAATCAACTATATCTCAATAAAAAATAAAAATTAAAAAATTTTTTAAAAAAGTTAGCAAAAAATAAATATGAAAGTAAAAACAAATGTTTCAGTAATCAAAACTAGATGAGTTAAAATTTCAAATTGAAAGACAAAATTTCTCAAAGTTAAAAAACAAAATCTGACATACATGTATATATAATATTATTTATAATCCCTACAAAAGTTTTTAATTAAATGATGAAAAACATTCATTACAAAATGAAAGGGGTGGCAGTGGTAACCTTGGGTTTACTAAAAAATAAGACAAATAGAATGGAATTGAACAAAGAATAGTATTTATTGGTAAAAGATAAAATTCACAAGCATGAAATATTTTTAGGTTAAAAACATAAGAAAAAGTAAGTATAAGAAACAAATGCTCTTTGGAGATGGCATTTTTCTCAGCTTTGAACAAAAACATCTTTTGTGACTATTGTGAATAATAGTCAATAAAAGTGGATATAGTCAATAATAGTAAATATATTACACTATTGTTGGTACATACTTGATCAAAACAGTAACTAATGTATCTCAGATTTTGATAATTACTAAACATTGAAAGTAAAATTTTATTGAAATTGTGTCACTTCAGATGATGAATGTGGCTATTGCATTTAAACAGGTGGCAAAATACCTATAAACTTGAAGAAAAGGAGAAACTGAAACAAACATAGGCACACAATGATACTAATTGTGAGTCTGTGTGTATGTCCATGTAAAATATGTGCATACATAGAGAAAAAGGCTGGGAGAAAATAAGACAGTGTCAACAGTATATGTCTCTTGGTAGCATTATTTTCTTTATCCTTTGCTTTATTTTAAAAAATTTCTACAATTCTAGAATGGTTCTGTACACTGTGATTTCATCTAAGTAAAATGTGGGTGCTTAACTGTGCATAATGTATGAAAATAAGAATTGTATTAAGGCAGTAGTGTTATGGGATTTACTATGGCTTCAAATAATTTTAATGTGCTATTTTTAATTTTAACAGATCAGGAATTTATGGAGAGTTGAAGACAAAGACACTTTAATATTTCTGAACCCTCCAGTGAATTTTTTGTTGGAAAACTATCATCGAGATAAAATCAGGTAAGAGCAAAGTAAATGTGGCTCCATTTGCTATACTTTCTTGTGCTTGCCTGGGTTCAGGAATGAGGTGCAAAAATTTTGACTCACATCTTCCCTAAAAGAGCTTTGAAAGCCTAAGGACTCTGTGACACATTTTTAAACTGATGTGTGCAATTTTGTTTTGCATTAATGCCCAAAGTACAATAGTAGTAATTTTTGATGAATTGTAAATGTTAAAATTGTAATGTAAATTTATTAGATCACTCTTTATATGCATCCAATGGAATCAAAATAACTTAGCCCTACAGTCTTGAAATGTGGTCCATGGACCCCTTTCTGGTCAATGCTCTTTTCATGATGATCATTGTCACTTGGATGAGCATTTACATTGATGATGCAAAAGCAGCGGCTGAAACTGCTGGCACCTGAGCGTGAAGCAGCCAGTGGCACCCAACAGCGCTTGTTATTAGTCAGTGTTTACTTCGCTGCCACACAGTCTGGTGAAAAATATGCTAGTTGCACCTAAGAACTCCTTTAATTTTATTAAATCTTGACCCTGAGTCAAGATCAATATCTTTTTGATATTTCGTGGGACAACATAGGAAGTACACACAGTCATTTCAAGGAAAAGCATGTGTGCAATGTTGACAGCTGAACTAGCCTCTTTTTTTCCCATGGGAACCCATTTTTACCTGAAAGAACTATTGACAAACTATGGTTATGTAGACTTGGATGTTTATTAGACATTTAAAAAAAATGAACCAAGTGAGCCTGTCATGTCAAGAAAATCAACTGACAGTATTTGTTGCCAGTGATACAATTCAAAGTTTTTAAGCAAAACTTAAATTTTGGAAAATTTGTAATTGCCACTAGGAACATGGCGGCTTCCCAGTACTTTAAGATTTTCTGATGAGATTAGTGGTGATAACTAATGTAAATTTTTAATATTGTAGAGTGAGATGTGTCAACACTTGGATGATCTGCTTAACTCAGTGGCAACATGTTTTCTGAGTGACCAATGCATAATGTTACAAAGTCACGCATCTGTAAAACACATTCAAAGTGCAAGATAGATCAATGGACTCCAATGTAAAAAGTATAACTTTGTTTGGTTTCAGATTCCACATTTAAGAAGCTACCACTTGTTGAGTTTTGGTGTTGTGTCAAAGAAGAATATCCACAGTGATACGAAAAGGCTATTAATATACCCCTCCCTTTTCCAGCTACATATCTTTGAGAGACTGGATTTTCTTCATCTACTTCAACCAAATGTATTATTGTAACAGGTCACATGCAGAAGCAGATAAGAGAATGCAGCTGTCTTCTGGGCCAGATGTTAAAGACATTTGTAAAAATGTAAAATAGTGTCCCTCTTCTTACTAACTTGTTTTGGTTTGGAAAGTGGAGTTATCTTTCATAAAACATGAAATTGATATTAACATGAATGGGTTTATCATTATCATAAAATGAATTCATAATTATTTAAAAACTTATTTTGCTTGAATTTTGAAAATGGTAAATATTTTTAAATGCCGATGTTGAAAACATCTTTTGTGACTATTGTGAATAATAGTCAATAAAAGTGGATATAGTCAATAATAGAAAATATATTACACTATTGTTGGTACATACTTGATCAAAACAGTAACTAATATATCTCACATTTTGATAATTACTGAACATTGAAAGTAAAATTTTATTGAAATGGTGTCACTTCAGATGATGAATGTGGCTGTTTTTCCCCTTCAATTAGTTCATGCGTCTTTGGATAAATATCACTCTTGCTGGTTTTGAGACAACATTCAAGAAAAATTAACATTACAGGAAGAGAAGTTATTGGGCTGCTGGGAAGTACAGCCAGCGCTTACAAAAGTTGCATTATTTTTAAGAGCAATTGTAACATTTGGATCCAAGACATCTTGACCTTTTGAGTACATTTAAGTTAAATAGGTGTATTGGAGGAATAAAGATGTGATCAGAGAAAAGGTTGAGGGTAAGCTGGAGACCAGATCAAGGGGGAAACAAATGAATATTCTACCCAATGTTCTTTTGGAAAAGTAGTGAAAATGTTTCTTTTATTTGTTTGAACACATGGCCAATAAAATGTAACCCCCAGCCCTCTGTGTTCCCTCTACCCAAGATGTAATGTTGAGCTGTCAAAGGTCCACGTGAAACTTTTCACCACCTTGAATACATGCAAAATATACAACCGAGAAGCAGACCCACGTCTTGATTAACAGGCACACACATTTCATGTTGTCCCTTTGCTGCCTCAAAGCATTCATACCCCAGGGGCAATGCACTGAAATAAGATTCGGAAGGGCAGGTGGGTAAGGGTAATTGTGCGAGGAGGGTGGGAAAGGAGAATGGTATGATGCGCTGACCATGACTTGCTCTTGAGCAGGTCAGTTTAGGAGGGTATAGATGGCATATGTGGGTCTGAAATTGATGACCTTAAAACTAAAATAAATTGCTACATCATTCTTCTAAATTTATCCTATGGGATCCAAATATCTGAGCCATTTGTTACTCATTATCACCCATTTAAAAAAATACATGGAAAAGCTCTTCTCTATAGTTGAAATGTACCATTTATTTTCTCACTTAAATTCACATTTTATCCTTTATACTTAAAAGCTTTTTACTAATCACTGTGCAATTAATATGCCTTCCACTGGGGATTAACTGGCCCCCTGTTTGAAGATCTCTGTCTTAGAAGTTCACGGTAGGAATGTGAGATACACCTAGTGAGACATCTGGTTCTCTTGACTCCTTCTTTAATGCTGCCAAACACTGCAATGGGACTCGTTATTTTGCTTTTAGTTTTGGCGGGTTTCTTACTTTAGAATGAAGGCCAATTAAGGATTACTTATACTTCCTGCAAATTCCCTTGACTTTGATTTCTATTTGAAATATTAAAGGCAAGGGTTTTTTCCCTCTTCCACAACTTTAAGGGCGGGAGGTATTGACTACAGCTACTTATCAGTAGACTGATCCCAGCAGGAATAATATAAGAGGTTGGTAGAGACTATTTTGATCTGAGACTCTCTTAATCCCAAATGCCTCCCTATTCAGGGCCTTAGTGCCTAAAAATCTCCCTGAAAGGTTGCATTGCCTTTGACTAGTAATCTTGTTGCTTTTCTCAACCAGTGAAGTGATAGGGTTCCCTACACAAGGCCAAGCAATTTTCAGACACCAGCAGTGTGTCCCAGAAGTTAACTCAATTCTGACACAATGTACCCAAAGATAACACCAGATTCCATGGGCGAAGGGTTCAGTCCTACAAGACTGTACCCCCAGCCCCCTTGCCCCCAACTCAGATGCCAGTCTCGAGCCCAGGTTACCTGTGCCCTGACTGACTATACCTGAGAAGTTCCCACGACCCCCTCCTTGGGTTGGATCATTTGCTACAGCAGCTCACAGAACTCAGAGAAACATTTTATTTACTAGATTACTGGTTTATTATAAAAGGATACAACTCCGGAATAGCCAGATGGAAGAGATGCATAGGTCATGGTATAGGGAAAGAATGTGGGGCTTCCCTGCCCTCTCTGAATGCACCAAGCTCCCCAAATCTCCACGTGTTTCACCAAAATAGAAGCTCCAGAACCCTGTCCTTTTGGGTTTTTATGGAAGCTTCATTACACAGGCACAATTGATTAAACCCCTGGCCTTTGGCGATTGATTGAACATCTAGCGCCTCACGTCTCCCTGGAGGGCAGAGAGGTGGGACTAAAAGTTGGTTCACATGGCAACCAGTTCCCTTCCCTAGATGGGGTCCAAAAGTCACCTTGTTTACATAAGAAAAGACACCTCTCCGGCTTTTCTCACTTATAAAATTCCAAGCTGTGAGCCAGGAGCTGTGAGCAGAGACCACATATATATGAGAATGACCAAATATATATTTCTTATACATTACAGGATCACAGAGGCCAAACACTAAGCAATCCGACTTCACGATTTTGCCTCAGACTAACTGTGAAACTATTACTGTACATTAGAAAGCCTAATGCTAGATTAAAATCTCTATCAGGGCAGGTGATGCAGACAGGAAATTTTAGATGTGACTCCTAATATCTGAAAACTAATTTCAGTGAAGCTCTTATGTCAAGACATTTGAGCAATTTAATATTTTTATATATTAAGGAAGTCTTGAATTTCTTGTGTCTTATCATGAAACCTTTGAAAAGGGACAGTGTGGATTGTGTTTGGAGACAAAACCAATTTGACCATTTAAACCAGAGGTCCCCAACCCCTGGGCCTTAGGAACCAGGCCGCACAGCCGGAGGTGAGCAACGATCTGCCACTCCCCATCGCTGGCATTACCACCTGAACCATTGCCCCTACCTGCCACCCGTCCGTAGAAAAATTGATTGTCTTCCACGAAACCGGTCCCTGGTGCCCAAAATGTTGGGGACGGCTGATTTAAACAGAGTTGAAGAGTTTTTCATCTCAATTGACCTGCCACCTTTTAAAAGGTAGGAATGTCAATGCAGGATGACCATGGTTAGTAATGATTTTCCTCTGAGGGGCACGTTTTCATGTGTCCCAATCGTTTTTATTGCTTCTCTGACAAAGCGATGCCACACAGCATATGCACACACAGGTTCGCTTTGAAGGCAAGCACAGCTCTCAACCGCTAAGCCTATGTTGGAATTGATTTTAATTCATGGTACAGTGAATGGTGGCCAGAGAAGACCTTCAGATTCACACATCTATAGAGATTCTTTTACGTGAACTGGGTCACACATAAATTAATTTTTAGCTACAGTGTTAAAATCATAGGCTTTTAGAGTTGTAAGAAAAGTTAGATCCCTTTTAGCATTATCAGTATTCATTTCTATACAATAGAAATAAATATGCAGTTGTAAAATTACATCATATATTAGCCAACTTAGAAATTAAATATTTTATAATTAGTATAATTGAATATATGTGTAGATATATAATTGAATATCTGTATAATTAAAAAACGATTGAGTGCATAGTAGGCTTTGGGGTCCTGGTTTTGAATCCCAACTATGCCACTTGCTTTGGACTTTGGACAAGTTACTGAATTTCCCTAGGACTCAGTTTCCTGATCTGTAGAGTGGGGATAACAGAAATACCTCCATAGAGATGCTCTAAAGGTTAAATGAAGTAAAGCCAATGAAGCAAGTAGCACAGCATCTGACATACTAAGTGTTCAATACACATTAGCCACATTATTTTTATTTATAAAATAAGAAATTAAAATAAACTGCTTCTTTTTTGCAGTCATGTGGCGTATACACTCAAGTAACATGGGGGTAGATATACACAAACATCTTATCTTTTCTGTTGATGCCAAGGGTAAAGAAATACATATATATTATATTATGTCTAAATAAATGGGTCAGCATACATGGGAGGCTTGGTTAAGCTCAACAGACTGATATGTGTTAACCTGATCATGATGTTGTTGGGGAACAAGGCCAGGACCCACCGAGACAAAATTAAGTCTTAAGGTACCAGGCTTTCAACTCACATTATATACAGTGATAAAGCCTCTCTGTTACATTAATACCTAAAGTTTTTTTTTTTTTTAACTTAATACAAATCCATTTCCTTCTTTCATTTTTTAAAAATATGAGCCAGGGGAGAATATTACAATCGCTCGTCATTGAACATTTGCCTTGTAAAGACTTTTTTTTGGTAAATGTCCACAGGAGTCCTCAGATGAGAATGAATCTATTTGAATAAAACCAGTAATCTGAAGGTAATTAAAGTTGTTTTGTAAGGTGCAATAAACATCCATTGTTGGGTCTACCGAGCATTCGTTTATGCTATTGTGAAGATGATGTCTTTTTAGGCCGTGAGCTGTTTTGAAAAATTTCAGAGACCTCAAGTCTGAAAAAAACAAGGACAAGATAATGACTGGAGACACAATTAATCCTGGTGCCTCTGCACAGTACAAACTGTTAGGAGAAGCAAAGGAAAAGCTGCACAGAGGTTATAGAAAGAGAAGTTAATGCATAGTCTTAAAAAAGAAAATCAAAAGCCTAAATGTAGAGCATATGTCAGTAGAATGAATAATAGCTGAGAAATTAAAATAGCACAAGACAACACATTGTGCTCTAAAGACGGGGAAAAGGAATTGCAAACGTCTGTAGAAAATAGGAAATAAATTTGTGTCGAGGTATATGTGAAGACAAGATGGCAGGTAGGTAAACACTTTTATTTCTTTAGGCGTGACCGCAGGTGGTGTGGAGGCAAGATTTCAAAAGTCTCGACTACATGACACATACTCCTGACTCAGAATTCTCACCCACCACATAAAGGGGTGAGGAGCCCAGAAGAAATTGCTGGTGTACCCTCTGATGGCCAGCTTTTATCTCGTAGCAACTTCTATATGACTTTCAACGCTTTTCAAACTTCTTTCACCTTGACCTATATTCATGAGAATAAACAAGAATAAATAAGACACTTCTGGATCTGACGCCTATCCCAGAGGCCTCAAAATTAGGTACCGACGTGATTTTGGAAGTTTGGTCTCAACTGTGAAATGTGAAATGGTCAGCTTCCCCACCCTGTTGCTGAATGGTCCAGCAGAGAGATTTCAGCTGCCTTTGCTTCCCATCCCTTCTTCCCAAAACAGATTTCATCAGAGTGTTAAAAATTTTTTTAAATTTTTATTTTATTTATTTATTTTTGGCTGCTTTGGGTCTTCATTGCTGCATGTGGGCTTCCTCTAGTTGTGGCGAGCAGGGGTTACTCTTCCTTACGGTGAGTGGGCTTCTCATTGCAGTGGCTTCTCTTGTTGCGGAGCACGGGCTCTAGGCACATGGGCTTCAGTAGTTGTGGCTCGCGGGCTCTAGAGCACAGGCTCAGTAGTTGTGGCGCATGGGCTTAGTTGCTCCATGGCATGTGGGATCTTCCTGGGACCAGGACTCAAACCCGTGTCCCCTGCATTGGCAGGGAGTTTCTTAACCACTGCGCCACCAGGGAAGCCCCAGAGTTTTATTTTATTTTATTTTATTTTTTATTTGGCTGTGCCTGGTCTTAGTTGCAGCACGCGGGATCTAGTTGCACCCGGGATCTAGTTCTCTGACCAGGGATCGAACCCAGGCCCCCTGCATTGGGAGTGTGGAGTCTTACCCACTGGACCACCAGGGAAGTCCCTCCATCAGCATTTTAGAAAAACCTTATTTTTCATCCGTGTGGTCACCGTTTCACTTCGGATTTTAAAATACAACAATGGAGTATTCAGTTAGCCCCAGTGACCTCTTCCAGATTCCAGGTGGGTATTTAGGGTCAATGGTCAGTTGAACTCACTGTGACTTAAGACAGGTAAGAAGCATCTTCCTGCTCCTGCATTCAGCTTGGGTAAAGGGGTTTAGCTGGAGCTGGGCTCTGTTACAGCAAACCTTCTCCAGGTTGCATGAAGTAGATGTACATCTGATTCAGGTCAAGTATTGCCCCTCATTCTCACCAGTCATATGCCAAGTTTTACCCACGGAGACAGCGGCATGGATTCCCATATCTTGGGGCACATCTTTGCTTCCCTACGTGCAGAGAAGCGCTCACTGCTGCTTTCGGGCTGAGCGCAGTGAGGCCTCTGAAGGATCCAGCCTTGGGCTTCAGGAGAACCAGGAGGCCTCATCTGAGTGACCTACCGCTTGAAATGCCATCTGCATCAGGCACCGAAATCCTCTGCACACACAATAATCTCATTTTTCCAAATGAATCTCTGGCTGCCCAGTCAAAAGGCATTTTTTTAATCAAAATACCAGTGATTCTGGGCTAAAGCTCTAATGCTTGCATTCCCTCAGAACAGGGCTGCCAGATGCTGCAAAAGATAAACAACAATAACAAAACAGCATGCTCAGTTAAATTTGAATACCAGGTAAATCCTGGTATTCAGGATTTTTTTTTTTTTTTAGTGTAATTATGTACCATTAATAGTAGGGACATAATTATGCTAAAAATATTCACTGTTTATGCAAAATTCCAATTTAACCAAGCATCCTCTATTTTATCTGGCAGCCCTATCCTGGAACCATGATGGCTAACAGTTAGGAAAGATGGTCTCTCTTTCACAGCCGGAGTAATGAAGGCCCCGAGGGGTAAAATAGCTTTTCTACAATAATCCAGTGAGTTGCTGTGCTTGGTTATTTCACTGATGGCACGTTTCAGGAACAGAAGTAGAAGAGGCAAGATTATCACGGGCATTTTCACGTGCTCTGATTCTCTTTGATGTTTTCCATTCTAGGTCTGCCATACTTGCCATGACAATACATTCTCAGATAAATAGATATTATTTTGCCATTGTGGGTAAATGACTGATTTACTGGCGTATTTACCTTTCCCTCATGAAGTGAATCTATATTGGTGAAATTTCAGGTACCAGTTAGTGACAGGTGGGAGAAAAAATGTGAGGTTGGGGTGTGTGTCCTCAAAATATTATTAGATTCGGCCAAATTTCAGTAGGTCCTAAATATTAAATCCTGTAAACTTGTAGCCGATGGCCTTATGAAACGCCACTTGGCAAACTGAACAAAATGTAGGTAAATGCAGGTTTGTGCCTCAGTTCCCCATTTCTGCCCCAGTAACTCTGGAACGGAAGACCCAGAATACATACTTTACCTCCAATATTGTATTATAAAATTTTTGAATACAGCAAAGTTGAAAGAATTATAGTGACTACCTGGGTACCAATGGTCAGGTGTCAGCAATGAACATTTTGCCGTGTAATTCGTCTTGCGCTTCAAAGTAAGTGAACATTAGTTCACTTTACTCCTAAATATTTCAGCAGGTGTATCACCAACTAGAACTCATTTATTTATGACTTTTAGGTTAAAATTACATATAGTGAAATGCACGACTCTTAAATGTACCATTTGGTACATTTTGACAAATATATACACCGGTGTAAACTACAGGTGACACAGATGATGTCTGTAAGATATAAAGCGTTTTCACCACTTTGGAGACTTTCCTCATCACCTGTTCCAGAACAGATAACTGCTCTTATGATTTTCTTTGTCACCACAGATAATTTTGCCTCTTCTAGAACTCCATAGAAATAGAATCACACAGTGTGTGCTCTTTGATGTAAGGCTTCTTTCACTCAGCATAGTGTTCTGAGATTTATTCCTGCTGTTGGCTGTATCAGTAGTTTTTTCCTTTTTATTGCCGAGTGGCATTTCATACTATGAAGATACTGCAGAAGGTTTCACCGTTCTCCTCTTGAGGAACACTTGGGATGCTTCCAATTCCTGGCTATTATAAATATAGTGGCTGTAAACATTCTAGTATATGTCTTCTTGTGGACATATTTCCTGCCCCTCCCCCTCCCCTCCCCTCCTCCCATCCCCTACTTCTGGGGTAAACACTCAGGAGTGGAATCAACCAGATTTGGGAAGCGTTTTATTTTATTTTATTTTTTAACATCTTTATTGGAGTATAGTTGCTTTACAATGGTGTGTTAGTTTCTGCTTTATAACAAAGTGAATCAGCTATGCATATACATATATCCCCTTATCTCCTCCCTCTTGCATCTCCCTCCCACCCTCCCTATCCCACCCCTCTAGGTGGTCACAAAGCACTGAGCTGATCTCCCTGTGCTATGCGGCTGCTTTTGGGAAGCATTTTAGTAGCTCATGTTATTTTGGAAAATATTGGTTATCACACTGATTACCTACCAGCTTTGTTCTAGGGTACAAATCTAGACTGATCTTAATTTTTCTCATGGCTCCTTCTTACTTTGCTTTTCGAGCTCACAAGGACTTACATCCTCTCTCAAGGGCTAGGACCCTCCAGGACACTTTGGATCCCTGAAACTTGCTTAGAATAAATCCACGTTCTATTCCAGATTTGGGGACACTTCTGGGAGGGTCTTTCTCAGAGTCAAATTATATCATGAGGATAAATGTGTCATTGGCTTATTTTCCCCTCCACTGAGTGGACGCTCTATGCTGTGCCCTGGGAATGTGAAGATGAATAAAGCTCGGCCCCTGCTTTGAAGAGCTCATAGGCCTGTGGACAGACAGACAGGACAAATGGCCATCTCAATGCAATGTGGTAAAGACGAACAGGTACCTTGAAAATGCACTTGACCTAAAATGAGGAGAGGAAGACTAAGTAATGTTATGATGAACCCACGAACAGTCAAACAGCAAGTCGTAGAGGGACGTGTGTTGCAGGCAGAGGGTTTCCTATGAGGTGTTGGGGGCGGGAGATTGTAAATAGCTTTTTTTGTTTGTTTGTTTCACGTCTTTATTGACGGGAGAGAAACAAAAGGGTCACAGCATTTCAGACTTTATTCAAACACACAAATGGTAACAAAGGGCACCCACAAGTGACAGGCACGGTCCCTAAGGCCTGGCTCAAAGGCCATGCTGGAGGGTGTGGGTGACTTCTCAGCCCTACTCCCTCAGCATCTCTGTCCCTTCCTCCTCTGCACCTCACGGACACTCCCTGAGATCAGTTACAATTATGCAGAAACTAAGTTACTCCAGAGGAGGCTGGGCCCTGCCTCACTGCCAAGAAAGAGGAACAGGTTATGAGGAGAAGATGGAAGGAGGTTACTGGGTGGTCACTCAGGAGATGCCAGGCTGTTCCCTGTTGAAAGAAGCTCAATGGTCACGGGTGAGGATAGAGAGAGGAAGGAGATAGATCGTGGTGGGGTTTTAGATTCATTTTAGAGCTACTTTATATTCTGTAAAGCTTCTGTGCACTTACATGTATGCATGTGAGGAGTAGATCATAGACCACCAGTTATTTCTGTACTAATTTTGATAAACTGAAAAGGGCCCCCGTTTGGTGCCTTAAACATGGGTTCCGTCTTCAAAATAGGGCTCCCTTGAGTGTAAGATGTCCAATTGATGAGGCTGCATGAGATCTTCTTAAAAAAAAAAACAAACCAACAACTTAGTTATTGGGTCATACTTGAAGGGACATTTCAGAATCTTTGCTGGAACTCGATAACTGCTGACCCCAGCATCCTTAAATTAACCTCTCAGGAAATGCAAGATTTATAAGTTGTGGGCTTTTCTTTTCTTTTGAAAAAAGGTCTTAATAATTCAAAGAACTTTTTAATGATTTGAAAAGTGCCTGTTAAGTACTTGATGGATTGGATCAATTCCTTCTTTGTAGTTGAAGTAGCTCTGCGTTGACATCTTCCTCTCTACATATGGAAATTCGACAGATGTACAGAAATGCCACACAGAATGGGATGTTTCTTTATGACATTTCCTTGTGCATTTCATTGGAGAGAAAAATGTGTATATGCACTTTAGAGTTGGTCATTAACTATAAAAACAAGCTTATTCGCAAACCCGCTTTGATCTGAATTTCCTGTGATTTATCTTTGGTGTCTCAGCATGCATTGAATTCCTCATTGTTATTAACTCCCCAAATATTTATATCACTCCAGATAATCAATGCTTATCACAGTCAATACAGATGTTACAGGATCCTAGAAGAAAGATGGCTCAGCATAATAACATTTTAATTATTATAGCATGTGTTCTCGACTGTATCCTTTGTTTATAGCATCAGCTAACACAGCTACTGTAGATATCTAATTCAGAGACAGTATTAAAATGATTGAACATGTAAGTTATAGCTTTTTCCCACCAAAGACTGAAGCAATAGTGTGCCACTGCTTGAAGGTATTAATGCTTGTTTAATTAATTTAAATCATGCTGCTAAAACTATATTTTCACTTTCTGTTCCCCTGGGCTTGCATTCGCTACAGGGTTACTCAACTGTTACGTAAAACAAATTTGCTTGTGGAGGTTTTAATGGTACAAAATATCTGACTTGAACTAGCATATCACTTTTGTTAATGAAATCACAAGATGGACTATTGTGAGGAAAACTTCAAATCTGGCAAAAATCTGTTTGATTTGTAAATTTCATTTTTGAGCATCGTACACTTCACTTTTGACTAAGCTTAGAACGAAAGACTGCAAAGTTCTGTTGAGACCTGGGCTATATACTTTTCTAAGCCCCCCACGTATTTCACAGCTACTATTCCTGCAGAGTTGAGAACTGCGTTTTGGAGAGTGAACGAGCAGGATCCGGAGGCTGGTACAACATTGCTTAGCTTTTCCACAGTAATATCTCACCACTTCTCTTGTAAACGGCATAGTTCTGCCAAGGTATGGCCACATTCACTCTTATTGGAAGAACTATGCTTTTACATGGAGCTGTTGTACCAAAGACGATGGCATGAAAGTGATGCTGTGTGGAGGGTGCAATACAAGGACCAGCCTCATCCATCTCCATGGCTGCATCTTCACCTGAAATCTAGAAGGACCAGCATCCTCCTCCTCCATCAGTGCATTCTTACCTGAAAGCCAGGTGCAGATAAAGGGTGAGAACTTGGTGATGGTTGAAAGTTGAAGCTTCTTTCGCCTGCTTTTTACAATGAATATTTGCTCTGATACAATAAAAAGCCCTTACATTTTCCCAGATGTTGGACTGGGCAAACTGCAAACTGCATCTTCTATATATAAATAAGAGATACCACAGGGACCCAGTATTTTTTTTATGAAACACCAGAGGAAATATCTGGCGATATCAAAGCTGTAATTTTTTTTTTTTAAAGGCAGATGCCTGTGTCAATCGTTTTTTTTAAAATTAATTAATGAATTAATTTTTGGCTGCATTGGGTCTTCGTTGCTGCACGTGGGCTTTCTCTAGTTGCAGAGAGCGGGGGCTACTATTCGTTGCAGTGTGTGGGCTCCTCTTTGCGGTGGCTTCTCTTGTTGCAGAGCGCGGGCTCTAGGTGTGCAGGATTCAGTAGTTGCAGCACGCGGGCTCAGTAGTTGTGACTTGTGGGCTCTAGAGCGCAGGCTCAGTAGTTGTGTTGCACTGGCTTAGTTGCTCCGCGGCATGTGGGATCTTCCTGGACCAGGGCTCGAACCCGTGTCTCCTGCATTGGCAGGCGGATTCCTAACCACTGTGCCACCAGGGAAGTCTCAAAGCTGTAATTTTAATAGGAGACCTTTGATTATTGATGATAGCTAAGAATATCCTTTTTTTTTTTTTTCTTTTTGCATCCATTGAAATAAGGGCTTATGGAAAGATACCACGGCTGAGTTTGTAAACCTGGGTTCTGTACCCACTACTGCTTCTGTTGAGGCTTCAGGAAAGGGGCCATTTCTAGAAAGGAAGAAACTGGGTAACAGAGAAAGACTATGTGACGTGTTCTGCTTTTGAGGCCTTCTTCTTCTCCAAGGACCTAACTTGGTTACACTCTCTCAAGCAAACAAGTTTGTGGATAATTTTCTTTTTCAGTTCAAGATACTGAATATGCTGGACCTCCTCCTAAGCAGACATGGATAATGATATTGGGAACTCCTGGGGGATAGTCGAGAAAATCAGGGGTCAGTAAAGAGTATTACATTGGGCCACAATTTTAAAGACAATGTAGAGAAATTAAATCAGCATCAGCTTCTTATATTATGGTAATGCAAGAAAGTCTGTGAAATGCTGAGAGGCCATGAAGGCAGGTGGTAGCATTTTATACTCTTAAAGGAAGCTTGAGAATTTGACCAACCTCATGCCTTTGACTTAAAGTACAACTTAATAGAAACTATTCTGGAAAAAAAAAATGAGTATAGCATTTACTTTAGTTTAAAATAAAAGTAAACAAATAAAGCCAAAACCTCCAGAGAAACAATAACAACTTCCATTCTATTCCATGAGGTATCGTCAGCGTTGGGTTCCTTTGATCAATTTACTCAAACCTGGACTATTGCATGTTGACTTTATTTCTAAGAGTTTTGCCATTTGTTCCATCCTTCATTTAGGCACCATTGTTTTGAGCTTCCACAGATTAACAAATAAAGAGATAATTCTGATAAATTGTGGGAAGTAAAATAAAAGAGATATGCATGAGATATTACTGAGAGTTATAGGTTGAGTCCTGAGTCCAGCATGGAGCAAGAGTTGATCAAGGAAGGCTTCCTGGAGGAGTGTTGGTTTTGCTGGAGGACAAAGAGTGTCAGGAGGGATGAGAGATAAAATGTCCTTTGTGGGCTGGGACATCTCACAGTGTGTGGGCTTTTCCAATGACATCCATTCGGAGTAATTTTTCTCGATGTAAAACTAAAATGTGAATACATTTTAAAGATTATATATACATGAGAATGAAAAGAAAGAGTTACAATCACTTGACAGGATTGAATTTCAATATGTTAGAGAACTGAAAGATTTTTTTGGGACCAAACTTCATTTTCTAGAACTACATTATTGTACATCTTTTAAAGTCTCATTCATTGCCTCTGTTTGTATGAGAAAAGTGATTCATCAATGACTCAAATAATCTAAATTGTATGAATCACTTTTTAAAGAGTGAATTAAGTTATTTATAAATGCTCTGTTTCTCTTTAATGTACATTTTTACCCAAGATGTCAAGATTTACAAAATTTGTATTATTTTGGACTGTGTCAACTTGGAATTAATACTACATTAGGACTTGGGGTAATTTTTTAAATGAATAATAGTGTTAATAGTAAATTAATTGAAGACAGTTTACGTACTAATTAAAATAATTACCGTTCCATTTATTAAAGTTGGATCCTCCAGGGCATGGATCCCAAAGATACAAATTATGTTCTTTCAAATAATAAATTTACATTTCTTTGAAATATTTCATAATTTAAACTTTTCTCCAAGTCATATTTACCTTTCAATCTATTAATACTTTATTTCTCCAGTGAAATATTTAAACAAATTGATTTCTATATTGCGTATAGAACAGATATTGTCTATATGCTACAGACCCCAAGGTTTAGAAAAATCAGATTTGGGGTTGGAGGCACACTACCCCTCAGGCCCTACATGGGGCAACTCCAGGGGGGCACCATTTATGTAAATAAAATCTGAAAAGCAATGATCCTTGGAGTTGGGCACAGTGGCTGCCCTGGGGCTGGGATGTAGGGCCTGGGGAAGGATATCCTCTAAAAAATAGACTCTCACTGAATCAACTGGTTATTAAATTACTTTACTTAAATTTAACTGTTTAGCTTTCCTAAAGTCTCTAGAAGAAAAGCTAGTTCAAAGAGATGTTCAGAGGTGTTTTTGGACCCAAAATTTCTATAGTCTAATAAGTTTGAGAAACTCTGGGATAAACAAGTTTTTCCTTCGTAGGACCTCTCAGTTTTTAAAAAATGCTAATGTGTATTGTGAATCTATAAATGAGGACTAGGATAGGCATTACTTCCTAAGCTTATCCCACCATGGAAATGGGGGAAATGGGAGAGAATCCTGAGTAAGGAACAAGGACAGAGCACTCAAGTTCTCTAAACTATAAGATGAAAATGGGCATTGGACTGCTTTATTCTCAGATCTTTTAAGTCCTGTTTTCCTTAATGATTCTGTAATGTACTGTAATGATATATTCACCTGTATCTTTTTAAAGGATCGTAATAGATGCTTAATAAATGATACATCCAGTGTGCAGTTACTCAACATTGAAGCTCTAAATTAAGAGATATACATATATGTATATATTGTGAATTGTAAATAGGTTAGATTAATATAGCACTTCTGTTCGTAGTACTCAGATCCAAGAACTTTTCCCCTCTTCCCTTGCGTGGTGACAAGGTGACCAAGTAAGTATCCTCAGTTGTTTAGAAAACTAAAGGAGTGGAAAACAATTGAGGAAACATGGGATTTCAATTCTCAAGCTTTAGTTTGTAAAATGGACAGAAAGGTCCAAGCAGCCAGTCATTTGTTATATGGACCATCCTGAATTGGAATGCAGTTGTCATGTTGAAAACAATCCCAGTTGCTCAGTTAACCAGAGCAGCTTCGACTTAAGACTCTCTTATTTCCCATCACATCCTAACTTTTTTTTCTGAGTGGCTTTGAATTTTGTTTTGAACAATCAATACATACTTCAGTTCTCAAATTCCAGATTTGCTTATGTAAAGAAATAATTATTTTATGATTGCATACTTTCATGATTTTTGTACGCTCCATCTTGCTGGTTAGTTAAGGATAAGACCATTTATCACTGGAAATGCCACATGTATTTAATAGTTTTCTGAATTGTTGTCCTTTGACATGGTGAAATGAAACCCACGTTTTTTCGGAATTACACACAGAACTATTATATAAATGAAGTGTTAGAAATCAATTCAAATGTTAAATACAAAGGACATCCTTGGCTCATTAAGTAAAAATATCTCATTTAATGAGCAGAAAAGCACTGGAGCACACTGAACCCTGACACAAAGCAAATTATTTAAGTGATAAATTATATTTTATGGGGAGTGTAAAAGTTAATAATACTCAGGGGCCTGGTAATAAATGCAGAGGTGTAACCAACTTCATCGACTGCTTTACTTACAAACATGCCATATGTACTCAGTTACTTGAGATGATCATAAAAGGGCAGAATAGAAACCACACAAAGATTCAGAAAGTGACCTTAATAGGATTATTTTTCAGTGCATCCTTTATATCATATTATTTTAAGAGTTCCTCTCTCTTTCTCTTTTTTTTTTTTCTTTCTTCGGTCATTTGCAGCATTCTGCTAACTTCATTTTTGTTTTCACTTTTGGCCAAGAATTTGACCTTGCGGCAGTTAAGCTGCAGGCTGGTCCTTATCTCTTGGCAGCCCTCATAAAATCAGTCATGTATTCATCGTCTCTGGTGGCCCACAAATGACCTCAGACCGCACTTGGAGAGGACCAGCCTGTAGTATGAAGAGATGGGTGGCTGAGCTCTTGTGTTGGTAGCCCCCGGGTTCTTCCCTAAGCAAACACTTCTCAGGTGTGTTGAAGAGATCCACAAACAAATGTGGTCCATAACCTCCACCCAGCTTTAGCTAAGATGCACAGAGACAGCTGTCTCCACACAACAGGAGAGCTGGAAAGAGCTCCAGTGATTGTCTGGGTAATTAGGATACAGACTGAGGGAGAAGTGGAAGGAAAGGAGCTGCTTTGTTTTTTCCAATTTACTCTTTCTTTTTTTTTTTTTTTGGGTCACACCATGCGGCTTGTGGAATTTTAGTTCCCGGACCGGGGATCGAACCCAGGCCCTCGGCCATGAGAGTGCGTAGTCCTAACCACTGGACCGCCAGGGAATTCCTTGCTTTTTCCAATTTAAATGATGCATTTTTTATTTATTTATTTATTTTTAATTTATGGCTGTGTTGGGTCTTCGTTTCTGTGCGAGGGCTTTCTCTAGTTGTGGCAAGCGGGGGCCACTCTTCATCGCTGTGCGCGGGCCTCTCACTATCGCGGCCCCTCTTGTTGCGGAGCACAGGCTCCAGACACGCAGGCTCAGTAATTGTGGCTCACGGGCCCAGCTGCTCCGCAGCATGTGGGATCCTCCCAGACCAGGGCTTGAACCCGTGTCCCCTGCATTGGCAGGCAGATTCTCAACCACTGCGCCACCAGGGAAGCCCTAAATGATGCATTTTTTCCTTCTGCTTTGACTCTGCTTTAAAATGAAACTTGTTCCTCTTTTTGCTTGACCCCTGCCTGGTTTTAGATTATGTGCGATTCTAATGCCACGTAATTTTGCCTCTGTTGAGGTAGACTCTAGATGAAAATGTAGCTTACTGATGCTACATGAATGATGTTTTTCCTGGATGTGGAACATAACATGGTTTTCAAATCTTTATTCAAAACTGGTTCTAGTCTGTGGACCCACATTGAGGCCAGGTGCAGAGTGGGACGGGGAGAATTCCTTCGGGTCGGAGCAGAAGTGCTTTCCAGGGGCGGCTCACACCTCTCACCCTCTGCGTGTCTGTTTCCTCTCCCGAGTTCTTCCTCATTCTCCTTCATCCAGCAAACTCCAACTGGTGCTTCAAACCCAGGTCCAGAGTGGATTCTTCTGCCCACCGTCCTCCTCTCTTTCTTCAGGCTGAGTTAATTATTCTGTTTATGTTACTTATTTATAGCACTGCATTTTCCTGCTGGTGTTATACTTTATCTCTTCCCATTTCCCACTATGCTGTAAGATTCATGAGTGTAGAAACCTTGCCATGGTCACCATTGCATATCTAACACCTAGGCAGATAGTGGCCCATCACGATGGAAGAAAGGATGGAGAACGGAGGGAAGGAAGGAAAGAAACCTTCCTTATCACTGACAGCACCTTGTGCAAAGCTGCTCCCATAGAAAAAGACCCTGCTTCCCCCAGACTGATGGTGCCTTGGCCATGACATGAATTAAAAAAAAACAAAAAACAAAAAACAGATAAAATTCCCACTTTCATGGAACTTCTGCCTCTTTGAGAAGATAAACAGAAAAACAAACAAAGCAAGACAAAAGAAACAAAACAAATAAAAAATTCGAATATACAGTACCAGAGAAAGTAATTAAATGCTGTAATGAAAAAGACAACAAGAGAGAAGCTTTGGGAACGCCAGTGAGAGGGTGAAGAGTGTGAGTGTGAATAGGACAGTCAGGGAAGGCCTCCCTGAGATGGAAACATCTGAGCAGGGCCCTAAAGGAGATGAGGGCGAGCCAGGCGGCGGGCTGGGAAGTGCTGTCGGCAGAGGAAACAACAGGTGCCACGTTCTGAGAGGGGTGCCTGGGGTGTTCAAAGAACAGCAAAGAGGTCAGTAGGGCTGGAGCAAGGGGTCATATCATTCTGTTTTTTAATGGAAGTACAGTTGATTTACATGTTTGTGTTAGTTTCAGGTGTACAGCAAAGTGATCCAGATCTGTCTATCTGTATATTCTTTTTCAGATTCTTTTCCATTATAGGTTATTACAAGATTGAAGATATCACAAGATATTGAATATAGCTCCCTGTGCTATACAGTAGGTCCTTGTTGGTTATCTATTTTACATATAGTGGTGTGTATCTGTTAATCTCAAACTCCTAATTTATCCCTCCCCCCCTTTTCCCCTTTGGGAACCATGTTTGTTCTCTATGTCTGTGAGTTTGTTTCTGTTTTGTAAGTAGGTTCATTTGTATCATTTGTTTTAGATTCTGCATATAAGTGATATCATATGACATTTGTCTTTCTCTGTCTGACTTACTTCACTTAGTATGATAATCTCTAGGCCCATCCATGTTGTAAGTGGCATTATTTCATTCTTTTTTATGGCTGAGTAATATTCCATCGTATATATGTACCACCTCATCTTTATCCATTCATCTGTCGATGGACATTTAGGTTGCTTCCATGTCTTGGCCATTGTAAATAGTGCTGCTATGAACATCCGGGTACATGTAACTTTTTGAATCAGAGTGTTTTATTTTTCCATTGCTGTTTCCCCAATGTCTACAACAATGGATGGTATATAATAATGCTTAATACTGTATAGAATGAGTAAGTGAAAGGTAAAAAATATGAAAACTACAGAAAGTATAATGCAGAACAAAGAAAAGCACTCATATGCTTACCTCTCAGAAGTAACATTTTGTTACATTGACTTTCAGAGTTTTTAGGTATACCGTTTTTTACTTAGTTGAAACAATGTAGCATGTAGAATTTTGGGGAAAAGTATAATTCTCTCTTTTTAGCTGAGTATTACAATGTAAGCGATTACAAATTATATAACCTTTTAAATTATTATATTCCCTGGTCTGGATATACCATATGGTCTACTACCGATCTCATACTGGTTGGGATTTAGGTCATTTTTAATTTTGGATTTTGTCAATGACACTATGATGAGTATTGCTGTGCATAAACCTTCATCTGTGCTTTGCAGTTTTAAAAACAATATATTCAAAGAAGTAGAATTATTGCATTGGAGTGACTGATGCAGGTTGCCAGATACTTTCCCCCAGAGAGATGGTATCCTATCACCCTCCTAGCCATGTTATATGAAATGTTAATTCCACCTCGTTCTCATCACCAATGAGTATTTTCAAATAAAACTAATTTGCTAGTTTGGCAGGAAAAAAAAAAAGTAGTCATCTTGTTTTAATTTGCATTTCTTTGGCACACAAGAGGAGGGGGAGAAACCTATCCTTGTCTGTTTAAATATGGGAGGAAGGATGGCAGTGGAGATAGGAGAGTCTGGGAGGAGGTACATCTGTCCTGATGTTCCCTCATTGTTGCCCACCTCTTGTCTCTGTGGGGCCACAGGCAGAAATCCCTGTGGGTTTGGCTAAAGCTCATATCCAGTGGAGATGACGCTCCCTGCTTAGATTTTTTCCATCTCTGCCCTATTATGCTTCTCTCACTCCGTTTTCCTGAGAGCACTCCATGAATAAATCATTTGCAAGGAATATCCGTCTCAGGCTCTGCTCCTGTGGAATCCACTCAAGACATCATCTGAATAAGAATACGTCTGTTAGGGTTAAAACCTATATGAGAGGTGTGAATAGTGAATTGTAAAGTGAGGAATCAGAGACAGCTTCGCCTACACAAATTATTGGAGAAGACCCAAAACACGTGTGTGAGAAACTGAGTAGGAGGTGCGTGGACGGCAGAGCTGATGGGCGTCGCTGGACCACGAAGTGGAAGTCGGGGCAGCAGGAGATGCGCTGGGATCCATTCTTACGCTTTCTTCTCCAAACTTCTTATTCTCTTTCTCAGCTTCACAGCGCTTATCTCGTTCACTAATTATATTTTTCACTTGTGTGTTTGTAAATAATAACTGGCTTTTGGCCAGTAGATTGAAAGCTGTGTGAGTACAGCAACCTTGTCAGTTTTACTCTGCACTTACAAGTCAGTGCCTAGCAGAGTGGATCTCCCAGAATAGCAGGTACTGAGTAAATAAACGAATAAATAAATAAATGAAAGAATGAAGAACACACCAATGGGCAGATGGGGTGACACAAGTTTATGTATTTTGGTTTAATATGTTCAAAGTGACTTCTTCAATTTAAAGGCAATTAAAAGTGAGAGGAAAAGGCTTTCGTCTTTGCCCCCATCTTTACCTTTTCCGGCACTTTCCGTTCCTTTGTATGGATCCAAGTTCCCATCATGCATTGTTCTCCTGCTACGTGAAGAGCTTCCTTTAATGTTTCCTACAGGGCACGTCTGTGGGTATCAAATTCCCTCAGTTTTGGCTTATCTGAGTACATCATTATTTAGCCTTCATTTTTTAATGACATGGGAATATGTTTATTGTTTAATAAAAATTCATGCCTAGAGCATGTTTCCAGTTTTGTTATTAAACTTATAAACATGCAGAAAAAGATTTTTACATAAAAATATCAATATAATTGCAGCTATCTTCAGATGCCGGGATGATAACTGATGATTTTATTTTTATTTTAAAAATTAACTGTATTTCTGTACACTTGCAATAAGCAATTTGAAAATGAAATTAAGAAAACAATTCCATTCACAATCCCACCAAAAGGAATAAATTACCTAGGAGTCAATTTAACAAATAAGTGCAAAACTTATATTCTGAAAACCACAAAACATTTGTAGTTCTTTTTTTTTTTTTTGAATTTTTGAATTTTATTTTATTTATTTTTTTATACAGCAGGTTCTTATTAGTTATCCATTTTATGCGTATTAGTGTATACATGTCAATCTCAATCTCCCAATTCATCCCACCACCACTGCTTCCCCCCCTTGGTGTCCATACATTTGTTCTCTACACCTGTGTCTCAATTTCTGCCCTTCAAACTGGTTCATCTGATAACTGATGATTTTTAACTTCTTTTTGCTCATCTACATTTTTTCATTTTGTCATTTTTTCCTCTCTTTATTATGATAAAATGTACGTAACATAGTATTTATCATTTTAGCCATTTGTAAGTGTACAGTTCAGTGGCATTAAATACAGTCACATTAAATACACAGTCATGTGTAACATTACCACTATCTGTACTCAAACCATTTCATCATCCCCCCCAAAATCTGCACACTAAACAATAACTCCCCATCTTCTGCTTCCCCTGTCCCTGGTAACATTGGTTCTACTTTCTGTCTCCATGAATTTGCCTATTCTAGGTACCTCAAATAAGTGGAATCACACAAAATTTTTCCTTCTCTATCTGGCTTATTTCATTTAGCATAATGTTCTCAAGGTCCAGCCATGTTTTAGCATATATCAAAATTTCATTCTTTTTTATGGCTAAATAGTATTCTGTTGCATGTGTTCACCACATTTTGTTTATTCATTCATCTGTTTATGGACACTTCTGTGTTTTTACTTTTTGTCCTTTGTGAATACTGTTGCTATGAACATTGGTGTACAAATATCTGCTCAAGTCCCTGTTTTCAATTTTTTTGGATATATACCTATTAGTAGAAATGCTGGATCATATGATAATTCTATATTTAAGCCTTTGAGAAACAGCTATACCATTTTGTATTCCCACCAGCAATGCACAAGTAATCCAATTTCTTCACATCCTTGCCAACACTGTTATTTTCCAGTTTTATAAAATTATAACGATTCTGGTAGGTGTGAAGTGATATTTCATTGTAGTTTTGATTTGCATTCTCCTAATGACTAATGATGTACTTATTGGCCATTTGAATAGCTTCTTTGAAGAATTGTTTACTCAAGTTCTTTGCCTATTTTTAAATTGTATTTTTTGTATTTTGTTGTTGAATTTTAGGATTTCTTTATATACTAATATCCATCTCTTATCAGATGTATGATTTACAAATATTGTCTCCCATTCAGTAGATTGTTTTTTTCCCATTCAGTAAGTTGCTTCTTGATATTATCTGTTGATACATAAAATTTTTTAATTTTGATGAAGTTCAATTTATCTTTTGTTGCCTGTGCTTTTGGTGTAATATTCATGAAATCATTGCCAAACTCAATGTCATAAAGATTTTCTACCCTTCATTTTTGAAGGCAATTTTTTTTCTATATTAGTGGACTTTTAAAAAATTCAGTAGTTTAAATATGTTGTTTCATTGTCCTCTAGCTTGCATTATTTCTGAGAAAAGTGAGATTATTATTATCTTTGTTCTCCTGTATATAATATGTCTTTTTTTTCTGTCTCCACTTTGAAGATATTCTCTAATCACTGGTTTTTAGGAACTTGATTGTGTTGTGACTTGGGGTGTTTTTGTTTATCATGCTTGAGGTTCTTTGAGGTTCTTAGGTTTATGTTAATCAAATTTGAAAAAAATTATGCCACACATCAAATTTTTTTCTGTTCCTCCTCCTTCCTCCGTAATTCCAATTATATATTTGTTAGACCATTTAATATTATTCCACAAGTTATTGAGACTTCAAGTTTTTTTCCCCAGGTTTTTTGCTTTCTGTCTTTTAGTTTGGATAGAATCTACTGCTATGTCTTCAAATTCACTAATCTTTTCTTCTGCAATATCTAATTTGCTGTTTGGTTTAGCTAGTGAATCTTTCAATTCAGATATTGTAGTTTTCACCACTTTAAGGTCCATTTGGTTCCCTCTTATACCTTCCATTTCTCTCCTCATTATGTTCATGTTTTCTTTTAAATCTTTAAGCATATTTATAATAAATTTTAATGTCCTTATCTGCTGATGTCATCATCTCTGCCATCTTAAGGTCTGTTTTAATTGATTGACTTTTCTCCTGGTTATGGATTCCATTTTCCTGCATCATTGCCTGTATAATAATTTTTTATTGGGTGCAGGATTATAAATATTAGTTTATTAAGTATTTGATTTTGTGTCTTCCTTTGAAGAATGTTGACTTTTGTTCTGGGAGGTTGTTGCAGTTCAGCTTGATCTTTTTGCTCTCTGGTTCTCTGCCTCTCAAACTCCAGGCACCTCACCCTCTCTGAAATCCCTTTTCTATCTCTTCAACTGGACAACCACTATAATCTGATTGAGTTCCCCCTCTCTGCACTACAATCTAAAAAGAACCTCTAGAGAGACAGCTGGGACAGCTGTAGGGGTTACCTTGTTTGTTTCCTTTTCTCAGAGACACAGTCCTGTGCTTTCCATGTCCAGTGACTGAAAACGGTTATTTCATGTACTTTGCCCAGTTTTCTAACTGTTTACAGTGGGAGGGCAATTCCAATTACTCCATGATGGTTTCAAGCAGAAGAGTTCTTCAACTTGGAAAATATAAATTCCTTGAGAAGATCCTCAAACTGCTATGGTTAATCTGCACGTTTACGAGGCATTTGGGGTATTATTGTTTTTGTCTTGTTCATTTCTATATCCACTTACCAGGGACTACAGTGTGTTTCCTGGAATCAGATGCTCACTCCATCTCCTTATCTTATACCCTTTTGCCTTATTAGATTTTTTTGAGTTCTATGTCAATCCTCATTTTTGGCTACAATGAAAGATCCCCTCTGAATTTGATCAGCATCTAAGTACTATTATACAAACCTTGAAACCTTTGTTATGAAAGCTTCTTTGCTCCTGAAGTATCTTGCTTTTAAACAACTCTACATATTTGTGAACTATTTCTGCACACTAGGTTTGATTGCCCTTACATTTTCACCTTATGGTATATTTTGTTCTTAGCCAACTGTCCTCTGAGGAAAGTCTTAGGTCTAATTTCATCCATGATTAGAAGGCAGGAATCCCAGATTTCAATGACAGTAGTATTCCCTTTGGAGGTCTTTAAAGTATTATGGAAAAATAAGAGCCCTGAAGCTGGATAGATATAGATTTAAATAGTATATACATCAGATAGCTGTGTGACTTTGAGAACATTTTACTGCAAACATGAGTTTTCTATTCTACTAAATGGGATTTATTGTACCCAATTCATAGTATGTGAATACATACTAGGTGTTTAGTAAATGCTAGTTCTCTTCTGCTCCTCTCTAAATTGTTCACTCTGGTTATGCCAGTAGCCATGCTTTCATTGGTTTCATTGGCTGGTAGGTCTTTAATGAGTGCATCCTCTCAGCTATTTGGATGTTATTCTGACTCTTATCTCTCTGCAAGTTCTACAATTTCTCGGTGATGTCACCAAGTCTGTGAGTACAGTGGACACAACCATTTAACATCTCAGGGAAATCTATTCAGTGTTCAAAAAAATCACCTAAGTTTTAGGAGGCCATTTAAAAGGTGGACCCCAGAAAACCTAGGTAGACCATTTATTTACTCGATTTTCCTTTTTTATTTCTAATTTTTTTCTCATTGCATAAATGCTCCTATCCTCATAACCATGGTTCTCCAACCAGGTGTTATGACTATTAGAAAAACTAAATAAAACTATTTAATGGTTTCATACCCTGCAAGAAACTTGGGCTTTGAGGATCTGGAAGGGCAGGGCCTCACCATGTTCCTCAGAGAAGTGGGAGAAGAGCTTACTGCCGTAGAAATGGCTGAGTCTGGATACCCAGAGATGCTGAGCTGGGGCGATGACTTCAAAGACCCTCTACAGCAGCACTATCCACTAGAACTTTCTGTGAGGACAGATATGTTATATCTGCTCCATTCAATACTACGGCTACCAGCCAGCCATGTCCGGCTGTTGAGCACTAGAAATATGGCTCGAGTGACTGAGGAGCTGTATTTTTAAATTTAATTTTTAATTAATTTAAATTTAAATATCCACACGTGGTCAGCGGCTATCATATTGGACAATGCATTTCTATAGTAATCCTATTTTTAGTATAGGAAGAACTTGTAAGGATCAGTATAATTCCCTACTGATGGTCCTGTCATTTTTCTATTGTAGATTTGAAAATGCTACATGCAGAAAAGGTATTTGGATAGGTAGTATGGAGAAGAAGAAAAAACCATTTGGGAAACTACATGTGATGAAGTCCTTTAATACATACAGAGGACCTTGAATTAATGAAAGAACTCAGGTCATATTAATTTGATCCACGGAGTCATGGGCACCCAAATTTTTAAGTAATATTTTTTGTAACTTTATTATTCTGCCTCTGTTATGTACACCTTCATCCTGTACTACTTTTTCTATCTAAAATAAGTCCATTTATTTATTTATTTATTTGTTTATTTATGGCCGTGCTGCATGGCTTGTGGGATCTTAGTTCCCCGACCAGGGACTGAACGCAGGCCCTCGGCAGTGAAAGCGTGGAGTCCCAACCACTGGACCTCCAGGAAATTCCCATATAAGTCCTTTTAGATTAAATTAAATTATCATTAGGAAAAGATGGAGAGAATATGTGATACGTTAGAAAGCCATATGTAGAATGTTTCACCTTTTAAAAAAAAGTCCTTGTCATTTTATTTTCTTTAAAAATCAATTTTCAAATAAAATAATTTCAGTAACACATTTAAATAGGATTGAATATTATTTTCAATCACATTCATATGTGTTATCTCATGTATTCCTGTCATTAGCCTTATGAGTCAAGTAGAGTGTGTGTTATTTTTGCTTTATTAGAGGCAACTGTTGTGGCTTCAGAGATGCTCAGTGACTTGTCCTTGGTCACCGAGGAGTTGACAAGTAATTTTACTCATTGGTATTTTTTTAATTGAAGTATAGTAGATTTACTCTACATAGAAAATCCTAAGGATGCTACCAGAAAACTACTAGAGTTCATCAGTGAATCTGGTCATGTTGCAGCATACAAAATTAACATACAGAAATCTGTTGCATGTCTATACACTGACAACAAAATATCAGAAATAGAAATTAAGGAAACACTCCCATTTACCATCGCATCAAAAAGAATAAAATACCTAGGAATAAACCTACCTAAAGGAGGCAAAAGACCTGTATTCCAAAAACTATAAGACACTGATGAAAGAAATTAAAGACAACACAAACAGATAGAAAGATATACCGTGTTCTTGGATTGGAAGAATCAGTGTTGTTAAAATGACCATACTGCCCAAGGCAGTCTACAGATTCAACGCAATCCCTATCAAATTACCAATGGCATTTTTCACAGAACTAGAACAAAAATTTTAAAATCTGTATGGAAACACAAAAGACCCCAAATAGTCATTGTCTATTTTTTCCCCCCGTATGCCAGTTCTACTAGTTAATGAAGCCACTTAATTTTTAAAATTAGAACTGGTTCTTTTAGTCTCTCCAAATCATCATGGCTTCAAGCTTGTGTGGCCTCATCCTTATAATTTCTACACTTCAAAAGGAAGAGAGCTTCGATTTATGTCAGTTGTTTAAAATTAATGGTATACTCATATTTTATTTAATAAATATTAATGGTTGGCTTTGGCAGAGGGCAGGGGGGCTATTTTAGACCTTTACTGTAAAGAAGATCATTATCACGTCCCCAAATTTGATTTCTACAGTGCTTATTTATCAATATTTATTAGATGCATGGGTTGGTTCTAATGATGCTTCCTAATTCATCCCACAGAATCCCTTGCAGGCTGTGTTGTGTGTTGCTCCAGCTGAGTGTATTCCAGAGTGCACTTCTTGGGCAGTTTCGTCCTTCAGCAAAGCTTTGTTCCATCGTTGAGCCGTAACTCGGTGGAGGAGGTTTTTCTGTCAGCATATGATACAATAGAAATCCTAAATCAATAACACTTCTTATTCCTACACATTTGACGCATAACAGCCTTCTTCACATCGAGGTTTTAACGTGTTGTAAATTAATTACCTGGAATGAACACAGGGTCAATGGACCTTGGTACGACCAGGATGTAATGTTAAAGTCTTCCATTTTCTCCTCCACTTCTCAGCATCCTTAGCCTGTCTTTTGTGCATGTCACTTATGCCGTCTTCTGCAATAAGCTCCCTTAAGAGTAGTTAATGCCCCTCTAGGGATTGATCGATAGAAAAAAATTTGCTTTCCCATAAATTTGCTGGACTATTTTCTGCCTTCCAGGCAAAAACAGGGCCGTTTTTATTTGTAGTACACAGTGTGGCACTTTTGAAAAAAGAACATTTAATTGAAATTTGAAATTACCCAAGTGAATATAACAGATTTTCTCTTAATTCAGAGTGATATCTAAAAGATTTGTGCAAATACAGGTGGATTTTATTATCTACCACTTCCTATTGGAAATGAGGATAATTGTTTATTTTCCAGAATTCAGTTCAAGAAAAGATAACTTTATCTGTCCCATCATCTAAATGCGTATAAGATGGCAACCCCATTTCAAATGATATAAAATCAGGTATGGTAAAGTAGATTTTCCATCAGAAGCAGGGCAATTAAAAAGCAGGAATTCACTAAGTTTTAAAGGACTCAATTTTCTATTTTCTTTAAAATAAGAATGAAAGAGGCAAACTCCATTATAGTTCCGAAGGTAGCTCTGCTATTAGTAGCTATAGAAACAAGGTAACCAGGTAGTGAATAAGAGAGAAAGAGAAAGAGAGGGAGAGAGAGAGAGAAATAGAATATGAAAAAGAAAACTGCAAACCTAGCTGCAATGCTTAAATACTAATATCATGATTTAGGAATTAATACATTGGGAAGTAGATTGGCCAACGTCTTTGCTAGTTTGTCATTGTGAACAGTTTATTGTTAATGCCTGGTTTCTCCAGGACATAGGCATATATGCAGCGCCCAAACAAAACGAATGCAGCCATCTTCAAAGAAGAGATAGTGAAGAATAGAGGTATAAATACACAACGTCAAATTGCAGGAGGCACAGGGGGGTCAGCTTCATGATTTTTGGCAGAAGCCCTTTCCCTTCTGTCAGGTTAAAGGGAGGAGAGAGCAACCAAATCGACTTTACTTCCTTTGACAACGAGGTCGACACCACTTGTAAATCTGACCTCCTCCCTCTGCAGCTATAAGTGTCAAAGGTGGGGTGGGGAGTTCAGTGGGACGTGGAAATCGTCCGAGACAGAGCACATTTTCCAAACTCCAACTTATCACATGCCTGGTGGAAATGCCTCTGATCTTAGTTTAAGTTCCCCAGTAATATTTTCAGCTTAGACTTTATCCCCACATCTGTCCTAGATCATCAGACTGTATTACACTGTCGCTTGATCTTTGGAAACAAACACCCTAATGACCAAGCTGGATGCCCTATGGGAAGGCAGGCTTTTGAGCTAACAGAGTGTTTTCTTGCTCATCAAACGTCCTGGAGGACTGCTCATGTATAAAATATAGCCTCTGTGCTTCTCTTTCAGGAAGGTAAGTTATGGGATGTCCCAACAGATACTTCAAATGGCAGCAATTGCTAAAACCCAAGCTTTTATAAAAGGGACCCACGCATTTCCAGTGTATCTTGGGCTACTTAGCAGAATAACAAATCAGGAGGTCAGTGTGTGCCACATAGCAACCAAGATACAGAAGCAACAAATAATTTCAGCTTTTCAGAATAAAATTAAATATACTAAGAGGCAGCATCAGATAATAGTGGTTAAAGTCAGGCACTCCAGAGTCACATGGACCAAATCTAGTCCTCTGTCTGCCTGCTTTTGTAAATAAAACTTTATTGACACGACCATGCCTATTTGTTTATGTATCATCTGTGGCTGCCTTCCCACTGCCATGAAAGACTCGAATAGTCGTGAGACAGACTGTATGTCCTGCAGCGCTGAAAATACTTACTATCAAGCCCTTTATGGGAAAAGTTTACCAACCCCTGGTTAAGCGTGTGGGCTTTTGTCTCACACTGTCTGGATTTGAATTCTGGCTTCAGCATTTACTGGCTGTGGTACCTGATGCAGGTATTCTTTAGGCTTCAGTTTCTGGATCTATAAAAAAAATGGATTACCTTACAATGTTGGGTTAGTTTCTGCTGTGCAGCAAAGTGAATCAGCCACACGTATACATATACTCCAATAAAATTTTTATTTATTTAATTTTTATTTTTGGCTGAGTTGGGTCTTCATTGCTGTGTGGGCTTTCTCTAATTGCAGTGAGCAGGGGTTACTCTTCGTTGCGGTGCATGGGCTCTAGGTACGCAGGCTTCACTAGTTTTGGCATGTGGGCTCAGTAGTTGTGGCGCTCAGGCTTAGTTGCTCCGAGGCATGTGGGATCTTCCCGGACCAGGGCTCAAACCTGTGTCCCCTGCATTGGCAGGAGGATTCTTAAGCACTGTGCCACCAGGGAAGTCCCTCCAATAAAAATTAATAAAAAAATAAAGACAAAGAAGAAAGCACACATTCAAAAATAAGTTTTTCACAGGAATGGAAAGATATATCTGAAGATACAGTAACTACACTCTTGCAAAATATAAGTAAATAACTATCCTGTCGTATTAATGCATTGAAATTAACAAGATTTTATTTTGTGTTGCTTTTGTGTAGATCAAGTGTATTACTTTATGCTGGTAAATTGAAATTGAGGTGGCTTAAATAACCACTGGTTGATTAAAATGCTATTCTCATTAAAAAAAAAAAAAAGGATGTACTAATAGCAATGTCACAGGCTGCTGTGGAGATTACATGAGATAATGCATATTTTTTTTCTTACTTGCAAAATTTTTCTTTTTTATACAAATAATTAAATATTTTTCTGTGAGATTAAAAAGAAATGAAAGTTTTATGAAGGTTTGCTGTTTTATTTCCTTCTGTTTATTCATATACTTAAAAAAAGATGAGCTTTCTGTCTCTTCCCAAAAGATTATGAGATAATGCATATTATCCTAGGAGTCTGCCTGGTTGGGAGTAATCTATTCTACTGCTCCCCTATTCTTAAACCTCCAAAAAAGGGTCTAGATCTCTACTAAAATCATTTTGCATTTTATTCTGCAGAGGATGACGTTACTTTCCCAATAACACTGAATTTCTAGGCATTAAGACTCTTACGTTTTTTTTTTTGAAGATTTTTTTGATGTGGACCATTTTTTAAAGTCTTTATTGAATTTGTTACAATATTGCTTCTGTTTTATGCTTTAGTTTTTTGGCGGCGAGGCATGTGGGATCTTAGCTCCCCGACCAGGGATCGAACCCGCACCCCCTGCAGTGGAAGCGTGGAGTCGTAACCACTGGACCGCCGGGGAAGTCCCAAGTCTCTTATTTCTTAAAAATGTACACAAAAGCAGCTTACTTTTATTTGACAGAAGAGGTTACAAGAACACAGTCACGTATGGGATTTTCGCTTATCATTTTAAATTTCTAGCGTTGTTCAGAAATTCTTTTTTTAAATTAATTAATTTATTTTTTATACGGCAGGTTCTTATTAGTTATCTATTTTATACATATTAGTGTATACATGTCAATCCCAATCTCCCAATTCATCCCACCACCACCCCCCGCCCCCCACTTTCCCCCCTTGGTGCCCATACGTTTGTTCTCTATGTCTGTGTCTCTAATTCAATCGTTTGTTCTTCAAGTACCCCAGTCAGACTGGTGAAAGCATATCTGAACCATCCTACCTGGCAGAGGCCTAGGGTGAGGCAGACACAAGAGCTGTGAGGGGTTCGTTTTGACAGGAGTCAACATCCCTCCACACGGGGGACCCTGGACTCACAGGGAAGGATTCTCAGTGGCTCCAGGCCAGCTGTACTAGAACATTCTGCCGGGTTGGTACTGTATGTCCCCCGGGGCTCGACACCCCCTTCCCCTGCCTGGTCCCCCTCTCCTCGCGGTCCTTGGCTGTTCACAGCCCCTAATGCTTCACAGCCCTTCAGGTTTCGCTGCCTCCAAAGTGACTCACGTTCCTAATGATCCTTCTCCCCTCACCCCAGCGGTCCCCGAGCAAAACTCCTCTCAGTTTGAGACCCACCTATACCAAGCCAGAAATTGAGCTAACTGAAGGAACTACTTCTCAAGGAATATTTGTATTTTAAAAGCAAAATGGAACTTCACTGGCGGTCCAGTGGTTAAGACTCTGCTCTTCGAGTGCAGGGGGCGCCGGTTCCATCCCTGGTCGGAGAACTAAGATCCCACATGCTGAGTGGCGAGGCCAAAAGAAAAAAAAAAAAAAAAATGGAGAACGTTTATTGCAAATGAAACTTGCATTAGGGAGGGATTTCTGAACAGAGGGACCTTCCAAGGGCCCGCTGCTTTCCCCACTCAAACCCCCTCTATTTCTCAGGGCCTGTAGTCAGCAACTTAGCGTCCGTCTCTGCTGAAAGACTGCCAAACTGTGCACTAGGCCAGGTTGTATTTTACTATTTCATTCACAGTATATCCCAAAGCACCATGTGGATGGTCAATTCTCCCCGTGCTATATTGGATCAAATGTGAGTGACGTAATAGTTCTAAGAGCTCCCTCAAACCCCCAAAAGGCCCAGGACTGTGCCCCACATGTATTAAATACATCAGTGTTCCAATTTAGGAGCAACACAAAAGCTACAAAGTAATCATATTTATACTGAATTCCCTTTCTGTTCCCCTCTCAGTTTGGAAATTCCCTGTCTGATGGAGAACTTAGAGTACAATTCCTACGAGGCATCTGGAATTTGTGATTCTTTCTAAGTATTGCAATTTAATCTATGCCTCTCTAAGTCTCTGTTGAGACACTTTCAGGTCATTTCAACTTGTGAGTTTGAAGGAATCTGTAGAATACTTTCCATAAAGTATCCTGTATGGTGCCAGGGACATGATCACCTAGCCTTTGTGTAACAACATCAATCTACACTGGTTAGTTGTGTTAGAACCCTGGGTTTACACAGCTCCTTTCTTCCCTAGAGTCTAACTTATTTTCCTAAAGGTCACTGTGCTTCACTTAAAATATCAGTGTCAGCTAGATGGCAACTTCCATGATTTTACATTTTAGAGGAGAGGCTTGGTCTCCAAGTGACTGACTTATCCAAGGTCAACGCCTCCTCAGATATGGACTTGGAGTGATGACTCAGACTCCTTCTAGCCCCACACGGTTCCCATGGTGACCGCATCACTCACAGGTGTGTAGTCTTGGACTGCTGCTGTGGCACCACGTTGATGGTGCTGCCCTGAACTCACTTTTTTTTTTTTTTTTTTCTTTTATAGCTTTTGTGTTTATTTTTTCTGAAAAGAGGGTTCAATATAGTCATCAAATCATAATATCCAAGCATTTAGAAGGAAAATTGGAAGTCAATGACTCCCATTCCTCTGTGAAATTTGAATCCTTACCATACACATATTTGAATACTACAATAACAGTCAATCCACTGACTTGTGATTCAGCCTGTCCATGTTGTCTTCATATTGTTGTTGGAAGGAATAGAACTGGCAATAATAAAGAAACCAAAGTTTCTTAAAGAAGCTGACATAAACTGAACTCACTTTTAAAGAAATCATTTGATTTGATAACTCAGCCCTTTTATTGAATGTCTCCCCATGGTGAGACTGAAGGGCTACAGCTCAGGGGACCCTCCACATCCTCACTCACCAGCTCCGAGCAAGTTTCAGACAAACTTGCTTCTGTGTGGAAGGACTTCTTTCTCCACTGACACAGAAGATATGGACAATAACATCCTATTTAGAGATGAACACAAAGTGCCTATGTTAAGACTCTCTTTTTTTCCTAAGCCAAAGCCATTATCTTGTCAGATATCTATTTTTTTAATCAAAGTATAGTTGATGTACAATATTATATATTAACAGGTGTACAATATAGTGACTCACAGTTTTTAAAGGTTATACTCCATTTATAGTTATTGTAAAATATTGGCAAGACTTTCCTTGGCGTGTTAAGTAGGCATACGTTACTTGGACAATAAGGTGTACAACACCTGATTATTTCTACTTCAGTGAAAAGTCAGTTTTCTTTGAAGGAGAAACCAACGCCTGGGAAGGAGCTGAAGCAGGGGTGGAGAGAAGAAGGCAGCATTCCGAGATGGTGGGGGTCTTTTCTGCCCACTACCTACACCGTCTGCTATGAACCTCCATTTCAAAGAGATCTGGTCTTATTTTTGGGTGAAGATCATGGCCCCTTTAAAACGTGCTCTTTATCTTACATCCCGCGTGGGCCATCTTTAAGTGATGCTGGCGAACAGGGTCCTGAGTCAGGTGGCTGTGTGGTGGCTCGTTGGTTTATGTGGATCTGGCTTCTCCACCTGTAGTGAGAGCAGAGACTAACAGCTTCCTAGATCCTCCAGGTTCAACCTGGAGAACTCCTCTTGGGTGCACTTGACAACTATGTAAATACAAAGTGAAAATAAAAACGCTTAAATGGCCCAGAGAGAAAAGAGGAGCTTTTATGGATGGCTCAAGTCAGTTCTTTTTGTGCATTTATCTTTTCATTATGTGTTAATGTCATTCTTACATTGGAGATGCTTTCTTGATGATGACATTTATGATAACATATTGTGTCACAAGCAAGATGTTTCAAACGGACAAAAGATATAATAAAAGAGGAATCCACTTTGAGACAGGAACCAACAGGCAGATTTTGCACGCTGCGGTTGGCGTAAGAAGAGAAGATGGGGTCTGAGAAGGTGAAGAAGAAAAATATTTTTTGAAGTTTTGTGAAGAATAGTAATGGGTTCTAGGGAAGATAGTGTCTGTGAAACACACATGATAGTTTGGCTCCTGTTCTCAGGATTTCCCGGCTTTGAATGCAATTGTTGATTAATTTCCTCTGCTCTAACTGTGTACCTGATGGTGACTCAGGCCAGTGGGTCAGTAACAGCAAAGCAGGTGGAAGAAGTTACAAATTTAAAACCGTCTATAAATGGGATGGTTGACTCTTGAATAACTGAAGGAGGATTATTGAACAAAAGCCTTGGGGGCTTTGGAAAGGTACAATTAAAGTAAAATTTTAAAGAAGAGTAAGGTAAGGACTCTATGTTTTCGGGAAATGTTAAGTTTTTTTTATTAATCATATTTTGCAGGTGAAGAAACTGAGAATTTGAGGACTAGGAAGCTTAACGAAGGTGACAGAGCTACCTAGCGGTGGAGCTGAGATTCAGGAAGGGGTCTGTTTGACTCTGAAACTTCTCACTTTTTTTTATGGTACGAGAGGGAACACCTAACATAGAACAGGATACGTTACAGGGTGAGATGGAGGGAAAATAAAGCAATTCAGGAGACTACAGGTGGGCTTCCCGAGGGCAGAAGCTTCAAGCCTCTTGGAACTTTTGCAACTCCTCACGCCACCCCCCACCCTACTACCGCCCCAAGTAAAATTGCAGGTTACTTACAATTGCAGCAGAAATACTTTAGTTATTTAAGGAGAAAACTTTTTTTGTTTTAATTTTAAGAATGCTTATTACAATAACACAATAGCACTATTTTTCTCTGTTTTGCCTGATTACTCAAACAGAACAAAGATGTTATGTGTATATTTCACACTTCCTTTCCCTCTCTTTTCGTCTCCTTTAAATACTTTGCATCCCAAGATGCAGTGTCATTAAATACATCAGTACAACGCCTTTAGGTACTGTACACAATTAATTTACATCATAGAAAATATGAAATATAGTATACTCACCCCTTCAAATAACTGGTCTACATTTTACTCTACATGAAGAGAAAAAATGAGCAATTTCCTTTATCTGTGTCTTCTCAGATGAAGGAAGTCTAATAAAAATATATGTGTGAACTGGTAAATTCATTATCTGACCACAAAACTGAGTTAAATGATACATGTAACTATATACTGGTTTTTAAAAAAGAATCTGCTTTCCTAAACTCTATTCTAATGCTAATAACAAATGATATAATCTTTATAGCTGGGTCTATGTATCTTCAATTTCATGAAATGTCTCAACAAGTTGGTTTGATGTTTAATAGGTCTAAATGTAAATTATCCTATCAAAATGCTTTATTGAGACAGAAATTTTATTTTACAATATTTCTTGCATGAACCATTCAATATCCAAATCATTTCGGAAGAGACCCATAAACAAAATATCCCATAACTTGGGCTTACATCTGCTTATATCTAGGGATGACTGAAAAACTTATATTTGTAGATGACAGGACCTGTTTGTGTTTACTGTATTCAGTACAAAAGAGGCAATCTACTCGTGCTAGGTCTGGAGGAGAAAGTGTCAAAAGAGTAAAATTCTAGGGAAGAATCCAGGTCCATATATTATAGTTCAAAATAGGGAAAATAGAAAATAGTCAAAATAGTAAATTCACCTATATCAGGCTATTACATTATTTCTGATTTAATTTAATTTAGTTTTTTCTTTTCTTTTCTTTGGCTTGCAGAATAGGTCCAGAGGAAGAAAAAAATTTATCCATAAGTAGATTTACCGGGGAGGCTCAGACAGGTGCTACAGGCTGACCTGTAACCCTGCCCTGGGTCCCTTCAGTAACTCTGATGAGGCAGGTGTGGGCTGAACTGTGTCCCTCCAAAGTCATATGTTGAAGTCCTAATCCCCAGCACCTCAGAATGTGACTGTGTTTGGAGACAAGGCCTTTAAAGAGGTAAATAAGGGAAAATGAGGTCATATGGGTGGGCCCTAATCCAATATGATTGGTGCCCTTATAAGAAGGAGAGATTAGGGCACAGACAACATGCAGACAGATGGGCTACCATGTGAGGACACAGAGAGAAGTTGGCTGCCTAAAGCCAAGGAGAAAGGCCTCAGGAGAAACCAAAGCTGCTTACACCTTGATCATGGACTTCCAGCCTCGAGAACTGTGAGAAAATAAGCACCTGTTGTTTAAGGTGCCCAGTCTGGGGCTCTTTGCCATTGGAAGCAGCTGAAGGAACCAGGCCATTAGGTGAGGGAGATGCAGGCTCAGTGAGAAAAGGGTCCCCTTTGGACCTTTTCATTTTTGAAAGTGCCCATTGATTTTATTTTTTTTTTAATTTAAAAAATTTATTTATTTTGTTAATTTTTATTGGAGTATAGTTGCTTTACAATGTTGTGTTAGTTTCTTGCTGTACAGCAAAGTGAATCAGTCATATATATACATATATCGCTTCTTTTTTAGATTTCCTTCCCATTTAGGTCACCAGAGAGCACTGAGTAGAGTTCCCTGTGCTATACAGTAGGTTCTCATTAGTTAATCTATTTTATACATAGTAGTGTGTATATGGCAATCCCAATCTCCCAATTCATCCTACCCCCCCCTTCCCCCCTTGGTGTCCATACATTTGTTTTCTACAACTGTGACTCTGTTTCTGCTTTACAAATAAGTTCATCTGTACCATTTTTCTAGATTCCACATATAGGCGATATTATACGATATTTGCTTTTCTCTGTCTGACTTACTTCACTCTGTATGACAGTCTCTAGGTCCATCCACATCTCTGCAGATGTCACTATTTCATTCCTTTTTATGAAGTGCCCATTGATTTTAGCATGTACAGGAGAGTGAGCAAATTTGTACCTCTGAGAAAAAGGAAATTAAACCTTGACTTGCCGCCCTGCTGCCCCAGTTCCTCTTATGATCTCTCTCCTTCCTTCCCCTTGTCTTCCTTCCTTCCACATCTCTTTTTGCCCACGTCCTTTCCTGTGTAGGCGCATGCCTGCCAGTTCTGATACCGTTAACAAAGCTGTGTATAGGTCCCAAAGTTTGTGATGTATCTGTGAGCACTGATACATTTTACAGCACTGCTTAGAGGGAACCATATCTTTGCTGATTAGTGAATTTTGACAAGTAGTTTCCATATTTCATATTTTATATTTTCCATATCTCCCATAGTCCATATTCCCCACAGAGACCAGGATGAGAGCTGGTATGGTCTGATCAAGGTGACCAGTGGAAAAATAGGGGAAAGTGGTTAAGCCTAAGGGGAATCCAGAGAGTTCTCTTGAGAAGCCAGAGCTTCCTGATTCCTTGTTGTAAAGGCTCAGGGGTCCTGGGGGGTGTGTGGGTGACGAAAGCGCCGGGCAATGTCAGCTCGATTTTGTGGGCAGCATGCAATACTAAAGAGATTTACTTCTTGAGGGTGTCCAAGTTTTTTGTTTTTTGTTTTTAAATAAAAGTTTAAATGTTTAATGGTGGTAAAAAGCACATAACATGAAATTTACCATCCCAACTGCTTCTAAGGTTGCAGTAGTGTTAAGTATATCTACATTGTGGTGCTCGCTTCAGCAGCACATATACTAAAATTGGAACGATACAGAGAAGATTAGCATGGTCCCTGTGCAAGGATGACATGCAAATTCGTGAAGTGTTCCATATTTTTTAGAGATTGTTGTACTGAGTGAAGTAGGTCAGACAGAGAAAGACAAATATCATATGTCATAGCTTATATGTGGAATCTAAAAAAATGGTACAAATGAACTTATTTACAAAACAGAAATAGAGTCACAGATGCAGAAAACAAACTTATGGTTACCAGGGGGGAAAAGGAGGGAGGGATAAATTGGGAGTTTGGGATCAACATATACACACTACTATATATAAGACAGATAACCAACAAGGACCTACTGTGTATAACAGGGAACTCTACTCAGTGGTCTGTAATGACCTAAATGGGAAAGAATCTAAAAAAGAGTGGATATATGTATACGTATAACTGATGCACTTTGCTGTACACCTGAAACTAACACACAGCATTGTAAATCAACTCTACTCCAATAAAATTTTTTTAAAAAAGTATATTTACATTGTGCTTAAAGTTCTTAAATAATGAGTGATGTGGTAAGAATTCCATACTTTTACATTATTATTATTATTTTTTGTTTAATCGTTAGAATATGTATTTTAGAAGTAATAAAAAAAAGTCAAAAACCGTCTAATGTAAAATTGGTTTGATTGTACGGAAGTCTACAGATCTAGTCCTATGGTTGGTCGTTGATTAGTTTTAAATGAGTCAATGAGAATACATAACTCCTTCTATTCATTTAACAAGCTTTTATGGAGCACCCACTGTGAACACGCAGTGTTTAGACACTGCCGATGCAGCAGTAAACAGATGGGCCAGGACCTGGCTCCCACTGAGCTTACGTGTCCGGCATGTGGCAGTGGATGTGAAGAAGGTGGTCAACAACTGAGACGGCTGTGTGACAGGCAGCAACGTCATGACTCCTGGTTAGAAGTGAAGACCAGTCTGTAATTCACAGCATCAGCAAGTCACCAAGTAGCCACTGTCTTCCTCGTTCCCAGAGCCCCGACTCCTCCAGCCAAGGAAGAGCTAGCTGGCCGTGCAGTGGCTTCTGTTCTAGGAGAGGGACCTTAAGCTCAGGAAACCCCGGTCTTCCCTGATGGGCAGCAAGCGTGCCTGACCGCTGCTGGGTCAGGGAGACGTCAACTCTCCCTCCAGTCTGTGAGCAGAACTGCCTTTTGTCCTGAGGAAGATGCCGTCTCTAGTTTCATTTTATTATTTTTTTAATAATGTTCTATCTTAGTATAAAGGTAGATTTTCTTTTCTATTCTGTTTTCCACTTCTCCCGTAATTTTGGTAAATTACACAGAACTGCATATTGACCCAAACAAATGGATTAAATATCACTTAATTTATTCTAAAGTAAATTGTACCCGTTTCTTGTATGGATTAACTTGCCATACCTACATTTCATAGAGTATTTAATGTTTATTTTAGAGAAAAAACTGTTAGTAATGTGACTTCTCATTAATGCATACTAGTGGATATTTGCCAGTGAAGTAAACCATCTAATTATTAATTTCAGTCGAAAATAGCATTGAGAAGAAGTCAACAGGGTAAGAAACATTATCTTTAATTTGTTAACTTTCAGAGATACATTGCTGTATAAAAAGGTTATGACCAATTTCAAAAGCAACATAGTATAGTGGGAAAGACCACAGACACTGGAGCCAGCCTGCCAGGGGTTGAATCCCAGCTCTGTTACAGACTAGTTGTTTAAACATGGTGAGCCGCCTAAGCTATGGGTGGTACATCTCCTTATTGGGAAAATGGGGATCATAAAAATATACACCTCATGGAATTGTTAGGAGGGTTGAATGAGCTAATATATGAGAAGTGCTTTAAAAAGCTCCTTGTGCACAGTAATATTGTACAAGAGCTGGCTATGGTTATTACTATCTTCTTAGCCACCTGGCGTGTGGTTCCTTTCCAATGCCGTGGTCCTCAGTTCTTCATGTGCACAGTAGTTGGGGCAGTGTTTCTGAGGCATGGCTGCAGGAGACCCTAGAACACCTTCTTCAATAACATGACTCAAAAGAAATCACAAAAAAGAAAAAAAAAAATCACTACTTAGATTGAAATGTTTTGACTGGGTTTGTGAGAAGATCTGGTATTACTGAATGCTTTGTGCAAATCTGCTAAAGAAATATCTTCAAATTATATTTTCCTTTCCAAATATTCTTTGTCAATATAGGTGAGCATTTCTGACTTTCACAGCATTTACCAATTTACCAATTAAGTTGTTCATGTTGCTCTGCTAGACTTACTATTATAGCTGTGATAAGAATTCATTTTTAAAGCAATTTACAGCATTATACTTAGTGCTGGTCATTTGCCTTCGTATTAGTTTTCTGAATCTTAAAGCATATGTATTAAATTCCAGGCCCACAGAAATTTGAGGCTGACTGCTCTTTATCCCCTATACTCGATTGTTGGTCTTACATATTTGTTTAATAAAAAAGTCTACAAGTAAAAAATGCTAGAGAGGGTGTGAAGAAAAGGGAACCCTCCTGCACTCTTGGTGGGAATGTAAGTTGGTACAGCCACTATGGAGAACAGTATGGAGGTTCCTCAAAAAGCTAGAAATAGAGCTACCATATGATCCAGCAATCCCAATCCTGGGCATGTATCCAGACAAAAGTATAATTTAGAAAGATACCTGCACCCCAATATTCATAGCAGCACTGTTCACAATAGCCAAGACGTGGAAGCAACCTAAATATCCATTGACAGAGGAATGGACAAAGAAGATGTGGTACATATATACAGTGGAATACTACTCAGCCATAAAAAAGAACAAAATAATGCCATTTGCAGCAACATGGATGCAACTAGAGATTATCATACTAAGTGAAGTCAGAAAGAGAAAGACCAATACCATATGATATCTCTTATATGTGGAATCTAAAATATGACACAAATGAACTTATCTAGGAAACAAAAACAGACTCACAGACATAGAGAACAGACTTGTGGTTGCCAAGGGGGAGGGAGTTGGGGAAGGGATGGAGTGGGAGTTTGGGATTAGCAGATGCAAACTATTACATATAGAATGGATAAACAACAAGGTCCTACTGTATAGCACAGGGAACTATATTCAATATCCTGGGATAAACCATAATGGAAAAGAATGTAGATAGATAGATAGATAGATATTTGTATAACTGAAGCACTTTGATGCACAGCAGAAATTAATACAACATTGTAAATCAACTATAGTTAAATTAAAAAAAACATAAAAAAGTAAAAAAGGCTGGCCTTCTGATGCTAGAACCTCTCCCAGGCTCTCTAACACACATCACATCTGCCCACCGCTGGTGGACCTGCTCTTGCTATTATGTTCCATTCTTTAAACATTTTCTTAAGCTTCCTTTAAATGTGACGAGACCTACTCTCAATGCACCTCACCTATTTCTGACTTTCTCTGCAGAGTTACTGGGGAATTTCTCACTCTCTTATTCTCTAAATTAACAAGGGGAAAACATCGCCTCATTAATTTTTTTTTTTTTTAATTTTTTTTAAAATTTTATTTATTTATTTATTTATTTTTGGCTGTGCTGTGTCTTCGTTTCTGTGCGAGGGCTTTCTCTAGTTACGGCAAGCGGGGGCCACTCTTCATCGCGGTGCGCGGGCCTCTCACTATCGCGGCCTCTCTTGTTGCGGAGCACAGGCTCCAGACGCGCAGGCTCAGCAGTTGTGGCTCACGGGCCCAGTTGCTCCGCGGCATGTGGGATCTTCCCAGACCAGGGCTCGAACCCGTGTCCCCTGCATTGGCAGGCAGACTCTCAACCACTGCGCCACCAGGGAAGCCCCCGCCTCATTAATTTTTTAAAAGTCATTTTTCTTAGAAGGGAAATGGATAATTGCACTTCAATAACAATAAAAGGACACTGTAAGGAAAAAGAATAGAAAAGACTGAAAACGTGCTGAAAACCACATTCTTCAAGAAATAGCAGTAGTGATGGTGGAACATTATGAGAACATGGATGAAGAAAAAAATTAAGGCAAAAGGGTACTTTCTCTTTTATCCCATCATTTTATTTTATTTTGGCCGCGGCATGTGGGATCTTAGTTCCCCAGCCAGGGCTGAACATGTGCCCCCTGCAGTGGAAGCTCGGAGTCTTAACCACTGGACCTCCAGGGAAGTCCCTTATTTTTTTAAAAATTAATTTTGATTGGAATGCAGTTGATTTACAATGTTGTGTTTCTGCTGTACAACAGCAGTACTTTCTGCTGTACAACAAAGTGAATCAGTTATATATATACATATATCCACTCTTTTTTAGATTCTGTTCCCACATAGGTCATTACAGAGTATTGAGTAGAGTTCCCTGTGCTGTACAGTAAGTCTTATTAGTTATCTATTTTATATATAGTAGTGTGTACATGTCAATCCCAATCTCCCAATTTATCCCTCCCCTCCTTTTCCTCCTTGGTAATTTTCCCATCATTTTAAGGAGGAACCTTTAAGACAAAGCTAATGTGTCCCTAAGTGCTAACTGCTTGAAACACTCCCTCCCTCCCCCAAAAGGCATCATTGACCCTGCCTCTGGGGCACTCATGCTAAATGGACTTGTTTTCTCACCGTTTCCTCCTGGGAAAGGCTGGGGCTGAGATGTGAAGAAAGGCCACTGACCACTCATTAAAAGCCCAGAAATGAGAGGGTGTCGAACACATGTTCCTCCAACACAGAACTGATTGCCTCAGGTTTTCTCCCCCGACAGACAGGTAGAGTCATTTAAATGATAATTTACATATTTCTTAGAATCACTGTAGAGATGTACCTGCTGTTTTGATGCTTTCCTTTTAATAACGATACATTTGTGATGAGTCGAAGCCCTTCCAAGGGTTCCAGGCTGTGCCCAAAATTATGATCACGCTTGACCCATGAGATGCATGTGTAGAATCTGTGGCCCAAATTCAGTGAAGTAATAAGCAAAGTTTGCGTAATCACGCTACATCTCTAGACTGGATTCATTAGTTTCTTGGGTCAGTTAGAACAATCATCAGAACACCCAATACTGAGATAAACAATTTTCTGCTTGTAGATTATTTTAAAAGAAGGAGGGAGAATCAGTTCGAAAAGACCTTCACTAGCTGGATGGTACAGGGTGGGGAAGGTACCACATTGCCTTCAGCTGATTTTAACCACAGTTATGAGAATGTTTAGTTGTGTCAGCACATCCAAGAGGGACCTAAAAGACTCAGGAACACAGTGCGGGAAAAAGGCTTGAGATCAACCTGGTTCTGGAGATGGGAGGATGCTCTGAGTGGCTGATGTCATGGCCAGTCTGCCAGCTGGGCTTCCAGGAGGTCCACCATGCAGTGGTACCAAGATATACTGAAGGACCCAACCCCCCAACACAAGGACAGTCTGAAGCCAGGTGCGTGGGAAGACAACAGGTCAGAGCCAGTGGTGTTATTTTCGGTGGGACACGTGTTTGTCTTGTATGTGTATTGTTGGAAGGGGTGTAGGTGTTGGGTTTCTGGCCACAGAGGTGGCCATGCGCCATCTTTGATATCGCAAATGAAATGATGATCTTCCAGATTCCGTGTACGTTGCCGTCCTTTCTCAATATTTGTGTACAGTTCTTTTCAAAGTCCACTGTCCTCAGGGTGTGGATTTTATGAACAATCCGAGGGATTGATCTCGGTCCTGTTAGGCAAAGATTAACAGCCCAATAAATAGAATTTGTGCACCACCATAAGGTTAACACAAGGAAACGGCCAAGTTGATCTAAGGTCTAGTCCCAAGAAAAGAATACGCACCCCCATCATTTTTTTTTTTTTGAAGAACACGAATTCGTCAATAATAAATTAATAACCATCATGTTAGAATTGTCAGTGGGAGACACTCTATTTCCCGTGTCCAGTAAGAAAGCTACCTATTATTTTGGTAAGAAATGCCTAAATTGAAATTCCAAAGGGCATTATGAACTTGAATTAAAAAGGTAATGGATTTTTTAATAAGTTCTGGGTCAAGATGTATTATCAAACTATTTTCCATAGGGCATAGAATATACCATCTATCCTTTTAATAATACCAGCCCTGGTCTTCCTTCCAGTAGCCAGCTGAGGCTGCTCGGCTATTACAGTCTCTCCCACCATCCCTAACAATGAACAAATAACTAGACGGCACACGAAACAGTCTAAATAGAACCATCTCCTGGAGAGACTGTGACTGCCAGAGACAGGTTCGATTCGGATCTGGATTCCCTGCTTTGGGAAAGAGCAGATCAATGCTGTTGGAGAGTCAGGTAGTAGAGGGAAATATTAGGGTGAATTGAGTAAATCATAAAACAAAGGATCCGTGCGCTGACATGCAACCTTACTCTACCTGATGGCTCTGATTCAGGACCAGGCAAACGGTAATTCTGTGTGCTCTCCAGCTCAAAGGGCTTTCAGAAAAACGATTTGAATTGTACAAACCATTTATTGGTAATGAAAATACTATGTCTGCGAATCCTTAAAGGCTGCAAGGAACTTAGCCAAGCACTGGAAAGGCGGTCTGCATATTCAAAGTTGTAGATGAGGTTTCTTTTTTTTCTCATTATTGTTTGAGTCCAGAGCCAAAGTTACGTCTTTAAACCATTCTTTCTGTCACTTCTAACTGTCTGACCGTGCTGTGCTCTACAAACCTGTCTCTTCTCTGTGTGCCGTGTTAGATAACTCCCTGGTACACACCCCAGATCCTTTCTTATACCTCTGCTGGGTCCTGGGGACATGGAACTTTATAGGTAGCAATGGAGGAAAAGAGGGGCAGTAAACTTACTGACTGCAAGATAGCAGAACTCACCAGAATTCAGTGATTCTTACATTCTCCATGAAAAAGTAAACTATTAGGAGCTAATAAAGAGACAGAAAAAACTGCTTCCTTACATGTTTGGATACTCTACTGTCAGGGATAAACTAATATGTGATGGTGTCATTGCTATCTTCATAGCTACATTCATTTTAGGTAATTTTCGATTGGTGCAGGAGTTTACAATGTAATTTAACATTGGAAGCATTAACTTCATTGTTAAAAATTGTCTTCTGTTTTCCGTATCTTCTATAAAACAAAGCTCTCGGTAAGATAAAAGAACGCCTGCCTCTTTCATCATGGACACATGTGGAGAGAGAGTGGACCTGGAAAACAAATTTATCCTTTTTTTTGGAAATGGGAGCACTCATAAAACACTTAGTGAGTCCAAGGTCCCTTGCTGTCATTCTACCTCCTATTCATATGGACTGTTGGCAACCCAGAGGTAGTCGGGGTAAGGGCATGTTTTTGGATGACTTTGCTTCAAATCTGAAGAATTTATAAAAACTCTGAATGACAGGCAAAAATAGACATTCTCCTTTTAAAAGGGGAAGAGATTAATATTCAGCCATCACCATATGTAATTAAACGGAAAAATAAAATGAACTGTTTATGCAGGCACCAAGAGTCAGTTTAATATCACAATAGACCTGAAAGTCTGTGGCAAAACTTATTAACTTTGCCCGGGGCTGCGAATCCCTCTGAGGTCTTCTCACAGAGAGGAGCCCACTGCCATTTTTATGCGTGTAGTGAACTTGTTTACCAGCTGTGTTTAGGTGAGATGTTCAAATGTCTCCCTCTGTGCAACTTTATGTACTATGTGCCCTCATTAATTTTGGAAAGAATTTTAAAGAGTGCTCGAATAACACGTCCAGTCAGCAACCGTCGTTATTATTATTTTTTTAGGTGTTGAAGTGCAAAGCTCATTGAAATAACCCGCAGATGGTTGAATTTTATTCTAGAAACAGTCCGCGGTAAGAAAAAGACTAACTGATGTCTCGAGGTCTCGGGGAACCGTCCAATTCAGTTAAAATTCTGTTCCTGCTGCCTTTCCCCTAGTTCTTGTCCCAGTTTCTTTTTCTTTTCTTTTCCTTTCTTTTTTTTTAACATCTTTATTGGAGAGGTCCCAGTTTGTAAGTCTAGTTCTTCATCTGTAAACTTGAGACCTTGGGCAAACCTACAGGCTTCACTCTCTTGAAGAGATCATCAATTTGTGTTTTATTGCCAGAGCTCGATTTGTGTTGCCCCCCTTGCCCCCCACCCCATGAAGTCTATGGTAATTTTTCGAGGTGGGGTGGGGGACCCAGTGGTTTGGATGCTGTTTACAAGGTGCTGCTGAGAAGGCAGGGTGAGACAGCACATGTGTGGCAGAGAGATGGTTACTCATGATTTTTACGTTTCTGGAAGGCTTCCTGGAACGCAGCGGGAATATAAGAGCTGGGGTCTCCTGGCCCACGTGTGCAGTGAAGGCTGTCAGGGAGGGGGTTATGTAGAGTCTGGGGTCTGCAGAGATGACTGAGAATTAAGAGATGAGCAGTTGAGCGTAGGGAGTGACTTGGAAGTTGTCTGGGTGCCGCTACTCTTGCCTCTCCACCCTGAAGATGGGCATCTTTTTATTTTCAAGTCTCCCGCCTTCCAGGGTACACTGACCTCTAGGGGAGAACCTTGGGGTAGCTACTCCCAAACAGCCCACCATCTCCTCACTCTCAGGGGGCACAACGCCAAGTTCTCCAGGGCAGGATGTGAAGGTGCCCTCTTTGGTCCTCCCACTGCCGCTGCCCCCCAGACCCATGCTACCCATGCTCCTTTGCCTCCTCCTCAATCACAACCAAAGCACTTTCCCTCCCATAGTTATGAGGGTGATGTTGTTGCTTTCCTTCAAAAAAGACCGATCACTTACAAGAAAAAGTAAGCCAGGTGATCAGGACAATTTGGAGCCACAAAAGCCATTTTCCCACTCCAGGTAGAGAATATTTTCCTAAAGACTTCCATGAATAATGCCATTGAATCAGCCTCCTGTTTCTTAAATTTTTGTTATTCCCAGACAATCTTCAGGGTTTCTGCCAGGTCTATTACTTCTGTAATATTATTTTAAATTAACTTTTTATGTTTGCTTAGATTTTGATTTAAAGGAAAATTTCAGTTGCTCCCACAAATGGGAAACCAATATTGTTTTTCTTCTTTTAAAAAAAAGTTTATTGGAGTATAGTTGATGTACATTGTTGTGTTAGTTTCAGGTGCACAGCAAAGTGATTCAGTTATACATATACATATATTCATTCTTTTTCAGATTCTTTTCAATAGAAGATATGTCAATGGATAAAGAAGATGTGGTACATATATACAATGGAATATTACTCAGCCATAAAAAAGAATGAAATAATGCCATTGGCAGCAACATGTATAGACCTAGAGATTGTCATATTGAGTGAAGTAAGTCATACAGAGAAGGACAAATATCGTATGATATTGCTTATATGTGGAATCTAAAAAATGGTACAAATAAACTTATTTACAAAACAGAAATAGAGTTACAGATGTAGAAAACAATCTTATGGTTACCAGGGGGGAAAGGGGAAGAGGGATAAATTGGGAGATTGGGATTGACAGATACACACTACTATATATAAAATAGATAACTAATAAGGACCTGTGCTATTGTATAGCACAGGGAACTCTACTCAATACTCTGCAATGACCTACATGAAAAAAGAGTCTAAAAAAGAGGGGATATATGTATACGTATAACTGATTCACTTTGCTGTACAGCAGAAAGTAACACAACATTGTAAATCAACTACACTCCAATAAAATTCTTTTAAAAAGATATGAGCAGTCAATCGAGTGACTCATGTCATTGAATTCGAGCTGGTTAACTGTGACATGCTGAGGGCTTTGAGCCTGAGGGTTACTCTTCGCTAAAAAGGAGTATTAGTGAGAGTTAGGAGGACTTCACATCCTATTAGCACCAAACTGAGAATTTCCCCTTGATTCACTCCTAAAGAGTAGAAAAGACTTAAACAGAGAATGCTCCTCTTAGTGTAATTTCTATAGTGTTCAATTTTGTGTCCACATATCATTGCTGGCACCCATACCCCAGTGGTCCAGTCCCAAACAAGACTCTAAAAGATGCAGATGTCAAGCTAGAAAAGAAAGAAATCTCGAGCGTCTGGTGAGGAAGGGCTACCTCCTTCCCCTGTTGGAGACAAGATTCAGAGAAGTGATTGTCATTGTTTCTCATCTATTATTTCAGCTGTTTCCGAGCAAACCAGAGGCTCCGTGGAGAAGGACTGGCAAGAAAGTAGAACGAGTGAATGCGGCAGTCTACTTAACACATGGAAATGTGTTGTGCACGTATTAAATATGAGTTCTTCCAAAGGAAAATGGTGGGGTTGGCTCTATGTGAAGTTCTCTGTGTTGATCTGTAAGTTATGGAGGTAAAATCATTTTTATCTCCTGAAATCTCACAAAAATCACTTGCTTAAAATACAGATCATGTTCTAGAAGGAAGTTTATAGGGATGGAAAATGCTAGGACAACCAGAAATTCCACCTTTTAGACGTTGGATCCACTCCTGTTAAGCCTTTGGCATCAGTAAATAAAGTCCTGGCTGATTGAATGTGTAACTTTATAAGTTTAAGTGCCCTTTACTCTGAAGGTCTGCAGTTCTTTTTAAAAATGTTTTTAAGAAATAGCGAATTCTCTGAGTTTCTCGACCCTAAAGTCTGTGGGGCAATCCAGGTTTTGGCTTCCGCTCCATAAATGTTAAATTTATGACAACTTTATGTCGTGGGTGAGTCTATGAATAATACAATTTGGGGATTCTGAATTTATGAATGAACAGACAGCTTGAAGTCCTTATGGGAACCGGCACCATATGCCTTTCAAAGGTAATTTCCTCTAGATTTACATTTCGTATATTCATCTTGGGCCTCTAATGCCAAGTGCTGCGTCAGGCCTTGAAAGGAAACATCACAGTGGAGAACAGGCCAGAGAAGGAGCGATAAAGCTGACAAATGGTAGGCTCCTCAATAAATCATAGATTCCATGGACAGACACTGACCATCAAGCCTACACATTAGAAAAAGAAATGTAAAAGGAGGAAATGAAAACAATAGTGAGAAACCCGCCACGACTCAGAGAATGAGAAAAACGAAGCACAAGAAAACCTGCAATACAATGAAAATCATTGTCTGATTGTGGGACACAAAGTCTGTAAGAAATAAGGTAGCTAAAGAGTTTTGAAAAAAATCGGGAATGGAAATTATTATGTATAATTATAAGAAAAGAGACGAAATCAGTTTAGGTTTTAAAACTGTCAAGGACAGGTGTTCTCAAACATGGTGGGTTTTTTTTTCTTTTAATTTCTTTATTTTTGGCTGCGTTGGTTCTTCGTTGCTGCACGCAGTCTTTCTCTAGTTGTGGTGAGCGGGGACTACTCTACCTTGCGGTGTGTGGGCCTCTCATTGCGGTGGCTTCTCTTTGTTGTGGAGCACAGGCTCTAGGCGTGTGAGCTCAGTAGTTGTGGCTCACGGGCTCTAGAGCACAGGCTCAGTAGTTGTAGCTCACGGGCTTAGTTGCTCCACGGCATGTGGGATCTTCCCGGACCAGGGCTCGAATCCATGTCCCCTGCATTGGCAGGCAGATTCTTAACCACTGCGCTACCACAAAAGTCCCAAACATGGTGGATTTCAAGTGGAAAGATGAACAGGTAGGGGCTGACGAGGTGAGAGGTAGGAAAGTGACATGTATGTGCACATATCAAGCCCGAAGGGTGACGTTTTCTCCTTTCATTCTGTCTTAGGAGAATTCCCACCTCATCCAGGTGGTGCGGGGTTTGAAGTCTAAAAGATTTAAGAGAGAAAATACAAAATTATGAATAGACAAGTAGGCCTGGGGTCTTAGGAGGTGTCCGTGAAATTGAGGAACCCTGTTTCGTACTTCATTAGCCTCACACTAAATCCACCTCCAGGCCCCTTTGGAGACTCACGTCCCATGTGAGCAGGGAGAGAAGGGGGCTTTGGGCTGCTGCATGGGGCAGGGGGCATAGGGTCCACCTTCTTACGTGGAGTGACTTGAGTCAGTGTATCCTCTTCATCAGAAGGGTAAGTTAGGCTTAGGGGAAGAAAGAGTTATTTCTGTCTGAAGTAGTAATTATTGTCTTATTATAGTGGTTCAGAAGTGTAAAGGGATCCATGAAATCACGCTTGTGTCTTCTGGGCCAGATGCAGCAGACACTGGGGGGATCTTGGGTGCAGAGATGAAGAGTGAATGAGAAAGCTCACCTCTGGGGATGGGAGGGGGTGGGGGTTGGGAGGAGAGGCAGAAAGAGTCTAGAGCATCTCACTAGGAGAGTGTGCATTTGAGATGGAGCCTCAAATTCATCCATTTGTAGAGACTCAGACCTAGATTTAGACACATACCTGCACATGAGTATGTGGACAGGTGATGAGAAGTACTAGGGAGTAGAATAAAGTAAGTTACAGGAGAATCATCAGTTCTCTGTGTGTGTGTGTGTGTGTGTGTGTGTGTGTATGTATGTAGGGAGCTGTTGCTACTTTATATAATGTGATGAAGAAAGACCCCGATGATAAGAGGACACTCCCAAAGAGGCCTGAAAGAAGTGAGGAGGAAAGCACTTCATGAAGAGCATCCCAGCAGAGAGAGTATCTGTGCACACGTCCTGGGGCCGGGGAGAACTTGGGGTGTCTGAGGAACAACCAGGAGACCGGTGGGGCTGCAGTAGAGGACGCAGTGGGCAGAGAAGAGGGAGACAGGGCAGAGGGGTGGAAGGAGCCCACCAGGAGCCCCTGTAGGTCACGGCAGTTACTTTGGTCCCTAAGTGGAGTGGGGGGCGCTGGAAGGAGCCGTGTGATCTGACTCCTGTTTTTCAAGCCTCTCTCTGCTGTGTGGAGCATCTGCTTTAGAACAACCTGGAAGCAAGGAGCTCGGCTGGGAGACGGCTGGAATGATGGGGGTAAGAGAGAGTGGCTGGACCAGGTTGGCCACTGCAGAGGTGGGATGCAGCTGTTTTCTGCTCAGGCATTCAAGGAAGAGCCAGCAGGCTGTCCTCACAGATGAGATAAGGTGATGAGAGGCAGTGTTTCCTCCTGAGCAACTAGAAGGTCGGAGTTTCAATCTAATGAGATAGGAGAACAGTGGGGGAGGGGGAGCTCAGGAGGGGGTGTTGGAACTTCTGCACTGACCTCAAGTTTGAGGTCTCCCTTAGACATTTGATGGGAAATCAAGTAGGATGCTGGATGTGAGCTTGGCGGTCAGGGGAGAGGCTGGGGCCGGAGATAGATATTTGGGAGCCACGAGTCATTTAAATACAGATGGTGCTTAAAGTCATGATCAGACGAGATCACCTAGGGAATGAATATGGAGGAAAAATAAATATAGTGTGTTTCTTTTTTTGAAGTTTTGGATATAATTGTCGTTGAACCTCTAATGGTGGGGTAGGGTATTTAGGAGCTGAGATTCCTGTCTTTTCTCTCTCTATATATAAATATCCATGACTTATGGTTTATACACATGAACATTTCATACAAGGCTTTCTTTCCATAATCTGACCAATCTACTCACTGGCCAGTTTCAGCTGCACCAAACAACAAAAATTGCTGTGTCTTAGCTCATGCATTTCTTGGTTGAACTCTGCTCCTAATCCCAGCCCACCCTCTGCCCCCCACACTTCTTCTGGGTAATTCCTACTCATATGTAAGACGCTGGTGGGTTAACCCCATCTTTTATGCCCCACTATCCTGTGCTTGGGAATAATTCTCTTATCCCATTGCTTTAAAATTATGATTTCTTACTATTTGTCTAATTCTCCATGCAGAGAATATCCAAGGTGTTTGTGACTGTGAACCAAAATATTAATGGAGTAGGCATAGAGAGAACTTTCCTCAACATAATAAAGGCCATATATGACAAACCCACAGCCAACATTGTTCTCAATGATGAAAAACTGAAACCATTTCCACTAAGATCAGGAACAAGACAAGGATCCCACTCTCACCACTATTATTCAACATAGTTTTGGAAGTTTTAGCCACAACAATCAGAGAAGAAAAGAAATAAAAGAAATCCAAAGCAGAAAAGACGAAGTAAAGCTGTCACTGTTTGCAGATGACGTGATACTATACATAGAGAATCCTAAAGATGCCACCAGAAAACTACTAGAGCTAATCAATGAATTTGGTAAAGTAGCAGGATACAAAATTAATGCACAGAAATCTCTTGTATTCCTATACACTAATGATGAAAAATCTGAAAGAGAAATTAAGGAAACACTTCCATTTACCATTGCAACAAAAAAGAATAAAATACCCAGGAATAAACCTACCTAAGTAGACAAAAGACCTGTATGCAGAAAACTATAAGACACTGATGAAAGAAATTAAAGACGATAACAAACAAATGGAGAGATACACCATGTTCTTGGATTGGAAGAATCAACATTGTGAAAATGACTATCCTACCGAAAGCAATCTACAGATTCAATTCAATCCTTATCAAACTACCAATGGCATTTTTCACAGAACTAGAAAAAAAATTTCACAATTTGTATGGAAACACAAAAGACTGCAAATAGCCAAAGCAATCTTGAGAAAGAAAAACAGAACTGGAGGAATCAGGCTCCCTGACTTCAGACTATACTACAAAGCTACAGTAATCAAGACAGTATGGTACTGGCACAAAAACAGAAATATAGATCAATGGAACAGGATAGAAAGTCCAGAGATAAACCCACGCACATATGGTCACCTTACTTTTGATAAAGGAGGCAAGAATGTACAATGGAGAAAAGACAACCTCTTTGATAAGTGGTGCTGGGAAAACTGGATAGCTACATGTAAAAGAATGAAATTAGAACACTCCCTAACACCACACACAAAAATAAATTCAAAATGGATTAAAGAACTAAATGTAAGGCCAGACACTATCAAACTCTTTGAGGAAAACATAGGCAGAACACTCTATGACATAAATCACAGCAAGATCCTTTTTGACCCAACTCCTAGAGAAATGGAAATAAAAACAAAAATAAACAAATGGGACCTAATGAAACTTAAAAGCTTTTGCACAGCAAGGGAAACCATAAACAAGATGAAAAGACAACCCTCAGAATGGGAGAAAATAGTTGCAAATGAAGGAACTGACAAAGGATTAATCTCCAAAATATGCAAGCAGCTCATGCAGCTCAATATCAAAAAAACAAACAACCTAATTCAAAAATGGGCAGAAGACCTAAGTAGACATTTCTCCAAAGAAGATATACAGATTGCCAACAAACACATGAAAGGATGCTCAACATCACTAATCATTAGAGAAATGCAAATCAAAACTATGAGGTATCACCTCACACCAGTCAGAATGGTCATCATGAAAAATCTACAAACAATAAATGCTGGAAAGGGTGTGAAGAAAAGGGAACCCTCTTGCACTGTTGGTAGGAATGTAAATTGATACAGCCACTATGGAGAACAGTATGGAGTTTCCTTAAAAAACAAAAATTAGAACTACCATACGACCCAGCAATCCCACTGCTGGGCATATACCCTGAGAAGACCATAATTCAAAAAGAGTCTTGTACCACAATGTTCATTGCAACTCTTTTTACAATAGCCAAGACATGGAAGCAACCTAAGTGTCCATTGACAGATGAATGGATAGAGAAGTGGCACATATATACAATGGAATATTACTCAGCCATAAAAAGAAATGAAATTGAGTTATTTGTAGTGAGGTGAATGGACCTAGAGTCTGTCATACAGAGTCAAGTAAGTCAGAAAGAGAAAAACAAATACCATATGCTAACACATATATATGGAATCTAAAAAAAAAAAAAAAAAAAAAAAAGGTTCTGAAGAACCTAGGGGCAGGACAGGAATAAAGACGCAGATGTAGAGAACGGACTTGAGGACACGGGGAGGGGGAAGGGTAAGCTGAGACGAAGTGAGAGAGTGGCATGGACATATATACAGTACCAAATGTAAAATAGATAGCTAGTGGGAAGCAGCCGCATAGCACAGGGAGATCAGCTCGGTGCTTTGTGACCACCTAGAGGGGTGGGATAGGGAGGGTGGGAGGGAGACGCAAGAGGGAGGGGATATGGGGATATATGTATGCATAAAGCTGATTCACTTTGTTATACAGCAGCAACTAACACAACAGTGTAAAGCAATTATACTCCAATAAAGATGTTAAAAAAAAGAAAAGGCAATGTAATTCAAAAAAAAAATCATGTATTTAAATCATGTCAAAAAACAAATATTAACGGAGAAGGTGAGAGAAAAGTGACAGTGAAGCAAGTCCCTTGATCCGACTGTGACATAACAAAAGCAAAAGAACCCCCAATTCCACCTGGAAGTCCTCAGCTAGTTCCTCATGTCTTCTGCCTGTGCTGCACCCAGCCTGGTGTAATGAATGTGAAACAGCAGGCCCTGGATGATCAATCATGGGAAAGCAGGAAACAAATCCAAATAAATCTGTGGAGGAAGGAGGAGAAAAAGGGAAAAAGGGGGAGAGAGGGTTCCATTCTGAGGACAAACTAGAATGTTCCTAACCGCAATCAATCTCTCATTTGACTAATGAGAGTGTCTCCACTGGGGGCTTAAAAATAACTTACAAATATAAAACTCTTTGAGTCGAAGAGATAATTGGTTTTACGTAAGCCTTTTAAAATCCACTATTTCATGCAATCACATAATTCCAAAATTTTGAAATCACTTTTTTAAAAGTTACTCTTTTAAAAGAAATTTTTAAAAATTTGATTCTGTAGGTCTTTTTCCTACATTACAAAAGCCATCATCCGTAAAGTGCTGATAGACCAGATTTCAGTTGGACAATATCGTGTACACTAGTCGCTTTCCTAAGGCAAACCGGCTTTGACATCTTTTATTTATTACATCACTCGATTGTAAATTGCTTAAAAGGAACTACACGATATAGGTTCTAATGTAGGCTGCGTTTAAATTTGAGGATGATTTGAGCACATTCTTGGCTTCTTGTATAGCACATGTACATCATTTCATAATAAGATGCTCCAATAAGAGTACAGTCATCATTTATTAGCATTTTCATGCTGCACATGCTTTATCTTGTTTTATCCTCTCTACATTCTATTTTTTTCAATTGAGAAGGAGCAGATGTTAGGGAACTAACTGTAAGCCATTTGCCCAGGCTTAGAAACCAATTTTGTCCAATAAAAACCCCTACACTTGTTTTTTTGAACTGTGCCTTGACACACTGAAGCAAACCCTTAAAGGTTTGTGTATCTGTCCTACATATATTCAAGAATTCTATTAATTAGAAAACCCTAAGTATATAAGTGCATTTGAAAACCTTTATTAAAATATCATTCAAAAAAATCAAACAAACAAAAAACAAACAAACAAAAAAATAATTCAAGTTTTTTTCATTATTGAATGGGGGTGATACACTGGAGTTATTATCTCAAATATATATTAAGTTGACAAGGTTCACAAAGAAGCAGTTATAATTGAATAAAGAGAATAGTTTACTGAGTAATAGGATTTCATACTTATTTAAGTTAGCAATGAGGAGCGCCAAAGTATGTAAATCTATAATATAAATACACTAAGATGTAAGTGTGGTGACATTTCATCTCTGAGAAACACAAATTGATGAAGAGCAAAATTCTAGATTAATGTTTTCTTTGAGACCAATAGGTTTCTAATGCTTTATCACTTGCTTCTCATCACTCAGGAAATACATCTAATGCTTCTATGGTAACGGACTCTAAACCAAGTTGAGAAGGATGTTATTTTGCTCAAGTTGGCATCTTTGCCTGGGATGTCTTTCCAGCCTGGCCCACCTAGAAAACATTTCCATATCTTTCAAGAATCTGCTTGTAACTCATAAATCTGTATCTCAAGCCCAAACCTCTCCTTAGCTCTTGCTCACTGGTCATCTCTACTGGAATTCTTCTGGGGCGTCTCAACTCACCAAGAGATACTTTTAATATGACCCCATAAGGAGACTAGATTATTCTCTTTTTGGTACCTTTACTGTATGTTGTACAAGCTTCTGGAATCTTTATTATAGGTCTGCAAATATTTGACTCACAGATCACCATCTTCATTCTTCCTTTATAGGACCTAATTCTTATAAAATATTAATAATAGCTATTTTTATTATTAATATTTGCTGAACTCGGATGAGTATGGTAGGCAGTTAATGCCAAGAGATTGGAAGTAAGAGGTCAGATAAAACCAGTTCACCATTTCTGCAAAGAAAAATTTTTATATTCACTTTTATAAACATGTTAGCTTCTGATGACACTTGCAGATAAACCAACAAATCAATGAGTGAATATGTTTATGAATGTTATATGCATTAATAAACAAGTCACACTGTTTTCTTAGAGAGGGTCTTTGGTGGCAAAACAGAGTCATTTTAGGGAACTCAGAGTCTGTCTCTTCAGCTTCTATGTGGGGAAGTTGTTGTCTGCTAATAATCCAGCCCGCTTCTTAAGCAGTGTCTCAAAGTAAGTTTAATGCTGAAAAGTTTCCCTCCTGAGTCAAGGGAAAAGATGCACAATAGCTACCAATGACAAGCATGCAATATTAATTGTGTAGCTAATTAATTTTTCATATCATGCCTGTTTAATTAGTAACCAAAGAGTGATGCCTGCCTCACATGGCAGAGCTTGTATATTATGTAGGTGTGAAAGCTTAGACTACACTAGGGGTTATAACTTCACAGGCACTTCAAGATTTATGAATCCTACATGATACTTAAAAAGTCCTCTCAAGACAAATTATAATTATTAAGTAGTCAGAATTTTAATTACATGATATATTTCCTCCTTATAGAGGAAGATGTTATCTAAGGGAGCTTTGACTGCAGGAGGTTTATAGGATCAGGCCCTTTGTGGAATTTTGTTTTTCCATGAACTACAAACATATTAAAAAATGATGTCTCTATGAAAGAGAAAGAGAAAAAATAATTAATCACTGATCGGTGAATTGCTTTGGTCTTCCTATCCAGCGAACAATCTCAGTTCTGTCCTGGAAAGTCCTGAGTTCATTTTATTTATTTGTCTAAAAGTTTCGAGATGATAGAGTTGTTAGCTCCTCTGTCTCTATTATTTCCTGTTTCCTATGTTATGGAGTCTCTATATCATTCTGCAGAGTCAGGTGGAAGGGAAAAAGGAAGCATTGTGAAACTGATTTTACAAAAGCAGAAGAAAATAACGGCTTTCCCCTTATAAGTATAAAAGAGAAATTGGCTAATAGACTTCAGACTTGCAACTTTTTACAGCCTTTTTGTAATTATGCTCTTAGAATATATGATGTGTTTTTATTTTCATAATTAACAGGAAATACATGTTATATACTAAATGTGACACAAGAGATATGAATTATGCAGTCAACTCGGTATGTGCTGACGAGCACAAAGCCCAAGGCACGTTCAGCCGAGTTTCTATGAAGATCTATAATGAGTTTCAAGTACATCATTTCCTGATGGAGGATAAGGAAACATCCATCAATGCAAATTTCTGCACAGTTTTTCAGCTTTTATGAATACCTTACAACTTCGAAAAAGAACGAATTTCCAAAGTGCGACTTGAGCAAATTCTGCTGGTAATTTTATATTAGACGGTTTAGGCTCAGCGGAACCCTCAGATACGCCAGTATATACACACAAGTATATTTAAACTTATTACAGAGTGCTCTAGATGGAGATGGCCAGCTTAGCACAGTCTGATGCTGTACAATTTAACATCTAGTTAAGATCTAAATCTATGACATTAGTTTATGTTGGAAAATAGACACATTGTACCATGGAACACGAAGCAAACATCTTTGCGAATGATATAGGATCTTTTAAATTCAAAGTTAAGACTTTCATGTCCATGTACAGAGTGAACATGCATATTTTATTTACTTAATTCTTTTGAAAGAGTGGAGATTAGCATGCATATCTTAAAGTCGAGGTTGGATTGAATTTTTATTTTCTATTAGGATAGCATTTCAACATATACTAATGAGGAGGGAAGGAAAATGCTTAGGGAATAAAATTGTGTCGAATATTAAATAAACATGAAAAGTTACAGGATTCTGAGGTCCTTAGAGATACTTTATAGAATAACATATAGTTATTGTGTAAGAGTCCAGTAAGGCAACAGCCTCCTAATTGGTTCCCTTAGCACATCTCCATCACCCCATTCCACCCCCTGTTCCATTTTCCACAATGAAGAGTTGTCCCCAAAAGCTAATCTCATCACATGGCTTCCCTGCTTCAAGACCTCCGTGGGGCCCCTGGTGCCTCAAGCATGAGGCCTTATCTCCCCAGCCTGGGCCCAGCCTGCTCCTCCAGGCCCATTTCCTGACAAATTGGCCCCCATGCCTTAACCTCTGGCCCCTGAACTGCAGATGTGGAGCAGAGGGGGCCCAGAGGGAGGGGAGAAGCTTCACAGGCACTCCTTCAGCAGGGCTTCTCCCCTTGAGGTGACTTGCCGCCTCTTTTATACTCAAGATAATAGGCAGTTTATGATGCACCGTTTTTATATTACTTTTTCATTTCATCCATCTCTGTTCTCTAACGGAGATATCACAAAGCCACAGTCAGCATTTCATGAGAAATGTAAAGAGTAAATAGACTAGCGCTCCCTTCCCTTGTTTATACATTACATCGTGGATGTGGAAAGGGACTGGTACCCATTCCACAAGCTCACAGAGGACCGACGCATGGCCACGAGGAGAATGGCCAGGGAGCCCCCTTTGTCTGCTAAATCAGGATGGCCCAGGTCTCCACCACAACCCAGCTCCACACACTGACTGGCACCTCAGTGCTCAAGAGATATTTGTTAACGAAATGAACTTCACTGATTGATGTCTTTTAGTAGTTAGGAGGTTGAAGGAAGTGGAATCATTTAAATGATACTATGTACAAGTTTATTTTAAATACCACATAATAGTTCTTTTCTACTAGTACCTCAACCCCTTCTATGATACTTTTATTCTTGGTTTAAGGGAAAAAAGAACACAGATCGAGTGTCTGTTTATTAGTAATAACTGCAACTTATGGAGGGACCAAATGGGCCAGGTGGTTTATTATTTTCTTCTTCATGCCTCCACACAATTCTAAAAGTTGATATTATGACCCTTGTTTTTCACGCTGAAGGATGAAGCAACATACGCCAAAGCACTCAGGAAGTAAGTGGTGGCATGGGCAGTTGAATCATGTTTATTTCATCCAAAGGAAATCATCTTTCTGTTGTGCCACACAGACTATTTATATAAATCAGAGGCTTGAAAAATTTTCTCTCAAGCTCAGGAAATCATTGATATGAGACTCCTTGCCAAGAATGCATTTTTCTCAATTCCCTGAAGTTTTCACATTAGAGACCAGTATTTGAGTTGTTGTGAAGAAGATGAGGGGAAACAGGTGATCTTCTATGTAATCTGAGCCTGTCCCTTTTGGATCTTTATGGATTCAGTTACAGATTCAAAAATCAAAATAACATTCTCACTATCTTAAAGTATTTTGAGATTCTTGTCGTGAGAAGAAATATTCCAAAAATACACTCAATATTAAATGATACATAAATGGGCACGGGCACAAATCAAATTCCCATTTAACTTTTATTGTTTAGGTAACAGTTTCTTTAAAAACTGTTAAACCCAAACCATGGCAGAGCATAAAAGAGCTTGTACATCAAGCATGCAGTCGAAAGTTCTATTATGCTAACAAGCTGGAGAGCTTGTCAACATCTCCTGTGTTAAGTATGCCTCCTCTTTGATCACCCAGAAAGGTTTCCAACACTGCAATTGGTCCTAATTAACAGGGAACTGTGATCTTCTTTTACTGCTATATTTCACAAGTCAGGCAATAGACCACATTCTAACGCTCACTAATACTGCCCTATTCAAGTCCCAGTATCTCCCCAGATACACAACTGATTACGATTGTGCATCCTGTTTTAATAGTGTCTTTCAAGAGAAAGTTTGATGCTTCTTGTCTAAATGTCCTCTCAGGGTTCCTGTAGTCAATTATGTTTCCTCATCATGGATTAAGAATGTCCCATCTTCACAATAAGCTCCATATCTGAATAATCCACATCTGAACTGATTCCATGTACATGGTCTTCCTGGGCAGGGGAAGGAGAGGCGAGGATGGGTGTGTGTGTGTAGGGGCTGGGGCGGTGGTTTCACCTGCATTAAGTCCTTCTTTTTTAATAGCCATAAAGAAAGAAACTGGTTGCTTTAAATACATAAACCTCTTTTAGTAGTCAAGCCAACCCCATGAGGTGGTTACTTTTTAAAATTGAAGTGTAGTTGATTTACAAGGTTGTGTTAATTTATGCTGTACAGCAAAATGACTCAGTTATACATACATATATATATTCTTTTTATTGAATATAGTTCTCTGTGCTATACAGTAGGATCTTGTCATTTAGCCATTCCGTACATAATAGCTTACATCTTTTATTTTTATGTTCATTTTAGAAATTAAGAAATGAAAACTTCTTCTGTGGAAAGATGGAAGATTGAACATACTGAATATAACTTTACTTCTATTGAAACCTCAGTGAAAATACAATAAAGAGATTTTTGAAAAATAAAACCACCAGGATGGAGAAAATAGGAGAAGGTAGAACATGTGAAATCTGGAAAGCAGATGGGTGGGTGACAACGGGCTTGACAGACCCCAGAAAGCCTAATCCTTACTCAAAAGGTGAAAAGAAAGGTCCAATCAGATGCAGAATCTTCAGAAGGCTCAGAAAGGCTCAGGACCAGGTGTTCCCGGAAGTGGGGTAAAAGGGCGTTGGGGGCCAAAGCAACAAGAGTTTACTGAAAACTGTGAGATCCTCAGATACCCTTTGCCACGGTTTGCTGCTGAGCAGCTCCCATGAATGCTTCCAGGCTCGGGAGGAGGTGAAACCAAGCCCGTCGCTGGGCACCCCAGGAGTGGGTGACGGAGCAGATGCTCCACCAGCCCAGGGGATCCGTAGACCTTTGTGTTTGAAGCTGACACCTTCAGCCCTCCTGAGCCTGCTCTGGATCCCAGAACTCTGCAGCTCAGCCCTTACCCTCCAGGCAGGAGATCGGAGGAGCCTTCTCAGGGGGACCAGAGCAGGAGCAGCCCCAGAGAAAAGACCTAAAGATTCCACGTCACAGGGTGACCCCCAAATGGACCAGCCAATCACCCTACAGTAAAGCTGGATGTCAAGTGGCACCCACTGCCCGGGGCTTGTTAGTCCTCGACACTTATTTTTTTTAATACGATCAGAATATGACTTTATTAATATTTATTGCCCAAATAATAGTATAAACAGAAAAATAAGCAGTGAAAAAGACATTAACAATCAAAATCAAAATAATAATAATACTTTTCTCATACTATCAGTTCTACAACCAGTCCCTAGATTTCATTACTTTTGACCATTTCCTTTTTTTTTTTTTAAACATCTTGATTAGAGTATAGTTGCTTTACAATGGTGTGTCTGTTTCTGCTTTATAACGAAGTGAATCAGCTATACATATACAAATGTCCCCATATCTCTTCCCTCTTGCATCTCCCTCCCTCCCACCGTCCCTATCCCACCCCTCTAGGTGGTCACAAAGCACAGAGCTGATCTCCCTGTGCTATGCGGCTGCTTCCCACTAGCTATCTATTTTACATTTGGTAGTGTATATATGTCCATGCCACTCTCCTGGGTCTTTATTCCCGTCTTGCCACTAGGTTCTTCATGACCTTTTTTTTTTTTTTTTCCTTAGATTCCATATATATGTGTTAGCATACTGTATTTGTTTTTCTCTTTCTGACTTACTTCACTCTGTATGACAGACTCTAACTCCATCCACCTCACTACAAATACCTCCATTTCGTTTCTTTTTATGGCTGAGTAATATTCCATTGAATATATGTGCCACATCTTCTTTATCCATTCATCTGTCGATGGACATTTAGGTTGCTTCCATGTCCTGGCTATTGTAAATAGAGCTGCAATGAACATTTTGGTACATGACTCTTTTTGAACTATGGTTTTCTCAGGGTATATGCCCAGTAGTGGGATTGCTGGGTCGTATGGTAGTTCTATTTTTAGTTTTGTAAGGAACCTCCATACAGTTCTGCATAGTGGCTGTATCAATTTACATTCCCACCAACAGTGCAAGAGTGTTCCCTTTTCTCCACAGCCTCTCCAGCATTTATTGTTTGTAGATTTTTTGATGATGGCCATTCTGACCAGTGTGAGATGATATCTCATTGTAGTTTTGATTTGCATTTCTCTAATGATTAGTGATGTTGAGCATTCTTTCATGTGTCTGTTGGCAATCTGTATATCTTCTTTGGAGAAATGTCTATTTAGGTCTTCTGCCCATTTTTGGATTGGGTTGTTCGTTTTTTTGTTATTGAGCTGCATGAGCTGCTTGTAAATCTTGGAGATTAATCCTTTGTCAGTTGCTTCATTTGCAAATATTTTCTCCCATTCTGAGGGTTGTCTTTTTGTCTTGTTTATGGTTTCCTTTGCTGTGCAAAAGCTTTTAAGTTTCATTAGGTCCCATTGTTTACTTTTGTTTTTATTTCCATTTCTCTAGGAGTTGGGTCAAAAAGGATCTTGCTGTGATTTATGTCATAGAGTGTTCTGCCTATGTTTTCCTCTAAGACTTTGATAGTGTCTGGCCTTACGTTTAGGTCTTTAATCCATTTTGAGTTTATTTTTGTTTATGGTGTTAGGGAGTGTTCTAACTTCATTCTTTTACATGTACCTGTCCAGTTTTCCCAGCACCACTTATTGAAGAGGCTGTCTTTTCTCCACTGTATATTCTTGCCTCCTTTATCAAAGATAAGGTGACCATATGTGCATGGGTTTATCTCTGGGCTTTCTATCCTGTTCCATTGATCTATGTTTCTGGGTTTGTGTCAGTACCAAACTGTCTTGATTACTGTAGCTTTGTAATATAGTCTGAAGTCAGGGAGCCTGATTCCTCCAGCTCCATTTTTCGTTCTCAAGATTGCTTTGGCTATTTGGGGTCTTTTGTGTTTCCATTCAAATTGTGAAATTTTTTGTTCTAGTTCTGTGAAAAATGCCAGTGGTAGTTTGATAGGGATTGCATTGAATCTGTAGATTGCTTTGGGTAGTAGAGTCATTTTCACAATGTTGATTCTTCCAATCCAAGAACATGGTGTATCTCTCCATCTATTTGTATCATCTTTAATTTCTTTCATCAGTGTCTTATAATTTTCTGCATACAAATCTTTTGTCTCCTTAGGTTTATTCCTAGATATTTTATTCTTTTTGTTGCAATGGTAAACGGGAGTGTTTTCTTAATTTCACTTTCAGATTTTTCATCATTAGTGTATAGGAATGCAAGAGATTTCTGATCATTAATTTTGTATCTTGCGACTTTACCAAATTCATTGATTACCTCTAGTAGTTTTCTGGTAGCATCTTTAGGATTCTCTATGTATAGTATCATGTCATCTGCAAACAGTGACAGCTTTACTTCTTCTTTTCCGATTTGGATTCCTTTTATTTCTTTGTCTTCTCTGATTGCTGTGGCTAACACTTCCAAAACTATGTTGAATAATAGTGGTGAGAGTGGGCAACCTTGTCTTGTTCCTGATCTTAGTGGAAATGGTTTCAGTTTTTCACCATTGAGGACAATGTTGGCTGTGGGTTTGTCATATATGGCCTTTATTATGTTGAGGAAAGTTCCCTCTTTGCCTACTTTCTGCAGGGCTTTTATCATAAATGTGTGTTGAATTTTGTCGAAAGCTTTCTCTGCATCTATTGAGATGATCATATGGTTTTTCTCCTTCAATTTGTTAATATGATGTATCACATTGATTGATTTGCTTATATTGAAGAATCCTTGCATTCCTGGAATAAACCCCACTTGATCATGGTGTATGATCCTTTTAGTGTGCTGTTGGATTCTGTTTGCTAGTATTTTGTTGAGGATTTTTGCATCTATGTTCATCAGTGATATTGGCCTGTAGTTTTCTTTCTTTGTGACATCTTTGTCTGGTTTTGGTATCAGGGTGATGGTGGCCTCGTAGAATGAGTTGGGGAGTGTTCCTCCCTCTGCAATATTTTGTAAGAGTTTGAGAAGGATGGGTGTTAGCTCTCCTCTAAATGTTTGATAGAATTCGCCTGTGAAGCCATCTGGTCCTGGGCTTTTGTTTGTTGGAAGATTTTTAATCACAGTTTCAATTTCAGTGCTTGTGATTGGTCTGTTCATATTTTCTATTTCTTCCTGGTTCAGTCTTGGCAGGTTGTGCATTTCTAAGAATTTGTCCATTTCTTCCAGGTTGTCCATTTTATTGGCATAGAGTTGCTTGTAGTAATCTCTCATGATCGTTTGTATTTCTGCAGTGTCAGTGGTTATTTCTCCTTTTTCATTTCTAATACTATTGATTTGAGTCTTCTCCCTTTTTCTCTTGATGAGTCTGGCTAATGGTTTATCAATTTTGTTTATCTTCTCAAAGAACCAGCTTTTAGTTTTATTGATCTTTGCTATTGTCTCCTTCATTTCTTTTTCATTTATTTCTGATCTGATCTTTATGATTTCTTTCCTTCTGATAGCTTTGGGATTTTTTTGTTCTTCTTTCTCTAATTGCTTTAGGTGCAAGGTTAGGTTGTTTATTCGAGATGTTTCCTGTTTCTTGAGGTAGGCTTGTATTGCTATAAACTTCCCTCTTAGAACTGCTTTTGCTGCATCCCATAGGTTTTGGGTCATCGTGTCTCCATTGTCATTTGATTCTAGGTATTTTTTGATTTCCCCTTTGATTTCTTCAGTGATCACTTCGTTATTAAGTAGTGTATTGTGTAGCCTCCATGTGTTTGTATTTTTTACAGATCTTTTCCTGTAATTGATATCTAGTCTCATAGTGTTGTGGTCAGAAAAGATACTTGATACGATTTCAATTTTCTTAAATTTACCAAGGCTTGATTTGTGACCCAAGATATGATCTATCCTGGAGAATGTTCCATGAACACTTGAGAAAAATGTGTATTCTGTTGTTTTTGGGTGAAATGTCCGATAAATATCAATTAAGTCCATCTTGTTTAATGTATCATTTAAAGCTTGTGTTTCCTTATTTATTTTCATTTTGGATGATCTGTCCATTGGTGAAAGTGGGGTGTTAAAGTCTGTTATTATGATTGTGTTACTGTCAATTTCCCCTTTTATGGCTGTTAGTATTTGCCTTATGTATTGAGGTGCTCCTATGTTGGGTGCATAAATATTTACAATTGTTATACCTTCCTCTTGGATCGATCCCTTGATCATTATATAGTGTCCTTCTTTGTCTCTTGTAATAGTCTTTATTTTAAAGTCTATTTTGTCTGATATGAGAATTGCTACTCCAGCTTTCTTTTGATTTCCATTTGCATGGAATATCTTTTTCCATCCCCTCACTTTCAGTCTGTATGTGTCCCTAGGTCTGAAGTGGGTCTCTTGTAGACAGCATATATATGGGTCTTGTTTTTGTATCCATTCTGTCAGTCTATGTCTTTTGGTTGGAGCATTTAATCCATTTACATTTAAGGTAATTATCGATATGTATGTTCCTATTCCCATTTTCTTAAATGTTTTGGGTTTGCTATTGTAGGTGTTTTCCTTCTCTTGTGTTTCTTGCCTAGAGAAGTTCCTTTAGCATTTGTTGTAAAGCTGGTTTGGTGGTGCTGAACTCTCAGCTTTTGCTTGTCTGTAAAGGTTTTAATTCCTCCATCACATCTGAATGAGATCCTTGCTGGGTAGAGTAATCTTGGTTGTAGGTTTTTCTCCTTCATCATTTTAAGTATATCCTGCCACTCCCTTCTGGCTTGCAGAGTTTCTGATGAAAGTTCAGCTGTTAACCTTATGGGGATTCCCTTGTGTTATTTGTTGTTTTTCCCTTGTGCTTTTAATATGTTTTCTTTATATTTAATTTTTGACAGTTTGATTAATATGTGTCTTGGCATGTTTCTCCTTGGATTTATCCTGTATGGGACTCTCTGTGCTTCCAGGACTTGATTAACTATTTCCTTTCCCATATTAGGGAAGTTTTCAACTATAATCTCTTCCAATATTTTCTCAGTCCCTTTCTTTTTCTCTTCTTCTTCTGGGACCCCTATAATTCGAATGTTGGTGCGTTTAATGTTGTCCCAGACGTCTCTGAGACTGTCCTCAGTTCTTTTCATTCTTTTTTCTTTATCCTGCTCTGCAGTAGTTATTTCCACCATTTTATCTTCCAGGTCAGTTACCCGTCTTCTGCCTCAGTTATTCTGCTATTGATCCCTTCTAGAGTATTTTTAATTTCATTTATTGTGTTTTTCATCATTGCTTGGTTCCTCTTTAGTTCTTCTACGTCCTTGTTAAATGTTTCTTGCATTTTGTCTATTCTATTTCCAAGATTTTGGATCATCTTTACTATCATTATTCTGAATTCTTTTTCAGGTAGACTGCCTATTTCCTCTTCATTTGTTAGGTCTGGTGCGTTTTGACCCTGTTCCTTCATCTGCTGTGTGTTTTTCTGTCTTCTCATTTTGCTTATCTTACTGTGTTTGGGGTCTCCTTTTCACAGGCTGCAGGTTCGTAGTACCTGTTGTTTTTGGTATCTGTCCCCAGTGGCTAAGGTTGGTTCAGTGGGTTGTGTAGGCTTCCTGGTGGAGGGGACTAGTGCCTGTGTTCTGGTGGATGAGGCTGGTTCTTGTGTTTCTGGTGGGCACGTCCACATCTGGTGGTGTGTTTGGGGGTGTCTGTGGCCTTATTATGATTTTAGGCAGCCTCTGCGCTAATGGATGGGGCTGTGTTCCTGTTTTGCTAGTTGTTTGGCATAGGGTGTCCAGCACTGTAGCTTGCTTGTCGTTGAGTGATGCTGGGTCTTGATGCTGAGATGGAGATCTCTGAGAGATTTTCGCCGTTTGGTATTACGTGGAGCTGGGAGGTCTCTTCACTCAACGACTCTTGTGGACCAGTGTCCTGAAGTTGGCTCTCCCACCTCAGAGGCACAGCCCTGATGCCTGGCTGGAGCACCGAGAGCCTTTCATCCACACGGCTCAGAATAAAAGGGAGAAAAAATAGAAAGAAAGAAAGAGGATAAACTAAACTAAACTAAACTAAAATAAAATAAAGCTATTATAATAAAAAATAAGAAAAAAATTACTAAGAAAAAATTTATTAAGAAAAAAATTTTTTTTAATTTTTTAAAATAAAAAATAAAAAAATTAAGAAAAAAAAATTTTTTAATTTTTTAAAATAAAAAATAAGGAAAAAATTATTAAGAAAAAATTTATTAAGAAAAAAATTTTTTACGTAAAAAAAAAAACAAAACAAAAACAGACGGACCGAACCCTAGGACAAATGGTGAAAGCAAAGCTATACAGACAAAATCTCACCCAGAAGCATACACATATACACTCACAAAAAAAGGAAAAGGGGAAAAATTAATGTAGCCTGCTCCCAAAGTCCACCTCCTGAATTTTGGATGATTCGTTGTCTATTCAGGTATTCAACAGATGCAGGTACATCAAGTTGTTTGTGGAGATTTAATCCTCGGCTTCTGAGGCTGCTGGGAGAAATTTCCCTTTCTCTTCTTTGTTCGCACAGCTCCTGGGGTTCAGCTTTGGATTCGGCCCCGCCTATGCGTGTAGGTCGCCTGAGGGCGTCTGTTCTTTCGCTCAGACAGGATGGGGTTAAAGGAGCAGCTGCTTCGGGGGCTCTGGCTCACTCAGGCCAGGGGGAGGGAGGGGTACAGAGGAGGCGGGGCGAGCCTGCGGCGTCAGAGGCGTCGTGACGTTGCACGAGCCTGAGGCGCGCCGTGCGTTCTCCCGGGGAAGTTGTCCCTGGATCACGTGACCCTGGCAGTGGCGGGCTGCACCGGCTCCCGGGAGGGGTGGTGTGGAGAGTGACCTGTGCTCGCACACAGGCTTCTTGCTGGCGGCGGCAGCAGCCTTAGCGTCTCATGCCCGTCTCTGGGGTCCGTGCTGATGGCCGCGGCTCGCGCCCGTCTCTGGAGCTCGTTTAGGCGGCGCTCTGAATCCCCTCTCCTCGCGCACCAGGAAACAAAGAGGGAAGAAGAAGTCTCTTGCCTCTTTGGCAGCTGAAGACTTTTTCCCGGACTCCCTCCCGGCTAGCCGTGGTGCACTAACCCCTTCAGGCTGTGTTCACGCCGCCAACCCCAGTCCTCTCCCTGCGATCCAACCGAAGCCGGAGCCTCAGCTCCCAGCCCCGCCCGCCCAGCGGGTGAGCAGACAAGCCTCTCGGGCTGGTGAGTGCTGGTCGGCGCCGAGCCTCTGTGCGGGAATCTCTCCGCTTTGCCCTCCGCACCCCTGTTGCTGTGCTCTCCTCCGTGGCTCTGAATCTCCCCCCCTCCACCACCCACAGTCTCCGCTCGTGAAGGGGCTCCTAGTGTGTGGAATCCTTTCCTCCTTCACAGCTCCCTCCCACTGGTGCAGGTCCCGTCCCTATTCTTTTGTCTCTGTTATTTCTTTTTTCTTTTGCCCTACCCAGGTACGTGGGGAATTTCTTGCCTTTTGGGAGGTCTGACGTCTTCTGCCAGCATTCAGTGGGTGTTCTGTAGGAGCAGTTCCACGTGTAGATGTATCTAATGTATCTGTGTATTCTAATGTATTCTAATGTATCTGTGGGAAGGAAGGTGATCTCCGCGTCTTACTCTTCCGCCATCTTGCCCAGACCCCTCCATTAAACTTTTGATGGATGCTGGAGCTGTTTCTCCTTTGGGTCTATTATGAATGATGTTCCCATGATATTCTGATATCTTCTGCTGCATATGCTCATGCCTTTCTTTAGGGCAGGGGTTGGTAAGTTTTATTCTGTAAGGGGCCAGATAGTAAGTATTTTAGGTTTCTCAGGTAATATGGTCTCTGTCACAACTACTGAAATCTGTGAGAAAGCACCCATAGACATAACAGATAATACAGAAGTGAATGTGCATGACTGTGTTCCAATAAACTTGTATTTGCAAAAACAGGCTGCAGGCTGGATTTGACCTGAGGTCCTTGTTTCCTGACCCTTAATCTAGGGTATATACTAGGAATGGAATTGCTGGTTATAAGGTAAGCATGTCTTTAACTTAAATAATATCAAACTGGTTTTCAAAGTAGTTGCACCCATTTATAGTCCCACAAGCAAAGTATGAAACTAATCATTGCTCAACACCTTCTACGTCAGTTCTTGGTATTGTCAGATGTGTTAATTTTAACCATCCTGGTGAACTTGTGCTGGCGTCTCATTGTGGCTTTCAGTCTCAATTCCCTGATCCGTTGTGCAGATTTCATGTCAATTGAATGGTTGTTTTTTTTCTTTTGAGAAGTGCCTGACCAAGTGCTATGGTCTGAATGTTACCGTCCCCCCCAAATTCGTATGTTAGAATGCTAACCCCCAAAGGTGATGGTATCAGGAGGTGAGGCCTCTGGAAGGTGATTAGGTCGTAAGGGTGGGGCACTCATGAATGGGGTTAGTGTTCTTATAAAGGAAAGCCCACAGAGCTCCCTAGCTCTGGGCACAGAAATAAGGTGTCAGCTATGAACCTGAAAGTCAGCTCTCACCAGAATAGGACCCTGCTGGCACCTTGATCTTGCACTTTCAGCCTCCAGAACTGTAATAAATTTTTGTCCTTTGTAAGCTACCCAGTCTCTGGTGTTTTGTTATAGCAGCCCAACTGGATTAAGACACCAGGGATTCCCCTTGCCCCCACTTTTCTGTTAGGTTTTCTGTTATTTTCTTACTGATTTGTAAAATTTATTTAAATATTCTGGATATGAGCCTTTTAAAGAGTTATTTGTGTATAAATACCTTCTCCAATTTCATGGTATGTTTTTATACTCTATTAATAGAATTTGAAAATGAATGTATATTCTTTATTTCCCAATTGGTGTCATTTATCAAATTTTCTTTAACACTGGTATGTTTGATATATTCTTTTTTAAATTGAAGTATAGTTGATTTACAGTATTGGGTTAGTTTCAGGTATATTGCAAAGTGACTCAGTTATATATATATGTAACTTTCCTTCAGGTTATTTTCTATTATAGTTTATTGCAAGATATTGAATATAGTTCCCTGTGCTATACAGTAAAGGCTTGTTGCTTATCTATTTTATATTTAGTACTGTGTATCTGTTAATCCCAAATTCCTAATTTATCCCTCCCTTCACTTCCCCTTTGGTAACCGTAAGTTCGTTTTCTATGTCCATGAGTCTGTTTCTGTTATATGGAATCATTTGCATTATTTTTTAGATTCCACATGTAAGTGATATCATATAATATTTGTTTTTGTCTGACTTACTTCACTTAGTAGGATAATCTCTAGGTCCATCCGTGTTACTGCAAATGGCAAAATTTCATTCTTTGTTATGGCTGAGTAATATTCCATTGTATATATGTACCGCATCTTCTTTATCCATTCATCTGTTGATGGACACATAGGTTGCTTACATGTCTTGGCTGTCATAAATAGTGGTGCAGTGAACATTGGGGTGCCTGTATCTTTTCAAATTAGAGTTTTTGCCTTTTCCGGATATATGCCCAGGAGTGGGATTGCTGGATCATATGGTAGCTCTGTTTTTACATTTTTGAGGAACCTCCATACTGTTTTCCATGGTGGCTGCACAAATTTACATTCCCACCAACATTAATGCTGGTATTTTTGTGTTCCATTAAAAAAAATACTTTCCCCACCCTGAAATCTTGAAAATATTCTACATTTTGTTTTAAACACTTGTTTAGCCCTTGAAATTTATGTCTACAATCCATTTGAAATTTTGTTTAAAATATATATTCTTAGCTATTAAGTCAGCTGTCTAGTTTTAATTGTTTTCCATAAGAATATCTAATTCAGGGCTCCCCAACGCCCTTCCCCGCCCCCCCCCTTCCCCGGGCCATACAGCAGGAGGTGAGCGGCAGGCGAGTGAGGAAAGCTTCATGCCACTCCCCATCGCTCACATTACTGCCTGAACCCACCGCCTCCCCCATCCATGGAAAAAAAACTGTCTTCCATGAAACCAGTCCCTGGTGCCAAAAATGTTGGAGACTGCTGATCTAATTGACCCAGCACCATTAGTTGAAGACACCACTGTCCTTAAATGAAGACATTTCTCGGCAATTGAAGTTTATAATGAATCAACTCTCCAGTCTGTGTCTGGTTTCTCTTGTCTGTTTTATTGGTCTGTTTGATACTTCTTGTCCCAATACCACAGTGCCTCTCATGCTACTACTTTGTAAGTCTTGATATCTGGTAGAACAAGCTAACTCCCCTTGTGTTCATTCCTGCAACCCAGATAAGCTGAGGGTACTCATTTCACTGTCCCATTGTGATCTGCCCTTCTGAGAACCAAAGACCACAGCACGCTGAGAAGGGACAGGATCTTTCTCCCATCCATGTTCTTGCTGGATGTCCTGTACCAGGACCACACGTCGTCCTTGACAAATCCCCTAATTGTGATGAGTCCCTTTTTCCAGGACTTACTCACAGCTTTGCCCACAGATCTTCCCAGGAAGGTTCTTGTAAACTCTCAGAGGATATAAAGACCAGCCATGACCTGGAGCTTTTTTGCGTGCCCTCTTTTGGGAATCTTGGGCTTGTGCTCACCAGTTGATTTTTATATTCATCACCCTTCACTTAATTTTTTAATTTTTAAAATTTTTATTGAGACATAATTGACATATAACATTATATAAGTTTCAGGTGTACAACATAATGATTCAATATTTGTATATGTTGCAAAATACTCACCACAATAATTCTAGATGACACCTGTCACCATACATAGTTACAAAATTTTTTCTTTCTTATGATGAGAACTTTTAAGACTCTCTTAGCAGCTTTCAAATATGCAATACAGTATTATGAACTATAGTCACCATGCTGTACACTACTTCCCCAGGATTTATTTATTTTAAAACCGGAAGTTTGTACTTTTTGACCACCTTCACCCATTTTTCCCACCTCCCATGCCCCACCTCTGGCAACAATCCATCTGGTTCTCTGTATCTATGAGCTCATTTTTTTCTTTTTTTTCAAGATTTCACATATAAGTCAGATCATATAGTATTTGTCTTTTTCTGTCTGACTTATTTCACTTAGCATAATGCCCTCCAAGTCCATCTATGTTGTACAAAAGGCAGGATTTCCTTCTTTTTTATGACCAAATACTATTCCATTGTGTGTGTATATATATATATATATATATATATATATATATATATATATATATATATGTACACCACATTTTCTTTATCCATTTAACCATCAGTGGACACTTAGGATGTTTCCATATCTTGGCTATTGTAAATGATACTGCAATGAACATAAGGTGCAGATATCTTTCGAGTTAGTGTTTTCTGTTTCTTCAGTTAAATAAATACCCAGAAGTGGAATTACTGGATCAGGTGTTAGTTCTATTTTTAATTTTTTGAGGAAACTACATACTGTTTCCTATAGTGACTACACCAATTTACATTCCCACCAACCTTTCACTTTAATTATGATATAAATATTAATCAGTACAATAATAAAATATTACATTAATAATTAATATTAATCCTCTGGTACTTTCGGCCTGCCTTGTGCATGGGCAGAGAAGCCCTTCACGGTTGGAGGAATGCCCTCAGGCATGGAGACATTGGTACCGATGGCTAGAGGTCAGTGAGCACACACAGAGGACCAAGGAATATGACAATATCTGTGACACTGTGCATGCTTTAAAGGTCATTTAATACCCTTCTTTTTAATTTATAAAATGATGCTGTTCTCCAACAATATTTTTTCCTAAGTATAGTAATGTCTTCTTGAATTATGTATTTTTTTGTATTTTTTTTCTATTTGTCTTATTCTCTATTGGTGGCACCAATTATGTATAATTCATCTTTTCTGTCTATCTTTTGTATTTACTAATTTCTCTCCATTCCTTTAAAGCTATTTGTTCATTTCCATTTATTTTGCCCACTTTTTACAAAGCTTCTGTGCTTCTTGTCCTGTACCATGCTGTATGCAGTGCATATTTGTCTATTTTTGTTTCCATCATGGTTTTTATTTACATAATGGGCTCTTTCCTTCCAACTTTTCCTGAACTCTAGTTGCTCATCTTTTATTTTCTTTCTGTGTCTTATCTGAACTTGCTTTAGCTCTTGTTTTAAAGAATTATTATTATTATTAACTTATAGAAGTACATTCAGTCCTAATTTTTATCAGCTACATGGCAGCATTTTTCTGGTGAACTTTCTTTTTCCACCATTTGTTTGTTTGTTTTTCTGTTCCTTTCCTTCTTTTTTTCTCCCCTTATATTATCTGTATACAGATCCTGTGCTTGTTCTATTACTACTACTACTACTACTACTACTACTACTACTACTAATCTTTTTTTTTTTTTTCATTTTTTAACAGCTTATTGTGGTATAATTGTCATATACAAATTACATATACAATTTGATCTTTTTACATATGTATATTCTTGTGAAACAATTACCACAATCAAGGTAATGAATATATTCATGTCTCTTTCTCACCTCTCCCACCACTCCTTATCCCCATGCAACCATTGATCTGATTTCTATTATTTTTTATTAGTTTATATTTCCTAGTTTTATATAAATGGAATGACACTTATGTAATTTCTTTCTGGGTTCTTTCACTCAGATAATTATTTTGAGATTCATCCATGTTGAATTATTTTGAGTTATTGCTTTGTGGTTGCTTTGAGGATTACAATATGCATTTTTTTTAAAGGAATTCCTTTCTTTTTATTTATTTATTTATTTATTTATTTATTTATTTATTTATATTTATTTATTTTTGGCTGTGTTGGGTCTTCGTTTCTGTGCGAGGGCTTTCTCTAGTTGCAGCAAGCGGGGGCCACTCTTCATCGCGGTGCGCGGGCCTCTCACTATCGCGGCCACTACTACTAATCTTGAACTGAGATGAGTTCTTTCTGGACCAGCTCTTAGTAGGTTTATGGGGAACGGTCCAGGGTGGTTTCCTATGCGAACAGTACTCTCTCTGGCTCTTAGGAAATTTCCTCATGGCACCAGTTTATGTGGTTGAGTGAGTTCTTTTAAAGTTATTCTTCCCCCTGGAAGGGGACCAGCAGTCACATGATTGCTGTCTACCCAGAGCCCCTCTCCTCATGCCTCGCCTCCTGGCAGATGACTTTCAGCAAAGACCAAGCATCTGTGTGTTCCCATGCAGCCCACGCTCTGCTCCTCCGCTTTGCCAGACGTGATCCTAGGGAGGTCCCCATCCAATTCCCCCAAATTCTCACTCAGGGAGAGGACTTGGAATCACTCCACAGCCTTGTTCACCACCTTGAGAGCCACTCTCTGTAGGCTTTCTCCAGCCACAGATGTCTTGTTCTGGTGTATCCCATGGACCTGTTAGATCCTTGCAGTCTTTTCCTCCAGTGGAAATTACATCTCACTTGCTTATTTTTGTTGTTGTTTTAGAGTGATTAGTGAGGAAAGAAGGGAGCATAAATGTCTTTTTCCGGCTCTCTTAAAGACAGAAGTTGGTAGTTTATTGGAGGATAAACTACGTATCTTGCGCCTCTGCTTCTCACAGATATTTTGTCTCTGCTCCAGGGAAGCACTGTCCAGTGCAGCTGGTGTGGGGATGCTCTACATCTGTGCTGTCCAATATCACAGCCACATGTGGCCACTGGACACTTGAAATGTGGCTGGCGTGGCTTAGGAATTGAATTTTTAATTTCATTTAGGTTAATCTATTTAATATCACATTGAATCAGCCAAACTCTAGTTCTTTAGGTTTCCCTAGAAGAATGTGCTTTTAGGAGGTGTATATCTTTGCAGGTTTTATTTCTGTCTTCTGCCTGGTACCTCCCTGCCCCGAGACAAAGAACACATTTGGGAACTGCTTGAAGGTAAAAGGGAAAATGCCAGAAAAAAAAGAACAGGGGCTAATACCTCAGAAATCTTATCCTTCATCAACTGGAGTCCAATTTTCCTCCTTAGATGGAGCCAGAGGCCAAGGATTCTTTGGAAACCCCTAGCAGCTGGATAGATGCCCAGCCCCTTTTAGCCTCAGCTGTCACTTCTGGTACCTAAGGCAATTGCTAGTGCAGCATTTTTCTGTGGAATGTATAATCAGCTAGGAAGAAAACCGCTCCTGGCTGGGTGCTTGGTCTAACGGGGCACGACGACAGGGGAGACAAGACGTGAGGTCGAGTGTGGTCTTACTCCCAGGGGGTGAATGACCACAAAATCTCCATGTACTGGTCTCTGCTCACATCACCAGGGGCTTCTTGCAACTTCCCTTTGTCCTCTGCGGTCTGGCCTCCTCTCCGACCCCGAGGATGTGCCATGTCCCTGCTCTGCTGGCCACAGGACTTTTGCACATTTTTTTCCCCCCACGTCTAAAATCCTCACCACCCTTGGCCATCTTTCACTTTTCACGTCTACCCATTCTTCAGACTGTGAATATTTTCCCCAGAAAGTCCTCTTGACTCCTTAGTCCAGGGCAGTCATATCTTGATGAGTAAAGTGGTTTAGATATCTGCCCAGGAAGCTTACCGTATTTTAGAACAGGAGCCACAGAGGGGAACACACCTGCAACTCCTCCAGGAACTCGTGATCCTGTTACCGAGTCCAAGCTCCTAGAACTCGCTGCATATTAGGCGAATAAATCAAGAGATGAGTTGCTGGGTCAAGGAACAATGACTTTATTCAGAAAGCCAGCAGGCAGAGAAGACCGTGGACTAGTGTCCCAAAGAACCATCTCCCGGAGTTAGACTTCAGGCTTCTTTTATTCTAAAAGGGGGGGGGGGGGCTAAAGTCCTGGGTCTGGCCAGACTCAGAGGGGACGTGTTAATTTCTTTCTTCCTGCAGCCATTCACAGGTGGCCCTGGTCAGGAGGTTTCCTGTGAGCTAAACGAAGTTATTTTAGCTGAACACTCATTACCTGGGAGGTAGGTTTCCCAGAAATGGGCCATTATGTATAATTTAAGCTTATAGGCAATATCCCTTTAGTGATTGACTTGTAATGGAATACAAAGTTTCTTCCCTATTAGAATACTCTTGGGTTGTGGTGTTCCCACCCTCTGTCTCTAAGATAGATAGATGTTTGGTGTTTATCATTTTGGGGATGCTTGAAGAACAGATTCTGATTTCAGAAAGGCCATCCAGGAGCCTAGGATGAAACTTAAACTATTACTCTGCTGTAAACATTATACAAATCCTCCTCTCATGCCTCAGTAAAATATTCGCCAGGTGATTTGCAACTGCACTTGTAGACTCTTTAGTCATAATTTAAAAAAATAAATAAGTATTCCATTCTTGGAACTCACAAGACAGGGACACTTTTTTAGACTTAGGTATTTTCTAGAAATGCAGGGTGGAATAATAAAGAATCCTGGTGCAATTTTATTGAAGGGTGGGAAAGGCAGTGCTTTTACCTAATGAATAAAGTTACTTCCCAGTTTGCTACAAAGTATGTTCATTGTTCTCTACCAGTGTAGTCCTTTGCTGTTCCGGAGACAGGGCTGGATTGTGGGCGAACAGAAAGAGGAGCAGAAAAATAAGAAGAAAAAAGAAAATAAGAGAGTCTGATTGGGTTATGGTAGAATGAAGTCCCTGGGACTATTTTTCTGAAAGCAAGAAAGCTTATAAAACCAATTTCTCCCTTTCAAAAATGACACTGATTATGCTGAGTCAGGCGGATGCTAGGTTAATATCTAAGCCACTTTGTTCTGTTGTCTGGGAGGCTCATAGAATGATTCACCAACAAAGGTAACTTCCCAACCAAATAACCTGACTTCTTTGAGTTTCCCAATATATCTGGAGTGAGTTGCTCATTAGCAATTACTAGTGTGAAAGGCCACTAACAGTTACTTCCTAACTGGAGTTAACTCAGGCCAGATCAGGAAGGGGTAGCTGGCATAGTAGACTATTTCCAAACGATGCGAGTCGAAGTAAGTGTAATTTTATTTTTTAAGACTCCGTTTAATTTTAGCTTTATAAATGCACTAACGTTTCTTTCTCTTTTAAACTCTTTATGTTGGAATACAGTTGATTAACAATGTTGTGTAATGCAGTAAAATTTCTTAAACTTTGGTTATACGATAATTTATGTTAGTTTACCAGGAACAGAACCGTAAAAAGATCCAGAAGGCCAATAACATCAACTCATAATGCTGTAATTTTCAACTTCTTCATGTCGCTGGTGACACAGAAGGAAGCAGGATGAGCAAGGGGTACGTGTGGGAACTTGATCTGAGATTTCTCTGAGATGACCAATATAAGTTGGTCATGTAATTGTTCCAAAATAGCTCCAAAAAAGTGAAATTCAGATGAAGTCATTATGCAGGCTTTACAGCCTTCAGAGAGTCTGGGCCTGAGGCTAAGAAAATAAAAATGGGGCTTCCCTGGTGGCGCAGTGGTTGAGAATCTGCCTGCCAATGCAGGGGACACGGGTTCGAGCCCTGGTCTGGGAAGATCCCACATGCCGCGGAGCAACTAGGCCCGTGAGCCACAACTACTAAGCCTGCGCGTCTGGAGCCTGTGCTCCGCAACAAGAGAGGCCGCGATGGTGAGAGGCCCGCGCACCGCGATGAAGAGTGGCCCCCGCTCGCCGCAACTAGAGAAAGCCCTCGCACAGAAACGAAGACCCCACACAGCCAAAAATAAATAAATAAATAAATTAATTAATTAAAAAAAAAAAAGAAAGAAAATAAAAATGGACCTTATTTGTATGGAACCAACAAATGAATTAATTAGCTCCTTAAAAAGCTCTAAAAGTGTCATGTTTAAGTAGCCTTGCTCAGTTTGAGTTGGAGAGGGTGTTTTGTGAGTCAATCACAATCAGCGTCCAGTGAAGGTGGAGAGCTTGTATCATATACATGGAATTTCTTTGTATTTTTTCCCCTTCATCTGACATACATTCTTAAGTAAAGGACACATATTCCTGTAGCTAAATGTGTGTGTATTTTTAAAATAAATTTATTTATTTATTTATTTTTGGCTGTGTTGCTGTGCGCGGGCTTTCTCTAGTTGTGGCGAGCAGGGGCTACTCTTCTTTGTGGTGCACGGGCTTCTCATTGCGGTGGCTTCTCTTGTTGTGGAGCACAGGCTCTAGGCGCATGGACTTCAGTAGTTGTGGCACATGGGTATAGTTGCTCCGCGGCATGTGGGATCTTCCCAGACCAGGGCTCGAACCCATGTGCCCTTTGTTGGCATGCGGATTCTTAACCACTGCGCCACCAGGGAAGTCCAAATGTGTGTGTGTTTTTTTAGTTTTTATTTTTTGGCTAATGGGTGGTCCCTCTTGTTTGACAGCTTTGGCAGAGAGGAGATAGAAGAGGAAAGAATTTTTTAAAAATTTATTAAAAAAAAAAATTTATTTTATCGAAGTATAGTTGATTCACAATGTTGTGTTAATTTCTGCTGTACAGCAAAGTGATTCAGTTTTACACACATATACATTCTTTTTCATATTCTTTTCTATTATAGTTTATCACAAGATATTGAATATAGTTCCCTGTGCTATACAGTAGAACCTTGTTGTTCATCCATTCTATATATACTAGCTTGCATCTGTTAATCCCAAACTCCCACTCCATCACTCCTTGAATCCCTCCACCTCAGCAACCACAAATCTGTTCTCTATGTCTGTGAGTCTGTTTCTGCTTTTTAGATAAGTTCATTTGTGTCATATTTTAGATTCCACATATAAGTGATATCATATGATATTTGTCTTCCTCTTTCTGACTTACTTCACTTTGTATGATAATCTCTATTTGCATCCATGTTGCTGTAAATGGCATTATTTCATTCTTTTTTATGGCTGAGTAATATTCCATTGTATATGTGTACCACATCTTCTTTATCTGTTCCTCTATCGATGGACATTTAGGTTGTTTCCATGTCTTGGCTATTGTGAATAGTGCTGCTATGAACACAGAAGTGCATGTACCTTTTGAATTATGGTTTTGTCTGGATATATGCCCAGGGGTGGGATTGCTGGATCATATAGTAGTTCTGTTTTTAGTTTTTTGAGGAACCTCCATACTGTTCTCCATAGTGGCTGCACCAATGTACATTCCCACCAACAGTAATAGGTGGGTTCCCTTCTCTCCACACCCTCTCCAGCATTTGTTATTTGTAGACTTTTGGATGATGGTCATTCTGACCAGAGTGAGGTGATACCTCATTGTAGTTTTGATTGGCATTTCTCTAATAATTAGTGATGTTGAGCATCTTTTCATGTGCCTGTTGGCCATCTGTATTTAGAGACTTGATGTTGGTTATCTCAAAGTGTTGGGTGAAAACTCAGAAACTCACAGAAGGGGTCTCCAAGAGACTCTTGGTCTCCTCCAGAAATACGAATTATTTATGGTCAGGAGCTCAACATCATTAACATGTGTCAATAAGGCAACATTACACACAATACAGGATTCTTTTCGTTTTGATTGTGCATTTTGCTACAACAGCAGATAATGATACTCAAAGTAATGAACCTTAAACTATGAAGATTTTGTTCTTATGTTGAACTAAATGTACATTAAGTCTAATATATATTTAGTAAAATTTATAAACACCATTGTAACACCTTATAAATCAGCATAGATTGAAAGCTATGTGCGTCCTACCATAGAATTTGAGAGGCTGGCTGGATTCAGATGACCCTAGCTTTCTCTCAGGCCCAGGGAAGGTAAGCTTTTGCCTGAGAACACACAGCTAGGAAAGATTCATACCTCTTCACCTCCTCAGTTTGGAAATAAATGTTTTTAATTAGAATATAAAATTTTCCTCCTTTGGATAAGAAATGAAATGAGATAATTTCTATAATTCTTTCAAAATCTAATAAGATCATGAACATTTTACCCAGTCCAATTTCATTGTGTAACTTCGTCTTCATAATCAAGAAATTTCTCCAAATAACCTGTTCTGTTTCATCCTGACTTCTATCATTACTATCACTCAGGTATACCCCATTTTTTTTTTTTTTTGGTAAAATTTTTACGTTACTCTTTCACAATGGGGGTTACTTTGACCTCAACCACTTTTTAATAATTTAAGGTATGAGTTCTTTTCTTAATCCAGCCTTAAAAGGTATGGATTCTTTCTGTCATCTTACAAATCTCCTGAGAGCCTCTGCTTTTGAGCAGATCTCATGAGCCCCTTTTCTTCTCTCCCACCTTAATCTGTAGGTTTTTCTAGGTGCTGGAGCATGGGAAGCAGAGGAAATAGCCCAGACAGCGATGGACAGAGAGGAGGGGTGAGCTAACAGGAAAGGGAGCTGGAGAATGAGGGTTGGGGGAGGAGCTAAGGCTTTTCCAGGAAAGGAGTTAGGGAGACTCACTTGTTGATTCAGCATCTCTGGTTCCTTAAAAGAAGCCAAGTGTGTAACCTTTGCTTTTATGGAGTCAGGAAAGAAAGCTTTGCTTCTCAGCAAAACTAGTCCCTGCCTCTCTCCACCCCTGTCCTTTTAAAAGTAAACAAAGCTTCCTAGTCCACAGAATTAAAAGGCTGAACACACTTGGAAAAGCTCACATCTTGGTGTAATGGGATATGGGCAGGGAGGTAAATATGGGTGTCAGAACTTTTCCGGTTTGATGGGGGCAGGCTCTCTGGGGACAGAAAACTCCAGTTTCCCTGAAGTGCAGGGACTGGGACAGAAGAGGTAAGACAGAGCCATTCAAGGCAAATTTCCTTGTTTTATGATTTGCTTGTGGCTGTTCCAGTTGTCTTCATCTGTGTACAGACAAAGCTGCGTGCAAAAGTTCCACAGCTTGTGCCCTTACTACATACCCACACCTACATGAGAACCACGGACCATTTTGTAACACTCCTGGCATTCTGCAGCAGTTCAAAATGTACCTTTGCATTTTTTACCTTCCTTTCTCAAAACATAATCTTCCCCAGCTCTACCAAACACATTTAAATCATGAGAGGACAGATGACCTAAAAAGTCATTTACCCTTGCTAAGATTTCACTTGGAAGACTCCTCTTGATTCTTTATTTTTCTAGATTGACCAAGAGACAGCCCACTGTCGGGATAGAAATTTGCAGCATCATTTGGGTCAAAATAGCACAGTTGTGGACCCACAGTTTAAGAGGCTGTATGTCTTCATCTAGTTAACAAACTGTCTCTTGTTCTTTATAAGATGTAACCCTACCCAAGAGTTTCTGGCCAGTGTTAGGATCAGACCATGGGTGTAACTTTTGCACCTGATGAGGGGTCCTCTCCATAGTGCAGGAGGTGTAAAACGATACCTATTTCTTCTAAAACAGTCGGGGTGGGGAGGGAGGCTCAAGTATTCCTCTCATACCACCACTCATTTATTTCCCCTGAGAAGCATGCAAAAAAACACTCAGAAACTTTTTATGCTACAAATGATGTACAAGCATTCTAGCTGTTTGATTGTTGGTTTATAGAATGTAATTGACAGAATGGTATGAGGTTCAGAGAGTCTGACTGTGTCACCTGAAACCAGGAGACGATGAACATCCTGGTTTGTGGTATGAATCTTCTAGCCAGAAACGGCAGTGTGTACAATGAGATACCACCTCACACCGGTCAGAATGGCCATCATTAAAAAAGTCTACAAATTCTCAGGAGGGAATGAGACTAGACATCTAGGAAGGTGATACGATAGGACTGGTAAATGGGAGAAAATGTTGTCATCTGGCAAACAGAATTAGGATTGAAATATGTTCATTTGAACTGAAAATTTAAAAGAAATTTTGACCTCATTGAGGACATTTTGATAGTGTCATGGTGAGTGGAATTAAGATTGTTTGGGATAAAATTTAAAAAAAGTCTACAAATAAAAAATGCTGGAGAGGGTGTGGAGAAAAAGAACCCTCCTACACTGTTGGTGGGAATGTAAGCTGGTGAAGCCACTATGGAACACAGTAGAGAAGTTCCTCAAAAAACTATAAATAGAGTTACCATATGATCCAGCAACCCCACTCCTGGGCATATATCTGGACAAAACCATAATTCAAAAGGTACATGCACTTCTGTGTTCATAGCAGCACTATTCACAATAGCCAAGACATGGAAACAACCTAAATGTCTGTGGACAGATGAATGGACAAAGAAGATGTGGTACACATATACAATGGAATACTACTTGGCCATAAGAAAGAATGAAATAATGCCATTTGCAGCAACATAGTTGGACTTAGAGATTATCATGGTAAGTGAAGTAATCAGACAAAGACAAATGTCATATAATATCACTTATATGTGGAATCTAAAATATGATGTAAATGAACCTATCTATGAAGCAGAAACAGACTCACAGAGATAGAGAACAGACTTGTGGTTGCCAAGGAGTGGGGGTGAGGGAGGGAAGGATTGGGAGTTTGGGATTAGCAGATGCAAACTAGTATGTATAGAATGGATAAGCAACAAGGTGCTACTGTATAGCGCAGGGAACTATATTCGACATCCTGTGATAGACCATAATGGAAAAGAATATAAAAAAGAATGTATGTATACGTATAGCAGAAATTAACACAACATTGTAAATCAACTATACTTCAATTATAAAAAAAAAAAGAAGAAATGGCAGTGTGGTACCTAAGGAAAACAGCAGAGAAAGAAACTGCTTCCATGTTTCTGTTATAACTCTCCTTGCTTGGTTTCTGCTGAAGAATGACATTTTGACATTCCTCAGGAAATTCACACCACTGAGATTTTTGTGTTTTTTGTTCTTTTTTAAATTTGTAATTGCTTAGGATGTGCACACATTAGAAAGGGCGGGCCCCTGTTTCCCAAACGTAGTGCATCCTTGGCAGCCGGTCAGCACACCGAGGCTGCTGTGGTATCACAATCACGTCCTGCTTTCAACAGCTTCCTCTTCTCTTTCGCGGAATTGGAAATGAACTCAACTGGGATACTTCAGTCACAGCAAGCGGGAAGTAGTAAATTAAGGAAAACACCATGAGGATAATGAATTTGTTGCAGTGTGGTCAGCCTCGCTGAGGGCAACAGCTCTGGAGAGAGCTAACTTATGGAGCACCTAATGCCACAACTCTGTGGTTAACTTGGCCTTTGTGATTTAATTTAAAACTTTTACCTTTTTATTTTGAAATAATTTTAGACTTAGAAGAATGTTGCAAAAATGGAACGAGGAGTTCCCATATGCCCTTCCCCCAGCTTCTCCCAATGTTAACGTTACCTGAGCCTGATACAATGATCAAAATCGGGGAATTCACGCGGATTTAATTCCACTCAGTCGCCTTCAGATCTTAGTTAAATTTGCTAATTGTGATCTTTTTCAGGCCCAGGATCCAGTCCAGGATTACAGCTTACATTTAATGGTTGGAAAATAACTTTTAAAGTTTGCTGTACCACCTACATATTTAATTTTAATTTTAAATTTTAAACAATTAGGAAGCTTAAGTATAATGATGTCATAATGACAGTAAAAATGTCCAAGCCTGTTGATTGTGAATTCAAATAACTGCCCTGATGTGCTTATTCCAGATAGAATGGAAAACAAAAAGTCATCTCCCCGAGCACATTTACTTCTCACCCATTTTAAATGGGAAGTGCTAGTATAGTCTTGGGAGCATTTTGCCAGGCCAGCACTTCCCGTGGTCAACTGGGTCGGAAGCCAAATTAGAATTGCCTCCTATTTTTAAATCATTTTGATGAGTTCTAATATTATTACCTGACTCCTATCTTCATCCAAAAGTAGCCTTGGGTTTATCCCTCCAAAAACCTTTTAACCCCTTTTGCTTTGACATATCAACTGTTCAAATTCTCAGCCTGTATCAGTGTAGTTGGAGTTTTGGGGTACCAGTTGTGTGAATAACACTGGACTAATTAATATTCTGAGAAGTAGATTGGTTCCAGCCACAAAGAGCTGAACTCTCATAGGAAAGGGAGAATATATTCAGCTAAAAATTAATTAGGTTGTATGTATTAGAGTGCTTCCGAGAAACAGAACCAACAGGATGTGTATATATATATACACACACACAGACACATATATACACATATACTCTCTCTATAAATAAATATGTATACTCTCTCTCTACACACACACACTATATATACTCTTTATATATATGTGTGTATATATATACATATATATATATATATAGAGAGAGAGAGAGAGAGAGAGAGAGAGGGAGAAAGAGAGATTTATTATAAGGGATTGGCTCACATGACTATGGAGGCTGCAAAGTCCCAAAGACCTGCAGTCAGCAGGCTGGAGACCAGGAAAGTCGACGTTTTAGAGGTTAAAGGCCAAAAAAGACCTATGTCGAGCTCAATTGTCAGGCAGGAGGATTTCCCTCTTTCTCAGCCTTTCGTTCTGTTCAGGATGAGAGTGTGGACTGTGTACCCGCCCACATGAGGGGGGGCCACGTGCTTGGAGCCTCCCTCCGGCCTCCCACCCGGGAGCCTCCATCCTGCCTCCTCACCCGGGAGCCTCCATCCTGCCTCCTCACCCGGGAGCCTCCATCCTGCCTCCCACCCGGGAGCCTCCATCCTGCCTCCTCACCCGGGAGCCTCCATCCTGCCTCCTCACCCGGGAGCCTCCATCCTGCCTCCTCACCCGGGAGCCTCCATCCTTCCTCCCACCCGGGAGCCTCCATCCTGCCTCCTCACCCGGGAGCCTCCATCCTGCCTCCTCACCTGGGAGCCTCCATCCTGCCTCCCACCTGGGAGCCTCCATCCTGCCTCCTGCTCTGTCGCTGGTCGTCTTCTCTGCCATGGTAGTGGGGGAACACCCACTAGTGACATTCATATAGTGCCTTTCCTGCAGCTCCTGCTACTGGGAGTCAGGGTAGTGATGTGACCAAGGGAAAGTCACTTAGTGGCCCTTGGTTCCTATTTTTTTGAAAAATGAGGGGATTGGAGGAGATGATTTCCCAGATTTCTTCCAGTTTTCTAACTCTATGATTCTTCTTCTCTCATTCTTCTTCTTGCCTCTTCTGCATTTGATTCATTCTCCTACCTGCTTTGGGTTCCACTGAAAAACTGTCTTCCTAAGAATAGATCCTGGCCATTGGTGAAGCTCATCCTTCTTCCCCCAGAGTGAGTGGGCCAGTCAGGGTGTCAGAGATGGACCCCCGCCAGGTCCTCCCTGATGACACCAGCTTTGCTTTTTTAAGGTCCATCTCTTGCCAGGTGTGTAGGGTTTGATTAACCACTAAAGAGGTTCTTTTTGGGAGGGGTTTCTGAAGTTTTTCTGGAACTTAGGGGTTTTACGAGATTAATCTCTAGAAAGATATAGTTTTTACTATAATGACAATAACACACAAAATACTTTTCAAAGCATTTTTTTTTCATGTATTTTATCCCACTTTACAAAATGAAAAGTTACTGTAGAAAAAAGAAAGGAAGGAGGAACATGGTAAATTTTGTACACAAGTGCAAGGTGGCATTCTTCTCAAGCTCGCATGGAGAAATTTTAAAGCAATGAGTGTGACCCTCTTACTCCCTGAAATGGTTAACTTGGACCACGAACTGGATGCAACTGAATTTTTAAAACGTCTGTAAAATTTAAAAAGTGACATGTATAACATTTTAAGATCTTATTTACGATTTATGACCTACTTTTTTCATCACGTTAGCACAATTTAAATTTTTCTTTAAGACTAGCTTGATAAACGCACACAAAGAGAAATAAGCTTGATTGATAAAAGTCAGAGAGTCTGTCTTCTGGGGTAAGCACATAAGAGTTGACAAAAAGATCTTGACTGTTCAGGATCATTTAAAACCAATGAATTAAAAATCAGGAGGTCGGGGAGAGCCATACAGAGATGATAAGGCTCTCTGTATTTGTCTTAACAAAGGAAGCATTAAACCAGGGTGATTTTCCCCTTCGTTCTTTCTCCCCCACAAGGGAGGAATGTGAAACTCAATTTTACCCTTGGTTGAGAAGGTGCTAATTTGTCTGACAAGTTGTTGGAATCTGAGGATGCTCAGGGTATCCTTGACGTCTCAAACCTTCATGCTGAGTGAAGCATGCTTTAAATGTGTCAGTGTTTGGGAGGTTTTCTGTATCTCATTAGGTAAGAACAATATAAACCACATGAATGCAAATGGGGCAGGAACCTGTCTCCTCACAGTGGGACAAACTTCAAAGTGTTCTAACCAAGGCAATTTTTGAATCACCCTCATTCAACTAAATATTTTATCCGAAATTAACTCTATTCTTTCATATCCTAGAGGACTTGAGTGAACTTTTTCTCCATTTGCTGCCTATTTCTTGCGAGGTGTGATCTTCAAATCCTTCCCTTTATTGATTGCAGTATAAGCAAGTATTTATCAAGAAGGTTCCTAAGAGGGAGAGCCATGTAAACATGAAAACGTTAATTCCTTTTCTTTTTAATTGTGTATTTATTGATTTTTTTCCCTATACTTTCTAAAGCCAAGAATTAGCTGTATGAATGACCTTTGCATGTTAACTAAATCCTAGCTGGTAAACTGCTGCGTTATTAAGAGACAAGTCCTACTGTAGAAAAAGACTGTTTCCTAGCACACAATTCACCCTAAGTTGCATGGTTGATAGTAATAGCTAACACTTCACTCTTACTATGAGCTCGGCATTTTTCTAGGTGCTTTTACTTATACTAACTCAGGTAATCCTCACAATAACCCTGTGAGATGGGAATTATTATTTCAGCTTTACAGAAGCTGAAAAGTGATGACAAAAATAGCGTAGCTGTAAAGCAATGGAGCCAAATTCAGCCTCAGACTTTCTGGTTTCAGAGTCCAGCCCCTAACTCCTATGCTGTGCTGTTTGTTCTCATGCATGGACCCTCATCTAGAAGTGATAAAGGATGCTGGTTAGGACTGCTGTGGTGTGGCCCAGGGAAGAATACCACTGTAGTCGATAAAACCTCCCTTGGGATCTGCTTGTAGCTGAATTTTCTAAAAGACAAAATTGTAATCAATTTTCAATATTTGCAATAACATTTAACATTTACTTGCTCTTTTTTTTGGACCAGCATTATATATTATATAAAGAGTGAGCTCTTGAAGCATTCCTTCTAAAATAAGAGCTATTACTTACTGAGTCCTTACTATGTGTGAGATATTTTATATTCATTTCATTTCATCTTCGTGATAACTTTGTTATGTGGGTTTTGTTATTCACATTTTGCATAGAGGAATATGAGATTCAGGGAGGTTAAATAATATGCCCAAGGTTACATGAAATGCTGGTTGTTTCCCAATATTTACTCTTTCCAACTTCATCAGTAATAAACCCTCCTGATTACTAACTGGCTATAAGAATACCTGGAATAATGATTACTTTTCAAGCATTCCTTGCATTTAGATGTTACCATGGGATTATGTTCTGGCCAATGAGGTGTTAACAAATGTGTGTGACTTCAGAGAAGTGTCTCAGAAGACTGTATCTCTGACACCTCCCCCCGATACTTTCTTCTTTCCTCTGGCAGGAACATAGATACAATGGCTGGTGCTCCAACAGCCTTCTTAGATTGTGAGTAGACAACCATTACTAAGAACTGAAAAGCCCTGACTGTATAGATTCTACAGTACAGAACATGATATCAGCTTTGGACCACCTACTTCTGGAATTCTTTTGAATGAAAGAGAAATATAAACTTTTATAGTGTTTAAGCCACTATTGCTTGCATATTTCTACCTGCAATTGTACATAACCCTGATCAATATACTCTATATCCAGTATATCCTTGCTTCTCAAATTGTCACATGCATTCAGATCACCTGGAGGTCTTATTAAAGTGTAGATTCTGACTCAGTAGGTCTGAGGTGGGATCTGAGAATTTGCATTTCTGTTAAGCTCCCAGGTGATGCTGAAACTGCTTGCTGGTCCATGAACCACACTTGGAAGAGCAAGGTAGAAAGAACTGGTATCAGAATTAGTTCCTAGGGCTTTTGGATATCAAAGTCCATGCTTTTTCATTTATGTCTAGCAATCTCCCTTAGCATTTTCACTTTTGTAATTTCTCCTTATACCCAGAATATCATCATAATAGTTTAAACATGTTAATGCTTCAATAACTTGTTTCCTTAGCAACTTTAGGATAAAATGTAGGCTCTCCATGTAAAATATAATTGTTTGATTCAGGTGAGGTTGACATGGAGTGAAACTAAAGCGATGGTGGCAGGGTTCATTTGCTACTTTCAATTTATTTCATGATTGAGTTGAATATACAGTTAACTGTCTTATGATCGATTTTTTTTTTTTTTTTTTTTTTTTTTTTTTTTTTAATTAATTAATTTATTTTTATGGCTGTGTTTGGTCTTTGTTTCTGTGCGAGGGCTTTCTCTAGTTGTGGCAAGTGGGGGCCACTCCTCATCACGGTGCGCGGGCCTCTCACTGTCGCGGCCTCTCCTGTTGCGGAGCACAGGCTCCAGACGCGCAGGCTCAGTAGTTGTGGCTCACGGGCTTAGTTGCTCCGCGGCATGTGGGATCCTCCCAGACCAGGGCTCAAACCCGTGTCCCCTGCATTAGCAGGCAGATTCCCAACCACTGCGCCACCAGGGAAGCCCTTATGATCGATTTTTGAAGAAGACTAAATGTCATATGAGTTAACAGGAATAATACAATTATATTATGAGAATCTGATAAATAATACAATCATATTATGTAAATCATCATTATAGGCTAAATCAGTGATACTCATCCTTGTAAATTAGACTGCTGAGGAATAGATTGTAAATTAGACTCTGCTGAGGAATATCTAGAACTTCTTTTGCCTAGGCTGGAACCAGACCCCTAGAACTGAATCTCTGGGGGCGGGTCCCAGGCATCAATGCTTTTCAGAGCTCTCCAGGGGATTTCAATGTATAATCAAGTTTACAAACCACTGGCCTAAGTGAATGTTTTCATACAAAACGCCATACCTATTTCAAAAACCCTTCAACCATTAAAATAAATATCAAATGTCAAATTATTTTTCTGGAGTTTCTTTTGTCTGAATCAAGAGTTACAACATAATTGCATAAATATCTTCGTACCTGGAGTGTATATTTACTTTGGAAGTATTAGAAGTCATTTGTTAAAGGGTAGTCAGTCGTTAAGTTCAAGTGATCCTATGTAATCAACTAAAAGAGTCGATATAAATCAGGACCATCTCCTCATATTTTAATGATTATTCAAACCACATATTCCTGAAAAATCGACAGTCATTCCACACACGCAGAGCACGTTTTTATGTACATGTACAAGATGTGCTCCTTTTGCCCCTCCAGGCACCCCCATCACATCCTCTCACTGCTGACTTATTTGGACAGCACCTGTTGTACCCATGCCCTAGGGTTCCCGGTTGGCTTAGGCCAGTGGGCAGTCCCATCTACCCACCGCCAGATCTAAAGAGTGGGAAGGAAAGAAAGCATTTATTCCCTTGGTTCCCTTCAAGGTTTCCTCAGACTGGCTGTTGCCCTCCACTGAAGGTCACTGCTGCCTTCAAGGTCACCTCCTCTATGGGCTGTCTCACATTTTGGGTCCTCAGTTCTCCCTCTCGTGCCTGTAAGCTGAGCCAGGGAAAGATTCTGGGACTGTTGGTCTCAGTTTCCGGCACTGTCCCTACTGCTGACTTGACACTGTGCTCACAGCTTTATAATAGGCTCCATGAAAACAAAGCCTCCAAACAATCATCGCATTTGGACTGTGCCTTTGGTTTCCTGTTGGGACCCTGACTGATACAGTGCCTGATAAGAACAAGGTGAGAAAATCTGCCCTGAGATCACACCAGTGACAGAGATAGCAGCTGGGAGGCACTGAGCTGCCACTCCACTATAATTCACATCAGAATCCAGGTCAAATGTGGAAAATGGGTGTAATCATTTTCTAAAAGCATGTTCATCTCTGTTTGTACAGGTGGATTACAAGTTGAATTCTGTAATCTGTTTACCTTTGTGTGATTTAAGAGCACCAATTCAAGGATACCACGAGGATCAAAATCTACCTAGATGGCTTTATTTTTATTTTATTTTTTATTTTAAAAAAAATTCTATAGTGCTTTACAATTTTCAAAAGTTTCACACATGTGATTTCATATAAGCATGGCCTTTACTTATTATTGCTTTCTGTATGGTTCACTCTGGAGTACTTACTGTTCTCAGTATTTGCCCTGTTTTTCTACATTTATGTCTTAGCTCATCCTCTTATTTCTTCTTAGAATTCAAGGTCTAGATCAAGTGCCATCTCTGCCGTGAGGTTTTCCCTGATTTTTCTCAACTGAAGGAAAACATGTTCTTTTATGAAATCGACCCCATTATCTACATGTATTGTGGCTTTTTCCACTTTACCTTGTGTCTCACATCCACACCTTGATAGCTGGCTGTCCTTGACAAGTCAGCTATACTCTCCTGTGTTTTGTTTTTCTTACCTGTAAAATGGGGATAACAGTACTGCCTGCCTTGTTGAGTTGTGACGTTTGTGTCAGGAAAGGAAGGTAAAGCATTTCAAGCAGTGTCTGGCATGTAACAAACAATGCATGTTAGCTAGTTTATTATAATTGTACCCTTGTGATAAAACTGCATGGGCACACACTGTTGTTATTCTGGGGAATACTTCAGGGACAATGAGAGATTCACCTTTGTATTCCCAGCACCGAGCAACCAGATCAGGCACAGAGTTGGTGGGAGGGTGGTAGTTGCTTAGTTCATTCATTCATTCATTTAATGAAAAGGAGGCAATCGGGTACAGAGACATATTTCCTGGGTTAAAAGTCTGGTTTCCAACACTTAATGCTTGTGTGATTGTGAGCAAACACTTAATCCCACTGTACCTCAGCCTTCTTATCTATGAAGTGGAGATAATAGTACAACTTTTCCTTGTAGGATTATTGAGGTTTAAATGACATAATTATGTTAATCACTTAGCACCATGCCTAGAATATTGCAAGCATTCAATAAGTAGTAGTATTACTAAAGGAATCACAAGATTAGAAAGTAAGTGGCCAAGGGAGACGATCACACATGAAGCAGAAGTGCTGTGGCTTAATGATTATTGTATGAAATGTTTAATACATTGAAAAAAGTACAGTGAAAAAGCATACTCCTGACAGATAAGGAAAGCATTTTGAGGTTGAGAGTTATGCCAGGACAGGGTATCCTTGTATAAAGCTGCTCTAGTGATGTGAAAAAGATTCATATAGTCTATCTCTCGCCAAAGGGTATGTCAAATATGAGATTTACGCTTCCTGAGTGTTCTGGAGTGTGATACATGCCATTTATTTGTGTGTCAGTAACTCCGTAATCATCGCTACGGAGGACCCATCCACTTCTCGCTGACCTCCCCTATCGGCTGTACATTCCTCATTACATACCAGACGTGTACTCTGATGTATGGCCAAAAATCCAGGTGAAGCAGAGTGGAGGGCTGGAAGAGACAAGGGACTGCACCCTGCGGTGAGTCAGTCTAATTACACCCAAACCTAACTAATGGAGGGGTCAGTACGGTCGGAGAAGGGAGAGGAATGTGGCTTGTCTTTCTGCCTCTCTTTTTCCAGAGACTGACGCCAGTGAACTGTTGGGACTTGATAGCCACAATCAATAGTTTCTAAAACAATAAGGTCGGCACGGTAAAGATTCAGATTTCTTGCCTCCAAATGGAATGGAAAGAAGACTGGGGTGCTTAGCCATCGAGGTGAGTCTGACCTTCGCTGACTGACTGATGAAAGACTCTAGCAGAGGAAGAGATAAAAGAATAACACGGGGGAGCAGTGGTTGTAAATATGGTATCAGCACAATCCTGGTTTTTACTCTAGGAACATACTGAATTGTTATTTTGCTGTTATATTAAAAGGAGAACATCTCAGCTCTGGTAAAACAGTAGATTCTTTAAGAAAGTTCAGAAATAGAGAACCTGACGCATGTGTGATTTCTAATTAAGGTGTCTTCAACCGTCTTTATACATTTGAGTTAATTCCATTAATTCACTCATATTTCCTAAGTACTGAGTTCACCCAAAATTATATTTTAAAGACCAGAGATTGGTGTTTTGTATCTCACAATTCTCACTGGAACTGGTAGTTCAGAGGTCAGATTTTTCTACATTTAAAATACTCACTGGAAAAGAATATTTTATATATCTATATATATCTCTCTATATATATCTGGATCGCTTTGCTGGGCACCTGAAACTAGCACAACACTGTAAATCAACTATACTTCAATAAAAAAAAATACACACTGAAGGAGTATTGTAGGTCTGCATATGTCTAAATTGGGCTGCTCTGGAAATAGTATTTCCACCGTATCTCTGTGAAACATTTTAAAATTTGATTAGAAAATATGGATGAAAGAAATTGCCTTGTGGGTTAAATAAATGCTTGTCTCCGAGTTTAGAGGTTGTTTCAATCACGTAGATGCAGATGAGCTGAGATTTGAAGTTTCACATTATCTACAGTCAAAAGAAACCCAATTTCCTCTATTAAAAATGTCTTTAAAAGTTTTCTGAAAATGTATCAATGGCTTACAAAGCTTTCTTGGTGATCAAATCACTGCCACTATCAATTCTCTTGGTGATTTGAGGGTAAACAGGCATATATAAACTTCTTCAAATAAATGTGGATTTAAAAATTAGAAGGAAAAGGTCTCCTTAGCGTGCGTTATGTATTTGTTGAAGACCAATCATTGGAGAAAGGGTTCAAGGTGCTTGCTGAAGCTAAGGGGATCCGGGGTGGGGGGCGCATTTTGAGATGGTAAGACCACTGAGGTTGCCACACCCCAGGGAACAGAGGCTCTAACTTAGATGGAAAACAAAAACGTGGAAAATGAAACAAAGTTGACTTGTGGGTTGAATACAATTAGAGTTGAATTTATGGGAAAGTCCTGCCCAGTATGACATGATGGGAGTTTATTTTCTGAACATAAGTAAATGCCAATCCTCATCTGCATCTACAAAGCCAGACTTTCTCCCTTTTGCTGGACAGCTTCTGGGTTTGAATTTAGGTAAATATTCCAGGAGACATGACAGCATGGGGTATGACCTACCTTGACAAAGTTAGTGACTACTGTTTCCTCTAAGATTCTCATTGTCTCAAGAATCATTGTTACACATGTTGGAAACAATGATGTTGTTAGTGAATTGTTCCTCTGAGTTGCTACCTTGTAGACTTGAAGATTTTAAGATGTGATTAGCCCTGATGTGTTTTTCATCTAAACAAGGACAGTTATCTCATGTTTGTTCCTCAAAATCTACATTTCTCTATCCCAGTAGGTATTCTGGCATTAAGAATGGGATCCTGATCAAAGGAAATCTGAAGAAAATGGAAAGTATAAATTCTTTAATAAAAATGTAACCAACTATTGAATAAAATCTCTACTCTGAAACTGCTGATACTCTGTGCTTAAAATGCTTGGGTTGTGTGTGGTTATAGTGATTCTGCTTAATCCTGTTTTCTAGATTAATTTGTAGATCTTCTCTCCAAAGGAGATAAAACAGTAATCACTGAAAAGAAGTACTTTGTGATACTTACTTGTGTGGAACCCTCAAAGCTAAGGCATTAAAATATTTAAGATATAATTGAAATTAAAATTCCATAATTATAATATTTTATAAATTTATAATTATAAATAGTTCCAGCATCACCTCTCATTGCAAATATCTCATAATCACTACTAAGAGCCTTATGAGAATATTGCTACTTATAAGGCATAGGCATTTCTAATTTTGTAGATTTTTAAAAAATGCTACTTTGCCTGATCATTAAAATGTGAATGTGAAATTGATATTTTCCAAGCTCATCTTTTCCCTGAAACAAATATAAAATTTTGAAGAGTCAGAGAGAGAGATTTGGTTAGGGACCCTCACCAATACCTGGGAGAGTAATTAAGAGAGTAACTTAATAGAAACACTGGTCATTTTTTTTTTTTTAATATTTTTTTAATTTTAATTTACTCATTTTTTGGCTGTGTTGGGTCTTCGTTGCTGAGCGCAGGCTTTCTCTAGTTGCGGCGAGCGGGGGCTCCTCTTTGCTGCGGTGCGCGGGCTTCTCATTGCGGTGGCTTCTCGTGTAGCGGAGCACAGGCTCTAGGCGTGTGGGCTCAGTAGTTGTGCCTCTTGGGCTCTAGAACGCAGGCTCAGTAGTTGTGGCGCACGGGCTTAGTTGCTCCGTGGCATGTGGGATCTTCCCGCACCAGGGCTCGAACCCGTGTCCCCTGCACTGACAGGCGGATTCTTATCCACTGCACCACCAGGGCAGCCCCTGGTCATTTCATACATTACACTTCATGGTGTAACAGGGACAGCTCAATACCAGAAAACCATGCTCCCGAATACCTACAGACCAGCTCAGAGATGCCAATTCTTGTGCAGGTTTTGTAGAGTTACAATAGCAACTGATTTAAATGTTTACGACAGTGAGCTAAAGGTTCTATAAGAATAAAGACCAAAAGACCACCCAGAGAGACTGTGCTCTGCAAAGTCATTAGCATAATTTTTATTAACTGTCTGTCATAGTGTTTCATTCACATCATCGCTGCTAGATGATCTTGAACATTCATAGGAAATTGAAGCCTGGGAATTACAGAATATGCTGAGGATTCCACTAAAGGTGCCCAGGATACCAAAATATTTGCAATAGTACTCATACATGCCCATAAGTACAAGATAGACATTGTAATATGTTAATAATTCCATTATATTGTCTTGTAAGCACCTTTATCAAGCACGTTGAGACTTCCATGCATTTATCAAAATTATAAAATCTCACCAATGATGTTGTTGAAAGCTATATTGTAAAGGTACAGTGTAACTTCTCAAAAAAAAAAAAAAAGCTTGTCCTCAATTCCCTAATATAATGAACAAAAAACCCTTTGAGAAGAAACACAAATAATGCATATCCAAAACATGTATGCCATTCAACAAGTCTAATTTTAGGAAACTCTTGAAAGATTTCCCAAGGTTTTATCTACTCTTCTGAGGTGCTGGAGGTTTCTAGGAGAGAATCTGTATCATTCTCTCTGAATCTGGCCATTTTACCAATTCCCTTGAAATGGAAATATTTCCTTTACGTTTCAGGAAGAATATATAGAAAAATGCTGTTACCAAATCAAACAAGCTTTCCTCAGAACAACTGTATGTATCAATATGACAATTGTGCTGGTACAGAAATCCAATGAATATTAAGGTAAAACTAAGTGCAGATTCTAAGTGTATTTTTTAACTTTTTAGTTTCAAAAACAGTTGATTATATCTGTGTGGATCTATTTCTGGACTTCTGTTCTACTGATTGTTGAGTCTATCTTTTCACTGTTACCATATTGTCTTTATTACTGTCACTTTTGTTAAAAAAATTCAACTGAGTAAATTTGAAGATCTAATTGGCTTTATTCAAAGATTCATGAATCATGCAGCATCCCACCCAGCAAATAGAAAGAAGCCCTGAGGAGCGGTACAAAATGGAAGACTTTTCTAGGCAGTACAAGGTGGGGCAAGGAAGTTATTCTAGCAAAGAGTGTTTCAGGCAAGGTCACCTTCCTTTGGGGAAAGATAGGGTCTATCAGGCAGATTACCTCACTCGTGCTGAACAGCTAATTCCAGACTGATTGGTTAAAGGTCACATCCCCAGGAGAGGCTGAAGCTGCAGTTAGGTTAGGTGTTAAGTCTTGGTTTGATGATGTGGGGCTGAGCACAAGGGACTCCATTTGGGGCCTGTTGTTTCTTTTTTGACACTTTATAAGTCTTGAAATTGAGAGTGTGAGTCCTCAACCTTGTTCTTTCTCCAAATTGTTTTGACTCTTCTGGTTCCTTTCTCTTTCCATAAACATTTTAAAATCAACTTGCCAATCTCTAATCCCCACTGCCCCAGAAAAAAAAAGAAAAAGAAAAAGAAAAAGCAAAAAACAAACCCATCTTGCATGGATTTTGGTTGAGACTGTAATGAATTGATAGATTAATTTTGCGTCTCCACAATATTATCTTTACAATACAGTCCAACATTATGAAACAATATTGTACAATATTATAATATTTTGTAATTATAATAAAATTACAACTCACTTGCAATATAATGCAATGCATTATAATATAATTACGTTATTGTATAATATTACAGTATTATATAATATTTCAATACAATATTATAATACTGAGTATTTCAGTCCATGAACAGATTTTTAGGACTCCATTTTTTTAGGTCTACTTTGATTTATTTTATCAGTATTTTATAGTATTCAGCATATAGATTCTGTACATATTTTATTAGATTTATATCTTAGTATTGTTTTTCCTTTTTGCTTTTTGGTGATGTTATATATGACACTTTAAAAAATAAATTTGAATTCTAATTATTCATTGCCATTATATAGAAATGCAAATTCTTTTTGTATAGTGACCTTATGATTTAGATAAACTCTCATTAATTCTAATAGGGTTTGTAGGTTATTTGGAAATTTTTTTTTTTTATAGACAGTCATGTTGTCTGCTAATAGAAACAGTCTTATTTTATCCTTTAGCATCTCAATGTTTTATTCCTTTTTTTTTTTCTTCCCCTTATTGCACTGACTAGCACTTCTAGTACTAGATTCAATAGGAGTTGTGAGGAAGGACACTCTTGTCTTGTTCTCTATCTTGGGGGGATATTCAGTATTTTGTGACTAAGTATAATGTTAACTGTAGATTTTTGTAGATTCCATTTATCAAGTTTTGAAAATTCTCTTCTATTCCCAGTTTGCTGAGAGTTTTTATAATGGATGGATATTGATTTCAAATGCTTTTTTCCACATCTATTGAGATGATCATATGCCTTTTTTCTTGACTAATATGAATTACATGGATATTAATTTTTAATGTTGAAGCAGCCTTGTATTCCTGGGAAAAACTTGCTTAGTTGATATTTATCATTCTTTTTACATATTGCTTGTTTTGACTGATAACATTCTGTTGACTATTTTGCCTGTATGTTCATGAGGGACATTAATCTATACTTTTTAAAAATAATTCTTTGGTCTGGTTTTGGTATCAGGGTAATGATGGCTTTATAAACTGAGTTGGGAAGTCTTCCTTTTACTGGAAGACGTTATGCAGAATTGTTACTATTATCTCATTAAATGTTTGGTACAATTCACCAATGAAATTATCTGGACTTAGAAATTTCTTTTTTTGGAAAGCTTTAAACTACAAATTGAAGTTCTTAAATAGATATAACAATATTCAGATGATCTATTTCTCCTTGAGTGATTTTGGTGGTTTTTGACTTTCAAAGAATTGATCCTTTTCATTTAAGTTGTTGAATTTATGGGCATAAAGTTTTTGGTAGTATTCCCTTATTAACCTTTGAATGTCTCAAGGTCTGTAGTGATGTCCTCTCTTTCATTCCTGGTTTGGTAATTTGGGTCTTCTCTGGTTTTTCTTTGTCAGTCTGTCTAGAGGTTTATCAATTTTATTAATCTTTTCAAATAATCAGCTTCTGGTTTCCTTGACCTGTATTGTTTTCCTTTTTTCAATTTTATTGATTTCTGTTTCTTTATTATTTTCTTCCATCTGATTTCCTTGTTCTTAATTTGCTTTCTCTCTAGCTTCTTAAGGGAGAAGATTAGTTACTGATTTGAGACCTTTTTTTAAAAACATATGTATTCGATGTTATAAAATTCTCTCTAATCTCTGCTTTAGCTGCAAAACTACGTATTTTCATGTATTGCATTTTAATTATCATTCGGTTTAAAATATTTTTATTTCTCTTGAGATATTCTTTTTGACATATGGGTTATTTAGAAGTGTGTTCTTTATTTTGCAAAAATTTGGGTTTTTTCCAGATATCTTTCTGTTATTGATTTCTAGTTTAATGAATATTATGTACATGAATATAACCATAATACATATATCTTATTCAGACACACATACATGTATTTTTAACACAAGGGCATGGGTCATAATACACTTCCCTTATTGCCTACTTCACTTTATATAGACCATGTTGTCATGTAGATGCGTGTAGATCTATAACAGTCTTTTAAGTAACCACATTGTATTCCATTGTATAGATGAAACCTTATTTAAATAATGACTTCACCATTGATGGAAATTTACATTGCTAATTTTTAACTGTTAAAAACAATTCCGATATGGGAATAGAATCTAAAAAAGAGTGGATATATGTATATGTATATCTAATTCACTTTGCTGTACAGCAGAAACTAACACAACATTGTAAGTCAACTATATTCCAATAAAAATTAATTTAAAAATTTCTTTTACATAAAAAAACCATTCCGCAACAATCATGAATTGTAATATATATTTGTATTCTTAAGCAAGTTTTCCATAAGATAAATCTTTAAAGTAAACTTGCTAAGGAATAGGGTATTCATATTTTGAATGTTGATGGATATTTCCAAATTTCTCCCAGAAAGGTCATACCCATCTCCATTACCACCAGAAGCATAAGGGAGTGCCTCTCCCTACCTCGTACCATTTCCAAACACTGCTCTCCCTTGGAGCCTATTCTCAGGGCAATAGGATTCTGCTGAAACCTTTTGTATAGTTATGGATATGACAAATGCGGTGTTTGAGGCATATTAGTTTGGCATTACCATTAAGAGGATGGATGGAGATGAGTGAATTTTGATGCATGGAGACATGTTGAGATCCAGGCTTGAGGATCTGAGAGCCAGCACCAATGTAGTTGCATAGCAGTAGGAGTCTACGGGAGAGATCGGCGTTTCAAAGAGAATGAAATAGCCTTATTAGTGCTTGCACATGAGACGAGTTTGGAGTCAGAAGGCAAGTTTTGAACCTCAGATACGCCATTGTTACTAACTTAGTGATATTGATCAATTTTTCCAATTTTCATTTTCCTTATTTCTAACAGGTTTACTGTAAGGATTAAATGAGGCAATTTATATGCCAGTTTAAAAAACTCTAATGCCTCACGCAAATGCAAGATCAACATGATAGTGTGTGAGACTAGTGTGAAGGAGAAGAGAAAATTAACAGTGATCCCAGTATCTGAGCCAGGTGGTCCAAGAAGTGGAGGTTATTGGTAGAAGGAGATGATTAAATGAGGCAATGATGGGCTTGAATTTGGAACAGCTGTGTTTGAAGTAACTACAGAGCTTCCACATGGAAATACCCAATAGTTAGTGGATACAACGGAATTAGAATTAAGGAGATAAAGATTTGAAATGAATTTCCTCTCGGAAAAGCTAGGGGCTTGCTCTCTGACCACACAGAGTCCCTCCTCCAGTCTTTTAAGTGTAAGTAACTGACAAGTTGAACATTCTTTGCTTTACTGCTGTTCTTCCAGAAAGGGCTGAAGAGGCCCAGGGTGACCTCCTGTAGCTGGAATCTGGCTTTTTAGCAGCATATTTCCAGATGTATTGTGCTCAGGATCATTTGGAGGTTAAAGCTCAGTTTGTTGGCTTGAAAAGAAGGCATCGTGGGTTTTAGCTTGAATTCTCTATTGATCAGAGAATTATCTAAAAGATACCAGTTGATTTCATGAGAATTAAGACTGATTATAACTGAATCGTTTGTCTTTTAGTTGATAGATCTTGCCAAGTATGTCATAATGAGAATGACACCATTCCTGCCTTCAGGGAGCTTTCCATCTGGTAGGAAGAGAATTGACATCTGAGTTTAGTAAAATATAACTGGTGTTTTGTTAAGACTGTGTACTGGCACAGCAGAGGGGGTGGTCAATTCTACATTTCAGGGGAGGGAGGAAAATGATTCAAAAATTCTAGGGGGTTGTTGATTGAGCTGCATCTTGAGGGATAGTGTTTGTGAGTGCACAACAGGGAAGGTCATTTAGGGAAGAAAAAGTAGGAAAACTAACTATACGGATGTGAGAGACATTTTGAAATCCTCAGGTGTAACAACACCTGCAGTGGGTCATTCTGACAAGAGGCGGGTGGAGCTGCCTGCATCGGCCAGGCCATGTTGCTGTCACACTCTTGTGCGATGGTGGTCTCTATTCTTCCCTCCCCCCAATTCTGCCATCTCCAGTCTTGATTTTTCCTTCATTCCAATAATGTCCTCTCCTTTCATTCTGTGCCGCAACCTTCCCCCATCCCCCAACTCCATCCTAAACCTGAGATTATTTGGAGCAAAACATGATTGGAGGGATTACACCATTGGTTCATATTGACCTCACTGTGATATAGTGATAGTTATGCCCAAGGTTTATGTTGATATATTGGATAAAGTGAAGTCATCTGAGCTTTGATATTTACATATTTAAAAGAAATGGGGAGAAATCCATATTTTAACTCCTAGAAAAGGAACAAATATGAACCACTTCTCCCAAGCACAGCATTATATGACTTATGTGATACTGTAACCTAATGAAGCCTGAAATGATTGAAAATACTGCATGCTGCATAATAATTCAGATGCATCACTTGCTTGTGGTGGCTCCTGAGACTGGTAGACACCCAGAGGAAAGGGAACTGTTCCGTCTTTAGCATCTGCAGTCATGACCGGCTGCCCGGCTGCTGGCAGCTGCCCTAGTACCTCAATTTCAGGCTCGCCCCTCCACTCTTGTCTAAATGATTCGCTCTTTCTCATTATTTGCTTTCATTTACTGTATTATCACCCCCTCTTCTCTGCTCTCAGTAACTCGCTTATTAACCCATGAAGACTCAAGTTTGCCATCCGTTATTTTTTCATCCAAAGGAAATGTTACTTGCTGCTTATGCAAATTATTTTGACTTCATAACATCATAAAAACGTATTTTAGGTTGAATTATAGTCTGATCTACAAATAGAGGCAGGCTTTCTTTTAATGCATCGTTATTTAAATAAAGCAGAGCACAAAATATATTTTATCTTTAGATCATTAGCAGCATGAAACATTCTCAGCTACCCATTCATACAAGGTCTTTCAAGATGGTGTCTTCTGCTGACCTTGGTTCTGGACCACTTCTATCTTTTAACTGAACGTTGACATTTCCCCCAGGATATTGCTTCTCTGATGGGCAGGCTTGAGTGGTGGCAGCCCTTTTTCTCATGTCCTGCATAGTTCTGGACTGGGACACGGATTCTGTATGATCTGTAGGGGGCTGTGACCTGGTGCCCAGCACTGAGTACCCAAAGCCCTTCCTTCTGCCATGTGTCTCTCTGCCTCTTCTTGTCCTTGATGTCAGCACTCCAGGTCACTGTGTTACATCCACTCCATCTAGCTGCCTGTTTTGACTTCACACAGTAGACACACAGTGGGTTTTTGCTGAATACTTGCCAAAGGCAAAGGAGATGGCTGTCCTACTGCAAGGTGTTTGCAGAGGTACTTTAGACTTTAAATGATGAAGCTGGCCGTCTCAGCTAGTTGAGTTCAGAATACCTCCAAAGTGCCAAATTATCTCCCCTTAAGGCATTCACTGCTTCGTTCTCAGGTCTCTTCTGAAACATCTTGTTCTCAGCGAGTGGTCTTCCTGACCACTCTATTGGAAATTTTCCTACACCTTTCTAGAGCTTCTTATTTCTGTTTGATTTTTCTTTTTCTTTTTAGCAGTTATCTGACATATCATATTCTTTCCTTCTTCCTTCCTTTCTTCCTTCCCTCCCTCCTTCCCTCCATCCATCCTTTCTTTCCTTCCTCCCCTTCCCTCCCTCCATCCCTTCTTTCTTTCCTTCCTTCCTTCCTTCCCTCACTCCATCCTTCCTTCCTCCTTCCCTGCCTCCCTTCCTTCTTTCCTTTCTTCCTCTCTTCCTTCCTCCTTCCCTCCCTCCATCCCTTCTTTCCTTCCTTCCTTCTATCTATTTATTGTTAGCCTTGGGCAGCAGCTGTCTCGTCACTGCTCTGTTCCTAGAGTCTAGAGCTGTGTCTGACCTGTGGCAGGCACTTAACAAATGTATCTTGAATGGATGGATGAGTAAAAAAAAAAAAAAATAGCAACCCTCTCTTCTTTCTGTCTGCTTCCACCTTTTCTCTGTAACTGACGTTTTCTGTGTTTCTAGCACAGTGAGGGCATGAATTCCTTCCCCAGCACTCTAGTTTCCACATCCTAGCTCTGACCACATTCAGAGGCTGAGTTGCTGTTTCTCAGTTTCAACCCCCAAATTTCCAGGTGTGGAGATCAGATCGATGCCACTTACATCAGGAGTGCACCCAGTCCAACTAGTCATGGCCAAGCTGCTGGGGACACAAAGAAGCCACTTAAGATGGTTTCCAGGATCTGCTTTTCTGGAAGGGGGAGGAAATTCCAAGAAAAGTATAACTGTGCATTGAATGGGCATCAGGGACCAACAAGAGGACTGATGGATACTTTCCAAATCATTTTAAATTTCCTACATATTTTAAAGGGGTTCACAAAAGGATATTGCATTAGGTAGCTCAGGTGGCCACAACAAAATACTACCGACTGGGTGGATTAAATAACAGAAGTGTGTTTGCTCACAGGTCTGGAGGCTGGAGGTCCAGGTTCTGGTGAGGGCTCTCTTTCTGGTTTGTAGACAGCTGCCTTCTTGCTCGGCTCAGTAGCAAGAGAGATGGAGAGTCAGAGCAAGCTCTCTGGTGTCTTTTCTAAAAAGGGCGCTAATCCCATCATGAAGATTTACCTCATTGGGAATTACCTGCATCTAATTATCTCCCAAATACCAAATCCAATCACATTGGAGGTTAGGGCTTCAACATATGAATGAGGAGGGGGGCTATTCAGTCCCTGGCAGGTATTTTATTCATCTGTATATCCTCAGCACTCAACCCAGTTCCTGAGAGCAGATCTCCTGGTTGGAACTGACTTTATGCGTTATCTGATGGTTTTAGGTGTTTTAACATCTTTGCTTTATTGCTGCTGATGAGGAAAATGATAAAAATTGGAAACTTTGGTCATTTGATAATGATGTAGTGAAAGAGGAAAATAAGTCAGGGCATCTATGGGTAAAAAAAAAAAAAAGTAGTAACAGTTGGGGGCGGTTAGGATTTGACTTAGGGAAGAGCGAGTCTGTATTAAAATGTACAAATTTACTTAGCGAGCTAACATTCCTGATGCACCTCTAAGCAAGGGCTTGACTGGAGGATAATAGGTCACAAGTTGTCTCTGCTGGTTGACAATGTTAACGGACAGGAAGCGAGTGATGATTTATAAACCTGTGTTGGAGCTGAAGTTAACATGTCTCCTGACCACATGGGACGTGCAGAAGGAAGGAGCAGCCCTCAGAGGGGGAAGGGGCTTCCCTCCATCCCCTGTTTTTATCTCACATGTTGTCTTCTGACAATACAGAGCCTAATGAGGAAGCCTTTATGGCAGGTTGCAGATAAAATACAGGATGCTCAGCTAAACTTGAATTTCAGATAAAGAAGAATTTTCCAGTATGACTGTCTTCCACATACTGCATGGAGGTAAACACATACTTAGAAATTATTTGTGATTCATCTGAAATCCAAATTTAACTGGGTGTCTTGTATTTTTACTTGCTAAATCTGACAACTCCACTTACAACCCACATAATTTCCTTAGAGGTCATTAACTAACCTAGAGGCAAAAAGTTCCTTTGGTTCAGTCTCAGCAACCTGAGGGAAGGATAGAGGCTTAAGACCAAGCACAGGTGGGAAAAATTCTGTTGTTATTAAACACTCTGAGTTGATGTTTGATAGTTTAAAAGGGTGACACTCTTTATGTTGTTGTGTTGGGAATGTATGGACTTTTAAAACATTTTTACTGTAAATTTGGAAGAGGAAAGCTGGTAAATCACAGAATGAACCGGCCAGAAGGAATCAGAGTCAGAATTCAGTCCCCTTCATCTTACAGAAAAGCTACTGAAATGGCAAAGTGGAAATAAAACCTTGGGAGTCAAACCTGAAAAAACCAGGTTATATCACTTAATAATGGGGGGGAATGGGGAGGTGACTTATGCTGTCTGAGCTTTAATTTCTATTCCATTTTATTTATTTATTTTTATTTAAAAATTTTTTTATTGGAGTATAGTTGATGTACAATGTTGTGATAGTTTCTGCTGTACAGCAAAGTGAATCAGTTATACATATACTTATATCCACTCTTTTTTAGATTCTTTTCCCATATAGGTTACTACAGAGTACTGAGTAGAGTCCCCTGTGCTATACAGTAGGTCGTTGTTGATTATCTATTTTATATATAGTAGTGTGTATGTCAATCCCAATCTCGCAATTTATCCCTCCCCCCTTCCCCCCGGTAACCATGTTTGTTTTCTATATCTGTGACTCTACTTCCGTTTTGTAGATAAGTTCATTTGTATCATTTTTTTAGATCCCACATATAAGTGATATCATATCACTTATAAGTCTTTGTCTCACTTACTTCACTTAGTATGACAATCTCTAGGTCCATCCATGTTGCTGCAAATGGCATTATTTCATTCTTTTTTATGGCTAACATTCCACTGTCTATATGTACCACATCTTCTTTATCCATTCCTCTGTCGATGGACGTTTAGCTTACTTTCACGTCTTGGCTATCTACTGTAAATAGTGCTGCTATAAACACTGGGGTACATGCATCTTTTTATTCCATTCCATTTTTAAAGTGGAAATGGTCGCATTTGCCTTACAGAATCCCAGATTAAATTGAGAGTCCGTAGAAGCCCCAAAGCTGCTGTCCCAGGGATCCCACCCGCTGCTTCCCTGCTCTCTCCCAGCACCTGGGTAGCTGGGAGGCCTGCCTGGGGTCCCACCACCATCACTGCCACACTAGGTTGTCGGAGGTGATGGTCGTCAGCCTCTGTTTATGATCAAAGTAGAGTATAGAGCACTTTGCAGGATTAATGGTAAACTTTAACCTTGGCCCTAATGGCCAAAATATGCAGGGAAGAGGAAATAAACAATGCTCATCTGAAAAACAACACCCCGCCCACCAACCACCAGCACCCACCCCCCACCCCCCAAAGAAAAAACAAAAACAAAAAACTAGTGTCTCTCTGCTGGGGCTGGGAGAGTGTGTTTCACTCGGGGAGCTCTGCCTCGGTAATCCAGGCACTGTTGTGAAGCAGGGGATCTCCTTTGGCAAGGCTTCCTCAAATCTCCAAAACGTTGATTCTTTCCAACATGAGATATTTGTTTATCCCATCACGTCAGTTATTTCCCCCAAACTGCTTATTGTCACATCCTGTAAAGCGATGGGTCTCAAAATACGGTCCCTAAGCCAGTAGCAGCAACACAGGGAACTTCTTGTAAATGCAGATTCTCAAAGGCCCGCCCAGGCCTTCTGAATCCGAGGGTCCGGAGCAGGGGCCCGGTGGCCCGTGTTTCCATAGCTCTCCTGGTGATTGCAATGCTGGCTGAAGCCTGAGGACCCCCGGTCCCAGAGCTTTGACCCCCAGAGCCCTCAGGTCTGTCTGCTTCTTGTTGTTTTGAGAGTGATGGGGTCAGATCTGTCTGCATCTTTGCCTGCTCTGTCTAATCACAATTTGAGGACACCCAGTAATTAAGTCACAATATGGGAAGGAGGGCTGTCACATCCATTAAGTGCAGAGTATGGGCCAGGTATTATGTCAGACACCTCATATCCATCCATTATCCCATTTAATGCTCACAGCAACCCCATGTCGTGGACGTTATCCCCCCCACTTTATAAATAATGAACCCGAAATTCAGAAATGCCAAGCAATTTCTCTAAGCTCACATAGCTCCAAAGTGGTAGAGCAGAAACTGAAGGCCAGTTTGACCTCCAACCTTATAAAAATACATAACCGAGTTGAGGTTTTCTACCAGGAACTCCGTGAAATTGCAAGGTCCCGAGACGCGCAGTGTTTTGGGAGAAGTGAGCTGAGAAGTTTCTCAAGCTTGTTGGAGGCAAGGGAACCGCGGGCTGGGAGGGGCGGCTGTCAGGGGGGCAGCAGCTGCGGGGGATACTGCATCCACAGTCTAGCTGGGGGAGGAGTAGGGTGCGCAAGCACACATTTCTCACAGCCAAGTTTAAAACAGTTTACATGAAGCAAAGTATTCAATTAGAAATGCTTGAGGGAAGCAGGCACGTATCATCTGTGTCCGCAGCGAAAAGAGAAGAAAATATTTAGCCTTTGCAAGCTGTGACCACTCGGGCACTGTGTGATGATGTGGCCTCACGGAAGAGCAAAAGAATACATCGAATACCTTAGAGAGATTAATTTCCCCAGGAAAAAAAAAATAAAACAAAGGGAGATCCTCTGATTACATTTAAATATTTCCTTGCCAATGCTTGGGGGAATTCTAGCCTTCCTCGTTTGCAGAGGAAAGCTTTTGTGCCTGAGAAAAAGGTGATTAGGGCACGGGTGCCTGGGAGGATAGAGATGGGGAGGGAGGAAGGGGGTGTTTCCATAGAATCACAGGTGCAACAGTTTGGAGTGAGTGATGGCCTTACAAATGACCCTGGCACGGAGCAGAGGAAACCCAAGGAGAAGATTAATTGAATTACAGCCACAGTATGTGTGCATTTTATTTCTGCGGTGGAGTCTAAATGGATTGTGGGGCTAGCTCACCAGCTGGGGTAAGGTCACAGTATTGAGGAAATGGGAGGGGATGTGAATGAACAATTTTCCGGATGGGGAATAAGCTTCAGGTTGTTTGCTCTTGGGTAGAGTGTTTTTGGGGTCTGTAGGGGCTCAGTTTATAATTTCCTTTTTCTAAGGGCAAATTGTTTTTCATGCCAGGATGTGACTGGCATCTGAAGAGTTCACTTAAAGACAATGGAAGGTAAACTGGGATAAGGAGTAAACTATTTGCTTCATAACACAGTTTCTCACTTTCTAAGATAATTGACAATAGGATTTTTTTTCCTGCAGGGCACTGAAAATATAATTTAAGTTTTAAGAAAAATGAATATTCAGATACCTTTGATATAGCAGTGTATATTGCCAAAAACATTTCCTTGTGGATAGATTTTATGATAAATGCAAATTTTTCTAATATTATCAATATGATTTCATATTTCCTAGAAATGTTAATCAACTTAGTTAAGTGATGTGAACAAGCTGATGCCAAAATAATTGCCTAATCTCTTAAAAGCATGCATTTGTTTAGGTAATTAAAAGTTTAGATTATCCAAGTTGCTCAATCTCTGATTTAGGTATTTATTCAATTACCTATTTAATTCTATTATGTAATATCTTGTGTCCATGCATTCATTTGCTTTTTGAATTATGTATTTTAATGTTTTTTTCAATGTCTGTTTGGATAACTTGGCAGGAAGCAGCCTCAAGGTCTAGCAAACATGGTTCTAGCTCTGAAAATGTATATTACACTTCTTAAAGTGGAGAGAGGTACTATGGGATAAACACAAAAAATAAACATAGTAGGATGGTCAACAACATCGTTTTAAGGAATCACAAACTTTTTATTATTTTTAATTTTTTATACAATTTTTAAAGGTTATACTCCATGTACAGTTGTTACAAAATATTGGCTCTATTCCCCATGTTGTACATATATCCTTGAGCCTGTCTTACACCCATAATTTGTATCTCCCACTGCCCCACCCTTATGCTGCCCCTCCCTCCTCCCCCACTGGTAACCACTAGTTTGTTCTCTGTTATCTGTGAATCTGCTTCCTTTTGTTATATTTACTAGTTTGTTTTATTTTTTAGATTCCACGAATAAGTGATCTCATGCAGTATTTGTTTTTCTCTGGCTGACTTATTTCACTTAGCATAATACCCTCCAAGTCCATCTATGTTGCTGTAAATGGCAAAATTTCATTCTTTTTTTTTATGACTGAGTAATATTCCATTGTATATATGTACCACATCTTCTTTATCCATTCATCTGTCAATGGACACTTAGGTTGCTTCCATATCTTGGCCATTGTAGATAATGCTGTTATGAACATTGGGGTGCACGTATCTTTTCAAATTAGTGTTTTTGTTTTTTATGTTTTTTGGATATACAACCGGGAGCGGAATCGCTGGGTCATGTAGTAGTTCTATTTTTAGTTTTTTTTGAGAGACCTCCATATTGTTTTCCACAGTGGCTGCACCAATTTACATTCCCACAAAAATCACAAACTTTCAAAAAGACAGAACTGTACTCAGATCTAGGCTTCATATCTTCCTGAGCCAAATAACCTAGGGTAAGTTACTTAAATTCTGAGACTCAGTTTCTTTGTCTGTAAAATTGAGTCCGTAATAGTGTCTTATGGGGTTGTGATGGGAATGAAATGAGGTCAGGGGTGCCCAGCACCTAGAATGCTCTTTGCACATAGTAGGACTTCAAGAAAGGCCAACGCCCTCACCCCTTTCCTTGCTTTAAGACCTGTTTAAGAGAAAATATTGTATATTGGAAAGACTAAGGGCTGTGTCTAATTCTTTCAATTGAAATATAGTTGATTTACAATGTCATGCTAGTTTCAGGTGTACACCAAAGTGATTCAGTTATACAGATATATATATATATATACATATTCTTTCAGATTCTTTTCCCTTATAGATTATTACAAAGCATGGAGTATAATTTCCTATGCTATACAGTAGGTCCCTGTTGTTTATCTATTTTATGTATAGTAGTGTGTATCTGTTAATCCCAAACTCCTAATTTGTCCCTCCCCCTCCCCCTTTCCCCTTTGGTAACCCTAAATTTGTTTTCTATGTCTGTAGGCTGGGTCCAGTCTTAACCAAGTCACTTTAACCTGCCTGAGACATGGCTCACGTACGGCTAATACATCCTGAATCTGCCTCCTGAGGGTCACACTCGCCCAGAAGTCTGCCCCTTCCCGTTTGTCGCCGACATCCTTCAGGTTGCTGAGCCTTGTAAGGTAACTGGTTGGGTCTCCATCAGTGCCCGCCCCCCTCGTTGTGTGTTTATATAAACTCATGGAGTGTGTGTTTCACTGTGACCTTCAGGGATCACAGAAAGACATGTATCCTCCCTGCTGTTTAACAGGGCGACTGTGAGAAGGTAATAAAATAAGTGAAAGCCACTTACTAAGTGGAAAGTGCTAGACAGATGTTCATTAAATCTTTGAGCCTTTATTCCTACAGCCCTGAATGCTCCGTCCTTCCTTTCAAAAAGCTTAAATCACCTTGTGTGCTTGACTTCATTGAGTCTCACCACATCCCTTTAAAGGGCTAATTGCTTGGTTTAATAAACCTCTCTCTTCTGACAGTCTATTAGCTACTTTTCTCCCCTATAAGTTGTGCAAAGTGACAGCAGTATTGGTTTTGAGGTCTTCCAGGGTTTCTCCTTAGAGTCTTTTCTAGGGAGTCTAACATCAAAAGTATAAAGGAAAGAGGGATGGCTTTTCATCTCCGTTCTCTCTCTCTCTCTCTCTGGCAGTTGGTAACATCCTTTGATAAGGTTTTTGAGGAAATACAAATTAAATTAATAATGAAAACAGTGGGCTAGAATCTGTCCCCTGAGCAGTTTTTTTCCTTAGGTTCATCCAGGCCCCCAGAATTCACAAGGAGTGACTGAAACGATGGAATGCTCTAGAAGTGCCAGGTCCATGAACCCTAGACTCACCAGAACTATAGTTCTGGAATCTATATTAGAATCATCCTGCAATTTAGGGCACATTACTTGGGAGCGTCTACATTTCTGTTCTGTGCAGGATTATGCTACATTTATACTGGTAACCATAGAATTTGCAGTATTGTAACTGTAGTAACTCTTCCAACGACTGTATTTCTCATTAGAACCTTGTGTGATTTAATTCATCACTATCCTCTACTAGACTTTAAATTCTTTGAGGACAGACTGCACCTGCCCGTTTCACAGCTCCCTCTTCAATGCTTAGCACAACGCCTGGCATAGAGCGGGCCGACATATTTGTTGAAAAACTGAATGAATACACGACCTCATTAACGGTGTGCCCAGAAATGGGGTGATACCCAGACCAAGGGCGTGTGTTGGATCTACTCATCTTAGAATTCCAAGTTCCACTTCTTGTTCCTCCCAGCATATGTGACACTCAGATGGCGTGCTTATTTCATGCTCAGTTATGAAATCAGGTGTTGGCGATGTCATGATGAAAGCAGTGCTATACCGAAGGCATCTGATGCTGCTTCCAACACGTAGAAAACATACTACAATACAATAGGTCCTCACTGGGAATTTACCTGCAGCACAATTTAGATGGGGTAGGATCTCCCTAAATCTGCAAACTAATATTTCTTCAGAGAGGATCCTGTGTCGTGTGGGGTGTGTAAGAAGGGTGGTTAGGGGGTGAGAAATGGGAGTCGAGGCAACATGAAGAGATTTCTGGGGAAGAAATCCTTGACTTGCATTGGATGTGGGGTGGGGGGAAGAACCATAAACTTTGCGATCACAAAAGCCAGGGATCAGGGATCTCACTGAGTTAACGTAATTGACAACATATATTTATATTTTTCTATCTTCAGGAACAATTAACATGTTACAGCTAGTCCTCAGAAAAGATGATTATTTTGAGGAAAAGAGCATGTTTGCATCATAGAAGCACAAAATGGTAGGGCTAGAAGAAAATGCGAGACTACCTAATTCAGTCTCTTAATTTTACTGTCGATGATATCAGGACTTTCCCAAAGACTTTTATGCGTCTTCTTTTTTTTTTTTTTAAATTTTTATTTATTTATTTTTTTTATGGCTGTGTTGGGTCTTCGTTTCTGTGCGAGGGCTTTCTCCAGTCGCGGCAAGCGGGGGCCACTCTTCATCGCGGTGCGCGGGCCTCTCACCATCACGGCCTCTCTTGTTGCGGAGCACAGGCTCCAGACGCGCAGGCTCAGTAATTGTGGCTCACGGGCTTAGTTGCTCCGCGGCATGTGGGATCTTCCCAGACCAGGGCTCGAACCCGTGTCCCCTGCATTAGCAGGCAGATTCTCAACCACTGCGCCAACAGGGAAGCCCCTATGCGTCTTCTTTTAATGTCACCTCCCACATTTATTTAGGGGATGGTGTGGAATGTTTGGTATTATGGTGAGATTGCAAAGTCCACGGTGACGATTAATGTGTTGAACTGGCCTGGGATGATCCGAGAATTGGGTAAACAGTCATTTTACTGCCTTCCCAGAGACAGTAAGTGCCTTATATGGTTCTTTTCTGTGAGAATGCTTAAGAATTTTTCTTACAAACCTCACTCACACTATTTTACTGGGAAGAGGAATTCAGGTATCTTTAAGAACAGAACTAATTTGTGATTTTGGTGGCAACAATCAAGGATGTTTTATCTTCTTAAATCAGTTTCCCAGGAAACGTTTTATTTTCAATACAGTCAGCATTTTTGAGGGGGAAGGAAGCCTGTTCTATGAACTATTCTAAATATTCTGAATTTCTTATGTATATAAGAAATGATCGGCTTTTTGCGTCCCTGTTTCCACATGCTAAGTCTTTGAAAACATTTCTCTCTGAAATTATTAGCACATCACTCTTTCTCATAAACTGATTACTGTCACAAGTGCCCCCAACCCAACTGTCCTCAACTAACAATGGCAGTTAGCAAAAGCCTGTATCTCATTGATGGCAGAACCGTAGTTTTTCTAGGCACAAGGCTTAGTTCACATCGTGTCAAATCCTAGGTGCCTCTGTGGTATATTCATACTGAATCAGGGATAGATTTAATAGAATTTCTGTCTGTGTCGTTCAGGATTAAGAATGTAAATTGATGTTAACAGCATGACTGACATCTAGTGGATATAAGCCAGTGGTGCTGTTTACCGCCATGTTTTCTTTTTCCCCCTTCAGAATATTATTTATATGGAAAAAAAAAAATCACATTTGAGAAACCATTGTCCTAAGTACAGAGTTTTAACACTAGATAGTAGTAAAATGATAGGAATGGGAAGCTTCTGGAAATGAAGAATTCTCCCTTTATAGAGCTTTGAAAGAATGTACAGTAGCTTGAAGTGAAGAAAAGACCACATATCAAAATTTAGTTTTATTTAGTTTGTTGGAAAGGATTGAAATACACTGACATGATAGTAAAAGCTTGAAAATATATAAATATCTGTACAGAATTGTAATGCTTGTTATTATTTTTTTACCTGTAATTTCTTTTTGGATATTCACTTATCTGCTTGAGAGGTACTCTGGGAAAGTTCTCATTTGCTTATTCTGATATGAACTATTACATGTGATGGTGTAAAAGTGTTGAAACTGTGGTATTGTTGTAAGACTCAAGTATTGATAATTGACAAGTAGAATGAATTTAAAATTTTTTGTTTTTATTTTGACTCCCAGCAAAGTTTCATTTATTACCATAAAATTATGTGAAAGAATTGACTGCGTCAATAGGAAATTTTAAGCACAAAATGTTTTGTTATAAAGGTGACTGTTTTGTTATAATTAAGGTAGTGGAGTCCAGATGATTTAGGAAATACAATGCATGTTATAAAGTTGAAATCATCTTTAGGGAAGAGTCCTGGACTTTTATTTAAGGAGTTATTGCACATAGAGAACAACAGACTGGACAATGTGATAAAGGTAGTCGTTTGTTTTGCAGAATGCCATTCCTGGGCAAAGTAGTTTTTAACTGCCAGTAGTAAGAGATAATTCGACATGCGATCTGCTAGATTTTTAACATGTGAGTTTCCTTGCAGAAGTTTTTTTCAGAAGAAATGACTTTCCTCTTCATTCCCTCCGCTCTCTTAGGGTATGTGAAACTTCCAGCAGAGATAGATCATTGTTTTAAAAGGCATTTTGTCAGTGAGAGCAACCCGGCTGTGTAAATTGCATTGTATGGGACTTGCATATACCACATAATAGTATTCACACTAAGAAAAAAAATGTGGCTTAAGACTCAAGGTAGATGGCTCATGTTTCTCTTTACAGCTAACAGCAGGTCAGACAGACCTTATTCCTGTTCCTTTAGCTCATCATTTACTCTAGAATGACGAGGGAGGAGCTGGCCATGGCGGAAATTTTTAGCAGGTGTAAGGAAGTGGCAAAAGTGAAAAGAATACTTTCAAGCAATTTCACACTAATTGAGGAGGAAAAGACTGCAAGTTTGCTAACTGTGTCTTTTATATACATTCATGGGCTGAGACTGAGAAGAGCTTCCTTGGTGATGATGTGAAAAAGCTGATTATTATTACATTGCAATTATAAAGCCAGGCCATTATCTGTCCTCTTATTTTTAAAAATTGAGGTATAATTTACACACTGTTGAAATGTGGTGTTACAGTTGAAGGAATTTGAACAACTGTAGGCACCTGTGTAATCCACATCCTGTATCAAGATTCAATATATTTTCATCTCCCCAGAAAGTTTCCTCCAACCTCTTCCCAGGCAAACTCTGCAAACCCCCCCACTCCGCCCCCACCCCCCTTTTTGCAGGCAGCCACTCTTCTGATTTCTTTCATCTTTATTACCTGTTCTAGGATTTAATATAAACGCAATCTTAGGAATTATTTTCTTAAGTGTGATTAGCTTACTCAATTTAAATGCAGTTCAGTTGAATTTAATGGTTTCTGTTTCCATTTAATTTTAGTTATTTTCCCCTTTCAATACTTTTTTAGAATATGTAGAATTTTATTAAGCATCCATTCCTATATATCTAGAAGCTCTACTCCCTTTCCTATATTCCCACCTGTTTCCCACCACCCACTATGTCTTCTAAGTAACTACCTCATTGTTTTCTCATTTATCCTTCCCGTGTTCCTGTTTCGCCATTTTTCCTATCAGTTGTTTTTCCAGATGGAGAATTTTATTTTTATTTTTTTAGTTTAATTTTTATTTTATATTGGAGTACAGTTGATTTACAATGTTGTGTTAGTTTCAGGTGTACAGCAAAGTGATTCAGTTATATATATACATATATCCATATTCTTTTTCAGATTATTTTCCCATATAGGTTATTACAGAATATTGAGTAGAGTTCCCTGTGCTATATAGGAGGTCCTTGTTGGTTACCTATTTTATATATAGTAGTGTGTATATGTTAATCCCAAACTCCTAATTTCTCCCTCCTCCCACCTTTCCCCTTGGGTAACCATAAGTTTGAAGTCTGAGAGTCTGTTTCTGTTTTGTAAACAAGTTCATTTGTATCTTTTTTTTTAGATTCCACATATATAATATTATATGATACTTGTCTTTCTCTGTCTGATTTACTTCACTTAGTATGATAATCTCTAGATCCATCCATGTTGCTGCAAATGGCATTATTTTATTCCTTCTTGTGGCTAATATTCCATTGTATATATGTACCACATCTTCTTTAGCCATTCCTCTATTGCTGGACATTTAGGTTGCTTCCATGTCCTGGCTATTGTAAATAGTGCTGCAATGAACATTGGGGTGCGTGTATCTTTCTGAATTATGGTTTTCTCCGGGTATATGCCCAGGAGTAGGATTGCTGGATTATGATCTATTTTTAGTTTTTTAAGGAACCTCCATACTGTTCTCCATAGTGACTGCACCAATTTACATTCCCACCAACAGTATGGGAGGTCTCCCTTTTCTCAGTACCCTCTCCAGCATTTATTGTTTGTAGACTTTTTGATGATGGCCTTTCTGACTGGTGTGAGGTGATACCTCATTGTAGTTTTGATTTGCATTTCTCTAATAATTAACTATGCTGAGTATATTTTCATGTCCTTTTTGTCCATCTGTATGTCTTCTTTGGAGAAATGTCTATTTAGATCTTATGCCCATTTTTTGATTGGGTTTTTTGTGGTTTTTTTTGATAATGAGCTGAATGAGCTCTTTGTATATTTTGGAGATTAATCTCTTGTCAGGTGCTTTGTTTGCAAATATTTTTTTCCCATTCTGTGCGTTGTCTTTTTGTTTCATTTATGATTTCCTTTGCTGGGCAAAAGCTTTTAAGTTTAATAGGTACCGTTAGTTTATTTTGTTTTTATTTCCATTACTCTAAGAGATAGAACCAAAAAAGTATTGCTGCGATTTATGTCAAAGAATGTTCTGCCTATGTTTTCCTCTAGGAGTTTTATAGTATCCAGTCTTACATTTAGGTCTTTAATTCATTTTGAGTTTATTTTTGTGTATGGTGTTAAAGAATGCTCTAATTTCATTCTTTTACATGTAACTGTTCATTTTTCCCTGTACAACTTATAGAAGAGATGGCCTTTTCTCCATTGTATATTCTTGCCTCCTTTGTTATAGATTAATTGACCATAGGTACGTGGGTTTATTTCTGGGATTTCTATCCTGTTCCATTGACCTATATTTCTGTCCTTGTGCCAGTACCATAATGTTTTGATTACTGTAGCTTTGTAGTATAGTTTGAAGTCAGGGAGCCTGATTCCTCCAGCTCCATTTTTCTTTCTCAGGATTGCTTTATCTATTTGGGGTTTTTTGTGTTTTCATACAAATTAAAATTTTTTTGTTCTAGTTCTGTGAAAAATGGCATTGGTAATTTGAAAGGGATTGTGGTGAATCGTAGATTGCCTTACATAGTATAGTCATTTTGACAATGTTGATTCTCCCAATCCAAGAACATGGTATATCTTTCCATCTGTTTGTGTCATTTTCAATTTCTTTCATCAGCATCTTATAGTTTTTGGAGTGCAAGTCTTTTGTTTCTTTAGGTAGGTTTATTCCTAGATATTTTAGTCTTTTTTATGTTATGGTAAATGGGCTTGTTTCCTTAATTTCCCTTCCTGATCTTTCATTGTTAGTGTATAGAAATGCAAAAATTTTTGTATATTAATTTTGTATCCTGCAACTTTACCAAATTCATTGATGAGGTCTAGTAGTTTTCTGGTAGCATCTTTAGGATTTTCTATGTATTGTATCATGTCATCTGCAAACAGTGACAGTTTTACTTCTTTTCCAGTTTGGATTCTTTTATTTCTTTTTCTTCTTTGACTGCAGTGGCTAGGACTTTCAAAACTGTGTTGAATAAAAGTGGCAAGAGTGGATATCCTTCTTTTGTTCCTTATCTTAGAAAGAATGCCTTCTGCTTTTCACTGTTAAGTATGGTGTTGGCTTGTGTTTGTCATGTATGGCTTTTTTTATGTTGAGGTATATTCCCTCTAAGCCCACTTTCTGGAGAGTTTTTATCATAAATGGGTGTTGGATTTGTCAAAAGCTTTTTCTGCATCTATTGAGATGATCTTATGGTTTTTATTCTTCAATTTGTTAATGTGGTGTATCACACTGATTGATTTGCAGATATTGAAAAATCCTTGCATCCCTGGGATAAATCCCACTTGATCATGGTGTATGATCCTTTTAAGATATTGTTGGATTTAGTTTGCTAGTATTTTGTTGAGGATTTTTGTGTCTTTGTTCATCATTTATAGTGGCCTGTAATTTTCTTTTTTTGTGATATCTTTGTCTGGTTTTGGTATGAGGTTGATGGTGGCCTCATAGAATGAGTTTGAGAGTATTCCTTCCTCTGCAATTTTTTAAAATAGTTTCAGAAGGCTAGGTATTAACTCTTCTCTAAATGTTTTATAGAATTTGCCTGTGAAGCCATCTGGTCCTGGACTTTTGTTTGTTGGGAGTTTTTTAATCACAGTTTCAGTTTTGGTACTTATGATTGATCTGTTCTTATTTTTTATTTCTTCCTGGTTCAGTCTTGAAACATTGTACCTTTCTAAGAATTTATCCATTTCTTCTAGGTTGTCCATTAAAAAATTTTTTTTTTATTGGGCTATATTTGCTTTACAATGTTGTGTTCATTTCTGCTATACAACAAAGTGAATCAGCTATATGTATATATGTATTGCCTCCCTCTTGGACCTCCCTCCCACTGCCCCCCCCCCCACCAATCACACCTATCTAGGTCATCACAGAGCACTGAGCTGAGCTCCCTGTGCTCTACAGCAGGTTGTCCATTTTATTGGCATAAAGTTGCTAGTAGTTTTCTCTTATGATCCTTTGTATTTCTGGGGTGTCCGTTGTAACTTCTCCTTTTTCATTTCTAATTTTATTGATTTGAGCCCTTTCCCTTTTTTCTTGGTGAGTCTGGCTAAAGGTTTATCAATTTTGTTTACCTTTTAGTTTCATTGATCTTTGCTATTGTTTTCTTCATCTCTCTTTCATTTATTTCTGTTCTGATCTTTATGACTCTTTCCTTCTACCAACTTTGGGTTTTGTTTGTTCTTCTTCCTCCAGTTGCTTTAGGTGTAAGGTTAGGTTGTATTTGAGATTTTTCTTGTTTTATGAGGTAAGACTGTATTGCTATAAACTTCCTTCTTAGAACTGCTTTTGCTGCGTCCCATAAGTTTTGGACTGTTGTGTTTTCATTTTCATTTGTCTCTAGGTGTTTTTTCATTTCCTCTTTGATTTCTTCAGTGATCCATTTGTTGTTTAGTAACATATCGTTTAGCCTCCATGTGTTTATGTTTTTTACAGTTTTTTCTTGTAGTTGACTTCTAATCTCATAGCTTTGTGGTTGGAAAAGATGCTTGATATGATTTCAGTTTTCTTAAATTTGCTGAGGCTTGCTCTGTGGCCCAGCATGTTATTTATACTGGAGAATGTTCCATGTGTACCTGAGAAGAATGTATATTCTGCTGCTTTCAGATGGAATGTTGTATAAATAACAACTAACTCCATCTGGTCTAATTTGTCATTTAAGGCCTGTGTTTCCTTATTGATGTTCTATTTGGATGATCTGTCCATTGATGTAAGTGGTGTGTTCAAGTCCCCACTTTTACTGTGTTACTGTCAATTTCTCCTTTTATGGCTGTTAGCATTTGCCTTATGTATTGAGGTGCTCCTATGTTGGGTGCATATATATTTACAATTGTTATATCTTCTTCTTGGATTGATCCCTTGGTCATTATGTAGAGTCCTTCTCTGTCTCTTGTAACAGTCCTTATTTTAAAGTCTATTTTATCTGATATGAGTATTGCTACTCGAGCTTTCTTTTGATTTCCATTTGCATGGAATACCTTTTTCCATCCCCTCACTTTCAGTCTGTATGTGTCTCTACATCTGAAGTGGGCCTCTTGTTGACAGCATATATACAGGTCTTGTTTTTATATCCATTCAGTCTTTCTAAGTCTTTTGGTTGGAGCATTTAATCCATTTACATTTAAGGTAATTATCGATATATATTTTCTTATTGCCATTTTGTTAATTGTTTTGGATTTGTTTTTGTAGGTCTTTTTTCTTCCCATCCTCTTTTGTTCTCTTCTCTTGTGATTTGATGGCTATCTTTAGTGTTGTGTTTGGATTGTTTTTTTTTGTGTGTGTGTGTGTATCTATTGTAGATTTTTGCTTTGCAGTTGCCATGAGATTTTGATATAGCAGTCTATATATAAACAAGATTGTTTTAAGTTGCTGGTCTCTTAATTTCAAATGTATTTCCAATATCCTTCATTTGCACTCTCCTCTTCTCATGATTTCTGGTTTTGATATCATATTTGTGTGGATGATTTCCTACCTTTACTGTATGTTTGCCTTTACTGGTGAGCTTTCCCATTTGTAATTTTGTTGTTTCTAGTTGTAGCCTTTTATTTTCTGCCTAGAGATGTTCCTTTAGCATTTGTTTCGAAGCTGGTTTGGTGGTGCTGAATTCTCTTAGCTTTTACTTATCTATAAAGATTTTGATTTCTCCATTGAATCTGAATGAGAGCCTTGCTGGGTAGAGTATTCTCGGTTGTAGTTTTCTCCCTTTCATCATTTTAAATATATCATCCCACTCCCTTCTGGCCTGCAGAATTTCTGCTGAAAAGTCAGCTGATAACCTTATAGGGATTCCCTTGTCTGTTATTTGTTGCTTTTCCCTTGTTGCTTTTTAATATTTTCTCTCTGTCTTTAATTTTTGTCAATTTGATTACTATGTGTCTTGGTGTGTTACTCCTTGGGTTTATCCTGCCTGGAACTCTCTGTGCTTCCTGGACTTGAGTGAGGGTTTCCTTTCCCAGATTAGGGAAGTTTTCCACTGTGATCTCTTCAAATATTTTCTCAGGTCCTTTCTCTCTCCTCCCTCTGGGACCCCTATAATGCATTTAATGTTGCATTTATTGTTGGTGCATTTAGTGTTATCCCGGAGGTCTCTTAGACTGTACTCATTTCTTTTCATTCTTTTTTTTTTTAAAGTTCTGTTCCATGGCAGTGACTTCCACCAATCTGTCTTCCAGTTCACTTATTTGTTTTTCTGCCTCATTTATTCTGCTATTGATTCCTTCCAGTGTATTTTTTAAAAATAATTGTCCTTATTTTAAAAATTAATTAATTTATTTTTGGCTGTGTTGGGTCTTCATTGCTGTGCATGGGCTTTGTCTAGTTGCAGCGAGCAGGGGTTACTCTTCGTTGCGATGCATGGGTTTCTCGTTGTGGTGGCTTCTCTTGTTGCGGAGCACGGGCTCTAGGTGCATGGGCTTCAGTAGTTGCAGCATGCAGGCTCAGTAGTTGTGGTGCATGGGCTTAGTTGCTCCATGGCATGTGGGATCTTCCTGGACCAGGGCTCAAACACGTGTCCCCTGCATTGACAGGCAAATTCTTAACCACTGTGCCACCAGGGAAGTCCACCTTCTAGTGTATTTTTCATTTCAATTATTGTATTGTTCATTTCTGTTTGTTTTTTAAGTCTTCTAGGTCTTTGTTAAACGTTTCTTGTATCTTCTGTCTGTGCCTCCATTCTTTTTCTGAGATCTTGGATCATCTTTACTATCACTACTCTGAATTCTTTTTCAGGTAGATTGCCTATCTCTACTTCACTTAGTTGTTCTTCTGGGGTTTTATCTTGTTCCTTCTTCTGTGACATAATCCTTTGCTGTCTCATTTTGTCTAACATTGTGTATTTGTGGTCTCCATTCTGCAGTCTGCAGGGTCATAGTTTCTCTTGCTTCTGGTGTCTGCCCCCTGGTAGGTGAGGTTGGTCCAGAGACTTGTGCAGACTTCCTGGTGGGAGGAACTGGTGCCTTCCCACTGGTAGGTGGAGCTGTATCTTGTCTCCCTGGTGGGCAGGGCCATGTCAAGAGGTGTGTTTAGAGGAGTCTGTGAGATCAGAATGACTTTGGCAGCATTTCTGCTGATGGTGGGGCTGTGTTCCCACCCTGCTGATTGGCCTGAGGTGCCCCAGCACTGGAGCCTGCAGGCTGTTGTGTGGGGTCAGGTCTTGGTGCCAAAATGGTGATCTCTGGGAGATCACACCAGTGAATATTTCCTGGGGCCTCTGTCTCCAGTGTCCTGGCCCCCACTGTGAGCCACAGCCACCCCGCCTCCCCAGGAGACCCTCCAAGACCAGCAGGTAGGTCTGGCCCAGGCACCTATGGAAGCCTTGCTTCACCCTGGGTCCCAGTGCATGTGAAACCTTTTGTGTGCCCTCCAAGAGTGGAGTCTCTGTTTTCCCCAGTCCTGTCAAGCTCTTGCAATCAAGCTCTGCTGGCCTTCAAAGCCAAATGTTGTGGCGTCTCCAGCTCAAAAGCCAGATCCCCAGGCTGAGGGGCCTGATGTGGGGCTGAGAACTTTCACTCCTGTAGGAGAACCTCTGTGCTATAATTATTTTCCAGTTTGTAGGTCACCTACCTGGCGGGTATGGGATTAGATTACATTGTGAAAGTACCCCTCCTACCATCTTGTTGTGACTTCTCCTTTGTCTTTGGATGTAGAGTATCCTTTTTGGTAGGTTCCAGTCTTTTTTGTGGATGGTTGTTCAGCAGTTAGTTGTGATTTTGGTGTTTCCATGAGAGGAGGTGAGCTCAAGTCCTTCTACTCCACCATCTTGTCTCCTCCCGCTCCCTGCCAGCAACACCACCTCATGGGAAGACATGCGTGCAGTGGGAGAAGGTGGAGGTTCAGCATATCCCAGGATTTACCCTACGCATTAAGGGTTCACGGTAAAACAGTCCAGATGTTGATGTCTCAAAGACCCAACAGCTGAAACCACCTTAACAAGGTATTAACATTGCAGTGGGCTCATAAACTGTTACCAGCTGGAACAGGGGGAGAGCCAGGTGAGGCCCTGGAGAAGGAGACACTCTGTGTGTTCTTTAGGAGACTTAATTTTATGCTGCATTTAGCACCCGATTACTGGCTTGTCTCTTTTGCCTTAAAATAGGGAGAGTTGCCTGAATTATACAGGTGAGTCCAGTGTAATCACAAGGGTTCTTTAGACCAGCCCTGGTAAAAAAAAAAAAAAGAATCCTTCAAACAAACATCCTGTAGAAGTCAGTTTCTGTTCTATTCAGAGAAATGAGTTGCTAAAAGCCTCCATGGTGCGTTTTCCTTTAAGTAACAGTTCACATTGCCTCCAAATTCACACACTAATAACCACAGAAATTTAAGGCCTGGTCTCTCTTTATCAATGTTGTTAAAATACATCAGATGTAGAATTTTAATTTGTATCTTAAAAATAATAATTTCCATTTCTCTACTGAGAAACTACTTGACTTCACTTGATGTGTCTGTATTTCACCTGAAGTACGTAAATATATTCACAGTGCCTTTTTAAATGTTCTTCTCTGCCATTTCCAACAGCTCTGTCATCTATGGGTCAGTTTCTATTGAATTTTTTCTTTTTCCTTTCCTGGTATCGGTTATTTTTTCTGTTTCTTTATCCATCCAGTCATTTTTTAGTGGTGGTGGAAAGCATGGCTACTACACTGTTGAGAGTCTGTGTTTTATAGTTTACCCTTAGGGAGTGCTGAGCTCTGCTCTGGCAAGAAGTTGATTTAAGGGTAGATCAACATGTTCCTCTTGAGACTTGTTTTTTTTTTGTTTTTTTTTAACATCCTTATTGGAGTATAATTGCTTTACAATGGTGTGTTAGTTTCTGCTGTATGACAAAGTGAGTCAGCTATATGTATACATATATCCCCATATCCCTTCCCTCTTGCGTCTCCCTCCCACCCTCCCTATCCCACCCCTCTAGGTGGTCACAAAGCACCAAGCTGATCTCCCTGTGCTATGCAGCTGTTTCCCACTAGCTATCTATTTTACATTTGGTAGTGTATTTATGTCCATGCCACTCTCTCACTTTGTCCCAGCTTACCCTTCCCCCTCCCTGTGTCCTCAAGTCCATTCTCTATGTCTGCGTCTTTATTCCTGTCCTTCCCCTAGGTTCTTCATAACCATTTTTTTTTTTAGATTCCATATATATGTGTTAGCATATGGTATTTGTTTTTCTCTTTCTGACTTACTTCACTCTGTATGACAGACTCTAGGTCCATTCACCTCACTACAAATAACTCAATTTTGTTTCTTTTTATGGCTGAGTAATATTCCATTGTATATATGTGCCACATCTTCTTTATCCATTCATCTGTCAATGGACACTTAGGTTGCTTCCATGTGAGACTTGTTTTAACTTTTGTTAGGGTGAATCCGGAGTAGTCTTTACTCTAGGGTCAATGTGGCCCTACTCCTAGTATCTGGGAGTTTTTGGCATTTCATTTGAATGCCTGGGGTGAGATCTCTCCTGTCTGGTTGGTCAGAAATCCTATGTCTCTCAATACTGTTTAGCCTTCAGAAATACCATTGAGCTTCCACTGTGTTTTTTCTCCCTGATCTTGGCGATTTCTGGAATTCCTTCTTCCTACGGAGGCTTCCTCTCTGGTAGTGTGCTCTGTGAATGACACCTGCTTCCCCAGCCCTGACTCTGGTTCCTGCCTTCTCAGTTTAGCAAGACCACCGTGTCCTGGTTGGTCTCCACCACTCTGTGCCACACTCTGGAAAGTTCCTTTAGGCAGAAAATACGGTGGGCTTTACCTTGTACGTGTGTTTTCCTTCTTTCAGAGATCACAGTCCTGTGCTGCTTGCTGCCCAACATCTGAAAAGTGTTGCTTCATAGATTTTGTCCAGTGTCCTAGTTCATGGCAGGAAAGCTGGTCTGTTTCTAGTTAACTCCACCATGGCTAAAAGCAGAAATTCCCAGCCACTATTTTTTTTTTTTGACAGTTTCTTTTTATTTATTTATTTATTTATTTATTTATTTATTTATTTATTTTTTCACACACACACACACACACACACACACACACACACTATATTTTATTTTTACAAGAGATAAATAAACTGACACCAAGCATTGTAAATGGATGACCACAACAAAAGCAACAATGATTGCACTTACCAAACATGAAACACACTCATACTATGTCATAATATTGACATTCAGTCCAGTAATCCTCCACTGTCACAGCTCCTTTACTTCGCAGTGAAAATTGATTTTTTGCCTCTGAGTCCTTGTGGGATTTTTTTTTTTTTTCCAAACAGAAAGTCACAAAAATTATAATCATCCTCATCAGTTCACTCAGTCCCATGTAATTAATTTTTTTTTTCATCTTGATCTTTTGTTAGCACTTTTATGAGTTCATCAGTTTTCCATTAGAGTTCTGAAAATGCTTATTCATTCAGTTCAGCGGTACAGTCAGTTACCAGAAACCTGTACTTGTCAGAGTCTTTTCCATGAATTCCTTGAAGATGAAACCCTTTTATAGGAACATTTTTGCAAAAGCATCAGAGTACACCCAGAACTGTCTGTAAATGACAAAAGACTTAAAAATGACCACGGTTAAAGATTTGATGAATGTTCATAATAATGCAATTGACAAGGAAATTTAGTTATTTCTGAGATATACATTTTAAAGTAATAACTAGAATTATGACTTATAACATTATACCAGAACATATAAGATTTTTAGAAATTTCATGTAATGTGTGAAACATTTATATTAACATATTTCCATACAAACAACCCAAAGAAAGTTTAGTATTAGTTGTTTTTTGTTTGTTTGTTTGTTTGTTTATACTGCAGGTTCTTATTAGTCATCCATTTTATACACATCACTGTATACATGTCAATCCCAATCGCCCAATTCAGCACACCACCATCCCCACCTCACTGTGGTTTTTCCCCCCTTGGTGTCCATACGTTTGTTCTCTACATCTGTGTCTCAACTTCTGCCCTGCAAACCGATTCATCTGTACCATTTTTCTAGGTTCCACATAAATGCATTAATATATGATATTTGTTTTCTCTTTCTGACTTACTTCACTTTGTATGACAGTCTCTAGATCCATCCACGTCTCAACAAATGACTCAATTTCGTTCTTTTTATGGCTGAGTAATATTCCATTGTATATATGTACCACATCTTCTGTATCCATTCGTCTGTTGATGGGCATTTAGGTTGCTTCCATGACCTGGCTATTGTAAATAGTGCTGCAATGAACATTGGGGTGCATGTATCTTTTTGAATTATGGTTTCCTCTGGGTATATGCCCAGTAGTGGGATTGCTGGATCATATGGTAATTCTATTTTTAGTTTTTTAAGGAACCTCCATACTGTTCTCCATAGTGGCTGTATCAATTTACATTCCCACCAACAGTGCAAGAGTGTTCCCTTTTCTCCACACCCTCTCCAGCATTTGTTGTTTGTAGATTTTCTGATGATGCCCATTCTAACTGGTGTGAGGTGATACCTCATTGTAGTTTTGATTTGCATTTCTCTAATAATTAGTGATGTTGAGCAGCTTTTCATGTGCTTCTTGGCCATCTGTATGTCTTCTTTGGAGAAATGCCTATTTAGGTCTTCTGCCCATTTTTGGATTGGGTTGTTTGTTTCTTTAATATTGAGCTGCATGACCAGCCACTATTTTTAATTAAGAACTTTCCATGGCATTGGGAATTTTAGTAACAATATAACTCCATTTGGATATTGCCTAATACAGCCTAGTTTTATTTGATAACAGAAGTAAGTTAACACTAGGGGTACAAAGGTTTTCAAATTTCCAACATCTAAACACTTGGCATGTATGTGTATAACCCCAGAAAGTGACAAAAATGGAACTTAAAACTCTTATTAAAGAAAATGACACAAAGATATTTCATGATGAAACATTGTGAACTTAGGACTTCCTTTTCACACATTTCTTGCATTTTATAATTGTAAGAGTTTTTAGATTTAGTATGTTAGAAAGCCTTTAAAATACTCACATTTTAAAGATAAGAAAATAAAGGTAGGATGGTTTAATGATACAAACGTTGTAAATAGAATTATAATTTGATGTTTCCTAATCATGTGCTTTTGTCAGTAGGATTAGTGTCATGAATGCTTTTTCTTCTTGAAAAGGTGCAGCTGACTAATAATGTCTCATCATATTTTCTTTTGTAAAAGCAAACAAGAGTGTTTTTCCGGAAATAAGATTTAAACAATCAAGGAATAGTTTTGTCACTTATGTCATGAGTATTAATACACACTATACTTATACATATGTATATATGTACTTTCTGCTTTGGATCATTATATGGTTGTATGGTGGTACTATGCTTAGATTGGAGTATGAATGTGCAGAGGTGAAGTCGAGAGTTGGGGGTAAGTAGAAATGACAGTCCAGGTGGACATAGCAGCAGAAGCAGAAAGAATGATAAGACCCTAGAGAATATAAGATTCAGGAAGGAGACCCATGTAAGCTTACCACAGGGTAGGACTAGGGAATTGTCTTTTTGTGAATATTTAGCAGGTATCAGTTTTATCAGGCAATGTGGCATTTTCTAGTTTCAGCTCTGGTCTCCAAGGAGCTTACAGTCTATTGAGGAGACAGACACATAATAAAACTTCATAATATAATTATCAAAATAAGTTTTATTGTGTCAGAGGTTAGCTTTTGTATCAGAGAGAACTATTTGCAGTTATTTTAAATTTATATTAAAATTAAAATGGATTTCCTTTAAAGTTTATGTTTAACTCACAAAGCTTGAGCAAATCTGTTTTACATTCTCTTCCACTTTTTCTTTGTGTCGATCTGATTATCTTAAACAGATTAAATCCCCTTAACAATTTGATCTCTTTTAGGAATTTTGTTAATGGAATTCCCTTAAATATTTTAAAATAATTTGTAAAGTTAATATATTTTCTTTTTAACCATTTAAAATGTATAATTCGGAAACTAGAATTCTAGTAATAAAAATTCCCAAGTACTTTAAACAACTCTTGAAAATCTAATCAATTACACTTGGAAAGAAAATCAAGTTAAAAAAATGGTTTGACACTCTTAGCAAACTTAACCAGTTTCTGTATACCTTTTAGCTTAAAAATTGTTACTTCAAATTCAATCATTTATTTAAATTAGAATCACAAGATAAATCTGTCAGATTCTCTAATAGATCTATCTTTTAAATATGGCAGATACTTAAAAACACAGATTATCATCAATTTGACCAAACATAATTAGTAATATGGGATTTCTTTATGTCATAATTGTTGTGTTTATTTCCAAGCCTTCCCAGACACTTACCTTCTAAAAGAGACAAGTGTCGTCATAGGTGAGCTGGGGTTGCTAGTTCAGCATTTCATGACTATCACATGGTTATCACCTAGGGCAGTTTCTGGCCATGGGATTTGAGTTTGAGAAGGAAAACCTGGCTATTGATTTATCCTGAACACAAATGGACAAAGGAACAATTTTGTAGTCACTATGACAAAGGAAAACTCCAAGTCTATATAGCCTTCAGGATGAGATTCCTTTTGCAACCTATATGCCCTGGGTTTTATCCTCTTACTCAACATTTCCCAACCTAATACAACTTTAATCACTTGCATGGATGAAATTCTACTGCCCACACTCAGTTTCTGTAACCACTTGATTAGATTCTCTTAGTCTATTTATTGCCTGATTCTTGTTACTTACGATTATTGGATGCAGCTCCAAGCTCTTCTAACAATGACCTTGCTAAACAAACTAAAATAGAGATATGTGAGAAGTGTTGGGAACATAAGAAAGAAAACCTGCTTCCTGTGGAGGTCAAATGCCCTCTCTCTCTGACCCTCCTGAAACCTGTGCTTACTTCTATTTTAATACTTCCTAAAAGATATTCTCTTATTATTATATTTTTTTCTAGTAGAGCTTGTGAGCTTTTTGAGAGATTGGATTATGCCTTCTTTTACGTTGTATCCTTAGGACCCAGTGCACTGCTGCCATGTAATAGGTGCTTAACAAATATTTGTTGGATACAATCTTTAATATTTTAATAAATGTCATAGTGTCGAAATAGCTTGATTGGAGTGAAGTGAGATTGAAAGCAGAAACACCACTTAAAAGAAAATTTAAATAGTTTCAATGAGAAATGATGTAGTCAGTGGGAATAAACAGAATAAGATACCTTCAGGAGGTATCTATCCAGGAAGTAGGTTTGATAGGATTGATGCCTGGAGGATGTGAGGTCAAGAACGAATCAGATTAGGTTTTTAGAAGACTGGATAGCTGATCATAATGCCATTAAATCAAATTGGGACTCAAGAAGCACAAATGTATTTAGTGGAAGATACTGAGTTCAATTTTGAATATGTTGAGTTTGAGGTAATTATGACTTATCAGGTGGAAACTTCCAGTAGGTTGTTGGAAAGAAAGTTCTAAAACTCATCAATCTAGGCTAGAGGTAGTATTCATAATAATGAGCCCGCGGATGATAATTGAAATAGCGGAATGGTTCAGACTCTCAACAGGGAGTATGTTGGGTGAGAAGAGAAGAATGTGGTTAATTTAACTTTAGGGAAAATTAAAAATTGTTAACTTCCGGCCTGACAGACGTAGAGAGGTCAGGGAGGTCAACAGATTGAGGAGAAAGACGGGGAAAAGAGGGAGGAAAACACTCAGCCTGGTTGTTGTAGTAGCCAACAAGGAGGGATTAACAAAAAGTAACACATGCCTCAAATAAGGACCAAAAAGAGGCCTTTGGATATGGGAACTGTGATGCCCAGAGACCAGGTGAGGAAAGGCCATTGTTCTAACGTTAGTGTATGGAAGTCCTACTCGGTTCCTGTGATTTGGTTGGGAGTCAGACCAACGTGAACTTGAATCCCTGCTCTACCAGCTCTGATGGTTTTGTCTCAGGCAAGCTTCTCAAGTTCTCCGACCCATAGTTTACTCAAGTGTAAGATGGAAGTAAATCCTCACTGCTGCTGCAAGGATGAAGGGAAGTAACCTGTGCTTTCTGGTTAAAGTGAATGACACTGAGAGGATGTACCTTTTGACTGAGAGAGAGGATAGATGGGTGATTCTGGAACTTAGGAAGGAGGAAGCAAGTCTCCCCTTCCTTTTTCTCATATAGCCCTTGGCATCACTGTATACTAACCAAGTCCACACTAGCATGCTAATGTCTAATAATAAAGCACAGGTCTCAATTATTTTGTTGTTGTTGTTGACAGGCCTGAAATTATGACAACTGTTTATAAGCTATTTCTAGAGGAAAATAGTTTTCAAGTTATTATCACATCACACATGGACCTTGAAGCAAAAACTAGTTTGTAAGTTGAGGATTGCCTACATTGGCTTGTCAGGTTGCAATTATATTTCGCCCTAGTATATAGAAGTAATTCTCATTTTGGTAATTTTGGTAGACTCGTGTGTGTGTGTGTGTGTGTGTGTGTGTGTGTATAAGTATGGAAGTAAAATGGAACAGAGGACAGAAATTCCCAGTGAAGAAGGTGGCATTTGAGAATCACAATTCATATGTAATATGAGGAAGAAACATGAATTTCGGGAGCCAGGAATATTTCCCTAAGTTTTTCTGAAGGTAAAACATGAATTACATGCAAATTAAATATGATGTTGAAGCCTTCGTAAACGTTATAGTGATACAGTTCAAAGCTCTTTTAGAAACACTAAAGTTTTGAAGTTTCTTCAAAACTTTCAAGCGTCTCTTCCTATTTATGAAGGTGCGTTTCATTGCCACTAAGCTGAACTAAAAGAAAGTTTATTTTCTCTGTTATATCTCTAACCTCTATTTCGACTATCAGTTGTCTGGGAAATGAGTAAAGAGTTCTAAGCAAATGGCAACTATTTCAAAGTCAGATACTCTGGAAGCCAGGAATTTTAGTTTTTGCAGACATTAACAATTTTATACATCTGATTTTTTTTTCTGTAAATTCTGTTTTGTTTTTCTGAACTCAGATGTAGCATCCGACCTTGACTCACAAAGATCTGCTGATGTTTTGGGAGAAACCAGCCCTACTTATGTACCAGCTAAGGGAAGGGTATAATGAGAATTCAGCGTAAACGAATTGGTTAAAAACCTAGTTTTTTATAAATGGCATCAGAGTTTCAACAATGCTTTATTAAATTAACTTTATGACATTGATTAAAAATAGCACTTTCAGGAATGGGAAAAATGGAAGAAAAAAGGACTCTCTCAAAATACTTTATTTTGGGTTTGGCATCCATATTTCCCTAAAGTAGGGGGACCACAAGAGTGGATGTACTGTGCCCTCTCCTCTCCCACTCCAACTTCTGGTTCTTCACGCCAGAACATCTTGTGGAGTGTCGGCTACAACAGTGTTCCTCACTGGCAGACTTTCTTACTGATTAATTTAGTACTAGGGAGTGATCAGGTCAGTATTGATTGTGGGAAACAGCTGTAGATGCTAGTAAGGTGAGTTAGGTCTTAATTCTCCTGAAGTATGTTGTATAATAGAAATGTTCAAATGGCTCTCTCTTTACCTGAACCCACAGAATCCCCTCTGGAATTGATATCTGAAGTTCCTACCCATCTTAACTTGAAGAGTTCCTTCCTCGGTTCTCATCCCTGGTTACCTATTTTAATCTTTTGGGGGAGCTTTTAATGATCTCCATGCCCAGGCTGCCACCCAAACCAGTTAAATCAGATCTCCAGGTACGAGATGCAGTACCACTCTTCTTGTTGTTATTTTAAACTTCACAAGTCTCTCCAAAGTGCATTCATTATCCTAAACTCTCTTTATGGAGCTGGTATTGTAGATTTGTGCCCAGTCAAAGGTAGGAGTGGCTCTGTGGCTGCAGGCTTTTAAACAAGTTGATTGTAGGAGGATACAGGACAGAGATAGGTATCTGCTAAATTGTGTCCCTGCAAAATCCATGTGTTGAATCCTTTTCACTCAGGACCTCAGAATGTGACTGTATTTAGAGGTGAGTCTTTAGAGAGGTAATTAAGTTAAAATGAGGTCATTAGGTTGGGTCCTAATCCCAAATGACCTGTGTCTTTTTACAAAGAGGAGGTTAGGGTACAGACATTCACACAAAAGGAAGACCGTGTGAAGGCATGGAGGACAGGACCAGCTACAAGGCAAAGAGAGCGACATCAGAAGAAATCAACCCTGCTGACACCCTGACCTGAGACTTGCAGCCTCCAGAACTGTTGGAAAATAAACACCCGATCTGTGGTACTTTCCTATGGCAACCCTAGCAAACAAATACAAGAATCAAAATGATTGTAGGGATGGGGAAGGAAGAAAAGGAAGAAAAGGAAGGAAGGAAGGATGGAAGGAAAAGAAAAGAGAAGAAAATAAAATAAAAGGAAAGAAGGAAGGAAGGATGGAAGGAAAAGAAAAGAGAAGAAAAGAAAAGAAAAGGAAAATCCTTTTGAAGCACCCTGTGAAAATAAAATTTGTTGATAGCAGCTCTGCCTTGCTGTGTGGACAAGTCTCCTGGGGAGTTCCCTGCTTTAACTGAGAGCAAATGGCTCGGGACTTAGACCTCTGCCTGATGAGTATCGTGAAGATGGGAGGAGGAGTGAAGGTGCTTCATTGATTTCTTGGCTGTGTGCTCTCCAGATACACACCTGACCCAGTGGTTTATAAACATTTAGCCATCAGACTACTCTTCTGGTTTTGTGCTACGATGTTTTCTACAAATGCTTCATATGAAATTATAGTACAATAAACTATTCAAGGAGGAAAACCATACCCTATTCATTTTTATGAGTTACTATTAAATGACATATAGCAGGTACTCAAAAATGCTTATTGAATGAATGAATACATTGATTAATGAGTGAGCAATAACCTACTGTAAATCTGAGTAATAACCTACTGTAGATCTGGGATTCAGAGCTAGGTTCTCTGACCCTTTAATCTAGGCTCATTTCCTTATACCATGTTTTCTTCTGTCAGACATATGAGCAGCTTGGGAGAGGTGAGATTATGGGATTAACTACCTGGAAGTGAAGGGGATTCCACATGTCTAAAATTTAGGGAGTGATGTCACCTGACACGATGCTCCAGAAGACCGAATTCTAAGGAGGTACAATAAGAATAGGTCATCGTTCTTATTGGAACATTAGGGACATTGTGAACATATGGACGTTATGGACATATGGATGTTATGGAAGTACATAATTGTCAGTGCCTCTCACATGTCCCTCAGTTGAAGAAGTTTTGGTAATAGACCACATATTCACGGTCTGCAGTGTGTCAGCAGCAGTGAGATGACCAAGCACATGATGAAGAGAAGAGAAGAATGAAGGTTCTAGGGTCAGATTTGGGTTCAAATCCTGGTTCCACTCTTGGCGGTTGGGTAAGTGTCTTAAGCGTGTGGTGCCTCAGCTTCCTTGACCTGTAAAATAATAATAATAATAATAATAATAATAATAATAATAGTAATAAACAGACCTTTCTCGTAGGGTTGTTGTGAAGATCGATGAATCAAGACATATGAAGGGCTTAGAACAGTTCCTGGCAAACAATTACTAAAAATACCAGCAATTATTACTATTATTATTATTATTATTATTTCTTCTCCCATCCTAAATCAGTGGAAGAAAAGGGACAAATCCCATGTGCTCTGACAGTCTTGTTCCACTATCAGTTGACATTGCTCAATGTCAAATACCACATCACCCTTTAAACCTATAAGGACGTTCCACCCTGGAGAGCTTTGTGATACTTCTAGGTTTGGTAGAGATACATCGTAATCTTATAGAACATTTGAATTTGACTTTTGTAGGCAAGTCTCCAGTTAGAATAATTTTCTACTAAATGTAAAGTTTTGAAACTGTGTCTAAGGTACAATTATTGAATAGCACTACTTCTAATATTTAGAATCAATTTTTGCTGAAGGAAATCTTGAGGGATTGAATAGAAGAAATTTGAAGCAGGTAACACTATGTAAAAGTATATATTAGGGTGTAATTTTTGGAGATGAATATTATGTGATGGTAGAAATGAGTTTAATTTTACACACCTTTTCTATTGGACTATGTGATAAGTTAAATTTATCCCTTGAAACAGCAAATGTCTTCTTAAAAAATGTCATCTTTATAAATTGATGCCCCCCAAAATCTTTCATTAAAAGCACAATCAGTACTTTTTTGCAATGCCAGTCTTGTCATCTGGGAAACATGTGATGTTTACACCGTTTTCAATGCTCCGTGTGATTTAGTTAGGTGCCCAGAGACCTGCATGAATTGTTAATTTCATATTGCCCACCATGGCCATCCTGTGAAGGTTTGCTGAGTTTAGAGGAGATCAGTTACAAACGTGATTATACCAGCCATTCCTCAGACCTGACACCAGTTTCAGATTAAAAACTGACAGGCCTCACCCACTCCTGGGTTCACTCACAGGTCACCTTCTTGTCACTTCAGCTCTCCCCCCATTAAAATGACATCTGTGTTCATAAAGGGGCTGAGAGGGGTCTATGAGTTGTTAGAATTGTTGAGGAATAAGAATCAGGTGTCGTCTGCCCAGATAATGTAGGGCTCAGCCCTGGCTTTTAAGGGGATAGGAGGCCAGCAACACCCGACTGTGTTTCTGGTACAAGAACAGAGGCCCAAGAGGTCACCCACTGTAGCCCACGGAACAGAACAAATGTGCCATTATAAAGAATTGGTGTTCACTTCAACAGGAGGAAAGAGGCAAATAGAAATAGCAATTTAAAATATATTCTTCCCAGACATTTAAAATAATGCAATGCTCACAGAAAACATTATATCACCTCCTTTCAAAGAAATATAAAATGCTTGATAGATCTGATTTTAATTAACCAGTTAATTAAGGCAAAAAAATAACTTTTTTTCATTTTAAGATGGCATTTATTTTCCTAGATATAGCATAAAAGAGCAAACTAGACAATAAGCCACTTGAAATAATATCTTATGTCTGTATCGCTGGTAATTTGGATAGTGCAAAGCACAGAGCAGGTATTTCACAAACGTGTTGATGATAATACTAAAAAAAGCTAATGTACAGAGGAGATACCTGGTAATTGGAAATGCTACAGATCTGAAAAATTATCATCATTAAATACTGAACAGGAAAGCAGATTATTCTTCCTGTCATCTAAGTGTCTTAGATTTTTGAAAACGAAGAAGTATTTGTTAAAGTCTTTTTAAACAAGCACGTAAATGCTTTTTAGATCTACCTGCTTCCAGGGCACGAGGATCCCAAGGTGTCTGCTCTGTGTACCTGCCACAGCGCTGTGCGTGGGACCGGCTCACTAGTACGCCGGGCCCACCTGGGCAGGAGACAGGTGAAGGTGAGGTTAAGGCAGGAAAGAGAGACCCGGCCCCTTCCCCCCACAAACACTTAAAATCTCTCTCTTTCACATGCTGAATTATACACCTTTTTAATTGATGGTTGTTCAGCAGTCAGCTGTGATTTTGGTGTGCTCGTGAGAGGAGGTGAGCTCAGGTCCTTCTACTCCGCCATCCCGTCTCCTCCCCTGAAGTATACAACTAAGCGTTAGTTATTCATCTTCAATCAATTTCTTCACCTATTTGTTGGCCCCTTACCACACGCAGGCAGCAGCCCATGACAGATTGGGCGTGGTGGTTAGGTGTATTGCCACCAGAGCTGGCTTTCCTGGAGGTGAATCCCAGGGATGCAATGTATTGATACTACCTGGGTGTCTTAGTCCATTTTGGTTGCTATTACAAAAATATCCTGGACCGGGGGTGCTTAAACGACCAGCGTTTACTTCTCACAGCTCTGCCGGCTGGAAAGTCTAAGATCCAGGTGCTGGCAGTTTCGGCATCTGGTGAGAACCCCCTTTCTGGTTCACAGATGGCCGTCCATGAAGACCCAGGTTCTTGGATGGCTCTCTGGGTCCTCAGATGGTGAAAGGGTGAGAAAGCCCTGTGGGGCATCTTTTATTTTATTATTTTTTAAAATATTTAATTTTTTTGGCTGTGCCGGGTCTTAGTTGCGACAGGCATGCGGGATCCGGTTCCCTCACCAGAGATCGAACCCAGGCCCCCTGCATTGGGAACGTCGAGTCTTAACCACTGGACCACCAGGGAAGTCCCTGTGGGGCATCTTTTAAAAGGTGCCATTCATGAGTGCTCCACCCTCATGACTTAATCACTCCCCAGAGGACTACCTCCTAATACCATCACATTGGGGGGGTTAGCATTTCAACATATGAATTTGTGGGGGACATAGACATCTAGTCTATGACACTGGGTGAACTCGGACCACTCAATCACTTTGTGTCTCAGTCTCATCAGCAAAATAGGAAAATAATGATACTTATCTCATGCAGTAGGATTAAATGAGTTGATACTGTGTAAAGCACTTAGAACACTGCCTGGGCATACTTGGTGCTATGTAAGTGTTTCCCAAATCAAATAATTGTAAACTGAGAATAATTATAATACTTAACTGGCATATTTGGGAGGGTTACTATCAGAATTAAATAAAGCAAAATGTAAACTCATATATACTTATTTGATAGTATATTTATTACTATATTATTGCTACTATGTGTAAAATATAATGCTGGGCTGGCTGCAAGGGATTTGGAAACAGATTCTGTGCTCAAGGTGACCATCCTGTAGCAGGTGCAATATGGTCACTTGTAAACCTGTCTGTCTGAGACAGACAATGGAAGTTTTGGGCTTTAGGAATCCACAGGACAGAGAGGTTACCTGTGATCAGAGGACCAAGAAAAGTGTTACAGAGGGAGGTGGTATTTGAGATGAGTCTTAAAATATAGTTAGATTTTTGGGAGGAAACCAGGTGGACGGTATTTCATTTTAGGAGAGCTACACACACAAATATATATGTGTTGTGAACTAGGTTTTAGAAATAATGAAGAGTTTCTGATATTTAAGATTAAGAATTGTCTTGATTACATTTGAAATTAGAGAGTGAATCAGGTTATGTACATATGGAGGTTTATATAGTTTATATAAGCCAAGTTACACAGAGTCCAGGGTAGGGACTCTGATATTTCTTGACTGTCTATATTTATGCCAGACTAGTAAAAAGTCAAATAATAATAAAAATTGTTATTTGTTGTTTTCTTACTAAACAACAGACGGAGTGTTAACTACTTTACATGTGGTCTTTCATGTACTCCCCATGATAACTTGGCAAAGGTAGATACTATGATGGTCTACATCTTGTTGAGGAAGTGACTGAATCTTAGAGAGTTATGGGACTTGTGCATGGTCACAAAATTGATAAGAGACAGAGCCACATCTTTCTTACTGGAGGCCAAGCTGCTAATAGTTCAATATGCTGTGTTACAAGATGTGTCAATGACATGATGGTGGATGAGTAGATTTAAATAACATTAAAAAGGACCAAGCACTGATATCAGTGGTGCTTGTTTGGTGGAGAGGATGGATGAAGTAGTGATTGGGAGGGACCAGAGGGCATGTTTTAGGATGCTGGTGATGCTGTGTATCTTGTTAGGGGATGTTTCATGGGTGTGTTCACTGTTATTCATTAAGCTTACACTGAAGATCAATATCTTTTCTGGACGGAGGTAATATTTCAGTTAAGAAGTTTATAAAAATTACATGTTTGCATCCAGGTCTGTCAAAGAGGTCCACTAAAACAAGTTAAGGAACAAAGTAAATTAAAAAACCCACTCAAATATACCCACACAACCTCCGGCCATTAAGAGTGATTTCTCCATCTCTATGCTACCTTCTCCATGCCTGCCCCGCCCTGCTGGAAAGGACTTCTAGAGACTACATCGTGAGGTCCTGGGATAAAAAAGCAGAAGTGAGAGATAATATAAAAAAGGCACATGTAGTCCAGGTGAAGAAGATGAATCAGAAATGGAAAACATCTGTATCAATGTTATGCTAAATATCTGGGTAAATAGTCTAGAATTCTATCAAATGTACAGCTAATTGGTTACTATTAGGTTGTTTGAAGAAATTTAATTGATTACTGGATCTCTAATTTTTAAGCAGACGTATGGCAAATTATATAAAAGCAATTGATTCACAGAAGTCTGGGTATACAATAGAAGAAAATGATTCTTTTTTGTGAATTACATCACCGGGGAGCAAAATATCATCATGGAAACATTGTGTATAGGTACCACTGGATTCTGTAGAGAAAGTGACAATAAGGTAAACAAAACAGCACCCTACATTTAGTAGAATTAAACCAAACTGAATAATTTTATCTAGTTATTATGAAGTTATAAATACCCATAAATTATTAATAAATGCTATAACCTTTCTGGAGGAATGCAATTGGACTAATTAGAGGAGGAATGGAACATCTGGAAACTCCTTTATTCCTGAGTTAAAAGTTTCTCATTATTTTGACTTTTGATTTCCTCATGTATCATAATGTTATTAATCAATTAGAAATTTGAAGAGAATCTACTTTTTCCCTTAAAAGAACTTTATTGAAGTATTCTGAAAATCAAAAGGACCAAAACACTTAAAGTCCAATAATCTCAGGAAATGGCTCTTACTGGCTTGGTTTACTGGCCTCTAGGATAGATTCTGTAACTCCATATCCCTTTAACATTGTTGGAAAGTAGAGATTATGCTTTTCATTAACATGTACAATATTATTTTTTTAATTTTTAATAATTCTGGACTCTCTGATTTAAGCTCATAGCTTCTCTGCAAGAATGATTGAACTGAAAACCCCTTTAGCTATTCCACCTCTGATACTCTGTGATTGTGTGGAATTTCAGGCACTATCCCAGGAGGAGTAGCAGTTCATATTTCTGTTCCTTATATCTATACAATATTTCTAATGTTATCTTGAAGTATTCCTTGAAAATTTAATTATTTTTTTTAAATCAGTCATCAATTTTATACACATCAGTGTATACATGTCAATCCCAATCACCCAATTCAGCACACCACCATCCCCACCCCACCGTGGTTTTCCCCCCTTGGTGTCCATACGTTTGTTCTCTACATCTGTGTCTCAACTTCTGCCCTGCAAACTGGTTCATCTGTACCATTTTTCTAGGTTCCACATACATGTGTTAATATACGATATTTGTTTTTCACTTTCTGACTTACTTCACTCTGTATGACAGTCTCTAGATCCATCCACGTCTCAACAAATGACTCAATTTTGTTCCTTTTTATGGCTGAGTAATATTCCATTGTATATATGTACCACAACTACTTTATCCATTCGTCTGTCGATGGGCATTTAGGTTGCTTCCATGACCTGGCTGTTGTAAATAGTGCTGCAATGAACATTGGGGTGCATGACTCTTTTTGAATTATGGTTTCCTCTGGGTATATGCCCAGTAGTGGGATTGCTGGATCATATGGTAATTCTATTTTTAGTTTTTTAAGGAACCTCCATACTGTTCTCCATAGTGGCTGTATCAATTTACATTCCCACCAACAGTGCAAGAGGGTTCCCTTTTCTCCACACCCTCTCCAGCATTTCTTGTTTGTAGATTTTCTGGTGATGCCCATTCTAACTGGTGTGAGGTGATACCTCATTGTAATTTTTTTTTTTTAAATATAATCATATACTTGTGTGTATGTGTGCAGGTATAGAGCCCTACCCTTCTTTTTTTTTTTTAAAAGATTTATTGATTGATTGATTGATTGATTGATATGTTGCGTTTTCGTTTCTGTGCTAGGGCTTTCTGTAGTTGCGGCAAGTGGGGGCCACTCTTCATCGCGGTGCGCGGGCCTCTCACTGTCGCGGCCTCTCTTGTTGCAGAGCACAGGCTCCAGACGCGCAGGCTCAGTAGTTGTGGCTCACGGGCCTAGTTGCTCCACGGCATGTGGGATCTTCCCAGACCAGGGCGCGGACCGGTGTCCCCTGCGTTAGCAGGCAGATTCTCAACCACTGCGCCACCAGGGAAGTCCCCTCATTGTAGTTTTGATTTGCATTTCTCTAATAATTAGTGATGTTGAGCATCTTTTCATGTGCTTCTTGGCCATCTGTATGTCTTCTTTGGAGAAATGTCTATTTAGGTCTTCTGCCCATTTTTGGATTGGGCTGTTTGTTTCTTTAATATTGAGCTGAATGAGCTGTTCATATATTTTGGAGATTAATCCTTTGTCCGTTGATGCGTTTGCAAATATTTTCTCCCATTCTGAGGGTTGTCTTTTCGTCTTGTTTATGGTGTCCTTTGCAGTGCAAAAGTTTTGAAGTTTCATTAGGTCCCATTTGTTTATTTTTGTTTTTATTTCCATTACTCTAGGAGGTGGATCAACAAAGATCTTGCTGTGATTTATGTCAAAGAGTGTTCTTCCTATGTTTTCCTCTAAGAGTTTTATAGTGTCTGGTTTTACCTTTAGGTCTTGAATCCATTTTGAGTTGAAAATTTAATTTTTTGAGCTTAGTTTTTGTTACAGGTGAAAATGATGTCATGTGTCTATGTGTGTGTGTGTGTGTGTGTGTGTGTGTGTATATATATATGAATGAATCATTGTGCAGAGAGGAGGTGATTTATTTAGTAACGAAGTATCAGAACCATAAACTCTTTTCTTTCTTAGAATTATTTTGTAAAGAAAATTAGAATTGCTGTAGAGAGTTATACCTCTTTACTGGAGTTCAGGAGATGATACTGCTGCTTATCCTTCTGTCATATAACACGATATATTTATTAAGTACTAAATATTTGCTCAATAATGATTGACCTGTTGACTATAATAAATATGGATTTGCTTTTATGTGTGCATTCCATCTGCTTGGTTAGTTTCTTAATATTTAATTATATAAAAAGACAGGCTAAGATAACCTTGACTCCAGATCAGAAGAAGTGAAACAGCAAAACAAAATAGTTTTGGAATTTGGAGGCAGGAGGTCCAGCTTTACAGTTTATTTTTACCATTTACTATGTTAATTTAGATAAGTCACTTAATCTCTTCAAACTTTTAAAAGTGGAAATGATATAACATGTCCTTCAAAGGGTTAAAGTGAGGATCGGATGAGAGCAAATGAGGTAACCTAGAACTGTGATTCATAGCATAGATCCCATAAATGTTCTTTTCTGAAGGTCACAGGAGTGGGTCCTCAGGTACCTACACGATGAACATCCATGCGAGAAAGTTCTTTCAAATACCATTTTAGGGTCCATATATCCTTTGTGCTTCATCTCATTCTGTGCTTCTAACGAACACTTCAGCATATTAAACATGTATCATCTTTGACCCATATGTTGTTGCTTAAAAATTTCAGAAAAATATTGGTTGTCATCTGGAAGGGCATTGGAGTGTAAAATCCAAACAAAAATTGGAGCACTGCCCTTTTAAAAGACTCTAGAATATAATATGCCATATACCATGTACATACTCCTAGCTCATTCCAAGAAAATCAGAAAAGAGCTGAAATGTTTCCAAAAAGTATAACTACAAACATACATAGAAATGGAAGTGGTTTTTCTTTTTCTTTGGGTGTACTATGAAGATGATTTGGAAAGATGAGCTCTGAGGAAGATGTGACAGGTAGAAAATTACCAAGAAATGTGTGTGCCTGGGATGAGATACTAAAGCTCTAAAGCATAACAGGGGTTGACAACCTACAGCTTATAGACTAAATGCAGCCCACCATCTGTATTTTTTGCAGCCTGGGAGCTATGAATGGCTTTTACACTTTTAAATAGTTGAAAAAATAAAAAAGAATAATATTTTGTTTCATGTGCAATTTATCTGAAATCCAGATTTCAGTGTCCGTAAGTAAAGTTTTATTGGAACCCGGCCATGCTCATTCACTTATGTATTGGCTAAGGTGGAGCTGGTACAATGGAGAACATATTTGGTCCACCCAGCATAAAATATTTGCTATCTGGCCCTTTGTAGAATAGTTTACTGGCCCCTAATTGAAGGCTCAGTGTTTCAGCCATAGAAAGGCAGTATAATTACACACATAACATAGCTCACTTATGGAGATCATTCTCTCTCGTATACTTTGTTTCTGAAAATATCTGCCTCTTTCAAATTGTTTGAGCTGCATATTGGTTATGTACAATATGCAGACTCCTCGAAGCTTCCTTTGCTCTGACAAGGGAGTGACACTCCTCCTTACTCTGACACCCAGAGCACTCTGTAACTCTTAGAGCACTCACAATATTTGCTTTGGCTTAATGTTATCATTAGTGCTTATATTTTTCTCAGCTAGATTGCAGTCTCCTCAAGGAACAGGATAGGTGTCTTTCACCCTACTTTCTCCCTTCTCATCCAGCACAGCGTTTTGTCAAGGGCATTGCTCAATATTCGTTGAATGAACATCACTGACCTGATTAATTGCATTTTTAAAGAAAATTTATTTTTAGGAGGTTACTTTTTGCGATATACTTTCAAGATGACACAAAAGCCACCTTGTACATTGTTTCCCAGAACACAGAGTTGGATAACACCCTTTAAGAAGCTCTGGACCCAATGACATTGTTGTTCAGACACCAGCTTTTCTCTTGATTCACACAGCATCTCATCAAAGTATTCTTTCCTTGGTTTACTGCATGTTTTCTTTTCCATTTTTTTCTCTGTACATGAATCTCCCCTTGGGGTATGTGTTGCTTCTTCTAATGGCCACGAGAGACAAGTGTTAGGGCTTCATTTTCATTGGAAACAATGAAAATTTTGTTTTTGTTATTGTTCTTTACTTCTTATACCATTAATGAATTAATTTAGCATTTAAAAAATACCCTGGCCATGACTTTTTCTTTTTCTTACATATCATGTGAATTAAAAAAAAATAATTCAACCTGGAAAACAATCATTTTTTTATAATCTAATTTTTTTGTCTATGTCTTGTACTTTATCTGGACCACCTTTTCTTTATTACTTTCTCTTTTGTTTGCCCAACGTATTTCCTTCCATATTTCCTTCCTCTTTGATAAGCTTTTTCTCGCTGCAAATAGAAACTTCAGTGTAAACTCGAAGAACGAGAAATTCACTATTTAAATCCAAAGAAATTTTGTACAGCCCAAGTCATCAATATACTGGATAGATGAGGATAAATTAAATAAAAATAAAGTGAAAACAGAGCGTGTATGCAATTCTGTGTCTGAAGAAAAGGACTTTTCAAGGTTTGTAAAATCAGGCTTGGCAGAGGGAGAAAAATAACCAAAATAGATTTACTGAGGGCAACACTTGGAAAAAAATGATTTGGGTATTGATCATTTTTAATCTTTTTCCCCGAACAACTGGGAGATGTATTATCGCTGGAGCTCCGATGGAAAGCCGATCTGTTCTTTAACCTGCCCCAATTCACTTCGACATATTTTATATCTCGGGGGATTAGGCCACAAAGTCCATTAGCACTCGGGAGGCAGTCAGGTCAAATCAATTGTCCCCGCTGCAGACGGGGCCCCCATCATGGACGGTAATTCACCCGCATCGTGGAAGAGGGGAGGAAAGGTTAAAGGCTGTGCTGCGATGAGCGCGGTTCATCTGTCTTGCAGTATATTGGTGACACCCAAACATTGCTTAAGGAGAAGGATGTGCAACTTTAAATTACGTTGGATTTGGGCGCCCCGTGGGCGGTTCACAAAATGTTGATAATGATGGTTCAGGGGGTACAAAAAACTACTTGTCAGTAGAAGTGAGAAAATACGTTGCTCCTGAACAAATCTGAGTAATGTTTTATGCTTGATAAGATGTATGCAAAGTATATGTAGGGCTTCATAATGAAGTCTCAGGAGACTCAGAATGGGTGGAGTGACTGATTTCCTGCGGCCCCCCTTCCCCCCACCCCATTCCCTTCACATTTGGCTCTGTGGGTAGAAGAGAAGGCTTGTACATCTGCCATCTGTATTGGAGGCATAAAGCTAGGCCCTAAACAAGGAAGAAGACATCGAATAAAAGGGTCATTTAAAAAAATTCGGTTGATTTCTATATTTTCAAGAAGAAGAAAAAACTCCTATTTGAGGATGACTTGCTTAAAATGTGTCAAATAATGTTTTATGGTGGGTATCCACATAGTACAAATGCATTCCTGACGTTTTTTAGTAGGGAGAATTGACTTCTACTCTTTATAGACCCAACCCTGCTTTCTTGTGGTCTCAGTTGCCCCTTAGTCCATGGTTGGTGTACCTGTCCTGAGATTTGAAGCGAGGGGCGAAGCTAGTGGCTGCTTTACAGAAGGGGGATGAATTAAAATGCATGTGAAAAAATATAGCCTTTTATTCTTCCTTTTTATCTTAGGGTTTTCTTTGCTTAGTTTCTCTCCTGAGTTATGTTTTGCACCATAAATTTCCTTGTGGAGAGCAAATAATTTTCGAGAGGATCATATGTTTGTTAGAAAAAAGAATAGGATGTGAATGAGATGTACTTTTTGTTTGGGAGCCCATATATGACTAATCAAGAAAATGCTGGATCTCAGTGTAATCCATGCAGCCAATCTTTCCCAATCCTTTATGTGTGCTCATTTCTATTTAAGGATGGATACAAAGAAACTGCATCTATAGAAACTGCATCTATAGAGGTAATTTCCCTGGAGTAGAATAGTTTTGGTGATAGTTTCGATAAGCAAGTGGTCTCATTTTACTATAAATAATAATAAAGCAAAAGCCACCTATAACTATTTATGTAGTTCCTTTCGACAGCACTTGGCTATGATGTTGCTACAGATTAGAACTTCTTTTGTTCCTCTCTGAAACTCCTGGTTTCCCCCGTCTTCAAGGCTTCCGGTGATTTCTGAAGGTACAGAGTGAGGGGTAGGGTTGTGGCATGCAACGAGGAACAGAGACATGTAAAAAGGAAAACAGCATAATGTAACATCAGCTACACACAGCAACACATCTTAAACCAACCAATAACTAGGCCAAAACCCTAATTAGGCAACAGAGATAGTCACTAGTCAAGGATAAATTTTTCACTGGTTCCAGAATATAATAATGAATTTTAAAAAAGATATCTGCTTTGCTCACTGCATTTATAAATATACTGGTAAATATCAAATTAGTAGAATTTCAAAGCTGCTTCTTGAGGCAACGGTTCTGACTTTAAGTCTGAAGGGTGGGAAATATAAATTCATTTCAACTCTCAAATCAGAAAATAGTTAATGCATCTTCAGAGAAAAAAAACTTTGAAACTTGCATCTGGTCTAAAATTTTAAGAGCCAAATTTCTGCCTAATATGGTTTGCAATGGATGAAACAGTTCTGGCAATAACTGAGTCCTCAGTGGAAATGGTGACTTGCTAGACTTTGAACAAAGCGGGGTTTCAGAATAGAGCTTTTCATAAATAATTTGTTGTTTGAAGAGTATATCTAAAATGCATGTTTTTAGAAAACCCAAAATAATGGTTTCAGTTGGCCAAAGTGTCTGTTACTAGTTATGTCCTTATTTATGGCAAAGCCAAAGGAGAAGGGGGGGTGGGTACAGTCTCTTCTAGGGAATTTAAACAAATGATTAGACAAAGGTTTGGACAGATACCTTTCTCAGATGGGTTGAGAAGAGCGAGAAAAAGATGCTTTTTTAAAGTTCTAGTAAGCTCTGTATTTTCATTTTTGGGAAATTTCCATCATAACACTTTCAGAAAACTATAACTAGGGAGCCAGAAGGCTAATAATAAAATTCAGATCCTACTTGTGACTATCTATTTATCCATACTTGATGAAATAAAACTCTTCCAGATTGTTGCAGCTTGGACAAAGTGGTGGGAATGCCTGAATATTAATTTGGTTTCCTGGGTGAATGTGAAAATATTTCTAAGGAGTCAGGGCTTGTCTGTTAAGAAAGGGGTGCCACAGCAATGCATTCTAATAGTGAAATTGGTATATATAGAATCGAGAAGTGTAGCCAGTATATTGAACGGATGGGATTTGCTCATATATACACACAAACACCATAGTTCTTTACCTCCTTTTTTTTTTTTTTTGGCGTGGCATACTAGGTCTTAGTCCCCTGACCAGGGATTGAACCCATGCCCCCTGCGGTGGAAACGCGGAGTCCTAACCACTGGACCACCAGGGAAGTCCCTTCCCTGTCCCTTCTTATGTCACCTCATCAGAGAAGGCTCCTCTGACCCTCCACCCTACTTAAAATACCCCCTATCCTTCTACTCTCTGTCCTGTCATTCTGCTTCATTTTTCTTCACTGAACTCCCCAACATCTGATATTTTATTGTCTGTTTCCCCATTTTGAATGTAAACTCTATGAAAACAGGAGCTTTGTTCTGTCCTCAGCTATGTCCCCAGCACTTAGGACAGTACCTGGGCACCTACTAGGACTCAAGAAATATTTGTCAAATACTGTGTGAATAAAGTTATTTTTTTTCTTTTTTGTCAAAACAGTATTGGGTGGCTTGATTACCTACTTTCTTGAGTACATTTGGCCCAGAATAACTTTTGCTGTTTCCAAATATCAAACCTGTTGTTAAAGGCAAAAACTCGATATTAAAATATACCCTAAACAACATGCCACCTGTTTTAATTGTGGGATTAATTCCCACCTGTAATTGTGGGAAGTTAAATTTATTATAATTATGCCCTGGAAGCAAAGGAACAATGCATGAATGCAAATGAGTTACAACTTAAAATGTTCCTTTGAAGTTTTAAGTATAAAATTAACTATTGAATCTTAGAAATTTGACAAGACATTGCATGTGTAATTTAGAGGAGGATTCTTTCCTTTCTGATTAAATACCTCTTTCTATAATATATAATTATCTCTTTTCATCATCCCTCAAATAAATGCTATCTAATAAAGCCAGGAAGGTGGTGGTCAGGGAATCCACACCAGAGACCGTGATCCGCACTCTCAATTTCTAGTCAAAGAACTGGTCAAAGGAGGGCCTCATGTAAGAATCTTCTCCATTAGTCCTTACCTGTTCCTCCTACCTCTGCTTTCTTTAACTAGATTCACAGGAGTCTCTCCACCCCCACTCACCATGGCTCATCCTGTGTCCCTCTATCCTCACCCCCAAGCCTCCTCCTGTGTCCCCCATCCCTACCCACCATGGCTCATCTTGTGTCCCTCTATCCTCATCCCCAAGGCTCATCCTGTGTCCTCCATCCTTACCCAACATGGCTCATCCTGTGTCCTGTTGTGAACAAAAATAAACCCAAATAAGGAGTCATTTATGCTTTTAGTCCTCAATATCTAGCACTGTTTACACACCTCTGCTTCTCAAATCAGCTAGAAGAATAGAGTTGTGTACACTGAGGCTTTGCATTGTCATCCTTTATATCAGATTTGGGATCCTGTCAAATTATTGGATGGCTTAAGCAAAATGGTAATATCATAAAGAGGAAACCTTATTTTGATGGGTTCACAGGGAACAAGAGAATGTGGTGATTGTAAATATATAATACACCCAATATCAGGGTGCCTAAATATATTAAGCAAATGCTAATAGAACTGAAGAGAGTAATAGACAACAATACAATAACAACATACAAAGATCATTTGCATTTCTATACACTAACAAGTAACTATATAAAAAAATTTTAAAATCCTACTTACAATAGCATTAACAACAATAAATTACTTAGGAATAAATTTAACAAAGGAAGTGAAAGATTTATATACTGAAAATGATACCACATTGATGAAATTAAAGAAGACACAAATAAATGGAAAGCTATCCAATGTTCATGGATTGGAATAAATTAATATTGTTATAATGGCATATTACCCAAAGCCATCTATAGCTTCAATGCAATCCTTATCAAAGTTCCAGTGACATTTTTTTTCCACAGTGATAGAAAAAACAATTTTAAATTCATTTGGAACCACAAAAGACCTCAAATAGCCAAGTAATCTTGAGAAAGAAGAAAAAACCTGGATGAATCACACTTCTTGCTTTTAAACTATATTATAAAACTACAGTAATCAAAACAGTATGGCACTGACATAAACCAGTGGAACAGAATCACGAGCCCAGAAATAAACCCTCACATACATGGCCACTTATTTTGACAAGGGAGTAAAGAATACTCCAAAGGAAAAATAATTGTCTCTTCAATAAATGGAGCTGGGAAAATTGGATATTCACATGTAAAAGAAGGTGAAATTTGACCCCTATCTTACACTACTCACAAAATTAATTTGAAGTAGGTTAAGGACGTAACCATAAGACCTGATAAGGAAAAATCTCCTTGACATGGGTCTTGGCAATGATTTTTTGGGTATGACACCAAAAGCACCAGAGGCAAAAGCAGAAACTAACAAATGGGACTACATCAAAAGTAGAAATTAACAAATGGGGCTACATCAAACTAAAAAGCTTCTGCACAGCAAATGAAACCATCAACAAAATGAAAAGACATCCTACCAAATGGGAGAAAATATTTGCAAATCATATATCTGATAAAGGGTTAATATCCAAAATATATAAGGAACACATACAATTCAATAACAAAACAACAAATCTGATTAAAAGTGGGAAAATGACCTGAGCAGATATTTTTCCAAAGAAGACATACAAATGGCCAACAGGTACATGAAAAGGCTCTCAACATCACATATCATCAGGGAAATGCAAATCAAAACTACAATGAGTTGTCATGTCACACCTGAGTGACTATTATTAAAAAGACAAGAAATAACAAATGCTGACAAGGATGTGGAGAAAAGAGAACACTTGTTCACTGTTGGTGGGAACGTAAATTGGTGCAGCCACTATGGAAAACAGTATGGAAGTTCCTCAAAAAATTAAAAATAGAATTACAATGGGATTAAGAGGTACAAATTTCCAGCAATAAAATAAATAAGTCACAGGGATGTAATGTACAGCATAGGGAATATAGTCAATAATATTGTAATAACTTTCTATGGTGACAGATGGTTACTAGACTCTTAGTGGTAATCATTTAGTAACATATAAAAATATAGAATCACTAAGTTGTATACCTGAAATTGATATAATATGTTAATTATAGTTCAATAAAAAATAGAACTACCATATGATCTAGAAATCCCACTTCCGATTACATAGCCACTTCTGATTTCAAAGGAATATGAAATCAGTATCTCAGATAGATATCTGTACTCCCACATTCATTACAGCATTATTCACAACAGCCAAGATATGGAAACAACAACCTAAGTGCCCATTAATGGATGAATGGATAAAGAAGATGTGGTACACATATGCAGTGGAATATTATTCAGCCATAAAAAAGAAGAGAACCTGCCATTTGTGACAACACGGACCTTGAGGGCATTTTGCTAAGTAAAATAAGTCAGACAAAGAGAGGCAAATACTATGTGGTCTCACCGATATGTAGAATCTAAAAACATCACACTGATAGAAACAGAGTAGATTGATGGTTACCAGGCCTGGGGCTGGGGAAAATGGGGAGATATCCATCAAAGGGTACAAACTTTTAGTTATAAGATGAATAAGTTCTGGAGATCTAATGTGCAGCATGGTGACTATAGTTAACAAAGTTGTATTTTATACTTGAAAGTTACTATGAGAGTAGATCTTAAACGTTCTCACTTTAACAATAACGACAATAAAATGGTAATTATGTGAGGTGAAAGATGTATTAAGTAAGCTTATTTTGGTAAACATTTCACAATATATATGTGTATCAAATCATCACATTGTATGCCTTAAACTTACACAATGTGATATGTTAATTATATCTTAATAAAGTTGGAAAAAAGAAAGTGAAAAACCCATAAATAGGAGAAAACATACACAAATCATATATTTAATAAGGGTCTTATATCTAGAAATATAAAGAACCCCTGCAACTCAATAATAAATAGGCAAAATAACCTTTTAAAAATTAGGCCAATGATCTGAATAGACATTTCTCCAAAGATATACAAATGGCCAATAAGCACATGAAAATATTCTTGATATCAATAGTCATCAGGGAAATGCAAATCAAAACTTCTATGAGACACCATTTCACATTCAGTGGAATAGTTAGAATCAAAAAGTCAGACAATAACAGGTTTTGATGAAGATGTGGAGAAGTCAGATTCTCTTAGATTGCTGAGGGGAATATAAAATGGTGAAACTGCTTTGGAAAAGAATCTGGCAATTCCTCAAACAAATAATAACACTGAGTTGCCATATGGCCCAGCAATTTCACTCCTGGGTATGTACCCAAGAGATATAAAAATATATGTCTGCACAAAAAATTTTACATAAATGTTAATAGCAACATTGTCCATAATAGCCAAAAGGTGGCAACAACCCAGTTGTCTGTCAGTGGATGAATAGATAAATGAAATGTGGTGTATCCAAACAATGGAATACTATTCAGCCATAAAAAGGGATAAAGTACTAATACACATTATAGCTTAAATGAACCTCAAAAACATGCTAAGTGAAAGAAGCCAGACAAAAGTCCATATATTATATGATTCTATTCATGTGACAGTCCAGAGTAGGGAAATCCACATAGATAGAATGTAAATTAGTCTTTTCTTAGGTCAGGTCTGGGGAGGGAGGTGGAATAAAGGATGATAGATAAAGGGTTTTGTTTTGTTTTTTTTTAGGCGATAAAAAAATTCTGAACAAGTAGTAGAGACACATTCTTCCACGGATTACCACTGATAATTTATGTTGGATTAAATTGTTAAACGGAGTCACTTTAAGTAAGATTTTATTTGCTGTATACATTTTTTTCTCTGTGTGATTTAAACATGAATCAGAAGCCTCAGGCTTCCTATGTTTTTAAAGACAATTTTCTCTTGCCAGTAACCTTCCTAACATCATGATTTCAGCTTATTGTCTTTTTGTTTCTGATAATTTGAGATAGAAAAGCCTTCTTTGGAAACCTTAGTAAGATTTGTCATCCAAGTTATCCATTTAAATGTTGCTAAATGATCAAGTATTTTCCTGATAAAGCTTATCAATGAAAAAAACAATCATTAGGCTACAGAGAGAGGGACCTGACATCTTTCAAAGGTTTGTGTATTGTAAAGAAATTTCTACTGAAGCATGGATTCCCACTAGGAATGAAACTACCTGTGCTAGGTCCCTTTGATGGTAGCAAGCAATATCTCCCAATATTGTGACAATTTTAACATCTAAAGTGTGACTTTTGTGTCATAGCACTATGCTCAGTAGTACAATACATGAATATGAAATTAATGTAAGTTTTTGTAGTTGGAGGGAGAACAGATACTTAACCATTAGTGACAATAGCAATAATAGAAACACATCTACATAACAGAAATTAATAATGTGCAAAAGTATAAATGCAGATGGATTTAGGGGATCCATATTTTAAAATAAGGGATAAGTAGAGATGATGTGAAGGGAGGTCTCTTGGAGGTCAGACTGAGGCCGAGTATTGAAAGAAAAAGAGAATAATGCCATTTATCAATCAGGGATTCTTATTTATCTATGTTGAACTAAAGAGAATTACTTTCCATTAATGCTGCAATTCAAGTGCCTAGAAAGCTACACAAGAGGTGTACACATTTCTCTTTTTGACAGGATGGTTACTTCATTTCCTAATTGACTTAAAAACCAGAACCCAGACATAGGTACATGTATGGGTAAAGATGGATAGGTGACTCTTTACTGCAGCAGGAGTGAAAAGCAAGCAAACTGATTAATTAGGGCTTCAACTGCATTTATTTGTCAAAGTAAATTATTTATTCTATCCAAGCTATTCTTCTTCAATGAAGGGTAATAGTGTCCATGTGTAATCAATTATATTTCTTATAAATTTATTGTAGTTTTCTTCCTATATTTCATAGTTGGGATGTAGACATAGCCCACTGTTGTATATTGCTACTGCGATCAAAAAATACAATCTTGGACTTCCCTGGTAGTGCAGTGGCTAAGAATCCACCTGCCAATGCAGGGGACATGGGTTCAATCCCTGGTCCAGGAAGATCCCACATGCCACGGAACAACTAAGCCCATGCGCCACAAGTACTGAGCCTGTGCTCTGGAGCCCGCAAGCCACAACTACTAAGCCCGTGTGCCACGACTACTGAGCCAGTGTGCCACACTACTGAAGCTTGCACGCCTAGAGCCCGTGCTCTGCAACAAGATAAGCCACCGCAATGAGAAGCCCATGCACTGCAACGAAGAGTAGCCCTCGCTCGCTGCAACTAGAGAAAGCCCGCATGCAGCAACAAAGACCCAATGCAGCCAAAAATAAATAAATAAAAAATAAATAAATTTATATTAAAAAAAAAGAAATGCAATCTTACTTCAACAATGATGCTTTTTCACCATGGGAGCAGGTTATATTTATAAATTTGCTAACTATTCTTTTTTCCTTTCCTTATACCCAGGCTTGAACTTTACCGTTTTATCTAGAAATCCAGAGCAAATAATTTAAAATGCAATTTGCTATGCACAAGTAATGTGCTTTTTCTTTAATGATTAGCAGACAGACTTTAAGATATTTTTCTCTCACAGTTTAAGGAAAATCTTATTAAATTGATCTCAATCCTATTTCAGTACTTTTGCTGAACTGTAAAAGCTGGAGGTTGGCTTTGAACTGTGATTGACACTGTTAAGGAAGGTGGAAGATTTTTTGTTTTTTGCTTTTTAAAAAATATTTATTTAATTAACTAATTTTATTTTGGTTGCGCTGGGTCTTAGTTGCAGCAAGTGGGCTCCTTAGTTGCGTCATGTGTTCTCTTTAGTTGCAGCCAGTGGGATCCTTAGTTGTGGGACGTGTGCTTCTTACTTGTGGCTGATGGGCTCCTTAGTTGTGGCTCACCGCCTCTTTAGTTGTGGCATGTGAACTCTTAGTTTTGGCATGCATGTGGGATTAGTTCCCTGACCAGGGATCAAACCTGGGCCCACTGCATTGGGAGCACGGAGACTTAACAACTGTGCCACCAGGGAAGTCCCAGGAAGGTGGAAGTTTTATACTGTAGGTGTTCCTTAGACTCTTACAAGGTGATCTGTTTCATGTAAGCAAGGTTACAGATTTTATAACCTTCTATGCAGAATGCCTTTGGTTCAAATTTAGGGAGCTAAGATTGTGTTGTTGGAATACTTACGTAGCTCATGGTAGTGATTGTATTTTATAAATTTGGTGGTAACACTCTCCAAATCTATATTGATCATACTAATTTTAGCATCACATCTTTAATCACTGGGTCTTTGTAGAAATAATTCTACATGAATATATTCTAGATGTTGACATAGTAAAAAAAGCTGTTCTTTTCCAGATTCTAATGTGTATGCTACTTATAGTATTATCATGCATGCATATGATAATACAAAACAGAAGGCATAGAATTGTGGTGCAAAAAAAGCACGGTATTTGGCATCTGAGGTTGTTTATTCATAACTTTGTCATTTATATGTAAGTTATTAGAATTTTCTGAATCTCTATAAAATGAAGATAACGAAACCAAGCTTATGTGAGGGTTAAATCAAGTTATGTATGTTAAAATACCAGTATAATGCCTAGAAAATAATAGATGCTCACCCCAGGATGGTTTTATATGTTAAGGTTTCAGTGAGATATCTTACTGTTTATTGGGACCTGTGAGTTCCTGGCGAAAAAATTTTAATTTATTGTTTTTACTTAAAAGACAATATAGAGGAATTAAAATGGCACAATCTAGATAACCTAGAATCACGATGCAGTTTTAGTGCCCACATTAGCATTTGTGTTTACAATTATAGTAGTGCTAAATGAAGGTCAAATTACATCTTAGTACAGTATAAAAGCGAGAGATTTATGGTAATTTGAATATTCTGTACGGAAGATGGAGTGGCAGCAATTATAAGAAAGCTTAATTTATACTCAAAGAATGAAAAATTGGTATTTCCTGATTTTAAAAACAGTCTGATGGCAAAACGAGGAATATTTTCAGCAACACTTGCAAGAATTGAAAACTAACGTCAGCTATGATTTTCTCATTCTCAAACTCCATTAATAATTAGATAACCACTTTAAAAATTTTGATAAAATAAAATGACAACTTTGTACTCATATAAGACATATTTATAACATTATCAAATGATACTTCATTAAAAATTTATTTGTTCTATTCTGTACAATCTACATACACGACTGTTTTGAAAATTATTAATATAGATTTGCCTTTTGGAAAACTTCCTTCTGCCTAGGGGTAGATTAAAATGTGTTATGGGAGGATTGCAAAGGAAAAGAATTAGGGGATAATTAATTGCTACTCTTAAAGAAAATATGATTTTGCATCAGAATGGTAGTTTTGCAGGCAGTGATATTACCTGACAAAAAGGGCATCTGAATTTCTCTAACTCCTCTTATAGCTGCTGCTGGTGAAACCATAACTTTTTTTTTTTAATAGATCTTCATTGGAGTATAATTGCTTCACAATACTGTGTTAGTTTCCGTTGTACACCAGAGTGAATCAGCCATACGCATACACATGTCCCCATATCCCCTCCCTCCTGAGCCCCCCTTCCATCCTCCCTATCCCACCCCTCTAGGTCAACCATAATGTTTTATAAAAGGGAGTTCCCAGGAAAAGGAAGAGAGAGGGAAATATACCTTTTCTGAAGAAGAAAGTTCTGGGTAGAAAAACATGAGGGACAGACATGCATTCTGATTTCTAGAGTCTGATAGGGGAGTTTTTTGAGTAATGAGGGCAGCTTGGGGGATGTTTTTACCTCTACTTTCCCCTTGGGGGTGTGGGAGGAAGGTGTCTTGACTGGCACTTCATCATGGGAACGGTAGGATCAAAGTAGACTTGCTGGCAGAATCTGGTCAGGCAGGGGGACATGTGGGGCCACTGTCTTTCCCACCCCACTCTTGAATTCTGCGTGTGGCATGGATCAGTGTTTCTGGATGGGGAGCCTGACAGGGGCTTTGGGGCCATATGAGGTGAGGTGATGATGTAGGCTGCTGTAACAGTGACCCAAGACGATAGATGTTTACTTTCACTCATGCACTCACTTGGTACCAGATGGGGGTGAATTTGTGTGAACTCTGCTCCTCATGGTCAATTGGGGTCCCAGGCTCTTTCTATCTGTGGCTTCAGACATGACAGTCTTCCTTAGGCATAAGGTCTCCCAGATGCTGTCTGGGTGCCTACTTTTAACCAGCTGGATCCCCATCCTCATCCAGAACCCCAATAGCACCTTCCAGCGGTCCAAACACATGGTGCTGGACATTGCAATCTGAACCTCAGACCCCCTGCATGGAACAACCCCACAGGGTATTAGTTCCTCTTTCCTGATTCTCCACTTACCTGCTGGACCTGAACATCTGACCTTCCCAAGATCCTGTGGATGCTCTGTTAAATGGTCTGATTATTGTCATATCCTCTGAGAGAAAAGTCCCTTATCCTGCTAGAGGGCTGGCAAGGCTGCTTCTTCTCTTCCAGCGAATCCACAGGGGATTATTATTATTAATTCATAGTTATCAATAGCTTTAAGTCTTATACTTTTAAGTATTTTACAGATTATTTAATCAAAATATACTAAAATATCAGTTTCACTCAAAATGATGTTATAATTGGTGTTTTAAAACCTTGTGATTTAAAATGTCCCACTACATATTTCTTCAAACTGGAAAGATTAAAAAAATAATATATAATTTGTATTATTTCTATTTAGATAGATACACACATACCTTCCTTAGAGACCAGGTCATTTTTAACTAAATTTTTTTTTTTTACTATCACTTTTTAGTCTCTTAATTTGAAGTTAAACAGTGTTACCAAACTCAGGTCCGGCTGCTTGCCAGCTTAAAGTCAATTCTCAAGAGGCAAGTGCTGGTAGAAACAGAAAGTTCGCTTTAATCAAAAAGCAGGCAATCTGGGGAGAAGGTGGACTCACGTCCCAAAACCATCCCTGAAGAGTCTGCTCAGCCATGAAAGTTTTAAAGGAAAAAAGGGGAAGTAATCTCAGTGAATCATTGAGGTGAGGGGTCAGAGGTGTCGCCGTCCCCCACTGTGTGCAGGCCTGTCAACTCCTTGTGATCTTTCTTTAGATACTGTCTCATTCACAGCTTGTTCACAAGATAACTGAAGGGAAAGCTGGGGAAAAGATCTAGTCATCTGTTAATTACTTATTCTTTGTTTCTACTTCTTTGATCTGTGGAAGGAATCAACAGGTTAGGCAAGGTATTATGTGATCAAAAGATCTGAAAGATGTGCTTGGGCTGAAGGTGAGTTAATATATAGCCTTGCTAAAGTGACAAGACAAAAGGGGCCTCCTACAGAGAGCTCTTTCCTGAAAAAAGCTGCCTACAAGTCCACTGTCAGACATCATTCCATCTCTATGGGATTAGGGGCAAAGGTCCCTCTTCTGTAACTACTTTATGCTGACGTAGGGCACCGTATTCTCAGAGTGGAATTTGCTGACTTGGGTCTGTAGCACCTCTTTGCTGACAGTTTTAGTTGTCTGCTTACATATACGGGCAGAGCAAACTACAATTATTTTGATGCCCACAAAGATACAGATTATTATGAGCAATAGTGTTAATCCCATTCTCTTGAGGCCAGCTCTTGGAGTTGTACTAGCCATAGGTTCATTACTGCTCAAGTTGGATCAGCTTATGTCATGGCTACAGTCTGGTTATCATGCAGTTAGCGTTTTCCTCAGGTGTTATAGTGTCTGTAAAACAACTCAGGAATGTTCATCAGATGCTGAGTCTGTGACTCTATTGTCCTAATTATTAACTGCTTGAACCTGTTCTTTTGTGACTCAGGGAGGCCTGGGAGACTTCAGCTTTTCTACAAAAAAGAGGCAGGGGACACTGAGGGACCTTGTACTTGGGGGGCCTCACACGGTTCTGCTTAGTTTCAACAGAAATTTGAGTTTACCTCTGTATCACTCTGATAATCAATTGACATAGAAATTATACTATAATGATATGACGTCATTTATCTTTTTGCTTAAACATAGTTGTCTCTGTTTTGAGCAATTTTTAGTCAGGTTGTCTAAACACGGTTATTGGTCTAAAGGGACTTGAACTGAATTCAGTTTACCAGTATTAAAAGAGTGCTCTCCCTTCAGGTACAGTTAATTAGGCTCTAGATTATCGCCAACCTCATACTATTCTATTTGGGTTGCTATTCTTAAATGCGTAGATCAGCAATTTTGCTGTTTTGTTCTATCCAAGAGAGTGTCTGTGTTTCCTTGTTAACCTCTGGCTTTTCGGTGCAAATTTTAGCTCAGATTGACATCCCTTAGTGTGACAAAAGGAAAGCAAGGATTGCTCTGACACGTGCTTCTTACTAAACAAGGCACGTCTGGACATTTGGAAAGAAATTGCGAGATGCACCCGTACTCTGAAGCATGAAAATGATCTGTGAATGGTGGCTACTTCATCACTTAAGTTAAGCGGTGGACGTTAACTCATCTGACTTTCACTTTCTATTGATCCTTTCTCTCCTGGGAAGAGCTGTGTTGATTCTTAGTGGTTGTCATTCTTGGGGTGGGGAGCCCGTGGAGGGAAGAAGAGGGTGGTTACACATGAAGCCATAAGGACTGGATCATGAAGTACCTCGTATGAGGGGCTGACAAGCTGCAGGACATGCAAATCTTTGTTCTGGGCCAAAGTGCTTCATTAATGATGGAGATAACAATGAGAACAAAATGAAGTCGTCTAAAGGAAGAGGATGTCTTCAGGAGTCTTTATAGTGGTTTGGCCACAAGTTAATAATGTGGCCAGCCCTGCATAGTGAAATGCAGGATGGCATTGTCTTTTAACAGATGTCACTCATGTGTAATCCAAACAGGTCAATTACTAGCAAGTCTCTGGTGGTCTCAGTGCAGCAAAGAAGAGCCAAGGAAAATGCCCAGATGTGCAGACACATAAGAACTGAAATTGGGTACAAACCAATTTACAGAAGTGGAACTTAACCCTTAGAGGAATGAAAACAGCCTACTACATATTCATTTCTATCTTATTAATTATTTATGCAGGATATGAGCTTTCCACTTGAAGCAAAATTTTACAAACCAATAAATGCAGATATTTAAAGCTTCCCATTTCTGCAGGAAATGGGAAATGTCTTAAGAAAGAGTGAGGGCAAAAGGGGTAAATAGTAAAGAAAATTTCCTTTTTTCTTTATATTCATTGTTATTGGCAAATCTGGTTAATCTCAACACTACAGATTTGTGGACAAGCCAAACAATCCTGTAGTAAACACAATGAGTCTATTCATCTCACATAAATGTGTATGTCTAACTCTCATTAATATTAATGCAGTTTCATACAAGCATTGAGGCGATACTAGACACCCATTAAAATCCATTTGTATTCATGAGTTTTTTAAAAAGTTACTCTTCAATCATTTCTTCTAAAAATGTGAGTCAGTGATCTTCTTCACTTCAAAGATATTTCAAATATAGCTGACTAAATACAATATGAATCCAATTAAAGTTTATTTGAAACAAATTTTCATGGAAAACTTAACAGTATATTGACCCATTTTTTTCCCCTAAAATCACCTCCATTTGCTCTTTTAATTTGTATACAGTACAGTAACCAGAAAGCATAAGATGATTCCTGTTTTCTGCTTCTGTTGGTCTTTGTAATCTGAACTTGATAGATTGACAGCTGACAGTCTGCACATAACTAAGTCCATAAAACAAGCTTCTCACACTGGGAAAGACATCCCAAGACAGATACTCAACCTCGTCACTGTAGAATACATCTCAGTATTCTTAACATCATACTGGGTCCGTATAATATTGAAGGCTAGGAACTTTGATAAATATCATGTTTAGAAAATAAACGTTCTATTTGTTAAAGAATTTCTCTTTGCACCACACACTACCAATTCCACGGAAACACTAGCAATGAAAGAGAGGGTCATGGGAAGGGAGAATCAGTGCAGCAGACAGTTCCTATTTTCATGCTACCAATGTGCTTACAAGAAGGAGCCAGGCAATGGGATGGAGAAGGGGAGGGATGATGGCCAAGCTCACTTTTATAGCCACAGTGATAATTTTCTTCTGGATTTTCTTATGAAAGTAATACTTTATGCTTTCAGAGAAAAACCTACCATACTTTCAGAACCAAAATTAAAAGGCAATCCAACCATTCCTGAAAGCAAAACACATTAAATAAAAGAGGCAGCCCAGGGGGACCTTCAAGATGGCAGAGGACTAAGAGGTGGAGATCACCTTCCTTCCCACAAATACATCAAAAGTATATCTACATGTGGAACAACTCCTACAGAACACCTACTGAATGCTGGCAGAAGATCTCAGACTTCCCAAAAGTCAAGAAAATCCCCACGTACCTGGGTAGAGCAAAAGAAAAAAGAAAAAAACAGAGACAAAAAAAGAAAAGGATGGGACCTTCACCTCCGGGAGGGAGCTGTGAAGGAGGAAAATTTTCCACACACTATGAAGCCCCTTCACTGGCAGAGACAGGGGGTGGGGAGGAGGGAAGCTTTGGAGCCACGGAGGAGAGCACAGCAACAGGGGTGCAGAGGGCAAAGCAGAGAGGTACCCACACAGAGGATCGGTGCCGACTAGCACTCACCAGCCCGAGAGGCTTGTCTGCTCTTCCGCTGGGGCGGGCGGGGGCTGGGAGCTGAGGCTAGGGCTTCGGAGGTCAGATCCAAGAGAGAGGACTGGGGTTGGCTGCGTGAACACAGCCTGAAGGGGGCTAGTGCACCACAGCTAGCCGGGAGGGAATCCAGGGAAAAGGCTGCACCTGCCTAAGAGGCAAGAGACCATTGTTTCGGGGTGCGCGAGGAGAGGGGATTCAGAGCAACACCTAAATGAGCTCCACAGACAGGCGTGAGCCACGGCTATCACCTCAGACACCAGAGATGGGCATGAGACGCTAAGGCTGCTGCCGCCGCCACCAAGAAGCCTGTGTGCGAGCACAGGTCACTCTCCACACCCTCCTGGGAGCCTGTGCAGCCCGCCACTGCCAGGGTCCGTGATCCAGGGACAACTTCCCCAGGAGAACACATGGCGTGCCTCAGGCTGTTGCAACATCACGCTGACCTCTGCCGCTGCAGGCTCACCCTGCATTCCAGTTATAACTACGGTACCCCGCCCTCCCCCTGGCATGAGTGAACCAGAGCCCCCTAATCAACTGCTCCTTTAACCCCCTCTTGTCTGGGCAAAGAACAGACGCCAGAGGGCAACCTACATCCAGAGGCAGGGCCAAATCCAAAGCTGAACCCTAGGAGCTGTGTGAAAAAAGAAGAGAAAGGGAAATTTCTCCATGCAGCCTCAGGAGCAGCAGATTAAATCCCCACAATCAACTTGATGTACCCTGCATCTGTGGAATACCTGAAGAGACAACAAATCAACCCAAAATTGAGGCGGTGGACTTTGGGAGCAACTGTAGACTTGGGGTTTGCTCTCTGCAACTGATTTGTTTATTGGTTTGATTGCTCTCTGATTTTTAAAAATTATTATTACTTTTTAAATTTTTTTATTTTAATAATCTAAAAAATTTTAAATTTTAATTATTTTATTTTACTTTTTAATTTATTATTAGTTTTTCTTTCTTTTTTCTCCTTTTTCTTCTGAACCGTGTGGCTGACAGGGTCTTGGGGTTCTGGCCTGGTGTCAGGCCTGAGTCTCTGAGGTGGGAGAGCCGAGTTCAGGACATTGGACCACCAGAGACTGCCCTGCCCCAGGTAATAGCAGTTGGCGAGAGTTCTCCTAGAGATCTCCATCCCAACGTTAAGACCCAGCTCCACCCGACAGCCAGCAAGCTCCAATGCTGGAAGCCCCATGCCAAACAACTAGCAAGACAAGAACACAAGCCCACCCATTAGTAGAGAGGCTGCCTAAAATCATAATAAGTTCACAGACACCCCAAAACACACCACCAGACGTCCTCCCCACCAGAAAGAAAAGATCCAGCCTCAACCACCAGAACACAGGCACCAGACCCCTCCACCAGGAAGCCTACACAAGCCAATGAATCAACTTTACCCACTAGGGGCAGACACCAAAAAAAAGAGGAGCTATGAACCTGCAGCCGGTGAAAAGGAGACCACAAACACAGTAAGTTAAGCAAAATGAGAAGACAGAGAAATATGCAGGACATGAAGGAGCAAGGTAAAAATCCACCAGACCAAACAAATGAAGAGGAAATAGTCTACCTGAAAAAGAATGCAGAGTAATGATAGTAAAGATGATCCAATGGAGAAAATACAAGAATGTATTTTGGAATAGAAATAGAATGGAAAATATAATGGAGAAAATACAAGAAACGTTTAACAAGGACCTAGAGGAATGAAAGAGCAAACAAACAATGATAAACAACACAATAAATGAAAATTAAAAATCTCTAGAAGGAACCAATAGCAGAATAACTAAGGCAGAAGAACGGATAAGTGACCTGGAAGATAAAATAGTGGAAATAACTACCACTGAGCAGAATAAAGAAAAAAAAAATGAAAAGAATTGAGCACAGTCTCACAGACCTCTGGGACAACATTAAACGCACCAACATTGAAATTATAGGGGGTCCCAGAAAAAGAAGAGAAAAAGAAAGGGACTGAGAAAATATTTGGAGAGATTATAGTTGAAAACTTCGCTAACATGGGAAAGGAAATAGTCAATCAAGTCCAGGAAGCACAGACAGTCCCATACAGGATAAATCCAAAGAGAAACACTCCAAGACACATATTAATCAAACTATCAAAAATTGAATACAAAGAAAAAATATTAAAAGCAGTAAGGGGAAAGCAACAAATAACATCAAAGGGAATCTCCATAAGGTTAACAGCTGATCTTTCAGCAGAAACTCTGCAAGCCAGAAGGGGGTGGCAGGACATATTGGAAAGGATGAAAGGGGAAAATCTACAACCAAGATTACTCTACCCAGCAAGGATCTCATTCAGATTCGAAGAAGAAATTAAAACCTTTACAGACAAGCAAAAGATAAGAGAATTCAGCACCACCAAACAAGCTTTACAACAATTGCTAAAGGAACTTCTCTAGGCAGGAAACACAAGAGAAGGAAATGACCTGCAAAAACAAACCCAAAACAATTAAGAAAATTGTAATAGGAACATACATATCAATAATTACTTAAAATGTAAATGGATTAAATGCTACAACCAAAAGACACAGACTGGCTGAATGGATACAAAAGCAAGACCCATATATATGCTGTCCACAAGAGACCCACTTGAGAACTAGGGACACATATAGACTGAAAGTGAGGGGATGGAAAAAGATATTCCATGCAAATGGAAATCAAAAGAAAGCTGGGGTAGCAATTCCCATATCAGACAAAATAACCTTTAAAATAAAGACTCTTACAAGAGACAGGGAAGGACACTACATGATAATCAAGGGATCAATCCAAGAAGATATAACAATTGTAAATATTTATGCACCCAACATAGGAGCACCTCAATACATAAGGCAAATGCTAACAGCCATAAAAGGGGAAATGGACAGTAACACAGTAATAGTAGGGGACTTTAACACCCCACTTTCACCAATAGACAGATCATCCAAAATGAAAATAAATAAGGAAACACAAGCTTTAAATGACACGTTAAACAAGATGGACTTTATTGATATTTATAGGACATTCCATCCAAAAACAACAGAATACACTGTCTTCCCAAGTGCTCATGGAACATTCTCCAGGATAGATCATATCTTGGGTCACAAATGAAGCCTTGGTAAATTTAAGGAAATTGAAATCATATCAAGAATCCTTTCAACCACAACGCTATGAGACTAGATATCAATTAGAGGAGAATAACTGTAAAAAATACAAACACAAGGATGCTAAACAATACACTACTAAATAACCAAGAGATCACTGAAGAAATCAAAGAGGAAATCAAAAAATACCTAGAAACAAATGACAGTGAAAACACAATGACCCAAAACCTATGGGATGAAGCAAAAGCAGTTCTAAAAGGAAAGTTTATAGCAATAAAATCCTACCTCAAGAAACAAGAAAAATCTCAAATAAACAACCTAACCTTACACCTAAAGCAATTAGAGAATGAAGAACCAAAAAACCCAAAGTTGGCAAAATGAAAGAAATCATGAAGATCAGATCAGAAATAAATGAAAAAGAAATGAAGGAAACAATGGCAAAGGTCAATAAAACCAAAAACTGGTTCTTTGAGAAGATAAAAAAATTGATAAACCTTAGCCAGACTCATCAAGAAAAAATGGGAGAAGACTCAGATCAACAGAATTAGAAAATAAAAAGGAGAAGTAACAACTGACCCTGCAGAAATACAAACGATCATGAGAGATAACTACAAGCAACTATATGCCAATAAAATGGACAGCCTGGAAGAAATAGACAAATTCTTAGAAAAGCACAACCTCCAGAGACTGAACCAGGAAGAAATATAAAATATAAACTGACCAATCACAAGCACTGAAATTGAAACTGTGATTAAAAGTCATCCAACAAACAAAAGGCCAGGACCGGATGGTTTCACAGGCAAATTCTATCAAACGTTTAGAGAAGAGCTAACACCTATCCTCTAAAACTCTTCCAAAACATAGCAGAGGTAGGTACACTCCCAAACTCATTCTACGAGGCCACCATCACCCTGATATCAAAACCAGACAAAGATGTGACAAAAAAAGAAAACTACAGACCAATATCACTGATGAACATAGATGCAAAAATCCTCAACAAAATACTAGCAAACAAAATCCAACAACACATTAAAAGGATCATACACCATGATCAAGTGGGGTTTATCCTAGGAATACAAGGATCCTTCAATATACACAAATCAATCAATGTGATACACCATATTAACAAACTGAGGGATAAAAACCATATTATAATCTCAATAGATACAGAAAAAGCTTTTGACAAAATTCAACACCGTTTTATGATAAAAACCCTCCAGAAAGTAGGCATAGAGGGAACTTAACTCAACATAATAAAGGCCATATATGACAAACCCACAGACAAGATGGTTCTCAAGGGTGAAAAACGGAAAACATTTTCTCTAAAAACAGAAACAAGACAGGATGCCCACTCTCACCACTATTATTCAACATAGTTTTGGAAGTTTTAGCCACAGCAATCAGAGAAGAAAAAGAAATAAAAGGAATCCAAAGTGGAAAAGAAGTAAAGCTGTCACTGTTTGCAGATGACGTGATACTATACATAGAGAATCCTAAAGAAGCTACCAGAAAACTACTAGAGCTAATCAATGAATTTGGGAAAGTAGCAGGATACAAAATTAATGCACAGAAATCTCTTGCATTCCTATACACTAATGATGAAAAATCTGAAAGAGAAATTAAGGAAACACTCCCATTTACCATTGCAACAAAAAGAATAAAATACCTAGGAATAAACCTAACTAAGGAGACAAAAGACCTGTATGCAGAAAACTATAAGACACTGATGAAATAAATTAAAGGCAATACAAACAGATGGAGGGATATACCATGTTCTTGGATTGGAAGAACAAAGATTGTGAAAATGACTATACTCCCCAAAGCAATCTACAGATTCAGCACAATCCCTATCAAACTACCAATGGCATTTTTCACAGTACTACAACAAAAAATTTTACAATTTGTATGGAAACACAAAAGACCTCAAATAGTCAAAGGAATCTTGAGAAAGAAAAATGGAGCTGGAGGAATCAGGCTCCCTGACTTCAGGCTATACTACAAAGCTACAGTAATCAAGACAGTATGGTACTGGCATAAAAACAGAAATACAGATCAATGGAACTGGATAGAAATCCCAGAGATAAACCCACGCACATATGGTCACCTTATCTTTGATAAAGGAGGCAAGAGTATACAATGGAGAAAAGACACCCTCTTCAATAAGTAGTGCTGTGAAAACTGGCCAGCTACATGTAAAAGAATGAAATTAGAACACTCCCTAGCACCATACTCAAAAATTAACTCAAAATGGATTAAAGACCTAAATGTAAGATGAGACTATAAAACTCTTAAAGGAAAACATAGGAAGAACACTCTGACATACATCACAGCAAGATCCTTTTTGACCCACCTCCTAGAGAAATGGAAATAAAAACAAAAATAAACAAATGGGACCTAATGAAACTTAAAATCTTTTGCACAACAAAGGAAACCATAAACAAGACGAAAAGACGACCTTCAGAATGGGAGAAAATACTTGCAAGTGAAGCAACTGACAAAGGATTAATCTCCAAAATTTAGAAGCAGCTCATGCAGCTCAATGTCAAAAAAACAAACGACCCATCCAAAAATGGGCAGAAGATCTAAACAGACATTTCTCCAAAGAAGATATACAGATTGCCAACAAACACATGGAAGGATGCTCAACATCACTAATCATTAGAGAAATGCAAATCAAAACTACAATGAGGTATCACCTCACACCGGTCAGAATGGCCGTCATCAAAATATTTACAAACAGTAAATGCTGGAGAGGATGTGGAGAAAAGGGAACCCTCTTGCACTGTTGGTGGGAATGTAAATTGATACAGCCACTATGGAGAACAGTATGGGGGTTCCTTAAAAAACTAAAAAGAGAAATACCATATGACCCAGCAATCCCACTACTGGGCACATAGCCTGAGAAAACCATAATTCAAAAAGAGTCATGTACCACAATGTACATTGCAGTACTATTTACAATAGCCAGGACATGGAAGCAACGTAAGTGTCCATCAACAGATGAATGGATAAAGAAGATGTGGCACATGTATACAATGGAATATTACTCATCCATAAAAAGAAACGAAATTGAGTTATTTGTTGTGAGGTGCATGGACCTAGAGTCTGTCATACAGAGTGAAATAAGCCAGGAAGAGAAAAATAAATACCATCTGCTAATACATATATATGGAATCTAAAAAAATAAATAAACAAAGGTTCTGATGAACCTAGGGGCAGGACAGGAATAAAGACACAGACTTAGAGAGTGGACTTGAGGACACAGGGAGGGGGAAGTATAACCTGGACAAAGTGAGAGAGTAGCCTTGACATATATACAATACTAAATGTAAAATAGATAGCTAGTGGGAAGCAGCTGCATCACTCGGGGAGATCAGCTCGGTGCTTTGTGACCACCTAGATGGGTGGGATAGGGAGTGTGGGAGGGAAACACAAGACAGAGGGTATATGGGGATATATGTATACATACAGCTGATCCACTTTGTTATACAGCAGAAACTAACACAACATTGTAAAGCAATTATATTCCAATAAAGATGTTTAAAAAAAAAGAAACTAGGCGGCCCATTTCTCGGTAATTCTTCCTCACCCAAAGGACTAAGCTGAAGCAGTCAACTCAGTGAAACATTAATGTGTGTTTCCCTTGGGCAGGCACAGGGCTGAGCCTTGATGAGAGAAACTAGTATGATTGAGATAGTCTGATTCCCCAGAGATTTTTAATCTACATAAACCATAGTCGCAGGGAACACACCCAAACCGCATCCAGACTGTAAGGTATGTTCCCTGGAACTACGGTTTATAGCTTAAGAAGGCTAAACCCCTTTGGAGGAATAGCTCAGTAGAAATAAATATATATCATACGTAAAAGATCTACCCTCACTTCTGGAGAAGGGAGGAAGGATTTAGTGAACACAGCTCTAGGAAATAAATACGTGTTGCATAATAATTACCTATTATAGTTATATTATCAGACTATATATAGTGTCAAATATTTTTGGATCGATTTGCATTAAACAAACACACTCTAAATATGTTGTTCATTTCATTCAGCATTAAATATTTAAATACATATATGAAAATTCATTGCAGTACACAGAATACTTAGTGACACTAAATTGAATATCAGTAATATTAGAGGCTGAATGCATTATAGTAAATGGAACAAATGTGAAGAAGCAAAGTCTTGAATGTAGTCTTTTCTAAAATTTTAATTTTTTAATTTTCTTAATTGAAATATATTTGATTTACAATGTTGTGTTAGTTTCAGGTGTACAGCAAAGTGATTCAGTTATACATATATATATTCTTTTTCAGATTCTTTTCCGTTATAGGTTATTACAAGATATTGAGTAAAGTTTCCAGTGCTATACTGTAGGTCCTTGTTGGTTATCTATTTTATATATAGTAGTGTGTATATGTTAATCCCAAACTCCTAATTTATCCCTCCCCCATCCCCTGTCCCATTTGGGAACCATAAGTTTTATTTCTATGTCTGTGAGTCTATTTCTATTTTGTAAATAAGTTCATTTGTATCATTTTTTTTAGATTCCACATATAAGTGATGTCATATAATATTTGTCTTTCACTGTCTGACTTACTTCACTTAGTATGATCATCTCTAGGTCCATCCATGTTGCTGCAAATGGCATTATTTCATTCTTTTTTATGGCTGAGTAGCAGTCCATTGTATATATATATATACCTCATCTTCTTTATCCATTCATCTGTTGATGGACACTTAGGTAGTTTCCATGTCTTGGGTATTGTAAAGAGTGCTGCTATGAACATTGGGGTGCATGTATCTTTTTGAACTAGAGTTTTCTCCACTATATGCCCAGGAATGGGATTGCAAGATCATATGGCAACTCTATTTTCTGTTTTTTAAGGAGCCATCGTACTGTCCTCCATGTTGGTTGCACCAATTTACATTCCCACCAACAGTGTAGGAGGGTTACCTTTTCTCCACACCCTCTCCAGCATTTATTATTCACAATTTTTTACGATGGCCATTCTGACCAGAGTGAGGTGATACCTCATTGTAGTTTTGATTTGCATTTCTCTAATAATTAGCAATGCTGAACATCTTTTTCATGTGCCTGTTGGCCATCTGTATGTCTTCTTTGGAGAAATGTCTATTTAGATCTTGTGCCTATTTTTTGATTGGGTTGTTTGCTTTTGTGTTATTGAGTTGTATGATATGTTTGTACATCTTGGAAATTAATCCCTTGTCATCGCATAATTTGCAAATATCTTCTCCCATTCTGTAGTTGTCTTTTCATTTTGTTTATGGTTGTCATTTTCTTTTTTAAGCCTCTGGTTGCTTGAAATTCACTAGTTACTGCTCTAGGTAGTAGAAACTTAATAAGATGTTATTTCTAGCCCTAATATTCCTTTTTTTCCTTAAAAAGTTATCATCCAAAAGAAGAATTCAATTTCTTAATATAAATAGCTCAAATTAAGAAGACTCAAGTCCAAGTTTTCAAACTATTACATAATTATTTATCAACTGGTTTATTTCTCAAAATAACTGCATTAGTAAGTATTATCACTATTAACCCACTTTATAGATGAGAACATTAAGGAATAAAGAGTTCAAACAATTTTCCCAAGGACACAGAGCTTATTGGTGGTGCCAGAATTCAAACTCTAGCCATATGGTTCAAGAGTACATACTCTTTACCTAATTACTGCAGTCTACCATTTTACTTATTTATTTTTTTAAATTTATTTATTTATTATTATTATTATTTTTTGGCTGCATTGGCTCTTCATTGCAGCGTGCAGGCTTCTCTCTAGTTGTGGCACGTGGGTTCTCTCTCTCTAGTTGTGGCGTGTGGGCTTAGTTGACCCTTGGCATGTGGGATCTTAGCTCCCCAACCAGGGAGCAAACCCACGTCCCCTGCATTGGAAGGCAGATTCTTTACCACTGGACTGCAGGGATGTCCCAGTCTACCATTTTAATAAAGCCAGAGATAATTCCCCAAACAATGGTTCAGCAACTTTTTGAAATCTTCCTCAAACAGATCTTTACCGAAAACAGATAAAGAATAAAAATTCATGGCTAAACAACAAAATCAATGACAGGAACATGCCGTGCTCCAGCTGTCCAACGTGCTGGTCAACATTTTAACCAGCAATGGCACCAAAAAGGAACTTCAAAAGGGATAAGAAGAGTGGAGTCAGTTTTGGACAATTCATGTGCTAAAATATTGGTAACTGACAATTTCCATGTGTTTAAGAGGCTAGTTATGATACTGCTGAAAGGCAAATATAATGAATGTTTCCAAAAAGAAAAAAAAACCAACTAAAATCAATACATTCTTTTTCAATTTCACTTTTGATTATACAGCTAACTCCTTTTTTACATAAAAAGGAGTTTGCCTTGATTGTATCACATCATTACTTGAGCTGTGCATCATTTTAAATTATACCAGTCTAAAAATCATACCTTAATGTGATGACTGCTCTATTACGGCAATGCCTTTATTTAAACATTTGAATATAAATCACTGAAAAATCCCCACAGTTTATTATCTATTGAATTTTTCTTTCCTTGTTATGGATGTCAACTGATGTTGTATTTATTTCTAACAAACAATTTTAGGAAAAAAATTACTCCTGGGGGCCAAGAAAAATAGGAAACTATTATGCTCTAATATACAACATGTGTAAAAACTGGGAAACAATTACATTTACATATTTGCTTATTTATGCATATTCATATTGGTTTCCAACATTTTCTAACATTACCCACCTTGTGACTTGAGACTTGGAAAATCATTTTTATAAAAAAGCATATAAAGTTTTATTGTTGAGGGAAAGATTTAGACCATCGTAAAAACCTTTCACAAGTGAAATAGTGTCTTAAGTAAAAAAACAAAACAATACAAATTCAAACATTTTCATAAAATAAGTGTAATTTGTTTGCAAGGTCTGTAGTAAATTATGTTTAGCAGCAATTTTAGTTTGAATATTCAATACATAATAAACACGTTCTCCAGAAGATATATACCCATGGTTTTTATTACACTTAACATTTTTTATTCTTTTTGAGAAATATAAGGAAGGGAGTTTTATCATTAATACATAATGTTTTTCTAGTTTCTTATTCATTACCAAATGCAAAAATATATCAGATGAATGTATTTGATGTTGTGTTTTGTAATCTTAAGTAGTATTTTATTTTTTGTAATATAAAGAGTGTAGTATAGTAAAAAGGAAACTAGACTTTGGAGTCTTGTTTTTCTCTGCCACTAATAAATTTGCTATCCAAGAAACTATTCATCTTATACAAGTCTTGGTTCTTTTAATCTGCAAAATCTAAGGGAATCGGCTAGGATGTTGCTACTCAAAGTATATTCTGTGAACCGGTAGAGTCATCGCCACCTGGGAGCTTGTTAGAAATGCAGGTTCTTTTTTTTCTAATTTTTATTTTATATTGGAGTAGAGTTGATTAACAATGTTGTGTTAGTTTCTGGCATACAGCCAAGTGATTCAATTATACATATACATGTATTTATTCTTTTTCATATTCTTTTCCTATTTAGGTTATTACAGAGCTATAACTTTGAGCATGTTCCTTGACCTCTACGTGCTTCACTCTTCTCCACTGGAAAATGGATACACTAGTGGTACCTATACAATACGGTTGTCATAAGGATTAAAGATATCAATCCACATGGAGTGGTTAAAATGTTGCCTGGAAAATATTTACAATTCAATAAATATTAACCACTACAAAAATGCAGTTTCTCTACTCCCATCCTGGGTCTATTGAATCAGAATATGCATTTTAACAACCCCTGCAAGTATTTCCCCTGCTCGTGATAGTATGAGAGACACTGAAGGAGCTTGGCTGTGACCATCATAAAAACCTTTCACAAGTGAAACAGTGTCTTAAATAAAAAAACAAAACAATGCAAATTCAAGCATTTTCATAAAATGAGTGTAATTTGTTTGCAAGCTCTGTAGTAAATTATGCTTAGCAGCAATTTTAGTTTGAATATTCAATACATAATAAACACATTCCTAACCTGTGAAATGGGTCAGCAATGTGACATTTTACATAGAAATATCCACGTATAAAGTGATGGAAAATGTCCTAAAAAGATACAACATGGACTTGGCACTCTACAGATTTAGGTTAATCCCAAGATTACCAGTTACTCCCTGGGTGATCGTGGGTAAGTTATTTAATTTTTGCTCTCTTGTGTGAAATGGGGATAGTCATATCTAACAATATCAATCTCATTGGGATGATGTATCAAATGAAACAAAGATTGTGTAATATAACTGTAGCTCAATAACTGTTAGTTTTTAATTCATTTTTCTTCATGCCACCCAACTCCATATCAAACTTGTGTTAAGCCACAAAGACGTCGAGATGAACAAATTAAACTCTATTGAAAAGTACATCAATAACATTTTCATATTTCCAACCTCAGCTGAGCTGCCAGTGCCAGCTAATTTCCTACTCTGTTCCTTAAAGTTGCTGTTCCAAACCTCTCTCACTCTCCTCAGATACAGAATATCACTTCTTCCTGGCATAGATCGGACTTCTGCTTGGCCAAGTCATTGATCTACAGTGAGATGTGAGAGGTGGAGAGATGTCAAGACTGGACACTATAATTACCTTCGTGGACAGGAAAACATGAAATATCAGCCCCAAACACATGTCCACCATCCCATCAAGCTCAGGCAAATAACCAGGGGATGTCGCAGATTGGAGACAGGGAAAGATTATATCATGGAGCTCAAGATTGGGAATCTCAATCTTACCACAGAGCAGGGACCATGTCTCTTTGTTTCACTGATAAATACCCAACTCCTGGCACGATGTCTGGGACTGAGTATGTGCCCAGGAGATGTTTCTCAGCCAGTGAATCAGGAAGAGGCTGGAGACCAGACTAGCTAAGAGCAACAGATGGAAGTGGGGGAGGTTTGCTTTTGGGTAATAAGACCAATGGAATATGGAAGAGAGACTGGAGAAGACAAGACAGTGCATAGAGCTGGTAAGGGTGAAAGATCCCAGGCTGATACCAAAATCCAAGGATGAAGGCAGAAAAGACGGACAGGAGGTCACTGGGCTCAGACTCAGGAGTGATAACGAAGCCCGTTACCAAAATCTGGCTTCACGTGAGTACCAGGTCGGTGGCAAGAAGCATCAGGTTGCTTCCAAGGGGGCCCTGAAGAGAGAGGAAGAACTTCTAGACTGAAAGGGAATTCTCTCGTGTTTTAGATGGTACTCGGGATTTGTTTTCATTAGGTGTGTTGAGACACGCAGACACAGAAGTTATTATACTCACAGCTTTCTGGATGTGGGAGGCATGGCCTGCAACACAGGACCTCACGGGGAAACACACAGGGTTAGAGAAGAAAAAGAACTCTGGGTCTCTTCTTGAGCGTGGTCAGTGAGAAGTGGGTAGAGGGAAGCCCCTCACTGTTGTACACAGGACGTGCACAGATGTTTGAAATGTACAGTATAAACAGCATCTCTCACAGAGCAGGGATGCACCGCTGGGCCCAAAGTGATGAACAAGGGCGGCAGTTGGGGGAGGGCCTATAAAAGGATGAGAAGCGTTAAATGCAGAAAATAACATGACGGTTATTACACCTGAGATGGGTCAGGGAGGAGGGTCTCACATGTGTGTGGGTCCAGGTGAGTGGTGTTGGCAGCATGCTGGGAAGGTAGCTGGATATCACAGAAGAGTGGTCTGTGTCTGAAGGCATTGACCCTGAAGGGACCTCGTGGACCGAGCTAGCGGTTGTTTCCATGGTACCCGGTATGAAAGGATGACACTTTGGCACTAGTGACACTGCAGGATGTTGTCAGAACCCTGGGAAAAAGGGGGAGAGCCCCAACTGTGACTGAAGTTAAATTTCTCATCAGCCCATCGCGAGTGGAAACTCAGAATTGGAAATTAAGGAAAATTAGAAAATACCCAATTTGGTGGGCTACAATGGTACATGTTATCATGTGACAGTCATTTAAACAGGAAGTGGGATTGGATCCATCTGTGGAAACAGATGTAGAACGGGGACACGTGATTGATTGAATATTAACCACCCAACTTCCATTCAGCGAGTGGTGCAGAGAGCACCTCACACTGAGAAGGAAATTCCTTTTAGAAAGTCGTTTGCCTCTAGTTAGACACAGAGACACTTTCCCCAAATAATTGGCTTCTTGTTCCAACAATATTAAATACTTCATCCTTTTCCCTACTTTGAAATGTTGTCATATATTAAACTTTGATATGTTATTAGGCAAGTAATTCTCAAAGTTTTTGGCTGCAGACATTTTTGCACTGTTAACATTTTGGAAATTTTTAAAAATTGAAGTATAGTTGATTTACAATGTTGTGTTAATTTCTGCTATACAGCAAAGTGATTCAGTTATACATACATATATATATACACATTCTTTTTTTATATGTTCTTTTTATACTCTTAACATTTTGTTAGGATCTCAAAGAGCTTTGGTTTATGTAGGTTATATCTATTGCTTTTTATCATATTAGAAATTAAAACTGGGAAGTATTTAAAATATTTATTAATTCATTAAAATAATATGGCTATTACAGGTTAATGTAAATAACATCTATTTATGAGAAAAGCCTCTATTTTCCTATAAAGAAAACAAAACTAGTGAGAACAGTGGCATTGTTTCACTGTTTTTGCAAATATCTTAATGTCTGGCTTCACAGAAGATAGCTAGATTCTCATATCTGCTTGTTCAGTCAATCTGCTGTGATATCTTGTTTTCCTTGAAGAATATGAAGAAAATCTGGGCTCACAGAGATATATAGTTGGGAAAGGAAGGACCTCTCACAGGTCTCAGGAGCCCCCAGGGGTCTTTGGACCACATTTTAAGAACAGCTGCTTTAGTCTATTTACAGAATTTTCTATTCTCTTCTGCTTATTTATCTACCTCCTTAACTAGTACTTCACTGTTTGAACTTAGTGTATGTTTACAGTGCATTTAACACTCTGTACTATAATGTCCTTATCCTTCCCCCCCCGCCGAAAGTTTTGTAGCTATTTTCACACATTTTTTCAGTTAAAATTTAAAATAATTTTTACTATTTTAACTGCATCCTGTTAGAATTTGGGGGGAATTGTATTGTTTATAAAGATATGTGGAGAGAATCATTACAATATCAATTTTTCTCTTCGATATTACCCCAATATCTGAGAAAGTGGGACAAAAATTTTGGCCTCTCGGCCTCCTTAATGGAGTAGGGTTAATGAAGTATTGTACACCTTCAGTATAAAGTAGCTAAAGGCCAAATCTCTGCATTAAAACCCTGTGAGGATACCGAGAGTCATTAATCCTAGCAACTGTTTTTTAGTGTAACAGTGAATGGTAAAGAGTTTCTTCAGCCTATTGAATTTGGTAATTTGATTGTATCTCTTTCTTTCTTTATTTCTTATTGGAGTATAGTCTTGCTTTACAATGTTGTGTTAGTTTCTGCTGTACAACGAAGTGAATCAGCTATATGCATACATATGTCCCCTCCCTCTTGGACTTCCCTCCCACCCCCATCCCCCATCCCACCTATCTAGGTCATCACAGAGCACCGAGCTGAGCTCCCTGTGCTATATAGCAGGTTCCCACTAACTATCAATTTTGATTGTGTCTCTTTCTAAGCTTCTGTAAAGTCTTGTCTTCATTATTCTGGTCAAAGCTGGAGGAGCTTATTTGAATCTTGCAAAAATATAAAGCATTAAAACCTACGACAGTGAGCTATATAGAAAAGACTCAAGTGGGAAACAGAACACTGAGAGTTTTTCACTCTATTTTCTTAGTTTTAGCCCTTTTTCACTGTGGAATAGAGATTTCCTTTAACTCTCTGAGATTCAACTTTTTCATCTCTAAAATAGGAATAATGATACCCACACTACTTATTTCAGAGGATTGAGAAGAACATAAACTGTCGTGATATACTTTGTAAAGTGTTTTACAAAATGCTTGATATTATGTAATGTTGGAGTAATGAAGTTGTAGAGCTGGACCAGGACCTCAGAGATTAGCTAGTCCGCTAGTCCTTGGAATTCTATGTATTTCCTATGTGTTTCTTGGAGCCAGGGGTAGAACTGGGGTCCTGAGCGGAAGGAGACGTGAAAATGCAGCAGGGGACACTGGCCATTCGGCTGTATGGATTAGGTTTACGCCTTATGCTTTTTTTTTTTTTTTTTAAGCTTGAAGAAGGAGAGGTACTGATTTCAAACACTGAAAACCTCTAGTTTTAGTCCAGACCCTCATTTTTTAAAATAAATTTATTTATTTATTTATGGCTGCGTTGGGTCTGTTGCTGCACACGGGCTTTCTCTAGTTGCTGCAAGCAGGGGCTACTCTCCGTTGCGGTGCGCGGGCTTCTCATTGCGGTGGCTTCTCTTGCTGTGGAGCACGGGCTCTAGGTGCACGGCATGCAGGCTCAGTAGTTGTGGCTCACGGGCTCAGTAGTTGTGGTGCACGGGCGTAGTTGCGCCGCGGCATGTGGGATCTTCCCAGACCAGGGATCGAACCCGTGTCCCCTGCATTGGCATGTGGATTCTTAACCACTGCGCCGCCAGGGAAGCCCCTAGACCCTCATTTTTATAGCTGAAGAAACTGATGAACAGCAGAGGTTATTTTCCCATGTGCTCAGCTTGATAATAGTGGTGTTAAACCAGAAGCATGGTCTAATGTTTAATGTGTGATATACATTCAATCTGCTTAACCTTTAACTTAAAATCTATACTAGTTTAAAATCTATACAAAATTTAATTATCTTTGGTTTTCAGTCTGGAAAGCTGATTTTCTGTTGTAGCCAGATACAGACATCTCTTTATAAATAAAGCCAAATATAGACACACAATACAAATAGATACTGCATAGTCTGTCAAAACTATATACCTTCATCTTAGAACTAAAGAATATTTATACATAATAATTCATGAGTGTTAGTTATATGAAGACCTTAGAAAACTTACTGACTTAGAGGAAATTAAAATATATTGAAATGAGTTATCTCTTATTATAGGGCACAAGGAAAATTCAGTTGAAAGGAGAAAAACTTCTCCAATTCCTGGAGAAGTTTCATTTGGCCTTCTGTGTGTCGTGTCTATATGATGTCAAATACCCAGTGTTCCTAAGTATCAAGACATTTGTACAGAGATAAGAAGTTAGATGAATATTTTTGGTTTCCTTTGACTTTTCTTCAGATAATCTGCTATATGGGTGCAGATAAGTGAATTACTATTCTTGGATCAAATTTTGTTGAAATGAAAGAACTACACAATAGGTTCCTTTTCTAACAGGTCTTGATTTTAGTATGATAAAACCCAAACCAGAATATTAAATATACTCTGACCTGCAGGAGGACCACAGTGGCCTCTTCTTGGGCACAAAGGCAGCCCATAGCCACCATCTGGTTTCTTCCTTCTGGAGTGATGTTGAGCACACAAAAGCAACTAGCCAAGCAGCACATATGCCTGTCCTGCAGAAGCAGCTTTCATCAGTGAGAACTTTCAGAGACATGGTCAGGTGTATGAGTCTCTCATCACACTGTGGGGAAATGCCCCCTCTCCCTCAGGCTGGACTTTAGACTGTAGGAGAGGAACCCTAACTCTTGGGCTGAGGGTCTTTCCAGTTTATTTTTCTTTTAAGAAAATACAATGTTTAAAATTAAATTTAATTTTTTACTAGTTACACATGGCCTTTATTTTTTTTAATTTATTTTATTGAAGTATAGTTGATTTTCATTGTATAGTTGAATTTCATTGTACAGTTGATTTCTACTAAAGTTGTATTAATTTTTGTTGTACAGCAAAGTGATTCAGTTATATATATATCTAACAGGAAATTGAATATAGTTCCCAGTTTCTTGATCATGGAAGAACTGGTCTTTCCTCTGCTATAATCAAGGATGAGGATACCAGAGCATACAAAGGAAATGTTTTTAAGCAGATTATTCAAATAAAATATCAAAGAATTTCTTCAAAACAACAAGGTCCTACTGTATAGCACAGGGAACTACATTCAATACCCTGTGATAAACCATAATGGAAAAGAATATAAAAAAGAATATATATATATATATATATATATATATATATATATATATATATATAACTGAATCACTTTGCTGTACAGCAAAAATTAACACGACATTGTAAATCAAATATACTTTAATAAAATAAAAATAAGAATTTCTTCATATTTTATAAAATAGTAGATAACAATGTTTAAATTTCCTGATAGATGTTTGGCATGGCCTTAAATACATAGTCTTGAATTACAGAAGGGTGGAAACATCACGACCTTATGTAACAATGCTTACACTTCAGGTTTACAAAGTAAACTTTACAAAGAGCATTAAAAAGATAGGTGAGAAGGTGTTACACATTTATACAGACAATATGCTTCCTTCCTAATGGGTCTCTGTTTTAGAAAGTAATTTGTACTGGATGTTGAGCCATTTTTAAAACAGGAAAAAGTATGTCTCATTTTACAAAGACTCTGTTTTTAATTATAATTTGACAAAAGAAATAACCACATTACCTGTTTGATTTGCCAGAACTTTATCTAGCACCACCTGTTGGGCCCACGGCACTCAAATACTGACATATTGCAGAGAACAAAATTATTTAGCTGCCATACTAACTAGCATTGAAGCCAACAAAAGCATAATATAGCCTTTGTACTCAGAATAAAACAAAACTACATTAAGCTACCAACTGTAAAGGTTTAAGGAAGCCACATTTAATTATATACAAACAGATCCTTCTAACAAAGAACTATAATAAAAATGGTCTTGGAGTTAAAAGGCCAAAGTTTGCATGGTCCACACTGGTAATGATCACGAGCTTAAACCAAACAGAATTTCATTGTACAGTTGATTTCTATTAAGCATGATAAAGGGATGCCGAACTTGTGTTCATGAAATGATGGGTTCAATTCTGTAACATTTGCAGTGTGACGAAATAGCATAACGCATTGCCATACTGGCAAAACAAAGAGTTATAATTAGTTATTAGCTTGTGAATGTATAGTTCATTGCAATTAAGTTTATGAAGAGTACATTGCCTTTGAAAGTTCACCTGCCTTTGACTATACCACATTGACTTACAGAAAGTTAACGCTGAAATGTGTAGTCAAGACATGAAGGGTCATATAGGTGCCTCTCCTATTTTGAGACAAAGGAATAAAAAAAATCCCACAAGAGTAGAAACACAATGTAAAATGTTTGAAAGTACTGATGACCATATCTTTTCATTGTTGAGTCCTTACTTTGCCTTTCATAAATATTACTTCATTATCCTTTTGACCAAACTGAAGAGTAGGTATTTGTACTTTATTTTACAAATGAGGATTTTTGAGGCTTAGAGAAGGTAATTAACTTGCCTAAATTTACTTATACATTACCTCAACTCTGTCTGATCCCAGAGCAAGTGTTCTGAATCTGTCTACAGTAGATAACTATGGAGTTTCCCTAAAGATGATTTGTAAATGTGTGCATTAGGAAGCTCAGGTCAACCAATGGGACTAGAATATATTTCCATAATTGAGAAGTGACTTAAATATACCAAATGTAACCATCTGATGAAAAGTATTAATAGAAGGGTAACAACATACATAGAGGTTAAAAGAAAAAGGATGGATGTGCAGATAGTAAATATTGTTCAGGTTAGTGCAGGAGAGAAGTCCTTCTACATCCAAAAGGCTAATATTGATTCCTGGGGCAAGAATACCCCCAATCAAATTCACATAGCTCGGAGATTAACCAAGATGGCGGAGTAGAAGGACGTGCTGTCACTCCCTCTTGCGAGAGCACCAGAATCACAACTGACTGCTGGACCATCATTGACAGGAAGACCCTGGACTTCACCAAGGAGGATACCCCACGTCCAAGGACAGAGGAGAAGCCACAGTGAGACGGTAGGAGGGGCGCAAGCAGAGTAAAATCAAACCCCGTAACTGCTGGGTGGGTGACTCACAGACTGGCGAACACTTATACCACAGAAGTCCACCCACTGGAGTAAAGGTTCTGAGCCCCACGTCAGGCTTCCCAACCTGGGGGTCAGGCAACGGGAGGAGGAATTCCTAGAGAATCAGACTTTGAAGCCTAGTGGGAATTGGATTGCAGGACTTTGACGGGACTGGGGGAAACAGAGATCCCACTCTTGGAGGGCACACACAAAGTAATGTGTGCATCAGGACCCAGGGGAAGGAGCAGTGAGCCTGGGGGAGACTGAACCAGACCTACCTGCTGGTGTTGGGGGGTCTCCTGCAGAGGCGAGTGGTGGCTCTGTTTCACCGTGGGGATAAGGACACTGGCAGCAGAGGTTCTGGGAAGTTCTCCTTGGCGTGAGCCCTCCCAGAGTCTGCCATTAACCCCACCAAAGAGCACGGGTAGGCTCCAGTGTTGGGTTGCCTCAGGCAAAACAGCCAACAGGGAGGGAACCCAGCCCCACCCATCAACAGTCAAGTGGATTAAGGTTTTACTGAGCTCTGACCCGCCACAGCAACAGGGAGGGAACCCAGCCCCACCCATCAACAGTCAAGTGGATTAAGGTTTTACTGAGCTCTGACCGCCACAGCAACAGTCAGCTCTACCCACCACCAGAGCCTCCCATCAAGCCTCTTAGATAGCCTCAACCACCAGAGGGCAGACAACAGAAGCAAGAAAAACTATAATCCTGCAGCCTGTGGACCAAAAACCACAGTTACAGAAAGATAGAGAAGATGAAAAGGCAGAGGGCTATGTACCAGATGAAGGAACAAGAAAAATCCCCAGAAAAACAACTAAATGAAGTGGAGATAGGCAACCTTCCAGAAAAAGAATTCAGAATAATGATAGTGAAGATGATCCAGGACCTCGGAATAAGAATGGAGGCAAAGATTGAGAAGATGCAAGAAATGATTAACAAAGACCTAGAAGAATTAAAGAACAAACAAACAGAGATGACCAATACAATAACTGAAATGAAAACTACACTAGAAGGAATCAATAGCAGAATAACTGAGGCAGAAGAACGGATAAGTGACCTGGAAGACAGAATGATGGAATTCACTGCTGCGGAACAGACTAAAGAAAAAAGAATGAAAAGAAATGAAGACAGCCTAAGAGACCTCTGGGATAACATTAAACGCAACAACATTCGCATTATAGGGGTCCCAGAAGGAGAAGAGAGAGAGAAAGGACCAGAGAAAATATTTGAAGAGATTATAGTCGAAAACTTCCCTAACATGGGAAAGGAAATAGCCACCCAAGTCCAGGAAGCGCAGAGAGTCCCATACAGGATAAACCCAAGGAGAAACACGCCGAGACACATAGTAATCAAAGTGGCAAAAATTAAAGACAAAGAAAAGTTATTGAAAGCAGCAAGGGAAAAACGACAAATAACATACAAGGGAACTCCCATAAGGTTAACAGCTGATTTCTCAGCAGAAACTCTGCAAGCCAGAAGGGAGTGGCATGATATACTTAAAGTGATGAAAGGGAAGAACCTACAACCAAGATTACTCTACCCGGCAAGGATCTCATTTAGATTTGATGGAGAAATCAAAAGCTTTACAGACAAGCAAAAGCTAAGAGAATTCAGCACCACCAAACCAGCTCTACAACAAATGCTAAAGGAACTTCTCTAAGTGGGAAACACAAGAGAAGAAAAGGACCTACAAAAACAAACACAAAACAATTAAGAAAATGGTCATAGGAACATACATATCGATAATTACCTTAAACGTGAATGGATTAAATGCCCCAACCAAAAGACATAGACTGGCTGAATGGATACAAAAACAAGACCCATATATATGCTGTCTACAAGAGACCCACTTTAGACCTAGGGACACATACAGACTGAAAGTGAGGGGATGGAAAAAGATATTCCATGCAAATGGAAATCAAAAGAAAGCTGGAGTAGCTATACTCATATCAGATAAAATAGACTTTAAATTAAAGAATGTTACAAGAGACAAGGAAGGACACTACATAATGATCCAGGGATCAATCCAAGAAGAAGATATAACAATTATAAATATATATGCACCCAACATAGGAGCACCTCAATACATAAGGCAACTGCTAACAGCTATAAAAGAGGAAATCGACAGTAACACAATAATAGTGGGGGACTTTAACACCTCACTTACACCAATGGACAGATCATCCAAAATGAAAATAAATAAGGAAACAGAAGCTTTAAATGACACAATAGACCAGATAGATTTAATTGATATATATCGGACATTCCATCCAAAAACAGCAGATTACACGTTCTTCTCAAGTGCGCACGGAACATTCTCCAAGATAGATCACATCTTGGGTCACAAATCAAGCCTCAGTAAATTTAAGAAAATTGAAATCATATCAAGCATCTTTTCTGACCACAACGCTATGAGATTAGAAATGAATTACAGGGAAAAAAACGTAAAAAGGACAAACACATGGAGGCTAAACAATACGTTACTAAATAACCAAGAGATCACTGAAGAAATCAAAGAGGAAATCAAAAAATACCTAGAGACAAATGACAATGAAAACACGACGACCCAAAACCTATGGGATGCAGCAAAAGCAGTTCTAAGAGGGAAGTTTATAGCTATACAAGCCTACCTAAAGAAACAAGAAAAAGCTCAAGTAAACAATCTAACCTTACACTTAAAGAAACTAGAGAAAGAAGAACAAACAAAACCCAAAGTTAGCAGAAGGAAAGAAATCATAAAGATCAGAGCAGAAATAAATGAAATAGAAACAAAGAAAACAATAGCAAAGATCAATAAAACTAAAAGTTGGTTCTTTGAGAAGATAAACAAAATTGATAAACCATTAGCCAGACTCATCAAGAAAAAGAGGGAGAGGACTCAAATCAATAAAATCAGAAATGAAAAAGGAGAAGTTACAACAGACACTGCAGAAATACAAAGCATCCTAAGAGACTACTACAAGCAACTTTATGCCAATAAAATGGACAACCTGGAAGAAATGGACAAATTCTTAGAAAGGTATAACCTTCCAAGACTGAACCAGGAAGAAATAGAAAATATGAACAGACCAATCACAAGTAATGAAATTGAAACTGTGATTAAAAATCTTCCAACAAACAAAAGTCCAGGACCAGATGGCTTCACAGGTGAATTCTATCAAACATTTAGAGAAGAGCTAACACCCATCCTTCTCAAACTCTTCCAAAAAATTGCAGAGGAAGGAACACTCCCAAACTCATTCTATGAGGCCACCATCACCCTGATACCAAAACCAGACAAAGACACTACAAAAAAAGAAAATTACAGACCAATATCACTGATGAATATAGATGCAAAAATCCTCAACAAAATACTAGCAAACAGAATCCAACAACACATTAAAAGGATCATACACCACGATCAAGTGGGATTTATCCCAGGGATGCAAGGATTCTTCAATATACGCAAATCAATCAATGTGATACACCATATTAACAAATTGAAGAATAAAAACCATATGATCATCTCAATAGATGCAGAAAAAGCTTTTGACAAAATTCAACACCCATTTCTGATAAAAACTCTCCAGAAAGTGGGCATAGAGGGAACCTACCTCAACATAATAAAGGCCATATATGACAAACCCACAGCAAACATCATTCTCAATGGTGAAAAACTGAAAGCATTTCCTCTAAGATCAGGAACGAGACAAGGATGTCCACTCTCACCACTATTATTCAACATAGTTTTGGAAGTCCTAGCCACGGCAATCAGAGAAGAAAAAGAAATAAAAGGAATACAAATTGGAAAAGAAGAAGTAAAACTGTCACTGTTTGCGGATGACATGATACTATACATAGAGAATCCTAAAACTGCCACCAGAAAACTGCTAGAGCTAATTAATGAATATGGTAAAGTTGCAGGATACAAAATTAATGCACAGAAATCTCTTGCATTCCTATACACTAATGATGAAAAATCTGAAAGAGAAATTATGGAAACACTCCCATTTACCATTGCAACAAAAAGAATAAAATACCTAGGAATAAACCTACCTAGGGAGACAAAAGACCTGTATGCAGAAAACTATAAGACACTGATGAAAGAAATTAAAGATGATACCAACAGATGGAGAGATATACCATGTTCTTGGATTGGAAGAATCAACATTGTGAAAATGAGTATACTACCCAAAGCAATCTACAGATTCAATGCAATCCCTATCAAATTACCAATGGCATTTTTTACGGAGCTAGAACAAATCATCTTAAAATTTGTATGGAGACACAAAAGACCCCGAATAGGCAAAGCAGTCTTGAGGCAAAAAAATGGAGCTGGAGGAATCAGACTCCCTGACTTCAGACTATACTACAAAGCTACAGTAATCAAGACAATATGGTACTGGCACAAAAACAGAAACATAGATCAATGGAACAAGATAGAAAGCCCAGAGATTAACCCACGCACCTATGGTCAACTAATCTATGACAAAGGAGGCAAAGATATACAATGGAGAAAAGACAGTCTCTTCAATAAGTGGTGCTGGGAAAACTGGACAGCTACATGTAAAAGAATGAAATTAGAATACTCCCTAACACCATACACAAAAATAAACTCAAAATGGATTAGAGACCTAAATATAAGAGTGGACACTATAAAACTCTTAGAGGAAAACATAGGAAGAACACTCTTTGACATAAATCACAGCAAGATCTTTTTTGATCCACCTCCTAGAGTAATGGAAATAAAAACAAAAATAAACAAATGGGACCTAATGAAACTTCAAAGCTTTTGCACAGCAAAGGAAACCATAAACAAGACGAAAAGACAACCCTCAGAATGGGAGAAAATATTTGCAAATGAATCAACGGACAAAGGATTAATCTCCAAAATATATAAACAGCTCATTCAGCTCAATATCAAAGAAACAAACACCCCAATCCAAAAATGGGCAGAAGACCTAAATAGACATTTCTCCAAAGAAGACATACAGATGGCCACGAAGCACATGAAAAGATGCTCAACATCACTAATTATTAGAGAAATGCAAATCAAAACTACAATGAGGTATCACCTCACTCCTGTTAGAATGGGCATCATCAGAAAATCTACAAACAACAAATGCTGGAGAGGGTGTGGTGAAAAGGGAACCCTCTTGCACTGTTGGTGGGAATGTAAATTGATACAGCCACTATGGAGAACAATATGGAGGTTCCTTAAAAAACTAAAAATAGAATTACCATATGACCCAGCAATCCCACTACTGGGCATATACCCAGAGAAAACCGTAATTCAAAAAGACACATGCACCCGAATGTTCATTGCAGCACTATTTACAATAGCCAGGTCATGGAAGCAACCTAAATGCCCATCAACAGACGAATGGATAAAGAAGATGTGGTACATATATACAATGGAATATTACTCAGCCATAAAAAGGAACGAAATTGAGTCATTTGTTGAGACGTGGATGGATCTAGAGACTGTCATACAGAGTGAAGTAAGTCAGAAAGAGAAAAACAAATATCGTATATTAATGCATGTATGCGGAACCTAGAAAAATGGTACAGATGAGCCAGTTTGCAGGGCAGAAGTTGAGACACAGATGTAGAGAATGGACATATGGACACCAAGGGGGGAAAACTGCGGTGGGGTGGGGATGGTGGTGTGCTGAATTGGGCGATTGGGATTGACATGTATACACTGATGTGTATAAAACTGATGCCTAATAAGAACCTGCAGTATAAAAAAACAAACAAAACAACTAATACTAAACTTTCATTGGGTTATTTGTATGGAAACATGTTAATATAAATGTTTCAGACATTACATGAAATTTCTAAAAATCTTATATTTGTATTTGTATGGAAATATGTATGGAAATATGTTAATATAAATGTTTCAGACATTAAAAAAAAAAAAAAAAAAAATTCACATAGCTCTCCTTCACTGATGAAAATTTAACCCCTATATAATGATTCTGGGCTCTTCAAGCAAACTTCTGACCTATAATTTAGTCTCTGAATTGGTCCACCAGGAAGAAACACCCTGAGCTAATGACCAAAGGCGGTGAACTTGGTATTACTTCTTCTATTGTAAGTTAACAATTGGCACTTTGTTTTATGAAACAGACTCCTGCAATTTTAGTTTGCGTGAATAAATCTCTTTGAGTTTAACTAATCAAAGATACTTTCTGAATCTGAAAAGCTGAGGAGCAGGACCTGGAACCTATTATCTCCACCAAGGGAGTACCTACTTCGGGACACCCTGAGTCCTCTCCTTCTTGGATGTGGCACCTTCGATGGAAACAGAGGCTTTAAGACTTTCAGTTCAATCCTCTGACTTTTATAGATGAAGAAAATCAGGCAGGAAGGTACAACAGTTGGTCTAATTAAATAAATACTCTGGAGCTCTATGCTTCTCTGTTTATATCCTTACTAATTTTTAGTTACCGTAGTTACTAATATTTGGTACCTATAGTTCAATTGTCTTTCACTCTAATCTAGAGCTACAGTTTTACAGACAAATGCATTTGAGCCTTTCCAAATCCACTACAGATGTCAAAATGTCATTTCCAATTAGTGGGACCCTAAACTAGAATGTTGGAAATTGTGTTAGGTTGTAACAATGTGATGACACACCTATTGTGATAGGTGATTTTGAAAAATATGCGCTAGAAACTTTAAAAAACTTTATGTCGTAAACTTTTACAAATTTTATAAATGACAAAACTGACTGTCAAATAGTTTATGTAATCCTTCTCTGTTCTAATGGGCCCAATGCTTGGCTTAATGCTCTGCTCTCATTGTCTTAAAATTCTTAATAATTTTTGAACAAATTATATATAATTTAAATTTAGTTTATAATTATTGCCACTCAGCTAATAATTGACAAAGCCTCAGTTTGCCTATCTTCAAAGCTCATACTTTCCCTGAAATAGTGCTGCTTTTGAGTAAAAACACAATGTTTGAAAGGACAAGTTTTAAAAGTACTCAATAGCACTTAAAAACCATATATAGTCTAGGTCAAATGTCTTCAAAGTAATAACCCCCATAGATCAAAATATTGTTAACAAGATGGGAAGAATTTCTAGGATCGGATGGCTGTAAGTAAGCATTCAGCAGGATTCTGGGGGTTTTAGCACTAGCATCTTAAAAATATGGAGCTGCCATCAATGCAAATGGGGAAAACTGTAGGTGGAGTAGGTCTGGCAATCCATGAGTTGATGTATTTGTTGAACGGACAAAGAGAGATTTCAGGTGGGCAATTGGATAACAAATCTGGTGTTTGGCAGAAGGTCAGGGCTGGAGATAGGAATTTGAGAGTTATTGGCACATAGATATTATTTAAGATCATGACTGAATGGAATCTCCAAGGGAATTATTGTAAAGAAGGAAAGACAAATGACATGGTAAGGAAGAAGGGCAGGAAGAACTAACAAAGGAAACTGAGAAAGAACAGCCTTGAGATGGAAAATGTCCAGGGAACTCCGATGTCCTGGAAACCACATGTAGAAGTGGTGTCAAATGTCGCTGCTGAGTCTGTAAATGAGGACTGAGAATGACCACTGGATATAAAATGTGGAGGTGATGGTGACTTTGATAAGAGGGATGGACTGATGGTGACACGATCATTTCAGTTGGGCTGAGTGGAGAGGATTTAACAGAGGACAGAGGAGAGAAACTGGAGATAGCATATACAGGCCATTCTTTGGAGGAGTTTTACTGTAAAGAGGAGAAATAAATGTGAGGTGGCAGCTAGTGGGGGACATGGAGGATAGAGGTTTATTTTCAGTGAGACAAATATAAAGATCCTGATGAGAAAGACCCAGTAGAGAGCAAGAGATGATGGCACAGAAGAGGGTGTGGAGAATTGATGCAGGGATGTCCTTGAGTGGGTGGGAGGGATGGGATTTGGGTACGAGTGGAGAGATTGGCTCTAGAGGAACTATCACATGTATTTGACAGGTGAAGAAACAGTCTGGAGTCATTGAGCTTTGAGGAAGGAGAGTAGATTGTGTTATTCATTAAATACAATATACCATGATATTTTATATTGGTAAGAGGCTATTTCTAAATAATATTCTACACATTCATGGTATTGACTGCTTTGTGCTTGAATGCATCAAGCTTCCTCATATTTTATTATGAATAATGCTACAAATGGACAATGAAATATGCAATGACATATTGGCTAAAGTGATCCAGTTTTATAAACTCAACCCCATTTTAAATTCTTTCTTCTTTCACTTGAGGATGCTATAGATGAAGTGTCCTTTGAGAATATAATAGTATTTCTCTTAAGACTTTGCTTTGGAGAATAATGGAGCTCAATAAAATGTATTTTTACCTCAGTTTGTTACAATGGGAATTTACAAAGTAGTCTGTTTATTCAATAAACGTTCATTTTTCTTTCACAGCCAGGTACTATTATTTGCTAAATGGCTTGGTGTAGTAGACTAATCCTTAAATTTTCAAAGCATCAGGATCCTTTTTTTCAAGGGAAACTCTAATTGGAGCCCCATTATACAGAATAGATAACAATGCTACTTCTTTTGTATAAATGTCTTTTTAGGAGTTGAAATTGATAACATTTATTTATAAAATCATTTTTGAGAGTGCACAAATTATATTTAGAAGCTGAGGATAGCCGCTGTACGCTAACATCAGGATCACCATCCTATTGATTTCTGTGTTTTGTTTTGGTTAAACTGTATCAAGAAAATCACGAGTCATACAGAGAAGTGGTTGCAAAGGATAAAAGTATCTAAACAGCTCACTTTAGAACCTCAGCATGGTTAAAAGAATATGGAACACTTTTAGTACTAATAATTTATCAGCCTAAAATAATCTTGCCCCATCTTGTTGGACATTCATCCTGAAATTACTTTTAATTTTTATATTTTTACATTTTTTTAAAAATTGTGAAAACTTTCAAACATAAGAAAAGTATTGGACAATAATTTAATAAAATCTATGTATCCACCATGCAGAATTAGTAGTATCAACATTTTGCTATAGTTGATTTCTTATATGTGATTGGTGGGAGTGCAAATGTATACCTACTTCGGTAAATTGTTTGACAATATATATTAAAGTAGTATCTACTAAATCATATGCATATCCAGCAATCCAGCAATTCCACTCCTAGGTATATACCTAACAGAAATTCACACTTATGTACATTAACATACATGAACAGAAATGCTTAGAGCGGTACTCATAATAGTCCCAAACTTGAAACCACCCAAACGTCTATCAAAAGAGGAAAGTATAATGAATTGCAATATATTCATGCTAAACAGCAATGATAGTAATGCACTTCTGTTGTAACCACAAGATGAGTGAATTCTTCAGACATAATATAATGTTAAGTAAAAAAACAGTCAGATAGAAAAGGTGTACATCATGTGAGTTCATTTGTATAAATAACAGGAAAGACTAATAAATTGTGCTAGAAGTAAAAAAATAGTTACTTTTCTAGAGTATTGGGGATATTATACCTTGATATGGGTGGTGGTTATGTGGGTATAGTCACCATATAAAGATATCATTGAGGGACTTCTCTGGTGGTCCAGTCATTAAGAATCCACCTGCCAATGCAGGGGACAAGGGTTCGATCCCTGGTCCGGGAAGATCCCACATGCCGCGGAGCAACAAAGCCCGTGTGCCACAACTACTGAAGCCTTCACGCTGTAAGGCCCACATGCTGCCACTTGAAGCCTGTGTGCCTAGAGCCTGTGTTCCGCAACAAGAAAAGCCACCACAATGAGAAGCCCCTTCACCTCAACAAAAAGTAGCCCCTGCTCACCACAACTAGAGAAAGCCCACACGCAGCTATGAAGCTCCAGCACAGCCAAAAATAAATAAATAAATAAATAAATAAATAAATAAATAAAAAATACCATTGAGATATACACTTAAGATGTGTACACTTTATGTTATGCTTCAATTTAAAAATTAATTCCCACATAAAAGAAAGAAAAGATGAATGACATCTGGCTTCGTAGATTACAAGGTGTAAAAGTGTGAATAAGGAGAAATACAAACATAACCACATTATAATGAGATTTTAAAACATTATATTGAGAAACTTCTATTAAGTTCTAAAGAGATAAAGCTGACCATGAACAAAGGAGGAGGATCACATTAATCACAGATCTCTCTCTTTTTTTGGAAGCAAAAAAATAGTAGTATTTTTAAAGCTATAAAGAAAAAAAATCCACATTGTATCTATAATTTTATACCTAGCCAAATTTTCATTTAACTTCAGGTATTATAAAAATATTTTCAGGCATACAAAGACTCAGTTTATTTTGCCTACAAAGACCCACTTTGAAAACACTTTTTTTTTTTTTTTTTTGGTGAGAAGTACTACAAGAAGTAAAGAAATTATTTTAATTATTTTAGAAACTGCAGCAAGAAATAGGAAGTAACTATGTTCAAACAACTTATTTTGCATTAAAAAAATCACTTCCTTTTCAGACTTCTGGATCAGACAATTTGAGCTACTCTTATTGCAAAGATCATCTGAACAATGTCTTCCTATTCAAGTCTACTGTTTTACATGGATCAAGGGAACCATTGTTAAACTGAGAAGAGGAGATGGTAGGGGCTAGAGGTCAGGAAATAAGACTGTTTTTTTTTTTTTAAGTCTACATAAGATTTTGGGCTTGCATATGAAACTGATGGATACAAAATAGACTAAAAACCCACTATTTCTTTTTCAGAAAATTGTATTTTCAAAGGAACCACGAGCCTGGCTAGCAAAAACTATTGTGTTTTCCCCCTGATTCCTAAAGAAGCCCCTAAACTATAGTCCTGCACTAGCAGTAAATGAGCCAAAAAAAAACTGCACAGCCCCTAAGAAGAGCATACTCTTAAATGTCCACATTAGATGTGGTCATGGAGCATTAGGGAAAAAGGAAAACTTCTCAGAGGGAAAACACTGGGGCCATGATAGACAGTAGACAAGGAGATCCCTTAAGGAGACCAGGACCAGAGAACTTATCACCAGGGAGTTTGGAAATTCCAGCCATTTAGCATTAGAAAATTTCTATAGACCAATGACTGTTCTGATTTTCCTTCCTTCTTTCCCTAAATAAATGTTTTTATTGTGGTTATCCTGTTCTTTCTCCAGCAATATATGTTGGACATATAAGAGAGGAGTGGATAAACTGTGCTTTGGTTTATAGGGACATGAAGCACCATACTTAGACCTGTTGTAAATGACTGTCTTTTACCTGGAAATCTTGAGCTTTGAGCTGCATGTTATTAGATGAGTTCCTGGGATCATCTTCCCCGAGGAGGGAGCGTATATTTCATGGGGCCAAAGGAATATGCTATAGCAGAAAATGCTAGTGTTTAAGCCAACACCATGTCTTTTTCCCTTTCTCTATTGAAAAAGAAAGTTTAGCTGTGACATTATTGCTCATTGGAAACTACCTGGGGTGGGGCAGGGAGCAGGGAGAGAGAAACTGTAGGTACTAGTCTCAGAGGAGAAGACATGCTCTCTCAGAACCAGCTGAAGCAGAGTTAGAAATTAGAACCCCCAAATAAAACTAAAATCCTCAACAATCTGCACTCTCGAGTAAAGGGGGGCTAGAAAAAAAATTTACCACCAGCACAAAAAGACAAGGAAGCTTGTCTCTGCCTGGGTTTTGGGAGAGGAGAGGGACTGGAGGAATTCTCCTTAGAAATTACCACTTCAACTCCCTTGACCAATGCCACTGTGCACATGATGTGGTTTGAGCATCCAAATTTATACATCTACAAAGTCTTAGAACCCCAAAGTAGAAAAAGTAACTTTCCAGGCTCTGGTGCATTTTATTTTCCTCTATTAATCACTTTTGTAGCATCATCAAAGTTAGTGCCGTCTCAGAATGTAATCTGTAAATGTTTACGCCTCTTTCCAAATACATAAAACAAGCTACATAAAACAGGATTTACCCCTGGCCTTTTGTCATCCCATTAGCTATCTTCTCTCAGTTCATGGTGTTGATATTTTTCATTACTTATTTCAGTGTCAGTGATAGGTTGCCTAACCAAAGCATTAAGATGTTAAGAAACATCTTCCTAGAGGACTTTATAATGCAGTGTTTCAAATGTCCTAGTAAAACTCAATACCTTACCTCTATTGAGTTTGTTATTTACCAACATTGCTTTTTCCCAACTTAAAGTCTATGAATGTTTGGTAAGTTTTGTATTTTAAAATTTCACTGCACTTTCTAATTTCTCATCCATCCCCTTTGCTCAGGGTTTTACTATGTGTTTCAATAATGATCTGATTCCTTTTGGAGAACCTAAAAAGTAACAAAGGCAGGCAAATTATATCAGTGAAAGCTAGTGAGAGCTCTCCAAAAGCAATATGAAATATTTAGTAAGGTTTTTTAGCCAATATAAAAGTAATGTGCATAAATAAATTGCCCTTATACAAATCATCTTTGCCCATTTAGACATGGCACAGGCATATACATCATGATGAATCAGAAATCAAAACACTGCTAAGAATTGTACCTTGTAGTATAAATCATCTGCCCCTTTCCCACCTCCACTACATTCCAAATCACTTCTGGTGTTGTATTATCTAATACACTTGTGATACACACACCAGAAAGGACTTCTGACTGCTTACCAGGTCCTGTGCAGCAGAGTCAGAGATAAATGAGACACCCAAGTTGGTCCAACAATTTAATTCTCAGTCCTCACCTTTCCTGGCTGCTCAGCATCCTGTCATAGTGACCACTCTGCTTTCGAGACATGGCTTCTGCACACCACACTTTCTGTTTTTGTTGTTCTTGCTGTTTTTTAATTGAATTATGGTTGATTTACAATGCTGTGTTATTTTCTGGTGTACATCAAAGATATATATATATATATATATATATGCTTTTTATATTCTTTTCCATTATAGTTTATTATAAGATATTTAATACAGTTCTCTGTACTATACAGTAGGTCCTTGTTGCTTATCCTTTTTATGTAAAGTAGTGTGTATATGTTAATCCCAACCTCCTAATTTATTCCTCCCTCCCACCTTTCCCCTTTGGTAACCATAAGTTTGTTTTCTATGTCTGTGAGTCTGTGAATTGGAACATGAATTGTGTTTCAATAAATTTTCTTAAATTTACCAAGGTTTGCTTTGTGGCCCAGCATGTGTTCTATCCAGGCGTATGTTCCATGAACACTTGAGAAGAATGTGTATTCTGCTGCTTTTGGATGGAATGTTCTATAAATATCAATTAAGTTAATCTGTTCTAATGTGTCACTTAAGGCCTGTGTTTCTTTATTTATTTTCTGTCTGGACAATCTGTCCACTGATGTAAGTGGGGTGTTCAAGTCCCCTACTATTATTGTGTTACGGTCAATTTCTCCTTTTATGGCTATTAGCATTTGCCTTACATATTAAGGTGCTCCTATGTTGGGTACGTATATGTTTATGATTGATATATCTTCTTCTTGGATTGATCCCTTGATCATTACGTAGTGTCCTTCTTTGTCTCTTGTAACAGTCTGTATTTTAAAGTCTATTTTGTCTGATATGAGTATAGCTACTCCAGCTTTCTTTTGATTTCCATTTGCATGGAATACCTTTTTCCATCCCCTCACTTTCCGTCTGTATGTGTCTCTAGGTCTGAAGTTGGTCTCTTGTAGACAGCATATATATGGGTCTTGTTTACGTAACCATTCAAGCCAGTCTTTGTCTTTTGGTTGGAGCATTTAATCCATTTACACTTAAGGTAATTATCAACATGTATGTTCTTATTTCCATCTTTTTTTTTTTTTTTTTGGCCATGCTGCATGGCATGCGGGATCTTAGTTGCCTGAACCCATGTCGCCTGCAGTGGAAGCATGGAGTCTTAACCACTGGACCACCAGGGAAGTCCCTTTGTTTCCATCTTGTTAATGGTTTTGGATTTGTTTTTGTAGATCTTTTTTCTTCCCTTCCTCTTTTGTTCTCTTCTCTTGTGATTTGATGACTATCTTTAGTGTTGTGTTTGGATTCATTTTTCTTCTTTGTGTGTATATCTATTATAGATTTTCGGTTTGCGGTTACCACGAGGTTTTGATATAGCAGTGTATATATTGATATATACATGATTGTTTTAAGTTGCTGGTCTTTTAATTTCAAATGCATTTCAAATATCCTGCTTTTGTACTCTTTTCCTCTCATGGTTACTGGTTTAGATATTTGTGTGTGGATGATTTCCTACCTTTATTGTAATTTGCCTTTACTGGTGAGAGTTCCCATTTCTTAATTTTCTTGTTTCTAGTTGTGGCCTTTTCTTTTCTGCCTACAGAATTTCCTTTAGCATTTGTTGTAAACCTGGTTTAGTGGTGCTGAATTCTTTTAGCTTTTGCTCTTCTGTAAAGCTTTTGATTTCTCTGTCAAATCTAAATAAGAGCCTTGCTGGGTAGAGTATTCTTGGTTGTAGGTTTTTCCCTTTCATCACTTTAGATGTATCGTACCACTCCCTTCTGGCCTGCAGAGTGTCTGCTGAAAAATCAGCTGATAACCTTATGGGGATTCACTTGAATGTTATTTGTTACTTTCCCCTTGTTACTTTTAATATTTTTACCTTATCTTTAATTTTTGTCAGTTTGATTACTATGTGTCTCAGCATGTTCCTCCTTGGGTTAATCCTGTATGGGACTCTCTGTGCTTCTTTGACTTGGGTGACTGTTTCCTTTCTCATGTCAGGGAAGTTTTCAGCTATTATCTCTTCAAATGGCTTCTCAGGCCCTTTCTCTCTCCCTTCTCCTTCTAGGACCCCTATAATGCAAATGTTGGTATGTTTGACATTGTCCCAGTGGTCTCAGACTGTCTTAATTTCTTTTCATTCTTTTTTTTTTTATTCTGTTCTATGGCAGTGATTTCCACCACTCTGTCTTCCAGCTCACTTATCCATTCTTCTGCCTCATTTATTCTGCTACTGATTCCTTCTAGTGTGATTTTCATTTCAGTTATTATATTGTTACTCTCTGTTTGGTTGTTCTTTATATTTTCTAGCTCTTTGTTAAACATTACTTTTATCTTCTTGGTCTGTGCCTCCATTATTTTTGAGTTCTTGGATCATCTTTACAATCATTACTCTGAACTCTTTCTTGGGTAGATTGCCTATCTCCATGTCACTTAGTTGTTCTTCTGGGGTTTTACCTTGTTCCTTCATCTGGAACATATTCCTCTGCTGTCTCATTTTGTCTAAATTTCTACTTGTACTTTTACAAATGTGGAAGATTAGTTATGTTTCTCAGTTTTGGAGAAGCAGCCCTCTGTAGGGGACGTCCTATGTGTCACAGCAGTACACTCCCCTCTCATCGCCCAAGGGCCAGGGACCAACCAGCTGATCCCAGGGTAAATTCTAATCTGCATTTGCAGTCTCTGTTCTGCAGGCTGCAGGATTGTAGTTCCTCTTGCTTCTGATGTCTACCCCCTGGTGGCTGAGGCTGGTCTAGAGACTTGTGCAGGCTTCCTGGTGGGAGGGTCCAGTGCCTGCCCACTGGTGCGTGGAGCTGGGTCTTGTCCCTCTGGTGGACAAGGCCCTGTCAAGGGGTGTGTTTAGAGGTGACTGTGGGCTCAGGAATACTTTAAGCTGCCTGTCTGCTGATAGGTGAGGCTGTGTTTCTGCCCTGTTGGTTGTTTGGCATGAGGCATCCCAGCACTGAAGCCTACAAGCTGTTGGGTGGGGCCAGGTCTTGGTGCCAAAATGACGGCTTCCAGGAGAGCTCACACTGATGAATATTCCCTGGGACCTCTGCCACCAGTGTCCTTGTCTCCACAGTGAGCCACAGCTGCCCCCTGCCTCCCCAGGAAACCCTGCAAGACCCGCAGTTAGGTCTGGCCCAGGCTCCTAGGTAGTCACTGCTTTTTCCCTTGGGTCCTGGTGTGCACAAGACCTTGTGTGCACCCTCCAAGAATGGAGTCTCTGTTTCCCTCAGTTCTGTGGACTTCCTGCAATCAAGCCCCACTGGGGGGTTCTGAGGACTCGTCCTCCTGATGCCAAACTCCCAGGCTGGGGGAGCTGACATGGGGCTCAGAACTCTCACTCTTGTGGGAGAACTTCTGTGATATAATTGTTCTCCAGTTTGTGGGTTGCCCACCTGGAGGGTATGGGATTTGACTATATCACAAGTGCACCCCTCCTACCATCTCGTTGGGTTTCTTCTTTATGTCTGTAGATGTAGAATATATTTTCTGGTAGGTTCCAGTCATTCTACTGATGGTTGTTCAGCAGTTAGTTGTGATTTTAGTGTGCTTGTGAGAGGAAGTGAGCTTAGGGTCCTTCTATTCCAACATCTCGTCTCCCTTTATTTTTCTTTGTGTATTATTTTTCATACAGTTATTTTACTTACCAAGTTTGTTCTTTCAGTGGCTCTAGTCATAGATGGCTCCAACTATAGAGAAGTTTCACTATAATGGAAAAATGTGGATTATTACTACAAAAAAGGTCTTATGGGCATAACACTGAGCTAGAATTCAAAGTTTAAGATCACTTTTCTATTCCTCTTTTTTATGCATTTAACAATGTGTTTTAATCTCACTTTTCCATAGATAAAGTGGAAAAAATACTGAGTAACCTGGACACTGAAATAATAATTTAGAAATGGCTTGAAAATATAGTTTGCTGCATAAAGTTAACATTTAAAACATTTTTAAATAAAAAGAAATGGGCATTTTTGAATAAATCTATTTTTCACTCAGTCTGTCAAAAATGGTCACATGTCATACCCACAAATAACCTTATTTAAAGAATACCCTGGAATTGCTACAAGTTCACTGAGGAGCAGTTGGGTGACAAAATTGAGTGTAAAGTATGAACATGTTTTCAATTTGAAACTGACCTGGAAAATGACATTAGTGACACTTTCAGTGGCCTGAAATATTTCATTAATGTGAGGTAGAGCTAAATTTTACAAAGTTTTCAGAGTCTGCCAAGAAATACAAGGGAAGAGCAATTAATAGAATTGCAAATCCAAGGTAATTTGCTAATTTTAGTGTTGAAGTAAATTTCTCAATTTCCTTAATATGAAAAAGTATTTTAAAGAAACTATAATAAGCTTGCATGAAGATTACAGCGTATACAGAAAAGTGGTTTATGGGACAATAATTGCCTAATAAGCTCCCTTCTTTGGGGTATTATTGTGGAATTTGGTTAATGAGAAGCCTATGCCATATTAGATATCACAGAGAGGTTGGGTTGTCTTGCCATAGTCCTAATCCAAATCTCAATACAGGCAGCCATGTTTAACCCTTTTGTAAGTGCTTTCTATGTCTTTTATAAATATGTACATTGGGTTAAAGAGCAGTATGATGTTAGGAAGACCAAATTGATTATTTCATGGTGGATTTCACAGGTCTGTTGTTATATTTTGCAATGTGTTGGAATGAGTCAGAATTGGGCTCATATGGAGAAGTCTGTTTGTCACCATCCAGGGGAATAAACCACAGAAAATATATTTTTAAAATATTTTTTTATTGAAGTATAGTTGCTTTACAATGTTGTGCCAATCTCTGCTGTACAGCAAAGTGGCTCAGTTATACACATATAGACATTCTTTGTAAAATATTCTTTTCCATTATGGTTTATCACAGGAAACTGAATATAGTTCCCTGTGCTCTGCAGTAACACCTTGCTGTTTATCCATCCTATATATACTGGTTTGCATCTGCTAATCCCAGTCCTTCCCTCCCCCCCCCACCCTCTCCCTTGGCAACCACAAGTCTGTTCTCTATGTCTGTGAGTCTCTTTCTGTTTTGTAGATAGGTTCATTTGTGCCATATTTTAGATTCCATATATAAATTGTATCATATGGTATTTGTCTTTCTCTGTCTGACTTACTTCACTTAGTATGATAATCTCTAGTTTCATCCATGTTGCTGCAAATGGCATTATTTCATTCTATGGCTGAGTAGTATTCCATTGTCTATATGTACCAGATCTTCTTTATCCATTCATCTGTCCATGGGCGTTTAGGTTGTTTCCATGTCTTGGCTATTGTGAATAGTGCTGCTATGAACATACGGGTGCATGTATCTTTTTGAATTATAGTTTTGTCTGGGTATATGCCCAGGAGTGGAATTGCTGTATCATATGGTAATTCTTTTTTTAGTTCAGAAACTATTTTATTCATTCATCTAGGGAGCACCTGTCTTTGAGGGATTAATTCATTCTTTACCAGTAGATAAAAGATTGCTAGAAAAGCTAATAGACTAATATCTTCTCTGTTTTCCTTACCTGGAACTACATAGTAATTTGGAAGCTAAACAGGGAAAACTTCCTTGGCAATGAGGGTTGGTAAATGTTGGAAGGTACAGGCCATCTTGTTGTCCTTCCTGGATACCTTTTAAACATGGGAGGAAGATGAATTATCTAGGGTGATTATGGACAAACCCATTTCCAACAGGAAGATGAATCATGGCCTTTCGTGGGGAATTGCTATGAGGAGATTACTGCGGATGGCATCTATCAATACCTATCACTGCTTTTACTGTCGTTCCTCCAATCATCACTCTATTAGACCTTAATACAGTTTTTTTCCCTTGCCTTTTGATAGAATAGGAACTCATTGGAGTGAAGATTTAAAAAGCAAATTTATAATATAAAATCTGACTTTTCTATATTCATTTTAAAATAGTTTTTATATAGTTATTTATTTTTATTTATCAAGTTTGTTCTTTCAGTGGCTCAAGCTATAGACATATACTGGGAAAAACCCTTGTAGATTTTCTGAATCAATGAAGGTTTAGTATTCTGTTTTCATGATTACTTAGTACCCCACCACAAATCAGAGCAGTGAGTCTCCCACCTTCAATACATCTTGATTAAATTGAGATAAATTAATAATTTGCTCTGTTTAGCATGTCATAGGAAAAAAGAATTTCAATTGCCTTTTATAAAAGTTACTTTTTAGTAGAAATATGAAATTCACAATCCCCATTAATTGAATTTCAAGAGCCATATGAATATCTTGGCATTTTTTATCATCTGTTTTATGAATCCTCTTTTCTCTATGACTTGATTTATAATGAGATTACAGAATCTCCAGAAACCTTGGTAAATATCTGCTCTTCCAAGACAAGTTAGAGTCATGAATTTAGCTACTAGGAGCTTTATTTTATGTGCATTTCAAAGGCAGCATGAGTGAAATAAGTTTTGCATGGAATGGTAAATACTACGCTTATTAACAAAGATATCAAAGGGTTTTAAAAGATACACATCTTAATTTTGAATAATTTTAGATTTACAAAAAAGTTTTGGAGAAAGTGCAGAGAGTTCCCATACAACCTTCACCCATTTTTCCTTGTTAACATCCTATGATACCCTGGCATGTTTGGAAAAATTAAGAAACCAACATTTGTACATTCCATTAACTGAATTCCAGACTCTTCAAATTTCTCCAGTTTTTTCACTAATATCCTTTCCCCATGATTTTATGTGGGATACCACATTGCATTTAGACAAAATTTTCATTAAAATAAAATTTTAGAATTAGGAACAAATGTCTGCCTTCCATAAAGAGTGCATTGTGTGTATGTAACCCCAGATCCATGTCCAAGTGGAGGAAGAACACCTGTTCCTGTGAGAGGGAGCCTTGGAGGAAACGACTTGTACTGTCTGTGAGATAATCTTAAACCTTTTTCTGGCTTTCCTCATTTCATTCATGTAAGTGAGCAGGAAGAAGAAGCTGCACACATGAGTGACTCTCTGAAGCCCTGAACTCTATCCCCCTTCTCCCATCCCTAATAACCCAGTAAACATTCTAACATTTTAAATACTTTTTCAATCACCTATCCTCTGTAATCTGTAGTTTTCAAGAAGGTTCTTGCTGGAATATTGGTGGACTGCTGTAAAAGGGCATTAAACTGGTCCCCTATGAAACAAAGCTCAAGATATGCATGTTAGCAGTTCTTTTTGTGTCAGAATACTTTTTTTGAGCAATGGAGTTTGGTAATGGCTTCTGGAAACTTCTGGATAAAAACCCCATTCTTAAAAATTTCTAAATCATTTTTTCTTTTATTGCTACTACATTATACGCTGAGATAGAGGTTATTTTCTTCTCCCAAAATATTTTCTGGAAAGGATATGACTCCCTGGCATTCTGGAAAAGTGTCAAGGTTGTCTGACAGTTGTGTGAGAAACTTCCTTGTACTGGACTTTGGAGAAAGGACTGATCCACCAGCAAAGTTTTATACTCAGGTGACAGTAGAAGAAGACAACATTGCAAAAAGGATTACTTTGCAGGCTATTAGAGAATATCCTTAGAAGCCGTTTTCTTCACTTCTGAGCTAGATTTTCTGATAAATAAATCTGTAGATGTAGATCAAAAAATGTAAAGGCACATTTTTAAACACATAAAAATGAAGATAAAATTTAAAAGCTTAAGTTAACATTATTGATTTGAATAAGCAGTTTTATCGTATAAGAATTAAGATTATATGTGCTAGAATCATATCAGAAACCTTATAGAATGTATATACTACTTCTGAATGACTTAACATTTTTTTTCTGTAGGTCTTAAATATAGATATTTTGGAATAATAACATTATTTTAATATATTAGAATATGCAGTGAAATAAAACTGGGAGTTTTATAAGGCTATACTCTGCTTATGTTGTATTTCTATGAGAGCTTCAATCTTACACATTTTTGAGAGAAATATTAGGATGTAGCCTTGTTTTACTGAATTCATGTTGAGCTACGTGTAAGTTATTTCCAAACCAGTTTGTTCTTGGTCTCTTTGGTGTCCACACTAAAATTTATCTTGACTTGCTGCCAACTTGGATTTGGGGTTGGCTGGTATTCTGAGATCTGCCCCTGTACTTGGCTTACAGCTTATAGAGAACCCCCAGCTCAGAGTCACTGGTGTTGTCTCCAGCCCTCATTTCCTGGTACCCCACCCCTTTACTGCCCAGCATCCTGAGGTTTTGGTGCTGATGCTCATTGCCTGAGTAACTGTTCTTGTTTAAAGTCTACATTCATCAACCAGTCCTAGATTCTGACCCGAGAGACCAATAGACCCTTCTTCCCTACATAGAGCTGTACCCTCTGCCTGCCTGAACCTTAGTTACTACTCTGTCCTGTGGACTATAATCTCTTAATTAACATATCTGAAAAAAACTAATTGGGCCCCTATCTTGCCTCTCTTAGCTCTCTTATATCTATTTTGTTCAATTCTTTTCTTAAAAAAATTTTTTTATATTCTCTCTATAGTCCAGACACCTTGCTAATATTGATTACTGAATAACTTTTTAAAAAAAAATTTTTGTTGGAGTATAGTTGAGTAACAATGTTGTATTAGTTTCAGGTGTACAGCACAGTGAATCAGTTATACATATACATGTATCCACTCTTTTTTGGATTCTTTTCCCTTATTGTGTTCAATTCTTGAGCCCCTACTGTGAGTCAGGAATTGGGTAGATATTATTGGGAACAAAGAAAAAGGCTCAGTTCCTGCACTCCTGTAGGTCTACTGATGGGAATAAAAGACATGTAAATAGATTATTGTTTGGATGTGTCGTGAGGGCTCAGTGAGTTTTCCTGGACTCAACTCGAGTTGAGTCTGGAAGGATGGGATCCTCCTGGCTGCTGGGGGACATGGCAGAGACACACAGGTGTGAATCAATATGGCGTCCATGAGAATGAATAATGTTATTACTAGAGTGTGTTTAAACGCTTTGTTTGCTACCTTCCATTCCATGGTGTGATGTGGCAGAGAAATCAATATGGCAGGGCTCCAGGGAGGTTAATTCAATATTAAATCAAAGGATTTAGCAAATTGAAAGTACTGAACTCTATCTTGCGTTGCGGCTTAATTAGTTTGCTGTGTTCCAGGTGAGAACTGGAGTGAAACAAAAATCATCTTAGAGAGACAGTTTTGTTCCTCATTATGGTAAAAACTCACTGATTTAATTGAGATTCAACTAAAATTCATAAGGGTCTGCTATGGACCCAGATCTCATCATGACCAGTAGAATCCATTTTTGAACAGAAGTAATTGATCCTTGCAGTTATTGAACGTATAACCTTGTCAATAGCAGGGTAGGCAGATAAACATTTTGGGATAAATAAATTTCTATTCAGCGATGTAAATTTTTCTTGAGTTGGATCCAATTAGGGAGGCAAATAAGACATTGCCACTGCCCTCAAAAAGTTATAGAAGATGGGACTTCCCTGGTGGTGCTGTGGTTGGGAGTCCACTTGCCAATGCAGAGGACATGGGTTGGAGCCCTGAAGGAGTCCACATGCTGTGGAGCAACGAAGCCCGTGTGCCACAACTACTAAGCCTGCACTCTAGAGCCCGCGAGCCACAACTACTGAGCCTGCATGCCACAACTACTGAAACCTGCATGCCTAGAGCCTGTGCTCAGCAACAAGAGAAGCCACCGCAATGAGAGGCCCACGCACTGCAGTGAAGAGTAGCCCCCACTCGCTGCAGCTAGAGAAAGCCCACGTGCAGCAACAAAGACCCAATGCAGCCAAAAATATAAAACAAATAAATAAATAAATTTTAAAAAATTATAGAAGGTAAAGTCATTCAATGCTAAATTGTGTAGTTGAAGGATGTAGTGGGAAATTTCCCAGCTGGAGTTAAGGGACATGCATTCTCTTTCTGGGTCACTTGTCATCTTGAGGGGTTCCAGCCACCTCATCTGTAAAATGTAAAATTTGACTGATATTTAAGTTCTTATCCAGCTTTAAAGTGCAGTGATTTTTAGAAAGTCTATACAAGAATTCTGGGTGTGGCTCTGGATATCACAGTGTGTGGAGGGAGCCCGGTGGATCTGCAAGGGGGTCCATCTGGTGTAGTACCTCTCCTTTCTGATGTCTGTAATAAGCATATGGTTTTTTTTTAACATCTTTATTGGAATATAATTGCTTTACAGTGGTGTGTTAGTTTCTGCTGTATAACAAAGTGAATCAGCTATACATATACATATATCCCCATATATCCTCCCTCTTGCGTCTCCCTCCCACCCTCCCTATCTCACCCCTCTAGGTGGTCACAAAACACTGAGCTGATCTCCCTGTGCTATGTGGCTGCTTCCCACTAGCTATCTATTGTACATTTGGTAGTGTATATATGTCCATGCCACTCTCTCACTTCATCCCAGCTTACCCTTCCCATTCCCCGAAGCACATGGTTTTATACCATACAAGACTCTTGATATGGAGGAGGAGGTAAGAGAGGAGAAACGCTGTACATGTTAGTCAGACTCTACAGACAGGATTTGTTTGGACTCAGATACAGATGATTGCATTAATCATATTTTCCAGTTATGGCAAATTATCATAATTCTGTATAAGGATCCTCCCTCATTTCCTTCCTTCCTTATTTTTTATACCCACTTCCTACTTTTATTTTCCTCCCCTTCCCCATAGACAACTTTCTGTAGTGTTTAATGTGGCTGTTTTTGTTTGCCATCATTGTTCCCAAATGGATACCGTGGTTTTGTGAGCCTATATTTTTAACTTATGCAAATGGCGTTGCATTATTTATTTCATTCTGCTAATTCCCCCCATATGTATGTATAAGATCTATTTATGTTAATATATGTACTTCTAATTTGTTGTTTAAATGAATGTGTGCATCCACTGTTTTTTCCTATTCACTCTCGTATCCCAATAGATACTCAAATTGCCATCAATTTCCCGACTCCCAATTTCCATGGAAATAACTATCCCTAAAAGGACCTATATGGCATATATATGTATTTGTGTGTGTGTGGCTTGTTTATATAATTGAAACCGATGGGCTGTGAGGAATGTGTGTAATTTAAGTGCTCCCAGACTGTTCTCTAGAAAAATTATACCATTCTGCACTCTCCCCATACCACTGTATCTCTCTTTACTTAGCATTATCAGCTCTCCATTTTTTTTTAGTCTAATAGGTGTAAAGTGCTTTCTCCTTGTTTTTACCAGTCAGGTCTGCAAGGGCCCTGACAGAAGAGTGACAATAGTTGACCCAGCTGCCTCTCGTTCTAATTTCCCTGAGGATGTCTCTCCTCTCATTCTGTGTGGCCATCAGAGAGGGGTGTGGTGTGGGAGGATTCTCCTTCTCTGGGCTCAGTCCCCTCACAAGCTTACTTGGGGGTGATTATGGCTTGCAGAGCATGGCTAGGAATCGCCCAGACACTCTGGTTGAGTCATCATAGGCTACTCTTTGCCAGGCTGGTGTCACGTGGGTAACACCTCCATAAAACCTCAGCAGCTGGTAAACCGTCTTCTGGGGCCTTAGGTTAGTAATCAGAGCCAGAAATTCTGAGGAGACCTGGTGCTGAGTTTGGACCTGTCTGCAATAGACCTCAGTGTTGTATGTTTCTCTGGTCACAGCTTAACTGCTTCTAGCACTACCTCTGCCTCTGGGGTATTTGCTGTGCTAAAAGCATCTTCAGGTGGAGAGTTTGACTGTATGGGGATTCACAGGTGGAACATTCTGGTTATTTTCTCTCTGAAATCAGGGTGAACACCTGGTTTCCTTCTACTTGATTGTGAAAAAAATAAAAACAAAGGAGCAAATAGAATGGAGGATGGAGCAGTGGTTTGGGAAATGGAAACTGAACCTGGAATAATAGGATTTGATTCTTGGAACTATGTTAGGGAATCAAGTTTCATGAGCCTAAGTTTGAAGCATCATAAAACTGTGGAAGAAAACTATTGAGATTTTTCTATAGGAACTAGAATTCGTCTCTTCTTTCTGTTGGATCTCCTTTCTGTTGATTTTGCTTTTGTGAGCCAGAAGTTTCAAAAGACTTTATGTGATCGTTGCAGACAGTGAGAGTGGAGAACTAGTCTTAACTACTGCTGAAGTTGGCCTTGTGATCAACTTTCAGAAATGGTGATGCTTTGCCATCATTCTCTAACTGTTGCAGATACTGTGGCTACAGAAGCAGGATACAGCTTATCCGTATGGGAGGCTCATAATCAGCCCACTGTTAGTGTCCTTCACATAACACTGCGTAAATGGACTCGGAATAATTTGATTAATTCTTCTGACATTTGGAACTTACTCTGGATCACATTTTTTCCTCCTGATAGAGAACAGAGTTTCTCTCAGGTGAAACCCTGATGTCTTCTGGACGTGCTGGTGGTTAACTGCTCCTGCAACCCCTCTTTTCCTGACCAGAGACCATCTTGCTCTGTTACTGCCCTGCTATGTTCAGGCAGGGAAAGCTTTTCTCCAAAAGACCTACCTATGTTTCTGTTCTGAAGTGAGGGATGGATGTTATGATGAAGAGAGGGAAAAATGCTTTTGGGGCTAAATTAGCTTATGCTGCCAGATACAATTTTATGTATTTGTATAGCTACTTCCCTTACCCTTTATCCTCTAAAGCCCCTTGCCCTTGCTTTCTCTATCAAATAAAAACAATCACATCTGGTTCATACTTTAGAGTTGATACAAGTCATTTCATGTGCAATATCTCATTTAATTTCAACCTTTCTTGACATGTCCATGAACATATGTAAACAATGAAAATTTTTCAAGCATAAAGATGAAGAGTTCAATCACCCCAAGTCTGACTGACTACATGACCAACATCTGGCACTAGGACTAACCCTTGGAAAAATTATAAAGTGAATGAAGTTTGTCTTCTGCATTCTCCCACCTTGTTCAGCGTTTCTTTTCCTGACGGAGCCAAATCTCCACTCTGACCTAACGAAGGGCTTTCACTTGGCCTCTGATCACTGGGGGTTCTCTCTGTGGAGGGAGGGCCTCCCCAAGGCAGCCCACTTCTTACTGAGTTTCTTTCTCTCTTACTCATCAAATGTATACGCCTAACATTTTCTCTCCTTAATCTCTTCTTGGCTCATGGCTTATTGCAGTAAACTCTCTAAGGATATTTGCATCTTGAATGAGAAATCTCAGAGATAATGTCTTAACACGAAGACATCAACCAGTAATGGTAGAATTGCAGATAGAGTGACAGATATAATTTAGAAACAGAGAGTCCTCAAATCACAGCAGGTGGGCGACTGTCAAGGCACCCAATAGGAGGAGTTCCTTCATGGAAGGCATGGCACTGAGAAAATACCGGCTTCGTCCATCGAATCTTTTACTTTTCACACACAGGTTTCAATAACATATAGATGGATATTATATGCCTGTTATTTATCATTTTTACCTGAATAATAAGCTCCCAAGATCAGCTCGCTGCCACTGGCAAAGAAGTGTTTAAAAGATGTTTTGGGAGATGGTCATGATACATGTTTTGGAATACTAAGCCTTTCCACTGAGGAAAGTTAAGTTGCTGAATTTAGAGATAAAAATGTATTTACCATTGATAATCCCTTCCCAGAATAAAGTAGAAAAAAACGTTTCACATTGCCTAAATTAATTGGGGGGAACGCACAGACAACCTGATCCAAATTCTCTCACTTTACAGATGAGGAGACTGAGAAGGAAGCAGCCAAGTTACCTGCAGGTGAGCCCTGGCCCTGGGACCGGAGCCAGGTGTCCTTCGTCCTCGTTCAAAACTCCTGTGCAGTACGGTTTCCTGCCCATTGTCAACCACAACAGTGGTCGGGATGAAGAGTGGACGGTCTCCCCCAGGTCTGCTCACCTACACCCTGGACGGCCCACACCCACTGTAAGCTCAATGTGTACCATCTCTGCTCTCTCTACTTGAACCCCTGCAATTCGATTTCCTTCCTTCTGTCCTTAGCTCAAATGGTCTGAAGGAGGCACCCTGTGTACTCCACCTTCTCATTCTAAGGGCAAAACAGAGTACTTTGCACACAGAAGAACATAATGAACACTTTTTATATAAATGTTTAAATATATATATCCTTGGGTTATATATATCATTTATATATCCTTGGGTCAGAGACCATGATTTATGGTATATGCCCACTACTTTATCCTTAGGTGCTAGTGTTTAATAACTATTTGTGGGATGAATGAATAAATAAGTAGATGAATAAAACAAGGTATGTAAACTATCCCTACTTTCCTAATAATTTGGAACCCCTCCAAAGTGACATTTACAAAATATTGTTCATCCTTCATGGAGTGGTGTTTGGTAGTATCTTTTTTTTAACATCTTTATTGGAGTATAATTGCTTTACAATGGTGTGTTAGTTTCTGCTGTATAACAAAGTGAATCAGCTATACATATACATATATCCCCATATATCCTCCCTCTTGCGTCTCCCTCCCATCCTCCCTAATTCACCTCTCTAGGTGGTCACAAAGCACCGAGCTGATCTCCCTGTGCTATGCGGCTGCTTCCCACTAGCTATCGATTTTACATTTAATAATGTATATATGTCAGTGCCACTCTTTCACTTCATCCCAGCTTACCCTTCCCCCTCCTTGTGACCTAAAGTCCATTCTTTATGTCTGTGTCTTTATTCTTGTCCTGCCCCTAGGTTCATCAGAAGTTTATTTTATTTTATTTTTTTAGATTCCATATATATATGTTAGCACACAGTATTTGTTTTTCTCTTTCTGACTTACTTCACTCTGAATAACAGACTCTAGGTCCATCCACCTCACGACAAATAACTCAATTTCGTTTCTTTTTATGGATGAGTAATATTCCATTGTATATATATGCCACATCTTCTTTATCCATTCATCTGTCAGTGGACACCTAGGTTGCTTCTATGTCCTGGCTATTGTAAATAGTGCGGCAATGAACATTGTGGTACATGACTCTTTTTGAATTATGGTTTTCTCAGGGTATATGCCCAGTAGTGGGATTGCTGGGTCATATGGTAGTTCTATGTTTAGTTCTTAAGGAACCTCCACACTCTTCTCCATAGTGGCTGTATCAGTTTACATTCCCAACAACAGTGCAAGAGGGTTCCCTTTTCTCCACACCCTCTCCAGCATTACTGTTTGTAGATTTTTTGATGATCGCCATTCTGACCGGTGTGAGGTGATACCTCATTGTAGTCTTGATTTGCATTTCTCTAATGATTAGTGATGTTGAGCATCCTTTCATGTGTTTGTTGGCAATCTGTATATCTTCTTTGGAGAAATGTCTATTTAGATGTTCTGCCCATTTTTGGATTGGGTTGTTTGTTTTTTTGATATTCAGCTGCATGAGCTGCTTCTATATTTTGGAGATTAATCCTTTGTCAGTTGCTTCATTTGCAAATATTTTCTCCCATTTTGAGGGTTGTCTTTTCATCTTGTTTATGGTTTCCTTTGTTGTGCAAAAGCTTTTAAGTTTCATTAAGTCCCATTTGTTTTTCTTTCCATTTCTCTAGGAGGTGGGTCAAAAAGGATCTTGATATGATTTATGTCAAAGCGTGTTCTTCCTATGTTTTCCTCTAAGAGTTTTATAGTGTCTGGCCTTACATTTAGGTCTTTAATCCATTTTTAGTTTATTTTTGTGTATGGTGTTAGGAAGTGTTCTAATTTCATTCTTTTACATGTAACTGTCCAGTTTTCACAGCACCAGTTTTTGAAGAGGCTGTCTTTTCTCCGTTGTATACTCTTGCCTCCTTTGTCAAAGATAAGGTGACCATATGTGCGTGGGTTTATCTCTGGGCTTTCTATCCTGTTCCATTGATTTATATTTCTGTTTTTGTGTCAGTACCATACTGTCTTGATTATTGTAGCTTTGTAGTATAGTCTAATGTCAGGGAGCCTGATTCCTCCAGCTCCGTTTTCCTTTCTCAAGACTGCTTTGGCTATTCAGGGTCTTTTGTGTTTCCATACAAATTGTGAAATTTTTTGTTTGAGTTCTGTGAAAAATGCCATTGGTAGTTTGATAGGGATTGCATTGAATCTGTAGATTGCTTTGGGGAGTATAGTCATTTTCACAATGTTCATTCTTCTAATCCAAGAACATGGTATATCTCTCCATCTGTTTATATCAACATTAATTTCTTTCTTCAGTGTCTTATAGTTTTCCACATACAGGTCTTTTGTCTCCTTAGGTAAGTTTATTCCTAGGTATTTTATTCTTTTTGTTGCAATGGTAAATGGGAGTGTTTCCTTAATTTCTCTTTCAGATTTTCATCATTAGTGTATAGGAATGTAAGAGATTTCTGTGCATTAATTTTGTATCCTGCACTTTACCAAATTCATTGATTAACTCTAGTAGTCTTCTGGTAGCATCTTTAGGATTCTCTATGTATAGTATCATGTCACCTGTAAACAGTGACAGCTTTACTTCTTCTTTTCTTATTTGGATTCCTTTTATTTCTTTTTCTTCTCTGATTGCTGTGGCTTAAACTTCCAAAACTATATTGAATAATAGTGGTGAGAGTGGGCATCCTTGTCTTATTCCTGATCTTAGTGGAAATGGTTTCAGTTTTTTACCATTGAGAACGATGTTGGCTGTGGGTTTGTCATATATGGCCTTTATTATGTTGAGGTAAGTTCCCTCTATGCCTACTTTCTGGAGAGTTTTTTCATAAACGGGTGTTGAATTTTGTCGAAAGCTTTTTCTGCATCTGTTGAGATTATCATATGGTTTTTATCCTCAATATGTTAATATGGTGTATCACATTGATTGATTTGTGTATGTTGAAATATCCTTGCGTTTCTGGGATAAACCCCACTTGATCATGGTGTATGATCATTTTAATGTGCTGTTGGATTCTGTTTGCTAGTATTTTGTTGAGGATTTTTGCTTCTTTGTTCATCAGTGATATTGGCCTGTAGTTTTCTTTTTTTGTGACATCTTTGTCTGATTTTGGTATCAGGGTGATGGTGGCCTCGTAGAATGAGTTTTGGAGTGTTCCTCCCTCTGCTATATTTTCCAAGAGTTTGAGAAGGATAGGTGCTAGTTCTTCTCTAAATGTTTGGTAGAATTCACCTGTGAAGCCATCTGGTCCTGGGCTTTTGTTTCTTGGAAGATTTTTAATCACAATTTCAATTTCAGTGCTTGTGATTGGTCTGTTTATATTTTCTATTTCTTCCTGGTTCAGTCTTGGAAAGTTTTGCTTTTCTAAGAAGTTGTCCATTTCTTTCAGGTGGTACAGTTTTTTGCTATATAGTTGCTTGTAATAATCTCTCATGATCCTTTTTATTTCTGCAGTTCAGTTGTTACTTCTTCTTTTTCATTTGTAATTCTATTATTGATTTGAGTCTTCTCCCTTTTCTTCTTGATGAGTCTGGCTAATGGCTTATTAATTTGGTTATCTTCTCAAAGAACCAGCTTTAAGTTTTATTGATCTTTGCTATTGTTTCCCTCATTTCTTTTTCATTTATTTCTGATCTGATCTTTATGATTTTATTCCTTCTGCTAACTTTGGGGGTTTTTTGCTCTTCTTTCTCTAATTGCTTTAGGTGTAGGTTTGGTTGTTTAGTTGATATTTTTCTTGTTTCTTGAGGTCGGAATGTATTGCTATAAACTTCCCTTTCAGAACTGCTTTTGCTTCATCCCATAGGTTTTGGGTCTTCGTGTTTTCATTGACATTTGTTTCTATGTAGTTTTTTATTTCCTCTTTGATTTCTTCAGTGATCTCTTGGTTATTTAGTAGCGTCTTGTTTAGCCTCCATGTGTTTGTATATTTTACAGATTTTTTCCTGTAATTGATATCTAGTGTCATAGCATTGTGTTTGAAAAGATACTTGATATGATTTCAGTTTTCTTAAATATAACAAGGCTTGTTTTTTGACCCAAAATATGATCTATCCTGGAGAATGTCCCATGAGCACTAGAAAAGACAGTGTATTCTGTTGTTTTCAGATGGAGTTTCCTATAAATATCAATTAAGTCCATCTTGTTTAATGTGTCATTTAAAGCTTGTGTTTCCTTATTTATTTTCTTTTTGGATGATCTGTCCATCGGTGAAAGTGGGGTGTTAAAGTCCCTTAATAGGACTGTGTTACTGTTGATTTCTCCTTTTATGGCTCTTAGCATTTGCCTTATGTATTGAGGTGCTCCTATGTTGGGTGCATAAATATTTACAATTGTTATATCTTCTTCTTGGATTGATCCCTTGATCATTATGTCGTGTCCTTCTTTTCCTCTTGTAATAGTCTTTATTTTTTAAGTTTACTTTTTCTGAAATGAGAATTGCTACTGCAGCTTTCTTTTGATTTCCATTTGCATGGAATATCTTTTTCCATCCCCTCACTTTCACTCTGTATATCCCTAGGTCTGAAGTGGGTCTCTTGTAGACAGCATATATATGGGTCTTGTTTTTGTATCCATTTAGCCAGTCTATGTCTTTTGGTTGGAGCATTTAATCCATTTAGATTTAAGGTAATTATTGATATGTATGTTCCTATTACTATTTTCTTAATTGTTTTGGGTTTGTTTCTGTACGTCATTTCGTTCTCTTCTGTTTCCTGCTTAGAGAAATGCATTAGACTTTCATGCCCGTCTCTGGGGTCCGAGCTGATAGCCGTGGTTCACACGGGTCTCTGAAACTCGTTTAGGCTGTGCTCTGAATCCCCTCTCCTCACGCACCCTGAAACAATGGTCTCTTGCCTCTTAGGCAGGTCCAGACATTTTCCTGTACTCCCTCCTGGCTAGCTGTGGTGCACTAGCCCCCTTCAGGCTGTGTTCACGCCACCAACCCCAGTCCTCTCCCTGGGATCTGACCTCCAAAGCCCGAGCCTCAGCTCCCAGCCCCCACCCGCCCCTGAGGGTGAACAGACAAGCCTCTCAGGCTGGTGAGTGCTGGTTGGCACCGATCCTCTGTGCGAGAATTCCTCTGCCTTGCCCTCTGCACCCCTGTTGCTGTGCTCTCCTCCGTGGCTCCAAAGCTTCCCCCTCGCCACCCCTTGTCTCCATCAGTGAAGGGGCTCCTAGTGTGTGGAAACTTTTCCTCCTTCACAGCTCCCTCCCATTGGTACAGGTCCGGTCCCTATTCTTTTGTCTCTGTTTTTTCTTTTTTCTTTTGTCCTACCCAGGTACGTGGGGGGTTTCTTGCCTTTTGGGAAGTCTGTGGTCTTCTGCCAGCGTTCAGTAGGTGTTCTGTAGGAGTTGTTCCACATGTAGATGTATTTTTGGTGTATTTGTGAGGAGGGAGATGATCTCCACGTCTTACTCCTCCACCATCTTGAAGGTCCCCCCCGGTAGTAATTTTGTATTGATTAAAAATACATAATTTTATATTGAAAACAAGTGTTTTGTTACATGCACTGAAGGTCAAGTCACAGTTTATTTCATTTCAAATTGTCTTTTATACCTTTCTTTCCCTGTTCGTATAATTGGGCATCAGAAGTCACTCACATTCACTAAAGAGATATGCAATTAACTTGGATAGAATTGAACGTTATTTTTCAAAGTAGATTTAAATGTTCTTCTTTGTGGTTTTCACGTCACACATCATTTCACACTTTTCTCTTATTATTGTTTCTCTAGTTTTTGTTCAGACCCAGGCAACTTCTGGGAGGCATGTTAACAGGCTTAAAAGAGAATTGACAATATAAATCACTCGTTCTCTGAGGGAAGCACTATTCTATCATGCATTATTTTTGTTCCGGACTCAGCTGACTGTTGCTGCTGACTTTAGGAGCCTGTCATCTGGCTGACTGCAGGAAGAGTTACAATTCTAGCTCTTCTAGTTGGGTGCTGGGTAGGGGACATGCCACTTGCCAGGAGGCTTTGGACAAGCGTCTTCACCTCTTTGGCCTTTGTTGATTTCACCTGTGAAGTTGGGAGAAGGTCATCAGTACTGATGTGCTGTTAAGAGGAAGAGGTTAAGTTCTTAACTCAGTGCTTGATCCTAGGTACTCAGTATACAGTCATCCTAATCGTCACTGCTCTAGTTAGAGGAAAAAAGGCTCACGATTTGTTTAGTAGTAATTTCTTGAGTCTGATGAAGTGGTTTGTTTTCCTAACTCAGACTGCCACTGTGGCATGTGCTTCCATGGAGTGGCCTGTCTCGGGGACAATTCCTTGTGGCAGCATTTCATTTTTGCAGTGTTTACAGGAGGGCAGCCAGCCAGGAAGCCAGATCAGGGAGATTCCAGGCACAGGCAATAAAAGAAACATGCATAAAATTATTACCACAAACTGCCTTCAAAGAATTGTTCTGATTGTCTAAAAATATACAAATAGAATTTACTCTAATGATTTCATTCTTTTGAGGATTTCCTCTCTATTTCTGTCTGTGTTTAAAAGAAACACCGACAATGAAGTGAAAACTGTTGCCAAAACTCTTTATAATATGTGTATTTAGCTGGTCAAATGTGGTGGAAAATTACATCTAGGATTTTGAGAATCAGCCCATCAATCTTGTGGACAGTGTTAGCGTGGCCACAGTTTACATATAACAAAATCCATTGCTTTTTCTATCTTTGATCAAGATACATAGATTTTAAAATGTAGCAGATTATATAAATATCCTGGAAAACCTTTTTAGGTTTAGGCTCACACAAAAGCTCATTTTCAATCCCAGGCACTAGAAGCTGGTACTCAAGTGATTTCTGTTCTGCTTTTCTTGGATGCTATTACTTGGGAGTTATCTATTACCTTCAAGATCAATTGTTTCTCACATGCTATTGAAATAGATCGTCTCATGATAGAGGCAGAGCTGACACAATGTTCCACTGGAGGTATTTGGTTTGGTGGCACATAGCCTGCGACTTGTCCTCTCAAATGACCAGCTTCATTAAATATCTTTCTGGTAGGTAGTTCAGTGAAAGCAATAAGATATCCAGCTGGACTTCTTACTGAGTGGGAGAGATGAATTATGTGCAATGCCCACTTTTCCCCTCACCTGAAAGAGTTTTATCAGAACATTAGATGAAACAAATAGCCTCAAGATCCTTCCTTAAAATTTGTCTCACTGTTTTGAAAAAAATGCTATTAGAAACATTCACAAATTGCTCCTCCATACAACTTCTGCCTTAAAGAAAACAACTACACACTACTATGTATAAAATAGATGAAAAACAAGGACCTACTGTATAGCACAGGAGCTCTACTCAATATTTTGTAATAACCTGTAATGGAAAGGAATCTGAAAAAGATTCTTTTATTCCTATCTATCTATCTGTCTATCTATCTATCTATCTGAATCACTGTGCTGTATACCTGACACTAACACAACATTGTAAATCAACTATACATCAATAAAAAAAGAAACAACTAATAGACAGAATAGATGAATGAGAGTTTTGAAGCTTCTTTCCATGAATATTGCCTAATGTTAAAAAAATCAGGTGAAAAGGGATGAAACAAATGTAATGTAGGAGCTTGAAAATGAAAATCTAGAGACTAAGTTAAGGTTTCCTAGCCCTCATCTAACAACCTAAACAGCAAAGTGCTTTATTATTTTCTTCTAGCCCATTTGCAGAAGTCTACCCATCTTGTGAGGCATGGTGTAAAGAAATAATCTCTTGGAAACAGTAGACTAGGGATATAAACTTAACTGCAAATTTCACATGGTTCAAAAAATACATATTATGTATATTCATTCACAACTGTCACAAAATAGGTGTATAGAAATAACCAACAGATAAAAAGGGGACCATTGAAAGATTTTCTTTCTCAAACATGATCCATCCTTGGGTATGAACAAGAGCTTAAAAAATGACAACTACTTGAATTAATATAAATACAAATGTAGAATATATCTGAAGTGATGAAGACACATTGAATCTACCTAAATTCCTTGATCTTATTTTCTCCAAAAGGTATAATCTTCCTCTCTCCAAAGGTTTTTATTAGAGCAGCTATCAAGTAGCAAAATAGCCTACCTTTCCCCTACTCTTTTTTAGGATTACATTTCCTGACATATCAAAACAACAAAGGAGAGGAAGGGGAAAATGAGGCCAGGAATCCACTACCATCTGAATCTTAGCCTGGGAACAATTTAGAATAGACACAGCAGTTTCCCTTCTGAAAGGGAAATATATTCCCATTTATCTTTCCATATTATATATCATAATTACAAAGTGTCCCAGGAATAGCATATGCTTTTTCTTTTCAATGTGAAAAGCAGTGTGTGTCTATTCTAACTTGTTACTGTCACAAAGGGCTACGTATTTTCCACATACACTGCTAGTTACATAAATCACTTAATTTCCCCTTTATTACATTAATGGCATGTAGAATTAACTGTTGAGCTCTTTGGCTATTAACAATATGCTGAATAAAAAAAATTATTCTTCAAGCAGAAAAGAGAGAGTTTATTTCAAGAGTTCTGAAAGGCTTTTGCTGCTTGGGAATGAAAGCCTCCCTATTGAAATAGCATGTGGATATTGAACGATTTAACACATTTTGATTTATGCTTTTCTGATACATGTGCAAAATACAAGCTAACTGGTGTGACAATATAGCATATAGTAAGCAGAAACATTCAGAAAAATTAATGGTGTGGGGAGACCTTTAATTTTCTTTAATTAGGAAAACAGATTTGGAGATCTGACTTCTTGATGGAACTATGCTAATATGCATAACACTTTCCTGAATTATTCACCGTATAAATTTCTACTCCTCTGTAGAGAAGCCCTCTACTTCTCTCCACAGGAGTTGGTCTCACCCTGGAATCAATTCCATCCCACCATCAGGTAATTTGCAGACATGGAAGCCCCTGCAGGGTATTTCTTAAAGTCCAAATTTAAGCAGATTAGAGTATCGTCAATGGATGAGTGTCTTCTCTTTGTTCACTGTACCTCCAGCACCTAGAAGGATGCTTGGCACATGTACTTGCTAAATGAATGGTAATTCGTGGATGGGAGGGCATTTCAGCAGAATGGTCCAGGTGGACTTGGGTATTTTTTATGGAGAGTCCATCAAGGTCTTTGCCAGAGTGAAAGAAAGATGTGCCGACTTATGTCTTCAATGATTGTATACACGCACACATACACACACATACCCCAAAGACAAAATACAATCCTCATAGTAAGACAGTATAAATCTAACATCTGAGGGACTTCCCTGGTGTTCCAGTGGGTAAAACTCCGTGCTCCCAATGCAGGGGGCCCGGGTTTGATCCCTGGTCAGGAACTAGATTCCGCATGCATGCATGCCACAACTAAGAGTTCGCATGCTGCAACTAAGAGTCCGCATGCTGCAACTAAAGATCCCACAGGTCTCAACAAAGATCCTGCATGCTGCAACTAAGACCCGGCCCAGCCAAAATAAATAAATAAATTAACAATAAATAAATAAATAAATAAATCTTTAAATCGAACATCTGGGACAATGCTGAGATGAGCTTCCCAAGGTTTGCAGACCTGGGAAGTGTCCATATCTTCCTTGATTATCTACTTGGAATCACAACAGTGTTCATTTTATAGAATAATTTTTTTCTTTCCATTTCAAAATTTGTAAGTTTCCATATGAGGGGTACCTCAATATTGAGTTTATAACAGGAAGGAGGTCCTAACTAGAGCAGATATAGTATGTATCTTCAAAGTTCTGTTTTAATTTATTCTTATTGTATGCATGGGGAAACTTTATTTCCTCGCATCCCCTTCAGTTGGGTTTGAACACAGGATGCACTCTGGTCCATGGGCTCAATGCAGCAGCTGTCCGTGTCACTTTAGGATGAGAGCATGGTGACAGGTGCTAGGCTACCCCCGACCCCATGAAGGCTGAGAAGGTCAGTGCTCCCACTGGAGCAGCTGCTTCCCTGAGCACACTGGCTCTTACTGGACATGAAGTATGGGCAAAAAGTAAACATTTGTTGTTAAATCAATGAGATCTTAAGGCTGTTTGTTACTTCCACACAGTCTAACCTCTTCTGACTAATGCATTTTGCAATCTAGAAATATTTTTTCTTAGCTGTTTGACCTAACATTTCCAATCACACTGAGAGAAAAAGAATCATATTATTGATACATCTTTTTATTAACCATGAAGTAATTATTTTTCTCACCTATTTTGTAAAACTACATTAAGAGATGCCTAATAAAGGTATATGAAATCTTCATATATCCCCCTTTCTTAATTTTTAGTGACACAGAGTTCAGAGCCCATGAAGAACATTATACTCTATTTTTTCCTTACCCCACAATTCCTTTCTTTAAGTACTTTTAACTTCTTGAAAAGAAGGCAAACAAAATGCTTTTTTAGAATATTTTTTAGACTATTTATTATGGAATTTTCAAACCCACAAAAAAATAAATGAATAGTAAAATAAAGCTGTATTTACCTATCATTCAGTTTTCATAATTACCAACATCTTTCCAATATTGTTTCATTAATCCCCCTCACCCATGTATACTTTTCTTTCTGGATTATATTAAAGCAAGTTTCAGACATCATATTCTTCTCTAACCAAGAAGAATAATTCTCTTTACGTATATAAGTACTATTTCATTATTTCACTTAACAGAGTTAATAATTTCTTAATTTCACGAAACAGCAAATAGAGTGTTCAAGTTTCTCTGAATATTTGAAAATTTGGCAGACAGTTAATATTGTTTGCATCAGAATCCCGACAATAACATACTGCATTTGGTTATTTTGTCTCAAAAGTTTCTTATTCTACAACAGTCCCTACTACCATGCCCTTTTTCTTATGCCCATGATTTTTTTGGAGAAAAATGGGTCTTTCGTTTTTTAGAAAATCCCATGTTCTGCATTATGCTGATTGTTTCCTTGTTACGTCTTTCATCTTGCTCCTCCATTCCTGTATTTTATGTAAACTTGTAGTTAAATCTAAAGACTTGACTAGTTTCATTTCATTTCATTTTACATTATTTCATTTTTCAAAAATGTATCTAATACATTATGAGGAACACAATGTCTGATTGTTCACTTTTAATGACGCTGAGATTAAGCATTTTTTTTTAGGTGCGGTCTGCCTGATCCTTCCATTTCAAAATTCCTCAATTGTTGCCTCAACCCATTAACTCATTTGGGATTGCAAAATGGTTATTTTCTAATTCTACACACACACATGTACACACACGCACACACTCACTCACATACTTTCCTTTTCATAAAAGATAGCTGATTAGCTCTTAAGAAATCCAGCTGCCATGCTATGTACAGCCCTAAGGAAAGAGGTCCTTGTGTCACAGAAGTGATGTCACCAGCCAACAGCTAACAGGGATCAAAGGCCTGTGGACGATGTGAGTGAGCTTGGAAGTGGACCATCCCCAGCCCAGCCTTTAGATGCCTGCCCACACCTCGAATGCAGCCTCATGAAGACTGTAAGCCACAGAGTCTAGGCTCTGTCCAGAGTCCTGACTCGGAGAGAAGCTGTGAAATATTTGTGGTAAGCCAGCAGATTTGGGGGTAGTATTTCTTGTAGCAACAGATAACTATAACAGATTTTGCTCCTGGAACTGAGATGCTGTTCTCCAGGTTGCTTTTTCACTAGTGATGTAGCCTGGAGATCACTGCATATCACTTATAGAGGGTTTTCCTTCCTTTTTATATTGCATATTATGTCATTGGGTTGATGGGCCATAGTTTATTCAACTAGTACCTTGCTGATGGACGTTTGGGTTGTTCCTAGCTTTTGCTATAGCTAATAATGCTACAATGAATAGCCTTGGGTATAGGTCATTTAGTATTTTTGCCAGTGAACTTTTGAGTAGATTACTGAAGGTGAGGAGCTCTATCTATCATCTATCTGTCTATATGTAATTATGCTAGATATTGCCAAATTCCCCTCCTTAAACTTGTACCATTTTTTATTCCCACCAACAATGTAAAAGAAGCTTCCACAGTCTCATCGATGGAGTATGATTTCATAGTTCATAGTTTCACATTTTGTCAGTCTGACAGGGAGAGATGTATCATTGTGTAGTTTTAAATAGTATTTTTCTTGTGAGTGAGATTGAACATCTTTTCACATATTTAATAGACATTTTTATTTCCTTTCCAGTGATTCAGCTATACGTAACACCCCCCCCCCATTTAAAAATACTTTATTTTTTTAGAACAGTTTTAGCTTTACAACAAAATTGAGAGGGAGGCACGGGGATTTCACATATACCGCCTGCCCCACACATTCATAGATAGGCCCACTATCAACATCACTCATCAGAATGGTACATGTTTTACTAAGAATGAAGCTACATTGACAAATCAAAATCACCCGAAGTCCATAATTTACCTTAGGGTTTGCTCTTGGTGTTGTATATTCTGTGGATTTGTACAAATGGATAATGACATAATATCATACAGAGTATGTTCACTGCCCTAAAAATCCTCTGTTCTGCCCATTATCTCTCTCCCCTCCCCCATCCCCAGCAACTCCTGCTCTTTATGCTATCCCTGTGGTTTTGCATCTTCCAGGAAGTCATATACTTGGAATCATACAGTGTGTAGTCTTTGCAAATTGGCTTCTTTCATTTAGTAGTATGCATTTAAGGTTCCTCCATGTCTGTTCATGACTTGACCTTCATAGGTCCTGTCTTTTTAGCACTAAATAACATTCCATTGTCTGGATGTATCATAGTTTATTTATCCATTCATCTACTGAAGGTCATCTTGGTTGCTCCCAGTTTTGACAATGATGAATAAAGTTGCTATAAGCACCCAAGAGTAAGTTTTTGTGTGGACATAAGCTTTCTACTCCTTTGGGTAAATACCAAGGAGCATGACTGCTGGGTCAAATGCTAAGAGTGTGTTTAGTCTTGTAAGAAATCACCAAACTGTCTTCCAAAGTGGCTGTAGCATTCTGCATTCTCACTGGCAATGAATGAGAATTTCTATTGCTCCACATTTTTGTCACCCTCTGGTGTCATTAACGGTCTAGATTTTGGTCATTCAAATGACCACACACCATAAGAGGTGTGTAGTGGTATCTCACTGCTGTTTTAAATTACATTTCTCTCAAAATACATATGATATATTTTTTCATATACTTATTTGCCATCTGTATATCTTCTTTGATTAAGTGTCTGTTAAGGTCTTTGGCCCACTTTTTAATCAGGATATTTTCTTACTGTTGAGTTTTATGAGCCCTTTGTACATTTTGGATAACAGTCCTTTACCAGAGGAATTTTTTGCAAATATTTTCTCACAGTCTGTGACTTTTAATTTTCTTGATATTATCTTACAGAGGAGAAGTTTTTAATTTTAACGAAGTCCAGCTTGTCAGTTATTGTTTTCATGGATCGTGTCTTTGGTATTGTATCTATAAAGACATCATCACCATCTAGGGCCTGGTACTTTCTGTTTTGGATGGTTATTAATTATTGATTCCATTTTAAGCCTATTAAGATAGTCTATGTCTTCTTGTGTGAGTTTCAGTAGATTATATCTTTCAATGAATTGGTCCATTGCGTCCAGGTTATTAAATTTGATCATATAAAGTTGTTCATAGTATTCCTTTGTTATCCTTTTAATGTCCATAGCATCTGTTCTGATGTCCTTTCTTTCATTCCTGATGTTCCTATTCTTTGTCCTCTCTCTTTTTTTCCTTAGCCTGGCTAAAGGATTATCAATTTACTGATATTTTCAAAGAAACAGCTTTTGGTTTTATTGATTTTCTCTGTTGATTCCCTGTTTTCTTTTCTTTTTAAAAAAAAAAAAAATTATTTATTTATTTATTTGGCTGCTCCAGGTCTTAGTTGTGGCATGCGGGATCTTTGTTGCAGTGTGCGGGATCTTATTTTTTAGTTGCGGCATGTGGGATCTTTTTAGTTGTGGCGTGTGGGATCTTTTTTAGTTGCAGCATGTGTGATCTAGTTCCCTGACCAGGGATGGAAACTGGGCCCCCTTCATTGGGAGAGTGGAGTCTTAACCACTGGAAAACCAGGGAAGTCCCTTGATTCCTTGTTTTCAATTTCACTGATACCTGCTCTAATTCTTATTTCTTTTATTCTATTTATTTTGGATTTAATTTTGTAAGGTGGAAACTTAGCTTATTGATTTTAGATCTTTCTTCTTCTCTAATGTATGTATTCAATGCCATACTTTTCTCTGTAAGTACTACTTTTGCTATACTCCACAAATATTAATAAGTTGTTTTCATTTTAATTTAGTTCACAGTATTTTAAATTTAACTTGAGGTTTCTTTTTTGACCCATGTGTTATTTAGAAATATGTTGTTTAATCTCCATGTATTTTGGAAACTTCCAGTTATCTTTCTGTTATTAATTTATAGTTTAATTCCATTTTAGTCCGAGAAGAGACATTGTATGATTTATGTTCTTTTCAAATTGTGAAGGTGTGTTTTGTGGTCTAGAATGAGATCTATCTTGGTAAATGTTTCAAGTGAGCTTGGGAAAAATGCATATAATCTGCTGCTGTTTGTTAAGTAGTCTACAAATGCCTACTATATCTAGTTGATTCATGGTGCTGTTGAGTTTAACTGTGTCCTTACTGATTTTCTGCTTACTGGGTCTGTCCACTTCTGAGAGAGGGGTGTTGCACCTCCAACTATGACGGTGGATTCCTCTATTTCTCCTTGCAGTTCTGTCAGTTTTTGCCTCATGTATTTTGATGATGTGTTGCTAGGTTCATACACATTAAGAATTGTATGTCTTCCCGGATAATTGACAACCTTATCATTACACAATGCCCCTTTTTAATCCCTGATAATTCTCCTGACTTTGAAGTCTGTTCTGCCTGAAATTAATATAGTGACTCCAGCTTTCTTTTGATCAGTGTTGGCATGGTATATATTTATACATTCATTTACCTTTAATCTTTATGTGTCTATATATATAAACTGGGTTTCTTGTAGACAACATAGAGTTGGGTCTTGTTTTTCGATCCACTCTGAAAATCTCTGTCTTTTAATAGGTGCATTTAGACCTTTGATGTTCAAAGTGATTACTGATATGGTTGGATTAATATTTACCATATTAGTTATTATTTTCTATTTGTTGCTCCTATTCTTTGTTTCAGTTTTGTTTCCCATTCTTTTACTATCATTTGTGGTTTTAATTGAGCATTTTATATGATTCCATTTTCTCTCCTTTATTTTTTATACTTTTAGTCTTTAATAAAAAAATAAAAGTATACTTTTATACTTTTTATGTTTCAATAAAAGTATACTTTTATACTCTTTTTTTCAGTGGTTGCCCTAGTTTTTACAGTGTACATTTACAGCTTGTCCAAGTACACTTTCTAATAACACTACGGCACTTCACTGGTAATGTGAGTGCCTTCCAATAACAAAATAATCCTAATTTCTTCCTCTCATTTCTCGTGTCATTGAGGTCATTCATTCCACTTACATACAAGTATAGAAAAACATATATATATATACACACACACATACACATATATAATGCAGGCTTATACATAGTATACCTAATATATATATGTCTACACATAAGCATATATAATCAGATACATTGTTGCTATTATTATTTTGGACAAACTGTTATTTGTTTGATAAATTAAGAATAAGAAAAATAAGTTTTTATTTTACCTTCACTTCTTCCTTGATGTTTTTCCTTTACTTATGAAGATCCAACTTTCTGATCTATATTATTTTTTTCTCTTTCTTAAGAATTTTTTTTAACATTACCTACAAGGCAATTCTACTTATAACAATTACCCAATTTTTGTCTGAGAAAGTCTATTTCTCCTTCACTTTTGAAGGATAATTTCACAGAGTACAGAATTCTAGATTGGTGCTTATTTTCTTTTCTCAACACTTTAAATATTTCACTCTACTTTATTCTAGCTTGCATGGTTTCTGAGAAATCAGATATAATTCTTACCTTTTCTCCTCTATAGGTAAGTTTTTTTCTTTCTCCTCTTTCTGAATATTTTCTTTATCTTTGGTTTTCTGTAGTTTGAAGATGATATTCTTAGGTGCAGGTTTTTTTGTTTGTTTTTGTTTTGTTTTCTTTTATCTCGTTTTTTGCTTGGTGTTTTCTGAGCACCCTAGATCCACGGTTTGGTTTGGTGTCTGACATTAATTTAAGGAAATTCTCAGTCACTACTGTTTCAAATATTTATTCTCTTCCTTTCACTCTTTCTTATCCTTCTGATATTCCCATTACGTGTACCTTACACCATTTGTAGTTGTTCTGCAGCCCTTGGATATTCTGTTCTGGTTTTTTTGTTGTTGTTTTTTGTTTTTTGTCTTTATTTTCTTTGCTTCTCAGTTTTTAAAGATTCTTTTCATATAGCCTATAGCTCAAAGATTCTCTCCTCAGCCATGTCTAGTTTACTTAGGCATTCTTAATTTCTCTTACAGTGTTTTTATGTCCAGCACTTCCTTTGCTTTCTTTCTAGGATTTCTCTCTGCTTACACGGCCCACCTGTTCCTGCATGTGGTCTACTTTATTTGTTGGAGTGCTGCGAATATTAATTACAGTTGTTTTAAATTCTTGATCTGATAATTCCAACATTCCTGCCATGTCTGGTTCTGATGCTTGCTCTCTCCCTTCAAATAGTGTTATTTGCCTTTGGTATGCCTCGTACTTTTTTCCTGATAGCTGGACACGACATACTGGGTGAAAGTAACTGCTATAAATGGGCCTTAATAAATATTGTGGTGAGGTGTTGGGGGAGGGTAAGCATATAATAGTATTAATTATTATGACTAAGTCTAATAGTCCTGTGATTAGGTCTTGGTCTTTTAGTGAGCCTGTGCCCCTAGACTGTGACCTTCACAGGTGTTGCTATTTTTTTCTCCCCTGTAGGTGGGAGAAGATGGCCAGAGGGCCTAAGGCTGTGTTTTTCCCTTCTCCCACGAGAAGGGTAGAGCTTGTTGGAGCTGGGTATTTCCCTTCCCCAGGTGAATTAGATTCCGATAACCCCCGGCAGGTTAGGCTCTGGGTAATTGGTTTCTCCTGAGGGCAGCCTTGTTAAGAAGCGCAGAGCTTTCTGGGAACTTTCAAAGCGTCTCCTTCTCCCCGCCCCCAGCCAGAAGCCAGAGAGGCCTTGGTACTGACTGCGGCCGTCAGGTTGAGTCCTGCAGGTAAATCCCACAGGGCCCCCCACAACTTGGTCCCCGTGGAGTTTCTAACTCTCCGACGTGTCCTCCTGAGCCTCCAGGATCTCGTCAGTCACACGTCAGCTGTTCCTGCCCCGGCCCGGGCCCCACAGTGATTTCCACTCCTGAGTCTCTGCTCAGGTAAGCTGTTACTCCTGTTTTTGCCTTTCTACCTTCAACCGGGGATGCAGTAGTTTTTCCTGTGTTTTCACGTCACCTATAGATCCAAGAAGAGTTGTTGGTTTTCAGTCTGTTTAGCTTTTTGTTGTTGTTAGGATGGAATGGCGTCTTCCAAGCTCCTTACGTGTAGAACCAGAAAACTGGCGTTCCCTACCTTTTGTTTTCCTTAGTTTTATTGGTTTGTGGTATTGTCTGTTTCACATGTGCAATATTATGTTTGACTTCTGTATACACTGCAGTGTGCCTACCACACACACTGGAAAGTTTAGTTTCCATCTGTCCATACTGTTAAGCACCTTTACCCCCCTCCCATTTTTTAACAAGCTGTTTTCTCAGATTTTAGGGGTCCTTTATGCATGGAGGATATAATCCCTTTGTGATAAAATTACAATTTCTTTTCCAGTTTGTCACTGATAATTTAGCTTTGGCCTTTATTCAATGGTATTTGTTTTATATGGTCAGAGTTACTATTTTCCGTGGCTTTTGGATTTCAAAGCATGGTTAGAAATGTTTTTCCAATCAATTTTAAGGGGATATGCTCATGTTTTCTTCTAGAACTTGTTTAGTTGTAATTATTTTACATTCACACCTGTGTTCCAGTTGGAATTTATTCTGTTGTAGTGTGTGAAGATCAGATCCAATTTTAGGTTGGTTGGTTTATGACTTCTGTTCCCCTTATGGTTTCTATTTTATTAATCTCTCATTTTGTAAATTTGTTCCTTTTGCCCTTTATGGTTTATTTTGTTAGTTTTTTGGTCTTTTACTATTGTTTTGAGGTGCTTTTTGTTAATAAATAATTATGAAAAATGTAAGTATTTCGTTCTTTTCTCTGAGCACTGCTTTAGCAATGTCACACTAGATCCCAAAAGCTGTTTCATTGTCATTATTTTTGAGAAACTCTGTAATTTCATTTTGTGTTTTTCCATTTGATCCAAGGGTTCTTTAATATCATTTTAAAAAATTGCAAGTAGACGAGACTTAAAAATTTTTGTTATTAGTTCCTGGTTTATTGTATATCGTCAAAGTATACTGTTTGTACTATTTATTTTAATATTTTAAAACTAGCTCTGTTTTTGAATTTATTAATTTTTGTGTGTGGAATTATATGTAGTCCATTTTTATGAATGTTCTATGTTCACATGAAAGAACATATATTCTCTACTGTCAAAGTATCAGGTTATAGTATTTACGTATAATATACACCTTATTGATTTTGATTTTTAGGTCTTCTCTATCTTTACTGACGTTCCCCTAATTCTGTCTTAGACTGAGAGAGGTACTTAAAATCCCTTATAATTAGCATTTCACTCCATTTTTTCCATCTCCTGCAGTTGCTTCTGTATGTAAGTTGCTGTTGTGTTTGGGGTGTATACATATTGACTCATTTATCCTTCATTGTGAGTTGTAGTCTTCAACATTATAATGTGTTTCATTGTCATTTAATACCTTTGTCTGTATTCTTTCTGTTTAATATTAATATAACAATCCCTGCTTCTTAAAAACTGCATTTGCCTGTTACGTCTTTGCCCTACTGAGATGGCAGATTCATTAGACGGAAGAGGAACTCAGGCTGCCTTGAGCTCCTCTTGAAACAAGAGGAAGTCTGGCTCAAGTGCAGACTGCGCAAAGTGATGGAGTAAATACATGTCTCGTTCCCATTTGGGATGTACATATTGAGGGCCTCCCCTGAGGTGACATTTTTTCCAGTTCGGCCGTAGTACTCACAGATTGCGTTATTTTCACCTCTAAAGATAATCTGTTTGGTTTCATGTTCTAACCAGACTACACAACTTCAGGACAGAAAGTCTTGTTTTCTCTCAGAAGAGTAAAACATTGGAAAGGTGAAGAGGAGAGAAAAATAATGAATTTTTAAAATTTAACATGTACAGTCTTTGGAGGATTCTAATTGATTATTTTCTTTGGATTCGGAAGGGAGATATAAATGGACTTTTGCAAATAATAGTGATGTATTTTGCCCACTGGCCAGCAAGAGAGTCTGTTTTTGTTTCTGGAGTTTGACTTTACAATGATGAATCTAGTGTTCATTTTCATTAAAAATATTTTTATCCAGCAATTTTATATATTTGTTTACAGCTAGGTAGAGCAAGAACAAATAGACTATTGTGGCGGTTGGCATGCTAATATTCAAAAATACTTTTTTTTCTTTTTTAAGTAGAAGTGAAATATAATGACATAAAATCATAAATTTGGCAGTATTGATGAAGCACATAAAAGGACTTTTCTCTTTTTCACTATGAGGTATTTTGGGAACTGGATTGGGTCAAAAGAGCAGAGGGAATATCCTTTGTTGACTTGCTTATTTTTATTTTATTTTATTATTATTTTTTGGTGATATAATCAAATAACATTTTTATTAGTTTGCTAGGGTTGCCATAACAATATCACAGACCGTGTCACTTAAACAACAGCTACTTTCTCAAAGTTCTGGAAGCTGGAAGTCCAAGATCAAGGTGTCGGCAGGTTTGGTTTCTCTTGAGCCTCTGTCATTGGCTTGCAGGTGGCCATTGGCTTGCTGTGTCCTCAAATGGCAATTTCTTTGTGTGCAATCGTCCTGGTATCTCTCCCTCTCTTCTTAAAAGGACAGAAGTTATACTGGATTTTGACTTGCTTATCTTTAGAAGGTATGTTTATTTTCTCATTTCTGTAGAAAATCCAGTGCAGTAAGAAACTCCAAGCTCCCTGTTAATGCAAAGCTTAAGTACTCCCAAGAGCAACACATTCATTTATTGGAGAAGAGGAAAGTTATTAAAAACCTCTAAGGCTCCGTGAATAGCTCATTTACCTACTTTGCTTAAATGCTAGTCTAGAATTAGTTCTTGACTAGAGAGCTGCTTATTTTGCAATTAGCAAAGAAGTGAGATTTTTCTGATAATTTTGCTAATATAGTCATACATTAGCTCAATGTCAGTAGTCTGCTTAAATGTGGTGCAATGTTTAGTACTCACAATAACTATTTTATTCCCTGTGACACAATTGACAAGGTGTTAAATGCACCAGAAGCTTTATGGAAACGAGTGTGTATCCTCTTGAGAAAACTCTGAATGCACTACAATATACACATGATTTCATAATAATTAGATTCAAGAGAGAACTCCCCAGGGGATGAAACACATACAGGTAATAATAGCTCCCATTTATTGAGTGATTTCTGTATTTGGCATTATGGTAAGTGCTTCACATATGTTAACAATAGTGCATTAATCCTCACCATAACTCCATAAGTCAGGTATTAGTGTAACTGTATGTATGTCAGATCGTGAGGCTCAAACAAGTTGATTAACTGGTTCAAAGTAACATGGTCATGATGGAGCTGGGATTCACACATTGATTCTAGATTATATGTTCTTTTTTATTGCAGTATAGTTGATTTACAATGTTGTATTAGTTTCAGGTGTATAGCAAAGTGATTCGGTTTTACATATATATATATATATATATATATATATATATATATATATATATACTCTTTATTTTTTTAGTGAAAAAATTTAGATATAAAAAGATGACAAAAGTAATATAATACTCATATAATCACAAAGTAGCTTAAGAGATAATTGAAACCCTCTTTGCTCTTGCTCCACTGCTAATCCCATTGTTCCTTTTTTTCCACTAGAAGTAGCCACTGTCTGAATTTTGTGACTATCTTTCCCATATATTTATTTTCTTAAATGCATACCAATTTATTTCTAAACAATATATCCTATTGCTTTAAATTAAATATCTAAAAACATTATTTAAATTAGAATTTTGTATAAATACTGTATGTATCTGTCTGGAATTTGCTCCATTATTTTTGTGAGATTTATCCATGTTGATACAAGAGTTGCTTTTCATCACTTTTAAATTATATAGTGTGCTACAAGAATATGGTATAAACTAGTTATCCATCCTCTATTTGGTAGGTATTCTTATTGACTCCATTTATTGGATATTATTGTGAACGTTTATGTGCTGGTTTTCTTCATGCATATCTTAAAGTTTCCTAGGGGTAGAATGACAAGTGGTAAGGGGTGCATCTTCAGATTTAAGAGACAGTCATCCCTCAGTATTGAAGAGGGTTGGTTTCAGGACCCCCTGTGGATATCAAAATCCATGAATGCTCAGGTCCATTATAGAAAATGGTACAGTACAGTCCGCCCTCTGTATCCATGGGTTCCCCGTCCATGGATAGGAAGGGCAGCTATAGGTCTAAATGAATTTGCAAAGCACTTGTATTGATGTATATTCACACTAGTATTCCTGTTGTCCTATAACATACCTTTGTATTGTCAAACTTCTTTTTACATTTATTTTTGTAAATCTGACTGTGTGAAGTGATTCCTCAGTGTGATTTTTATTCACATTTTTCCTTGTCACCGGTTGAACGTCCTTTCGAAGGTATGTGCCATTTGTTTTCTTCCTCTGTGAATTGCCTCGTCATATATTTTGTTCATTTTCTGAATGAGAGCTCATTTTAAGTTATTTGTCTTTTTATTATTGATTTGTAGAAGTTCTTTACTTGTCCTGACTATTAATTATATGTATCCAAAATGTGTTTTTCAAGACTGGGGCTTATTTCTTCAATTTGAGTTTGATGTCTTCTGACGAACAGATATTTTAAAATATGAATACAGTCAAATCAGTCTTTTTCTTTATAAATTAAAATTTTTGTTTTTAAAAAAATTTTCCTCTTTTACTTTAGAATCAAAAAGAAATTTTCTTACATTACTTCTTTTTTTTGGAATTTTATTTAATTTATTTTTTTATACAGCAGGTTCTTATTAGTTATCCACTTTATACACATCAGTGTATACATGTCAATCCCAATCTCCCAATTCATCACACCACCACCCCCCCGCCACTTTCCCCGCTTGGTGTCCATACGTTTGTTCTCTACATCTGTGTCTCTATTTCCACCCTGCAAACAGGTTCATCTGTACCATCTTTCTAGGTTCCACATATATGCGTTAATATACGATATTTGTTTTTCTCTTTCTGACTTACTTCACTCTGTATGACAGTCTCTAGATCCATCCACGTCTCAACAAATGACCCAATTTCGTTCCTTTTTATGGCTGAGTAATATTCCATTGTATATATGTACCACAACTACTTTATCCATTCGTCTGTCAATGGACACTTAGGTTGCTTCCATGACCTGGCTGTTGTAAATAGTGCTGCAATGAAGATTGGGGTGCATGTGTCTTTTTGAATTATGGTTTTCTCTGGGTATATGCCCAGTAGTGGGATTGCTGGGTCATATGGTAATTCTATTTTTAGTTGTTTAAGGAACCTCCATACTGTTCTCCATAGTGGCTGTATCCATTTACATTCCCATCAACAGTGCAAGAGGGTTCCCTTTTCTCCACACCCTCTCCAGCATTTGTTGTTTGTAGATTTTCTGATGATGCCCATTCTAACTGGTGTGAGGTGATACCTCATGGTAGTTTTGATTTGCATTTCTCTAATAATTAGTGATGTTGAGCATCTTTTCATGTGCTTCTTGGCCATCTGTATGTCTTCTTTGGAGAAATGTCTATTTAGGTCTTCTGCCCATTTTTGGAGTGGGTTGTTTGTTTTTTTAATACTGAGCTGCATGAGCTGTTTACATATTTTGGAGATTAATCCTTTGTCCGTTGATTCGTTTGCAAATATTTTCTCCCATTCTGAGGGTTGTCTTTTCATCTTGTTTATGGTTTCCTTTGCTGTGCAAAAGCTTTTAAGTTTCATTAGGTCCATTTGTTTATTTTTGTTTTTATTTCTATTACTCTAGGTGGTGGATCAAAAAAGATCTTGCTGTGATTTATGTCAAAGAGTGTTCTTCCTATGTTTTCCTCTAAGAGTTTTATAGTGTCCAGTCTTACATTTAGGTCTCTAATCCATTTTGAGTTTATTTTTGTGTGTGGTGTTAGGGAGTGTTCTAATTTCATTCTTTTACATGTAGCTGTCCAATTTTCCAGCACCACTTATTGAAGAGACTGTCTTTTCTCCATTGTATATCCTTGCTTCCTTTGTCATAGATTAGTTGACTATAGGTGCGTGGGTTTACCTCTGGGCTTTCTATCTTGTTCCATTGATCTATGATTCTGTTTTTGTGCCAGTACCATATTGTCTTGATTACTGTAGCTTTGTGGTAGAGTCTGAAGTCAGGGAGTCTAATTGCTCCAGCTCCATTTTTTTCCCCTCAAGACTGCTTTGGCTATTTGGTGTCTTTTCTATCTCCATACAAATTTTAAGATTTTTTGTTCTGGTTCTGTAAAAAATGCCATTGGTAATTTGATAGGGATTGCATTGAATCTGTAGCTTGCTTTGGGTAGTATAGTCATTTTCACAATATTGATTCTTCCAATCCAAGAACATGTTATATCTCTCCTCTTACATTACTTCTTAAAAATTAACTTTGCTTTTCACATCTAGTTCTTTAATATTTTTGGAATTTATCTTTGCATAAGATAAGACACTGAGGCCTAATTTTTTATGCAGAAGCAATTGTCCTGGCACTACTTACTGATTATTTCATCCTTTTCTACACTGATTTGCAGTGCCAGAGCTATTGTGTGTCAAATATACATATATACATGAATATATTTCTGAACTTTTTCTTCTGTTTATTTCATCATTCATGTGCCATTACCACTATATCTTAATTGTTTTTGTTTTATAATAAAATGTGATATCTGCAAGGGCTAAACCCCTAACATTTTCTTCTTCAGGAATACCTTGACTGTTGACTCTCATTCTTAACATGTATATTTTATTTTACTTTTTAAGATTTTATTGGAGTATAGTTGATTTACAATGTTGTATTAGTTTCAAGTGTACAGCAAAGTGATTCAGTTATACATATATGTATATTCATTCTTTTTCAGATTCTTTTCCAGTATAGGTTATTACAGAATATTGAGTAGAGTTCCCTGTGCTATACAATAGGTCCTTGTTGGTTATCTATTTTATATATAATAGTGTGTGTATGTTAATGTCAAGCTCCTAATTTATCCCTCCCCTGCACCCTCCCCCCTGATAACCATAAGTTTGTTTTCAAAGTCTGTAAGTCTGTTTCTATTTTGTAAATAAGTTCATTTATATCATTTAAAAAAATTAGATTCCACATATGAGTGATATCATATGATATTTGTCTTTCTCTGTCTGACTACTTCACTTGGTATGATAATATCTAGGTCGATCCATGTTGCTGCAAATGGCATTATTTCATTCTTTTTTATGGCTGAGTATTATTCCATTGTATATATGTACCACAACTTCTTTATCCATCCCTCTGTCGATGGACATTTAGGTTGCTTCCATGTCTTGGCTGTTATAAATAGTGCTGCAATGAACATTGGGGTTCGTGTATCTTTCTGAAGTATGGTTTTCTCTGGATATACGCCCAGGAGTGGGATTGCAGGATCATATGGTAACTCTACTTTTAGTTTTTTGAGGACTCTCCATACTGTTCTCCATAGTGTTTGTACCAATTTACATTCCCACCAACAGTATAGGAAGTTTCCCTTTTCTCCACACCCTCTGCAGCATTTACTGTTTGTAGACTTTTTGATGATGGCCATTCTGACTGGTGTGAGGTGATACCTCATTGTAGGTTTTATTTGCATTTCTCTGATAGTTAGTGGTGTTGAGCAGCTTTTCATGTGCTTCTTGGCCATCTGTATGTCTTCTTTGGAGAAACGTCTGTTTAGATCTTCTGCCCATCTTTTGATTGGGTTGTTTGTTTTTTTGAAATAGAGCCACATGAGCTGTTTGTATATTTTGGAGATTAATCCCTTGTCAGTTGCTTCATTTGCAAATTACATGTATATTTTAAAGTCAACTTGCAGAATTTCACAAAACCTCTATTGAGATTCTGTATTATAATTATAGACTAATTTTGAGAGAAATGATATATTACATATTCCTATCTATGAACATAATATATCACTCATAATATATCACTCATTTTATTTGTGTTCTTTAGCAAAGTACTTAAATAAAGGTTTATATTTATTCCTTAAGATATAGCGTATTGTTTGTTAGATTTTTCCTACATTCTGTATGGTTTTAGACTGTATTAATATTGCATTTATTTGAATTATAGATATCTTGTGAACAATTCAACAATATTGTATATTCCAATCCATGAATGTGGTATATCTTGCCACTTATTTAGGGTCTATTAAAAAGAGAATTTTATTGTATAGGAATGCAATTTATTTTTATATACTTGTTTTTAAAATCAAATTTATTGTTGTATACTTTACATATGAATGAAACTTCTATAAATATTTGCATGAAGATTATTGTGTGAACCTAAGATTTCATATCACTTGGGTAAATATTTTGGAATGTGATAGCTGAATTGTATGATAAGACCATGATTAGCTGTATTTGATAGTGCAGATTTCCCTCTAAACACTGATTTCACTGCATTCAATACAAATTTAATTTAGTTTGTATTTTCTTTTAGTTTAAAATGTTTTTAATTTCTTTTGAGATTTTTTTTCAGTGACCCTTGTGTTATTTTAAAGTGTTTTGTAAAATCTGTAAATAATTGGGAATTTTACATTATCTTTTTGTTATTGATTCTTAGTTTAATTTTATTGTGGTCTGAGAACATATATTGTTTGAGTTTTATCTTTTAGATCTGTTATTCTTTGTTGACAAAGATTATGGTCTATCGTAGAATGTTCTATGTGAACTTGAAAAGAATGTGCATTCTGCTGTTCTTGGACTGAGTATTCCATAAAGGGCAATTAGATCAAATTGATTAATAGTGTTGTTCAGGTTTTCTATATCCTTACTGATTTTCTCACTGCTTGAGCTGTCAGTACTGATAGAGAGGGGTTGAAGTTTCCAACTATGTTAGTAGATTTGTTTATTTCTTCTTTCAGGTTTTTTCTAATGTATTTTGACACTGTGTTGTTAGGTGCACACATATTTAGCATTCTTGTGATTTTTTGGAGAATTATCTCCTTTATCATGATGTAGTGACACTCTTTATTCATGATAATGTTCCCTGTTCCAAAGTTTGCCTTAAATTAGTATAGTGCTTTCTTTGATTAGTATTAGCATAGTATATCTTTCTTCATCCCTTTATTTTATCTTGCTTGAGTTATATTTAAAGTGGGTTTCTTGTAGACAAAATATAGTTGTCCTTTTTAATCCACTCTGAAAATCTATGTCTTTTAGATTATTCACATTTAAAGTGATTATTGACATAGTTGGATTAATATCTACCATGTTTGTAAGTGTTTTCTATTCATTGCCCTTATTCTCTGTTTCTTTTAAAAAGTCTTTTTTCTGGGCTTCCCTGGTGGCGCAGTGGTTGAGAATCTGCCTGCCAATGCAGGGGACACGGGTTCGAGCCCTGGTCTGGGAAGATCCCACATGCCACGGAGCAACTAAGCCCGTGAGCCACAACTACTGAGCCTGCGCGTCTGAAGCCTGTGCTCCGCAACGAGAGAGGCCGTGACAGTGAGGGGCCCGCGCACAGCGATGAAGAGTGGCCCCCGCTTGCCACAACTAGAGAAAGCCCTTGCACAGAAACGAAGATCCAATACAGCCAAAAATAAATAAATAAATAAATAAATAAATAAATAAATTAAAAAAAAAAAAAAAAAAAAAAAAAGTCTTTTTTCTGACTTCTCTTGTTTATACTGAGTATTTTATATAATTCCATTTTATCCCCTTATACAATATCAGTTATACTTACTTTAAAATTATTTAGTGATTGTCCTAAAGTTTACAATATACATTTTTAACTATTCTAAGCCCATCTTCAAATAACACTATACCACTTCAAGTATAGTGCAGCTAACTTATAATTAAATATTCCCAATTTCTCCTTTTATTTCTTGTGCTATTGCTCTTTTATTTCATTACCCATATACTATAATGACCCAATTATATTATCACTATTACTTTAAACAAATATTTATCTTTTAGATCAATTTAGAATAGAAAATTAATACAATCAATTTTACCTTTATTTATTCCTCCTCTGAAGCTGTTCCTTTCTTTATGTAGATTAAAGTTTCTAATCTATATTATTCTTTGACCAATGAACTTCTTCTAATATTTCTTGAAGGGAAGATCTGATGGTGGCGAATTCCCTCAGTTTTTGTTTGTCTGAGAAAGTCTCTAATTTTCCTTTACATTTAAAGATGATTTATAGGTTGAGGAAATCTAGAAGTAATTTCTAGATATAGAACTCTAGACTTATGTTTATTCTCTTTCAACCTTTTAAAAATTTACTTTGCTTTCTTCTTGCTTGCATAGTTCTGACAAGAAGTCTGCTGTAATTCTTATCCATGTTCTTCTATAGATTAAATGTCTTTTTCCTCTCCTCTGTTTTCTTTAGAATATTCTCTTTTTCTTTGGCTTTCTGAACATTTAATATGATATGTCTAAGTGTGATGTTTTTGGTATTTATCCTGCTCAGTGTTCTCTGAGCTTCTTGGATCTGTGGCTTTTGTATCTGTTATTAATTTTGGAAAGTTCTTGGTCACTATTATGTCAAGTATTTCTTCTACCCTTTTCTCTCTTTTCCGTTTCATTTCTTTATTTCCAATTACATGCACCTTATAACTTTTGATAATCTCATATTAATATATTTAAAAAATCCCTTCTTTTCTCTATTAGTTTGGAATTTTCTCTCTCTCTCTTTTCTTTTCTGGTTGCATCAGTTGGATTTACTGCACAACAAACTACCCCCAATCTTAGTAAATTAAAGCAACACAAATTTATTATTTTTCATGATTCTACAAGTCAGCTGAGTAGTTTGCTAATTTGAGCTGGTCTCAACTTAGCCAGCCTGCCTCACACTTCTAAAGTAAGTTGGTAGGTTGCTTGGGTGAGGGAGGAGAAAGCCTGGTTGGTCTGGGATAATTTTATTGGGGATGAATTGGTTTTTCTCCATGAAGTTCTTACTTCTCTCCAACAGGCTAGTCTGAGCATATTTTCATGTTAGCTCATGCATGTACTTATGGCAACTACAGAGAAGTCAGAGAGAGAGAGAGAGAGAAAGAGACATAGAGATACAGGTGGTGGAGGCAAAAAAAAGAGGAGGAGGAGGAGGAAAATAAGAATAAGAAGAAGAAGAAACACTTGAGCCCATTTAAAGGCTCTGCTTTCATCAAATTTGTTATTGTCTCATTGGCCAAAGAAAGTTACATGGAAAATCCAAAATAAGTATGGGAGGGTACTACCAAAGTTATGGATTTAAGGAGGTCTAAAAAATTAGAGGCCATCAATCAGTCTACCAAAGTGCTTATCCTTAAATTTTATTACTTGTAACAGATGTATGTTTATGTTGACAATGTCTGAAATTAGTAATTTTCCTCACTCTCCTCATGAACAATATAAGATTTTAAACTCTTAAATGAACCCCCATTTCTTGCATATATTTTTGTTTCAAGTTTTAATATCAGCTTCATTTAGGTCCCATATTAATTGTTATTATTATTGTCTTATGTAGTCAACATTTTCTCCATCTTACCTACTTTTGTTTCTTTGTTCCATTCCTTCTTGTTTCTTATTCGTTCTCTCTTGAATAATTTTCAATTTCCTGAAGTACTTCTTTAAAACTTATTTTAGGGGAGATCTGTTACAGGTAAATCTTCAGAGATGTTAATTGAATAAAAAGTATTTATTTTGTCCTTGTTCTAAAAGATGTTTCTGTGGTCCTCTGGCTTGTATTTTTGCTGTTAAAAATTATGCTGTTGATTTAATTATCATACCTTTCTAGTAATATGTCTTCTCTCTCTGACTGCTTTAAAAATCTGTCTTTTTTGTTTGTTTGTTTTGGAGTCCTGCTGTATCACTCTAATTTGTCTAGGTGTGGACTTTTTATTTTTCCTGCTTGTGTTTTACAGTGGTTCTTGAATCTGAATTCTCAGGTATATGTTTTTTGAATATAGCCTGTCCCCCAGTTTATTCTATTCTATACTTCTGTTACTGCAGTTAGACATAATGTCCCTTTCTCCATAACTATTAACTTCTTATTCATAATTTACATCTTTTTGTCTCTGCGGTTCTCTGGGTTAGTATTTAGATTGATTGTAATTCATTACTTCTCAGCTAATGCAATCCGCTGTATAATTTTCCACTAAGTTTTTAATTTCAGTGATTGTATTTTTTCCTTTCTTTAGGGTTTTTTCCCGCCTTAATGTAAATGGCATTCTAAGTAGTAGCTTAAGGCTTTTGTGTTTGTGAATAATCTCTGTTTTAAAAAAATATTTTAAGCATCTCTATTTTATGTTTTGCAACTGATTATCCATGATCTAAAATCTTTGGGAGTCAAAACCTGTTGTTTGCTTCTTGTGTTGATTTAAAGTTTTATTTGGTTTTAATAAGACTTAGATTTATTGCTTTTGCAAGTTTATAAACACTAAATATAAAATTATACAATACCTTGTTATTTTCACAATATTTTTCCTAACTATACATTTTTGTTTTGTTAATGGATAATTTTATCAACCTCATTTTGCAAATATTTGAACCAGACGTGTGAACTTTTGCTTTTTCTAGTTAGGAGAATTTCTCTTTCAAATCCGGTTAAATATTTTCTGACCTTCTCACCATTTTGTGGTAAACAATACTGAAAGATAAAGAATATTGAAACAATATTGAAAGATAAAGAATCCTTTGGGCCAAACATTGTACGGTTGAAAATATTTTTCTGGTGTGGGTATGATTCAAATTTCACCCTGATCAGTGTGAAGATACTGATTATATTTTGAGTTTTAATCATTGGAGGGAGGAAAACAGCAACAAAGCACCAAGCCGAATTAATTGTAACTCAAATGGATCTATTTGTGGAGCACACACACTTAAGCACAAATAAAAACATTCATAACCTGATACATACACATTACATGTGTGTATACATATATACATAGACATATAGTTTAATAAAGTACAGGAAAATCATGTAATTTTCATTTTTAAAAATTATAGTTTAAAATTCCAGGAAGTAATCTTACACTTCCACTCTGTACACCAAACCCACTTCTCCCTCATATTTCTAAAACAAAATATATTACCTGTGGGCTTTTCATTCAGTTACAGTTGCTATACAATATTCAAGATTTCATAGTACTTCATTAATGATAAACTCTATGAGTGTGAAATATTTCATACACTGAATTGCCAACAGGATGTAGAATAAACTCTGTTGGGTGGTTTGAACTAGGGAAAACATGGATTAAATTTCGAGATAAGTATAATGAGAGGCGCCGGTATTGAGGAATGAGATGTACTAAAAAAAAATCACTCTAAGGAAATGATAGGAGGGAAGATGCAGGAGGAATATAACAAATTCTTGTTCGTGGGGACCCATATTTTCAGTATGTGGTAAACATTCTTCATAGTTTTCTCTGGGCTATTGCTCAGGCTATAGTATATTTAGATCATTGGTCTAGAGTAGGTTTTCAGGAAATTTGATGTTGATTACTGGTTTTCTTTTTCTTTGCTGCACAAACAATAATAAATCAGAAATAATGGAAATCTAAAAATAAAAAGGTAAACACAATTTTTCTCCTCTTGTTCATATGCATGTACAGTTTTGCATAATTATAATTATAGTGCTTTCTATATTTTTCTCTCTGCATTTCTCTTATTGTTCAATGTTGTCCTCATTTTTAGTGGCTTCATCATATTTTACCTTTGTGATGTAGAATCGTTTACTTAACTCTCTGTTAGTGACGAACATTTATGTTGTTAGGAAGTCTTCATTTTGCATGAAGCACTACTGTTTATTCATACAGCATCCATTTACCTCTTTTTCCTTTCTAACAGAACCCTAATTTTGTACAAATATCCACACATCTCTTGTGTGACTCAGGGGAAAATGTGTCCATCCCTAACCTCAGGGTGGAGACGGGTTTGACAAAGCTAATTGGCACCTGGCATTCCTTTGGTGAATATCACTGGTCTGGGGTGGCTTAGGGTGATGTAGTCAGACAGAAGGGGCTTGCATCCCCCTGTGTCACTTGCTAATTATACGACTCTAGGAATGATATTTTATCACTCTGTGTCTCATTTCCCTCTCTGTAAGTTAATAATTATAATAGCACCAAAACAATGGTTGTTTGAAATATAAATAAGTGAATATATCATAAGTTCTCAATTTATTTGTAAATGCATAGCACTGGCATATAGCAAGTATTCAGTGTCACTTATATTTTTCAGAGTTCTATCACTTGTATAGTGTAATGTCATCAGAAAATAGCTCAAGATAGGATTCCTTCTATACTAAGCACACATTATATGTGTGTGTGTGTGTGTGTGTGCGTGTTTAAGTGCAAAAGCTGGAGACCTTGAACCATTAAAATTTTATAACTAGGGCCACTATTCATCCATATGACAAATAAGATCCAAAGGTAAAGAAAATTTACTCAAGCCTAACTCTTAGTGACCAGTTTTCACCTATTCTCCAAGTTGAATGCTCTTTCTTTTAACATTTTGCACAGATAATACTTTAGTACATTCTTGTTTATCTATCCATCTATTCATTAAAGACTCATTTTTAAAGCACCTACTATGGGCCAGGCATAATTCTAGCTTCTGGGGAATCAGGGAACAAAACAGGCTGAAATTTATTCTAAATATGAAGAGAAGCCATTGACTGGCTTTGTTGGGGGAAAGGCATGACGGAAGTCGTATGTAAGAAGAATCACTGCCTGCTCTCGGAGACTGGACTCGAGGAAGATAATGAAGGACACAGGGAGAACAGTTAAGAGACCTGATGAGGGGTGACTGTAGCCTGGAAGAGAATGGTAGCTGGAGAGCAGGTGAGAAGTGCAGGGATTCAGGATACAACTTCTTGGTTAAAATTTTAAACTATGTCTATAGTAAGTAAGGAGTGAAAATATGGCTTCTATACCTTTGTCTCCAATGCCAATCTTCTTTTCAGAGGTAACCATTGTTAACAGTTTAGTGTGTGTGTATCATCAAACCGTTTCCTATGTCATTTATAAATAATTTATAAATAATAATTTTTAAAAAAAATATGTTTTTGCAATTTATTTTCAGTTTTTCCACCCTTATTATATGTTGCTAGCTTCTTTCCTGGAAATGAATTAAGAATTAATAATGATTTGGAACTCCTCAGAAACAACCCACCTCACAACCAATGTTTTGTATAATAGTTTATTAAGACAACAAGCAAGTAAACAAATAACATTAGCATCGGTAAGTCTCCCCCTTTTTTCCCCCATTTCATTAGTATAGTGCAGTTTCCCAGGATGTGAATGACTGTTTCATCCCTTTTCTTCTTTTTCTCCATTTTAAACTTCAGGCTGAAAACCAGTAGAGGGCACTGATAACCCTGTAGATGCAAGAAGTCTCATGTAAAGATACAAACAAACAAAAAGTGGAATAGGGTTTTAAGACAGAGATCATAGTACAGTGCAACTTCAGAAATGCAGTTTGGGGTTTTCTTTTTGAAAGTCAGAACTATTTATACTTCTAATGGGTAGGACCTCCCCATCCTGACTTTAGCGCATTTGAATGTGGGCTTCTAAAAAATATTTTAACATACACAATAAATGATCTTGGTAGAGATGAAAATAGTAATTTAATAATATTTTCTCATCTAATTATAAACTATTTTATTTGATTCAAAGTGTTCCCAGACTGAAATCTTTTGAGCTGTGTAAGTTGGTTAGAAAATTGAAGTAGGCTTGGTTAAGAGACATATTTTTACTTGGTTTATTTTTTCAGATTGTGTGTGTGTGTATGTGTATTCAATGTTTTAAAACATATTCAAAAGGTTATATCTATACCTGTCATGGGTGTGTAAAGTGTCTGTGAATAGCAAGTGTAATTTGGAGTCATTATTTGTTCCTGTTGTTAAAAACCCAAACTGATGCATGTTTTGAATTTGGGTTTCTAACAAAACGTAAACAAGCAGAAATATTCTCGAGTTAGTGAATTTGTTTATTCATTTATTGACAGAGGGAACTCAGCCTATGGAACGGCTACAGAAACTTAAGTAGTCAAATAGTAACGTCAAATGATCAATTCCTAGAAGAATAACATATTTTCTCTAAATCAGAGCCTGTATAATAAGGGACTCTCTTCGTGTAATCCCAACACTTTTCAGCTATGCAAAGTCTTTCAGGATGTTACTTACTAATTCTACTAAAATTATTTACTGCATACACTGCAAATATTTTTTGGACGCTCATATTCAAAGGCCGAGCACCACTTTCTATGATAGGTATCCTAGTGTCCTGATAGACTTTTCATAGCCAGGAAACCCTATATTTTACCTCTGCTGAGGGTGATGGGCAACCTTCATCAGACACTAGAAGCATCCTTTTCAGTGTCTCCACTGAAGTATCATATGGCTTCAAAACAAGAAAAATATAGATTTTCTAAGAAATGTACAAGAGATCATGTTCAAGATATTTTATGCTTTTGCATGTTGAGGAGTCTTTGGAAATGGTTGGCCTTATGTCACAGAAAGCTGCATCCTCTTTCACTATGACTAGCTTTGAAGAATCCAAAGTATGTTCCCCCATTCATGAGGGCAGTGGGATTGCAGACCCCGTGACACCTGATTCTGGGTCTTAATTTCCCATTCTTTGATGATTTAATGAGCCAAACTGCAACAATGCACACGTTTTTTCTTGGCTTACTTCCTTTATAGTAAAACTGTAACAGGATATGGCAGCTCATGGCTTTCTGCCTCTGGATGGCAGTAACTGCTGCTTAAATGTTCACAACCCTTAATTGCAATATCCTGAAGGAAGGAGTTCCCGTCCTTTGTCAGTTTTCTATCCAAATAAAACACTAATTTTACTTAGTCCGAAAAAAATATATATATGTGTATATATACATATGCATGCATACATATATATCTTTTAAATTTATATATGTATAAGTTGAAAACTAAGAATAAGCTAGGAATCTGTTTAGTGTTAATAGTTGATAGCATAAATCCCAGGTTAGAAGGAAAATGAGGACGCAAAGAGCTAACCTAAAAAAAAAAATTGGCATTTGGATATTTCCATATGTTTATATGTGATTCATTTTCCTTCTTACATAAATTAACAAATGCTGCTGAGCCGACCATATTTCTTACCTCGAGACAACGGGGCACTGCAAAGGCTCTAGGAATATATCCAGGCTTTGGGAATAAGCATGTCTACCACTAAAATTATGTGCTCTGATTAATATAGCCCATCTGGACTTTCTGACTGTGACTGTTCATAGACACAAAGAATTAAAGAGCTTAAACATTAAATAAAGTGAAATGCACACATGTTAAATGTAGTTCACTAAACTCTCCATGCAGCGGCTACTGCAAGGCTGTAAACTGACATCTGGGTTGGGCTGTGGGCTGTAATTTATTGTCTGTATTATTTTTCTGGTCCTCCTCTTACTTGTTCTTTTAAACCCGCTATTCCTTTTCTGAGTCCCTGGTTTTCCTCCTCAGCCCCAGACACCCTTGCACTGCTTGCCCCCTAAGATCTCTGTGCTTGAAAGCTTGCTTAGACACTTTTCTAGATCTTGCCCTCTGTGTTGAGGTAGCTTAAGAGCTTCTGCTGCCTGTTCAGCTCTATCAGTTGTGTGGCCTCCTGGTGAACCTACACAGCTTCCTTGCTGCGGAAGGAGGATAGATTGGCAGGTAAGAAAGGATGCTGTTAGAAAATCTTCTACATCAGGCACACTTTCTCTTTTTAACAGACATTCCTCTGAGAATTTAAGGTGTTTTGAAAGTGATACATTAAGACCAAAATTTACTGCATAAATTACATTCTTGGGTATGATGTCTTGGGACATCAACTTTTGATGTCTAATTGAAGTGACCTCAGCTTCTGAGGATTTCATGTGACTACCTTCAAACCATTGTTGATTTAGTAGACTTTCCTATGTACTCAGGCATGTAATTTTTTTAACTCAGAAAAATGAATGTAATTTTTATGGCTTCTACATGATAAAATTTTAAAGTAAATATTATTACAATGATAATTTTCTTTGCCTCAAATGATATAGTCTATTTATGAGGACAAGGGCCGGGTTTCCTTTGGGAAAGAATGGAGGATCTTCTCAAAGTAACAATGGACACAGAAATAGCTAGAACAGAAAAAGCCCCAAACCACAGGAGAATACGAACCTTGGTAGAAAAGGCAAGGAAGGAATTCAGAGTCGCTAAATCCAATAGTGTTAGAAGCAGGTATGGAATCTGGGATCAAGTTGATGGGAATAAGGACAAGAGTCCAGCAAATTGGAAGATGAAATGAGAGAAGGTCCCAAGGCTCATCTTCCTTGGGAGCTTCCTTGTATCCTTTTCTAAGTTGCATATGTAAATCCGTGAGTTTGACTTGGTGCCATAACCTGCTTATACACAGAGTGACTCTTATCACTGGCCAAAATAGAGGAGTGACCCTCGGCAGTTCTTGTACGTGGCATCATCTGGCTGGGGGTTATTTCTGGAATGCAGAGATAGCATCAATCTCCAGCTCAGTAAGAACTGATCACGTTGCCAATGAAAGGAATGTCATGGTTGGAATCCAGCGTTGTGAAGATTTGTGCTGAGCTGGGTCAGTGCCCTTAATATTTTCCACTCTGCCAACTTCTGAAATTTCAGGATACATCTTTTTCTTGTCCAGTTTTATTGTGATATAATTGCTGTACAGCACTTTAAAAGGTGTATAGCATAATGACTTGACTTATGTACATCATGAAATGATGACCACAATAAGTTTAGTGAATATTCATCTTCTCATATAGATACAAAATGAAAAAAAAAAAGAAACAATTTCTTATGATGAGAACTCTTAGGGTTACTCCCTTAACTTTCATCTATAACATACAGCCGTGTTAACTATATTTATCATATTGTACATGACATCCCTAGTTCTTGTTTGTCTTATAACTGGAATTCTGTACCTTTTGGCTACCTTCATCCAGCTCCTCCTTCCCCCACACCCCAATTATGATCTCTTTTTCTATGAGTGAGTTTGTTTGTTTGTTTTTGAAGTATAATTGACCTACAGCACTATGTTAGTTCCTGGTACATGGCATAGTGATTCGATATTTCTGTACATTTCAAAATGATCACCACAATAAGTCTAGTTACCATACGTCACCATACATTGTTATTGGCTATATTCTCCATACTCTACATTTCATCCCTGTGACTCTTTTATTTTGTATCTGGGAGTTTGTACCTCTTCATCTCCCTCACCTATTTCTTTCCTCCCAACCCCGACAACCACCTGTTTGTTCTCTGTATCTGTGAGTCTCTCTTTCGTTCATTCACTTATTTTGGTTTTTAGATTCCACATGTAAGTGAAATTATATAGTATTTGTCTTTTTCTGTCTGACTTATTTCGCTTAGGATAATACTCTCTAGGTCCATCCATGTTGTCACATTTGGCAAGATTTCATTCTTTTTTATGGCTGAGTAATATTCCATTTTGTGTGTGTGTGTGTGTGTGTGTGTGTGTGTGTGTGTGTCACATCTTCTTTATCCATTCATCTATTGATGGACACTTATGTTGCTTCCATATCTTGGCTATTGTAAATAATGCTGCAGTGAACATAGGGGTGCATATATCTTTTTGAATTAGGGTTTTTGTTTTCTTCAAACATATACCCAGCAGTGGAATTGCTGGATTGTATGGTAGTTCTATTTTTAGTTCTTTGAGGAATTTCCACTGTTTTCCATAGTGGATGCACCAGTTTACATTCCCACCAGCAGTGCACTTTTAGTCTGTGTGTGTCTTTAGCTCTGAAGTAAGTCTTTGTAGGCAGCATATATACTGGTCTTGTTTTAGTATCCATTCAGCTACTCTGTGTCTTTGGAGCATTTAGTCCATTTACATTTAATTATTGATAGGTATGTATTTATTGCCATTTTGTAAATTGTTTTCATTTTGTTTTTGTAGTTCTTTTTTGTTCCTTTCTTCTTTTTTCTCTTCCCTTGTGATTTGATGACTATCTTTAGTGTTATGTTTGGATTTCCTTCTCTTTTATGTGTGTACATCTGTTATAGATTTTTGGCCTGTGATTACCATGAGGTTTATACATAGCTCTCCCTCTCGCTCGCGCGCGCGCTCTCTCTCTCTCTCTCTCTCTCTCTATATGATTTTTATACGTTGATAATCTCTTAAGTTCAAATGCATTTTAAAAACCCTGAATTTTTTACTCCCCCCACATTTAATGTTTTTGCCATCATATTTTACATATTTTTTTGTTTTGTGTATCCCTTAACTGCTTATTGTGGATATAGATGATTTTACTACTTTTGTTATTTAACCTTTCTATTAGCTTTGTAGGTGGTTGATCTACTACCTTTATTGCCTTTACCAATGAGATTTTTTCTTTTGTAATTTTTATATTTCTAGTTGTGGTTTTTTCTTTTCCACTTAAAGAAGTCCCTTTAACATTTCTTGTAGAGTCAGTTTAGTGGTGATAACCTCTTTTATCTTTTGCTTGTCTGTAAAACTCTTTATCTCTCCATCAAATCTAAATGATAGCTTTACTGGGTAGAGTATTCTTGATTATACGTTTTTTTCCTTTCATCACTTTAAATATATCATGCCACTCCCTTCTGCCCTTCAGAGTTTCCATTCAGCTGAAAGTCTTATGGGAGTTCCTTTGTACATAACTGGTAGTTTTTCCCTTGCTGCTTTTAATATTCTCTCTTTATCTTTAATTTTTGCCATTTTAATAACAATGTGTCTTGGTGTGGACCTCTTTGGGTTGATCTTACCTGGGATTTTCTGTGCTTCTTGGACCTGGATGTGTTTCCTCTCCCAGGTTAGGGAAGTTTTCAGCTATTATGTCTTCAGATATGTTCTCTGCCCCCTTCTCTCTCTCTTCTCCTTCTGGGACACCTATAAGGTGAATGTTTGTATGCTCAATGTTGTCCCAGAGGTCCCTTAAACTGACCCAATTTTTTATAACTCTTTTTTTTTTCTTTTTTCTGTTCATCTTGAGTGATTTTCATTACTCTGTCTTCCAGTTTGCTGATCTGTTCCTCTGTATCAACTTATCTACTGTTGATTCCTTCTAGTGTATTTTTTATTTCAGTTACTGTACTCATCAGTTGTTTGATTTGTCTTTATATTTTCTAACTCTTTGTTAAACGTCTTACTCTGTTATTCCATTCTTCTCCCAAGTTTGTTTAGCATCTTTTTTATCATTACCTTGAACTCTTTATCAGGTAAATTACTTATCTCCACTTCACTTAGATCTTCTTCTGGGGTTTTATCTTGTTCCTTCATTTCAAAAATACTACTCTGTTGCCTCATTTTGCCTGTTTTCTCTGTTTTTATTTCTATGTATTAGGTAGGTTAATTGCATTTCTTGATCTTGGAGGAGTAGCCTTATGTAGAAGACGTCCTATGGGGCCCAGCAGCACCCTCCCCTCTGGTGACCAGAGCTAAATTCTCTAGGGGTGCCCCCTATGTGGGCTGCATGGGCCCTTCTGTTGTGGTGGGCTGACTACTGTGGGCACACTGGTAGGCCTGAGTGGCTCCTGGCCTGGTTGGTTGCCAGGCCCCACCTAGTGCAGAGGCTGTCAGCCATTGGTGGGCAAAGCTGGGTCCTGGGGTGGCTGGCTGTGGTCCAGAGGTCCCAGAGCTGGTGTCAGCCTGCTGATGGGTGGGACCAGGTCATTGGGTGACTGGCTTTGGGGGCCTGGGGGTCCTGAACCTGGTGCTGACCTGCTGGTAGGTATAGCTGGGTCCCAGGGCAGCTGCCTGTGCACACAGGGTCCTGTAGCTGGTGCTGGCCTCCTGGTGGGTGCATCTGGGTCCCAGGTCTGCTGGCTGAGGGGCCCAAGGTATCTTAGAGCTGATGTCCCCTCTCTGGTGGGCATGGCCAGGACCCAGGGGGATGGTGCCTGCCCACTGGTGGGTGAAGCCAGAACTGGAGCTAGTGCTGGTCCATTGGTGGGCAAGACCAGGTCCTGATACTCTGATGGGTGGGGCTAGGTCCTGGGGTGCCTGGGGTGCTCATGGGGGCCTATGGGTGCCGCCAGCCTACTGGCAAATGGAGCTGTGTCCCCATGAAGCTAACTGCTTGGCCTGGGGGGGAGCACCAGGACTGGTGCTGACTGGCTGGTGAGTGGGGTTAGGTCCTGGTGCGAATAAGCTAGAAGGAAGATTCCAAAATGTCACTTGCCAGCCGTAGTGTCCTCGTGGTAGAACAAGCTCCCCAAAATAGCTGTGCCAGCATCTGTGTCCCCCCAGGGTAAGTCTCAGTTGCCTTCTACCTCTTTTGGAGACTCTCCAAGATCAGCAAGTGGGTCTGACCCAGGCTCCTTTCAAATTACTCTTTCTGTCCCAAGTCTCAGAGTGTGTGAGGTTTTGTGTGCGCCCTTTAGGAGTGAAGTCTCTATTTCCCACATCCTCTGGGACTCCTGAAAGCAAGCCTTGCTGGCCTTCAAAGCCAAAGGTTCTGGGGGCTCATCTTCCTGGTGCCAGACCCCTAGTCTGGGGAGTCTGATGTGGGCTTGGGCCCCTTGCTCCCTGGGGAGATTTTGATTATCCTTTCCTTTATGGGTCACCCACCCAGGAGTGTGGGTCTTGACTGTACTGCGTCTCTGTCCTTCTTACCTGTCTCATTGTGGTTTCTTCTTTATATCTTTAGCTGTAGATGATCTTTTCTGCTAGTCTTCATGTCATTCTCATCAATAGTTGCTCTGTAAATAGTTGTTATTTTAGTGTGCCCATGGGAGGAGGTGAGCTCAGGTCTTCTTACTCTGCCATCTTCTATGTGATACCTTTTAAAAATGTCTGAAGAGTGTTTTTAATTCAGTGGAATTCTTCTAAGTTCTAGCTGGGCCCTTCCTCCCAGGGTGCTCCCTTGATTGGTTTCCATGGTTTTCATTCTCTTGCTTTGTGTCTAGATAGCCATTCAACAAATATTTATTGAGTCCCTAAAAAATGCTAAGCATTGTGATAGATGATAGGCATACAATGGTGAAGAAATAGATACAGATCCTTTCATCATGACATTTATAGTTTGCGGAGGGATGCAGACACACACACAAAAAGAAATTTCAAATCAGAGGGATGAGGGCTGGATGGGAGTGTACATGGTGCTATGGAACCCCTAGCAGTATCATCCAACATAGATTTTGGTGGTGGTGGAGAGGCCAGGGAAGGTTTATTGAAGGAAGTGATGCCTACACTGTTATCTGTTGTCTGCAGTCAAAGTGGTCAAAGCCAGCCAGAAAAAATACCAAAAAAAAAAAAAAAAAGTCAAAGCCAGCTAGGTCAGGGGAGGATCGCTCTTTGGGCAGGCAAAACAAAACATTGAAAGACCCAGAAATGAAAAATAGATAAAATGGATTATGCTTGCTGAGTCCTCCAGAATGCAGATGCCAAGATAGGAGTAGATATGAAACAGATTTATTGAGGGAAATTCTTGTGTAGGATAAAGAGGAGAGGAAGCAGGAGCCATGGGGAAGAGTCTCAGAGCTTGATGCAAACCTAACGCTTGTGAGAGGAAAGAGGAAGAAGGACAGAGTTGGAGAAGCTCCAGCTGCATTGCAGCTCTGGGACTGTCTTGACCAGGTCTGTGGGGGCTCCAGAGCACAAGTACTTGTTGGAAGAGTCCCAGAGTCCCAACAGGGGGCAGAGATGGTCGGGATCCAGCACTCCCCGCCCAGCCACCCACTGTGCTTGGTCGTTGGCTGGAAGCAGCCCTGGGAGAGTGGGGCTTTAGTGAATGCTGTGGCGGACCCCTAAGGTGTAGCACTGGAGGCTGTGAACCAACTAGTGACTCTCCTTGCAGCAAATTCCATCTTGAAGGGAGAGCTGAATGGCTACCCCATAGCTGCCTCAGTACACCCCTCCCACAGCAACATGTCCACGGCCCTGTTCAGCCATGGAGGCGTACCTCTGCTCCTGAGGGGGAGACAGAGAGAGGGAGGTTAGTGTGGAGAAAAGCAGCCCCCACCACTGTAGTTGGTCTCAGGGCTGTGCTGGGTTTTCATCATCTCCCTTGGCTGTTAGCCATTCCAAATTCTCCCTGACTCAGCCATCACTTCTGCAGGTCTTGGTGCTTTGCTTTATGGTGTAATCCTGACTATCATTCCTGAGGGGCTGAACCCCTGGTAATCATAACCTTCTTGGGTCAGGGCTGTTGCACATTCACAGTTCCAACTGGGCAAAGAGTGGCTCATCCTAAGTGAAATAAGTGGGTCACTTGGGTTCCACCTGTGTTCTTCACTTCATCAACTGTGTGAAAAAAGCACTGTGTTCTGATGGTGATCAAAATCGAATGTCTCTGCCGCAATGATGCCTCCTCCTCTTGTCCGCTGGTCTTTGCGTGCAACAAGCCCAGAGTGCACAGGGGCAACCATGATTTGTAGTTCAGTGGGACTCATAGTGAGTCCCTTGGCAAGAGTGTGTTCCTTTGGGAACCAGGACTTCTAGCCCATAGTTGCAGTTGTGAGAATCATAAAGTCCCTCAATGGGTCATTAGGAGTGAGGATAATTAAGGCAGCTCCAGCTTCTACTCCTTGGTTCCCTGACTCATGTATCCTTCCTATCAGAAACAGCACCGTATTGAGGTGCTCTAATGAAGTGTGTATTCCTACAGAGTATTGCTTCTAAGCTGGCACTTCAGTCCCATTTTCAAGACAGTTCCAGTACTATATGAGGGTGGCTGCTTTTGAATGGTGCAGTAAATGATTTGACAAGGTAACCTCATGGTCTTGAGTCTACTCTTTTCTTCACTGTTCAGTGAATCCCCTGCTAGATGCTATGTTGCATGGGATCCCATGGCTGGGGATCAGGGACTCTGTAAGCATTCAAATTGTGGTGCTGGCTGAGGTTCTCTGGGCAGAAAAGGCAAAAACAGACCCAGGAGAGGTATCTATCCCTCTGAATACTGACCACTAGCCCTTTCAGGATGGAAGGGACCCAATGTAGTCGACTGGCCACCAACAGACCAGCTGATCTTCTTAGGCAAGAGTGTCATATTGGGGGTGGACTGTTGGTCTATATGGTTAGCAGGTTGGGCATTCAGAGATCAGTTGATCAGCAGCTAGATCAATCTTAGGAGGTGTAGGTCCATGCTGTTGGACCCATGCATAGCCTCCACCTCTCCCACCACGGCTGTTCCTGTCATTTGCCCTTGTTAGTTTTGGGGTTGCCAGTTATGATGACTGGATAGTATCAGTGGGGTGAGTTGTTTTCTTAGTTCTTTACTGCCTCTCCCCTGGTGTACGATTTCTGGTGGACATTAAGATGTGATACAAAAATCTTCACACTTTCATTGCATTTCCATGTGCCACACCCACATCTTCCATTTCTTCTTTCTACATCCTTGATCGGACAATCAGACTATTGGCTACTGCCCAGAAGCTGCATGTATACTAACCTGACCCACTTTTGCTTCCACACAGCATGGATGACCAGATACACCACTTTCTATTCCACCCACTAAGAAGAATCCCCCTCTTTACTCTCCTTCAAGGCCACCCATGAGTGTGGCTAGAATGAAGTCATTATCTGTTTTTGGCTTCTACTCACATACTTGGCCAATCACCATGTGAACAAAAGTTGTTTTTCCACCCCCCCCCTTCCTCCATTGGCTTGTCTTATGGGATGCCCATATGGTTTTTGGTGTGAGCTGAGGGAAGGGCACTGGTGCAACTTTGGGATGTGACTTGGGCGATTGGACTAACTGCTTGTGCTCTCTGGCCCTACTTGGGCTTGATTTCAGATGCAATATTTCTGTCCTACAATGTACTGATTCCGGTTCCAGCCATTTCTATGACTATTTGTGCCCGACAGAATTTGGGCCAAAATGGCTGGGCTTTTAATACTTCCACTTAGCCTAGGCGCAAGCTGTAGGTTGCTTAAGGAAAGTTGTAACCTCAGGTGAGGTGGCTCTCTGCTGACTGCTCTCCCAAGAAGAAAGGACATTCCAAGCTAAGCTATTAGAATAGGCAAAGCTGTGGTGGTGTGGGAAAGCATGGCATTTTCCGGTGACTACAAATGTTTATATGTTGCTAGAACGCAGAGTACAAGGCAGAGAGATGCTGGAGGACTTGTGCATGCAAAGCTAGAGAGCTTGAAATAATGATTGTGATTGAGTTTTTTATTGAGTTTTTTAATTGAGTGATTGCTATGTGCCTTGTGTTTTATTTATAATATTCTCGTTTATCCCTGAGGGTGCCAAGGTATTATTATTGACAGTTTACACATCAGGAACAAGGCTCAAAGAGAACAACTAATGCCCAAGATCACGCATTTAATACATGGAAAATCCAGGATTTGAACTTCTTTTTGAGGCTAAATCCCATTTTTATCACAAAGACATTCATTAACTGACTGAAAACATGAGAATTACATGGTCAGATGTTCAACTTAGATAAATCTATGTAGAAAAATATGGGAATGGATCATATATTAGAGATAGGAAGACTGGACAAGGGGCCGATGAAAGTCTAGGTGAGAGATGACACAGGTCTGGCCAAAGGTGGTGAGAGTGCAGATGGAAAAGAAGAGGTAGAGTTGAAAACATTTATGAAGTAAAATTATCAAGACATTGAGAATGACTGAAAGCAGAGGTTTCAGAGGGTAAGGAATCATTATCTCTAGATTTCTGCTTTAGGGGCATTATGGATAGAGGTGCTGTCAACAGAAACTATACTTTTGCATATAATCATCTTCCTGTAGGTGTGTCTCCTCTGCTAGAATGTGGTCAGAGACTGTTAATAATTTCTGTATTCCAGCACTTAGCATGGCACCTGACTCAATCCACACGTGTGGATAGGCATGGCATTTACTGATAATAGTTTAATCACCACCATCATGGCATGAAATTTTTAATTGAGTCAGTATTATTCAAGGATAATGAGCTGATTGAGGAACACAGAAAACATTGATGTCTTTATCATAATTTTTATTTTGCAGAAGTGTAATTTCTCTTTAGTGAGGATTCCTATATTTAACTTTTTTCTAGCATATCTACTTTTAAAATCATTTTAAAAGAAAAGTTCATTTCTAGAAAATAATTTTTACAAAGTTAGAAGACATGAATTAAACTTGATGAATATTTTTTATTTAGAACTCAACCAGGCAGTGGATAAAGTTACTGTGGCAAGATGATGACACTTTTGTACACCAGGGTCTTGGTATAACAGGCCTGTCACTGTCTGTTCACCGATATAAAGGGCCTTTCACTGGTCTTTTACCATCAGTTGCCTTCTAAATAAAAATACCTTTAACTAGGTTCTTTTAAAATTTCAGTAATTGAACCCTTAAGTTGCATTTGTCATACAATAAATTCTGCTCTTTAGAGAGATATTAGTATATTTTTATCACTCAGAGGTCTAGGTTTGTAAAGCCATTTAACTAGCACAGGCACCAGTCACCTGTAATTGTAACAGGAGAATTTTAAACTGATCAGTAAACATTGTCCACTTGTGTCATCCGGACAGCCTCGTGGGAGAGGTGTGGAGTGTGGAGTAAGATCCAGTTTGAACCTACCTTGGTTATTTACTGTTCAGGTAGCAAAGTCAGTCACATAACTTCTCCAGGACTCAGTTTCTTGTTTCTAAAATGAAGATAATAACACCTTGCAGGACTGTTACCACGATTATAGCTAATGAAGATAACATACCTGGCAGGCAACAGGTACTCAGTAACAGGAATTGTTATTGTTGTTGTTGTTATTAATTACTAGTGGTCCAAGTGCAGGTTACAAGTTCTATGTGCCAGGAGCTCTCTGAGTTCCTCCCATTCATTCTTCAGCCCTGCTAAAGGATGTAAATTACATTTTAATTCTCGTATAAGTGCAACTGTGAGGGTAAGTCCAGTGGGTCCTAGAAACATGTCCATGTTACCTTCAGACAATCTAAAAGTCAACCCCTGATTTGATCGGGAGTTTTCTCGAAGAACTGTGAGAAAAACCTTGAAGTGCAACGTCTGTTGTGTTTTAATTTGCTGAAACCTAATGGAAGACTTGCCATTTGGGGATTGCCTGCATCAGTGCTTCCCTCCATTAGCAAGGAGAGGTGAAAGTTGACTGTAATTAGCTGTAATTAGCTACTGATCTTTTTGGACAACCAGAAAATCTGGTTTTTCCTCCAGACATGAAAAGGGCACTCAGAAAGGATAGAACTTCTGTAGTGGTTAATTTTGAAGCAGAGGATGGTGACTCTTTCAAAAGCAGCGCTTTTTACTGTTGTTGGTTCTGTATCTGTTTTTAGCTTATTTATTAAGATGTATCATAGTCTAATGGGAAAAAAAAGAACAAAACACTAAGGAATTTTCCAAATGGATGTATAACGCCTCATGTAAAACACTGAGGCTAATGGAATTGAATGGCTTTGAGCCCCTGGAAGTCACGAAGTGACAAGGTTTGCTTGACAGCTAGTGAGCGATTATTTCCCGTCCCACTGATTAATTTGGTCAATTAGTGGCAAATAGGAATGTCACAAGTGGAAAGGGTGATGAGAGTCATTATAAATGTAGAAGTAAAATTGAGGGCAACCTTGTCACAAAAGGGATCTGCTTTGGCTAGCTTAGGTGCTGATGGGACCAATGGTTTATTCTCGTTTCTGTCCTTCCATGGAGACTGAATCTTACTTCAACTAGAACTTCTAGAAAATCAAAATGGACCCACAGCAGCGTTTTCTTCTAACGTACATGGAGAAAACTGTTTTCAGCGTGGCATTTAAATACTTCATCTGATATTTTTTAAAATTATTGTCCTCAAATTAAAACCTGCAGTTGCATTTTAGGACAAGCCAGGTAGATTCAAGTCTGAACACCTCAAATGCCGAGCATAACTATGACTTCTCAGTTGGGGAATGCCAACTGATGCCTTAGAACTGCGCACTGTATTTGTTTTTTGTGGCTGCTGTGAAAAATTGCTGTAAAGTAGGTGACTTAACGCGACAGAAATGTATTCCTTCTCAGTTCTGGAGGCCAGGAGCCCAAAATCAAGGTGTCTGCAGGGGTGGTTCCTTGCAGAGGCTCTGAGGGAGAGTCTGCTCCCTGCCTCTATCTCAGCTCCCAGTGGCTGTGGCAACGTTCACATTCCTGGGCGCAGATGCATCCCTCCAACCTCTGCTCCGTCTTCGCAGGTTCTCCCTGTGTGTCTCCTTTCCTTCTCTTCCAAGGTCAGTTGTCGTTGGATTTAGTGCTTACCTTAATCCAGGATGAGATTACCTTGAGGTCCTTAATTACATCTGCAAAGACCCTTTTTTTTTCCAAATAAGGTCCACATTTAAAGGGTCCAGGTAGACATATCTTTGGGGGAACCACCATTCAACCCACTACACGCATCTTTACAGTGAACACCTTCCAGTCTGATCACGCCCAAGAGTGAAACTGAAAGGTTCTGGGAAGTAGGGAGGATGCTGTTGTCTGTAAAGGCAAGAATTTAGGGTCTTTGTACAGTAAGTCCCCTGCATATGAACGAGTTCCATTCCGAGAGTGCGTTTGGAAGTCCAGTTTGTTCCTAAGTTCAACAAAGTTAGCCTGGGTACCCAACTAACACGATTGGCTATAAAGTACTGTACTGTAATAGGTTTATAATACTTTTCCCAAAACTAATACATAAAAAACAAACACAAAAATAAAGAAAACATTTTTAATCTTACAGTACAGTCCCTTGAAAAGTACAGTAGTCCAGTACAACAGCTGGCACACAGGGGCTGGCATCGAGTGAACAGGCAAGAAGAGTTCCTGACTGGAGGAGGGAGAGGAGGTGGGAGATGGTAGAGCTGAAGGATCGTCAGCAATAGGAGACGGAGGGCAAGCTGTAATTTCACTCACGCCTGACGTTGGTGGCACAGGTTCTGGTTCCTTGCTGGATTCAGTTCTATCCACCCTCTTGACAAAACGATCCAGGGATGTCTGGGTCGTAGCACGTTCACATCTTTGAAAGTTCGCATCTTGAAGGTTCATATGTAAGGTACTTACTGTACTATGACTTCAGCTCTCGTGGCTGTGGGCCACCTGTGCCTACCAGACCCAGGATGATCAGCCTACAGACCATCAGCTCTGCAACTGACGGCTGCTCCCTCCACCCCCGTTTTCCTGTTCTTTTCTGCTCTGACCCACTGGCCTAATCGTCATTAACAGCTTCTGGTCATAGGGTGTACGCTTCTGTTTCTCCTTCTCCTTGTTTGTGGTTCGAATCTGAGATCTGCTCTAATCTTGCCATGACCCCAGGAGACAACACCCAGCCTAGCCTCAGGCAGCCCTCAGCCTTCAGGGTGTTGCTACACCTCCCTGGCCCCCAAATTCATCACTAAGCATTTTGGAAATGGGTGAGCATTATTGAGAGTATCCTCCCTCGTTTTACACATTGCTGTGAGGTGTCTAATTTGCATAACCCATCCCATCACTCCATCAGATGCTATAGCTTCCTGCCTCCCAGCATATGATACTCTTACCTAAAACCTCCTCACATTCTGTTTTTCTAATGTTTTTATAATATCTTTTCCCCAGTCTGCTCAAACCAGGTGCTGCACTGTCATGGAGATGTCTTTATTTGGAAGAATGAAATCACATTCTTGGGAAAGGAGATTATTTTTTCTCTGAGTTCAGCTCTTATGTTCCTGTGCCTACTCTGAGCATGTCTGGCTGGGGCATCTCTTGCACTTGTCTTGTGTGTGGCTTCCTGATGTTGCTGTATCTCATTGGACTGTCTACTGCTGCCGACTACTTTTCCCCAAAATAGCAAAGCCCACTCTTGCTTAAACTCTTTGGTGGTCCTGTGATGACCATAAGATAAAATAAAAAAGTTTTTCATGTGGAATAAGGTCTGACTCTAGCCTGCCCCTTTGGCTCTGTTTTCTCCATGATGTGAGCAGAGGCACCACAAAGGAGCTCCTCCCCAGGCCGCAATCACGTTACCCCCTCGGGTTTTTGCTCAGACTGGTCCCTATGTGTGACATGTGCTTCCTCCGTCTTCTCTTTGAAGGACCTTATTAGTCCTTCAAGACCCATCACATAGGTCACCCTTTCTCTGACCCCTTCTCTCACTCCTGGGGGCAGTAGTCTCTCCTCCCTCAGCACCATATTTGTGCCTATATTATATCAGGTATGAAGTTGTATTAATAAATTATGGGTGGTCATCCATTCAAAGACATGCTTGAGTACACTCGCTACATCAGGAATGGTGCACTGAAGTTACCTGAACATTCTCACGTCTTTCACTAGTCAGTGAGCCCCGTGGAGAAAATGATGGGAGTCTGACTCGGGGGCCTCACACAGTGACTACAAATTCTAAATAAGTACCTGGTGAATAGGTGAGTGAATAAATATGCAAATGAAGAGAGAGAGTGAATGTCACTGAAGGTTACTTTGGTCAATTCAGATGCATTCTTAGGCTGTAGGTGTCCAGGTCAACTTTCTTATGATTCTTTACACTCAAACATATCATTTGCTTAATATTATAAAATAAAACTAAGCTGGTATTCTAAGAAAAACTACCTATTTGAAGCATAACTAACTACTTGAGAATGAAGGGAACAGTATTAGCTTTTCTTCAGAAGTGATATCAATTCTTTTACCTCCAGCCCATCTTGAGATCAATCTCTGTCTGCACATAAATTCCCTCTAAAAAGCAAAAACAGTGTCGGCTGGGCTCTTCAGTATTTCCCGGGGTGACTTGTCAACGTGACACATTATATACATTACGTCAGTGTGCCTGATTGTCAACCTCGGATTTGTCTGCTCTGTCCTCATGCATCATTCCTGGCAGAAAGGCAGCACAGCCTGCAAGTGTGTACCGGGGTGTTTTGTGACAAATGCAAGGGCATTGAAGACACATACTTTAGGTTGACATGGAATACCTGATTCAGAGTTTCATTATCATTAAGATAAAAGGGAAGGGGAGGTGAGCAGGAAGGGGAAAAGTAATTCACAGCCTGGATGGCATATTGGGCTTTCATGTTCTGCTTTATATGGCAAGGCCAGCCTTTGAAGGCAACATTCTTCACTGTAACACACTTGATTTTGACACTGCACCTTGATGGATGCACGACGAGGGCCATGAGTGCCCTGTTTCTCTCCCATCCATGTGGCTGGAATGAATAGTAAGTTGTCCATTTTTATGTCTCACACTTTATTAAGTGTACCTCTGCTGATGTCCATCTGCAGAGCAAATTAACTGAAACGAATAAGAAAAGAATAGGACTTTACTCCTGCAAAGCAATGAAATTAGAATCCCAGAAACACCAGACACCTGTCCCTCACTGACCTCATCAAGATGGTTAACAGGGTTTTAAAATATGACTGGGCTTGTGCATCATTCTCAGAGTCCTTCAGTTACATATCTGGAAGCATTTACTACCTAGAGTGTGGTATATACTCAGGTGGACGAAGCTGGTTCTCATGTAGTGTACAGTTTTGGCTTCTTTTTTTTTTAACATTTGCTTTAATGAATGGAAAATATTTGATGTGTTAAAAGATAGGCTATAAAAGGAAAGAAGATCCATGTTAAAAACAACTGGATTAAGAGTTGGCAGATGTTGATACACTAGATTTATGATGTTGGGCAAGTTACTTTACCTCTTTTTGCCAAGTTTCCTCATCTGTAAAATGACAGGGTTGGATACAGTCATAATAGCCCACCCGTATATAGCGTTTATTCTTTTCCTGGCACTGTTCTAAGTGCTTTTCATATAATTTGTTGAATGCTCAGAGCATTCCTATGGAGTAGGATCTATTATCAATTCTCTTTTTTTATAGCTGGAGAGAGAGAGAGGAAGGGGAAGAGAAGTAGCTTGTTCAAAGTCACACGGCTATTAAGGGACAGAACTGAGATTTGCACTGGGGGATTCTGGCCTTAGGACCTATGTTCTTAATCCCTATCCTATACTCCTTTGAGCCGTTCAGTGACTGTATTTTCACTGTTGTGTAGGAAGGGGAAATGTTCTCTAAAAACTAGTACTTAATTTTGTATAAAATTCATTTTCTTGCCCAGAATTAGTAGGAAGTATACATTCATACACCAAGCCAGTATGAATCTGTGTCTAAAAGTCTTTCATGAAACACTTTCTTGAAACTATGATGCATCATTGCAACAGAGAGGACAACAATAGGACAGTGTGGCTGAACAGTCTCGTCTCTAGTTCATCTTAGAAAGAATTTCCATTTCTTAGTGATTTGGGACTGATTCAGTCACAGTAGAAAAAATATTTTCTAAGGGTACTGATCATGAAGATTGAATGGAAAGCATAGAATGCCCACATATTTCTTGCATGTCAGTGTCTCTTGTATGGATTCTGTGGAAAAAATAAAAGCATATGTTTGGCTATGTTACCAAGAGCTGCACTTGGTCTGGCGTGGAGAGTTATCTACTCATGATGATAATTGGGTGCTAAGAATGTGGCCACTGTGAAAACTTTAAAGTGACAGAAAAAATGTTACTCGCTAGTAGAATTTTTCTGAGCAAGCAGTGCTGTGTAGTAAGAAGTTTGTAACATAAAGACTCAAAAGGGCCAGATCTTCAACCCAGGATCCACCAGTTCATTGCTTCATGATCCTGGAAAAAGAAACATTTTATCCCTCAGGTTGGTCATCCATAAAAATGTGGTTAATGATAACTTATCTTAAAAATCTTTGTAATTAGTATGTGAGCATACTTTGTACACTTGAAGTTATTGTTGTGATTGTCACCACGTATTTATCAGGCACCACCCGTGAAAGTGTGATACCCCCTTTTCCAGTGTTGAGCTTCACACTCTTTTTTTCTGTATCTTAAGGCTCGTGTGATATTTTCCAGGTTTTTAATATTCTGATTAGAGACATGGTTTTAACAAACAACATATGCCCTAATAGAAGAGGGAACAAAATTAAATTAGGAAAAGGCTAATAGAAAAAATTCAGAGGAATGAGACAGTGGAGCGATCATCTTTTGATATTTCTAGCCTGTTCGATTCTATGATATTTTGGTGATACCACTTGGCCTGCATGTGGTTCCAATGAGGCTGTCAGTCACAGGTTCTACCCCCCAGGAGGGTGGCCTTGTGACCCAGACATGGCCAATTGTCTTGTCCGTTGACCAAATGAATCAGAGTCCTTCCCTGGAATTCTGTTGACCCCTAAAGAGAAAAGCTGTCTCTTCACTTTTCAATCAATAGATGGGACAAGATAAACATGGGACTCTCTGTGGCTGTGTCCACACCACACCCCCCCACCACACTACAAAAGAAATTTATCGGTGGTAGGAAGGAATGAGGCAGACACAAAACGGAGACAGGGGATGCAGAAAGCCTTCATAGACAACAAGGTTCTGATGTGGGACCAGTTGTCCCTCAGCCCAGCCTACCTCTAATCTACCCCCTCACCCACAGACACTTATCGAGTGCCTACTAGATCAAGGGCCAAGCACTATTTAGGTTTTTGGGATTCAGAAGAGTTAAAAGCACTTACCTCATGGGATTTACAATCTAGCAGGGAGAGGCAGACCATAAACATGATAATTAAGTAAATTACATCATGTGTTAGCGGGTGATAATCCTTTGGGGTGGGGGCAATAGAGGAAGGTAAAGAAATTAGCAAGGCTGGGGGACGGGAAGTAGGCAGCTTTCAATTTAAATAAGAGTCAAGGTAGGTGTTTCAGCAAATACTTGAAATACTTGAAAGGGTGTCAGCCAAGCAGGCATCTGGGGAGGCATCTGGGGGAAGAGTGGTCCAGGGAGCTGAAATAGCAAGTGCCGCAACCAGCAGTGAGAGCGTGCCTGGTGTGGCCCAGTGACAAGGTACCTGGTGTGGCTGGAATTGATTGAGGGGAGAATTGAAAGAGAGAAGGTCAGAGAGGCAAAAGGGGGATAGGTCCAGATGATGTGGGGCCATGCAGCCCTTGGGAGAGTTTTGTTTTTATCTTTGTGAAATGTGAAACCATTGCGAGGTTTTGAGTGGCAGAGTGAAATGATCCGGCTTATACATTTAAAGGATTTCTCGAGAAGGACTATGAGGGTGAACAACAGTGGAAGTAAAAAACTAATAAGGAAGTTACTGCAATAATTCAGGGAAGGCATAATTACTGGTGACTCGGACATGGTTGTGAGAAGTGGTTGGATGACGGATCTGAATGCAGGGCCAACAGCATTTCCCCAGGGATTGGATGGAAAAGGAAGGAAGGAAAGGGAAGGATCAATGATGATATCATTTTTTTCCCCTGAGCAACTAGCAAGTGGTATTGCTATCAGCTGAGGTGAGGAAGGCTGTGGGTGGAGCAGTTTGGTTTTGGACATGCTAAGAGTAAGGCATCTGTTAGATACCTGAGTGGCTATGACGGTAAGGAATTGCATATCTGAGTCTGGAGTTAGGAGAATGAGTCTCTGAGAGGAATGAATTTGGCATTTGATGACATGAAAATGGATGAGCTTGCCAAAGCAATACATGTAGGGAGAGAGGACAGGAGAACAGAGTCCTGGGGTAGTCCAAATTAAGAGGTCTTGGAGCTGCAGATTTCCTCTGAGAAGGAGTGAGCTGTGAAGTAGGAGGCAAGTGACCACAGTGGCTCAGAGAGGATGGAATAATCAGCTGTGTCACGTGGGCCAGTGTGGAAGCCACTGTTGACCTTGACCCGAGACATTTCCTGGAAGTGGTTTCAGTGAAGTAGCCAGAGCAAAAGGTTGACTAAAGTGTACCTAAGAGATCATGGGAGGAGAGGGAGGCAGAGAGTGAGGATGGACAACTTTGTTGTAGATTTTTGCTGCAAAGGGAAACAAATAAGTCATCATTTGGCTGGTGAGAAGGATTCAATTAAAAAAAAATTTTTTTTCTTTTTCTTTTTTAAGACAAAAGAAATCATAGAATATTTTTAGGTCCATGGGGATGATCTAGAAGAAAGAAAAATTGGTGCTGCATGAGTGAGAAGGAAGAATTGCTGGATCCAGTTCCTTAAGCAGGAGAGAGAAGGATGGAATTGAGGGCATAAGCACAGAATGCTCTTATAAGGAAATGTATAGTTCATCTCTAGTTTTATAAGAAAATAGATAGTAACAGGAAGGAGGGCAGAGTCTAGGGCAACAGATGCTGTTATGGTTTAGACGTAGGAGGTTGCACTGTGGGGAAATTCTCTTCACTATTACTTGAGCCAACAAATTTGACTTACGCCAGTTCTACTAGTTCCAGATATAACCAAGTGTCTCTTGAGAGAACAAGCAAGGGAAGTTAAATAATTTCCCCAAAGTCATAGAGTTCATGGTACAGCACAGTGTTAATGGAGTGGCACTGGATTTAGCTGGATCTTGGAGCTTACTTTGGACCCCAAGTCTAACCTTACTCGAGCCTGTAAAGAGCTTCTTATTCATTATTCTCACAGTTCTTCGATGAGTGATTAACAGGCATTGCATGGTAAAAAGGAAACATGTGACAACATCAGTGAAGGAGAGCTACTTGGTGCATTGCTACGTTATAGTAGGAGGATTCCCTTAGGTCAGAAATATCTAGGGAGACTTCTTTAAAGAGTGACACCTAAGCCATACACAAAAATAAACTCAACATGGATTAGAGACCTAAATGTAAGACTGGACACTATAAATCTCTTAGAGGAAAACATAGGAAGAAAACTCTTTGACATAAATCACAGCAAGATCTTTTTTGATCCACCTCCTAGAGTAATGGAAATAAAAACAAAAATAAACAAATGGGACCTAATGAAACTTCAAAGCTTTTGCACAGCAAAGGAAACCATAAACAAGACAAAAAGACAACCCTCAGAATGGGAGAAAATATTTGCAAACGAATCAAAGGACAAAGGATTAATCTCCAAAATATATAAACAGCTCATTCAGCTCAATATTAAAGAAACAAACACCCCAGTCCAAAAATGGGCAGAAGACGTAAATAGACTTTTCTCCAAAGAAGACATACAGACGGCCACGAAGCACATGAAAAGCTGCTCAACATCACTAATTATTAGAGAAATGCAAATCAAAACTACAAGGAGGTATCACCTCACACCAGTTAGAATGGGCATCATCAGAAAATCTACAGACAACAAATGCTGGAGAAGGTTTGGAGAAAAGGGAACCCTCTTGCACTGTTGGTGGGAATGTAAATTGATACAGTCACTATGGAGAACAGTATGGAGGTTCCTTAAAGAACTAAAAATAGAATTACCATATGACCCAGCAATCCCACTACTGGGCATATACCCAGAGAAAACCATAATTCAAAAAGACACATGCACCCTAATGTTCGTTGCAGCACTATTTACAATAGCCAGGTCATGGAAGCAACCTAAATGCCCATCAACAGACGAATGGATAAAGAAGATGTGGTACATATATAAAATGGAATATTACTCAGCCATAAAAAGGAATGAAATTTGGTCATTTGTAGAGACGTGGATGGATCTAGAGACTGTCATACAGAGTGAAGTAAGTCAGAAAGAGAAAAACAAATATCATATATTAATGCATGTATGTGGAACCTAGAAAAATGGTACAGATGAACCAGTTTGCAGGGCAGAAATAGAGACACAGATGTAGAGAACAAACATGGACACCAAGGGGGGAAAGTGGTGGGGGAGGTGGTGGTGGTGGGATGAATTTGGAGATTGGGATTGACATGTATATACTAATATGTCTGAAATAGATAACTAATAACCTGCTGTATAAAAAAATAAAAATAGAATTCAAAAAAAGAAAAAGAAATAGATTTAAAGAAAAATATTGATTATAAACAATAGTAATACATGCAACAAAAACTGTGACTGTGGTAGGCAAATAACAGAAGTTTGCTGAGCACTGCCTTATCTCCTAACTAGTTTGGGAAATTAGCCAAGTTAAAATCAATAAGTGCTATAAAACACTTTATGTTGTTCTTGTCAGATTTCACCACCAGGGTGATAGATGGTCTGTGTTTGGAATGTATACACAGCTTGTGTAGAAAGGTTTGAATCAGCTTACAGCTTAAACCAACCCAAACAAGCCAAGTGGAGACTGAGTCTAGGTATGGACTCAGGAAGAGTGGACACCGTCATGCTTCGAGAGTCACAGATCACTATCTACAACTTGGCCCCGAACTCATGGCAAACATTCCTGGCAGCAAATGCAAAAACAATAAATGTTGTGTACAACCGTTAAAAAACAAAAAAACAGTGACACCTAAGCTGAGAATGAAAGGATGGGGAGGGATGAAGAAGGAAAAGGAGGGGCGGGGAAGCATTTGAGGCATTAAAAACAATATTGGCCATCGTTTGAGGGTGTAGTGAAGACTAGAGAACTGGGCAGAGACTCCAGAGGAACTTGACATGCGATGATCATGGAACACAGATGAAGCCAGATCACAGGGCTTCTAACTGGTATTTAAATACTACTGGTATTTAAATACAAGTAGTTAATATATAAAATAGATAACCAACAAGGACCTACTGTATAGCACAGGGAATTATACTCAATATTTTGTAATAACCTAAAAGGGAAAAGTATCTGAAAAAATATATATGTATAAATAAATAAACTTAAAACTAACACAACATTGTAAATCAACTATACTTCAATCAATCAATCAATCAATACAAGTAGTTAGTGTCATGTGCACTAATACTGGGTGGGATGAGTGCATATTTATTTAATTTTTTATTTTTAAAAAAGTTTTAATTTTATTTATTTTTTTATACAGCAGGTTCTTATTAGTCATCAGTTTTATATATATCAGTGTATACATGTCAATTCCAATTGCCCAATTCATCACACCACCCCCCCACCCCGCCCACGGCTTTCCCCCCTTGGTGTCCATAAGTTTGTTCCCTACATCTGTGTCTCAATTTCTGCCCTGCAAACCAGTTCATCTGTACCATTTTTCTAGGTTCCACATATATGCGTTAATAGACGATATTTGTTTTTCTCTTTCTGACTTACTTCACTCTGTATGACAGTCTCTAGATCCATCCACGTCTCAACAAATGACCCAATTTCTTTCCTTTTTATGGCTGAGTAATATTCCATTGTATATATGTACCACATCTTCTTTATCCATTCGTCTGTCGATGGGCATTTAGGTTGTTTCCATGACCTGGCTATTGTAAATAGTGCTGCAATGAAGATTGGGGTGCATGTGTCTTTCTGAATTATGGTTTTCTCTGGGTATCTGCCCAGTAGTGGGATTGCTGGATCATATGGTAATTCTATTTTTAGTTTTTTAAGGAACCTCCATACTGTTCTCCATAGTGACTGTATCCATTTACATTCCCATCAACAGTGCAAGAGGGTTCCCTTTTCTCCACACCCTTTCCAGCATTTGTTGTTTGTAGATTTTCTGATGATGCCCATTCTAACTTGTGTGAGGTGATACCTCATTGTAGTTTTGATTTGCATTTCTCTAATAATTAGTGATGTTGAGCAGCTTTTCATGTGCTTCTTGCCCATCTGTATGTCTTCTTTGGAAAAAATGTCTATTTAGGTCTTCTGCCCATTTTTGGATTGGGTTGTTTGTTTTTTTAATATTGAGCTGCATGAGCTGTTGATATATTTTGGAGATTAATCCTTTGTCCATTGATTTGTTTGCAAACATTTTCTCCCATTCTGAGGGTTGTCTTTTCATCTTGTTTATGGTTTCCTTTGCTGTGCAAAAGCTTTGAAGTTTCATTAGGTCCCATTTGTTTATTTTTGTTTTTATTTCCATTACTCTAGGTGGTGGATCAAAAAAGATCTTGCTGTGATTTATGTCAAAGAGTGTTCTTCCTATGTTTTCCTCTAAGAGATTTATAGTGTCTGGTTTTACATTTGGGTCTCTAATCCATTTTGAGTTTATTTTTGTGTGTGGTGTTAGGGAGTGTTCTAATTTCATTCTCTTACATGTAGCTGTCCAGTTTTCCAGCACCACTTATTGAAGAGACTGTCTTTTCTCTATTGTATATCCTTGCCTCCTTTGTCATAGATTAGTTGACCATAGGTGGGTGGGTTTATCTCTGGGCTTTCTGTCTTATTCCATTGATCTATGTTTCTGTTTTTGTGCCAGTACCATATTGTCTTGATTACTGTAGCTCTGTAGTATAGTCTGAAGTCAGGGAGTCTGATTCCTCCAGCTCTGTTTCTTTCCCTCAAGACTGCTTTGGCTATTTGGGGTCTTTTGTGTCTCCATACAAATTTTAAGATTTTTTGTTCTAGTTCCGTAAAAAATGCCATTGGTAATTTGATAGGGATTACGTTGAATCTGTAGATTGCTTTGGGTAGTACAGTCATTTTCACAGTATTGATTCTTCCAATCCAAGAACATGGTATATCTCTCCATCTGTTTGTATCATCTTTAATTTCTTTCAGCAGTGTCTTATAGTTTTCTGAGTACAGGTGTTTTGTCTCCCAAGCTAGGTTTATTCCTAGGTATTTTATTCTTTTTGTTGCAATGGTAAATGGGAGTGTTTCATTAATTTCTCTTTCAGATTTTTCATCATTAGTGTATAGGAATGCAAGAGATTTCTGTGCATTAATTTTGTATCCTGCAACTTTACCAAATTCATTGATTAGCTCTAGTAGTTTCCTGGTGGCATCTTTCGGATTCTCTATGTATAGTACCATGTTATCTGCAAACAGGGACAGCTTTACTTCATCTTTTCTGCTTTGGATTCCTTTTATTTCTTTTTCTTCTCTGATTGCTGTGGCTAAAACTTCCAAAACTATGTTGAATAATAGTGGTGAGAGTGGACATCCTTGCCTTGTTTCTGATCTTAGAGGAAATGCTTTCAGTTTTTCACCATTGAGAATGATGTTTGCGGTGGGTTTGTCATATATGGCCTTTGTTATGTTGAGGTTGGTTCGCTTTATGCCCACTTTCTGGAGAGTTTTTATCATAAATGGGTGTTGAATTTTGTCAAAATCTTTTTCTGCATCTATTGAGATGATCATATGGTTTTTATTCTTCAGTTTGTTAATATGGTGTATCACATTGATTGATTTGCATATATTGAAGAATCCTTGCATCCCTGGGGTAAATCCCACTTGATCATGGTGTATGATCCTTTTAATGTGTTTTTGGATTCTGTTTGCTAGTATTTTGTTGAGGATTTTTGCATCTATATTCATCAGTGATATTGGTCTGTAATTTTCTTTTTTTTGTAGTATCTTTGTCTGGTTTTGGTATCAGGGTGATGGTGGCCTCATAGAATGAGTTTGGGAGTGTTTCTTCCACAATTTTTTGGAAGAGTTTGAGATGGATGGGTGTTAGCTCTTCTCTAAATGTTTGATAGAATTCACCTGTGAAACCATCTGGTCCTGGACTTTTGTTTGTTGGAAGATTTTTAATCACAGTTTCAATTTCTTTACTTGTGATTGGTCTGTTCATATTTTCTATTTCTTCCTGGTTTAGTCTTGGAATGTTATACCTTTCTAAGAATTTGTCCGTTTCTTCCAGGTTGTCCATTTTATTGGCATAGAGTTGCTTGTAGTAATCTCTTAGGATGCTTTGTATTTCTGCGGTGTCTGTTGTAACTTCTCCTTTTTCATTTCTAATTTTATTGATTTGAGTCCTCTCCCTCTTTTTCTTGATGAGTCTGGGTAATGGTTTATCAGTTTTGTTTATCTTCTCAAAGAACCAGCTTTTAGTTTTATTGATCTTTGCTATTGTTTTCTTTGTTTCTATTTCATTTATTTCTGCTCTGATCTTTATGATTTCTTTCCTTCTGCTAACTTTGGTTTTGTTTGTTCTTCTTCCTCTAGTTCCTTTAGGTGTAAGGTTAGATTGTTTGAGATTTTTCTTGTTTATTGAGGTAGGCTTTATAGCTATAAACTTCCCTCTTAGAACTGCTTTTGCTGCATCCCATAGGTTTTGGATCATCGTGTTTTCATTGTCATTTGTCTCTAGGTATTTTTTTATTTCCTCTTTGATTTCTTCAGTGATCTCTTTGTTATTTAGTAACGTATTGTTTAGCCTCCATATGTTTGTGTTTTTTACGGTTTTTTCCCTGTAAATCATTTCTAATCTCATAGCGTTCTGGTCAGAAAAGATGCATGATATGATTTCAGTTTTCTTAAATTTACTGAGGCTTGTTTTGTGACCCAAGATATGATCTATCCTGGAGAATGTTCTGTGCACACTTGAGAAGAAAGTGTAATCTGCTGTTTTTGGAAGGAATGTCCTATAAATATCAATTAAATCTGTCTGGTCTATTGTGTCATTTAAAGCTTGTGTTTCCTTATTATTTTCATTTTGGATCATCTGTCCACTGGTGTGAGGTGTTAAAGTCCCCCACTATTATTGTGTACTGTCGATTTCCTCTTTTATAGCTGTTAGCAGTTGCCTTATGTATTGATGTGCTCCTATGTTGGGTGCATATATATTTATAATTGTATATCTTCTTCTTGGATTGATCCCTTGATCATTATGTAATGTCCTTCCTTGTCTCTTGTAACATTCTTTATTTTAAAGTCTATTTTATCTGATATGAGTATTGCTACTCCAACTTTTTTTGATTTCCATTTGCTCCATCCCCTCACTTTCCATCCCCTCACTTTCCATCCCCTCACTTTCAGTCTGTATGTGTCCCTAGGTCTGAAGTGGGTCTCTTATAGACAGCATATAGATGGGTGTTGTTTTTGTATTCATTCAGCAAGGCTGTGTCTTTTGGTTGGAGCATTTAATCCATTCACATTTAAGGTAATTATCGATATGTATGTTCCTATGACCATTTTCTTAATTGTTTTGTTTTTGTTTTTGTGGGTCCTTTTTTTCTCTTGTGTTTCCCAGTTAGAGAAGTTCCTTTAGCATTTGTTTTAGAGCTGGTTTGGTGGTGCTGAATTCTCTTAGCTTTTACTTGTCTGTAAAACTTTTGATTTCTCCATTGAATCTGAATGAGATCCTTGCTGGGTAGAGTAATCTTGGTTGTAGGTTCTTCCCTTTCATCACTTTAAGTATATCATGCCACTCCCTTCTGGCTTGTATAGTTTCTGCTGAGAAATCAGCTGTTAACCTTATGGGCGTTCCCTTGTATGTTATTTGTCATTTTTCCCTTGCTGCTTTCAATAATTTTTCTTTGTCTTTAATTTTTACCAATTTGATTACTATGTGTCTCGGCGTGTTTCTCCTTGGGTTTATCCTGTATGGAATTCTCTGTGCTTCCTGGACTTGTGTGGCTATTTCCTTTCCCACGTAATGGAAGTTTTCGTCTATAATCTCTTCAAATATTTTCTCTGGTCCTTTCTCTCTCTCTCCTTCTGTGACCCCTATAATGTGAATTTTGTTGCATTTAATGTTATCCCAGAGGTCTCTTAGGCTGTCTTCATTTCTTTTCAGTCTTTTTTATTCTGTTCTGCAGTAGTGAATTCCACAGTTCTGTCTTCCAGGTCACTTATCCGTTCTTCTGCTTCAGTTATTCTGCTATTGATTCCTTCTAGTGTAGTTTTCATTTCAGTTACTGTATTGTTCATCTCTGTTTCTTTGTTCTTTTATTCTTCTAGGTCTTTGGTAAACATTTCTTGCATCTTCTTGATCTTTGCCTCCATTCTTTTTCCGAGGTCCTGGATCATCTTCACTATCATTATTCTGAATTCTTTTTCTGGAAGGTTGCCTATCTCCACTTCATTCAGTTGTTTTACTAGGGTTTATCTTGTTTCTTCATCTGGTACATAGCCCTCTGCCTTTTCATCTTGTCTTTCTGTGAATGTGGTTTTTGTTCCACAGGCTGCAGGATTGTAGTTCTTCTTGCTTGCTGTCTGCCCTCTGGTGGATGAGGCTATCTATGAGGCTTGTGCAAGTTTCCTAATGGGAGGGACTGGTGATGAGTGCATATTTAAAACATTGATGATAATAAAAACATTTATGTCAGTTAAAATGCTTCCACATATACAATCTCATTTAGTTCTCACAGACTAAATGATTTTTATTGCTTAAAATGTGACATTTAAATTTATATGTTACAGTTAAGGAAACAACTCAAAGGGATTTGGTTGCCACGATAGTACACCCAGTAAGTGGAGAGCAGCAGTCTAAATCCCAGCCTCTGTTTCCAAAACCCCTCTTCTTGCCACTAAACCAGGTTTTAGTAAACATCTTCTAAAATGTGCAAAAATGACAGATGATTTGTGAATATAAGCTTTATAACACAACATAGAAAAGTGTGAAATAATCTGAAAATTAATGATAAATGGAAAAAGAAAATACAATCATGGTTTAAAATATTAGGTATATATTTTGGTGGGAAATTTTTATGACAAATATAATTTTATTCTTTAATTCTGTTTCCGAGATTTCTTCAACATGTAAGACCTTGAAGGTAATCATAGTTTGAAATATATATATGTACTTTGAAAATCAGTAGAAGACCTATGGTTTAGGAGAGGAAGCTGAAAGATAATTTGTATTGGTAAATGCCTTACCCCAAAATACAAAATTCTCTATCTTCAATTATATATATTTTGAAAGATGGAACTGGCTTGCTTTTTACTGTACTCTCTACTTATTCAAGTTTGCTTCAGAGAAAGAATTCTAAGCCCAGCCTTATCAATCATATTCTGAGTTACTGGGAGAGGAGAGAATACTGTGAGTCACTGTACCTGTATCCCTGTGTGTGAGATCCTTTCTATGTTATATGTGGCTGTAGATATGACAAATTTAAACTGGGAGTATTTTTCAAGTATTCCTTAATTGCCTATTCTTTATTTTGTGGATTCATTTGAAGACTTGTTCTTAACAAAACTTTATGCGTAGTGCTGTGGGGAATAACATAATCCCTCTCCTCACTGGAATTATAATTAATTTAGACATAAAAATCAAATTACAATAATGTAAGACAATGTAATGATAATGAGTAGAACTTCTATTCATTGAGCAACCATACTATTCTAGACTGTTTCCATATTTCCATGTACTATCTCTAATCCTGTCAACAACACTGAATAGTAGAAATTGTTCTCAAAAACGAAGAAATAAAAGCCTTAGGCCATTAGACAACTAGGCTATGGTTATGTGGCAAAAACGGCAAAGCTAGCACTAAACTGTCATTCTATGAAGTGGAGACTTATAGATATATGCATACATATGTAAAGTGTATGTGTGTGTCCATATATGTATACACAAAGTAATTCTTCATGAAATAACCTTGGATGCTATTTCTGTCTATCTATGTATCTATCTGTCTATCTCCCTGCTTGGCAATAGAGACACAGACAAGTTCACAGCATAAATTATTTTTTTTTATTTTCTAGCTCTTCAATGTAGTTTCTGATTTTGAATGTTTTCTGTTTATTTATAAAACTGTAGAAAATTAAAAATACATAAAAATGGAAGAGAAGAAAATACCAATTACCTGAGAGCTTGTCAGATACAGTCACCATTCATATTTTAGAATAATTTATTTGTCTTTATATGCTTGTGTCCATATAATTATATGTTTTATATGCGTATATTTTGTGGTTTAAAATCGTGGGCATGTTATCTATACAACCAGCATTTTATATATAGAAGTTCTTTTTCACTTAATGGTTTTTCATAAATTTTTTCAGTTATGAAATAAATTTTGAAGGCATCATTATAAAATTTCTATAATATCCCATGTTAAGGTGTTCCCACAATTTATGTAACTCTTTTACTTTTGCTGGGTTTTATGTTTTTTTCAAATTTTATATTGGAGTATATTTGATTAACGATGTTGTGTTAGTTTCAAGTGTACAGAAAATTGACTTAGTTATACATATATATTTTTTCAGATTCTTTTCCCTTATGGGTTATTACAAAATATTGAGTATAATTCCTTGTGCTATACAGTAGGTATATGTTGTGTTAGTTTCAGGTGTACAGGAAAGTGATTCAGTTATACATATACATGTATCTATTCTTTTTCAAATTCTTTTCCCATTTAGGTTATTACAGCATATTGAGCATCATTCCCTGTGCTATGTAGCAGTGTGTACATGTCAATCCCAAACTTCATCTATCCCTCTACCCCACCCTTCCCCCCTGGCGACCATAAGTTTCTTTTCTACATCTGTGACTCTATTTCTGTTTTGTAAATAAGTTCATTTGTATCATTTTTTAGATTCCACATATAAGTGATATCATATGATATTTGTCTTTCTCTGTCTGACTTACTTCACTTAGTAAGATAATCTCTAGGTCCATCCATGTGGCTGCAAATGTCATTATTTCATTCTTTTTTATGACTGAGTAATATTCCATTATATATATGTACCACATCTTTATCCATTCATCTGTTGATGGACATTTAGGTTGCTTCCATGTCTTGGCTACTGTAAATAGTGCTGCAATGAACATTGGGGTTCATGTATCTTTTTGAAGTATGGTTTTCTCTGGTTATACGCCCAGGACTGAGATTGCTGGATCATATGGTGGTTCTATTTTTAGTTTCTTAAGGAACCTCCATACTGTTCTCCATAACGGTTGTACCATTTACATTACCACCAACAGTGTAGGAGGGTTCCCTTTTCTCCACACCCTCTCCAGATTTTTTGATTATGGCCATTCTTACTGGTGTGAGGTGACATCTCATTGTAGTTTCGATTCGCATTTTTCTAATAATTAGCGCTGTTGAGCATCTTTTCATGTGCTTGTTGGCCATCTGTATGTCTTCTTTGGAGAAATGTCTCTCTAGGTCTTCTGCCCATTTTTGGATTGGGTTTTTTTTTTTGATATTGAGCCACATGAGCTGTTTGTATATTTTGGAAATTAATCCCTTGTTGGTCACATCATTTGCGAATATTTTATCCCATTCTGTAGGTTGTCTTTTCATTTTGTTTATGGTTTCCTTTGCTGTGCAAAAGCTTTTGAGTTTAATTAGGTCCCACTTGTTTGTTTTTGTTTTATTTCCATTACTGTAGGAGATGGATCCAAAAAGATATTGCTGCAATTTATGTCAAATTGTGTTCTTCCATTGTTTTCTGCTAAGAGTTGTATAGTATCAGGTCTTAGATTTCAGTCTTTAATTCTTTTGAGTTTGTGTATGGTGTTAAAGAATGTTCTAATTTCATTCTTTACATGTAGCTTGTCCAGTTTTCCCAGCACCATTTATTGAAGAGACTGTCTTTTTTTCCATTGTATAATCTTGCCTCCCTTGTCATAGGTTAATTGACCATATGTTCATGGGTTTATTTCTGGGCTTTCTATCCTGTTCCATTAATCATATGTCAGTTTTTGTGCCAGTACCATACTGTTTGATTACTGTAGCCTTGTAGTATACTCTGAAATCAGGGAACATGATTCCTTCAGTTCCATTCTTCTTTCTCAAGATTATTTTGGCTATTCAGGGTCTTTTGTGTCTCCATACAAATTAAAAAATTTTTTATTCTAGTTCTGTGAAAAATGCCATTGGTAATTTGATAGGGATTGCACTGAATCTGTATATTGCCTTGGGTAGTAGAGTAATTTTGACAATATTGATTCTTCCAATCTAAGAATATGGTATATCTTTCCATGTGTTTGTGTCATTTTCGATTTCTTTCATCAGCATCTTATAGTTTTTGAAGTAAAGGTGTTTAGCCTCCTTAGGTAGGTTTATTCCTAGGTATTTTATTCTTTTTGATGAGATGGTAAATGGGTTGTTTCTTTAATTTCTCTTTCTGATTTTTTGTTGTTAGTGAATAGGAATGCAATAGATTTCTGTGTATAATTTTGTGTCATGCAACTTTACCAAATACACTGATGAGCCCTAGTAGTTTTCTGGTAGCATCTTTAGGATTTTCTGTGTATAGTGTCATGTCATCTGCAGTGACAGTTTTGTTTCTTCTTTTCCAATTTTCATTCATTTCTTTTTCTTCTCTGAGTGCCATGGCTAGGACTTCCGAACCTATGTTGAATAAAAGCCATGAGAGTGGACATCCTTGTCTTTTTCCTGATCTTAGAGGAAATGCTTTCATCTTTTCACAATTGAGTATGATGTTTGCTCTAGGTTTGTTATATATGGCCTTTATTATGTTGAAGTAGGTTCACTCTGTGCCCACTTTCTGGAGGGTTTTTAATCACAAATGGGTGTTGAATTTTGTCAAAAGCTTTTTCTGCATCTATTGAGATGATCATGTTTTTTATTCTTCAATTTATTGATGTGGTGTATCACACTGATCGATTTGTGGATATTGAAAAATCCTTGTACCCCTTGGATAAATCCAAGTTGATCATGGTGTATGATCCTTTTAATGTACTGTGGAATTTGGTTTGCTAGTATTTTGTTGAGGATTTTTGCACGTATGTTCATCAGTGTTATTGGCCTGTAATTTTCTTTTTTTTTGGTAGCTTTGTCTGGTTTTGGTATCAGTGTAATGGTGGCCTCATAGAATGAGTTGGGAGTGTTCCTTCCTCTGCAATTTTTTGGAACAATTTCAGAAGCATAGGTGTTAACTCTTCTCTAAATGTTTGATAGAATTCACCTGTGAAGCCATCTGGTCCTGGACTTTGGTTTGTTGAAAGTTTTTAAATCACAGTTTCAATGTCAGCACCTGTGATTGGTCTGTTTATATTTTCTATTTCTTCCTGGTTCAGTCTTGGGAGATTGTACCTATCTAAGAATTTGTCCATTTCTTCTAGGTTGTCCATTTTATTGGCATATAGTTTCTTCTAGTAGTCTCTTATGAACCTTTGTATTTCTATGGTATCTGTTGTAACTTCTCTTTTTTCATTTCTAATTTTATTGATTTGAGCCCTCTCCCTTTTTTTCTTGATGAGTCAGGCTAATGGTTTATCAATTTTGTTTATCTCTTCAAAGAACCAGCTTTTAGTTTCATTGATCTTTCCTATTGTTTTCTTCATCTCTATTTCATTCATCCCTGCTCTGATTTTTTGACTTCTTTCCTTCTACTAACTTTGGGTTTTGTTTGTTCTTCATTCTCTAGTTGCTTTAGGTGTAAGGTTAGGTTGTTTATTTGAGATTTTTCTTGTTTCCTGAGGTAAGATTTTATTGCTATAAACTTCCCTCTTAGAACTGCTTTTGCTGCATCCCATAGGTTTTGGGTCATCATGTTTTCATGTCATTTGTTTCTAGGCATTTTTTGATTTCCTCTTTGATTTCTTCAGTGATTCATTGGTTGTTTAGTAGCATATTGTTTAGCCTCCACGCGTTTGTGCTTTTTACGTTTTTTTTTTCCTTGTAGTTGGTTTCTAATCTCATAGTGTTGTGGTTGGAAAAGATGCTTGGCATGATTTCAATTTTCTTAAATTTACCAAGGCTCGCTTTGTGGCCCAGCATGTGATCTATCCTGGAGAATATTCTATGTGCATTTGAGAAGAATGCATTTTCTGCTGGTTTTGGATAGAATGCTCTATAAATATCAATTAAGTCCTGGTCTAATGTGTTATTTAAGTCCTATGTTTCCTTACTGTATTGATTTTCTGTTTGGATGATCTGTACATTGATGAAAGTGGGGTGTTTAAGTCCCCCACTATTATTGTGTTACTGTTGATTTCTCCTTCTATGGCTATCAATGTTTGCCTTATATATTGAGGTGCTTCTATGTGGGGTACATATATATTTACAATTGTTATGTCTTCTTTTTGGATTGATCCCTTGATCATTACATAATGTCCCTCTTTGTCTCTTGTAACAGGCTTTATTTTAAAGTCTATTTTGTCTTATATGAGTATTCCTACTCCAGCTTTCTTTTGATTTCCACTTGAATGTAATACCTTTCTCCATCTGCCCACTTTCAGTCCATATGTGTCCCTAGATGTAAAGTGGGTCTCTCGTAGGCAGCATATATACGGGTTTTGTTTTTGTATCCATTCAGCCAGTTTATGTCTTTTGGTTGGAGCTTTTAATCCATTTATGTTTAAGGTATTTGTTGATATGTATGTTTTTACTGCCATTTTGTTCATTGTTTTGGATTTGATTTTGCAGGTCTTTTTTTCCCCTGTCCTTTTCTGTTCTCTTGTGATTTGACAACTAACTTTAGTGTTGTGTTTGGATTCCTTTTTCTTTTTTGTGTGTGTATCTATTGTAGATTTTAGGTGTGCAGTTACCATGAGGTTTTCATATAGCAGTTTATACGTAAAGAAGATTGTTTAGATTGCTGGTCTTTTAATTTCAAATGCATTTCCAATATCCTGCATTTGTACTCTCCTCTTTTCACGATTGCTGGTTTTGATATCATATTTGTTTGTGGATGATTTCCTACCTTTACTGTATCTTTGCCTTTTCTGGTGAGCATTTCCATTAGTAATTTTCTTATTTTTAGTTGTGGCCTTTTCTTTCCACCTAGAGAAGTTCCTTTAGCATATGTTGCAAAGCTGGTCTGGTGGTGCTTTTGCTTGTCTGCAAAGCTTTTGATTTTTCTATCAGGTCTGAATGAGAGCCTTGCTGGGTAGGGTATTCTTGGTTGTAGAGTCTTCCTTTCATCACTTTAAATATATCGTTCCACTCCCTTCTGGCCTGCAGAGTTTCTGCTGAGAAATCAGCTGATATACTTATGGTAATTCCTTTGTATGTTATTTGTTGCTTTTCTCCTGTTGCTTTTAATATTTTTTGACTTTAAATTTTTGTTAATTTGATTACTATGTTTCTTGACATGTTCTTCCTTGGGTTTATCCTGCCTGGGACTCTCTGTGCTTCCTGGACTTGAGTGACTGTTTTCTTTCCCATGTTAGTGAAGTTTTTAGCTATGATCTCTTGAAACATTTTCTCAGGCCCTTTATCTCTTTCTTCTCCTTCTGGGACACCTATAATGTGAATGTTTGTGCATTTAATGTTGTCCCAGAGGTCTCTTAGACTGTTCTCATTTCTTTTCCTTCTTTATTTTGTTCCATGTCAGTAATTCCACCATTCTTTCTTCCAGCTCACTTATCTATTCTTCTGGCTCACTTATTCTGCTATTGATTCTTTCTAGTGTATTTTTTATTTTAGTTATTTTATTGTTCATCTCTGTGTGTTCTTTAGTTCTTCTAGGTCTTTGTTAAACATTTCTTGTATCTTCTCAATCTGTGTCTCCATTCTTGTTCTGAGATCTTGGATCATCTTTACTATAATTACTCTGAATTCTTTTTTTGGGTAGATTGCCTATCTCCACTTCAATTAGTTGTTCTTCTGGTTTATCTTGTTCCTTCATCTGGAATATTTTCCTCTGCCATCTCATTTTGTCTAACTTTCTGTGATTGTGGTTTCTGTTCTGCAGGCTGCAGGGCTGTAGTTCTTCTTGCTTCTGCTGTCTGCCCCCCTAGTGGATGAGGCTGATCTAAGAGGCTTGTGCAGGCTGCCTGGTGGAAGGGACTGGTTCCTGCCCACTGGTGGGTGGAGCTGAGTCTTTTTCCTCTGGTGGCAGGACCATGTCAAGGGGTGTGTTTAGTGGGCAGCTGTGTGCTCAGGAAGATTTTAAGCATCCTGTCTGCTAATGTGTGGGGCTTTGTTCCTGCCCTGTGGTTGTTTGGCCTGAGGCATCCCAGCACTGGAGCCTACAGGCTGTTGGGCGGGGCCAGGTCTTGGTGAGAAAATGGCAGCCTCCAAGAGGGCTCACCCCAATGAGTACTCCCCAGAACTACTGCTGTCAGTGCTTTTGTCCCCACTCTGAGCCATAGCCACTCCCCACCTCTGCAGGAGACCCTCCAATACTAGCAGGTAGGTCTGGCCCTGGCTTTTATGAAGTCACTGCTTTTTCCTTGGGTCCTGGTGCACACCAGACCTTGTGTGCACCCTTCAAGAGTGGAGTTTCTGTTTCCCCCAGTCCTGTGGACTTCCTGTGATCACATCCCGCTGGCCTTCAAAGCCAGATTCTCTGGGGGCTCCTCCTCCCATTGCCAGACCTCCAGGCTGGGGAGCCTGATGTGGGGCTCAGAACTTTCACTACTGTGGGAGAACTTCTGTGGTATAATTATTTTCTAGTTTGTGGGTCACCCACCTAGCAGGTATGGGATTTGATTTTATTGTGACTGTGTCCCTCCTAACGTCTCACTGTGGCTTCTTCTTTGCCTTTGGCTGTAGGGGATCTTTTTTGGTAGGTTCCAGCATTTTTTTGTCAGTGGTTGTTCAGTTGTGATTTTGTGTTTTCATAAGAAGAGGGGAGCTCACATTCTTCTGTTGCATCCTTCTGTCACAACTGTGTGCAGACCACTTTAAAACACTGCTTTACTGTGGGCTGCGAGATTTCCAGTTCTCAGTAGGGTAAATACCCCCTATCAAAGCCATTCCTTTGTGCCCTGGATCTTTCTTGTCCTAATCATTGAAGTCTTTCTTCTCCAAACCCATCCAAAAATTCAGCTCAAACTTCCAGTCCTGTAGAAGAAATGCCTTTCTAATCAGGTCACCTCCAGGATCCAGGTCGCAAAGATGATTTTAACATTTTTCACCTGGGAATGCCCTTAAATACTCAAAGTGTGTTCCAGAGATCAGTAGCATTAATATCCTGTGTTTTAGATTTTATTCTCTTTTAAGTAATTCTGCATGAAATACCCTTTTACAACAAATTTGGTTCACAACTGATTGTCTCTTTAAGAGTGTGTTTTGGGAAGAGACATTATTCTATTAGTGTATGAATGCCTTTAAAAGTCTTAATGCAAATCACTAAATTGTACTGTGTTTAGGTGTATTTAATCCTATCAGGGTGATTCAGGGAAGCTCTCCTTAGGTCAGGGAATTTTGAACAGGATACTAAGCTTAGCACCCATTATCATAACTCATAGTAGGTACCAAGGGCTCCGCTGGGCTTTGGGGATCATCAGAGATGAAAAGGCAGTTTTTCTCCCAATCAGATGTGCTCAGGAGAGGTGCTGTGATTTTCCTCTCCTCCACTCATGCTCGGGGTCTGCCCTGATCCCCCAACCCAACTCCCAGTTAAAGCATCTCTTTCCTGATGAGAACTTGTTACATTTTGGTTATACATTCTGCTTCTTGGGTTATCAGACGTGGGTTGGAGCTTAATTCTTTGCTGCCTATTCATGGATAGGATAACATTTAAAGCTTCTGCCTCTGTAAAGTGAGGATAATAATATCACTGACATCACATGGGTTTTGTTAGGATTAAATGACATAATGCATGTAAAGCAGTATTGTGTCTTATGCATAACAGACTTGCAATAAGTGTCAACTGTTATTACCCTGTTTTTGTGTGATGAGGACTGAAGTGTCAGTCTAATACTTATTCAGACCTAGAGCAGTTCTGGACCTTAATTCTCAATGATGGCTGAAGAGCCAAAGCAATCGTGGTGAGGAAATTAACATTAGACTGTTCATGTCACAACAGATGGGAGGGATGGAGAGAAACTGCTAATATTAAGTGCCTTCTATTTATTTATTTTGGGGGTCAGCCATTGTTTCAACTGCTTTACATATATCAATTTTACCTTACAAGTCAGGTACTGATATTATTCCTATCTTGCAGATGAGAAAATGGGGCAAAGAGAAATGAAATCATTTGCTTAAGAATTTGCCAGGAGGAGTTAAATGTGACATTTCTCTGCTTGACATTTATAAACAGGTTCTTCATCAGTTCTTTCAGTAACTTCAAAGTACTTATTGAAGTAAATATTATCATCCTCACTTTACAAATAAGAAAACTAGGACTCAAATAGTATCAGAAAAGTGTCCTGGTTCCATAGCTAGAAAGATAGCTACCACCAAACCTGTGTGGTTTCCTCTATTCCACACTGCCTCTTACTTTCAGGAGTAAAGAGTGAATTGTCTTAAGATTTGTATAACTAACATAATTAATAACATAATTATCATTAATATATATATATATATATATATATATAGTTTTCTACCACTCACCCAGATTACAATCTAAATGAGGACAAGGATATTATAAAGTAAACAAGGATATTTTTCTCAATGAACTTTAAGAAACACATCACACAATTTGAAGATTTAATATTATTCCAAGTTTGAATTTTCTTTAGCAGAGATACAAACATTTAGACTTCTGACAGTTGTATAAGAGGTGCTCCTAGCTTTCCACCCTCTTCAAAGCCACATTTAAATGAAGACAGCAATATCTGGTTTGAAAGTCTTCATTAGGACATTCCCCAAAGAATCTTAATTGCAGCAACTGCTCTACCTGCCAGCTGGAAGAGTTTTCCCATTGGAGTAGTGTGTTTATTCTACAATATGGAACATAATCCAAAAAGGAAGTTTAAGGCCTAGCATTGCTGTATGACTGGGCATGTAGAAGGCTGATAGGACCACAGGAGAAGTGAACAGCAGGTGCCCCATCTGTGGACCCCTCAGTAATGAGTGTGAACAAGTGAAGTGTCATTGCTCAGTTTCACTCTCTCAATCAGTAGGAAAGCTAATAAACTATGATTTGGAGTGCAGGAGATGTGGTAGCTAGAAAAGGCTCTGGGCCTTTTCTTGAAGATGTAGATATTCAATATGAGGTTTATTAGACTCAGGTGTACTTTGAGGCTTTAAATGCTAAAGCACATTTTCTGTCTTTGAAGTACGCCTGGACAGTTTACCAAACCCAACTATGTATGGTTTGTCTGTGAAAAGTCAAACAGTCACTAAGTATGGAAACACCAGGCCAGAAGTTCTAGCAACAGAATTCCTCTGCGCTGCAGAAAGTATTTAACTTCTTCCATCAAAGGCAAGATTTGTCAGGAAATAAGCATTTAATACAGATCCATAGTCCTTCACCTACAATTCCAAACTCAAAACCACTCTGAAAGCAGAGTTTAAAAAATTGATATGAAAAATAACTCAATTTTGTTCCTTTTTATTGCCAAGTAATATTCCATTGTATATATGTGCCACGTCTCCTTTATCCATTCATCTGTCAGTGGACATTTAGGTTGCTTCCATGTCCTGGCTATTGTAAATAGTGCTGCAATGAACATTGGTACATGTATCTTTTTGAATTATGGTTTTCTCAGAGTATATGCACAGTAGTAAGATTGCTGGGTCATATGGTAGTTCTATTTTTAGTTTTTTAAGGAACCTCCATACTGTTCTCCATTGTGGCTGTATCAATTTACATTCCCACCAACAGTGCAAGAGGGTTCCCTTTTCTCCACACCCTCTCCAGCATTTATTGTTTCTAGATTTTTTGATGATGGCCATTTTGAATAAGGTGGATGGACCTAGAGTCTGTCATACAGAGTGAAGTAAGTCAGAAAGAGAAAAACAAACACCATATGCTAACACGTACATATGGAATCTAAAAAAAATGGTACTGATGAACCTAGTGGCAGGGCAGGAATGAAGACGCAGATGTAGAGAACTTTCTTGAGGGCACGGGGGGGAAGGGGAAGCTGGGATGAAGTGAGAGAGTAGCATTGACATATACACACTACCAAATGTAAAATCGATGGCTAGTGGGAAGCTGCTGCATAGCACAGGGAGATCAGCTTGGTGCTTTGTGACCACCTAGAGGGGTGGGATAGGGAGGGTGGGAGGGAGGCTCAAGAGGGAGGAGATATGGGGATATATGTATACATATAGCTGATTCACTTTGTTGTACAGCAGAAACTAACACAACATTGTAAAGCAGTTATACTCCAATAAAGATATTTTTTAAAAATGATGGAATTTACATAAAATAACAGATCCTAAGTGTTCAGTTAGGATACACCTGTGTAATTTCCCACACTTCCAAAACACGATATAAACCATCACCCTATAAAGTTTCCTTATCCTGTGAGCTGTTCCCTTTCCCCTGCAATCCTCCCAGCACCATATTCTGATTTCTATCACCACAGGTTGGTTTTGCCTGTTCTTGGACTTAACATAAATAGTCATAGAGCATGTTCTCTTTTGTGTCCAAATGCTTTCACTTAAGAAAAGTTTTGAGGTTCGACCTTATTGTATCAGAAATATGTTCCTTTTCTCCTGAGTTACATTCCATCCTATAAATACAGGAGACTTTGTATATCCTTGTTGGTGAATATTTGAGTTGTTTCTAATGGTTGGCTATTATGCATAATGCTGATATGACCATCCTTGTACAAGTCTTTTTTATAAAACTTTTAAGACTTTTATATATTTTATAAAAATATATATATTTTTTCTTGGATCAATGGGTAGGAATGGAATTGCTGGGTCATAAGGTAGTTTTTTAACAGTAAGAAAGTGCAGAATTGTTCTCTATAGTACAATAGTTTACCCATTTTGTCCTCTCACCAGCAAAATGGGAGAATACTGGTCACTCCTTATCTCCAACCCTTGGCATGCTTGGTCTTGATCTTTTGGACTTTGGGGATTCTGGTGGATATGAAATGGTATCACATTGCTATTTCCAAGATTTTGGATCATCTTTACTATCATTATTCTGAATTCTTTTTCAGGTAGACTGCCTTTTTTCTCATTTGTTTAGTCTGGTGTTCCTGACTTCTTAATGAGCCAAGCAGTTAGGATATGGGATTGGGAAAAGTTGAGAACCACCAACTCCATTATGTTGACATAGGCAAATGATGTTGGTTAAGTTGATTACCAAAACTTGTTTCAGCAGAGAAGTTATAAAAATAATTTAGATTTTTTTCTTTTTCAGTTTTAACTTAAATTATTTTCTCAGTCAAAAAGACCTCTATTTTGTTTGCATGTTTCTTTGTTGTATGGAAAACAGTATGTATTCAATATATATTGTTGAGTTTTGACCATTTCTTTGGGCTGCTTTTGAAAAATTTAATTAAGTATATCAATTCTACACCATGATATCCATTTCATAAATTGCAAAATAGTACCTCCGTGATTGTTAGAAAATGTCTTACTCTTTTTTGTATTTCACAATCATTATTTATTAATGTCAGAGAATCTCTGAAAAATTTGTAGGAAGAATTGAATAAGTGGTTGAAAAATATTATATTGCTAGTTTAAATCCTTAAAGATATTCACACCTAATAAATCTACACTATTGGAATATCAGATGTTTACAGAAAATTTTGTTTCTTCCCTTAAGAAAATTTAATTTAAAATTACACAAGCTAGGTATATATATTTTTTAATTGTAGTTGATTTACAATGTTGTGTTAGTGTCATGTCTACAGCAAAGTGATTCAGATATATCTATGTCTGTTTATTTCTATCTGTATCTATTCTTTTCAGATTCTTTTCCATTGTACGTTATTACAAGAGATTGAGTATAGTCCCCTGTGCTATACAGTAGGTCCTTGTTGTTTATCTATCTTATATATAGTACTGTGTAGCTGTTAATCCCAAACTCCTAATTTATCTCTCCCCTCTCCCTCACTTTCCCCTTTGGTAATCATAAGTTTGTTTTCTATGTCTGTGTGTCTACTTCTGGTTTGTAAGTAGTTAGTTCATTTGTATCACTTTTTAAGATCCCACTCATAAGTGATGTCATATGGTGTTTGTCTTTCTCTGTCTGACTTACTTTACTTGTCATGATAATCTCTAGGTCCATCCATGTTGCCTCAAATGGCATTATTTCATTATTTTTATGGCTGAGTAATATTCCATTGTATATTTGTACCACATCTTCTTTATCCATTCATCTGTTCATAGACAATTAGGTTGCTTCCATGTCTTGGCTATTGTAAATAGCGCTGCTATGAACACTGGGTTGCATGTATCTTTTTGAATTAGAGCTTTCATCTTTTCTGGATATATGCCCAGGAATGGGATGGCAGGATCATATGGTAACTATTTCTGGTTTTTTAAGGAAACTCCATACAGTTCTCCATAGTGGCTGTACTAATATACATTCCCACCAACAGTGTAGGAGGGTTCCCATTCCTCCACACCCTCTCCAGCATTTCTTATTTGTAGACTTTTTGATGATGGCCATTCTGACAGGTATGAGGTGATACTTCATTGTAGTTTTGTTTGCATTTCTCTAATATTAGTGATGTTGAGCATCTTTTCATGTGTTGGCCATCTGTATGTCTTCTTTGGAGAAATGTCTGTCTAGGTCTTCTGCCCAGTTTTGGATTGGGTTGTTTGTTTTTCCTGATATTGAGCTGCATGAGCTGTTTTGTACATTTTGGAAATTAATCCCTTGTCGGTAGCATCATTTGCAAATATTTTCTCTCATCCCATAGGTTGTCTTTTCATTTTGTTCATGGTTTCCTTTGCTGTGCAAGAGCTTTTAAGTTTATTTAGGTCCAATTTAGTTTTTTTTGTTTTTATTTCCATTACTCTAGGAGATTGATCCAAAAAGATATTGCTGTGATTTATGTCCAAGAGTATTCTGCCTATGTTTTCCTCTAGGAGTTTTATAATGTCAGGTCTTTCATTTAGGTCTTTAATCCACTTTGAGTTTATTTTTGTACATGGTGTTAGAGAATGTTCTACTTCCATTCTTTTACATGTAACCATCCTGTTCTCACAGCACCACTTATTGAAGAGATGGTCTTTTCTCCATTGTATAGTCTTGCTTCCTTTGTCATAGATTAATAGACCATAGGTGTGTGGGTTTATTTCTGGGCTTTCTAGTCTGTTCCATTGATCTCTGTGTCTGTTTTTCTGCCAGTGCCCTACTGTTTTGATTACTGTAGGCTTGTAGTATACTCTGAAGTCAGGGAGTGTGATTCCTCCAACTCTGTTCTTCTTTCTCTAGTTCGTTTTGGCTATTCGGGGTCTTTTGTGTTTCCATACAAATTTTAAAATTATTTGTTGTAATTCTGTGAAACATGCCATTGGTAATTTGATAGGGATTGCATTGAATATGTAGATTGCCTTGGGTAGTATGGTAATTTAACAATATTGATTCTTCCAATCCAATCCAGTATATCTTCCCATCTGTTTGTCATCTTCAATTTCTTTCATCAGCATCTTATAGTTTTTGGAGTAATGGTCTTTTGCCTCCTTAGGTAAGTTTATTCCTAAGTAGTTTATTCTTTTTGATGCCATGGTAAATGAGATTGTTTCCTTAATTTCTCTTTCTGATCTTTTGTTTTTTAGTGTATATGAATGCAAGAGATTCCTGTGTATTAACTTTGTATCCTGCAACTTTACCAAGTTGATTGATGAGCTTTAGTAGTTTTCTGGTAGCATCTTTAGGATTTTCTATGCATAGTATCATGTCAACAGCAAACAGTGACAGTTTTACTTTTTCTTTTCCAATTTGGATTCCTTTTATTTCTTCCTCTTTCCTTATGATACACTGCTAATAAGTTGCAGTGCTTGGATATGAATAAACTATTTAAACTCTAAATTCTACCATCTTTCCACTGTACCAAGAACTCCTTTGCTCTCTGATGGGTTTGCAATATTGAGGGCAATGCACAGTGCATCACCAATGCAATAAAGTTTGGGTCCACAAAATGGACTGTAGTACTGCCAGGCTCTTTGTAACAGGGTTTACAGTTTTAAAGTCTGTGAATCTCCCAGTTTTAGGCTGGCTGCCTGGATTATCTCCATTGTCTCACTGGGAAAGTGATGATGTCCATGCGGATTTTTCTCTTGTGCCTACATGACCTCATCTTAGGCAGAGATCTCCCAACAATCTCAGGTAAATCAAGTCTGGAAAGCATAGAATTATGTAAAGCCTTCTTTCCTGAAATATACTTCTTTGACAGGGTTAAAATCAAAATCAGAAGTACCTGCATTTTATCTGAAGTAGTTAGAATTGCCTTCAAGAAATGAGACGGGACCATTGCAATCTTTACTTTGTGCTATTTGAAAATTCCCCCCCCACAATCCTATGTTCTATCATACAACACAGTATATTCAAAATAGTGCAGGAGAACAGCTGTACTGATCAGACACAGATTCTAAAAGTGGATAAAATAGCAGTATTGTGTCATCAAATCTTCCAGCCCCAGGAGCAAGTGACAAGACGTGCTTTTTTTTTTTTTTTCATTTGCAGGTGCAATCATTTACAACTAAATGGCAGGAATGTCTCTCACACAAGCAGTTAATACGGACTAGAATTTTCCCAGTAACCAGATGGCATGCATTTCATACCAAGCTTGTTGAAATAAGAACTAAAATCATCTGCCAATAAGTTGCATGGAAGTTTTCCACAGTCTCCTTAGGTGACCTCATTTAAGATTTTGAATTTTTTGAGGTCAGAAAGCTTATAAATATTCAGTCCTTGGTGACAATTTCAGGGCCATGGTGGAGTAATTATAGAATAATTCTAGTTAGCCATCTTTGAAAATATTCTGACTTCAACTTATGTTGGGTTATACTTTTTTTTTTCTTATTACCTTCTGCTTGTCTATTGACTATTTCAATACAGTCCTTATTTAAAGAGCCACCTTTAGAAAAGTAGGTGAGTCTAAAAAACCATGGATGTTATTCTCTTTGGCTAGAGACATCACTACCATGAGTCCAAAATTTTGCAGAACAGATGAAAGGATTGAAATTATACTTAAATTTTTTTCAATGTAGTAGACATTGTTTTGACTTAAACAGCATCTGTTACTTCATCATCTACTATTGACACTGATTTTACTTAGGACGATATCCCTGCCCTCTCCCCACCCCTAGTTGGAGGGGGAGCATGTGATCTGGATCTGCCTAATGAGGATGCATCACAGGATGTATCCAGGATGGTCATGTGTCCCAAGCCAGCCAATCAGAGCCAGTGAAACACAACTGTGGAATTTTTGTTGACGTTATTAGGAAGAAATGTCTTTTTCTTTAAAGTTTATGGAATGTAAACATGAGATGCTGGTGAACATCTTGGTACCATGTAAGGGAGCTTGTTTGAGAATAAAGCCAAAAGAGTAGAAAGAAGGTTTCAGAGATGAAGTGAGAGAGAGGGAGATGGAGAGAAGAAAATGGACCCCTAGATGCTGTGGGAGCCTCATTCTACCCCCAAGATTTTTTAGTTGTACGACACAAAACATTCTCTGTTTGCTTAAGTCAGTATAAACTGGGTTTTCTGCTACTTGGAACTAAGTCTTGAGTAATATATATATAGCAAATCACATTTGTGTTCTGACTCTGGAAAAAGAATATGTTCCCAGGCATTGATTAAACTATTTTATGGAATTTTCTGCTCACATTTAAAAATAGAACTCTTTTCCTTAGAAGTATGAGTCAAATTCTCATGCTATCTAAGAAAACCAACATACAGAGTGTTTGCTTGTCCAGTCTTACCTTAAGATGTGGCCCAATGAAGATGGATGGGACCACGGAGGAAAATTCTCGTACCCATGAAATGGTCTCCTTTTGAACATTTATGCACATGGATAAAATATCATAAGCTGCAGGATTCTGGCTGTGGTTGTCATTTCCAAACATGAAGGAAACCATATAACTCTAAAATGCCTTTCTTTTTTCCTAAGCAAAAAATGCAAGTAAGACACTATTTCAGGTGCCAGCTAGACTTACAGTTTCATCTGTCCTTTGGGGCTCGGCTTTCAGCTGCGTGTGCTCAGTGTGGCCCTGGCTGGGCTGACACGGCATCGCCAGGCTCTCCAGTCCATTTCTCACAGTAACTGTTTCAGGCGTCTCTTCTCTCCTCACTCCAACGTTTCTCTTTATATACATCTCGCTCTCATAGTCTCCAGGGTCTCGGAGGCTTGTCCATTCTCAGGCTGATCCTTTTCCTGTGTTCCTTTCCAGCTTTAAGGACTTTGCTCTGTCACTGACACGTGCTTTTTTATATTTACAATCTTTCCTATTTCAGTCAACTGGCTCTTTTCCTTTTCCCTTCAAGTATCCAAAGCCAAAAGAAAATAAAGCTTGCCTTTGGAAAAGAAAATCTTGGGTACTATCATCCCTTTCAGGTCCCATGTTATAAAGAGGTACTAGGACCATCTGCCTATGTCTGGTTTGTAACCCCGGCTGAAAGTCTTATGATTAGGTGGGGCCATGTGATGACAGTCACGAGGATCAGGAGTTGCGAGTGGAAGGGACATATGTCACTTCTGAGCCAGGATACACAGTTGTCCAAGCAAGACTGCCCAGAACCCCCTTTCCATCTGCTGATACCTGTCAATACTTGAGAGAGTGGATGTTCCATCAACTTGGGACCCAAAGTGAGGAGCCGTGGAGCAGGATGCCAGCCAAAGGACAGATGGTGGGTGAAAACTTTGGTTAATCCATTAACGTTTTTTTTTTTTAAATAGTTATTTATTTTTGTTTTTGGCTGTGTTGGGTCTTAGTTGCGGCATGTGGGATCTTTTGTTGCGGTGCGCGGGCTTCTTTCTAGTTGTGGCTCACGGGCTTCAGTAGTTGTGGCACACGGGCTTAGTTGCCCCACCGCATGTGGGATCTTTAGTTCCCCGACCACGGATAGAACCTGCGTCCCCTGCATTGGAAGGCAGATTTTTAACCACTGGACCACCAGGGAAGTCCCTAATCCATTAAGGCTTGAAGGCTGTTACTGTGGCTTATTCTGATGGCTACACTTACTGTTCTGTTTTTTTGTTTTGTTTTTAGTTTATTTAATTCCTAATCTCTTAAATGGAAGGTTTTTTTAGACGTTACCACTATTTTCTGACTACCCTGCCACTTCTAAGGGTAAATATGGTTTTATTCACGTTGAAAATTGCAATCATGGTCTGTTGTTCCTGCCTTTATTTGGTGCTGTTTCACCTTCCGTGGCATCTCCCACCACTGATCATGGCCTCCATCCTGAAGTCCCCACAGCTTCCATTGCTCCCAACTTCTCTGCCTCTCCTACTTCGTCTAAGACTCTCCCCTGTTTTGCTTCTTCTGCTGCTGCCCAAGGCTCAGTCCTAAAGAGAGTATGATGAAAAAAGGCCAGATCATAGAATGAGTTGACCTAGGTTTAAATTCCAGCTTGAACACTTATTAGCCATGTGACCTTGAGAAAGTCACTTAACCCCTTGAAGTCTCCATTTCTATTTCAGTATTTCAGAGATAATACAGAGGCACTGTCATAAGGATTAGCACTATAATGAATGTACAAGGCCTAGCTCATAGTCAGAACTAAATGATGATTTTTACACAATTCAAATGTCCCTAAATCACTCCAATTTTCAGAGTGTAGTAGTTTTCTTTACATGGGGGTGCTGCATTATACAATTTTGGAGAGCACCACTCACATTGCATTCTAAATATTGGCTCTTTCTGAAGCACAAGGCCTATGTGAATGCTGCCTTTAGAGCTGTGCTACTGTAGCACACCATTTTCAAAGTCTAAAATGGCAGGAAATCCGATCCTCTTACTTTCCCCTTCTCATATAATTTCTGGGAATTCTCGCTACATCAGTGTTTATAATGTTACACAAATTCACGATAGCTGCAGCTCTTATAGCCTAAGCAATTATAGCCATAGGGTCCTGCAGACCCTTCAGCACCATCTGATAACTGGTTACTCCAGGCTGATGTTGCCTGGTGTACACCTGTATTATCCCACCCAAGGAAAGCCAAGACACACTGGGAGGTTTAACCTATTCCTCCAGAAGGCTTGGGGATGACTGAAGTACACATAGAGTAGCAACGGAAGTGGCTCTAAGAAAAGGCTAGTCCTAGGGCCCACTGTTCCAAGCCTAGCATTCGGGGCTTTCACGTAGCTCAGCATCTACAATGGGAAAGAACCAAACTTCCTGGGACCCAGAGAAAAGAGTAAGTCACTGCCTACTCCATGTCAAGGTCTCTTTCCTGCGGAACAATGGTTAACAGAGAATGATGAACATGAATTGAGCCCAGATGAGTCTGAATCCCAGGCCTCCTGCTTATAACTGTGTGACGGTGAGGAAGTCATGGCAGCTCCCTGGACCTCAGTGTCTCCATGACTAAAATGAGGAAATGATGTCATCCGTATCATGGGGCTGATACAGCGGGTGAATGAGATAACGCACTTCAAGTACTTGGTATCGTGCCTGCTTGTTATAAGCACTCTCTACATATGAGGTATCACTAACAATCAGAAGCAAGCATTTGTGGAGTGCTCGTGCTGTGCCAGGCACAGTGTTAGAACTTCACACGTGTTTGACCCTGTGAGGTAAATACCATTATTGATAGTATTGCAGGTACAGAGAAGACATTAAGTGGGTTTTGCAAGATCAGGGTTGAGATTGGAAAACAAAGCTCCCTGTTTAGATTTCCACCCTCTTCCTGAGAATGCAATCACAAAACCCACGAGTCCGTCCATCCCAAAGTTTAATATAGTTATTCAAAATCACAGTGTATTTGGGGCACAAGCAAATCACCCAGGTGAAGATTCCAGGGCTGCATGTCCAGCCTCTTGCTACCAGAATAGGTAGAAGATGCACCTTCCGCTTTTCTGTCCTTTCCTGTTGGTCTGTAAGCCTGATTTCCTGGGGCCTGCTGCTCAGAACACACACACACACCTCTTCCCAAACTGTAATTTCCACAGACACAGAAATATAAGCTCGTATTTAAGAAAAGTATCTCTGCTAAGCAACCCAATATAGATTACTAAGCAGAGGACTTGAATTACTAATTCTGAAGGAAGCTTTCCAAACCACTATGTACTTAACTTACAGCCGTCTGACTGAAACCACATTCCGAAGGGACCTCTCCCAGAAAGGAAAAAAAAATCAACGTGTACCCTAAAACGTAGAAACCTCCTGCAACCCCTAAAAAGGCAATGCTGTAAATAGTTTCAGATCTAGTTTCCACTGACCTGTTTCTCCCACTTACTTGAAAATACAATCCACACTTTCAACATCAAGTATCATCACCATATTGCTGACAACTAAGGGGAAAAAAGCTTGTCTGAGCCCTTCAGCCAGATATTCTACTTCTTCCAGAATACCTCCATTCGGATGCCTAGCTACCACCTAAGAACCACGGGTGTAGGGGAGAACAGTGTCACACACTGGCTCAAAGTGTGGCTCTAGAATCATCTAGCTTGTTTTGAATCCCAGTCTTACCATTTATAGCTCTGTGACCTTGGGCAACTTAGATAACCTCCAAGACTGAGTTTCCTCAAGGGCAAAACAGGACCAGTAAGAGAACCCATATCACCGAGCCATGGGAAGGAAATCATGTACGTAAGGCACAGCAGAGTGAGGGGAACATTGCACGTGTTTGATAAAAGTTTTTCTATTTTTTTACATTATTATTATTATTATTATGCACAAATTAAATTTCTCTCTCCTCATTATTCACATGTAAATTTCTGTTCAGCACAGTGGCACTTTTCTCCCCAGGATCAAAATCCTGAAGCTTTCTTTTCTCTTTAATTTTTTTGTTAGTTATCTATTTTATATATAGTAGTGTATATGTCAATCCCAGTCTCCCAATTCATCCCACCACCCCCCACCTTGGTATCCATACATTTGTTCTCTGCATCTGTGTCTCTATTTCTGCTTTGCAAATAAGATCATCTGTACCATTTTTCTAGATTCCACATATATGTGTTAATATACAATATTTGATTTTCTCTTTCTGACTTACTTCACTCTGTGTGACAGTCTCTAGATCCATCCATGTCTCTGCAAATGACACAATTTCATTCCTCTTTATGGCTGAGTAATAGTCCATTGTATATATGTACCATATCTTCTTTATTCATTCCTCTCGATGGACATTTAGGTTGCTTCCATGTCCTGGCTATTGTAAATAGTGCTGCAGTGAACATTGGGGTGCATGTGTCTTTTTGAATTATGGTTTTCTCTGGGAAAACCTTGAAGGTTTCTTTAACTTATTTTCTGTTGTTCATATGTCACTTAAATTCTTTATTGAATGATATGGCATATTAATGAATAAATTGAAGAATTATGAGGAAATGAATGTAATTACCAAGTACTATTTCTATAAAAATTTCTCTCACTCTTTATTCCTGCTCAAGACCCCAGCTTGAACTTCTACCATCTAGTGCATAATCACCTCCCTGAAGCCCCCAAACTGAACATTCAACCTCTAGGCTCCTGCCCCTACAATTCATTGTCTAATCAAGTTTTCTAAGACACATTTTCAATCTATCACCCTACAATGGCTTTCGATTTCCTTATGTCAGTTTAGTCCAAACTGCTCATTTTGGCATTGAAAGATCACCATCAGCAGCCCCCCACCAAATGATCTCTCATTGCTACCAGCCCTGACCCCTCTGTTCCCGAGCCTGGGGTCCTCACCCCACCACATCCCAAGGGCACTGGACGAAACCCTCAAACTTTGTGAAATAGAAATCTATTATAATTATGCGGCTCCCTGCACGTCATCCTGCAATAGCCCCTTTGCCTTTAGAATAAGACAGTCTCTTCATCGGTATGATTGTAGAGTCAACCATGTGTCAAGTGCTGGGCTGGGCAAAGACGAACAAGATACGGTCCTGGCTCCTCAGGGGTTCACAGTCTTAAACAAATGTCCTGTGAACTTGGCCCCTGCCTACCTCTGGCTCATTTGCCACTCTGCCTGAATCCTGTTCTCAGCCTTATTTAATTAATGACCGCAGTTCTCTAAATGTCCCCTACTCCCTCACCTTCATGGGGAGACTGCCTGATACCTCCATCCTTGTCTGGCTTGGGGGTTCCCATTCTGTGTTCCCTTGGCACCCCATAATGGCTTCTTTCACAGCATTACCAGGCTGTGTGGGAAGTCTCTGCATCCACATGGTCAACAGGAACCGGGCTAGTTAACGTTTGCAGTAGCCAGTTACGTTCCATATAACAATGGTGAGTTACTCTATTCTGATTATTGACATTTAAGCAATGATGGTTTGATTCTCTCCTTAAGAAAAAGGTCCACGTGTTTGAAAATTGTTATGAGCCATCCCTTTGTTGGGGGAATTCATCTTCCCTTGTGGGCCTCACTTTGCCTTTCCCCACAGAGCTTGTGTCCCTACCCCATAGTAGTCTTTATTGTTCTCCTCTGGTCTCCTTCTTCCTAATCGTTTATGTTTCTCTCCTATTTAGGATTTTCCACCCTGGGTCAAGTTTTCTGGGCATATAATTAGTTGACAATTAAACTGGCTCAGGGGTCAAACAAATGTGGTTTCAAATTCTAACTCTGCTGTGGCGAAGTGTGGAAAGTTACCAACCCTTCTCAACCTCAGAGTTTTCATATATAAACTGGGATAGTAAAAGACTATCTTACAGAATTTTTGTGATATTAAAAATACACTCCATGGAAAACACCACAGTAGCCAGGACTTGTGAGGAAATCTAAGTCGGCTTACCCATCCATCCAATAATGCTTTTTTACTCAGCTCCTAGTTTTTAACCACAGTCATCATTATAAAGATCATAGAGGTTTTTTTTGTTGTTTTTTTTTAAATGCCTTATGCTTGGAGACAGATGGCGCCAACAGAACTGGCCACCACAAAGACTCATACTCAGAGACTTTTCAATCACTGAGCACATGAATAAATTATCAGCACATTCAGCGTCCTCCTGCACTCTCAGCAGAGACCTCGTCTCCTGCTTCCCAGAGAAAATAATGCCATCACACAGGCACTTGCTCAGCCTCACTCCCCAAACCCCAAGCCTGTGCTGAGAGATTGTGCCTCCAATCTCCCTTCGGCCTCCTCAGAAACATCTGCATCTGTTAACCTGCAAGCTTTCTCTGCTGACTTTAACCACTCACCCTACTAAATTCTCCCATCAGTAGGAACTGTCACTTGGCTCTGCAGTATGAGTCCTCATCCTGTGGCTGATGCAGACTAATAGCGCTTGGTATTTGGTATGAAGAAATAAATCAGAACCCCCATTCACTGGAGATTGATCTCCTCCACAAAGATGGCCCAACTGCTGCTGATTTTCCGTGTCTGTGAAGCTCTGCTACATTTGTGTGACCACATCAACCTAAATTAAACCCTCCAAAAGCTCCCTGTTTCATTCAGAGTAAACACCAACACCCTTACAGTGGCCTAGGAAGCCATCCAAAGATGTGCCCGCCCTCAGAGCACCCGTGCTTGCTCTTTCTTCTACCTGGAATGATCGTCCCCCAAATACCTGCTCAGCTACCCCCTCACCTCCTCTTCATTCTTGCTTCGCTGTAATGTCATCATCTCAGAAAGGTCCACCACCACCATCAGCACTCTCCCTATCCCTCTTTCCTGCTTTTTTTCCATCATAATGTTTATTGATCACTATCTAACCTATCTCTTTTATTGATTTATTTTATTGATTTATTGCCTGGCACACAAATGCACAAACATAAGCTTTATAGAGAGTTATTTCTGCCCACTTTATTCCTTGCTTTATCTCCAGCATTTAGAATAATACCTGACACAGAGTTGGTGCTCAGTATACATTTGTTGAAGGAAGGAATAACCCTGCAATTGGCTGTGTATTACCTTAGTGACTCATTTTACAAATATTTATTGAGAACTTTCTGTGTGCAAAGCACAGTTCTAGGAGCTGAGAAAGAGTAAGGAACACAAAGGGCAAAGTCTCCGACTTTATGAAAATCTACATTATTTTTGGTTATTATACATTATTTTTTCTCTCTGTAAAAAGAGTAAGATTTCTGAAAGAAAGAAACCATGACTTTTGTACAGCCACAAAGCACCTTGATGAGAATAAGACATTCAGAATTGTTGCACTAACTGATCGATTTATATGTCTGGAAGAAAATCATAAACTTCATGACTATATAAGATCTTTTGGTTCTAAAATCCTTGACTGTAGAAATGTGAAAATATCAGTGAATAGATTTTGGGGGCTGGAGGAGAACACGGAGATTAGTTAGGAGGCTACTGCAGTTGCCCAGGTTGGGAAGACAATTGTTTGAACTAAGAAGAGACCGTTGAGAGCAGATCCCATGACAAGATTAAACATGCAAGTATTTTATGAGGAAAATGCTGTGTAAGAGAAAATAGGGAGGCAGTCTGTCCAACCACAATGCAAATCTGACCCCAGTTAAAGGAGAGAGGGAAGGGTGGTTGGTGAAAATGCCCTAAATAGCCATACAGTTTAATAAAAGTTCAGCAAGGCTGTCAAGAAGATCTCAAGCTAAAGCCAGCTCTCAGAGTTTTATTCTCAGGAATGGGCCCGATAGTGTATATGCAGCACTCAACATTTGCTGGGAGCAGCGTGTGGAAAGCATGGACGCAGAATAAACCTGTACAGACATTTAAGATTTGGGAGCAAAGTTATGCCTTTCTTTGGAGATAATTATACTACTTTTTAAAGATACAGTTTCTGACTTGCTACTGGATCCTACTGAAGACTGAACCCTTGATCACAGGTCACCAACCTACCCTGCAATATGAGCTGCCCATCACCAAAGCCATAAAGTTGGGTGTGCATCACTGAACTTCTTCATTAAGAAGTGGTTCATATGAAATCACGTATGAGCAGATACTGAAAGCACAAGCAAGTTACTGAGAAAGTAGCCCAGGTTTTCAACTCTTGCTAGATTTTCTTCTCTTTTTCAACCTACACCTATGACCTCCAGGGGAATTTGCTATAACCAGTTGACTGAGAATTAAAAAGTCAGATTTAGTTTATAGATAGTTCTGCGTGATATGTTGGCACTACCCAAACTGAACACCTGGAGCACTAGAGCTCCAACCAGGAGTAACTCTTAAGGACAACTGTGAAGAGAAATCCTTCCCATGGGCAGAATTTCAAGCAATACAGATATCTGTTCATTTTCCTGTAGGAAAAGGTGGCCAGAGGTACAGATCTATGCTGATTTATGTCCAGTGGCTAAAAGTTTGGCTGGATGGTCAAGAATTTGGAAAGAGCATAATTTGGAAATAGGTGGCAGTGGTGTCTGGCATATCCTTACAATTGAGTACTTCCCAGAAATACAAAAAGAACTACTGACCCATGCAACATCATGGATGAATCCCAGAATCATTATGCTAAGGAAATCATGCAGAATCAAAAAGAAACATACTATGTGATTCCAGTTGTGGGACATTATGGAAAAGGCAAATTCTATGACAGAAAACTGGTCAGCTGTCACCAGATGCTGGTGGAAGGAAGAGGTGACTACAAAAAACACATGGAGAAATTTGGGGAGGAACTATTCTAGGTCTTGATTATGGTGGAAATTACACAATTATATGTGCTTGTCAAAAATTATGGAGCTGTACAATAAAATGTGTGAATTTTACTGTGGAATGAATTTTAGTGAATGGAAGAAAAGACAATTGGATGACAAGGTCTATTTTACAAAGATTATTATAAAAGGGGATATTCTATAAGAGAAGTATCAATTCATCAAGAAGATATAGCAATCTTTATGTATACAAGGCTAATAGAGCTTCAACACACATGAAACAAAAACTAATAAAACTAAATAAGAAATTTTTAAAATCCACAATTCTGGTAGAAAATTTCAGTATTCCTCTGTCAGTAATAGTTACGGGAAGTTGGCAAAAAAAATCTGTTAAGTGTATACAAAAGAATTGACCAACCATTATCAGCCAACTTATCTAATTGAGATTTACACAATTCTACCTCCAAAACAACAGGATATATATTCTTCTCAAGTACACCTGGAATAGTCACAAAATAGACCAAATTCTGGACCATCAAAAGTTTTAAAATAAGTTAAAAAAACTGAAATCATTCAGAGTTTATCCTAAGACCACAGTGGAAATAAACTAGAAATTAATGATAGAATGTTACTTGGAAAATCACTAAATAATTGAAAATTAAGCAACACACATCTAAATAAGATAATAGATCAAAATATTTAGAAATCACAATGAAAATTAGAAAATATTTTGGATTGAGTGAAATAAAGAAACTACACATAAAAATTTGTGAAATGCAGCCAAAGCAGTTCTTAGAGGAAAATCTATAAGCTTGAACGCTTAAAATCAATGATATAAGTTTCTACCTTGAGAAACTAGAAAAGTGGGATCAAATAAACTTAACATAAGAATATGGGAAGAAAAAATAAAAAAATAGGAAACAGAAAAAATAACTGAAAAAAATCAGTGAAAACAAAAACTAGTTCTTTAATGAGATCAATAATGTTAATAAACCTCTAGTCAGACTGGTCAGAAAAAAAGAGAAGACACAATGAACCGATATCAGTAATGAAAGCGGGTTATTACCACAGATCCTCCAAACTGTAAGAAGATAATAAGGGAACTGTAAATAATTTTATACCAAGAAATTTGACAACTCAAATAACTGATGCATTTCTATAACAAAATACAAACTACCAAAGCTCAGTCAAGAAGGAATAGATCATCTGAATAGCTACATATCTATTAAGGAAATTGAGTTCATAGTTAAAAATCTTCCAAAAAAGGAAACTTTAGGCTTTATTGGTGAATTTACCACGTTTTTATTTTTTAAACTTTATTTATTTTTAAAATTTATTTTATTTTACTTATTTATCTTTTGGCTGTGCTACATGGCATGTGGGATCCTAGTTCCCCAACCAGGGATTGAACCTGTGCCCCCTGCATTGGGAGGGTGGAGTCTTAACCACTGGGCCGCCAGGAAAGTCCTGAATTTACTGTGTTTTTAAAGATGAAATGATGCCATTTTTACACAAATGCTTCCAGAAAATCAAAGAAGGCTAGTATTACCCTAATACAAAAACTAGATAGACATTACAAGAAAGGAAATTACAAATATTTCTCACGAATACAAATATCTTTAACAAAATTTTAACAATCACATCCAACAATATCTAAAATACCTAAATTATAATATTTAAAGACTGTGATGATTACTGTGATGCATCAACTTGACTGGCCCAGAGTATGCTCATATATCTGGTTAAATGTCATTTCTGGGTGTATTTATAAGGGTGTTTCCAGAAGAAATTAGCATTTGAATTGAACTGAGTAAAGCTACCGCCCTTCCCAGTATGTGGGAGCATCATCCATGCACTGAGGGCACAAACAGAACAAAAAAATGTGGAGGAAATTTGGAAGGCTGAATTCTCTCTCTGCCTGACTAGTTGAGCTGAAACAACGTCTTCTCCTGCCCTTGGCTGAAACTAACTTACACCGTCCGCACTCTGATTCTCAGAACTACTACCATCAGCCTTCCTGGGACTCCAGCTTGCAGATGGCAGATCATGGGATTTCTCAGACTACATAATTGTGTGAGCTAATTTCTTATTTTATATATATATGTCTTTTGTTGTTCTATATGTCTTTTATTGATTCTGTTTTTCTGGAGAACCCTGACTAATAAAATGACCAGGTAGAGTTCAGTCCAAGAATGTGGGTTTAACATTTAAAAATGTATGCAATTCATCATATTAACAGAATTTTAAAAATTAAATATGATGATCTCAAAGATGATGAAGCATTGGGCAAAATTTACACCCATTCATGATTTTAAAACACAAACACACACAAACACACAGAAGTATAGGAACAGAATTAAACTTTCTAAAGTGGTCATCTATGAAAAACCTACTGCTAACACCACATTTAATGTTGAAAGGCTGACTGCTTTCTCCCTAATATTGGGAACAAAGCAATATGTTCTCATCACTTCTATTCAACACTGTACTGGAAAAACTAGCTACTACAATAAGGCAAAACAAAAAGTAAAACTGACTTTATTCATAGACTTAGAAAATCTTGATAATTCTAAAACAAGCTACTAGATCTATTAAATCCATTTAGCAAGGTCTCAGAACCCAAGGCCAATATACAAAAATTAATTGTATTTTTAGGTAGTAGCAATGGATGAATGGAAATGAAATTTAAAAACCAGTAACACAATAACATCAAAAATATCAAATACTTAACAGTAAATATAACAAAGATTTATAAGAACTCTGCCCTGGAAATTATTAAATATTATTAAGAAAATTAAAGACCTCAATAAGTGGTAGTTTATTACTATGCTTGTGAATTAGAAGACTTAAAACTGTTAAGATGTTAGTTCTCTTCACATCTCTCTATTCAATGCAATCCATGTGAAAGTCACAAGTGGTTTTCTGTTGTTGTTAATTTTGTTTCTTTTTTTGTGAAAATACACAAGCTGTTTCTAAAATGTATATGGAAAGGCAAAGGACCTAGAACAGCAAAATCAGCATCAAAGAAGATAACAGCAGGATAATTTACATTAGCACATATCAAGACTTACTTACATCTACAGTGATTAAAATAACGGGACTGCCACAAGTATAGACTAATACACCAGTGGGACAAAATGGAGAGAAACACAGATACATATACAGTTATCTGATTTATAACAAAGGCTCCATTGCAATTCACTGAGGGAGAGGCTGCTATTTATAATAAATAGTGCTGTGCCAATTGTACATCCATGTGGAAAATAATGAACCTTGATCACTACCTGAGCCACCACCCCCCCACCAAAACACAAATAGACCCATATCTGACCTCTTCTAAAATAAAACATAGGGTAATATTTTCATAACCTTGGAATGGGCATTTTTTTTTTTTTAAACAGGACAAGGAAGGAATCGAGATGGCAGAGTAGGAAGATGCAGAGCTCACCTCCCCACAAGAATACATTAAACGTACATCTACATGTGGAACAATTCTCACTGAAAACGAACTGGAGACTGGCAGAAAGACTCCTATACAACCAAGGCTGTAAGACAGTTACATGCTTGGTCAGGGAGGAAGGGAAGAGAAGCGATCAGGAGGGGACCTATGCCCCTGGGAGGGGACTCAGAGGAAAAGGGAGATTACACAGGTGGTGACCCTCCCTGGGGAGCGAGCAGTCAAGCCACATATCGGTCCCCACAGAGCTGGGGTCCAACCGGGGAACGGCGAGCCCCCTTGGCTGGTTGGAGGGCTAGTGGGACTAACAGGAGGTCTTCTGTGTGGGAAGCATGGATTCCACTTGTGAGGAGTGCACGGATGCATGTTTGCCCCCGAAGCAGGGCAGAGAGGGTGGAAAGGGTGGATTGAAACCACCTGGCTGTCTGACTGGTTTCCCACAACCACCCCACTCACATCCAAGCCTGAGCTGAACGAACTCTCCAGCAGTGTTTGCCTCGTGTTGCAGCTCCACACTGGAGCAGCGGCTGCCATGACTGAGGGAAAAGCTTGACCGTGAGACGCTGTGGCAGCACAAACCCTAAGCAGCATCTGCGCAGGGAGGGGCGGCCATTACTGGTGACTGCACAGGTGATGCGTCAGAGGCAGACCAGATCTCTAACGGCAGACAGATCGCCACACCCGGTGCCCCGACCCTTGCTGAATACCCGCACCAGACCCTCCTGCTCCAGCACTGCTCCTCTCCAGAGCTGAGGATGCCGGTGCTGGGAGAGGGAAGAGCACACAATTAGAGGGAACTGAGTTAGTTAGGACCTGACCCTCAGGGTTTCTCCTGGTCCAGCAACTTGGGACCTGACCCTGCCTCCTAGAGGGCACTGATGGCCACTGAGTAGAGGAGAAGCCCTAGTTCACACCTGGATCCAGCCCTAGCCCCTCCTTCTCCAGCCCCACTCCTTACCAAGGTGATAGCTGCCAGCACACCCTGAGGAAAGATGTGACTTGCGTTCATGTCAAATCCAGCTCTCCCACCAAAGGCATTGGGCACACACAGTCTGTATAGGGATGCTGCCACATAAGGACACCCTTAAAGAGCACCATAGGTAATAGTTTCTCCTAATTTCATAGAGATAGAGAAAGATAAGCAAAATGAAAAGACAGAGGAATTTGTCTCAATTGAAAGACAGAGAGAAAACCCCTAAAAAAACTAATGAAACAAATACACAGTTTACTGGATAGAGACTTCAAAGCATTAGTAATAATAATGCTGACTGAATCAGGAAAAGAACAGATGAACACAGAATTTTAACATGGAACTAGAAAATATAAAAAAGAGCCAGCAGAACTTAAGAATACAATAACTAAAAAGAAAAATACACTAGAAGGAATTAACAGCAGACTAGATCACAGAGAACACATAAGTGATCTGAAAGGTAGAATAATAGAAAACACCCAATCAAAAAGAAAAACAAATTTTAAAAAAATGAAAACAGTTTAAGGGATCTTTGGAATAACATCAAGTGTGCCAACATTCACATTACATGGGTCCCAGAAGGAGAAGAGAAAGAGAAGGTGGTTAAAAATGTATTTAATAAAATTCAGGCTGAAAACTAAGCATGAAGAAGGAAACAGATATCCAGGTCCAGAAAGAACAGAGGGTCCTAAACAAGATGTACCCAAACAGACCCACACCAAGACATATCACAATTAAAATGGCAAAAGTTAAAGATGGAGAAGTCTAAAGGTAGCAAGAGTCATATATAACAAAGAGTCATATACAAGGAAACCCCCATAAGGCTATCAGCTGATCTTTCTGTAGAAACTTTGTATGCCAGAAGGGAGTAGCATGATATACTTAAAGTGCTGAATGGGAAAAACCTACAATCTAGGATACTCTACCCAGCAAGATTATCATTTTGACTTGAAGGAGAGATAAAAAACTACTCAATCAAAAGCTGAAAGAGTTCATCAATACTAAACTGACCCTCAAAGAAGTGTTAAAGGGTGTCATCTAACTGGAAAGGAAAAGGGTATAACAAGAAGTATCTATATAAAAGGAAAAATTCCAGTAGTTAAGGCAAATATATAGTAAAGGTTGAGGATCAACCACTTAAATAAACTAGTATGGAGTTTAAATACAAAGTTGTAAAATCAAGAATAACTATAATAATCAGTAAAGGCATAAAAATGAAGATGTAAACTATGACATCAAAAATACAAAGTGTGCACAACAAAGTCCTACTGTATACCACAGGGAACTATATTCAATATCCTATAATAAACCATAATGAAAAAGAACATGGAAAAGTGTATATATACTTTTATGTATATATAGTATAAACTAACTCACTTTGCTGTTCACCAGAAACTAACATAGCATTGTAAATCAACTATACTTCAATAAAAAGAAAAAAAAAAACTGTGGGGGAAAGGAATAAAAAATGTAGATCTTTTAGAATGTGTTTGAACTTAAAGGACTACCTGTTTAAAACAAATAGATATAGGTCAACATATAGGAACCCCATGGTAACCAGAAATCAAAAACCTACAACAGATACAAAAAAGTAAGAGAGAAAGGAACACAAGCATACTACTAAAGAAAATCATCAAACAACAAGGGAAGAAAGTAAAAGAAAGAGGAAAGAACAGAGAAGAACTACAAAAACAAACAAAAAACAAGAAAACAATTAACAAAATGGCAATAAGTACACACCTATCAATAATTATTTTAAATGTCAATGAACTCAGTGCTCCAGTCAAAAGACATAAGGTGGCTGATTGGATTAAAATAAACAAGACTCATCTATATGCTGCTTACAAGAGACTCACTTCAGAACTAAAGACATAACACAGACTGAAAGTGAGGGGATAGAAAAATATATTTCATGCAAATAGAAATGACAAGAAAATAGCGGTAGCAATACTCATATCAGACAAAGAGACTTTAAAACAAAGTCCGTAAGAAAAGACAAAGAAGGGCATTATATAATGATAAAGGGATCAACACAAGGAGAGAATACTGCACTTGTTAACATGTATACACCCAATACAGGAGCACCTAATTATATAAAGCAAATATTAACAGATATAAAGGGAGAAATCGACAACAACACTGTAATAGTAGGGGACTTTAACACCCCACTTACATAAATGGACAGATCATCCAGACAGAAAATCAATAAAGCAACAGTGGTCTTAAATGATACAATAGACCAGTTGGACTTAATAGATATCTACAGGGCATTCCAGCCAAAAAGAGCAGAATACACATTCTTTTCAAGTATACATGGAACTTTCTCCAGGACATATCACATGCTAGGCCACAAAACAAACCTCAGCAAATTTAAGATGATAGAAATTATATCAAGCATTTTTCCAGCCACAATAGTATGAAACTAGGAATCAATTATACAAAGAAAAATGGGAAAAACACAAACATGTGGGGACTAAACAACATGCTCTAAAAAACCAATGGGTCAATAAAGAAATCAAAGAGGGAATCAGAAAATACCTCAAGACAAATGAAAATGGAAATACAACTTTCCAAAATCCGTGAGATACAGCAAAAGCAGTTCTAAGAGGGAAGTTTATAGTGATGCAGGCATACCTCAAGAAGCAAGAAAAATATCAAATAAGCAACCTAACCTTCCATCAAAAGGAATTAGAAAAAGAAGAACAAAGCCAAAGCCAGCAGAAGGAAGGAAATAATAAAGATCAGAGAGGAAACAAAATAGAGACAAAAATTAGAAAAAATCAAGGAAACCAAGAGCTAGATCTTTGAAAAGATAAACAAAATTGATAAACCTTTAGCTAGGCTCATCAGGAATAAAAGAGAGAGAACCCAAATTAACAAAATAAGAAATGAAAGAAGAAAACAACTGATTCCACAGAGATACAAAAAATTATAAGAGAATACTATGAACAGTTATATGCCAACAAATTGGACAACCCAGAAGAAATGGACAAATTTCTAGAGACATACAACCTTCCAAGACTGAATCAGAAATAGACAATCTAAACAGACTGATCACGAATAGTGAAGTTGAATTTGTAATTAAAAAAATTCACAACAAACAAAAGTCCAGGACCTGACAGCTTCACAGGGAAATTCTAACAAACATAAATAAGTGCTAATACCTATCCTTCTCAAACTATTTCAAAAAACTGAAGAGAATGTAACACTCCCAAATTTATTCTACAAGGCCACCATTACTGTGATACCAAAATCAAACAAAGACACTACAGAAAAAGAAAATTAGAGGCCAATATCTCTGATGAATATAGATGCAAATATCCTCAACAAAATATTAGCAAATCGAATTGAACAATATATAAAAAGGATCATACACCATGAAGTGAGATTTATTTCAGGGATGCCAGGATGGTTTAATATTCACATATCAATGTGATACACCTCATTAACAAAAGGAAGGATAAAAAATCACATGATCTTCTCAGTAGACACAAAAAAAGCATCTCACATCTCAACATCCATTCATGATAAAAGCTCTCAACAATGTGGATATAGAGGGAACATACCTCAACATAACAAAGGCCATATATGACAAACCCACAGCTAACATCATACTCAATGGTGAGAAGCTGAAAGCTTTTCCTCTAAAATCAGGAAAAACACAAGGATGCCCACTCTCACCACTTCTATTTAACATAGTATTGGAAGTTCTAACCACAGCAATCAGACAATAAAAAGAAATAAAAGGCATCCAAATTGAAGGGAAGAAATAAAACTGCCACTGTTTGCAGATGACAGAATACTATACATAGAAAACCCTAAGGCCTCCACCAAAAAAACTGTTAGAACTAATAAATTAATTCATTGAAGTTGCAGAATACAAGATTCATATATGTTGCTTTTTTATACACTTGTAATGAGCTATCAGAAAGAGAAATTAAGGAAACAATCCCATTAACAATCACATCAAAAAGAATAAAATATCTAGCAATAAACTTAACCCAGGAGGTGAAAGAACTATACTTTGAAAACTACAAAACACTGATAAAGAAATTTGAAAATGATACAAAGAAATTGAAAGATATCTTGTGTTCTTGGATAGGAAGAATTATTATTGTTAAAATGGCCACACTACCCAAAGCAATCTACAGATTAAATGCAATACCTATCAAAATATCCATGATATTCTTCACAGAACTAGGACAAATAATCCAAATTTATATGGAACCATAAAAGACCTCAAACAGCCGAACCAAGAGAAAAAAGAACAAAGCGGGAAGTATCATGCTCTCTGATACCAGACTATACTATAAAGCTACAGTAATTAAAACAGCATAGTGTTGGTATAAAAACAGACCCACAGATCAGTGGAACAGAAAACAGAGCCTAGAAATAAACCCACACACTTATGGTCAATTAATCTATGACAAAGGAGGCAAGAAAATACAATGGAGAGAAGACAGTCTCTTCAATAAGTGGCGCTGGGAAAACTGGACAGCTACACAGAAAAAAATGAGATTAGAACATTTTCTCACACCATATACAAAAATAAATTCAAAATGTGTTAAAGACCTAAATGTAAGACCTGAAACCATAACACTCTTAGAAGAAAACATAGGTGGAACACTCTTTGATATAAATTGTAGCAATGTTTTCTGAATCTTTCTCCTAAGGCAAAAGAAACAAAAGCAAAAATAAACAAATGGGAGCTAATTAAACTTAAAAGCCTTTGCACAGCAAAGGAAACCAACAACAAACTGAAAAAGACACCTACTTAATGAGAGAAAACATTTGCAAATGATATAACTGATAAGGCATCAGTATCCAAAATTTATAGACAGCTCACACAACTCAATATCAAAAAAACAAAGACGCCAATTAAAAAATGGGCAGAAGTCCTGAAGAGACATTTCTCCAAAGAAGATATACAGATGGCCAAAAGGCACATGAAAACATGCTCAATATTGCTAAACTTTAGAGAAATGCAAATCAAAACCGCAATGAGATATCACCTCACACCTGTCAAAGTGGCTATCATCAAAAGTCTACAAATAACAGATGTTGGTGATGATGTGCAGAAGAGGAAACCCTCGTACACTGTTGGTGGGATTGTAAATTGGTGCAGCCACTGTGGAAAACAGTGTGAAGTTTCCTTACAAAACTAAAAATAGAAATACAATGTGATCCAGCAATTCCATGGCTAGGTATATATTCAAAGAAAATAAAAACACAAATTCAAAAAGGTACATGCACCCCAATGTTCAAAGCAGCATCATTTACAATTGCCAAGATATAGAAACAATGTAAGTGCCCATCAACAGATGAATGGATAAAGAAGATGTGGTACATATATACAATGGAATATTACTCAGCCATAAAAAAGAATAGAATTCTGCCATTTGCAACAGTTTGGATGGACCTAGAGAGTATTACACTTAGTGAAATAAGTCAGACAGAGAAAGGCAAATATTCTGTGCTATCACTTATATGTGGAATCTAAGAAATAAAACAAATATATGTGACAAAACAGAAACAGACTCACAAATATAGAGACCAAACTAGTGGTCACCAGTGGGGAGAGGACTGCGTGGGTGGAGAGGCAAGAGATACAAACTATTATGTATAAAATAAATAAGCAACAAGGATATATTGTATGGCACAGGAAAATATAGCTATTATTTTGTAATAACTTTAAATGGATTATAATGTATAAAAATATTAAATCACTATGTTGTACATCTGAAACTAATATTGTAAATCAACCATACTTCAATTAAAAAAAGAAATAGGGCTTCCCTGGTGGCGCAGTGGTTGAGAATCTGCCTGCCAATGCAGGGGACACGGGTTCGAGCCCTGGTCTGGGAGGATCCCACGTGCCGCGGAGCAGCTAGGCCCGTGAGCCACAATTGCTGAGCCTGCGCGTCTGGAGCCTGTGCTCCGCAACAAGAGAGGCCGCGATGATGAGAGGCCCGCGCACCGCGATGAAGAGTGGCCCCCACTTGCCGCAACTGGAGAAAGCCCTCGCACAGAAACGAAGACCCAACACAGCCATAAATAAATAAATAAATAAATAAAAATTAAAAACTTAAAAAAAGAAAACAGTATAAAAAATAAAAATCACTAATGATAAAAGAAAATCAGTACATTGGACTTCATTAAAGTTAAAAATTTCTATTCATCAAAAACACTATTAAAAAAGTAAAAGGAAAGCACATCACAGACCAGTAAAAGATATTTCAAATATTTATATAAAATACATAAAGCCATTTAGGATTGCTAAAAAGTAATTTTCAAATTAATAATAAAAAAAGATCATTCAAAAGAAATATAAGGAAAGACTTAAAAAGACACTTCAGGAAGGAAGTTATAAAAATGGACTTTAAACATACGAAAGAATTCTCAGTATCATTCAGTATTAGGAAAAAATGCAAATTAAAATCACGAGATACCACTATACATCCACTATGGCTAAAATTAAAAATCAGTATCAAGTTTGGTGTAAATTTGAATTAAATGAAGCTCTCTTACATTGACTATAGGTGTGTAACTTGATACAAATGTTTCAGGAAACTCTTTGGTAGTACCAACTAAAATAAATATAACCTATGTCCAAGAATGGAATTGAGCAATTCCTTTCTTGAACACATTCCCAACCAAAATAAGTGCTTATATCCAACCAAACACATGGTCAAGAATATTTATAGTATCTTTACTCGTAATATCCCCAAATCATAACCTAAATTTTCATCAGCGACAGAGGAAATAAACTGGAATATTCATATAACAGAGTACTACACAACAACATAAAAGAACGAACTACTGATAATGCAACAAAAGCAGCAATGACTCCCAGTGCCATGATGATAAGTGAAAGAAATCAAGCAAATCTCGTCCTAAGGTTTATGTGACAGGTGTCAGAATAGTAGTGCCCTTATGTGGGAGAAATAAAAAGGAAGGACACGGTTGAATAAAATCATCTGTGGAGCCAGAGTAGATAAAGGGAGGATTCCCTAAAAGAATATTGACATGAAGCATTCAGTGAAGTCAAAGCACTTGCTTATGCAAGACAAATGCTGACAAGTTTTTCATAAAGGAGTGATCCATTCTAGCAAATGGTGCTTAGGGCATATAATGTCAGCAACTGAGAATGAAACACTCAGATGGAGAAATGTGGATATGGTTGGTGACCTTGAGCTCCGCAGAGCAGTTTCAGGGGTGCTGCAGGAACTAAAGTGTGATTGGTGGGTTAAAGAGGCTGCGGATGAAGAGAGCTGGACACGGGGAACAGGGATAATATGTTATGAGTTTTGTAATGCAGGACAGAGAAATGGGGCAGAGGCTGGAAGGAGAATGGGAGGTCGAGGGACTTCCTCATGATAGAAACTATTATAAGGTTACGGTCTGATTCAGGTAAAAGGGAAATTTTAAAGATATATGCAGGAAGCACATGGGACACTGTCACAAGGAAAGCCCTCGTAGAGGATTTTTCTGGTGAAACCTTGTTTCAATCACAAATACATATGATTCCTGTTGCCATTGACTTAATCTAGAAATTCCAGTCACCCAAATACTATAGCTTGTTTTAAGTTTCATAACTTTCTAAGCAGTGTGTTTAACTGATGGATTTTTCCATGCACCAGTCCAAAGGTGCATTGCTGTCTTACAAACAGGAGTGTTGTGTTCTGCTTCTGCTGCATGAAGTGATGGGGCAGCAGAAGTGCCCTTTTACCACAAAAATGTCTGAGAACACAAGGACCCCTGGAAAACTGTTGAATTACCAAGTGGGAAAATATATTGTTCTTTTAGAAATATAAATTTCTCATAGGAAAATGCAGTGAGAGTTTGCTCTTGTTCTATTCAAAATAAACAAACATAACCATAGAATAAATGTTTTTTTAATCCAAAATATAACACCATAGATTTACTAACTTTAAGAAACTCCTAAGTATTTTTAGATCTATGGGGAGACACGAACACTGAACATTACTATTAAAATGCAAAACAGTTATCATTTTTGCTCACTTTTCTCTGTAAAAGTAAAATAAATACTGGATCATCTATGGTTGTTTTATCTCTTTCTCTACTGGGTTTTCTTGTTAGTGGAGTGTTAATTTGATCACATTCCACTTATACAGTATGCTAGAATAATTTTTACACTCTAATATGTAATTCCGGGAAAAGGCAGTGTACAATGTTCTCAATTTAACATTGCTAAAAATGACCTTAATAGTGATATTTCCTGAATATGTTATTTGAACATAAAATCTCTGTCTTAATATCTTTTGCTCACATTTTCTGTGATTTTATTCACATGTGTATGGAAAGATGAAAAGCCAACACCTATGTTCACTAACAATGGAAGTCAGTAGAGCATTAGCCCTAAAGCTCATTCTCAAAAACAAGTTGATTTGCTTCAGGTGGCTGCGTTTGTATGAACTGTCAACTGAGACTGACTAGCTGGTAGCTTGTGCACACATTCACTCTTTTGTTCTTGAAGCTAATTGTTCGGAACTTAGAAGTGTTCATGCCAGAACGCCTTTGTGGTGACACGCAAACTATTGCATTAAGAAAATAAGGGCCAGTTCCACTGAAATATATTCCTTACAGACATTTTCTCAATGGTGAGCTTTGGTGGGGATGTTTTACTTTGGGATGAACAAAACAGGAAAGAATCTCTTTGGCATGATTTCAGGTTTCTCATGTGTTTTTAATGTAATGGTTTGTGACTTATTTGCAGATGACACAGTGAAACATGGTCCTAGGTTTTAAGCTGTATCCTGACAACAACATTGTCATATAATAATTCCAGTCTATATTTACCTTGTTTCTTCTACTTTCCTTCTTCCTATTATGTATTTTGCTGAAAATCAGAACATATTCCTTATTGTAGCATGGTATATATATTCAGCAGACTTACTTTAAAAATAGATATAATTCATGAAATGAAATTTTATTTAACACCCATATTTGTATTAAGCACACATACAGGTGATGGAATTTGCATTAGGGGACCCGTCAGAATTCTTATCTGTCTCATGTTCCTATTTTTTTTAACCTCAAAATAGAGAACTTGACTCCAAAGATATGGTGTTACTCTGAATTAAATTTTAAATGATATATAATTAGGTTTGTATTTGTCTTATAAATTAAAGTTACATTCTTGGCAACAGGAACCAGAGACTTGGCTGGTGGAAGGAAATAACAAATTCTTCCTTCCCTTGTTTTGTCCGAATTCCTTCCTTCCTCTCTCAAAAATCACAATGCCCTCTTCGAAAAGAACACATCATGAGTCAGAGAGATCCTGCCTCTCCTGTTTTCATTATGTGTAAACCAGCGTCACACATGACACAGTTCAACGCCGGGGTCCTGCCTGCTTGTCTATTACCCTAATTGGCAGTGCCTGTGACACGTGTAGGCCGACCTCCTCTCTTAGCAGCTCACAGATTTGAGCAAATTGGGAGGGGTGGGGGACAGAGAAACTAATCACTCCTGCTCCTTCATCCCCAGAATAAAGCAAGCGCCAGCTTGACTGTTTGGGAACATGTCAGAAACTCAAGAAGACATTATTTGCAAGAAACATACATGCAAGGAGAGGCACTTCCCGAGATGGACAATAGGATTTGTGAGAGCAGGTTTCCAAGGGCTTCCCATGTGGTCCGAGGCTCAGGATACAGCTGTGTGACTGAGCAACAAAGGGATTTTCAAAGGGTTCCTGGAGAGTGATGGATAAAATTATTCATCCAAAGGCAGGTGCAGTAAAAAGGAGAAACGCTGTTAACTCCCAAGATGGAGAATACATGTAAGGGTCCAAGAGAATGAGAGCAAGAAAACTGCAGAAAGCCAGCTCCGATGTGCATGGCAATGCTGATAAATTAGTAATACAGCCTCAGGCTTTTTGCCAAGAAAACTGCCAACACCGTGGCTCAAACTGTCATGGGACGTGTCTGTCATGTAGTATGTCAAAAAAGTCAGATTTCACTCTCCTTATCTAGTGGAGAACAAGAAATATGTATATTTAAAATGCCCCATTGCAATCTAGCCCATAGGTTATATGAAACATGCTATTTTTCAGATCATAGATTTTTCAGTTTACTACCAAGCTTTTCCTTGCTTATCAAGATGGAGGATTTAATTAACTAAAAAAAAAAAAAAAAAAATCTACTAATCAATCCCTCTTTGAAAGGGATCATGGAATGTTCCCAAATTAAAAAGAGAGGAGCCCCGCTAAGTCGGCTGTCACTTTTGGATTCTTTCTTGCAAATTTTCAGACAGCAAGACAAACTCTGCCACAAGTCAGTCTAACCAGGCATTCTGGTGGGAAAGGCCCTCATGAACAGTATATGTATTAATGGTTCCTGCCAGTTTAAGCTCTGCAAAAACTGTGCCTGTTCCTTAGAGATAAGGATTGGATTCCTCTGCCTCTTTACAAAATATTCATTCATTAATTTATCCAACTAATAGTTACTGAGTGTTTATTATGTTCCAGACCCTTTGAGAGAGCCTTGTTTATTGCTACTCAGTGTAAACTTTAGAAGAATGTGAACTATATATGAACCTAAAACTTTGCAGTGTTTTTGAATATGCTGAATTAATACCATCATTAAGATAAAAATCCTAAGGGTGATTATTGTTTTCTTTCTTTTTTTTAATCTGTTTCTTCTATCTTAAATCATATGCTTCTGGGAGCAAGTATTGAATCCAGGTTGTTCTCATTTTTTTCTCCTGGACATTGCCCCTGTCGAAGGCCCTCAATATTTTCTGCAGATATTAACTCAGATACAAACAGATAAGTATATAAATATAATAATTATTTATTGCAAAAGGCAAATGTTGATTGAATGAATATAATTAAGTAGAACATGCCTATTGTTTATAATCAGTTATTCTATCCATCCACCCTTCTATCCACCCATACATTCATTCATCCATTGATTTATTTCTTCATCACTTTTTATTTATGTCCTACCATGTGTCAAGAATAATGCCAGATGCTAAGGATAAAAGAATAAATAAAACAGACATGGGCTCTGCAATTTCAGAGATACTGTATTCTTCCGAAGGAGAAAGTAAACAAACAAATAATTACATGTTGTGATAAATGCAAAGAAAGAAACCAAATAGATACACTATAGAGAATAATGAGAAGAGGTTACCTTAGATTATACTCCTCTCTGAGGATGTGACATTTAATATGTTCTGATAGAATTAGAGAATTTTAGTTATTTGCAGGTGCAAAGGCTCTAGGCAGAGAAAGAGTCTGGTGATACCTCAAATACTGGGTTGACAATGTCCTCACCAAAATTCATATGTGCCCAGAACCTCAGAATGTGACCTTATTTGGACATAGGGTCTTTACAGATATAATCAAGTTAAAATGAGGTCATACTGGATTAGGGTGTGCCCTCATCCAATGACTAGTATCTTTGTAAGAAGAGAAAAATTTGGACATAGACACAGGAAAGAAGGCCATCTGGTATCAGAGGCAGAGGCAGAGATTAGAGTTATGTTGCCACGAGCAAAAGAACACCAGGAATCACCAGTAGTCAGAAGAGGCAAGGAAGGATGCTCTCCTAGACACTTCAGAGGGAACATGGCCCTGCCAGTACCTTGACTTTGGACTTCTAGCCTCCTAAACTATGAGAAAAATAAAATTCTATTGCTTAAAGCTATTCAGTTTGTGGTCATGTGTTATATCAGTCATAGGGAACTAATACACCTAGGAAATGTCAGAACACTTCTTCTAGAACCTCTGGGAAAGGGAACCTTTTCTTGCTGAAGCTGCTAATCTGGGTGATGCAAACCAGACTATTAATGCCATGACTAGGGGACACCTTGCCAAACAATAAAGTCATCATGGACAAAGTGGATGCAGTAGATGGAGAAAACCTCACTGCACATCTGGATTCAGCTTAAAGCCTTTTTTGTGCAAGTCAGTTTGAGTTGAGTTTCTGTCATTTACGTCTTTAAAAAACTTCGTACAGAAATTAGTACTTGGAAGTAGAATGTTACACATGATGGCTTCTAAAATACAGGCTTGTCTACATCAAGATGAAGTTCTGGGCAGTGAGAATATTCCTGTCTCAAACTGGGAAATGGGCAGTTCCTTTACGTGTCAGGGGAAAAACTGATTCAGCTGATGCCTGCTGTCTCTGGAGATACAAACCCTGTGTTTCACTGAGCCTGGCGCTTGAGTAATTTCATAAAGAGTGTCAGGTTTGTGATTATAATTCCTTGACGCTTTCAGTAAAATCCAACGGGAAAGACAAAACGTAAGCTGAAGAACACCAAAATGGAAGAAAATACGTTTTGTTACAAGTAAGTCTATCTTTCTTCCCAGAAGGCTTTCCATTGACCCGAGATGTTGGCTAACATGGAAGCCATTCTTCTAAGGGCCTGAGGTTTGCACAGAGAGCGCTGAGCCTGGTTTTTAAGAGATGGATCATCCCAAGCCATTGTTTAAGGACAACCATGTGATAAGATCTGACTTTGGTTAACCTGAGTAAACAAATGAAAATTGACTAAAACCGCCAGGTAAACACAGAGCCTAGAAAACAAAGACCTATGCTTAATTACTGAAACGCTAAGGTCCTCCTCAGACTTCCAAATCTGCACCCAAAGAGGCAGAGTCTTCAGACGAGCACCTTCTCAGTGCCCATCTCTAATGTGGGCACAGAGAACAATGAATAAGAAGAAAAAATATGAGAATCAAGGTTGGTCAACTTTTGTTTGCTCACTGTGGCAGCATATGCAATGATCTGTGGAGCTGTGAACTGCAAATGTGAGTTTCTATTTGCATATGCCTGCCTTCCCTCTACCAGGCGGTGGGTGGTTTGGCAGTGGTGGCATTGAGCTTTATCTCCACAGGTCCCCAGACCCTGAGGAGCTACATTGGCTGTGATGAAGGTGGATGAACGTTCCCTTGAGTTCCCAGACTTGGAGTTCAATGCCCCTGGATATGACTTCGGTTTTCTCCTGCTTGGGAGGGAGTGAAAACATAATCTCTTGTAGATGGCACAATTGCATAAAATTAGATGGAAAAGTTTTTGAAGTTCTATATATTGAAAGAAGAATTTATGTGGATGGTAAGTAGCCAGGAGTTAGATCACATTAGATATGTATCGTTATTTCCTTCCTAACATCCATTCCCATTTTTTCTAGTTGACTATTTATTATAAAGTCATTTCTTTCCCATTTATTTTCCATGTCATTTGGGGTGAGACCTGCCTCATCCCAGGAACCAAACAGCATCAGCTACATAAACCAGACTCAGGCATGGAGAACACTGTGACCAGTTCAAAGATGGCCCGTGATTCAAGGGGAATCATTAAAATCTGATAAGCACGAGTGCCGGGGTTGTTTACAATGTTCTATTGGCTTAGCAATCCTGTGTCCAGCTTTATTGTCCCGGAAAACTCCTAATCTTTCAAAATCAAATTTAGATGTCTCCTCGTCTGTAAAACCTTCTCTGCTTCCTTCTCACAGTACAATCATCCTGGAGAATTTATAAACAATTTGTCAAGAAAGAAAATAAACTATCACTTGCAAGAGAGGATAAACCATGGTGTGATAGAATGTGCATTTTCAAAACACATTGTTCGACTGATTCCCAAATGGTAATTGACAGCAGGAACCACATTCTTGATGAAAGTATCACGCTTCATGTGATGAATGCAAGTGTCAAGAGAAAGAAGCCACATTTGCATGAACCAGTGAGTCAGAGAGGCTGAGTGGAGAAGCATCTGTGCAGATGAGCTGTCAAGAGATCGGGGGGAAACAAAGTGATCACACATGTGAAGGCCACGCTAGCATCAGCACAAAGGAGAAATGACACTGCCCCAAGCCAGGAAGACATGAGAGATTTTAAAAAGAAGTAAAACAGAAATGAACAAGAAATTTAACAGAAGCAGAGAAAATACCAGCACGTGAAAAATATACAGAAGTGATTCAATGTATATAAAATTGATATTCCTGAGAAAGAAAACAAAAGTACTGAGACAGAAAACATATTTAAAGAGAACTAAAAACAAACGTTGAAAAATGGACACAGATACAAGTCTCATACATTGATTAGATGCCAAAGAGTTAGGAAGGAAAAGAAAGAGAAGGAGAGAGGGTGACAGAGCCAAAAGCTGTAATGACTTCTAAGGATAAATCAGAATATGTTTTACCAGTATGATTCTTGTTTGAGTCCATTCTAATAATTGTTACTGAATACTGGAGATAGTAGAGGGGGTCACTGAATCAGTTTAGGTGGAGCATTTTGAAAATGCCAACCACGTGGTGGGGCTGCCTGAGGAAAACCAGTCCCACCATCCCCGGGAGAAATGCTGGCCCCAGGAGTTCTTCCTGCAGAAAGCTCCAGGGCCTCTGTCATGTGCAAAAAGAGAAACAAGCCCTGCATCCCTGTGAAGACTGACCAGCAGGGACTCCTGGTAGACTCAAAGGTGGTGAAATACAAGGGAGAGCAAAGATTTTTGCATGACAGCCCCCAAAATATGAAGTTATTGAAACAAAAACAATAATAAACATAAGCAAAACAAAATTAATTTCTCCCCTTCTCCTAGAACTCTCTTCAAAACTTAAAAAGAAAAAAAAAGAATCTAGCAAAACTCAGATTCATCCAAAATAATTTTACTTCAAAGAGATGGAAATATAAGTTCAATTAAGCAAGTGGTCCTTATGATTTTTGTGCTATGGGTCGCTGGAGAAAAGTCACTAAATTTGAGCAATAAAAGTGAAGTTCCAACTTTTAAAACTAAATTCCCAGGAAAGTCGGCACTGCATTCTTACTGGAGTATTTACTGAATGAATGTGGCTGGTTAGTATGTTCACGACTAAGGAGAAGTTCAATATAGGAAAATGTCTCTGGAGACTTTAATTGAAACGGGGTAGAGTTAGATCACAATCCACAGGATCACGGAGGAGGGATATCTATGTCAGCCTAAGGTTTCCAGAAAGTGTTCCCAAATGAGAAAACTAATGAACCAAGTTCTTTAGGACAGAGTAATGCGATGTTGGGTGGGAGAAAGACTATTTCAAATGAAAAAAAAAAAAAAAAGCAAGGAATGGTGACATAAATAGCCCAGCATTTTTGAAAAACCACAAGTTATGTGGTCTGATGATACCCAAAGGATGAGTAAGACTTAGCTGGGGAAAACGTGGAGGGAAGAGTATTTTAGGCAGAGAAAACACTGTGTGGGAAGACCCTGGGGAAAGAAGGAACCAGAGGCACATTTGCAGACCTGAAGGGAAGCATTGTGGCTGGAGTATCCCGAGGAGCAGGAGAGGGAACGCAGGTCAGATTGGGTGGCTGGGAGGGGCTGGCCCATGCAGCGACTTGTGGGCAAGTTAAAGACTGTATTTTGTCCTTAGTTCACAGAGAAGCTATTAAGGGTTTTACAGAGGGATGATATTTTTAAATGATTACATTGGGCACCATGTGGAGGACAGATTATGAGACAAGCATGACCACAGAGAAAACAAAAGCGAGGCTTTATTTGCCCAGGCAAGATATGACAGTGATTTGGGCTAAGTTTGTGGTCTTGGTGTTGAAGACAGACAGATATATGATGGGAATGACAAAATGTAAGAGAATTTGGGTGGCAAGGATCAATTTATTTTACAGCTATAGGGAAATACGGAATTTTAAGGTTTTAAGCTGGGATGCGACTTGATCTGACTATTCTATGAGAACCATGTAGAAGACCAAAAGAGCAAAGGCAGTCTGGATTTTTAAAAAATAAGTCAATGAGAAAGAGAAAGAGAGGATATGATGACAGAAAATATATGAAGAAGATAGAATATTCAGCTCTCGATGAGTGACAAGTAGGAACAACGGAGGGTGGAATGTCAGATGAGCAGATCTCTGGCTGAGGTACTAGATGGAGGGTTGTGACTTTAACTGATGTAGAAACTGCAGGAGGAGACAGGAGATTTGGGTAATAAATAATATATGAATTTCCAGATGTGCTCAGTTTGCAGTGGTACCTGGGGGACATCCCAGAGCATGTAGAGATGGTTCTGGGGCTTGGGAGGAAGGTCTGGATGAGTCAGAGAGTCAGTGAGCAAGGTGTAGGTGGTTTTTGAAGCCAGAGGTTTGGATGATTGTTCTAGAAGAATATTTCAAACAATTAGGATTCTAAACCTCTTTTGTTGTTGTTGTTTTGCCCAATATTCTGGAAGCTTAAGGCATATGCCCCTTATCAGAAGCTCTCCCCTCCTGCCATGGGTTTGAGCGTGGCTGCAAGATCACCCCAGTGAGTGTGAGGGGGGGTAGCAACACCACCAAAACAAAATAGACACATTTTTCATAGCCTCCATCTCACCCCCAAGTTATTGAGCCACTAATGTAGATTCGTAAACGCAGGCATCCCTGAGCAACACCAAAACTGCCTAAAATAGTAGCCTCACACAATGGGCTCTCAAAAAATCATGTGCTGAACACAGACCAGAACCATAGAAAATGCCAAGAGAGACTAAGATAGAAAATGGTTGAAGAGGAAGAAGGAAAACTAGGAAAGATGATACCAAAGAAACCAAAAGAAGAGATAAAAACAAGATAAAAACTGTCAAACATATGTAGGTGAGTTTATCACACTTTTCTTTCTAGTGGGGTATAAGTTCTTTTTATGTTATAGTATAGTTGGTTTATACTCTTGTGTTAGTTTCAGGTGTACAGCAAAGTGATACTGAGTTATACAAGTGTGTATATATATATATATATATATAATATATATATATATTCTTTTTCAGATTCTTTTCCCTTATAGGTTATTACAAAATATTGAGTATAGTTCCCTGTGCTATATGGTAGGTCCTTGTTGGTTACCTATTTTATATATGCTAGTGTGTATATGTTAATCCCAAATTCCCAGTTTATCCCTACTACCTTTCCTCTTTGGTAACCATAAGTTTGTTTTCTCTGTCGGTGAGTCTATTTCTGTTTTGTAAATAAGTTTATTTGTGTCACTTTTAGATTCCACATATAAGTGATATCATATGGTATTTGTCTTTCTCTGTCTGGCTTACTTCACTTAGTATGATAATCTCTAGGTCCATCCATGTTGCCGCAAATGACATTATTTCATTCTTTTTAATGGCTGAGTAGTATTCCATTGTCTATATGTACCACATCTTGTTTATCCATTCCTGTGTTGATAGACATTTAGGTTGCTTCCACGTCTTGGCTACTGTAAATACTGCTTCAGTGAACATTGGGGTGCATGTATATTTTCGAATTATGGCTTTCTGTGGATATACACCCAGGAGTGGGATTGCTGGATCACATGGTAACTCTATTTTTAGCTTTTTAAGGAATCTCTATACTGTTCTCCATAGTGGCTGTACCAATTTACATTCCCACCAAGAGTGTAGGAGGGTTCCCTTCTCTCCACACCCTCTCCAGCATTTATTGTTTGTACACTTCTTGATGATGGCCATTCTGACCAGTATGAGGTGGTACCTCATTGTAGTTTTGATTTGCGTTTCTCTAATAATTAGCAATGTTGAGCATTTTTTCATGTGCCTATTGGCTATCTGTATGTCTTCTTTGAAGAAATGTGTATTTAGATCTTCTGCCCATACTCTATTTTAACTAATTATTATTTTTATTGAAGTATAGTTGATTTATAATGTTGCATTAGTTTCAGGTGTACAGCAAAGTGATTCAGTTATATATATTCTTTTTCAGATGCTTTTGCATTATAGGTTATTACATTGAATACAGTTCCCTGTGCTATACAGTAGGTCCTTGTTGTTTATCTGTTTTATATATAGTAGTAGTTTGTATCTGTTAATCCCAACCTCCTAATTTATCCCTCCCCCCCAACTTTCCTCTTTGGTAACCATAAGTTTGTTTTCTATAATATGTCTGCAAGTCTATTTCTGTTTTATCACACTTTGTTTTAGTTGTCTCTCTCTTTCCCCTAATTTAAATAGATTTCAGGCTTTTGTCCACCAAAACTAATAATAAGCACTCGGGCAACCATCTCTGAGCTGTATCATAAATGAGGCAAATTTAGGATGAACCATGTTTCCCAGTAAGATAGCCTTCCTTAAACACCGCCCCTTTACCCATCACTCAAAACAAATATCAGAAAGCCAGGGAATGAAAATGATTTCACTCCAGAGATAACTTATTGGTAATAGTAAACCACTACCGAACATTTTTTAAAATGAAGTATTAGTAACAAATTATGTAAGACAACCCCCCCCCAGACAATCACAACATTACAATACACAAGTGTGGGGAGATGTTGAGACTGGGGATCGCTTAACTGGGCTGGGAGCTCATTTGAACTTTTGTCCTCTGAGCACCTGGCATATGGTAGGTGCTCAATAAATGTCCAACAAAGTAGAGCAAATTGAATTTCCAAACTGAGGAACCGGAGTTTTCTTTACCTTCTGCTTTCAGGAATGCTTCTGATCTGGTATGTCTTCCCTCTGGCGGGCTACCACCTACTCGCTCTCAACACCTTTGCTTAGGCATCACCTCCAAAAGCCTTCCTCCAGCCTCCGACCCCTCTCTTTCCCCCTCCCCACAATCATCTCAGGGCTGAGTTAGATGCCCCTTGTACAAACGGCTAAGCAATGGAGGTTCTCAAGGGAGAGCAATTTCACATGCCTCCTTTGTGACATCTAGCAATGTCTGGAGACGTTTTTGGTTGTCAAAATTTGGTAGGGAGGCGCTGCCGCTGGCATCTGTTGTGCAGAGGCCAGAGATGCTGCTAAACATCTACAATGCACAGGACACTCCCCAACAACTAAAAATTATCCAGCTTAAAATGCCAGTAATACTACGGCAGAGAAGCCCTGTGCTAAAGCATTCTTTATCAGATGTGTATCTGTCCTTATACTTACCATGTTGTATTATAGTTCTTTGTTTGTATCTATACTTTATACCCTTTAGAGAAAGAAACTTTTATCCACTTTATTCAAATTAGCTGGCACCACAGATCACAATGTTGTACTTACAAACCAAGGGTCATGAATTAATTTGTTGCTGGAACCTTTTGTTTATTTCTAGTGTCTGGCCTCAAACCTAAAACATGAATGACTGAATATATGTTAGTTAATTCTTGACTACTTCAAATTCATCTCTTGTCTTCCAGCCCAGTCACATGATTTGGAGAAATTCGCCAGCTTGTTATCTTAGTATTTCAAATTAGAATCTGTTGTTGTGTGCGATGTGGGGTTTTTATTCCTTACGATTATGCATAAAATTTTAAAAGTAAAGTTTTTCCAAGCATTAATCCTTGGGGTACCATACCACTCACATTTCTCCATTATATGAAGTATCTCTTTCTTTCCTCCACTGGCTTCCATCCTTGCTAAGGCTCCCTAGGCATGGCGAAATAGGCCGCAGGACCTATGGTAATTCTATTGCCCAACAGTTCTCACTGGAGACAGATTTTTGAAAGCCTCAAATGCATTTCCAACTAGGGCCCCTTGTTCTCCCTTATCTGCATTTTCTTTACCTACTCCAAGAACTGACAGAGGTTAGTTCGGTGTAATTTCCTTTTACAGAGAGCCCCTGATGCCTATTCCTCTGTTAGTTTTGTGTTTAAATGTTCAGTGGATTTGTTTTCTGTTCCTTTTTCAGCTGGTAACTTGTGAGGCCCGCTCAAGGGATAATATTAGCTCCTCTGAACAATCTGGACAAGAGATATCAACCCACCAGGCAGGGGGTGCTGGCAGCGGGGCTCCTGGGAAATGAGCATGTGTCTGATTTCCCACAGAGCTCATCTAACGCTGCACCCCAAGGTATACATATTCCCCTCAACTCGGTGTCTCTGCTGTTAAGGTTAGCATGATATTTACTACTACTCTGTCTTTAAGAAAAGGAAGGGCTTCCCTGGTGGCGCAGTGGTTGAGAATCTGCCTGCCCATGCAGGGGACACGGGTTCGAGCCCTGGTCTGGGAAGATCCCACATGCCACGGAGCAACCGGGCCCGTGAGCCACAATTACTGAGCCTGCGCGTCTGGAGCTTGTGCTCCACAACAAGAGAGGCCGCGATGGTGAGAGGCCCGCGCACCGCAATGAAGAGTGGTCCCCACTTGCCGCAACTAGAGAAAGCCCTCGCACAGAAACGAAGACCCAACACAGCCAAAAATAAATAAATAAATAAATAAATAAATAAAAGAACGTGAATTTCAAAAAAAAAAAAAAAAAGAAAAGGAAGAACGCAGCACAGTAGCACAAACAAGGACTTTGGAGTCCAAAAGACCTGCCTTTGAGACTCAGCATTGTTATTTTTTTGGTTCTGTGACCAGGAACATTCTTAACCCCATTTTCCTTATCTGTAAGCAGGAGGTAATATCTACGTCAGATGCTTAAGGAATTAACACATGCAAATATTTAGCAAGGGATCTGACTGATACCAGGTATTCAATAAATTAGAGCCCCTCCTTTTCCCAATAACTTGGTTATAGATTATCACATAACAGTGAATTAGAGAGTTCAAGTATAAGAGCTACTCCGAAATCCTTTTTCTAATGACAGAGCAATGAGTGCACTGAATCACAGCAACAAATGTGATCCTCTGCATGAAAGACACAAAACGTAGTGAAAGCCACAGTGTGGCTTTTCTTGGGGGACTTCATCTGTGGTCATAGAGCTCCATGGACCCCTCTGATAAAGTATCCCCAGGCAGCTCTCTGTTGGATGGGCAACACACTAGGCTTCTATTCTTCTCAGTTTTCACGTGGCTGCCTCTTTTCTCTCAATCTCAAGGACCATAGATTCCAGCTGGTTAATACACTGACTGCATACTGTGCAGTAGATGCTATTTTAAATTAAGGCACTATATGAGAACATGCAAGAAGCACATAAAAACCATTTGACTTTTTTGACATTTCCATGCTTTTCTGCATAAATACTTAGAGGACACCTTCCAAATCTCCCCAGTGGTCCGTCCCAGCTAATCTCAAGGGAAATACAAAACACAGCAGCCGACTCCCAAGAAATACAATAAAAGCAAGTGACTCAAAACCTCAGGTGGCCCCATCCTGCATGTTTTCTTTCCCACAGGATTTTGTGCCTGGGTGATCACTTTTCCTTTAGTAAGGAGTAAACTGTATCTTAGCTGCTGCTTTTGCATATTCGGGACGCCACAGATCTTTGATTGCCGAGACATTGCGTGTTGCATACAGAGCTGGCTTTAATGACGTATTCACGGGAAATTAATCTGCCTCGTCAGGGAATTGACACTCATCTCAGCTGCTCTGGAAATGGGAGTTGCTGATTTGTTTGCCAAGTGGATGGCTTCTCTGAGATCAGCATTCAAATGCTGCATTGTTAGTAATAATAATACCCTAAAGCTCTTCAAACACTCAAATATGTTTCTCCTAAAGCCTGACAAATGCTTTCAATCTTCGATGGTCTGTATTTTAAGTAGGATCTTAGCTCTGGGAACTTAAAAAATTTTTTTTCGTGACGGCAACTTAGACCTGTCTTCTCAGTTGGTCTCATACCATTTTTATATAAATTAAGTGCCTAAAACTCATTTAAGAGGAAAACATTCGGAGGCCCTTTGCATTCCTGTATCCACTCTAGTGAGTTTCTCTGTCAAAAAACATTGACTGTTTCTCAAATATCACTAAGAACATGTAGATTTAAAAAGATAATGAATGAGCCAAGTTGAGGAAATCCCTACTATCCTTTGTGCTCAATTCCCAAAGTAAGAGACGATTGTATGTTTGGATTTGTAACAGACACGACTTATAAACGTTTAGACATTTGCTCATGGCAGTGTGTGTGTGTGTGTGTGTGTGTGTGTGTGTGTGTGTGAAAACAAACGTAGCAAGTCCAATTCTTAGCCCACAACTCAAAGGCGTACGAAGTAGAACTTCCTTTCCTTCTCTGTCACTGAATTCACTTTCTATTTTTAACCTCAGTTGTCCTCAGTTTTCATTTCGGTTCTAGTTCTTTAAGAGGAGATCAAAGGTTGAGGGTGGGGGAGGTCTGATCTGGTCACTGGTTTTAAAATTGCTTATCCACTGTATTATGTATCCACTGTCACATCCTCATGCCCTCTGGTCCTTCATCCAGGACTTGCATTGTCCCTTGTAAGGCTGGAAGGCTGACTTGCATTGTCCCTCATTCCTAACCTCAAGGCCTGGTGGGCTTTTGCCCTTGACATTTTGGTGCCTCCCCTTAGTGCATGAGCATCGTTTTCTTGCTCCCAGATAACACTAGCCGTGGAAATCCTGTGGAATTAACACCCTATTGACTTGTAGGTCACCCTTGAGCGTGTGTATGATTGCCCTTGCTCTGTCTTTTGTAGCACGCTGCAGGGGCATAGTTTCTGCTCCTGTTGGCTCTGCAAAACTACCTAGGATTCTGCATTTCTGCAGTGGGTGTCAGATTCGCACCAAATAGAGAGAGCAGTTTCTCACAAATCCAGCAGTTTACTCTCTCCTGGCTTCCTTCTAACGAGCTTCCCACCCCAATGTGGGAAAAGTAAAATTTGTCTCTAGACAGGGAGCCCTACTCTGAGTTCTTCAGAGGTGTTTTGAATCTGTTGTTTGGGCCACACCTCCCCTGGAAGCTTTTGCTTTTGGCAATAAAAAGGTAGAGATGGCTCTTTTTCCCTCCACTTGTATTATATTAAATCTCTTCCCTAAGGCATTGAGAGCGTAATGGCCTGAGTACTCAAATTGGAGAAAGGTTAAGTAATATAAGGAAACACAGGTATAAAACCTTGGTTCATATTTCCAAATATTGTCACACTTCACTAAATATTACTGTTTTAACTATGTGTCATGCTAAGTATTAACAAAATTTTAAGAGAGCTTTATATTTCATAGAACACCTTATTTTTAGCATATATATGATCCAGCAATCCCACTCCTGGATATATATCCAAAAACAAAAACACTAATTCAAAAACATACATGCACCCCAATGTTCATATCAGCATTGTTTACAATAGCCAAAGTACGGAAGCAACCCAAGTGTCCATTAACAGATGAATGGATAAGGAAGATGTGGTATACACACACACACACACACGTGTACACACAATGGAATATAAGTCATAGCTAGTGGGAAGCAGCTGCATTGCACAGGGAGATCAGCTTGGTGCTTTGTGACCACCTAGAGGGGTGGGATAGGGAGGGTGGGAGGGAGACGCAAGAGGGAGCGGATATGGGGAAATATGTTTATGTAAAGCTGATTCACTTTGTTATACGGCAGAAACTAGCACACCATTGTAAAGCAATTATACTCCAATAAAGATGTTAAAAAAAAAAAAAAAGAAATTTTGACCTTTGCAACAACGTTGATGGACCCCGAGAGTATTATGCTTAGTGATATAAGTCAGAGGAAGACAAATATTGTTTCATCACTTATATATGGAAACTAAAAAATAAACAAATGTATATAACAAAACGATATATAAAGAAAACAAACTAGTCGATACCAGTGAGGAGAGGGAAGAGGGGAGGGGCAAACAGGGGTATGAGATTAAGAGATACAAGCTACTGTGTACAAAATAAACAACAAGACTATATTGTACAGCACAGGGAAATACAGTCATTATTTTGTAATAACTTTTAAGGGAGTATAATCTATAAAAATATTGAATCACTATGCTGTATACCTGAAACTAATATAATGTTGTAAATCAACTACACTTCAATTAAAAATTAAAAAAAAACACAAAGCATAGAGCGAGGTACCCTAAGGAAGCACAGACATCTAAAAAAAAGTCAGTATTTAGATACCTATAGGTAAAGGGAATCCTAAATATTAGGTCTCTTAGGTCTTTATTCCAAATGACCTTGAAATTTTCTGACTCTGAAAATCAATTTTCCCAAATTAGGTCTCTTGAAAACGAGTCTCTGCAAATAACAAGCAGAAAGATGAAGAAGGAATAAAAGGATATAAATTGGCCAAAGACCAAATTATATTTGGCTGCTTAGATTTCAGCACTGATTTTACTTTATTTTTCCAACTATGGTAAATATCATGAGACCCTATCAACCCTTACAAGCACGTAGAATGCCTTTTTATATCCTGTTTTCTCTGATTTTATATCCTATAATCATCTTCATCAACTGCCCTTTGCCAAATATTTGTTCCTCTTAGAATCCTTCCTTCCTCAGGCTAAGTTAGTTATCTCTTTCCTTAGGCTTTCCAAGTACCTTGTGTCACTGTTAGAATGAATCACAAGTTGCATTTATTTCAATAGATGTCAATTTTCTCTTTTTCTCTACTATAGTCTGTTTATAAATTTTTTACTGTTTTTTTACTTTTGTATCACTGATGCCCAGCGTAGCATTTGGATGTTCATTAAATGTTAAGTGTGGGGGAAAAGGCAGGTAAAGAGTAAACTGTGTCCTGGTAGAGCTGGGCCTTAAAGTTCATTCATTCATTCAATTAGTGAATCAGTCATCCAAAAATACTCCTTGAGCACCTACTATATGCTAAGCACTGCCTAGGCATTAGCTTTAGTACAGTGAACAGAAGCAAAAAATTCCCCATTGAGCTTACTTTCTAACAGAGAATGAAGACAATAAAAAAACAAATAAATAGAGAAAATATCAGTGGTCTGAAGGAAATAAAGCAAAGTAGAGAAAGAGAGAGACCTCAGATTGGGAGGGTATTGTCTTTTACAGAGAGCAGTTCCAAAAGGTCTAACCACCTCAAATAAGGTCATATTTGGGCAAAGATCTAAAAGGATATGTGAAACAGATGATGCAGATATCAGGGCTGGAGGGGAGGAGGGACCATTCCATGCAGAGGAAACAATAAATGTAAAGGTTCTGAGGCAAAATGGTACCCACTGTGTTTAAGGAACAGTACTGAGGCAGTGTAGGTAAAGAAGGGGGATGGCAGCTAATTAGGTCTGAAAAGTCTTTTATGCAGGTATTTTTAGTCTATGACAAAGGTTTTGGATTTTATTCTAAGTGTCATGGGATTTCATTAGAAGGTTTTGGAACATAAGATTGATATGATATTAAATCATGATTGACATGACTTTAGTGTTTAAAGCATCACTCTGAACGCTGTGTAGAAAAGCCCGTATGGGCTCCCGGTGACCGCCGGAGCACTGGCTAGGAGGCCACCGCGATCGTGCAGGAGAGAGCTGCTGGGGGCTTAGACCCAGGCTGGGAGAAGTGGACTGATTCTGGATTCATCTAGAAGACAGAGAACACAGGATTTCCTAACGGAATGGAATGGATGGTGAGATGCACATCTGAATTAAAGATTCCTTCGGGATTTGGGGCTTGACAAACTTGGTAAGTGGTCCTGCTCCATCCTATGAAGAGAACACCGAGGAAAGAGCTAGTTTGGGGGTGTAAGGAAGGGAGCAGATGAATCAAGAGCTCTGCTCTAGACATTATTGGGGAGGAAAAGCTTTCCTTGACCCTCTAAGTGTCCCCAGTTGGGTCCAAAAATTAAACTGACAAAGGCAGATTGACAGGAGAAAAGAATATACATTGTATTAAATTTTTATGTATATGGGAGTTTTCACAAGACAATGAAGACCTGAAGAAGTGACCACAGCAGGAAGCTTTTATACCTTCCAGACAAACAAACAATCCATTTGTGAAGAATTGACAAGACTAAGGCATTTGGGTGAGGGGTAGTAAATGGTGAAGTGGTAGCTAGGAAGATGAAGGTTAGTTTAACAAGGTTTGCTAATCTTGTGAAAGCAAGATTTTCCAGCCCGCAATTCCCTGTCTCTGGTGATAAGAATGTGTTCCCTCTTCCAGATACAGGGACGGTATATTTCACGTGGGAGTTTCATGACCTGTTTCAGAGAAGAGGAGAGGGGGGAACAGGTCAGAGTGCCCTTCCTGCTTCTGCCTTTTAGAAAATTCCTGCGGCTTAGGGTATTTAATATGTCAAGGTGCCCTATTTGGGGTAGCATGTCCTGAGCCCTATAAACAGGTTTACTTTGAGGTGTCTATTTGACATACAGGTGGAAGTGTGGAGTAGGTGGTAAAAATGAGAGTCAGCAGTGTAGGGGAGACTGTGACACTGGGGATGTGAATCTGGAAGTCAAGAAAATGGGTGAGATTAGAGAGAGAGAGAGGGAGGGAGGGAGGGGGAAGAGAGGGAGAGAGGGGGGAGAGAGAGGGAGGGGGAGAGAGAGAGGGAGGAGGAGAGAGAGAGGGAGGAGGAGAGAGAGAGAGAAAGGGAGAGAGAGGGAGGGGGAGAGGGAGAGAGAGAGAGATCCGAGGATTGAGGCCTGGGCACTTCAAAGTTTAGTGAAAATAAGTTGAAGAGAAGAGGATGGAGAAAAAGAAAAAGTGTTGCTCCTCTCTCTCTGAAGTCCAGGTAGCCAAAGTGTGTCGGAGTTTTTAGATGGTGGTCAGCTGGGTCACACGATGCTGAAAGGCAGGATGGGATAAGGACTGAGAATTATGGATTGACTTTGGCAATAAGGTGGCCATTGAAGACACTAACATAATCAGTTTCAACAGAGTAGTGGAGACTAAAGTCATTGGAGTGTGTTCAGGAGAATTGAAGGAGCAGTGGAAACAGTAAGTATGTACAGTCCTTTATAGGAGATTTACTATAAAAGGAGTAGATAAATAAGGTGCAGCTAGACATAGATTTGGGTAAAGCGAAAGATTATTATATTTTTAAGTTTTAATCTTGAAATGACAGTTGATGCCCAAGATGCTGCAAAAGTATTACAGAGATCCCATGTTCCCTTCACCCAGCCTCACGTAATATTAAAGGTTTAATATAAGATGTATCACATTTTTGTGTTCTTGTGAGAATTATCCAGTGTATTGGGGAAAATGGATGATATAGGATAAATGGAGGTAAGTGTATCTGTAAAGCCCTTTAGTAGGTGAAGGGATAAGATCTAGTACACAAGTGGAAAAGTTGGACTCAAATCTGGGCATGGCATTGTAACTCATGGAAAGACGCGATATATGGTTTTCATATTTATTGGTGGGAACTTGTATGAATTTTCATCAGATTGCTCCTATTTTCTCCTGAAAAAAGAAGTTGAACATGTGAAGATATGATGAGGTGTTGCTTGATTGGAGATAACGGGAAAGAGTCACCTAGAAGAGGGCCAATCTTTGGACTAAGAAAATGCAGTACGATCACGGTTAACCCTAAGGCCTCTGTAAGGTTTGTGGTCATCATATGAAAGTGAGACTAATCGGTCTCATAGTTTGTTTTTCTTCAGTTATATTCAATTGTTCGGGTGAAGAACAAACGGAGAGTTGAATTTTAGCCAGGGTTGGCGTTTCAACCAGAAAGTAGGACAAAGAGAGACAGGGGTAAGATAATCAGAGATGTGCTTTAAGGAGTGATTTCTGTGATGGATCACGGAATCTAAACTGAGTAAGGAAGGAAGAGAGGATATAAGGTAAAGAATGGTCAGTGGCCTGGAAATCCCAGCAGAGTCAAACATTTTTGGAGTTTAGATACTGGAGTGAATGTGCTTGAAGCGCAGGCAGTAGAAGTCAGAGAGGGGAATGTCTGGAGATTGTGGAACCAGTGCAGATGTTGGAATAATAAGCACGGAAGGAAAAATCTGAGGTGAAGAATCACCAAGATTATGATAATGGTAGTTTTGGAAAGAGCAGCCATAAACCAGATCGTAAAAGATTTGAGGAAAGTGGGGGAGGGACCCAGACATCTGTGCAAGACAAGCCAGAACCACTAGCCCATACGATGCTTTTGTTTTTCTTTTTCTGTTTTTAGAAAAAAACAAACACCCCAGCACCCCCTCTGGACAGACATTGCCATGCAGAAGGTCAACTTGGAAGTGAATGGTTCCTTGAGCCCCTGAGAAACAGGAACCTCACTCAACAGGATGGGTCCCTGAGCCAGGGCTTCTGGCTTAGCAAGAAGAGGTCCGGCGTTCCCGTCAGATTGGAAGTTACGTGCAGGCACTCCTGTGCCCCTGCACAATCTGGCTGGAGTACATGACGAAAATTCAAAGTCTCTGCGCATTGTATGGAAAAAGGAAGAAGCAACCTTCCAGAAGCAGCGACTAAGAATAAGAACACTAACTCCCTTCCCCCAACTCAACTGTATGTGAGTGTGAAAGGAAAGGAATCATTTTCTGTGGAATCAGTGTCCTCAGGGAGCATCCACGCTCAGGTAGAAGAAGGTAAAGATACTTTCACAGACCCATCGTGATGAGCATATTGGGATTTTACCCGTGAAAAGTAATGTGTCTCATAGGCACAATGGAGGGGTCTGAGGATGAGACTGAATCTTGGGCTTCTTGTGAAGATTAAAATAATTTTGGATGAAGAGAGTAATAGGATTAATCCTGATTGCATCTTGAGATGAGATGAATAATTAATTCTAATTATTACCTCCTTTCATCAAGAATTCTGGGACTTCCCTGGTGGTACAGTGGTTAAGAATCCACCTGCCAATGCAGGGGACACGGGTTCAAGCCCTGGTCTGGGAAGATCCCCCATGCCACGGAGCAACTAAGCCCGTGCGCCACAAATACTGAGCCTGTGCTCTAGAACCTGCGAGCCACAACTACTGAGCCCACGTGCTGCAACTACTGAAGCCCGCGTGCCGAGAGCCCGTGCTCTGCAACAAGAGAAGCTACTGCAAAGAGAAGCCCGTGCACCGCAATGAAGAGTAGCCCCCGCTCGTTACAACTAGAGAAAGCCTGCACGCAGCAACAAAGACCCAATGCAGGCAAAAATAAATAAATAAATCAATAATTTTAAAACAAAAAGAATTCTGTGGCATTCTTGATGAAGTGGAAATGCTGGTGGAGTGCAAATGTGATTGACCCAAATGGGCTACCTTTGCCCACCTTTGCCTGACTTGGCTGAGTTTAGTGTGGAAGCTACAAGACGGACTTACACAGAGAATTAAGGGTACACCAGAATATGAATCACTACTACCCTTAAAAAAATCTCACTTATTCTGAATAAATTCATTTAGAATTTGTCTGATTTTGATCTGAGCTGAACTAGAGCTTACTATTTTATGCTATTTGAAGATAAGGTTTGCTCAGCAAATTATTAATACAAATGATATTGCAGATGTTTAACTTACTTAGAAGTACTCTTTCTGTGACATTTGCACATAAATGTGTTAAACTGATACTGTTAATTACAAATGAGTCATTTAATGCGTTATAAATATATATATGAGTGCATTTTCACACAGTAAAATCCTATTTATGATAAATACTCCCCCAAAGTGTACCTCTATAAATATAAAAATGCATGCTTATTCTAGCTGGAAGTGTTTTCAATTTTGTCTCAACAACAGAAATCTTAAATTTCTGCCCAGTTTTACAATCGTAGATAGCTAGTAGCATCTAGTTCTGCTTCCTTTCTTACTTAATTCTAATGAACCCCTAAATCTTTAATTTAGTAATGGCTTATTAACCTATAAGTTACCTCCAGACCTCTTCAAAGAAGTACGCAGCTTGGAGTAGTATCAAAAAACCCTACAATGGAAATTAGTCCTGATTCTGCTATTAACTAACTATCAAACCTCCACAAAATCACTTTACTTCATAAAACATCAGTTACTTACAGAAATTGAACCAGACGAGCTTCTGAAGTTCCTGTCAACTCTGAAGTCCATGACCATTATTAATCTTAAATTAACAATGACGCAACTTTTCAAATGTGGCGTGTAGAGAAAGTCTTCCTAAATTTAATAATTGAAATTCATAAGCATCTATTTATTTAACGTCACGTTAATAATGCTTACTAAAAAGCGGATGATACAGAAAGACCATACCATATTCTATATCAAACAGAACTTTTAAAATAACATTTTTCTAGAGATTGTCATACTAAGTGAAGTAAGTTAGAGAAAGACAAATATCATAGGGTATCACTTATATGTGGAATCTAAAATAATGATAAAAATGAACTTATTTACAAAACAGAAATAAACTCACAGACATAGAAAACAAACTTAAGGTTACCAAAATGGAAAGGGGGGGAGGGATAAACTGGGAATTTGGGATTAACAGATACAAACTACCATGTATAAAACAGATAAACAAGGGCCTACTGTATACCACAGGGAACTATATTCGATATCTTGTAATAACCTATAATGGAAAAGAATCTGAAAAATTATATATAACTGAATCACTTTGCTGTATACATAAAAAACTGTAAATCAACTACATTTCCATAAAAAAATAACATCTTTCTAATTGAAAAATAAAAGCATAATGGCTATTGAAAAGTTGCAAAATAAAACTAAAGACAACAAAAATTTCACTACCAATCCCCACAATCATTATTTTTTTATATACATGCTTCTTGTCTCCTTTCTATGAGTACATATTAATAAACTATTATGCAAATGAACATACAGATTTATAAATTATTTTATTTCCCTCATAATAGTGTCATTAAAAGTATGTATTTCTAAAAGATAATTTTAACTTTCACCTCTAGTCATGATGGAGTAACTGTTACCAGATTTGCCTGATAGGAAATGATTGGAAAACTGGACTAAATATTCCAAAAAATTAATAAACAGAAACCTCAGTTAAATAGAGTTGGGAGACCAGAAGGGGAAGCTCTCACACCCTGTGACAAGAGCAGAGCCCAACAGGAAGAAGAAAGACTCCTTACTGGCAAGGACTCAGCCAATGAAAAGCCATGGACTACTTGTTTACTATAGCCCTCCCGACTTCCTTTTTCTCTCTATAAAAGCAATCTCCTTAACCTCGTCATGTGGGGGCTTGCAGGTGGCTCATCATGTTTGCAGATCCCAAATTGCAATTCTCTGCTGATCCCGAATAAACCCATCTTTGCTGGAAAAATATCTGACAGTCTAATTGTTTCAGGCCAACAATATGAAACAATTGTTTACAGGCATTGAACAACAAGCAGTCCAAGTGTGTGATTACTAAGATGGGAGGAAAAACAAGCCCTAATATTACCCTGGCTTTCTGGCTGGAGGCACTTTCCAGCGCAATGCAAGGAAGCATGATCTAAGCAGAGCACGTTGCATATAGCAGAGTAATGAGTGTGTGGGGAGGCCAACATGGCTGGCATTTAAAAGGCAGAGCACCAGAAAGGAAAGCGGTACATAAAAAAGAAAATCCAAAATCACATGGAGGAAACTCTTGAGTCTTTGGCCAAATACTAAATAGAGGCTTTAAAAAGGTAAACCTAATAGGGCTAAACTATCTTTAAAGACTACTATAGAACCTTCCTAATAGAGCTTAAAAATAAGCCTCAAAAAATTTGGGTGACCCACAATAAGTTACATGCCTACCAAACAAACAAAACCTATCTAGATCTTTAAAAGAGAACAACATACAGATCTTCAACAATATAACATTCATAATGTCAACCATCTAATCCAAAACTGCTAGACATGTGAGAAAAATCAGTCACTAGAAACAGACCCAAGTATAATGAAAGGAATGTTTATAAGTTTCAAGGATTTAAAAGAAATTTAACATAATTAGGAGGAAAATGAAAGATTTAAAATAACCAAATGAAACTTCTAGAGCTGAAAAAAAAATAATCTGAAGTAAAAAATATTCTGGATGGGATTACTAGATTAGACATTTCAAAAGAAAAGATCAGTTAACTTAAAGACTTTATAATAGAAATTATCCAAACTGAAGGGGGGGGTGGGGGGGAACTGGAAAAAATAATGAATAGAGTATCGGTGAGCTCTGGAACAATATCAAGTGTTCTAACATATGTTGCTTCCCATATCAGGAATAAAAGATAGGACATCACTACAGATCCTATGGACATGTAAAGATAAGAGATTTTATGACCAAATTTATGCCAATAAATTTGACAACTTAGATAAAATAAATGGATTTCTTGAAAGATACAAATTACCCAAACTGGAAGATTAAAAAATAAAAATTCTGACTACCTTCATACCTAAGAAAAAAATTGAATTCATAATATAAACCTTCTCTCAAAATAACTTCTGGTCCAGGTTGGAATCACTGGTGAATTTATCAAACATTTAAGTAATAAATTATACAAATCTTTCTGCAACCCTTTCAGAGAGTAGAGGAGAAGGAAACATTTCTCAAACCTATATATCCCAGTATTAAAACCAGAGAAAGATATTAAAAGAAAATAAAATTCGAGGTCAACATCCTTCCTGAACACAGTTGCATAAATCCTTAATAAAATATTGGCAATACAATTTATGGTATCAAGACCAGATGGAATTTATCCCATTAATGCAATATTAACATTAAAAAATAATCATACATCAATAATCAATATATTTTATCACCTTATCAGAATAAAGGCAAAATATAAATGAATAAATAAAAACAAACAAAAATTAATGTAATTCTTTACATTTAACAGAATAAACAGGAAACATAACCATCTCAATGGCTATAAGGGCATTTGAAAAAATTTAACATCCATTCAAGATAATATCTCTTGGTAAACTAGATAAAGAAAGGAATTACATCAACCTCATAAGGAGTATCTATAAAAATCAAGAGACAACCCATATTTAAAGACAAAACCCTAATATTAAGAAAAATAAGAATGTTGTCCCTCACAACTGCTATTTAACATTGCACTGGATGCCCTTGAACAGTAAGACAAGAAAAAGAAAAAGCTTTCAGACTGGAAAGAAAGTAGTACAACTCTCATTATTTATATACAGCATGATCATGTATGTAGAAAATCCCAAGAAATCTGCATAAGGGCTATTGTAACTAATAACTGAATTTTGCAAGGTCACAGCATATATGGTCAATAAACAAAAGCCATTTTTTTTCTGTATCCTATCAACAAATAAAAAATTAAATGTATACAATAATTCCATGTATAATAGAGTCAAAAACATACAATTCTTAATGATAAATTAAGAAAGAAGTATAAGAACTCTACACTGAAAACTATAAAACACTGCTGAGAGCAGTTAAAGAAATCCTAAAGAAGTGGCGAGCTGTATCATGGTTAGACGTTGGGAGATTATATTATTAAGGTACAGTTTCTCCAAATGAATCCTTAGATTCAATATAATTTCAGGGTTTTTTTTTTTTTTTTTTTTTTGTAGAATTGACTGGAAGGACCTCAAATAGCTAAAACAATTTTTAAAAAGAAAAGGAACATATTTGGAGGTTTTACACTTCTGATTTTATGATTTATAATAAAGTTACAGTAATCAAAACAGTGTGGTATTGGTGTAAGATAAAGTATAGCTCAATGGATCAGAGTAGAGAGTAGCGAAATAACTCGATACTTATATTGATTTTCAACAAAGTTGCCAAGGTAATTTAATGGAGAAAAGAATAGGTCTTTTCAACAAATGAAGCTGGAACAACTACTAATTCACATGGAGAAAAAAATCTTTGGCCCTTACCTCATGCCTTCACAAAACTAACTAGAATAGACCACAGACCTCAATGTGAAAGCTGAAACCATAAAACTTTTAAAAAGAAACATAGGATAAAATCTTTGTAATTCTGGAGTAGGCACAGATTTCTTGGGACACAAAATGATTACTATAAAATAAAAAAAAATGATAAATTGGTCATCATCACAATGAAAAACTTCTCCTTTTAGAAAGACACTGTTAAGACAAGGACAATACAAACCATAGACCAGAAGAAAACATTTATAGTAGATGTAGCTCAAAAAGGACTTAAATTGAGACTATAGAGAGAACTCTTACAACTCAATAATAAGAAAACAAACAACCAAATTAATAAAATGTATCAAATGAGATACTACTACATATATAATGTTATTTAAAGAACTATCCTTTGTATGTAGAGTGACCAGACACAATTTCCCTGAGATCTTACAAGTTACTACTTGTTGCTGTTTTTTTTAAATATCCTGGTTTTAATAAATAATATGGCAATCCTATTTACAACATTTTAAAAACTTTTTAGAACATGATGGTCTATTGTTTCTCTTTAAAATAGTTCAGTATAAACAGTATGTATAGATGTATAAGTTTTCTTTAATCTGTACCCTAGCTGAGGATCTGTATAAGTTGTTAGCATATAAAGTACCCTAATCCAGAATCGACACTACAAGGTGCATAGTTTGCTCTTGGCAATCAAGAATCCACAACACAGAGGAGTCTAGGGCAACTGTTTTAAATATGAATGACTGAATGAGAAGCCTTGTTAATTAAAGGATATTAGAAATAATTGGTCAACTGAGCAGTATTCAAGACATGTCATTGCCTGGGAAGATTGTGTAGGTATCTACATCTTTGCATGAAAAAAATATAAGAATAGCAAATTCAACAACCTAGCATCTTTAGAGAAAACTGGTTTTGGCTCCTTCCACCGAAGAGAGGACAAACAAGAAAAGGTCCACTGGTCCTGCCAAAAGCGTCATGTTGCTTCCGCCTTGGAGTAACCTTTGTTGCCAAGTGCTTATTGGAATGCCTGAAAAGCCAGAAAGCAGAGGGCTTTGCCCACCTCCTGGAACTGGCCTTATGATTGTTTGGGGGGCTGTTTACTAATAAATGTTTGCATTCATAGCAAATTGATCCTTAGACTTTGGATTCATAACATCATAACAGGTGGTAAGGGTGTGGGCAAGGGGGCACATACTCCCTACTTGCTTCCAATTATCACAGGCTACCGACATTTATCAAAGGACCTACAACTGTGAAAGGTCAAATTGGCTTAGGGTTTTCAACATGAGATTTTTTCAAATTCTTTCAAATTCTTGAAAAGGAATAGATATGTGTATATGTACAACTGAATCACTTTGCTGTACACCTGAAACTAACACAACATTGTTAATCAACTATACTCCAATACAAACTAAAATTTTTTAAAAAATCTAAAAAAACCCAAAATTAAAAAAAAATGAAATTGACAAAGGTAGATAGATGATAGTTTGTTTTTGGTTTTTTTTGCTGGTTTTATTTTGATTATCTTATTCTACAGTTCAAAATAAAAAGTGGTCAAAATTTTGTCTGATTCATCTGTATTTTCTTTAATTTTAGTTTATTCATAAATGGATAGATTTCATCCTTGTAGATTAGTACAATAGAAACCAGTGGTCTAAAATGTCCATAAAACTAGAAAGGAGGGGAACATAGTAAAATATCAGCAAGATCTGGTGAATGAAAGACTATTGGCGAAGGTAAAGTTTCTGTGTCATGAATTAAATACTAGTCTTAAATTTTATAGACTGTGTGATTATACCATTGGATAAGATGATAAATTGAGGAAGAGAAACTGGGTTGGAAAGGGACAAGTATTCATTAATTAAATTTTAATATGTATACTCAAGGCAATGGCGAGTTGTTCAACTGAAAAGTATAGGAGTACTAGAGCTTAAGTGAGTGTCAAGAACGTAATTTATTTGTTAAACAATTATTACTCAGACCTTGCCACATGTTAAAGTAAGAAACTGGGTGTACATTGATGAAAAAAACAGATGTAGTCCCCGCCTGCATAGAGGTTATAATTTGAGGTTAATACTCTAGGATAAGCACTTGCTAATGACTACTTCAAGAATGTGTCAAATATTACAGAAAAGTCAAAGTAAAAATTAAGATGGAAGAATGTACCAAATTTGGCAATAATGAAGTCATAAGTGAGTGCTGAGAAAGCAGTTTTATCAGAATGATGGGAACAGGAGCAAGATTACAGAAGGTTAAGGAAGGAGTAGAAAAGAGCACCCTAGTAGATGGCATCCTTAAAAAAAGGATTCTTACGAGGGAAATGTTGATTACTTGTTCTCTTAGGTTCATAAAGAATCAAAAGGAAAAATAAAAGTTGATTTTTAACTAAACCCAGAAAGGCTTCAAATGGTCATGAAAAAAATTAGCCTAACAGTAGCATTTTCAAATGCCTGGAGTAAAATTTGTGAAATGTAGAAATTGTTGTCTTTAAGGTTTTCACAGAGAGAACAGAAAATTGTCCTAAAACATTCTAAAAAATGTCCTCTAAGGCCCTGGATCATATACCTCTCAGAGGGTTCCAAGCGATTTGATCTGAATATGGAGAAGGAGAAGCTAAGGAAGGCCTGGCTTTGAGCCTAGGAATGGAGGATGATGGTCCATTCAGAGAAATGGGGGATGCAGAGGGGCAGCAGGTGAGCTGGAGATGAAAGGCAGAGTGGAGTCACAGGTGGACTGTTCATACTGATTCCTAATGAGTAGAGCTTTCCTTTGGTTATTTTCTAAGGTCACACAAATCTTTGCTAAACTTTTTCTCTAATATTTCTGAAGGTAGACAACCTATTCCTGATTTGTCATTTTCTAAACCCATCTATTCCTTTTTTGAAGCCTGTACGACACTGGCCCTTTTAAAGACTTCTGGCAACTTCCACATTTCTTCAGATACAAACAGCGGTCTTGCAATTCCATATCCAGGCTTTTTCCATATCCTGGTGTATAATCTGCGTGGGCCTAGAGTCTTGAATTCATTTAAAACAACTGTCTCTTTTAATCTTCTTGCCTATTTTGAGCTTTCATTCCTCTCTTAATGATGTTCATTTCTTTAAAAAGATTGCAAGTTCAGACTAATTCAGTTTGGCCTTTGCCCCCTGTCATTTAGTTCAAGTTAGTAACATTGTTGTGTTTCATTTTAGACGCTATTTTCATTTGGCCACAGATTATCAGATAGGATTTTGAATGGCCTTGTTATGGGAGGGTTTACAGTAAAAGACTTTCTTTGAAAAGTGCAACTTCATGTCATTTAATCATTATTTTAACTAAGAGACAGCAGTGGAGTGTTTTCATAGCCACCAGTTACCCAATAAATAAGCCAACCTATGGCCCTTGCTGGGTGGGAGGGATTCACACTGATAGCATCGTCCCTGTGTTCTATAATTAAAAGAAGAAAGGCGTTTTATTATAAGAAAACACAAGACAGCTTTGAAACACCTAACTTCTAATGTTTCTAGAAATTCAATCCATTGAGATGCTTTTCTGCAAATTGAAGAAAAATAAAACTGCTCCCAGACTGAGGTTTTGGTGTGTCAAGTTTCAACCTACAGTAGATTTTTTATGGCAAATTTAGGAATCACTGAAAATAAGAATACATGTAGAACCGCTGACACAGCCTTTTTTTATTGGGCTGCTCCCTCCTGGCATTGGTAGGATTTTATCCAAGAGCTGGAGATGATGGGCCCAAGTTTCTTAGTCTCAGAGGAAGCAGGATGAGAATCTGAGACAAAAAAGTGCCTTTTGTCAGTTAACACTTTCTCAATTTATTTGTTAGTAAATTTGTTAGTGAATACAGCATCCAAAAAAATCAATTCTCAATATTTAAGGGATTCTTAAGTTAGTTTTGAGGTTCAAAACAGGATTTTGTAGGTAATTATGATATTTTGAAAGCATGAATTGAAAAAAATAACTAAAAAATCCATCTTTGCCTCCTCTTTTTTTTATTGGAATATAGTTGCTTTACAATATTTTGTTAGTTTTTGCTGTACAGCAAAGTGAATCAGCTATATGTATACATATGTCCCCTCTTTTTTGGATTTCCTTCTCATTTAGGTCACCACAGAGCACTGAGTAGAGTTCCCTGTGCTATACATTAGGCTCTCCTCAGTTATCTATTTTATATATAGTATCAATAATGTGTCAGTCCCAATCTCCCAATTCATCCCCCATACCCAGCTTGCTCTTTTTTTAAGAAATGGAATGAAAGTTCAGAAATTGAATGAATATCTTAATTGTAACATTGCAAAGTTTCCCTTGCCTCATTTTCCATTCCTGGGAAGGTAGGTGAATTAGTTCATGACAGAGCAAGTAGAAATTGATATTACTAGCAGAGAAATATAAGCTTTGATCTGGACAATGTTTTTTATTTTACTAGTAATAAAAGGACATAAGATTTGGAAATTTCACCTTCTGTGAACCAAAAGAAGAGTACTGAACTGCAGGGTGCACAAAACTTTTAAACTAAAAAATGTCAAAGGTCTATATATGATAGTTTAATTGTAACTTACACAAAATAGGATTTAATTATGAGGAAATACTTCATTATTTATAAAATACATATCTTCATGAAGGAACACTCCATTATAGACTTCTATTTAAAGTTATAATCAATGTCATTTTGAAGATTATGTATTATATTAGTGTTCTATGGCTGACGTAACAAATTACTACAAAGTTAGTGGCTTAAAAGAACACATTTATTGCCCACCAGTGTGTCTGCAGCCAGGCCTCACTGCCAGACAGGATGGAGGCCAGCCCCACCCACCAATGCACCTGCAGTAACCACAGCACCACCTCAAAAGGGGGGGAGTTGCATGCAACCCACTCAGGGGACACCCCTGGTGCCCCTGACTCTAGTGACCATGGGGATTGCTCTTCTGGGCCCCACAGAAAACCTACATAAGCCACTCCTTCAAGAACAGGAGATGTAGCTGATCTACTGAATACACAGAAATAAACATACAGAGTTAGGCAAAATGAGGTGACAGAGAAATATGTTCCAAGTGAAAGAACAAGACACAACCTCAGAAAAAAGAAGTAAACAAAATGGAGATAACTAATCTACCTAATAAAGGGGTCAAAATAATGGTCATAAATACGCTCACTGAGCTTGGGGGAAAAATGGATAAACATGGTAAGAACTTCAATCAAGAGTTAAAAATATAAAAAAGAACCAACTAGAGTTGAAGAATACAATAACTGAAATGAAAAATGCACTACATGGGATCAACAGCAGATTAGAAAATGCAGAAGAATGGATCAGCAATCTGGAAGAAAGGGAAGTGGAAATAACCAAACTGAACAGCAAAGAGAAAAGAAAAAAATGGGGTAGTTTAAAGGATCTCTGGAATAACATCAAGTATACTAACATTCTCATCACAGGGTTCTTAGAAGGAGAAGAGAGAGGGAAAAGGGCACAAAACTTATTTCAAGAAATAATGGCCTAAAACGTCCCTAACCTGGTAAAGGAAACAGACAGCCAAGCCTAGGAAGCACAGAGTCCCAAATGAGTGTATCCTTAAGGTGATCCACAAGACACATTAAAATTAAAATTTCAAAGTTAAACATCGATATTCTTAAAAGTAGCAAGAGAAAAACAACTAGTTAGGTACGAGGAAACCCCCATAAGATGATCAGCTGATTTTTAAGCAGAAACTTTACAGATCAGAAAGGAATGGCACAATATATTCAAAGTGCTGAAAGGAAAAATGCTTACAAACAAAAGTAGTCTACCCAGAAAGGTTATCATACAGAGTTAAAGGAAATATAAGGTACTTTCCTGAGGAACATAGCTAAGGATTTGATCACCACTAAATCAGCTACACAAGAAATGTTAAAGGGTCTTCTTTAAACAGGAAAAAAAAGAGGTCATAATCAGAAACAAGAAAATACATGAAAGGGAAAATCTCACTGGTAAAAGCAAACAGACAATAAAGGTAGTGGATCAACCACTTACAAAGCTAATATAAGGTTAAGAGACAAAAGTAGTAAAATCAACTATAACTACAATAATTAGTTAAGGGATACACAAAACAAAAAGATGTAAACTATAACATCAAAAATGTAAAACATGGAGGGAGATATGAAAATGTAGTGTTTTTAGAATGTGTTCAAACTTAAGGTTAAAATAGGCTAATATATACATAGGTCATTATACATGAACCTCATGGCAACCATAAACCAAAAACCTGTAATAGATACACAAAAAATAAAGAGAAAGAAATTCAAATATAATATTAAAGAAAGTCATTAAATCACAAAAGGAAAGAGCAAGAGAAGAAAAAAGGAACAGAGAAAACTACAAAAACAACCAGAAAACAGTTAACAAAATGGCAATAAGTACATATATATCAAAAATTACATTAAATGTAAATGGAATAAATGCTCTAATCAAAAGACACAGGGTGGCTGACTGGATTAAAAAAAAAAAAACATGACCCACATATATGCTGCCTAAAAGAGACTCACTATAGACCTACAGACACATACAGACTGAAAATAAAAGTATGTGAAAAGATATTCCATGCAACTGGAAGCAAAATGAAAGCTGGAGTAGTAATACTTAGACAAAATAGACTTTAAAACAAAGACTGTAAGAAGAGACAAAGAAGGATGTTACATAATGATAAAGGGATCAATCCAACAGTAAGATATCACAATTGTAAATATTCACTGGACATCAGAGCACCTACACACATAAAACAAATATTAACAGACATAAAAAGAGAAATGGAAAGCAACACAACAATAGTAGGGGACTTTAATACCCCACTTACAGCAATGGATAGATTATCCAGACAGAAAATCAATAAGGAAACACTGGCCTTAAATGATGTATTAGAGCAAATGAACCTAACCGATATATACAGGACATTCCATCCCAAAACACCAGAATACACATTCTTTTCAAGTGCACATGGAACATTCTCCAGTATAGAACAAATGTTAGGTCACAAAACAATTCTCAATGAATTTTAAAAGATTAAAATTATATCAAGCATCTTTTCTGACCATAACAGTATGAAACTGGAAAACAGCTACAAGTAGAAAACTGGAGACAAACACAAACTCGTGGAGGCTAAATGATATACTACTAAATAATCAATTAATCGACAAATAAATCAAAGAGGAAATTTTAAAATGCCTGAAGAAAAATGAAAATGGAAACAAAACATTCCAATATATGTGGGACACAGCAAAAGCAGTTCAAACAGGGAAGTTTATGGTGATACAAACCTACTTCAATAAACAAGAAAAATCTCAAATAAACCATCTAAGCTTATATTTAAAGGAACTAGAAAAAGAATAAAAAACAAAGCCCAAAGTGAGTAGAAGGAAGGAAATAATAAATATCAGAATGGAAATAAATGAAATAGAGACTAAAAAAAAAAAATAGAAAAGATCAATGAAACTAAGAGATGTTTCCTTGAAAAGATAAACAAAATTGGGAGAACTTTAACCAGACACATCAAGGAAAAAAAAAAAAAAAAAAGAGAAAGGGACTAAATAAATGAGATCAGAAATGAAAGAGAAGTTACAACCACTACCACAGAAATACAAAGATCATGAGACTACTACAAACAATTATATGCCGACAATTTAGAAAATGTAGAAGAAAAGGGATGAAGTCCTAGAAACATACAATCTTCTAAGACTGAGTCAGGGAGAAATAGAAAATCTGAATAGATCTTTAACTAGTAATGAAATTGAATGGTAATCAAAAAACTCTCAACAAACAAAAGTCCAGGTCAAGATGGGTTCACAGGTGAATTCTACAAAACAACTAAAGAAGAGTTAATACCTATCTTCAAACTATTCCAAAAAATTGTAGAAAAAAGGAAAGTTTCCAAACTTATTTTATGAGACCAGTATTACCCTGATACCAAAACCAGACAAATACACTACAAAAATAAAATTACAGGCCAATATCCTTGATGAACACAGATGCAAAAGTCCTAAACAAATATTAGCAAACTGAATTCAGTAATATTAAAAGAATCATACACCATGATCAAGTGGGATTTATTTCAGGAGTGCAAGGAGAGTTGAACATCTGCATATCAATCAACGTGATACACCAGATTAACAAAATGAATGACAAAAATCATATGATCATCTCAATAGGTGCAGAAAAAGCATTTCACAAAATTCAATACCATTTATGATAAAAATTCTCATCAAAGTTAGTATAGAGGGAACATATCTCAGCATAATAAAGGCCATTTTTGACAAACCCACAGCTAACATCATACTCGACGATGAAAAACTGAAAGGTTTTCCTCTAAAATCAGGAATAAGACAAGGATGCCTACTCTTACCACTTCTATTTAACATATTATTGGAAGTCCTAGACACAGCAGTCATAAAAGAAAAAGAAAATAAAAAGCATCCAAATTGGAAGGGAAGAAGTAAAACTGACACTGTTTGCAGATGACATGATACTATATATAGGAAACCCTAAAGACTCCACCAAAAAACTATTAGAACTAATAAATGAATTCAGTAAAGTTTGAGTACAAAATTAATTCCCAGAAGTGGGTTACATTTCTATACACTAATAACAAACTATCGAAAAAGGAAATTAGGAAAACAATTCTATTTACAATTGCATTCAAAAGAATAAAATACCTCAGAATAAATTTAAGGAGGTGAAAGACCTATACTCAGAAAACTATAAGATTTTGATGAAAGGAATCAAAGATGACACAAATAAATGGAAAGATGTACTGTGCTAATGTACTGGAAGAATTAATATTGTTAAAATGTTTATACTGCACCAAGCAAATACAGAGTCAATGCAATCCCTGTCAGAATACCAAAAGCATTTTCACAGAACTGAAACCAATAATCCTAATATTTGTATGGAAACACAAAACACCCCAAATAGCCAAAAGAATCTTGAGAAAGAAGTACACAACTGGAGGCATCATGCACCCTGACCTCAAGCTATATTACAAAGCTATAGTAGTCAAAACAATATGGTACTGGCACAAAAACAGACTCATAGATCAATGGAACAGAATAGAGATCACAGAGACGAACCCTCACTTATATGGACAATTAATCTATGACAAAGGAGGCAAGAATATGAGGGAAAGACAGCCTCTTCAATAAATGGTGTTGTGAAAACTGGCAGCTACATACATAAGAATGAATCTGGACCATTATCTCACACTATATACAAAAATAAACTCAAAGTAGATTAAAGACTTGAATGTAAGACCTGAAACCATAAAACTCCTAGAAGAAAGCACAGGCAGTATGCTCTTTGACATCAGTCTTAGTGATAATTTTTTGAATTTGACTCATCAGTCAAGGGCCACAATAGCAAAAAAACCCACAAAAACCAAATGGGGTTACATCAAACTAAAAAGCTTTTGCATAGAGAAGGAAACCAGCAACAAAACAAAGGCCACTTACTGAATGGGAGAAAATATTTGCAAACAATATATCTAATAAGAGGTTAATATCCAAAATATACAAAGAACTCATAGAACCTAATACCCAAAAAATCAATCTATAAAAAATGGGTAGAGGACCGGAACCAACATTTTTCCAAAGACGTAGAGATGGCCAACAGGCACATGAAAAGATGTTCAACATCACTAATCAGGGAAATGCAAATCAAAACCACAAAGAGATATCACCTCACACCAGTCAGAGTGGCTATTAACAAAAAGATAAATAACAAGTGTTAATGAGGGTGTGGAGAAGAAGGAACACTCTTGCACTGTTGGTAGGAATGTAAATTGGTGCAGCCACTATGGAAAACAGTATGGAGGTTCCCGCCAAAATAAAAGTAGAACTACCATGCAATCCAGCAACTCCACTCCTGTTTACCCAAAGAAAACAAAAACATTAATTTGAAAAGGTATGCACCCCAGTGTTCATTGCAGCATTATTTACTATAGCCAAGATATGGAAGCAACCTAAGTGCCCACTGATAGATGAATGGATAAATAAGATGTAATACATACACACACACACAAAATGGGATATTACTCAGCCATAAAAACGAATGAAATCTTGCCTTCTGCAACAACATGGATGGACCTAGAAGGTATTATGCTAAGTGAAATAAGGCAGACAGAGAAAGACAAATACTATATGATTTCACTTATATGTGCAATTTTAAAAACAAATAAAAAAGAAGCAGATTAATAGGTACAGAGAACAAGCTGGTGGTTGTCAGAAAGGAGGGGGCAGGTTTGGGCAAAATAGGTGAAGGGGATTAAGAGGTACAAACTTCCAGTTATAAAATAAATAAGTCATGGGAATGTAAAATACAGAATAGGGAATATAGCCAATAATACAGTAATAAATTTAAATGGTGACAGATGGTACTAGACTTATCATGGTGATCATCTTGTAGTGTATTGATATAAATGTGGAACTATTATGTTGTACACCGAAACTAATACAACTTTTTATGCCAATTATACTTCAATTAAAAAACACACACATTTATTATCTTACAATTCTGGAGGTCAGAAGACAGAAACAGGTCTCGTTAGGCTAATATTAAGACGACTGCAGAGTTGCATTTTATTCATTTACTTGTTCTTTCCAGCTTCCAGAGGCTGCCCACATTCCTTCACTCATGACCCCCTTTCTTCATCTTTAAAGCCAGCAACAGTAGGTTGAGTCCTTCTCACATCTCACCACTCTGACCTCTTCACCTGGCTCTCTTCCACATTTAAGGACCCCTGTGATTACATTGGGCTCATGTGGATAATCCAGTAAAATCCACCTGTATTAAATTCAGCTGATTAGCAACCTTAATCCAGCTGCTACCTCAATTCCCCTTTGCCATGTAACATACCAAAATCAAACCTCTGGGGATTAGTACATGGACATCTTTAGAGGGTCATTATTCTGTTTAGCACATGCAGTTTTTATTTCACATAAACCAGAGAAAAAAACACATCCATTAGAAATTTAGTGACCAAAACTGCCTTTCATCCTACAAAGTTTTGCTTTTATTAGAGATTCCTCATAAGAAATAATTTTCAAAACCTTCCCCAAGAGGATCTTTTGGTAGAATTTCACAAGTAGAACTAAATCTTGCTAAGTAAATATTGTCGTGAAGATATTTGTATTACTGATATCAGTGATTTATTCATAAATCTAAAGGAGAAGACATGTATCTATATTGACAGACTTTGTCTGCAGTGTATGTTACCTGCTTTCATAGACGGTTAAGTAGATCTGGATTCCACACGTTTCCTTCTAAGACATTAAAGGTCTTTAATTCAACAGACTGGATGCATGAATAAAACTAAAATATTAAAATGCAAAATGGCAACACAATATAATAGAGAAAGAGTTGATAATGAATTATCACTGTGTTGCCATGTACGTTAGAAGCTTGGCTTTTCCACTTTGAGAAAGAATACAAAGCCAAATGAATCCTAAACTTTTCACTATACAATTGGACTCTGGTTTTGTAAGGATCCCAAGAGCTTAGGATGGCAAACGGTGCCCGAAATGCTCATAATGCTGCCTGAACTCTGCTACATACCCTCTGAACCACCCGTTCTTTCCCAGAGCTGCTCTCCTCATGCTCCCAAGGTCTGTCCCCCTTGAACATCCTCCCTTTTCTCTGCCTGTGGGACACAGTTTCCTTTAAATATGGTTATTTCCTGGCTCCACTGTCTGCCTTAAGCACAACAAATTGAATCAGGGTCCTATATAGATTTTAAAGCAGAGAAGGGAATGACCCATTTGAACACCTATCTTAAGCCTCACTTTTATATTACATGTCATTATTTAATATTCTAACTCTCTATCTGGTTGGTGTTGGGAGCTCGGGTGTTGCTATAGCAGGACACAAGGTGAATTACTAATCATTTTGTACTATATATCACAACCCTCCATTTTACTAAGTCAGGTATTCATTTACTGACTTCTGTTTGACCTGAAGTAAGTCCTTTAAGTCCTCTGTCACTCAACTTCTTTGGCTGCAAATAGGAATGTTATTTATGCATTGCTCCATGTATACATTGTAAAGAATGTTGCCCATGATTTTGGCCATATTGTCCTTATTTTCTATCTGATAAATATATCTTTTGAAGCATTATTTTGATAGTAAGAAAGAGGGGCGCACCGAACTAAGCATGGCTTAAGTGTTGCAAAGATCAGAAAAATTACATAAAAAGCAAATAAATGTCTCATGGTTAAAGGAGATGGAGCCTCATCCTTGAAAAATAGTAGGACATCCTCTTTAAGACTAAATTAGAAATAGGAAAGAGAATGCATTAAGGTGATGGATGGGGAATGCCAATAGGGCACCCAATGTCCCACTGTCTCCTGTTTTAGACTTTATTCCTATCTTTATCACTATTATATTTACTCCAGAGAACCATGTAGACAGAGTAAAAAATAGCTGTCATCAGTTTAGGTTTGAAGACTGGAAAAGTGAGTGAACCAATTCTCAACTGATTTCTCATATGTGAAATTCCCGCTGATATTAGCTATCACGTGCACTCAAAAGCCAGTTGCCTCCTACAGGAACTGTAGAAGTCAGGTAAGGACTTTACAGTGGTTCTTTGCTCAGTGGGGTGTGCTAATGCTGGGACTGGAGCTGCATTTAGGGATGACACTGTGTGTTACCAGTAAGTATGAAACCCAGAACAGCATTTCTCAAAGTGTACGCCTTGCAAATTAATCTTAATAATCGCTTCATGTTAAAAGAGTTCTATGGTCAAAATGTTCAGAAAAGATTACAAAGCATATACCTCTCATGGCAATTTACCTCTAACCTGCTTGTACAGCAATCTTTTTTATCTTAATTAAAAAGATATTACATAATTATTGACTATATTCCCACATTGTACATTTCACACCCATGACTAATTGATTTGATAACTGGAAGTTTGTACCTCTTAATTTCCCTCACCTATTTCTCTAAGCCCCCCACCCTCTTCCCCTCTGGCAACCACTTGTTTGTTCTCTGTATCTATGACTCTGTTTCTGTTTGCTCTTTTAAGATTCCACATATAAGTGAAATCATACGGTGTTTGTTTTTCTCTGACTTATGTTCACTAAGCATAATATCCTCTAGGTCCACCCATGTTGTTACAAATGGCATGATTTCATTCTTTTTTTATGACTGAATAATATTCTACTGTAATATATACCACATCTTCTTTATCCATTCATCTAATGATGGGCATTTAGGTTACTTCCATATCTTGGCTATTTTAAATAATGCTACAGTAAACATAGGGATGCATCTATCTTTTTGAATTAGTGTTTTTGTTTTCTTTGAATGAATACGCAGGAGGAAAATACCTAGATTATATGACAGTTCTATTTTTAATTTTTTGAGGAACCTCCATACTGTTTTCCATAGTGGCTGCACAAATTTACTTTTCCACCAACTGTGCACCAGGGTTCCCTTTTCTCTGCATCCTCGCCAATACTTGTTAACTGTTGTGGTTTTTTTTAAAAATTAATTAATTAATTTATTTATTTTAACATCTTTATTGGAGTATAATTGCTTGATGACCATTCTGACAGGTGTGAGGTGATGTCTCATTGTGATTTTGATTTGCATTTCCCTGATGGTTAGTGATGTTGACCATCTTTTCATGTGCCCTTTGGCCATTCCTTTCTTCTTTGAAAAAAAAAATCTATTCAGGTTCCCTACCCAATTTTAAGTTTTTTTTTTTTAATGTTAAGTTGTATGAGTCCTTTATATATTCTGGATATTAACCCCTTATCAGATATATCATTTGCAAATATCTTCTCCCATTCAGTAGTTGGCCTCTTTGTTTTGTTCATAGTTTCCTTCACTGTTTAAAACTTTTTAGTTTGATGTAATCCCACCTGTTCATTTTTGCTTTGCTTCCCTTGCCTGAGGAGACATATCCAAAAAATATTGCTAAGACTGATGTCAAATAGCATACTGCCTGTTCTCTTTTAGAAGTTTTATGGTTTCAGGTCTATGTTTAAGTCTTTATCCAATTTGAGTTTATTTTTGTATACAGCGCAATAAAGTAGCCCAGTTTTCCCAACACCATTTATTGAAGAGGCTGTCTTTTCCCCATTGTATATTCTTGCCTCCTTTGTCATAGGTTAATTGACCCATATAAGTTTGGGTTCCTTTTTGGGCTCTCTGTTCTGTTCCATTGATCTGTGTGTCTGTTTTTCTGCCACTACCATATGGTTTTGATTACTTTAGCTGTAGTATAGTTTGAAATCAGGGAGCATGATACCTCCAGCTTTGTTCTTAATTCTCAAGAGTATTTTGGCTGTTGGAGATCTTTTATGGTTCCACACAAATTTTAGAATCATTTGTTCTTGTTCTGTGAAAAATGCTTGTTATTTTTTTTTTTAAATGCTTGTTATTTTAAAAGAGATTGCATTGACTCTGTAGTTTGCCTTGGGTACTATGATCATTTTAACATTATTAATTCTTCCAATCCATAAGTATGATATATCTTTCAATTTGTGTAGCCTTCAATTTCTGACTACAGGTCTAGGAATAAATCTAATTAAGAAGGTAAAAGACCTGTACTCAGAAATCGAAGGCTACACAAATTGAAAGATATACCATGCTTATGACATATATCTAATAAGCTAGAGGGAGGATTCCAAATTAGCACTTGCCAGCCCCAGTGTCCTCGTGGTAGACAAAGCTCCCCAAAATGGCTGCCACCAGCACCCTTGCCCCCCAGTTGAGTCCCAGTTGCCTCCTGCCTCTCTGGGAGGCTCTCTAAGATCAACAAATGTGTCTGACCCAAGCTCCCTTCAAATTACTGCATCTACCCTGGGTCTCATAGTGCATGAGATTTTTGTGCACCTTTAAGACTGGAGTCTCTTTATTTCCCACAGCCCTCCGGGTCTCCCAAAAACAAGCCCTGCTGGCCTCAAGTGTTCTGGGGGCTTGTCTTCCTAGTGCAGGACCCCCTGGCTGGAGAGCCCAATGTGGGCCTCATACCCCTCGCTCCTTGGAGGAACCTCTGCAATTGGGATTAGCCTCTCATTTGTGGGTCATGGACCCAGGGGTGTGGGGCTTGACTGTACTACATCTCCGCCCCTCCTACCCATCTCCTTGTGGTTTCTTCTTTATATCTTTAGCTGTAGAAGGTCTTTTCTGCTAGTCTTCGTGTGACTCTCATTGATAGTTGCTCTGCAAATAGTTGTAGTTTTGGTGTGTCCGTGGGAGGAGGTGAGCTCAGCGTCCTCCTGCTCCACCAGCTTGGCCTCTCTCCCTCTCTTTGATCTATTTTATCCGCTAGTGTACGCTTAGTGTCAAAAAGAGTAGGCACTCAATAAATATTTATGAGTTGAAACAAAAATAGCCCAAAGGTAATTCCAAAACGGAAAGAATTAGAAGAACGATAACTCATGTGTTACCCAGCACAAACTGCCCAAATCACTTACTTTTCAATGGGAAGAGGCAATGAATATTTGCTTCATAATTTAAGAAAATAGATGGAAGAACTTGAGTATGGCAGAATAACTCAAAAGTTATTGGAGACCTCTCAAGCCTTTGGTTTTAATTCCTGCTCCACCATTTAATAACTCCATGGATTTGGTCCAGTCACTGACTTAACATTCCTGGGACCCATTTCCCTCTTAGTAGTAGCCTATCATCCTACTACTAAGAGTAGCACAGAGAGGCCCCAGGGGGACAAGCAATACCTCATATATTTGTTACATCACTGTGAACAGTGAGGAGAAGCAGTTTCAAATATTAACCAGCAAGTGAAATATAGATTTGGGCCAACTGGCTTATTTCCTGACATCAGTGCTTATTAATTCTAACACATGTTAAAGAAAAAGTTATGGAATAGAGGTGTATGCTTATATTTGTTTAATGCCCAGGGAAATACACAAATATAATTTTATATATATATAATTTTATATAGTTCAATGTTTAAATTTAGGAGGGTATCTCTGAACCAGAGGGAATATTTATTAACCTACAAGATGTCTCTTGGGCCTAAAACTACATTTTCTGGTATCTTTCCTAGTTCAAGTGCATATTAAACTCCTAGTGTTGGGTTCAGCATTGAGCAGACTTCCAAAGCTCTGTGTTTTCTGTTACTAATTTTAATGAACACTAAGTACTTGTGTGCATTCAGTGTTTAAATGCCACACTGTTTGGGGAAGGCAGAAAAGTCTGACTTCTGAAGATACTTGTGCCAAAGCATGCTTACATAGCCTCTGCATTTTAGCAGAAATATTTGCTTGGTGTCATTCCTTTGTTTTTGCATACATAGAATCATCAGAGGGTTACACCGTTTAGCTCTCAGATGTAAAACTAAATTCAGAGAACCACTGAGACAAAGGCAGAAGAAAGGTCAAAAACCAGGAATAGTCCTAACCTCAATATTTCAAAAACAGATACTCCCCAAGTGTGGAGTATGAAATTTGCTTTTTAGTAAAACATTCTTTAAACAAAAACTCAGCCGTTCTTGGAATTCTGGGCAAATGGCTAGATCTTAAAATGTATTTTGTACCGGAAAACAGGAATAATGGTTTGGAAAGTGACATTAAAAAATTTTTACAAATCAAAGTTCAAAGCCTCTAGGGATCCAGAAGTTCCAAATTCTATCTTGGTGCCCTCTGACTCTAATCTCTTCTCTTCTCTCTCTCTCTCTCTCTCTCTCGCTCTCTCTCACACACACACACACACACACACACACAACCTACCCACCCATAGGGACAGAGTTTAGAGTCCAAACACAAAGCTCTAGTTGCAATCTTGACCTTTTTTAAGGTAAACAAACAAGGGATGAGTTGTACCTTCAGAACCTCAGTCTTCTCAACTGTAACATATAATTACTGTTCTTTATACCTCACAAAAACTAGTGAAATTTAAAGAAAATGAATATAAGGCATTTTGCAAATGGTAAAGCACTCTCCAAATATATAAATGATTATCATATTCCTGTGCTGTAAGAGTGTCAGCGTTGTTATCAAGAGAAAGAGCATATTGGCGTTGAATTAGGATATATTTCATAAACAAGGATCATAGAATCTTAGTCTAGAATGTACTCCAAACATGATGTTTTCTAATCTTCAACACATTTGAGGAATTGCCCTCTACAGCATCCTTGACAAAGGGTCACTTAACTTCTGCTTCAATTATATCAGTGATGGGCAATTTGGTGATTTTTAGGTACTTTATTCTGCTAATGGAAATAAAAATTTGCTCCTTAGGTTGAATTGAAATCTTCTCCTTAATTTCTAGTAAAACCAGACAAAATGCTTGAAAACCTTATTCCCTCATCTATCTGGCAGTGCTTTGAAAACTTGTGATGCCTCACCTTTTGCATTTATTCAGCAATGTTATGTGTCAAGTACTGGGCTAAGTGCCAAGAATTAAAGATTAAACAGAGCTAATGCCTGTCCTCAAGTAGCGTACCAGCCAGGGGCTAGCCCCCCACCACCCCCAGAGTAAAAAATTGAGACAGAAAGTATACTAGAAATTTCAAGCCAGTAGGATTTAATACAGGGAACTGACTACTAAGGGTTGAAAGGCTAAAAGGGTTAGGATGCTGAGGTCACCAGTTATTAGTATCTACAGGAAGCAGTTACTACCCCTACGGCTCAGCTAACTCAGACATTAGTAACTGCAGGAAGCAGTGGTCACCATTAGGAAGAGGTGGAGCTAACAGAATTGTGCCACCTCGTGGTGGGCGCTCAGACCTCTGCGGGCAGCACAGCATAGCTGGTGCTCAGCTTTCCCTGGGGGTAAGGATGCTGTGTAACTGGTTCATGGACCACCAAAAGCTGAGTGCCCAGCTGGCTCTGGAACTCGGAAGGGGCCGGGCACGACTGGTAATGAGGGTGCAATGAAGCTGGAGACTAAAGCCATAGCTGTCCTTGACTGCCTGCAGAAATCTGACAGAGCTCAGAACAGAATATAAATCCTTCTTCCTGTTTTCTCTCCCTCCCGCCTGCCATCAGTGACCACCATTTGCAAAAATCAACTGGAAAGAGGTTTACAAAGTAGTCTGGGAAATGTAACTTATAGAATCCCAACCCCAGTGGCAAAAAGTGAAGTATGTAAGGGTCAGCTTGATACTCAGACACAACAGGTAGATAACCAGCAAAATCTACCTTTTTGGCTCCTCAGCATTCCTATGGATTCTCTCACCTTTATTTAAACCTCTGTAGAGCGACAACAAGTGCATGCATCTTCCTAACAAGATGCAACGATCCTTCATAAAGACAAAACCTCTCTCATCTCCCCCCAAAGAGAAGATACAAAGTTCCAAGACTTACCACTCCCGTCTCTGGATGATGTTATTCCTCTTCTAATTCACTCATACCTCCACCTGAATATTCTGTAACACAACAACTAAGTTTGCCACCAAAAGCAACCACTACATAAAAGGATAGGGGAAAGGTTAATAAAAGGAAATTCTAGTTATTATATATGAAATATGATGAGGAAAACATGCTTAGCTGTTACAGTCATCAATCGTAAATCTGGTCTCAAGAACACAGATGATATTCATACCTTCCTTGTTCTTCTATCTATTCCCTTTCCCTTTGCCCTCAGCCAGTCATAGTTCTATACCTGGTAGAGTGACACACAACTTTATTTGCAAGAATATGAATTATCAGAAGCACTGTATTTATTTTGTTGCTCTAGTTGTCTTTTAAATTTTACTACAGAAAAAGGAAAATGGAAAGACTAAGAAGTTCCCCACCCAGGATCTCCTGGAATCTGGATATAGTGTCCCCTACTCCCATTTTGCTCCAAGCACCCACTTCTCCTTAATGATCAGGGTCAACAACCCCAGCCAGCAGAGACATTCCCTTCTTTGCCTGTGATTTCAGTGGCATGAGGAGACCAATATGGTCAGGTAGAATATCAACCCCCCACTCAATGGAATTGAATTGTTGAGTCTGCTGGTAGAAGCTTTTCTCTCCTGAAGACTAAGCTATATAAATCACTAGAGCCTGAAGTTGCAGGTTTAGGAAGTCCAAGTTATTCAAATGGTCCATTTTGTGTAATAACAAGAGGTGCTTCTCCAACTTTCATTGTTTGCTTTCACACCCCTGTATGTTTTACTGGTTGCTTGTTAAAGGCATATCGTATGCAATAATGCCCCAATCCTGCAAGTATTTCTTCTAATCAGCATATTAACTGAATCTTCTATTAGTCGAACTATGGCTGGGTGATCAGGTATGTAACTGATATCAAGATATTTCTTGAGAATTAGTCTATTGCTGTACTTCTTTTTCTGTTAAATGAGTTTCTTGGTTAGAAGCAACATTGTGTGGAAGACCATGACACTGAATCAAAACTTCATCAAGTCCATGGGCAATTATGCTGGCAAAAAGTACTGCTAACAGGAAAGAAAATCTATATTCCAAATAAATGTTTATTAAAGTAAGGAATTTCTTCCACTTGCATGATGGAAGTTGCTCAACCTGCCACCAGCTGGCTACTTGGTTTCCTTAGAGAATGGTCCATACCAAGGGTTGAGCACTGGTCTATGCTGTAGGCTAGTTAGGCACTTGGCAAGTGACAGTATTTATATAAAGCCTTTGTGAAGGGATGTCCCTGTTGTTAAATACATACATGAACTTTATCCCACCTACAAAGAATAATTTGTACTTGAGCCCACTGAACAACACTGGGGATTCTGGGGGAAAAGGTTACTGACATCCACAGAGAGGGTCACAAGTCCACAGGGAAACTGTAACTAACTAGACAGCGTGGAATTCCACTGAAGGTCACAAGCTCTTATTACCATTTCATCCCTGCTTCCCTTTATGGTCAATGTGCCATCATGTCCCTGGCACTTAAGTGCTGCCACATTGGTCTTGGGCTCTCCATGACCCCATGATCCCCATGAAGTAAAAGAGCCCATCCCCAAAGCAGACTCTCCCTCTACAGAGGACAGACCCTACACAGCCTTTCAAGAATGTCAGTGCCCTTGCCTGGTGCCTTCCTCAATGGCTTTGTGAAGTATCCTCTGGACCCTCTCAGGGAATTCATGTGGAGTGGGGAAGGGATAATGGAGAGAGTAGAGTGAGTAGATGTGAGGTTGTACATGATAAACATACCCCAACATTCTTAAACCTTGGATTCCTGCTGGTACATTGTGTATTTAGCATCTATGAACATAAGCTTCAACTTCTCATCATCCTTACTCCAGGATGCAATAGTCTAGACAAGGGGTCAGCAAACTACAGCCCATGAGCCAAATATGGCCTATTACCTGTTTAAAGTTTTATTGGAACATAGCCATGCTCTTTCATTTACATATTATCTGTGGCAGTTTTCATATCCCTACCGCAGAACTGAGTGGCTGTGACAGAGACCTTACTGCAGGCTGGCAAGACTACTGATTATCTAGCCCTTTACAGAGACATTCTGCTGCCCCCCGGCCTAGGCTGCCTCTGGTCTTGTCTCCACATATCTGAACTCTGTTTTCTTGTCTTCTCTTTGCTTATTCACATTCTCTAGTTTTTCTCTAGCAAACATCCTGATTAGTCAATCAGGAAAACACAGTCATGAAGCTTCTGACACATGTCAGGGTTTCACAAACCACAGACTAAACAGGCTGAACAAAATAGATGTGGGCCTCATCATGCAGCTTACAGTCTATATCGTGCTTTATTTCACGTAACAAAATGACCAAAATTCGAAACGACACACACCACCCAATGTTCATTTCAGCACTATTTACAATAGTTAGAACATGAAAGCAACCTAAATGTCCATTGACAGAGGAATGGATAAAGAAGATGAGGTATAATACATGTATACAATGGAATATTACTCAGTCATAAAAAAAGAATAAAATAATGCCATTTGCAGCAACATGGATGGACCCAGAGACTGTCATACTAGTGAAGTAGGTCAGACAGAGAAAGACAAATATCATATGATATTGCTTATATGTGGAAGCTAAAAAAAGTATACAAATGAACTTATTTACAAATCAGAAATAGAGCCACAGATGTAGCAAACAAACTTATGGTTACCAGGGGGGGAAGTGGGTTGTGGGGAGGGATATATTGGGAGACTGGGATTGACATATACACACTACTATATATAGAATAGATAACTAATAAGGACCTACTGTATAGCACAGGGAACTCTACTCAATACTCTGTAATGACCTATATGGGAATAGAATCTAAAACAGAGTGGATATATGTATATGTATAACTGATTCACTTTGCTGTACAGCAGAAACTAATACAACATTGTAAGTCAACTATACTCCAATAAAAAATTTAAAAAAAATAAAAGTAAAGAATATATATGATATACATATATGTATACGTATGTGCGTGTGTGTGTGTATATTATAATATATATCTCAATGTGATCTAAAGGAAACCAGCAGTGTGTTCTGACCTACTGCTTGGAAGACCCAGGGGCTAACTCCTGTCATATCAAGGGGTGATCAGACCCTGACAGCCTGATTCACGAGCACAGAAACATACACAAGATGGGCTCAGACATCAGGATGCTAACTTACTGATTTACAGTGAGAAACTCCTGTCACACAGACCAGAAATATGTGCCGGCCATCTGCTCAGCAATGCTCTCCTGCAGTCAAGCTGCAAGGAAAGCCAAAACCTAATCAGAACCACTTTACTGATTTCTCAGGAAAAATTACCGTGAAGCAGGACAAAAATACCTATACGATTAGTGCTTTTTCCTTGTAGGTAAACGTGTGTGGGGATGAGAATGCTGTGTTGAGGGCAGAAACAGAATAAGGGAAGTACAAAGAACTGGATATTTTTTTTTTCAGTATAAGTTCTTTTATATTTTCTTTTTAATTTTTTTAATACATCTTTATTGGAGTATAATTGCTTCACAATGCTGTGTTAGTTTCTGTTGTACAACAAAATGAATCAGCCATATGTATACATATATCCCCATATCCCCTCCCTCCTGCGTCTCCCTCCCACTTTCCCTATCCCACCCCTCTCGGTCATCACAAAACACTGAGCTGATCTCTCTGTGCTATGCTGCTGCTTCCCACTAGCTATCTATTTTACATTTGGTAGTGTATATATGTCAATGCTACTCTCACTTCGCCCCAGCTTCCCCTTCCCCCCCTACCCCCGTGTCCTCAAGGATATTTAATGGCATCAAACCATTCAAAGACTCTGGATGCACTCAATATACCATAAAGGTGGTTATGTACATGGGAGCAGAAACAGTTGAAGGCTAATGCTGCCAACTTTACATCATCTCTACCCTAATGAGAGCCTGAGCCATTGGGACCAGAAAACTCAAGACTTCCTCACTTCCGTAATATTTCTTTTCCTATACCTCCACAATCAAGCTTTCTTCTGACTAAAATTCCATCTTTTTAAGTGTGTTAATTGTGAGGCCCATATAACCCCCTACCTCTTTCAGATGATTTTGCTAATCTCAGTTCTAGTGTATTGTGTGTTTATCTTATATTTGTATACTCAGAGAAAATCCATTCCATGACTGATTATTTATGATACTTTCCACATAAGTTTGCTGTAGGAATTGAATACAATAATTTTTGTGAACCACCCATGACTATGTCAAGTATATAGTAGGTGCTCAGTAACGAAAAACAGGATTATAATATACTGGAAGTGGCAGATACAAATGTAATTAACTACACCATAATGTGAGGTATGATATGTTATACAAGTGGTAGAAGCAAAGTGTTATGGGGACATATAGACCAAATACTCCCAGGACTTTTAACTGTGCAACATACACAACTGTAAATCGCTTTCTCACTGTCTGCCACTTTTCTCTGGCTACATTCCAGAGTGTAAATGCCAGACCTCATGTGGGGCCTGAAATTTCCAACACTGTACCTTAGAATGCAGTCCAGCTCAGGTCGAGTCCAGGGTAAACATCACTTGTCTATTAACTCAGACTAAGCCAAGCCTCAGTGCTGCTCACAGAAGCTTGTGGTCACCCAACCCCTGTGGGTTTGTTATGTAAATTATTTTCACACCAAGCCTCTTCAATCCTGGCCTTGTAGGAATGATCAAAAAACAAAGACAAAAACAAATGTAAAATAGTACATTCAGCTGAACTTATTTTCATTCCTCTAAACCATGGGATACTCTGCTTTCCTTCTCATGTCCTGGTGTCACAATCTACACTTGAAGCTAGAAAATCCAGAGTCATGGCCATATCTACAAAATCAACAAATACTGTCCGTTCTCCTGAAATTGCCCCATACCTGACTTCTTTAATATTTACTGCCTTATTTGTTTAGTTGTATTTATTTATATTTTGTTTAGCAAATGCATAACTCTTACTGAGCGCCAGCCACTCTTCCAAGTGCTTTAAAAATATTAACTCACACCCTCTTTCGAGAACATCGGAATCACAACTAACTGCTGAATAATCATCAACAGGAAGACAATGGAACTCACCAAAAAAGATACCCCACATGCAAAGACAAAGGAGAAGCTGCAGTGAGACGGTAGGAGGGGCGCTATCACAATAAAATCAAATCCCATAACTGGTGGGTGGGTGATTCACAGACTGGCGAACACTTATACCACAGAAGTCCACCCACTGGAGTGAAGGTTCTGAGCCACACGTCAGGCTTCCCAACCTGGGGGTCCAGCAATGGGAGGAGGAATTCCTAGAGAATCAGACTTTGAAGGATAGTGGGATTTGATTGCAGGACTTCAGCAGGACTGGGGTAAACAGAGAATCCACACTTGGAGGGCACACACAAAGTAGTGTGCGCATAGGGACCCAGGGGAAGGAGCAGTGGCCCCATAGGAGACTGAAGCAAACCTACCTGCTAGTGTTGGAGGGGCTCCTGCAGAGGCAGGGGGCAGCTGTGGCTCACCAAGGGACAAGGACACTGTCAGCAGAAGTTCTGGGAAGTACTCCTTGGTGTGAGCCCTCCCAGAGTCTGCCAATAGCCCCACCAAAGACCCCGGGTAGGCTCCAGTGTTGGGTTGCTTCAGGCCAAACAACCAACAGGGAGGGAACCCAGCCCCACCCATCAGCAGACAAGCAGATTAAAGTTTTACTGAGCTCTGCCCACCAGAGCAACAGTCAGCTCTACCCACCACCAGTCCCTCCCATCAGGAAACTTGCACAAGCCTCTTAGATAGCCTATTCCACCAGAGGGCAGACAGCAGAAGCAAGAAGAACTACAATCCTGCAGCCTGTGGAACAAAAACCACATTCACAGAAAGATAGACAAGATGAAAAGGCAGAGGGCTATGTACCAGATGAAGGAACAAGATAAAACCCCAGAAAAACAACTAAATGAAGTGGAGACAGGCAACCTTCCAGAAAAAGAATTCAGAATAATGATACTGAAGATGATCCAGGACCTCAGAAAAAGAATGGCAGCAAAGATCGAAAAGATGAAAGAAATGTTTAACAAAGACCTAGAAGAATAAAAGAACAAACAAACAAAACTGAACAATACAATAACTAAAATGAAAACTATACTAGAAGGAATCAATAGCAGAATAACTGAGGCAGAAGAACGGGTAAGTGACCTGGAAGACAGAATGGTGGAATTCACTGCTGTGGAAGAGAATAAAGAAAAAAGAATGAAAAGAAATGAAGACAGCCTAAGAGACATCTGGGATAACATTAAACGCAACAACATTCGCATTACAGGGGTCCCAGAAGGAGAAGAGAGAGAGAAAGGACCAGAGAAAATATTTGAATAGATTATAGTTGAAAACTTCCCTAACATGGGAAAGAAAATAGCCACCCAAGTCCAGGAAGCACAGAGAGTCCCATACAGGATAAACCCAAGGAGAAACACCCCAAGACACATAGTAATCAAATTGGCAAAAATTAAAGACAAAGAAAAATTATTGAAAGCAGCAAGGGAAAAATGACAAATAACATACAAGGGAACTCCCATAAGGTTAACAGCTGATTTCTCAGCAGAAACTCTACAAGCCAGAAGGGAGTGGCATGATATACTTAAAGTGATGAAAGGGAAGAACCTACAACCAGGATTACTCTACCCAGCAAGGATCTCATTCAGATTCGACAGAGAAATTAAAACCTTTACAGACAAGCAAAAGCTAAGTGAATTCAGCACCACAAAACCAACTCTACAACAAATGCTAAAGGAAATTCTCTAAGTGGGAAACACAAGAGAAGAAAAGGACCTACAAAAACAAACCCCCCAAAGTTAAGAAAATGGTCATAGGAACATACATATCGGTAATTACCTTAAACGTGAATGGATTAAATGCTACAACCAAAAGACACAGGCTTGCTGAACGGATACAAAAACAACACCCATCTATATGCTGTCTACAAGAGACCCACTTCAGACCTAGGGACACATACAGATTGAAAGTGAAGGGATGGAAAAAGATATTCCATGCAAATGGAAATCAAAAGAAAGCTGGAGTAGCAATACTCATATCAGATAAAATAGACTTAAAATAAAGAATGTTACAAAAATAAAGGAAGCACACTAAGTAATGATCAAGGGATCAAACCAAGAAGAAGATATAACAATTATAAATATATATGTACCCAACATAGGACTACCGCAATATATAAGGCAACTGCTAACAGCTCTAAAAGAGGATATCAACAGTAACACAATAATAGTGGGGGACTTTAACACCTCACTTACACCAATGGACAGATCATCCAAACAGAAAATTAATAAGGAAACACAAGCTTTAAATGACACAATAGACCAGATAGATTTAATTGATATTTATAGGACATTCCATCCAAAAAGAGCAGATTACACTTTCTTCTCAAATGCACATGGAAAATTCTCCAGGATAGATCACATCTTGGGGCACAAATCAAGCCTCAGGAAATTTAAGAAAATTGAAATCATATCAAGCATCTTTTCTGACCACAACACAATGAGATTAGAAATCAATTACAGGGAAAAAAACGTAAAAACACAAACACATGGAGGCTAAACAATACGTTACTAAATAACCAAGAGATCACTGAAGAAATCAAAGAGGAAATCAAAAAATACCTAGAGAAAAATGACAATGAAAACACGATGATTCAAAACCTATGGGATGCAGCAAAACCAGTTCTAAGAGGGAAGTTTAGCCTACCTCAAGAAACAAGAAAAATCTCAAATAAACAATCTAACGTTACACCTAAAGGAACTAGAGAAAGAAGAACAAACAAAACCCAAAGTTAGCAGAAAGAAAGAAATCATAAAGATCAGAGCAGAAATAAATGAAATAGAAACAAAGAAAACAATAGCAAAGATCAATAAAACTAAAAGCTGGTTCTTTGAGAAGATAAACAAAATTGATAATCCATTAGCCAGACTGATCAAGAAAAAGAGGGAGAGGACTCAAATCGATAAAATTAGAAATAAAAAAGGAGTAGTTACAAGAGCACCGCAGAAATACAAAGCATCCTAAGAGACTACTACAAGCAAATTTTGTCAATAAAATGGGCAACCTGGAAGAAATGGACAATTTCTTAGAAAGATATAACCTTCCAAGACTGAACCAGGAAGAAATAGAAAACATGAACAGACTAGTCACAAGTAATGAAATTGAAACTGTGATTAAAAATTTTCCAACAAACAAAAGTCCAGGACCAGATGGCTTCACAGGTGAATTTTATCAAACATTTAGAGAAGAGCTAACATCTATCCTTCTCAAACTCTTCCAAAAAAATTGCAGAGGAAGGAAAACTCCCAAACTCATTCTATGTGGCCACCATCACCCTGATACCAAAACCGGACAAAGATACTACAAAAAAAGAAAATTACAGACCTATATCACTGATGAATATAGATGCAAAAATCCTCAACAAAATACTAGCAAACAGAATCCAACAACACATTAAAAGGATCATATACCATGATCAAATGGGATTTATCCCAGACATGCAAGGATTCTTCAGTGTATGCAAATCAATCAATGTGATACACCATATTAACAAATTGAAGAATAAAAACCATATGATCATCTCAATAGATGCAGAATAAAAGATTTTGACAAAATTCAACACCCATTTACGATAAAGACTCTCCAGAAAGTGGGCATAGGGGGAACCTACTTCAATGTAATAAAGGCCTTATGTTACAAACCCAAATCAAACATCATTCTCAATGGTAAAAAACTGAAAACATTTCCTCTAAGATCAGGAACAAGACAAGGATGTCCACTCTCACCACTATTATTCAACATAGTTTTGGAAGTCCTAGCCATGACAATCAGAGAAGAAAAAGAAATGAAAGGAATACAAATTGGAAAAGAAGTAAAACTGTCACTGTTCGCAGATGACATGATACTATATGTAGAGAATCCTAAAGATGTCACCAGAAAACTACTAGAGCTAATCAACGAATTTGGTAAAGTTGCAGGATACAAAATTAATGCACAGAAATCTCTTGCATTCGTATACACTAATGATGAAAAATCTGAAAGAGAAATTAAGCAAACACTCCCATTTACCACTGCAACAAAAAGAATAAAATACCAAGGAATAAACCTACCTAGGGAGACAAAAGACCTGTATTCAGAAAACTATAAGACACTGATGAAAGAAATTAAAGATAATACCAACAGATGTAGAGATATACCATGTTCTTGGACTGGAAGAATCAATATTGTGAAAATGACTATACTACCCAAAGCAATCTACAGATTCAATGCAATCCCTATCAAATTACCAATGGCATTTTTTACAGAACTAGAACAAAATATCTTAAAATTTGTATGGAGACACAAAAGACCCCAAATAGCCAAAGCAGCCTTGAGGGAAAAAAACAGAGCTGGAGGAATCAGGCTCCCACACATCAGACTATACTACAAAGCTACAGTAATCAAGACAATATGGTACTGGCACAAAAACAGAAACATAGATCAATGGAACAGGATAGAAAGCCCAGAGATAAACCCACGCACCTATGGTCAACTAAACTATGACAAAGGAGGCAAGGATCTACAATGGAGAAAAGACAGTCTCTTCAATAAGTGCTGCTGGGAAAACTGGACAGCTACATGTAAAAGAATGAAATTACAACACTCCCTAACACCATACACAAAAATAAACTCAAAATGGATTAGAGACCTAAATGTAAGACCGGACACTATAAAACTCTTAGAGGAAAACATAGGCGGAACACTCTTTGACATAAATTACAGCAAGATTTTTCTGATCCACCTCCTAAAGTGATGGAAATAAAAACAAAAATAACAAATGGGACCTAATGAAATTTAAAAGATTTTGCACAGCAAAGGAAACCATAAACAAGACAAAAAGAAAACCCTCAGAATGGGAGATAATATTTGTAAATTAATCAATGGACAAAGGATTAATCTCCAAAATATATAAACAGCTCATGCAGCTCAACATTAAACAAACAAACAACCCAATCCAAAAATGGGCAAAAGACCTAAATAGACATTTCTCCAAAGAAGACATACAGATAGCCAAAAGCACATGAAAAGCTGCTCAACATCACTAATTATTAGAGAAATGCAAATCAAAACTACAAGGAGGTATCACCTCACACCAGTTAGAATGGGCATCATCAGAAAATCTACAGACAACAAATGCTGGAGAAGGTTTGGAGAAAAGGGAACCCTCTTGCACTGTTGGTGGGAATGTAAATTGATACAGCCACTATGGAGAACAGTATGGAGGTTCCTTAAAGAACTAAAAACAGAATTACCATATGACCCAGCAATCCCACTACTGGGCATATACCCAGAGAAAACCATAATTCAAAAAGACACATGCACCCCAATCTTCATTGCAGCACTATTTACAACAGCCAGGTCATGGAAGCAACCTAAATGCCTATCGACAGATGAATGGATAAAGAAGTTGTGGTACATATATACAATGGAATATAACTCAGCCATAAAAAAGAACGAAATTGAGTCATTTGTTGAGAGGTGGATGGATCTAGAGACTGTCATACAGAGTGAAGTAAGTCAGAAAGAGAAAAACATTGTATATTAACGCATATATGTGGAACCTAGAAAAATGGTACAGATGAAGCAGTTTGCAGAGCAGATACTGAGACACATACGTAGAGAACGTATGGACACCAAGCGGGGAAAGTGGGGGGCGTGGTGGTGGTAGTGGGATGAATTGGGAGATTGGGATTGACATGTATACACTAATATGTATAAAATGGATGACTAATGAGAAAATAATTAAATAAATTTTTTAAAATGTTAACTCATTTTATCCTCCTAACAACCCCACAAGGAACAACCCTTTTATTATCCTCAAGGCACAGAGAGGCTACATGGGGCTCCCGCTGTCACCATCTAATGTATGGATATAAGCCCAGGCAGTCTGCTCTGAGTACATCTTAACCCTTATGCCCCCTGGCCTCTTAGTTCAGTGTCTCCTCAGCCTCACCCTCAACTACTGAAGCAGCCTGAGTATGAACCTCCCTGCCTCCAGTCTGGTCTCTTCCCATTTGACCTTGACAACCACACTGTAGACAGATGTACATCTCTAGGTTATAGATATATTTATATGATTCCTGGGCTTAAAAACTTGAGATGTCTCCCCAGGGGTGTGAAGTCTTTATTATAAGGAATAATCTGTAATCATTGGTCAGGCTTCCACACCCTCTCACAACCTGCCATTGATCTTCCTGTCCACCCTCATCTACTACTTTCTCACCAGCCCCTTCACAGACTCTCTCCTCCAGCCATACAGGACACGGCATGATGCTCCCTGAGTATATCCTAAATGTTTCTGCCTCTACATCACTCACCCTACCTGAAATGTCTTCATCCCTCTTCTGAGCAACTGCTCACCACACAGGTGTTCACAGACACACACGCACACACAATACAACACCCACACCCATACTCATGGAATCTTAATGTGACATCAAAGTGTAGTCAAATGTCCTTGAGATAGACAAGGACAAATACTGTCATATACTTTGTTGTATCCATATCTGTATCTCTCCCATCAGATGGCAAAATCCTGGACATTAGGAGCTGGGTCTTGCACGTTTCCATTCTTAGCACTTAATATATTTGTACTTAAAAACATTAAAACAAATTAAATTGAACTAAATTTTAATAAATATTAACAAAATTGTAAGAATAATATTATCCCAATTTTTATAAACATGTAGCTGTAGGTATCTGAGTGTGTTTTTGTATTAGATAAACCTACTACGATATTAAGAACAATTTACTTAGCAAGATGAGATTATGGATTGTATCAAGTTTAATTTTTCTGTGTTTTGTAAATTTTCTATTAAGACTTTTAATAAGAAAAAAGTGTTGTTTTCACATAGAAAATTTTATTTTTGGTGATTTTCGCTATATTTCAAGCTCAGTCTGACATTTTAACATCTTTATGCTGTTTATCAAACTTCTGCTTCCAGTTAGGATGTAGAATGTGAAATACCTGTGGCCCCATGGTAATCATAAGAAAATTCTGGACAACATAGAAATAATACTTTTCTATGAGAATAGCAAAGACTAGGATGCAAGGATCCTTGTCAAACTGAACTCTAGATAGAAATGAGCCCTTCACAGTGAGGAGAGAACCTCAGCTCCTTCTAAACCTAAGAGACATACAAAGAGAGTTCTCAGAACTCTCAGGTCTGAGAACACCTGGATGGTGGTGGAATAAGTCTCACATAAACAAAGAGACTGTGTAGGAATGAGAAGAAATAAGCTGAACTTCAGAGGACAGTGTGGAGTGGTGGGGCTTGGGGGAATCTGGAAGAGTGACAAATGTACAAATTATGTGGCCCAACTAGTCTCTTGCCCTAACCAATCACTGAATTTTGCCAGGAAAGGAGCAATGGAGGGCAGCCTCAAAAGTAGAGGGAAATAGCAACACTTCTCCACAGTCTCAAAATTCTTGGATTGTGAGGAGTTGAATCCAGAGATGAGCAAAAGAAAAAAAAAAACAAAAAACTGATACCCAGTTGCCTCTCAGCTCAAATACTGACTTGTAGAAAAGGCGGCGATAGCGCTACAGGGGTTTAGCACAGCCAGTCACTGAGCTCAATCCAAGTGAAGGTCAGACTCAGTGCCCAGAATGCTTGCTCTCATAGACCCTCACCCTAACCACTGGACACAGAAAAAGACTTGCATTCTTTTATGAAATAAGGAGAACAACAAAGCAAAACTATACAGCAATATCCACTATAATTTTATACACAATATAATTAAAAAATTATGAGACATACAAAGAGCAGGAAAATGTGATCATAAACAAGAGAAAACATAGTTATTCGAAGAAAACCCACCAGACAATAGAAATTATTCATACTGAAGCAAAGATAAAAAGAAAAGATTGAAGAAAACTAAGGGAGGTTCAGTGATATGTGAGATAATATCACACCACCTAACATATTTGTAACTGCTCTCCCAGAAGGAGAGAAGAGACTGAATGAGGAAGTAAAAGAGGACTTGAAGAAATGCCAGCCAGAAGTTTTCCAAATTTAATTTAAAATCTCAACTCAGAAATTCAAGAAATGTAATAAACCTCAATTATAGTTAATGCAAAGAAAGCCTCATCCAGGCACATCATAATCAAGTTTCTGAAAATAAGATATAAAGAGTAAGTCTTAAAAGAATTCAGAGGAAAAAAACACTTCACCTCTAGGTGAACAATGACAAAAATGATAGTTAACTTCTCATCAGAAAAATGCAAGCTAGAAGACAATGAAACATCATCTTTAAAGTGTCAAAGAAAGAAACTTTATCAACCTGGAAATCCATATCTAGCAAAAATATCCTTTGAAAATAAAGACATTTTAAAGTCAATGGAACCTTAAAGAATTCATTGTCTGCTGAAAGAATATGCATATTACAAATATCTAATAAAGAACTTAAGTCTAAAATAAATAACTCCTGAGTAAATAAAGCACTTAAACAGACACTTATTTAAAAAAAAAAACATAAAATCGCTACTAAGTACTAAGTGAGGTATACTGTAGTGTTAGTTATCAGATAAATACAAATTAAAACCAAAATGAGATACTTCATGCCCACAAGAATGGCTAAATTTAAGAAAACTGACAATAGGATGTGAAGCAACTGGATTTTTCATATATTGCTGGTGGGAGTGCAATCACTTTGGAAACCTGTTGGGTAGATTCTTATAAAGTTAAACATGCACATGCCCTAGCAATTTTACTCCTGGAGAACTGAAAACCTATGTCCACAAAAAGACTTGTACAAGAAGTACTATTCTTCAAAGCCAAAAAAATGGAAACAATTTCTGCATTCAACAATGGGAAAATTGAGAAACAAAATTTATAAGAATAGACTTCTTGGCAATAATAATGAGTGAACAACTGATACACAGAATAATATGTATAAATCTCAAAAGCATTATGTTGAGAGAAGGAATCCAACACAAAAGAGTGCTTACATATAATTCCATTCATGTGCAGTTCAGAAACAGGCAAAACTAATCCATGGTGATGGAAATTGCAGAAGCAGCGGCCTCTCAGTATTGGAACTGAATGGATACAGGCAGAAGAGAACCTTTCTGGGTCATGAAAGTGCTCTATATTTTGACCAAAATTTGAGTTATGTTTGTCAAAACTTATCAACCTGTATATTTAAGATGTGTCCATTATCACTGTATTTATACTTCCATGAATAAGTATCAATCTGTAGTGACAAATGTAAAAATAAAGACTAGTATCTACAAGCACACTAGTTATGCCCCTCAAGGTTTGTGGCTTCTGCAAATTATTCAAATACCTTAATTAATTCCACTGCAATTGGTAAAGTTTTGGAATCAGATTTGGTAAGCACTACATCATTTTGGTCACCACTAGAATTTAACCTCCAACAGGTCATGAATCCTAATCAACACTTTTAGTGTACAATTACTATGTTAATCTCAAATACATCATGTTTAGTTATTGGCTGAAAACTCAATCATGCCTAGTTCTATTAGGAGGTTGTTTCCGTCCAAAATCTGCTCCTCTCCCTCTATAGCTGTGGTGCTAAATGGAGCTGCAATACCTTTCCCTCCACAGACACAAAGTTGAACCACTGATCCAGGTCTAAGCAAAGCATTTAATTTCTCTGTCCAGTGATAGTTCCAGCATGGGAAGGTGACTCAGTCTAGGCCAAGAGAGTGCTTCACCAGGGTTGTTTTATCTAGAGTTGAAGGACAAGGGACTTTTTTTTTTTGAGTATATTCTTGGAAAGATGAAAATTGGGGACTGCTAGCAGGCTTCTTTTTTTTATTATATCAGGAAAATTTATACTGAGTACAAGGTCAAGCAAAGGCAAATGTATAAAAAAGGGAGAGTTCTCTTTGCCTTGAGGCTCTGGTTTCCTTCTGTAAGATCCCTACAGGGACCTAGTTCACTGTAAGGAAAACCAATTTGGTTTCCTGAGCCAAAAAATCTATTATGTTAGCTTGAGTTAAATTTCTGTCCGCTGCAATTTAACAAATCTGGTCTAGTATATCATACTGTCATTGAGATAATGAAATATTTTCTTTCCATATATTACTGAAAATATCAAGAACACTTTGATGAAGGTATTTTAATAGTTTGATAACCATATTAAAAAATAAATTTAGTATGACAACTCCTGTCACCTATTAATCTCTACTTCTTTTGCTCTGTGCTTGGAAAAAATGTATTTAATGTTCAATTCTAAAATATCAATGGTTATTAATATTAAGTCCAGTAATAACTAATTTCCAGTGTCCCCTTTTTTTTTAAAATTGAAAATTCTGAAAATATAGGAATGGCCATATCATTTTTTAATATTTCCAAGTTAACCATCAAAACAAACATATTAACTAGACTAGGGGTAGGGGTAGGGCAGAACCATATAGTATCTGTGCATAAAAAAGAAGAGGGAAGCAATGGGGTATCTGAAAAATCTGAAAATTGGAGAACCCCAAATAGCCAAAGCTACACACTGTGTACAGTGTGATGGGCCAATTTTAGTAGCAGCTAAAACTGTGAGTGAGGTGTGCAGAAATGAAAGCAGTACAGGCCCTATAATGTCCCAAAACTAACTATCCAAATCTCCCCTCTAAGACAAAGTCCTACACTAAGAAGAAACTCATAGCAACAGAAAATAAATTGAATAGGACATTGATAAGGGGGTATATTAGTCAGCTGGGGCTGCCATAACAAAATACCACAGATGAGATGGCTTAACAACAGGAATTATTTTCTGGAGGATAGAAATCCAAGATCAAGATGCTGGAAAATTTGATTCTGGTGAGAGTTCTCTTTCTGGCTTGTTGTGTCCTCACATGACCTTTCTTTTCCTCTGTGTGCACATGAAGAAACACGGATCTTTAGCGTGTCTCTCACTTGGTATGAGAACACCAGTCCTACTGGAGTAAGGCCCCAATTATGACTTCACTTAACCATTATTACCCTCTTATAGGTCCTACATTTAAGTGCATTCATTTTGGGTGTTAGGGCTTCAAGAGATGAATTTGGGTGGGGGACATGATTCAGTCCATCAGTCAAATTAAATAGAAGTCCTAGAAAACACTTGGGAAGAAGAACAAGGACAAGAAATCTCAAGAAGTCCAGGGTCATACATTTATATATTATATGAAGTGTAACATTTCATGAAAATAATAGAACACAGACCGGTCATAAAGTTAAAATGGCTATCTTGACCCATTCCCTCCCTTTTAAAAGTTTAGGAAGCAAAAATGAACAACAGAAAATAATTGTGATGACCTGGATGGGTGGGATGGGGGGTTGGGAGGAAGGTCTAGGAGGGAGGGGATATATGTATTCATATAGCTGACTCACTTCGTTGTACAGCAGAAACTAACATAACATTGTAAAGCAACTATACTCCAATTAAAAAAAAAATAAACATGGTTGAATCCTAAGTAATTTCACTATAGGTAAAAGAATAATAAGAAACAAGATAACACCCTTACAAGAGAAAAATGCCAGAAAGGCATACTCACAAAATAAATTAAAAACTGTAACCTCATATTTCAAAATTAGTTAAAGGAAATTAAGACAATTATAGAAGATATGAAAACAAAAACATAAATCAGAATTAAAAATAAATAAAGGAAGACTTCTGGTTTTATCTCCAATACGCAAAGATCTTAGAAGTTATCACTCCCTCACAGAAACAAAAATGCTGAACAAACTGAAAATCAGTGATTTTTTTAGATTCATCAGAGAACTGAGATTACAGGGCTGCTTAGCTAAAATCTGAAGAGATATGTGCACACAGAAAATCAAGTGGAGATCACCATACCTGAAACAGAAGCTTTTGGAGCCAGCAACTGCCAGAAACAGTTAAATGGTAATTTTGATGAATTTCTGGAGGGCGAGAGTAGGCTAGCATGAGAGATTAAAAACTCCTGGGGCCAGTGTTAGGGGACTCCCACACTTGAGTGAGTTTAATGTCTAAAAACCCAACTAGGTTCTCATGGTTACAATTAGAGAAAAATCCTCTCCTGTTTCTGGCAGAAGAAGGGAAAAGTAACATTTTAAAATATACTCAGATCTTTCTCCATAACAAAGTCCTGCCCTCCAAAGAAAACTGTATCACCAGAGTCTTATCTACATGCAGGAGGGGCACCTGGTCAGCTCTAATCTCCTCCAGCTTTCCTATCTCAAATAAGGGGTGACACACACAAAAAAGGCTAAGAAGCACTTCTGAAGGTCAGGCCCACTAAATAACAGATTTAATCAGAAGATTAAATGTCATGATTTCTCCTTCCCATCACCCTCCCACCATTTTGATAGGGTTCCAGGATAATTAGACAGTGAGTTACAACGGAAAGAGCTGCAGGAAACACTCTTCAAGAAGTTCTCAGGCAAATCCAAAGCCACCAGGGGAGAAAACAAAACAAGAAAACTAGAGAATACTGACTCCTCTGGCATCTACAGTTACAGCAAACGGTAAACACAGCTCAGCTCCTAGCCAGATTAACATAAAACCTCACACAAAAAGCCTAATTGCCTCAGTTTCTGTTACACGATATATTGTTTCCAGCTTTCAACAACAACAACAAAAAACTACAAGGCATGCTGAAAAGCATAAAACACTCAGTCTGAACAGACAAAGCAAGCATCAGAACCAGTCTTAGATTTGATGTAGATTTCAGAATATCCGACAAGGAATTTAAAACAACCATGATTAATATAATAAGGACTCTGATGGAAAAAGTAGACAACATGCAAGAACAGATGGGTAATGTGGGCAGAGAGGTGGAAACTTTAAAAAAGAAACAAAAAGAAGTGCTACAAATCAAAAACACTGTAACGAATGAAGAATGCCTTTTCTGGAATTTTATAAAAAATTAAAATTCTTCAGAAAGAAAGAAGAGGATACAGGTCAAAAATTCATATCTCTGCAAAGGAAGAACATTAGGGAAGGAATAAATAAAGGTAAAGATAAATAAAATCTTTTCTTATTTTTTTGGATTCTTAACACATTATTGACCAGGGGATTTTTGCAGAAACTAATGCCTGTGGCCATAACAGGTCTCCGGTCAAAAATGTGTTAACTGATCTAACAGATGGTGACTTGTTCATAGTAATAAGAGAAACAATGTATTGGATGATTATATTACATGGATAAGTAACGACAGCAATATTGGGAGGGGAGAACTGTGAATACTCAGTTATAAAGTACCTACATTTCTTGTGAAATACTAGTGTCTCTGAAAGTGAACTTAAACTATTTGTAAATGTATACTGCAAACTCTAGGGCAGTGCTAACAAAATTTTAAAAAGAAGTATAATTGCATTGCTAAGAGAACAGAGAAAATGAAAATATATTAAGTGTTCAAACAACATTAGAGAAGCAGATAATGGAAAGACAAAGGGGAAAAAATAAAGGACAAGAGCAATAAATATAAAATTATTATAATTATGGTGGATATCAACTCAACTATACAAGTAACTTTAAATGTCAATGGCTGAAATATACCAATTAAAAGGCAGAGACTGTCAAAGTGCATTAAAAAATATATATATATTGTCTAAAAGAAACCCACTTTAAATATAAAGGCAGGGATAGCTTAAAAGTAAAGGAATGGAGAAAGATATACCATGTTAACACTATCAAAAGAAAGCTGGAATAGCTATATTAACTTCAGATAAAGCAGAATTCAGGACATGGAAAAGTATCAGGAATAAAGAAAGGTGTTACACAATGTTAAAGGAGTCAATTCTCCAAGAGTAAGATACAATACTGAACATGCATATACCTAAAAACACAGCACTAAAATGCATGTGAATAAAACTGATAGAAATTCAAAGAGAAATAGGTAAATTTACCAAGTATAGTTGGAGTCTTCAATATACTTATTTCGATCTTAATAGATCCAGTAAGCAAAAAATAACTAAGGATATAGTTGACCTTAACAACACCATCAATCAGCTAGATTCAACAACAATGGAATCATATGAAACATTCAGCAATATAGACCACATTCTGGGCCATAAAGCACACCTTAAGACACTAAAAAGAATAGAAATAATGCAAGGGATGCCTTCAGACTATAAGGAATTAAACTAGAAAACAATAACAAACATAGTTGTATCTGAATCACTTTGCTGTGCACCTGAAACGAACACAACATTGTTAATCAACTATGCTACAGTATAAAATAAAAATTAAAAAAAAATCCCCAAATATTTGGAGATTAAACAACTTACTTCTAAATAACACGTGGGTGGGAAAGAAGTTTCAAAAAAATTTTAAAACATTTTTAACTAAGTGAAAATGAAAATAAAACATATCTAAAATTGTGATATGCAGTGGAATCAGTGCTTAGAGACAAAGTATGGCATTGAATGCATATATTACAAAAGAAGAGAAATCTAAAATCAGTAACATAAATTTCCACCTTAGGAAAATAGAGCAAGAAGAGCAATATAAATATAAGCAAGTAGAAGAAGCAATATGTTTAGAGCAAAAATCAATAACATTGAAAACAGAAACTCAATAGAGAAAATCAACTAAACCAAAAATCTGATACTTTGAAAAGATCAATAAAATTTATAAACTAAGAAAAAAGTGGGAAGACATAAATTACTAAAATTAGAAATGAAAGAGAGGAGATCACTACTGGTCCCAGGACATTAATGGAATATTATGAACAATTCTGTGATCACAAACTTGCTAACTTTGATGAAATGGACCTATCCTTGGGAGACACAAACTACTCAAACTGACACAGGAGAGGTAATCTGAATATGTTTATATCTATGAAAGAAAGTAAATCAATAATTGGTAATCTTCCAAAAAGAAAGCACCAGGCCCAGATGATTTCACTGGTGATTAGACTAAATATTTAAGGAAGAAATGAAGTCAATTCTCTATAATCTCTTCTAGAAGATAGAAGCAGAGGGATTACTTTCTAACTCATTTTATGAGGCCAGCATTACCAAAATACCAAAACCAGATCAAGACATTACAAGAAAGGAAAAGAAGAGGCCAATCTCCCATGAAGGTAGATGTGAAAATCCTCAAAAAAATATTAAGAAATTGAATCAAACAATGTGTAAAAGGGATTATACAGCAATGACCAAGTGGGGCTTATTTCAGGTATGCAAAGCTGGTTCAAAATTAGTCAATGTAATCAATCACATCAACAGGCTAAAGAAGAAGAATCATAAACTTGATACAGAAAAAGCATTTGACAAAATTAGACACCCATTCATTATAAAAACTCTCAATCAGCTAGGAACAGAGGAGAACTTCCTCAACTTGATAAAGAACACCTGCGAACAACCTATAGCTAACATCATACTTAGTGGTGAGAAATTAGATGCCTTTCCCCTAAATATGAGAATGAGGCAAGGATAATCCCTCTCACCATTCTTATTCAATATTGTGTGAGAAGTCCTAGTTAATACAATATGACTTAAAAAAAATACAAGGTGTACACATAGGGGAGGAAGATATAAAGCTGTGTTTGCATATGACATGAGTGTCCTATGAAGAAAAAACCAAAGAATAGAAAAACAAAACAAAACCTACTGGAACTAATAAGCAACTACATAAAGGTTGCAGGACATATGGTTAATATACAAAAGTCAATTTCTTTCTTATATACCAGTAATAAACAATTAGAATTTGATATTAAAATCATAATTAGTTACATTAGCATCAAAATAATTAGCTATAAATTTAACAAAACTATACAGGAGCTATGTGAAGAAAACTGTAAACTCTAATAAAAGAAATCAAAGACATTTGAAAAAAATGGAGAGATACTCCATGTTCACTGGTAGAAAGATTCAATAATATTAAGGTGTCAATTATTCTTAACTAGATCTAATGTAATTTCAATCAAAAATCTCATTTTGTGGATATGACAAACTGATTTTGAAGTTTATATGGAAAGGCAAAATTCCCAGAAGAGACAAAACAATGCTGAAAAAAAATTGGAGAATTAACTTCAAGACCTACTGCAAAGTTAAATTAATGAAGACAACTTAGTACTCACTAAAGACTAGACAACTAGATCAATGGAACAGAATAGAGAGCCCAGAAATAAACTCACACAAGTTTAGTGTGACAAGTATAGTGTGACAATGTGTCTCCTTTGACAAAGGAGACAAGGTCATTCAATGGAGGAAAGGATAGTCTTTTCAACAAATGATGCTAAAACAATTGGACATCCATAAGCAAAAAAAAAAAAAGTTGAATCTAGACACAGAACTTACACCTTTCACAAAAAATTAACTCAGAATACATCATAGACCATTACAGACAATGTAAAGCACAAAATTATAAAACTTCTAGAAAACAACACAGGAGAAAATTTAGATGACCTTGGATTTGACAATAAGCTTTTATATACAACAACAAAAGCCCTTTCCTTGAAAAAAATTAATAATTTATACTTTTTACTAAAAGTAAAAACTTCTGCTCTACTTAAAGACATTCTTAAGAGAATAAAAAGACAAGCCATATGATGGATGAAAATATCTGCAAAACATACATATGATAAAGAACTTGCATCCAAAATATACAACAAACTCTTAAAATTCAATAATGAAAAAACAAACAAAAAACAAGCCAATTGAAAAATGGAAAAAAGAATTGAACAAACACTTCAACAAAGAAGATGTATGGATTACAAATATGCATAAAAAAGATGCTCAACAGCATATACTAATTTCCAATTAAAACAACAGTGAAGTGCTACTACAAACCTATTAGAATGGCTAAATTCCAAAAACCTGACAGTGTTGGACCTGATGCAGAGCAACAGGGACTGTCATCTTTGCTGGTACAAATATACAATGGTACTGCCACTTTGGAAGACCATTTGACAGTCTCTTAGAAAGCTAAACATAGTTTTACTATCTAGCAATTGTACTCCTAGATATTTGTCCAGTGCAGTTGAAATCTTATATCCACACAAAAGCCTACACATGAATGTTTATAGCAGCTTTATTCATAATGGTCAGAGACTGGAAGCAACCGAGAAGTCCTTCAGTAAGTGACTGGATATATCAACTGTGGTATATCTATACAATGGAATATTACTCAACAATAAAAAGAAATGAGCTACAAAGCCGTGAAAACACATGGAGGAACTTTAAAGGCATATTACTACATGAACAAAGTCATCTGAAAAGCTAAATACTCTTCAATTCCAACTACATGACCATTCTGGAGAGAGAACTTACTATAGAGAACGTAAAAGGTGAATGGTTTGGAAACCATTCCAAATCGTTAGGGGAAGAAATGAGAGCTGAATAGGTGGAACACCCATTCATAGGGGATTTTTAGGGCAGAGAAACTATTCTGTAGGGTATTATAATGTAGGATATATGACATTATGCATTTATTAAAACCCAAGACCTATAAAACACAAAGAATGAACCTTAATGTAAATTGTGGACATTAGTTAGTCATAATGTATTGATATTGGTTAATTATTTGTGATAGATATAACAAACTAATATTTGATGCTAATAAATGGAGGGGAGATTATGAGAACTCTCTGTATCATCTGCTCAGTTTTTCTGTTAATCTAAAACTATTCTTAAAAAAAGTCTAATATAAATTAAGTGGTAGAACCCAGAAGAGGATTAAAATAAAAGAAAAAAACATTCAGAAATAAAGACTAAACCAAAAGAACACAAGAGTAAATAAACACAATATGTAATAACTTAAGAGAAATAGGTGAAAAAAAAATGAAATGAAAGAAATGAAGAAAGAAATAAAAAGTATTAGAGTGAAATTGGTAAATTAGAAGCAAGTAAAGAAGCTCAACATATATAACAGGAGTCTCTGGAAAAGTAAAGCAATGCAGTGGAATAGAACAATAGTGACAATAAAAACCTGTAATTCAAAAAAATGTTTCAAACATAAGGTTAAGATTTGAAACTCCATATTGAAATGATCCACCATGTTCCTGGGAAATTGACCCAGAACAAACAATATCAAGTGTGGTAGAAGAATAATGACCCCTTAAAGATGTCTGCACCCTAATCTTCAGAACTGTATGTTTCCTTGCATGACAAAGGGACTTTACAGGTGTGATTAAGGTTAAGGACCTTGAGACGAGATTATCCTGTGCTGAGTGGGCCCTATCTAATCACAGGAATACTGAATGGAGGAGAACTTTTCCTGGCTGTGGTGGGAGAGCAATGTGACTACTGAAAAAGGATCAAGGGAGATATGATGGTGCTGGCTTTGAAGAGGAAGGAAGGGGTCCATGACCCAGGGAATGTGGGCGGTATCTAGAAGCTGGAAAAGGCAAGGAAACAGATTGTCCCTTAGAGCCTCCAGAAAGGAATGCATCTTTGCTGATATGCTGGTTTTAGCCCAGTGAGACCCATTTTGGATATCTGACCTAGAGAACTGTAAGAGGATAAATTTGTGTTGCTTTAAGCTGTTAAGTTTGTGGTATTTTATTACAGCAGCAATAAAAATCTAACACACCAAAAATATTTAATAAAATCATTGGACCTTAAAGATAAAAATTCCAAGCAAGAAAGAAATTCAGAATGCAATTAGACTTTACAATGGCAATGCTACTGAAGGGCAGCAATGACAGAAGACAATAGAGTGACTTTTTAAGATGCCCAAAGAACAAAGTGTGAGACAAGATTTTATATCCAGTTACCAACAAATTGTTAACAACATACAAGTTCATGATGAATACCCTTACACCCTTCCTGAGGAACCTTCCAGAAAATGAACTTCAAAGAATAAAAATGACTAGAAACACATTGACATAAAAACTATTTTCCTTAAAATTGAGACTGATAGCATAGGAGAAAGAAAACACAAATGTAAAAACCTGAATATTAAAAGAAAATTTGATATAAGGCATGAAATACTTTCTCTTTAAAAAGCAAGAACTTATACCTACTTCTGTCTACTGAAAAAGCATGAAATACTTTCTCTTTAAAAAGCAAGAACTTATACCTACTTCGGTCTACTGAAACAATGAGTGTGACAACCCAGGTGTGACACATGCAACTAGTACCTAAAATCCAAGCTGTGTTCTCTACGGATTGGACCATTTCCTATGGAAAAGAACCTGAGGATCCTTAGCAAAAAGGTTTTCCAGGTCTGGGACACGAAACATGCAACGATGGCTGAAATATCTTGTAATACAATATAGCCATGAATCTATCAAAAACTATTCAAGTAGTTTCAAAAGATCTCAAGAGCCAAATTGAAGAGCCTCCCATGGGCTAACATGATTTAATTTGAACACCAATGAAAATAATAGGTGCAATGTACAGATATATATTAAATGTTTACTTCCATGACTTTATTATAATACCAGTAAAAAGACCTAACTGATCATCGTCAGAATATGCTAGGAACTGAAATCATTATTTTGGAAATGGGTACATAAAGAGAAAGAATCAAACATTTATCCTGCCTTTCCCATACTAATATACCATTGGATAACCTAAGAGTAGATCAGAGGAAGTTTCACTTTATAATAGTATTCCACCTAATAAATGAAGAAGAACGAATAGAGCTTGAATATTACTATTTTCTTCCCTAAAGAACTACTTGATCTAAGCATTGAATATCAATGTCTGCTAACATCACAAAAGAGAGAAAATCAGACATTTTTTGCCTTCTGATAAAACACCCCACCACCCATGAAACTGTATTGGAAAAATATCTAATCCAAATCTGATCAAAATTCTAGATCCAACTACCAATGTTCAGGATATACAGAAGACAGAGGAAGCTGGTCAAGTACATTTAAAAAAACCTGTGTTTCTTTAACAACAACACAACAAAAAATAAAAGAGAGAGAAATAAAAGAGGGAGAAAGAAGTAGGGACAGAGAAGAAAACCAACAATTGAAAGAAACATAAAAAATCCTCTGTCACATATGGACTTACTTGGGTGCTGATTCAAATAAACTATAAAATAAATCCATTTATAGCATTTATGAGATAATGGGAAGTTTGCACGCTTACTGGATATTTGATAATATTTTTTAAAGTGTTCAATGTTTTAGCTAGGATATTGATATTTTCATTATATTAATAAGTGAGTTGTTTTAGAGACATACACTGAAATGGAGAGATGAAATACTAAGATGTTTGGACTTACTTCAAAAGTTTACAGGCTGGAGAAAGTAGATATATTATAGGCGATGGGGTAGAGTACAAGAGTGGATAATTGCTGAAGCTGTCTGATAAGTTTTCGGGATTTTCTTATATTATTTTCAAATATGTTTGAAATTCTCAATAATAAAAAAGATTTTTAAAAAATCCAAACAGTATTTGCATTTCTCTAGCCTTCTGATGACTATTTCATTCTTCAAGATTACTATGTGTTACTGAATAACATCACGAAGCATTTTAAGATCTTTAAGTAGTTTGGAATATAATGTATATGGAATTGGAGATCCGAATACATGAAAATTTCCCTCTTAACTATGTTTCCTCCACCCCTTCCAGACTGACGATTATGGATGAGGAAGATGGCAACAAAGGACTGAGACAGGATTAGCTTAGCCTTGGCACAGGGTCAAAGGGAAGAGCTGTCATAACCCAGCAGCCCTCCAGGAATTTCTCTTCTGAGACAGGTTAGCCTTGAATCTAAATTTGAAGTAGACATGATTTATTTTCTTTTTACATTGAGTAAACCCAACCCTCATTTGGGCCAAGAGGGAAGCTACAGATAGATGTTGCAAATATTACAGCTTTAGAGTTCTTAGTAGCTGAGTTCATTGCTTTGTTAATGGGACTACATCATTTGTTTCCTTTATATTGAATTTAAAAACCTACAGTGCTTGCTTTTCTCATTTTCACTAATATTATCTCACAATAATTTTAAAGACATTTGATGTTTTCTACCTATACTCTCCAATCTCTGAATAATATTTCTTATGTGATCTTTGTGAAGAGAGAAATGTTAAAATGTATTAAAAGTTATATTCTATTGTCCCCTAATTTGAATTTAAGAGCTTAATATGAAGCTGTTTGAATTTCTAGTTTCTCCCCTCCTGGGGATGAAACGGGATGTAGCAGTAGCATACATCCAGCTGCAGGATAGTATTGGCAAGCACAGCAATGAATTTTCACTGAAAACCCCCAACACTGAATGCTTCATTTTTCTTTTCTTTCTTCTTTTTTTTTCAAGAGATCCCCAATCTATGAGATATGTGATGCCATTTGTGCCAGAATGCTTTGCATAATAATGGTCTCCTTCAGTTTTCCAGGCTCCCATAGAAGAATTACTAAGGAAACTAGGCAGTAACATCAACAACAAAAAAGAAAATTGCCCATTTTTCACTGATACTGCTTATTCTTCTAATTTTTTTTAGCAATTTTATCTTTTTAAATGTAAATACTTGTAAGAGTTCAGAAAAAGATATCCAGTTATTAACATTTCAGGTGTAATTATTACTCTTCCTAATCTCTACCTTTTCCATGGAGCAGTTTTCTTTAGAAGAAGTATTATTACTTCCCTACTTGTGCAGGCCCTCAGACATCTTCAAATAAATGTCTGTAGGTGGGACTCTCTGATTATAAAGGCTGAGTGAAATTAATGTTTTTAATGTACCAAGGTGTGAAGTATGAACTTCAGCTGGGCTTCCATAAAGAACTCTGTTGATTCCGTGTTTGAAGCTACAGAAGATCTGTCTCGAATGTCGCTATTTAAGCCTTTTACTAGCTCTCGTGCTAATCAGAGAGGAGAGCCTGCAGCTTCGTATAACGTGGAGTCAAGAGTGCTGACAAACAGTTTATCAGCGCTAATGATAACCGCTGTGTTTCAGCAGCCAGGATCAGAAGACGCTTTCCACATTTGCCTTCTCTTTCTCAGAAATGAATACTTAAGAAATCAGTAGACTGTTGTCAGGAGCCTTGCCTGCAAGCGGCTGCCTTTGAGGATGTTTGCAAGCCTTTAAAAGAGTAACCAGAATGCATTCCATTCCTTATGAATTTCTTAGTTTATGGGAAGGACGGAATTATAAGGTGTCCTCCTAGGGAACATTAGTCACATCTAATATTCTAATCATTTTCTGTATATCTGCATATCTCTTAAGACTGTTACTCATATTTTGAAGCATTTCAAAAGATGCAGCTTTCAGGGTGCTGATGTCAAGCTACACTTGACCCTGACAAGTGGGGTTCTGAGTTAAAACTTCAGAGCCCCTCCCGATCCTCCAGTTTATAAATCCTTGCTAAATTTAGAAGCCTTGACTTGGTGAACCATCTTCAACACACAGAAGTGGTTCCACTTATGAATCATTTATTAATTCATTTCCTCATTTACGTCATGGGTCAGTCAATATTATTTACTGAGCATCTACTTTGTGCTGTAAGTACTGGCTTACATGCTGCTCATGTACAAGAGGATAAAACAATCCTGAAAGAACTCATAATCCACAGAGGATACAGACATAGAAGCTTGGATCAAGTACCTCTGGCAGCAAGGGAGAGAACAAAGAATGCTCCTTGGGCAGCAAGGCAGGCTTCCCAGAGGAGGTAACAGTTTCCCTAGGCCCTAAAGAATGAGGATTCTGTGAGAAGTACTGGTACCTTTTATAGTGTGTTCTTTATTGGGCAAATGGGGCCTCTCCCTTGTCCCCTGAAAAAAAATAAAATCAAATCATGATTATAAGCTAGCAACAATGCTTTGATCTTGGGTGTCAAGAAATTCCATCTCCAGAAAGTCCCTATTAAAATGTGAAAGAGGTTGGCTCATTAACTCAAATTTATAGGACTTTTAATAACTCTCCTGTTACATCACACAACTGATATGAGGTTCAAATGATAAGATATTTGGAAAATCACATTCTTTGTCAATTATAAAGTACAATGCAACTGTTAGATATTTATGATTCTATCACTACTGTCATAGTAATACCAGTCTTACTGTAATAAGGATTATTGTATCAGTTTTCTGGACTCTGGAAATATAACTGGGAGAAAATTAAAAAATACAAATGGTTTTGAAATATTTTTGTTATGCCATAGTGAATACTTCCAAAAAAGGTTTATTAGGGAAAACTTTGCCGTAAAGAAAAGTCCTTTTGTGTTACTAGAGAGACAGAATAACAGGCTAGATTCTCTCATCTAGTTTAGAAATTACAATGATCTCCACCTGGTTGTCACGCTCCGGAATTTCGGGGTCCAGCCACCGCTCCCTTTTTTCAACAAGGCAGCTTCATCCTTCATGTTTTCTCCACCCACAGGTCGGCGCAAAAAGTTACCCAGCGGCTAGCCTACACCCAGACTTAGGGTGCCAACAAATTAGAGACCCCAAAACTATTTTTGAAGGATGTTATTTGATATTTCAATTAGAAGCATCAAAGAAGTTAAGCATTAAAAAAACCCCTCCGTTGCATTATCTCAGTCTTCATTTATAAACTAAGAATTGTTTTTCTTTTTAATACACGTGGGAGAAGAACCACAAATGTTTCTGTGCTTAAGGCTCCCGAAGGGTCGTCAATGCCCCACCTGGGAGTTTCAAAGCGCGTTCACAGTTTCCTGCGGTTCTAAACTCCAGTAAACCGAGGGAAGAGTGGACGCCACATTCTCTGAGCATGTCTGCCCTGGACCCCGAAGGCGGGCACGTGGTGCTGGACGGACAGGAAAGGATATTTGCAAACCTGAGGCCACTCCTGTGGGCGCCGGCACCAGCACGCAGCAGCTTTCCGCCCGCAGGGCGGTTCCCGTCTCCTAATAGCACGTCCCACGTTTGACAGGGGCCTGGCCCCCAGCCTTCCCGTCTCCCCCATGCCACGCTCAAGAGCACGGATTTGAGGTGCACCAGGGGTACCCAGAGTGTGCAAAGACCCCCTCCGTACCTTTCTCCTGGTCTGAAGTAGCCCCCGCTGAGGTCAGGGGACACGGGGCGCGACGGCCCGCAGAGCCTCGCGTCCGCCTGGAGGGGCCTGAGCGGCAGGAGAGCAGCGAGGGCTCCACCCCCTCAGACGCGCCTGCGCAGAGCGGTCAGCGGGCCGCGCCCTGCTGTAAACCCAGCTGAACAGGTGAGGGCGGGGCTTCATGCTGGTGTGGTGATGTAGTCAGAACCCACCCTGGCAGATAGAGCAGGACGTTCAAAGTAGTAAGTCCCCCCCACCTGACATTTCTAAACTCCCTGCAACGTTTCTTACAAGCCCCCTTTCCTCTTGCGTCTCTTTCTTTTGCACCCACAGCTGCTCCTTACCTTCGGCGGCAAAATTCTCCCAGTTCCGGCCATGACTCCTGCCTTTGCACAGAGACCCCTTTCTCTGCTTCACCACCACGTGCAGTCGCTTCATGACGACATCCTCTCACGGGAGCCCAAAGTGAGAGAGCTGGTGTGGAGCCGGCAGACCTCTCCTGCGGGGGTGCAGAAGCGGAGGGCCCTGAGAGGGACACTCTATAAACATTTGACGTTTTGGACAAAAAATCATTTTTGCCCCAGCACAGTTGTCACTTCGGAAAGCTGAACATAGAGCCCTAAGTATTTGGGTGCAGGTGACGCTGAGAATCTAGGGCAGAGTCTCTGTGGGTCCGGGAAAAGCACCCACAGAGTCGTGACTACCCTCAGAGCCACCACTGATTGGAAACCTACTACGCGCCCGGGAGTTTTACGTATTTCAGTTTTCCTCCGAGCGATGGGATGGGATGGATCTTATCATCCCTGCTTTGCAACTGAAGAACTAGAGAAAATCAGGGAGCCTAAATGATCTCCGGCTGATTACAGCAGGCAGCGTGCGGGCCCCATGCCTGCAGCGTTCAGGCCCGTGTTTCCCCCTAAGTCGCACTATGTCCACGGGGAGGGTGTTAGAGGCGGTGGTAGCTGCTCAGATAGACAGAGCTTTGCCAAAGACAACAGGCCCGCCTATCTCCCCCGCGTGCCAGGCCTGGCCCAGCCTCTCTATAGATTCTAAGACTGTTGACATCAGCGCACTTTGACCTGCCCCGGGTGGGACGGGAGCTCTCCGCTCTCACAGCAGCCCTAGGGGTCTGCTCTCCAGTGCGCCGGCAAAGGGAACAGCCATCTGGGTGGCGGCCACCCACGCCAGCTTCGGGGCAGTTCATGCCAAGGACTAGAAAGCGATCCTTCTCTTCCTGACTCTTCCCCTCCCCCATCCTTCAGATGGGAAGGTTCACATTTTTCTTAGAGGCAAAGGGGGTTAAATCTCCATGGGCCATTCTTTGAGCTGTAAAACAAAACAATAAAAAGGTTCTGTAAGCCCTAACACCTTTTATACATTTTGCAGTTAAAAGAGAAGAAAGAACAGTGCGCCCCTTGCAAGACACTTAGATACTTTCCACTTGAACCTCTCACGTTTCCATTTCTCCACACAGCATCCAGCAATATTCTAGATTGGGGTCAATATTGCTTTCTTTTTAAAATAAAAAGAAGTATAAACCCTCCCATGTTCCATGTTAATGGGAGGGACATAGAAACACGAGTTAAAGGCTGTTTGTATTCTGTTTTTCATACTGAAGTGATCCTTGTAAAACCCAGTTCATTTTAGAATTAATGGTCCTTTTCTCATGCTTTAGGGCAGAAGCTGATCACCAGTCTGGGTCAGGGAAAACACTTCCCGGTGTAGGATTGCAGAGTTAAATGTGTGGTGAGGAATGTGGGCTTTACTTTGATGCTCCGATGCAGGTGCTGCAGGACAGGGCACTACACCCTCTGTTTCTCCAAAGGTGCCGGTGGACAAGCTAAGACCACCGGAAACACCCACCCCACGAGCCCCTCTGATGGCCCTGAGTGGACAGCAGGTGTCTGTAAGTGAATAGTCTGGACTCAACCAACTGGAACGATTTTTAACACTGTGTGAAAGACCATCTTTCTGGGGAGGGACAAATGCAGGAGGCACTCGGACCACATTTGCTTTCACTCAGAAGTTGCTGACATATTTTTGTGTACAGATTAAAACTTGTATTTCTATTTTAAACCCAAGCAGAGGGAAATCATATGTTCCCTGAAACAGAGGAAAAACTACAAGAAAGGTACACATCATACAGATATTTAATTAATTTAAATGGAGATGGCTGCTATAGCTATAAAGTTGGCCAAATTTTACATTCTAAAGCAGTGCTAGCAGAGCTTCCTGTGATGGTGGGAATGTTATATGACAGCCACTGGCCACATGTGGCTATTGAGCACTTAAAATATGGCTAGTGTGACCAAGGTGCTGAAATTTTAATAAAAATAAATTTAAATTGATATAGTCACATCTGGCAAGTGGCTACAATATTGGACAGTGCAATTTTCAAGTGTAGGGAGTATTTAACATTTGATGTGATGAGCATCTTAAAAGAACATTAGCAAATTCAGTGTGGTTTCTCTACTGTTGATTGAATATATTTTGTCTCACACCAGGCAGGGGTTTGGTGAAGTCTGATAAGGTTCACAAGGCAAGAAGAGGCAGCAGCTGTGTGCTTTCGCTCCATCTACAGCCCTGCCTCAAGGTGATAAAAATTAGCCCAACAAGTATTGAGAAACACTGGTTCTGACTCTTTCACTCACTCTCACTTCTAACTTGCCTCATTACACTGTGAATGTAAGAGAGATTTGTTAGAAGAACTTACTAGTTGAGGGAAGACTTTGTGGTCCATTTCTACTCTCTCCACTATTTTTGAAAGACCAATAGTATGAAAGAGTTGAAAAGGCATATAACCAAACAATTGCCAAGATAAAATAACTCTCTTTAACTTTTTTTTGCTTACTTTTCTTTGCCTCGTTGTTCCTTTTCAAGGCAAATTTTCTTCTTTCTGGCTTGATGACCATATGACTTTTCTAGGGCTGCCATAACAAAGTAGTATAAACCAGAAGGCTTAAACACAGCTACAGAGGCTGGAAGTCCACAAACAAGGTGCCTGCAGAGTTAGTTTCCTCTGAACGCTGCCCTTGGCTTGCAGATGGCTTCCCTCTTGCAGCCTCCTTACAGGGTCTTTTCTCTGTGTGCCTGAATCCCTGGTATCTCTTCGTATATCGGAATCTCCTTTTCTTATAAGGACACCAGTGAGACTGGATTAGGACTCACCCTAAGGGCTTCATTTTAACCTAATAACCTCTTTAAAGGGCTATCTCCAAATACAGTCATATTTTGAGGTACTGGGGGAGGGTATGTCTTCAACATATGGATTTGAGGGGGGATACAATCCAGTCCATAACATTGATGATAAGTAATATTCTATTTTTTGAAGAGTTATACATTTCTTAGTTTATAATTTTCATGCTTCAGTTAAGAATAAAGTACCATCTATCTCTGGCCATTATATTTCTGACATATAAGTGGGTATATACACAATATGTAAAAATAGAAATTCTCCTATTTGTTCTAATTCATTAATATAGGATTAAAATATACTGTTTATCTATCACATTCTTTTTGTAGCTAGTTCATCCTTGTCAAAAGTAAAGAGAAATAACAAAGAGAAAAATGCCTTTTAAAAATATACCTGACTTGGATGTTGAATTTTAAAACCAAAAGATTTTCCTGCCTCTATTGAGACGATCATATGGTTTTTATCCTTCAGTTTGTTAATATGGTGTATCACATTGATTGATTTGTGGATATTGAAAAATCCTTGCATCCCTGGGATAAATCTCACTTGATCATGGTGTGTGATCCTTTTAATGTATTGTTGGATTCAGTTTGTTAGTATTTTATTGAGGATTTTTGCATCTATGTTCATCAGTGATATTGGCCTGTAATTGGCCTGTATTCTTTGTAATATCTTTGTCTGGTTTTGGTATTAAGGTGATGGAGGCCTCATAGAATAAGTTCAGAAGTATTCCTTCCTCTACAATTTTTTTGGAATAGCTTCAGAAGGATAGATATTAACTCTTCTCTAAATGTTTGGTAGAATTCACCTGTGAAGCCATCAGGTCCTGGACATTTGTTTGTTGGGAGTTTTTAAATTACTGTTTCGATTTCAGTACTGGTAATTAGTCTGTTCATATTTTCTATTTCTTTCTGGTTCAGTCATGGGAGATTGTAATTTTCTAAGAATTTATCCATTTCTTCTAGGTTGTCCATTTTATTGGCATATAGGTGCTTGTAGTAGTCTCTTATGATCCTTTGCATTTCTGTGGTGTCAGTAGTAACTTCTTTTTCGTTTCTAATTTTATTGATTTGAGTTCTCTCCTTATTTTCTTCATGAGTCTGACTAAATGTTTATCAATATTGTTTATCTTTTCAAAGAACCAGCTTTTAGTTTCATTGCTCATTTCTATTTTTTTTTTAATCTGTATGTCATTTACTTCTGCTTTGCTCTAAATTTATGATTTCTTTCCTTCTACTAACTTTAGGTTTTGCTTGTTCTTTCTCTAGTTGCTTTAGGTGTAAGGTTAGGTTATTTATTTGAGATTTTTCTTATTTCCTGAGGGAAGTTGTGATTACTGTAAACATCCCTCTTAGAAATGCTCTTGCTGTGTCCCATAGGTTTTGGATTATCGTTTTTTCATTGTCATTTGTCTCTAGGTACTTTTTTTTTTCCTGATTTTTTTGAATTTATTTTTTTATACAGCAGGTTCTTATTAGTCATCAATGTTATACACATCAGTATATACATGTCAGTCCCAATTGCCCAATTCATCACACCACCATGCTCACTCCCTGCCGCTTTCCCCCCTTGGTGTCCATAAGTTTGTTCTCTACATCTGTGTCTCAACTTCTACCCTGCAAACTGGTTCATCTGTACCGTTTTTCTAGGTTCCACATATATGCGTTAATATACGAACGATATTTGTTTTTCTCTTTCTGATGTACTTCACTCTGTATGACAGTCTCTAGATCCATCCACGTCTCAACAAATGACCCAATTTCGTTCCTTTTCATGGCTGAGTAATATTCCAATGTATATATATGTACCACAACTTCTTTATCCATTCGTCTGTCGATGGGCATTTAGGTTGCTTCCATAACCTGGCTATTGTAAACAGTGCTGCAATGAAAATTGGGGTGCATGTGTCTTTTTGAATTATGGTTTTCTCTGGGTATATACCCAGTAGTGGGATTGCCGGGTCATATGGTAATTCTGTTTTTAGTTCTTTAAGGAACCTCCATACTGTTCTCCATAGTGGCAGTATCAGTTTACATTCCCACCAACAGTGCAAGAGGGTCCGCTTTCTCCACAACCTCTCCAGCATTTGTTGTTTGTAGCTTTTCTGATGATGCCCATTCTAACTGGTGTGAGGTGATACCTCATTGTAGTTTTGATTTGCATTTCTCTAATAATTAGTGATGTTGAGCAGCTTTTCATGTGCTTCTTGGCCATCTGTATGTCTTCTTTGGAAAAATGTCTATTTAGGTCTTCTGCCCATTTTTGGATTGGATTGTTTGTTTTTTTAGTATTGAGTTGCATGAGCTGTTTATGTATTTTAGAGAATAATCCTTTGTCCATTGATTCGTTTGCAAATATTTTCTCCCATTCTGAGGGTTGTCTTTTCGTCTTGTTTATGGTTTCCTTTGCTGTGTAAAAGCTTTGAAGTTTCATTAGGTCCCATTTGTTTATTTTTGTTTTTATTTCCATTACTCTAGGTGGTGGATCAAAAAAGATCTTGCTGTGATTTATGTCAAAGAGTGTTCTTCCTATGTTTTCCTCTAAGAGTTTTATAGTGTCCCGTCTTACATTTAGGTCTCTAATCCATTTTGAGTTTATTTTTGTGTGTGGTGTTAGGGAGTGTTCTAATTTCATTCTCTTACATGTAGCTGTCCAGTTTTCCCAGAACCACTTATTGAAGAGACTGTCTTTTCTCCATTGTATATCCTTGCCTCCTTTGTCATAGATTAGTTGACCATAGTTGCGTGGGTTTATTTCTGGGCTTTCTATATTTTTCCATTGATCTATGTTTCTGTTTTTGTGTCAGTACCATATTGTCTTGATTACTGTAGCTTTGTAGTATACTCTGAAGTCAGGGAGTCTGATTCCGCCATCTCCGTTTCTTTCCCTCAAGACTGCTTTGGCTATTCGGGGTCTTTTGTGTCTCCATACAAATTTTAAGATTTTTTGTTCTAGTTCTGTAAAAAAGGCCATTGGTAATTTGATAGGGATTACATTGAATCTGTAGATTGCTTTGGGTAGTAGAGTCATTTTCACAATATTGATTCTTCCAATCCAAGAACATGGTATATCTCTCCATCTGTTTGTATCATCTTTAATTTCTTTCTGCAATGTCTTATAGTTTTCTGAGTACAGATATTTTGTCTCCCTAGGTAGGTTTATTCCTAGGTATTTTATTCTTTTTGTTGCAACGGTAAATGGGAGTGTTTCCTTAATTTCTCTTTCAGATTTTTCATCATTAGTGTATAGGAATGCAAGAGATTTCTGTGCATTAATTTTGTATCCTGCAACTTTACCAAGTTCATTGATTAGCTCTAGTAGTTTTCTGGTGGCATCTTTCAGATTCTCTATGTACAGTATCATGTTATCTGCAAACAGTAACAGTTTTATTCTTCTTTTCCAATTTGTATTCCTTTCATTTCTTTTTCTTCTCTGACTGCCGTGGCTAGGACTTCCAAAACTATGTTGAATAATAGTGGTGAGAGTGGACATCCTTGCCTTATTCCTGATCTTAGAGGAAATGCTTTCAGTTTTTCACCATTGAGAATGATGTTTGCTGTGGGTTTGTCATATATGGCCTTTATTATGTTGAGGTTGGTTCGCTCTATGCCCACTTTCTGGAGAGTTTTTATCATAAATGAGTGTTGAATTTTGTCAAAATCTTTTTCTGCATCTATTGAGATGATCATATGGTTTTTATTCTTCAATTTGTTAATATGGTGTATCACATTGATTGATTTGCATATATTGAAGAATCCTTGCATCCCTGGGATAAATCCCACTTGATCATCATGTATGATCCTTTTAATGTGTTGTTGGATTCTGTTTGCTAGTATTTTGTGGAGGATTTTTGCATCTATATTCATCAGTGATATAGGTCTGTAATTTTCTTTTTTTTGTAGTATCTTTGTCTGCTTTTGGTATCAGGGTGATGGTGGCCTCATAAAATGAATTTGGGAGTGTTCCTTCCTCTGCAATTTTTTGGAAGAGTTTGAGAAGGATGGGTGTTAGCTCTTCTCTAAATGTTTGATAGAATTCACCTGTGAAGCCATCTGGTCCTGGACTTTTGTTTCTTGGAAAATTTTTTTTTTAATTTATTTGTTTATTTATTTATGGCTGTGTTGGGTCTTCGTTTCTGTGAGGGCTTTCTCTAGTTGCGGCAAGCGGGGGCCACTCTTCATCGCGGTGCGCGGGCCTCTCACTATCACGGCCTCTCTTGTTGCGGAGCACAGGCTCCAGACACGCAGGCTCAGTAGTTGTGGCTCACGGGCTTAGTTGCTCCGCGGCATGTGGGATCTTCCCAGACCAGGGCTCGAACCCGTGTCCCCTGCATTGGCAGGCAGATTCTCAACCACTGCACCACCAGGGAAGCCCTCTTGGAAAATTTTTAATCGCAGTTTCAATTTCATTACTTGTGATTAGTCTGTTCATATTTTCTATTTCTTCCTGGTTCGGTCTTGGAAGATTATACCTTTCTAAGAATTTGTCCATTTCTTCCAGGTTGTGCATTTTATTGCCATAGAGTTGCTTGTACTAGTCTTTTAGGATGCTTTGTATTTCTGCGCTGTCTGTTGTAATTTCTCCTTTTTCATTTCTAATTTTATTGATTTGAGTCCTCTCCCTCTTTTTCTTGATGAGTCTGACTAATGGTTTATCAGTTTTGTTTATCTTCTCAAAGACCCAGCTTTTAGTTTTATTGATCTTTGCTATTGTTTTCTTTGTTTCTATTTCATTTATTTCTGCTCTGATCTTTGTGATTTCTTTCCTTCTGCTAACTTTGGGTTTTGTTTGTTCTTCTTTCTCTAGTTCCTTTAGGTATACCATTAGCTTGTTTATTTGAGATTTTTCTTGTTTCTTGAGGTAGGCTTTATAGCTATAAACTTCCCTCTTACAACTGCTTTTGCCCGATCCCATAGGTTTTGGATCATCGTGTTTTCATTGTCATTTTTCTCTAAGTAGTTTTTGATTTCCTCTTTGATTTCTTCAGTGATCTCTTGGTTATTTAGTAACGTATTGTTTAGCCTCCATGTGTTTGTGTTTTTTCTTTTTTTTACCTGTAATTCATTTCTAGTCTCATAGTGTTCTTGTCAGAAAAGATGCTTGATATGATTTCAATTTTCTTAAATTTACTGAGGCTTGTTTTGTGACCCAAGATGTGATCTCTCCTAGAGAATGTTCCGTGCACACTTGAGAAGAAAGTGTAATCTGCTGTTTTTGGATGGAATGTCCTATAAATATCAATTAAATCTGTCTGGTCTATTGTGTCATTTGAAGCTTCTGTTTCCTTATTATTTTCATTTTGAATGATCTGTCCATTGGTGTAAGTGAGGTGTTAAAGTCCCCCACTATTATTGTGCTACTGTTGATTTCCTCTTTTAGAGCTGTTAGCAGTTGCTGTATGTATTGGGGTACTCCTATGTTGGGTGCATATGTATTTATAATTGTTATATCTTCTTGGATTCATCCGTTGATCATTACGTAGTGTGCTTCCTTGTTTCTTGTAACATTCTTTATTTTAAAGTCTATTTTATCTGATATGAGTATTGCTACTCCAGCTTTCTTTTGATTTCCATTTGCATGAAATATCTTTTTCCATCCCTTCACTTTCAATCTGTATGTGTCCCTAGGTCTGAAGTGGGTCTCTTTTAGACAGCATATATATGAGTCTTGTTTTAGTATCCATTCAGCAAACCTGTGTCTTTTGGTTGCAGCATTTAATCCATTCACGTTTAAGGTAATTATTGATATGTATGTTCCTATGACCATTTTCTTAATTGTTTTGGGTTTGTTTCTGTAGGTCCTTTTCTTCTCTTGTGTTTCCCACTTAGAGAAGTTCCTTTAGCATTTGTTGTAGAGCTGGTTTGGTGGTGCTGAATTCTCTTAGCTTTTGCCTGTCTGTAAAGCTTTTGATTTCTGCATCAAATCTGAATGAGATCCTTGCCAAGTAGAGTAATCTTGGTTGTACGTTCTTCCCTTTCATCACTTTAAGTATATCATGCCACTCCCTTCTGGCTTGTAGAGTTTCTGCTGAGAAATCAGCTGTTAACCTTATGGGAGTTCCCTTGTATGTTATTTGTCGTTTCTCCCTTGCTGCTTTCAATAATTTTTGTTTGTCTTTAATTTTTGCCAATGTTTACTATGTGTCTTGGCATGTTTCTCCTTTGGTTTATCCTGTATGGGACTCTCTGCGCTTCCTGGACTTGGGTGGCTATTTCCTTTCCCATGTTAGGGAAGTTTTCGACTATAATCTCTTCAAGTATTTTCTCTGGTCCTTTCTCTCTCTCTTCTCTTTCTGGGACCCCTATGATGTGAATGTTGTTGTGTTTAATGTTATCCCAGATGTCTCTTAGGCTATCTTCATTTCTTTTCATTCTTTTTTCTTTATTTGCTTCCACAGCAGTGAATTCCACAGTTCTGTCTTCCAGGTCACTTATCCGTTCTTCTGCCTCAGTTATTTTGCTATTGATTCCTTCTAGTGTAGTTTTCATTTCAGTTATTTTATTGTTCATCTGTGTCTGTTTGTTCTTTTATTCTTCTAGATCTTTGTTAAACACTTCTTTCATCTTCTCGATCTTTGCTGCCATTCTTTTTCCGAAGTCCTGGATCATCTTCACTATCATTATTCTGAATTCTTTTTCTGGAATGTTGCCTATCTCCACTTCATTTAGGCTCTTTTCTGGGATTTTATCTTGTTCCTTCATCTGGTACATAGCGCTCTGCCTTTTCATCTTGTCTATCTTTCTGTGAATGTGGTTTTTGTTCCACAGGCTGCAGGATTATACTTCTTCTTGCTTCTGCTGTCTTCCCACTGGTGGAATAGGCTATCTAAGAGGCTTGTGCAAGTTTCCTGATGGGAGGGACTGGTGGTGGGTAGAGCTGACTGTTGCTCTGGTGGGCAGAGCTCAGTAAAACTTTAATCCGCTTGACTGCTGATGGGTGGGGCTGGGTTCCCTCCCTGTTGGTTGTTTGGCCTGAGGGAACCCAACACTGGAGACTACCTGGGCTCTTTGGTGGGACTAATGGCAAACTCTGGGAGGGCTCACGCCAAGCAGTACTTCCCAGAACTTCTGTTGCCCATGTCCTTGTCCCCACAGGGAGCCACAGCCACCCCCCCGCCTCTGCAGGAGACCCTCCAACACTAGCAGGTAGGTCTGGTTCAGTCTTCCCTGGGGTCACTGCTCCTTCCACTGGGTCCCAATGAGCACACTACTTTGTGTGTGCCCTCCAAGAGTGGAGTCTCTGTTTCCCCCAGTCCTGTCAAAATCCTGTAATCAAATCCCACTATCCTTCAAAGTCTGATTCTCTAGGAATTCTTCCTCCCATTGCCAGACTCCCCAGGTTTGGAAGCCTGACGTGGGGCTCAGAACCTTCACTCCAGTGGGTGGACTTCTGTGGTATAAGTGTTCGCCAGTCTGTGAATCACCCACCCACCAGTTATGCGATTTGATTTTACTCTGATTGCTCCCCTCCTACCGTCTCATTGTGGCTTCTCCTTTGTCTTTGGATGTGGGGTATCTTTTTTGGTGAGTTCAAGTGTCTTCCTGTCAATGATTGTCCAGCAGCTAGTTGTGATTCTGGTGTTCTCACAAGACGGAGTGAGAGCACATCCTTCTACTCTGCCATCTTGGTTCAGGGCCTCTAGGTACTTTTTGATTTACTCTTTGATTTCTTCAGTGATCCATTGGTTGTTTGGTAGCATATTGTTTAGCCTCGATGTGTCTGTGCTTTTTGCAGTTTTTTTTTCCATGTAGTTGATTTTTAGTCTCATAGCACTGTGGTCAGAAGAGATGCTTGGTAAGATTTCAATTTTTGTAAATTTACCAAGGCATGTTTTGTGGCCCAGCATGTGATTTGTGCTGGAGAATGTTCCATGTGCACTTGAAAAGAATGTGTATTCTGCTGCTTTTTGATGGACTGTTCTATAAATATCAGTTAAGTCCATTTTTTCTAATGTGTCGTTTCAGGCCTTTGTTTTCTTATTGATTTTCTGTCTGATGATCAGTCCGTTAATGTAAGTGAGGTATTAAAGTCCTCCACTATTTTTGTGTTACTGTTAATTTCTCCTTTTATGTCTGTTAACATTTGCCTTATGTATTGAGGTTTTCCTATTTTGCATGCATATGTGTTTATAATTGTTATATTTTCTTTTTGGATTGATCCCTTGATCATTATGTAGTGTCCTTCTCTGTCTCTTGTAACAGTCTTTATTTTAAAGTCTATTTTGCCTGATATGAGTGTCTGATATGAGATTGCTGTTCCAGCTTTCTTTTGATTCCAGTTTGCATGGAATATCTTTTTCCTCCCCTCACTTTCAGTCTGTATGTGTCCCTAGATCTGAAATGAGTCTCTTGTAGGCAGCATTTATAAAGGTCTTATTTTTGTATCCATTTAGCCAGTCTATGTCTTTTGGCTGGAGAATTGAGTCCGTTTACATTTAAGGTAATTATCAATATGTATGTTCTTATTGCCATTTTGTTAATTGTTTTGAATTTGTTTTTCTAGGTTCTTTTTTCCCGTTTCTTCTTTTGTTCTCTTAACTTGTGGCTTGATGACTATCTTTAGTGATATGTTTGGATTCCTTTTTCTTTTTATGTGTATTTTTATCATAGATTTTTAGTTTCTGGTTACCATGAGGTTTTTGTATAGGAGTTTATATATACGTGCTTGTTTTAAGTTGCTGATCTCTTAATTTCAAATACATTTTAAAAACCCTGCTTTTGTATGCTCCTCCTCTCACAGTTACTGTTTTTGATATCATATTTTACATCTAATTGTTTTGTGTATCCCTTAACTGCTTATTGAGGATACAGATGATTTTACTACTTTTGTCTTTTAACCTCTCTACTAGCTTTGTGTGTGGATGATTTCCTAGCTGTACTGTTTGTTTGCATTTATCAGTGAGCTTTTTAATCTTGTAATTTTCTTGTTCTTAGTTGTGGCCTTTTCTTTTTCTCCTAGAGAAGTTCCTTTAACATTTTTTGTATATCTAGTTTGGTGCTGCTGAATTCTTTTAACTTTTGCTTGTTTGTAAAACTTTTGATTTCTGTATCAAATCTGAACGAGAGACTTGCCAGGTAGAGTATTCTTGGTTGTAGGTTGTCCCTTTCCTCACTTTAAATATATCGTGCCACTCCTTTCTGGCCTGCATTTTCTGTTGAAGCTTTAGCTGATAGCCTTATGGGAGTTCCCGTGTATGTTATTTGTTGCTTTTCTCTTGTTGCTTTTAATATTCTCTCTTTATCTTTAATTTTTGTCATTTTGATTACAGTGTGTTGTGGTGTATTCATCTTTGGTTTAATCCTGTATGTGACTCTCTGGGCTTCCTGGAATTGGGTGACCATTTCCTTTCCCAGGTTAGGGAAGTTTTCAGCTATTATCTCTTCAAATATTTTCTCAGGCCCTTTCTCTCTCTCTTCTCATTTTGGGACCCCTATAATGTCAGTATTAGTGTCCTTGATGTTGTCCCAGAGGTCTCATATACTCCTCATTTCTTATTATTCTTTTTTATGTTTGGTGGCTGTGATTTCCACTACTCTGTCTTCCAGCTCACTGATCCATTCTTCTGCATCATTTAGTCTACTATTGATACCTTCCAGTGCATTTTTTATTTCAGTTATTGTAGTCTTCATTTCTGTTTTGTTGTTCTTTACATTTTCCTACTCTTTGTTAAAATCTTCTAACTTCTCGCTGTGTGCATCCATTTTCCTACCAAATTCTTTGATCATCTTTATGATCATTACTCTGAACTCTTTCTCAGGTAGATTGCCTGTCTCCACTTCCATTAGTTCTTCTGGGGTTTTATCTTGTTCCTTAGTCTGGAACATATTCCTCTGCTGCCTCATTTTGTCAACGTTTCTATTTGTATTTTTACGTATGTGGTAGGTTAGCTATGTTTCTCAATCTGGGAGAAGTGGCACTCTATAGCGATGTCCTGTGCATCCCAGCCATGCACTCCCCTCTTATCACCCGAGGTATATGCTCTAGGGGTTCCCCCCAAGAGGGCTGCATGGGGCCTTCTTTTGTGGTGGGCTGACTATGTGGGTGGTCTGGTAGGCTTAGTTGATCCCTAGTCCGGTTGGTTGCCAGGCCCTACTTTGTTTGTATGCTGCTGGCTGCTGTTGTGTGGGACCTGGTCAAGAGAAGGCTTGTTGTGAAACCCTAGGGGCCCTGGGGCTAGTTCTGTATCATTGCTGAGTGGAGTCAGATTCCCTAAGGTACTGGGGCTATCACCCACCCACTGGCAGGTGAAGCCAGATCCTGGGGTTAGTGCCAGACTACTGGCAGGCAGAGGTGGTTCTTGGAGTCTGGCTATAGGGCCCAGGGGTTCCAGAGCTCATTTCAGATTATTGGTAGGGGGGACTGTTCCTGAGACAGTTGGGTATGGGGTCCAGGGTATCCTGAAAGTTCCAATAGCCTGCTGGTGAGCAGGGCCAGGGGCCACCTGGTAACAGGATAGGGTCTGGCCTGTGTTGGCAGACTTGTTCTGCAGGCTGTGGGATCATAGTTTTCTTGCTTCTGGTGTCTGTGCCCTGGTGGGTGAGGCTGGTCTAGAGGCTTGTGCAGGCTTCCTAGTGGGAGCGGCTGGTGCCTGCCTACTGGTGGGTGGAGCTGGGTCTTGGCCCTCTGGTAGGCTGGGCCATGTCTGTGTTGTGCTTAGAAGCAGCTTTGGGCTCAGAAAATCTTAGGCAGCCTGTCTACTGATGGATGGGGCTGTTCTTCCCCAGTTCGTTGTTTGGCCTGGCAACACTGGCACCTATAGGCTGTTGAGTGGGGCCAGGTCTTGGTGCTAATGAGCCAAGATGTCAGCTGCCAGCAGCAGCAGGGTTCACGCAGCTGAATGTTCCCAAATATGTCTGCACCAGTGTCTATGTCCCAGGGTGAGCCTATGACACCCCCCACCTCTCCAGGAGATAGGAGCCTGGATCAGACCAGTATGTAGTTCTGCCCAGGCTCCTATCAAATTGCTGCTTTGCCCTTGGTCCTGATGCATGTGAGATCTTGTGTGTGCCCTCCAAGAGTGGAGTCTCTGTTTCCCCCAATCCTGTGGGGCTCCTGCAATTAAGCCCTGCTAAGCCCTTCAAAGCCAAATGCTCTAGGGCCTCATCTCCCTGGTGCTGGACCCCCACGCTGGGGAGCTTGATGTGGGGCTCAGAACTCTCACTCCTATGGGAGAACCTCTGCAATATAATTATTCTCCAGTTTGTGGGTTGCCCACCCCAGGGGGTATAGGATTTTATTATATTGTGGGTCTACCCCTCTTACCTGTCTCACTGTGGTTCCTTCTTTATGTCTTTAGTTGTAGAAGATCTTTTCCTGTAGGTTCCAGTCTTTTTCATTGATGGTTGTTCTGCAGATATTTGTGATTTTGGTGTGTTCATGGAAGGAGGTGAGTTCAGGGTCTTTCTACTCCACCATCTTGGCCACTCTTCAGATGAAAGTCTTAATGGAATATTATATGTGAAAGTGCTTGGCACATAGTTAGAACTAAATAAATATTAATCTAATGTCTCTCCCTGACCTCAAGCATTACATAAGTGCTGTATTGTTGTCAGTCTTCCCCAAAATAAAATCATTCTACCTGCCGTATTTACAGCATGCACAAATTATTCTCTGCTGAATGAATATTAATTACTGATCAAGATTGGAAGCTCCTCATAGGACGTGGTAAGAAGGGGTAAGGACTGTGAATGTAGTCATTGAGAAAGAATAAGTAGGTATAAATATTGGGTTGGCCAAAAAGTTTGTTTAGGTTTTTTGTAAGATGTTATGGAAACACCCAAATGAACTTTTTGGCCAACCCAATATTTGCAGAATCCTAACCAGTGGAACTCCTTTTATTCCTCTAACACATCTGAAAACTTTCTGGGCAATGTGCTTAGCATGTCTTTTTGCTCAGTGGTAGCTTTGATGACTGCTGCCGGGGTGATCTCTTTCATCGAACAGAGCAATTCAGCTCTTGATGTGTCCACATCACAGAAAATATGGGAGTCGAAATCCCAAGAATACTGAACTATTCAATCAGGTGGTGACAAACATACTTATTCAACATCACTGACCCACAGAGAGTACCATACTCTATCTTCAGAGAATAGGAATGGAACCCTCAATTATGGCAGCTGAGTAGTAATCTTGGCCAATACTGCAGTGGGAAACTCAGCTTGCAGTATACCTGATGAAGCCTTTATGTCAAGAAATGTGACGTGGAAGTCAAAACTAAATGGTAAAAAAACTTGAAAGGCCTGTAGCAACTTACTAACAGAGAAGACATTGTAAAGAGTATAACAAAATAAAGAGACCAGGGAAAATGGTTCTTGAGTATTAGCTATCTTTGAAGAGTATCATAAGACTGAATTTCCATAAATTGAATTGACTCTAATTCATGCTTGTTCTCCTGGTTCTTAAAGCTTTTTTTCCCAGAAAAAATTAAACAGACATATTATTAGAAAAAGAAAAGCAGAACGTCATTGTTGTATGGAAAGTGTTAAAAATAAAAATACTAACATCTTATTTACTTTGGAGATATCAGTTTGCTTCTTAAACATTTAATTTTACTGTGCTAGATTCTAAATGGTGGTAATTTGTGATTTAAAGCATTTAGTTTCCCTTGACACCACTTTAACAGCTGATATTTGTGATTAATTATATATATCTTTTAAATCAATGTTTTATCATTTTATTAAAATTGTGTTTTTAAAGAGCTTATGGTCCCTTGGATAGAATTAATTTATACTAATGATGTTTTTGATTAAGATAATTTCTTTTTCTTTGGATTCACGTGGTTTTTGGAAATTTTGTTTAATAGTTCAATATTGAAGTTGCATTTTATTAATTGGATCTGGGATTTGATTTCTTACATGTTAAAAATGTTGTAGCTACTGGAAACATCACTTAAAACATTGTTGGTTTACTGCACAGGTTGGGTAAGGTCAAGGAGACCAAATCCCAGCTCAGAGATGACAGAATATATCTGTTTTGATCAGGGAAGTACCATGTGTATAAAGAAGTCCTCTCTCTGGGATCACACCACTTTTCTATCTTAAGATCTTTAATATTTTATGCATTGTGCATTTGTCAGACAGGAAAATACTTTCCCCCATTAAAAAGGCATTTTTATTGAAGTTGTAGCCAAAAATAAGAGCTTATGTTCCAGTTAATAAAAGTTGACCAAAACTATAAAGATACTAAGGCCTATTTATGCAAGGAAAATAACTTAAACACAGCTATAAACCATGAATTTGTTTTTTATCTTGATCTTTGTCTTTATATTGTATGTTTTATTAAAAGCAGAATAATTTTGAAATTAAGTGTATTTTAAACAGTCCTTTAGAGTAAAAAAAAAAATCAATATTTAAGGCTGTTTTTAAGTCTTTAGTTTTCAATGTTTAATTGCACAATTTTCTAATTCTGCCTTCCATAGAAGTGTAGTTTGAATTTCTCATTCCACCCCAAGGTGAGTTCAGGCCAGGGAATTGGGCAGAAAGACTAGTTATGACAAAAAGAAAGGGGAGGGAAAAAGAAAAAGTTGAACTTTCTCTTTCATACCCTTTCCCTGTTTACACCTTGCATAACTTCCTCCTTAGATTAAAAACCCTTGGACACATACACACTACTATATATAAAATAGAAAACTAACAAGGACCTACTGTATAGCACAGGGAACTCTACTCAATACTCTGTAATGGCCTGTATGGAAAAGAATCTAAAAAAGAGTGGATGTATGTATATGTATAGCTGATTCAATTTGCTGTACACCTGAAACTAGCACAACATTGTAAATCAACTCTACTCCAGTAAAAATCTGAAAAAAAAACCCTTGAAACAGAACAGGGTTGATGTTCTGTGCCTTAGTCTACTGAATTGGCCTTATCTCATTCTCTGAAGACAGAAAGACAGCATAACAATAACAACACCCTTAGAAAATCTCACACACACACACAGCACACTCTCTCAGAGGTACATAAGGCTGGCTGACTGTTTCCAATATCAGATTGGCTTGGGTGGGAAAGTATAGATGATCAGAAGCAAAAGACGGGGGCTGGAGGAAGAGAAAGGTCCCCAGAGAGTTACATAAGAAGCACATTCTGGGCACTTACTGGTACCTCTCCCTGGAGTAGTTGTTCTCTCTTCTGCCTTCTGTTTCTTAACCTGCTCTCTCCATACCCTCTATCCATCTCATTTTCTGTCTTAACTGATAAAGCATCACCTTAGGTCCAGGAAGCCAGAGTTCCTGGCTCCTGTTTGTTGGAAGGAGGGAAGAAGCAGAAGGTTTTACCACGGTTTGCCACAATGTTTACATGAAGAAATGCTTGTGAGTTCCAACCAATGACCTACAAATCACAGAAGAACAAAACTTTTCACTTTTCTTTCATTAACCTTCTATTTCTCTCAGGAAAACCACCCCTGACCCCTATGTACATGGTCTGAGTTATGTTATCGCCTGGCCTTATTTGCAACCATTGTACACTGACTGAAGTGTTACCAGTATTGACTTAGTACTAGTGACACCATGATATAAACAGTTGAACTTAAGTCTTGAAGACCTAAAGACACAAATCTCTAATAACAAGACACTGAGACAGCATCTTCCTCCATGGATCAAAAACTTCTTACGTTAACACTGTCTTACGGGTTATCTTTTACAGACAAAAAAGAAACTTTTTAGCATGGCATCAAATATCTTTCACTCTCCTTTTCACCTTATCAGCCTCATCTCTTATCTCTCCTTTATACTAAAAAATTTGCAGATCACTGAATATGCCACCTCTTCTTGTTCCTGGTGCTTCGTACATACAGTTCCCCTTGCTTCCAGACTCTGTACCATTTTTCATTGCCTGGCTAAGTCTTACCCTTCAGATCAACTTAGATTTACTTCATGTTATAAGACCTTGACTGATTATCATAAGAATATATTTAAGCACCACTGTTAGGGACTCCCTCAGTGCACACTGAGATCTCCTCCTGTAACTTCACACTCTGTTTTCTTTTCTTTCTTCCCTCTTTGATTATGCATTCCTTTTAGGGCCCGTGCTGTTGTATCTCTGATATTAAGGTATTCAGTAAGTATTTGTTTCTATGGTTGAAACTGGCTATGCCTAGGTATCAACTGATGGAAAAGTGCATTATAAGTTCATCAGTGATTCCACAGCTAAATAGATGTTCCTAGGGATTCATAAGGCTGGAGGAAAAGTGAACCCTGTAAGGATTCCACTCTACAATGCAGCTTCAGGCTATAGAGCATGGTTAGTTATTGCCTACTTTGCAGTTGTTTGCAAAGAACCCCAATCCAAAAATGGGCAGAAGACCTAAATAGGCACTTCTCCAAAGAAGACATACAGATGGCCAAGAAGCACATGAAAAACTGCTCAACATCGCTAATTATTAGAGAAATGCAAATCAAAACTACAATGAGGTATCACGGCACACCAGTTAGAATGGGCATCATCAGAAAATCTACAAACAACAAATGCTGGAGAGGGTGTGGAGAAAAGGGAACCCTCTTGCACTGTTGGTGGGAATGTAAATTGATACAGCCACTGTGAAGGACAGTATGGAGGTTCCTTAAAGAACTAAAACTAGAATTACCATATGACCCAGCAATCCCACTGCTGGGCATATACCCAGAGAAAACCATAATTTAAAAAGACACATGCACCCCAATGTTCATTGCAGCTCTATTTACAACAGCCAGGTCATGGAAGCAACCTAAATGCCCATCGACAGACGAATGGATAAAGAAGGTGTGGTACATATATACAATGGAATATTACTCAGCCATAAAAAAGAACGAAATTGAGTCATTTGTTGAGACGTGGATGGATCTAGAGACTGTCATACAGAGTGAAGTCAGAAAACCAAATATCGTATATTAACGCATATATGTGGAACCTAGAAAGATGATACAGATGAACTGGTTTGCAGGGCAGAAATTGAGACCCAGATGTAGAGAACAAACGTATGGACACCAAGGGGGGAAAGCGGCAGGGTCGTGGTGGTGGTGGTGTGATGAATTGGGAGATTGGGATTGACATATATACACTAATATGTATAAAGTGGATAACTAATAAGAACCTGCTGTATAAAAAAATAAATAAAATAAAATTCAAAAATTAAAAAAAAAAAAAAGAAGAAATCTGTTCTCTGACCAGTATTTTGCTACGTATCTTAGTGGGAACAAATTAGGTAAGAATAGAGGACACTGGTGAGGAAGGAAGGTTTGAAACATGAGAATGAATTTGACTTGAATTAAAAACTTGGGTTGGAGAGTTGTTATAGATTAATTATTAGAAACATTTGAACACCAGGCTGAGAAGTTCTACTGAATGAGAAGTCTAGTACCATTCAAGAATTTTAAGGAGAATTAAATGATTATAGTATTGATAATGATGGGTAAGATTTAAAAAAAAAAAGACAGTGAGAACAGACTGATTTTTCTTGGAATTACTTCTGCTTTTCATGTACTTTCTTTTCTCCATAGTCTCCCTTTCTATACTTCTTCAAATGCTGAGTCAATGGCCTAAAATAAAATTCAAATTGGTCACTTTGACACTTAATGACTACAATTATGGAATCTTAGGGTCAAAAAGGTCCTAGTTATCTACTTGAATCTCCTTATTCAGTATTTTAGTTCTTCTCCCTATAAGGTTTTTATTACAATCTATGCTTTTATTTTAACTCACTATATCCTGATCTAGTTCATTCAGTTTTGAAAAAAGAAATCCTCAGAGTTCATTTTTAATTAAGATAGGTATCTATTTTAGATCAACCACTAGTCTTAGATCCACTCCTTGAGATTATATAGAACAAATCATACCCCCTTATGATAAGTCAAGTATTTGAACACAGCTACCTTGTTTTACTGAGGTCTCTTTAATCCAGAGTAAACGTTTGATTTCATTCTTCATTAAGTTTACTGTCCTGTGAAAACCCTCCTGGTTTTCACTTCTCTTAAGTTATGGCTCCCAGTACAAATTTCATGGATCTTTGAACTAGAACACAGTAGTGAAACACCAGCAGCACACTCTAGTTCTTCATACTGTATTTCTCTTAATACATACTAATAAATATTATTATCATTTATTATTATTACTTTTTGGTATCTGCATCCCAATATTAACTCAAACTAGGCTGTCTTCAGATCAAAACCTCTAAAGATTTTCTATGGTCATGTTAAATTTTAGGTACAGTGATAAAGCTTTCTGTCCTTAAGAAAATTACTGACACAGCAGAAATGCTGTTCATAGCTATTTGTACAGATTGTTCTCATGCCTGCTTAGGGACCTGTATTTTGTCCTCTTATAGTTTGATCACTGATTTTCCTAGGGATTCTGATTCTGGGGTTTCCATCCTTCAGTTTGATACGTCTCTTTAAGGGAACACAGTATCTGACCAAACCAGTCTCTACTTCATCATTGACAAGGTTTTGGCTTCTTACCAAAGTCCATATCACCCCATTCCCTATAATCCAACACAACAGTTGCTATTACTATCTTTGCTCTTAGCCTTTCATCACTCACATTTTGTAATGACCTTGCCTGGTGATGAAATAGGATATTAAAGACAGCATGTCTTCCCTATCTTGTACTTGTTCAGTTGCGGGGTTTTTGGCCACAAGTGGAAGTTTTTATATGTATTGCCATTAGATTACATCACATTAGGTTTGACTCATCATCAGTCTATCCTGATGACAACATATTAATCTGGTACATAACATGTTCCATTCCATTTATAACATATTTTGGAGATTTAAAGGAGAGACTCAAAATGCTGTTTTATTATCATCTTACCAATCTTAGACTTAAATTTATTCTATCAAAGTGTGTTCATTCTTTTTGGTGTGAAAAATAACTTTATTTGACAGAGACATTAGAAGCAAAGTATTAAAAAACACAGATATCTTTGTATAATCTCTTGTCAGTGAAAACAGCAGCTATGTATATATTTTTTGCTATCAGCATACCTTTATTTTCTTCAGAGAACTTTATCATTAACTAGTTTTGTCTTATTTGTTTACTTATTTATTGCCTTTATTCCCCACTAAAATATAGTTCATAAGAGTTAAAATTGTCAGTAAGACAAGGAAAGGATTTTTAAAATATTTTGATGTTTTCCAAAAGGAGTCATACAGCTAGTTTTGAATCTCTACAACATTATATTAATTTGTGAAGTTTGTGCATTGCATCCAGAAAATAACCTTTATTTTTTTATATCTGGCTTTGTAGTGTATGCCTGAAGTACATTAGTCCTATTCATCTTTCCTTTTTTTTTCCTTTCATAAATACCAGGCAAATACATCCATGCTTAAATTCATGGAGTTTCAACTGAAGACTTATAATTTCTTAAATTGGGCTACTGTAATGTTTCACCTACATTAATTATGCCTGTTTGAATTAAGTTACACGCCTATCATTTCATGCTGACCAGGAGTCTAATCACATCAAGTTACAGTGAATCCTCTGAAGCTTATTATTGTGCTGAACTAAAGCCTCAATGTATTTTAATTAACTGGCTTATTAATATTATTAATGCATTACTCATAATATATATATTGGTCTATAGACAACTTTGTCTACAAGGTAACACCTCCTGAAACTGTGTGTTATTTTTTGCATATTTTTTTTCAGACTCCAGTGTATGTTTACTCATCTGGGAATTTTTCTTCTCCATCTTCCCCTCTGGTAAAAAATTTGATGGAAGAAAGTGAAAAATAACACCAATAAAATGTAAAGTATCATGTCATCATAGCATTCTTTGTGCCTCATTAACTTAATTAAAGCTGAATACATCCTAGTCATTATATGGAAAACCATGAGGTTCTCAGTTATGTTCACTCATTTTTGTCATTTTATTCCTTCCCCCTTGCTACTGTCTGCCACTTAGGAGGCCACTTGAGTGTTCTTCCTCATCACTGCTACCACAGTTGGTGGCTCTGTGAGACCCATGATGACATTGCCGAAGCTGCTGTTTCCTGGGACAGGTTAAGTTAAGGCACCTTGACAGCTGCATTCACTGGCGTTCTGTGGAGGTGCATACTGTCCTTGAAATTCATCAAGTGGTTGTTTGTATCAATACTAATCCACCGTGTGAATCTCTGTCTTTTAGTTGATGTAATTAGACCATTTACACTTGATGTAATATGATTGATCTGTTAGGGTTTAAATCTGACATTTTAGTTTCTTATTTTCTGTTTGTTCCCTCTATTTTTCACTTCTCTATTTTCTTTATTCTGCGGGTTACTTGAACTTTTTTGTAGACTTCCATTTGGATGTACTTACTGTGTTTTTTTTTTATTGTATCTCTTTGTATAGATTTTTTTAAAGTGATTGTTCTGGATATCTATCTATCTATCTGTCTGTCTATCTATCTATCTATCTATCTATCTATCTATATCTCACATTTACCACATTCTACTTCTCAGAGTTGACATCTTACCCAGTTTGAATAAGGTATAGTAACTTTATCTCCTTTAAGTCCCTTTTTCCCTGTGACTATAATAAAATTGTCTTAAATATCTCCTCTACATACATGGAGCACCACTTCAGGCAGTGTTATAATATTTGCTTCCAACATCAAACATAATTTAGAAAACCTAAGAAGAGAAGGAAAGTCTATTGCATTTCCCCATATTTTTACTCTTTCTGTTGCTCTTTCCATTGCTCTGATGTTTCAAAATTTTTTAAAACAAATTATTTCTTTCTATTTCAAGAACTTCCTTTAGCCATTTTTTCCCCAGCATAGCACTGCTGGCAACAAATTCTCTTAGTTTTCCTTCTAAGAATGTCTTGATTTATCTTTCATTTCTAAAGGATACTTTCACGAGATATTGGATTCTATTTGATGGTACTTTTCTTTCAACACTTGAAGAATATACTGCTTTCTTCTGGTCCCCATGAATCCTGATGAGAAATCTGCTGTTATTCAAATTGTTTTACCTTATAGCTAAGGTGTAGTTTCTCTTGCTGATTTCAAGATTTTTTCTTTCTCTTTAATTTTCAGGGGTAATATTATGTTGTGTCTTGGCATAGAATTTTGTGGTGGGGGGTTATCTTGTTTAAGTTCCACCATGTTTCTCCAATCTGTAGTTTATATCTTTTGCCAAATTAGATACACTTGCAGCCATTATTTCTTCAAGTACTCTTTTCAGTACCACTTTCTTTCTCCATTCCTTCCTGGATTCTACTATAATGAAACAGAAGTTCAACCTTTGCTACAGCCCCACATATCCCTGAGTATCCCTGAGGTTCTGTTCAGTTGGACAGTGATTGCCTTTTCTCATTCAAGTTGAGATGTTCCTGGGTCTTGGTATGATGAGTAATTTTCTATTGTGTTCTGGACATTTGGAGTATTATGCTATGAGACTGGGTCATATTTAAATCTTCTATTTTAGCAGGTCGACTCTGACACTGCCCTGGCAGAGGAAATGTAGCAATACCTCACTACTGCCAGGTGGGAATGTTTCACCACCTGGCCTTCATTGATACCCTGAGGAGGAAAGATGCCTTTTTACTGCTTCCCATGTGGCCTCTACTGATACAGGGATGGGGTGGCAGTCTTCCTTACCACTGGGAGGTCATGAAAGCCCTCGATTCCTATTTAACCTCCTCTGACACTAATTCAGCAAGGAGGGAATTGGGCATCTCATTACTCCCATGTCAGAGTGTAAGTCCAGCCTCTGCACATGGCCTCCACTGACACCACAGAGGGGTGGGGTGTTACTTTGGGGTGGGAATAAAATTTCCAGCTCCTTGCTACTCATCCTTCTCTGACACCCTAATGGGTGGGGAATTGGGACACTTTGTTATAGTCTGAGGATGGTGGAGTCCAGGCTCCCTTCTTAACCTTTGCTGATAGAGTTGGCAGGGGATGCTGAAGGACTGTTTGTTTTGAGGTTTCACTGGAGTGGGGAGGTTATTGTCTAAAAGTGTTTGGCCTTGCCAGGCCCCTTTCCTGGTCCTTTGGTTAGAGAGCAGACTTTTCTTGGGATACCTGTGCCTGTGTCTGATGGTATCTGTGGGCGCTAGAGAATCTAGCACCCAATCTAGGATATATGAGACAACAAGGAAACCCAGGAAACTCACCACCACGTCATTCCTTGGTTCCCATGGTCCTTAGTCAGTCTTCTCTCCATGTACAGAGTCTTCTTATGTTTCTTTTACACATAACGCCCAAGGATTTTTAGCTGTTCTTAGTAAGAGGAATAGGCAGAAGTAGGTCTCTTCCAATTCTGACATTAACTTACAATATGGTCAACATTTGACCTTCACATCTTCAGTCTAAACAATTGGTTTCATGTTTAGAGAGCAGTACTGTTAAAGCAACAGATGCACCTTTAATAACAATACGGAGAAAGAAATTCTCATTACTCACAATAGTGAAATGAGATACTATTAACCCTCCATATTTATATATGCACTAAGAGAGTTAACCTAACCTTAACAATTAATAATAAGAAACTATTTTCAAGCAAGTAATTATAGATAAAAATGAAAAGGAGATATAAGTAATACTCATTTCCCATGAGATTTCAAAATAGAAAGCTTTTTAAAAAAAATTTTGTTTACAGATAATATTTGTGGAATTTGTCCTTTGAAAAGAAAATATGCTCTATTCCACCACCCATTCATGTATAGCATTATCATTTCTTAATAGACAATTTTTTCCTACCGTGATACAATACTTCAAATTTTACCTACATGCACATTTTTATTTCCAAACTGACTGCAAGATCTGCAAGTTACTGCATCTTATGGAAAGTAATTTGGTCCCACAGTTTGTGCTCAATAAATGCTTTAAGCTAAATAGGCCTGGAAAAACAACATATTTTTTTTCCTTGATCGTAGGAGATTTACTTTAGGTCTCGGAATGTAGAATTTCAGAAATGAAAGGAATCTAAGTGCTTTTTCCTACCTACTGGCCGTCTTGAATTCAAGTCATAGTATAAATAAACCTTAAGAAATGTAAACTTTATAGGTCAATCTAGGACTACAGTGATGTGTCTCATTTGAACAGATGAGTGCTTAGCATTTAATACTGGGAAAAGTAATAGTAGAGAAATTTTAATCTAAGGTATTAATTTGTGATTCAGAAGAAGCTTTGTAAAGACAATCCTCAAAACCTTGAATGAGTTGTTTCTATTCTGTTCTGGAAAAATAAATTTTTTTGGTAGTATGCGCTGGTAAGTCAGAAACTTCTAAAGCAAAACAAACTTCTTTATTTCCTTTCTGTTTGTACAGGTTTTTGCTCATGTTAAATATAAATATTTCTGTTAAGAAAATAATAGCACACATTTCATGTTGGAAAAAATCCAGTAACTTCTAATCTTACTTTTTTTATCTGTATTAATATATCAAAAGATTCCAGATCTAAAAATATAAACTACTGACAATACAGCTTTAACTAACCTTACCTCTAAGACAGCTTTAGCTCTATTTGTAGGAAGGAGTAAGATTTCACGGGAAGAAATTCATTGTAAGAGAGAGAAATGTATCCGCATCCAAGCACAGATGGAAAGACACTGAGAAAATCATACCGTGTATTACTCAGATTTAGTGTGGACCTTTTTCTCTCTTTTATTCGTCATCCACAATTCAAGATCTGACCCAGTGCCCTAGAGAGAGGCAGTGGCCGTTTAAACAAATATCGCCATAATGAGGACTTCTGAACAAGGAGCAGGAACTACTGTTTTGTGGAGGGACATTGCCCCTTGGGCCAGGCCTGGGACCTCTACAGGCAGTGGCCCGGGATCCCTGGAATCATCCCTGGGGATGATTAGATAGGAGCATAATAAAGGTCAAGTCGCTGGAGGTCTGTGATGGCCATTATATGAGACATCGTTTGGGGTTTCTCACTGTTCTAGTGGGACCAGAACAGAGGGTAGGAGTGTCAGCAGAGACAGCAATTCTGAAGACGTGAGCTGAGCCAATGAGAACAGTTTGTTTCCATTACAATGACTTTAATATAGTCTCTAGATTGATGCAGTCTGGAAAGACACCAATTACTTTTGAAACCTAACTTATTTTTAGAATTTTTACTCCTTTGGAACTAATTTATAGCCCATGTTTGAAAATTTGTTGTATTACTTTATAGCTACCTTTTGCCACTGACCAAATAAAAATAGTTGTTCAACACTTCTTTCCAGAAAGATTTGGTTCCAGGGACTTCTGCCAATCTACAAATATTTGCTGCTATGTCTCAAAATACAGTTAAGTATTTTGAGCTATTATTATTTACACTGATAAATGGGAATTGTTTTATTTTTATTTTACAAACCTGAAATATTTTTCTTTTAAACCTGGTTGTTTCTGTTAAAGTCCTCAAGAATGTCCCTTTTGCTACTACTAAAAATGCTTTGACATCTTACTTCTGCCATTAACTGGCTCCACGGGCAAGTGAGGCATGAAACCTCTGATGGTAAGTCCCTGGGCTATGACCTTCCCGGGTGTTTCTTATCTTTTGTCTCCTCCCCGCAACCACCCCTTAGGAAGGCTACAGGGTGTTGAAGTGACCTTCTTGCCTCCGTGAGAGAAGGCTCTGGTAAAGTCGTTTTCAACGGAGAATCGACTTTGTTATGGAGTAGCACCGGTTATACTTCAAAATGGTTATTTTCACCACCCTCCTGCCAAAGATAGGAAGTGATTTCTCTTCATTCTTCAAACCTGGTGGGTTTTCTGGAGGTAAAAATCTGTGAAAGTATTGGGAATTCCCTAAAATTACAGCCCTGAGGAGTTTCTCACCCTCAATGAAGTCCACGCTCAGATTCCAGCAATTCATCAAAATTTCCATTCAACTGTAAATTTGCCTTTAAACTTATGGCTCCAGCAACTAAGCGGAACTCAGCTGTACTTCTCGTCTCTCTAGATTTTTGGATGCCAGTCTGCCCTGCAACCTCAAGAGTATTCTTGGTTTCTTTTCCTTCCAATTTGTTCAAATCTTTTCTTATTGTAAGATCTGGAGTGATTACTTCAAAGTTTTTTATATGTTGGAGTTGAAACTGAAAGTCCCAATTTTTTTAACAAAAAACATACATTAACTACATTATCACCTGTCTTGTATTAGTCTATGAGTTACACTCCTAATAGCTACCATAATAGAGGCAATAGTGGCTAATGTATGTAGTAAAATTGTTTTATGCACTTCTAATATTGTTTCTTGGCAACATTAACACATGTAGTTCACAGTAACGGTTCTTAAACCTGTACAGATGATATTTGTGGTATAAATTTTCAAGAACTCTCAAAGGGTTGGGGACAAGATTTTTTTTTTTTATTGGAAGACTAGGAGAAAAACATCTAAACTATTCAGGCTGACATAATGAGTTTCTCTCAGCCATTGATATATTTAAGTATGTTTTAATCCAGATATATTCAGCCCACATTCATGTGAACTTTAAGCAAAGTGGTCTAAAAGCATCATCAATTTACCCAATAAGAGTGCTGCTATGGATATGATTTATGCTTACACAGCAGTCTGTTTAGTAAGACCTATGAGAAGCTGAATATAGCTGGGAGGGCTTAGGTTCCTTCAGGTGCACCCTCTTTTCCAAGTCAGCAATTGAAAGTATAAAGTGAGAAAAAAAAGTGTTATATTTCCCTCTTTTCATCACATCTTGCCATGTCAGAAAGGAAAGTAGGAGTCAGAGATGAGTAATCCAAGGAGCATATATTGGCCATGCACTGTGTTGTTTTGCCACTGATAAAAACTTACAAATTTTCTCAAGTTCCAATGAAGACAAGCAAGGTGGTCTGGCAGCAACACTTGTGGGATGGAGAGGTAAGTATCTCTGTGAACCCTATTCCCAATGAAACAACCATAACTGGTGAAAATTATTTTAAAAATCAACTAAAGTCTCTGGAAGTTTTGCTAAGAATATAAGCAGACAGTGAAATTATGTATTGAGGAAAATCTACTAATCTGAGTAAGAACTGTGAAAGCATGCAATATTTAAGGCATGCCCTAAACCCAGCTCAGTGGGATTGAAACACGCTTCTGGGTGGGTTTAGTCAAGAAGATGGAGCTCACTTGGTCCCTAGTTTCCAATCTAGGCCAACAATTTCTCCCTGGGAGAGTCAAGATACCAGAATTCTCATCACCCCTAGCCCCAAGTTGCAGAAACTCTATTTCAGGCAGGTGAGGTTGAGAGCTCTCTTCTTCCACCCAGACCCACTCATAGGGTGGAAGCTCCACCTCAAGCATGACAGACTGAGAACACTGGGGTCTGATTACACCTACCCCAGCCCCTTCTGAGGAACAACGTCAGAGACCACGCAAAGATGGGGAGACAGACTTCACTGAACTAGTCCATCTAAATCACTAGACAAGAAAACAAACAAACAAAAATTCATGGGGAAATCAGCATCCAGAGTTGGCTACAATATATTATCTGAAATGTCCAGTTTTTACCAAAAAATGTGAAATATCCAAAGAAAGTTCGAACTATACACAGGAAAAAAATTAGACAAGAGAAACTGCCTTTGAAGTGGCCTAGATGTTGGAGTTAGAAGATAAAGACATCAAAGCAGCTGTTATAAACATGTTAGAAGAACTAAAGGAAACTATGATTAAAGAATTTTAAAAAGGGTATGAATGACAATGTCTCATCAAGTAGACATAATTTCTATCTCTCTTTCTATTAAAGAAAGATAGAAATTATGAGAAAGAACCAAATGGAAAGTCTGGCACTGAAAAGTATAATAATCAAAATGAAATAGTCACAAGAAGGGATGAAGAATAGATCTAAGCTGACAGAAGAAACAATCAGTGAACTTGGAAATATATAAAGATGCAATCTGAAGAACAGAGAACAAAAAGAATGAATAAAAATGAACAGAGCCTCTGAGAAATGTAGTACACCAACACTTGCATAGTATGAGTATCTGAAGATAAAGAAGGACATTTTATCATGAAAAAAGGTCAATTCACCAGGAAGATATAAACATTATAAACACATATGCATCTAACTACAGATCTCTCAAATACATACAGCAAAACCTGACAAAACTGAAGGTGTGAAATAGACAATTAAACTAGTTGGAGACTTTAATAACCCATTTTCAATAATAAATAGAACAACTCTTTAGGACATCAGTTAAGAGTACAGAAGACTTTAAAAACACTATGAAACGATTAGAACTAATAGACATATATACAATACTCCACTCTGCAAAATACACATCCTTCTCAAGCACACATGGAACATTATCCAGGATAGACCCCACGCTGAGCTTTAAAGCAAGTGTCAAAAAAAATTTTTTTAACATCTTTATTGGAGTATAATTGCTTTACAATGGTGTGTTGGTTTCTGCTGTATAACAAAGTGAATCAGCTCTACATATACATATATCCCGATATCTACTACCTCTTGCATCTCCCTCCCACCCTCCCAATCTCACCCGTCTAGGTGGACACAAAGCACCGAGCTGATTTCCCTGTGCTATGCAGCTGCTTCCCACTAGCTATATTTTACATTTGGTAGTGTATATATGTCAATGCCACTCTCTCACTTCGTCCCAGCTTACCCTTCCCCCTCCCGGTGTCCTCAAATCCATTCTCTATGTCTGCGTCTTTATTCCTGGGCTGCCCCTAGGTTCTTTGGAACCATTTTTTTTTTTTTCTTTTAGATTCCATATATATGTGTTAGCATACAGTATTTGTTTTTCGCTTTCTGACTTACTTCACTCTGTATGACAGTCTCTAGGTCCATCCACCTCACTACAAATAACTCAATTTCATTTCTTTTTATGGCTGAGTAATATTCCATTGTATATATGTGCCACATCTTCTTTATCCATTCATCTATGGATGGACACTTAGGTTGCTTCCATGTCCTCGCTATTGTAAATATAGCTGCAGTGAACATTGTTATACATGACACATTTTGAATTATGGCTTTCTCAGGGTATATGCCCAGTAGTGGGATTGCTGAGTCATATAGTAGTTCTATTTTTACTTTTTTGAGGAACCGCCATACTGTTCTCCATAGTGGCTGTATCAATTTGCATTCCCACCAACAGTGCAAGAAGATTCCGTTTTCTCCACACTCTCTCCAGCATTTATTGTTTGTAGATATTTTGATGATCGCCATTCTGACCAGTGTGAGGTGATACCTCATTTTAGTTTTGATTTGCATTTCTCTAATGATTAGTGATGTTGAGCATCCTTTCATGTGTTTGTTGGCAATCTGTATATCTTCTTTGGAGAAATGTCTATTTAGGTCTTCTGCCCATTTCTGGATTGAGTTGTTTGTTTTATTGATATTGAGCTGCATGTCCTGTTTGTATAGTTTGGAGATTAATCCTTTGTCAGTTGCTTAATTTGCAAACATTTTCTCCCATTCTGAGGGTTGTCTTTTCGTCTTGTTTATGGTTTCCTTTGCTGTGCAAAAGCTTTTAAGTTTCATTAGGTCCAATTGTTTATTTTTGTTTTCATTTCCATTTCCATAGGAGGTGGGTCAAAATGCATCTTGCTGTGATTTATGCCATGGAGTGTTCTGCCTATGTTTTCCTCTAAGAGTTTTATAGTGTCTGGCCTTATATTTAGGTCTGTAAACCATTTCGAGTTTATTTTTGTGTATGGTGTTAGGGAGTGTTCTAATTTCATTCTTTTACATGTAGCTGTCCAGTTTTCCCAGCACCACTTATTGAAGAGGCTGTCTTTTCTCCATTGTATATTCTTGCTTCCTTTATCACACATAAGGTGACCATATGTGCATGGGTTAATCTCTGAGCTTTCTATTCTGTGCCATTGATCCATATTTCTGTTTTTGTGCCAGTACCATGCTGTCTTGATTACTGTAGCTTTGTAGTATAGTCTGAAATCAAGGAGCCTGATTCCTCCAACTCCGTTTTTCTTTCTCAAGATTGCTTTGGCGATTCGGGGTCTTTTGTGTTTCCATACAAATTGTGAAATTTTTTGTTCTAGTTCTGTGAAAAATGCCAGTGGTAGTTTGACAGCGATTGCATTGAATCTGTAGATTACTTTGGGTAGTATAGCCATTTTCACAATGTTGATCCTTCCAACCAAGAACGTGGTATATCTCTCCATCTGTTTGTATTATCTTTAATTTTGTTCATCAGTGTCTTATCATTTTCTGCATACAGTTCTTTTCTCTCCTTAGGTAGTTTTATTCTTAGGTATTTTATTCTTTTTGTTGCAGTGGTAAATGGGAGTGTTTCCTTAATTTCTCTTTCAGATTTTTCATCATTACTGTATAGGAATGCAAGAGATTTCTGTACATTAATTTTGTATCCTGCTACTTTACCAAATTCATTGATTAGCTCTAGTAGTTTTCTGGTAGCATCTTTAGGATTCTGTATGTATAGTATCATGTCATCTGCAAACAGTGACATTTTTACTTCTTCTCCAATTTGGATTCCTTTTATTTCTTTTTCTTCTCTGATTGGTGTGGCTAAAATTTCCAAAACTATGTTGAATAATAGTGGTGAGAGTGGGCAACCTTGTCTTCTTCCTGATCTTAGAAGAAATGCTTTCAGTTTTTCACCATTGAGAACGATGTTGGCTGTGGGTTTGTCATATATGACCTTTATTATGTTGAGGAGAGTTCCCTCTATGCCTAGTTTCTGGAGGGTTTTTACCATAAATGGGTGTTGAATTTTGTCGAAAGCTTTTTCTGCATCTATTGAGATGATCATAGGGTTTTTCTCCTTCAATTTGTTAATATGGTTTATCACATTGATTGATTTGCATATATTGAAGAATCCTTGCATCTCTGGGATAAACCCCACTTGATCATAGTGTATGATCCTTTTAATGTGCTGTTGGATTCTGTTTGCTAGTATTTTGTTGAGGATTTTTGCATCTATGTTCATCAGTGATATTGGTCTGTAGTTTTCTTTTTTTGTCACCTCTTTGTCTGGTTTTGGTATCAGGGTGATGGTGGCCTCATAGAATGAGTTTGGGAGTGTACCTCCCTCTACTACGTTTTGGAAGAGTTTGAGAGGATAGGTGTTAGCTCTTCTCTAAATGTTTGATAGAATTCGCCTGTGAAGCCATCTGGTCCATGGCTTTTGTTTGTTGGAAGATTTTTAATCACAGTTTCAACTTCAGTGCTTGTGAGTTGTCTGTTTATATTTTCTATTTCTTCCTGGTTCAGTCTTGGAAGGTTGTGCTTTTTAAGAATTTGTCCGTTTCTTCCAGGTTGTCCATTTTATTGACATATAGTTGCTTGTAGTAGTCTCTCAAGATCCTTTGTATTTCTGCAGTGTCAATTTTTACTTCTCCATTTTCATTTCTAATTCTATTGACTTGAGTCCTCACCCTTTTTTTCTTGATGAGTTTGACTAATGGTTTATCAATTTTGTTTATCTTCTCAAAGAACCAGATTTTAGTGTTCTTCATCTTTGCTATCATTTTCTTCACTTCTTTTTAATTTATTTCTGATCTGATCTTTATGAGTCTTTCTTTCTGCTAACTTTGGGGTGTTTTTGTTCTTCTTTCTCTAATTGCTTTAGGTGTAAGGTTAGGTTGTTTATTTATGATGTTTCTTGTTTCTTGAGGTAGGAATGTATTGCTATAAACTTCCCTCTTAGAATGGCTTTTGCTGCATCGCACAGGTTTTGGGTCAACTTGATTTCATTGTCATTTGTTTGTAGGTATTTTTTGATTTCCTCTTTGATTTCTTCAGTGATCTCTTGGTTATTTAGTAGTGTATTGTTTAGCCTCCATGTGTTTGTATTTTTTACAGATTTTTTTCCTGTAATTGATATCCAGCCTCATAGCGTTGTTGTCAGAAAAGATACATGATACAATATTTCAATTTTCTTAAATTTACCGAGGCTTGATTTGTGACCCAAGATATGATCTATCCTGGAGAATGTCCCATGAGTACTTGAGAAGAAAGTGTAATCTGCTGTTTCTGGATGGAATGTCCTATATATATCAATTAAGTCCATCTTGTTTTATGTATCATTTAAAGCTTGTGTTTCCTTATTTATTTTCATTTTGGATGATCTGTCCATTGGTGAAAGTGGGGTGTTAAAGTCCGCTACTATGATTGTGTTACTGTTGATTTCCCCTTTATGGCTGTTACCATTTGCCTTATGTGTTGAGGTGCTCCTATGTTGGGTGTATAAATATTAGCAATTGTTATATCTTCTTCTTGGATTGATCCCTTGATCATTATGTAGTGTCCTTTGTCTCTTGTAATAGTCTTTATTGTAAAGTCTATTTTGTCTGATATGAGAATTGCTACTCCAGCTTTCTTTTGATTTCCATTTGCATGGAATATCTTTTTCCATCCCCTCACTTTCAGTCTGTATGTGTCCCTAGGTCTGAAGTGGGTGTCTTGTAGACAGCATATATATGGATCTTTTTTGTATCTATTAAGCCAGTCTGGTTGGAACATTTAATCCATTCACATTTAAGGTAATTATCGATATTTATATTCTTATTAACATTTTCTTAATTGTTTTGGGTTTGTTATTGTAAGTCTTTTCCTTCTCTTGTGTTTCCTGCCTAGAGAAGTTCCTTTAGCTTTTGTTGTAGAGCTGGTTTGGTGGTGCTGAATTCTCTTAGCTTTTATTTGTCTGTAATGATTTTAATTTCTCCATTGAATCTGAATGAGATCCTTGCTGGCTAGAGTAATCTTGGTTGTAGGTGTTTCCTTTTCATCACTTTAAATATGTCCTGCCACTCCCTTCTGGCTTACAGAGTTTCTGCTGAAAGATCAGCTGTTAACCTTATGGGGATTCCCTTGTATGTTAGTTGTTGCTTTTCCCTTGCTGCTTTTAATATTTTTTCTTTGTATTTAATTTTTGATAGTTTGATTCATATGTGTCTTCGTGTGTTTCTCCTTGGATTTATCCTGTATGGGACTCTCTGTGCTTCCTGGACTTGATTGACTATTTCCTTTCCCATATTAGGGAAGTTTTCAACTATAATCTCTTCAAATATTTTCTCAGTCCCTTTCTTTTTCTCTTCTTCTTCTGGGACCCCTATAATTCGAATGTCGGTGCATTTAATGTTGTCCCAGAGGTCTCTGAGACTGTCCTCAATTCTTTTTATTCTTTTTTCTTTATTCTGCTCTGCAGTAGTTATTTCCACTATTTTATCTTCCAGGTCACTTATCCGTTTTTCTGTCTCAGTTATTCTGCTATTGATCCCATCTAGAGAATTTTAAATTTCATTTATTGTGTTGTTCATCACTGTTAGTTTGTTCTTTAGTTCTTCTAAGTCCTTGTTAAACGTTTCTTGTATTTTCTATATTCTATTTCCAAGATTTTGGATCATCTTTACTATCATTATTCTGAATTCTTTTTCAGGTAGACTGCCTATTTCTTCTTCATTTGTTAGGTCTGGTGGGTTTTTGCTTTACTCCTTCATCTGCTGTGTGTTTCTCTGTCTTCTCATTTTGCTTAACTTACTGTGTTTGTGGTCTCCTTTTTACAGACTGCAGCTTCGTATTTCCCATTTTTTTTGGTGTCTGCCCCCAGTGGGTAAGTTTGGTTCAGTGGGTTGTGTAGGCTTCCTGGTGGAGGCGTCTAGTGCCTGTGTTCTGGTTGATGAGGCTGGATCTTGTCTTTCTGTTGGACAGGACCATGTCCAGTGGTGTGTTTGGGGGAGGTGTCTGTGACCTTATTATGATTTTAGGCAGCCTCTCTGCTAATGGGTGGGGTTGTGTTCCTGTCTTGCTAGTTTTTTGGCATAGGGTGTCCAGCACTGTAGCTTGCTGTTTGTTGAGTGGAGCTGGTTCTTAGCATTGAGATGGAGATCTCTGGGAGAGCTTTCACCGTTTGATATTACATTGGGCCAGGAGGTCTCTCGTGGTTCAATGTCCTGAACGTGGCTCCTCCATCTCAGAGGGTCAGGCCTGACTCTCGGTCAGAGCACTGAGACCCTGTTAACCACATGGCTCAGAAGAAAAGGGAGAGAAAGAAAGAATGAATGAAAGAAACAATAAAGAAATAAGATAAAGTTATTAAAATAGAAAAAAATTATTAAAAATTTTAGAAAAAGAAAGAGAGAAAGAAAGAAGAGCGCAACCACAGCAAAAAAACAAATCCACCAATGATAACAAGTGCTAAAAACTAAACTAAAAAATAGAAGAAAACAAAAAACGGACAGTCAGAACCTGAGGACAAATGGCAAGAGCAAAGTTATACAGACAAAATCACACAAGAAGCATACACATACACACTCACAAAAAGAGAAAAAGAAAAAATATACATATATATAGAAAAGGAGAGCAACCAAATCAATAAACAACTCTACCAATGATAATAACCTCTAAATACTAAACTAAGATAAACGTAAAACCAGAAACAAATTAGATGCAGAAAGGAAACCCCAGGTCTACAGTTGCTCCCAAAGTCTACCACCTCAATTTTGGGATGATTCGTTGTCTATTCAGGTATTCCACAGATGCAGGGTACATCAAGTTGATTGTGGAGATTTAATCCACTGCTCCTGAGGCTGCTGGGAGAAATTTCCCTTTCTCTTCTTTGTTCGTACAGCTCCCAGGGTTCAGCTTTGGGTTTGGCCCCGCCTCTGCATGTAGGTCGCCTGAGAGCATCTGTTCCCCACCTAGACAGGATGGGGTTAAAGGAGCAGCTGATTAGGGGGCTCTGGTTCACTCAGGCTGGGGGAGGGAGGGGTACAGAATGTGGGTTGAGCCTGTGGCAGCAGAGGCCAGCGTGACATTGCAACAGCCTGAGGCATGCCGTGTGTGCTCCTGGGGAAGTTGTCCCTGGATCACGGGACCCTGGCAGTGGCAGGCTGCACAAGCTCCCAGGAGGGGAGGTGTGGATAGTGACCTGTGCTTGCACACAGGCTTCTTGGTGGCGGCAGCAGCAGCCTTAGCTGTCTGTGGGGTCTGCGCTGATAGCCGCAGCTTGAGCCCACCTTTGGAGCTCATGTAGGCAGTGTTCTGAACCCCCTCTCCTTGTGCACCCAAAACAATGGTCTCTTGCCTCTTAGGCAGGTCCAGACTTTTTCCCGGACTCCCTCCCAGCTAGCTGTGGTGCATTAGCCCCCTTCAGGCTGTGTTCACACCGCCAACCCCAGTCCTCTCCCTGCGATCTGACCTCTGAAGTCAGAGCCTCAGCTCCCAACCCCCACCCATTCCAGCGGGTGAGCAGACAAGCCTCTCGGGCTGGTGAGTGCTGGCCGGCACCGAGCCTCTGTGCGGGAATCTCTCCACTTTGCCCTCTGCACCCCTGTTGCTGCGCTCTCCTCTGTGGCTCTGAAGCTTCCCCCCCACCACCCCCATCTCCACCCGTGAAGGGGCTTCCTAGTGTGTGGAAACTTTTCCTCCTTCACAGCTCCCTCCCAGAGGTGCAGGTCCCATCCCTGTTCTTTTGTCTCTGTTTTCCCCTTCTTTCTTTTGCCCTACCCAGGTACGTGGGGAGTTTCTTGCCTTTTGGGAAGTCTGAGGTCTTTTGCCAGCGTTCAGTAGGTGTTCTGTAGGAGCTGTTCCACATGTAGATGTATTTCTAATGTATTTGTGAGGAGGAAGGTGATCTCCATGTCTTATTCCTCTGCCATCTTGAAGGCGCCCCCCCCCCCACAGTTTTTTTTCAAGACCTAGTTCTTCTTCCCAAATTTTATTTTATATTATTTTTTTGAATTTTATTTATTTAACAAACTTTACAGTATTGGAATCATGCAAAGTATGTTCTCCCAACACAATGGAACTAAACTGGAAATCAGTAACAGAAGGCAATTTGGGAAACTCACAAATATGTGGAAGTTAAAGAATGAACTCCTAAATAAACAATGAATCAAAGGAGAAATCACAAAGGAAATGAGGAAATATCAATGCTTTGAGATAAATGAAAATGAGATCACAACATGCCAAAAACTATAGATTAAAACAATAGAGAAAATGAACAAAATCAAAAGATATTTATTTGAAAAGATCAACAAATTGACAACTGATTAGCTAGTATGACCATGCCAGAAAGAGATGTCTCAAATTACTAAAATCAAGAATGAAAGAGTGGATATCACTATTGCCTTCACTGAAATAAGTATGTTTACAAGGACAAACTATGAACAATTGTATGTCAATAAATGAAATAATTTTGATGAAATGGCCAAGTGCTAGAAAGATGTTAACAATCAAAACAAACTCAGCAAGAAATGCAACATGTAAACAAACCTATAATCAGTAAAGAAACTGAATTAGAAATTTAAAAACTTCTGCAAAGAAAGTCCCACTTCCAGATAGCTTCACTGGTAATTTCTACCAAACATTTAAAGGATATATTACCAATACTTCACAGGCTCCTCTGAAAAAATAGGAGAAAGGGGAACACTTCCAAACTCATTCTGTGAGGTCAACATTAATCTGACACCAAAACCAGACAACGACAACTCATGAAAATAAAACTACATACCAGTAGCTCTTATAATAATTGACACAGAAATTCTCAACAAAATATGTGCAAACGGAATCTAGCAACATAAAAAAAAAAAAGAAAATTATATACCATGGTCAAGTGGGATTTATCCCAGGTTGATTTAAAATATGAAAATTAATTATACCATGTTAATAGAATAAAGGACACATACACATAATCATGTCAATAGACAGAAAAATTGACAAAATTAAACACACTTTCATGTTAAAAATCCTCAACAGTCAGGAATAGAAGTTTTCCCAAGTGATAAAGGGCATCTGTGAAAAACTGACAGCTAATATATTTAATAGTGAAAGACTGAATTCTTACCCCATAAGATCAGGAATAAAAGAAAGATGTCCACTTACACCACCTCCATTCAATGTTTTACTTGAAGTTCTAGCCAGGGCAATTAGACTAGCAATGGAAGTAAAAGACCCAGGTTGGAAAGAAAGAAGTAAACTATATCTCCATTTACAGATGATGTGATCTTGAATATAGAAAATAAGGAATTCACTAAAAAAATTTAGAACTAGTAAATAAATTCAGCAACATTTCAGGATACAAAATCAACATATAAAAATCAATTGTATTTCTATACATTAGCAATAAGCAATCTGAAAATGATTATTAAGAAAATTCCATGTACAATAGCATCAAAAAGAATAAAATACTTGGAATAAATTTAATAAAAGAAGTGCAAAATTCATACTCAGAAAACTACAGAACATTGTTGAAAGAAATTATAGAAGACCTAAAAGAATGGAAAAACATCCTGTGTTCACAGATCAGAGGACTTAAGATGTCAAGATGTCAATACTCACCACATTGGTCTACAGACTTAACACCATTTTTGTCAAAATCTCAGCTTCCTCTTTTGCATAAATTTACAAACTAGTTCTAAAATTCATATGAAGTTGCAAAGGACCTAGGTTAGCCAAAATGATCTGGAAAAAGAAGAACAAAAATGTTAGGACCACACTTCATGATTTCAAGACTTTTTACAAAGCTAGAAAAATCAAGGCAGAATAGTGTTGGCATAAGGATGGACATACGGATCAATGAAACAGAATTTAGAGTCCAGAAATAAACCGTTATCTTATGGTCTATTGATTTTCAACAAGGACGTCAAATGATTCAATGGGGAAAAATAATCTTTTCAACAAATGGTGCTGGAACTACTGGATATCCACATGCAAAGAATGAAAATGAACCTTTTCCAAACACCATACACAGAATTAATTCAAACTGGATCATAGGCCTACATGTAATAGCTAAAACTATAAAACTCTTAGAAGAAAGCATAGGAGTAAATCTTAGCGACCCTGAGTTAAGTAATGGCTTCTTAAATACAGCACTAAGAGCCCAACCTACCAAAGAAAAAGTATATAAATTGGATTTTAGCAAACTAAAAACCATTGTACAACAAAAGAATACCATAATAGTGAAAATACCAAGATAGTGTAAAGAAAACCCACAGGATGGGAACAATTGTGAATCATTTATCTGATAAGGGACTTGTATCTAGAATATATTTATAACTCGTACAACTCAACAATAAAAAGACAACAGAATTTTAAAATGCACAAAAGATCTAAGCAGACATTTCTCTAAAGAAGATATAAAAATGGATAGTAAGCATCTGAAAATATGTTCAACATCATTAGTCAACAGGGAAATACATGCCAAAAGCACAAAGAAATGCCACTTTACACCTACGTGGATATTTATAATCAAATAGGTAGACAATATCATGTGTTGGTGAGGTGGAGAAATGAGAACTCCTATACATTGCTGGTGGAAATTTAAAACTGTGCAGCTGCCTTGGAAAGTAGTTTGACATTCCTCAGAATGTTAAACATAGAGTTACTATAGCTATTTCACTCCTAGGGATATACCCAAGAGAAAGGAAGACCTACATTCATACAAAATCTTGTACATGAGTACACATAGTACTACTATTCATAATTGCCAAAAAGTGGAAACAACCCAAATGTTCATTAATTTATAAATGGATACATAAAATATTATATATCTATAGCTATATACATATACACAATGGAATATTTCTCAGCTACAAAATGGAATGAACTACTGATTCATATTACAGCATAGATGAATCTTGAAAACATTATGCTAAGTACAAGAAGTCTGTCACTAAAGACCACAAATTGTATGGTTTCATTATATAAAATGTCCAGAGTAGGCAAATCTATAGAAACTAATAAGTGCTTACCCAGGGATGGGGGATAGAATATGGGTGACTGCTAATGAGTATCGGGTTTCTTTTGGGGGTCATAAAAATATTCTAAAGTTAGATTGCAGTGACAGTTGCACAACTCTGTGAATATACTAAAAAACATTGAATTGTATACTTTTAATAGGTGAATTGTATGGTATTTGAATTATATCTCAATAAAACAGGTGAAAAGATGGTATTGCAGTATTTCAACTAATCTAAATTGGAAGAGTTTCTAGTAAATTACCAGACTGAATTATATTAAATACTGAAAAGTTATGGCTGAATGAATAGAACAGCCATGGAAAGTTCAGATTTGGTTCATGGCTCTGAGAATGGACTTATGCTTTCAAGATTTTACAAGTTAGCATCTGTCTCTCTGCCTATAAATGTCAATGAAAAATTGTGGTAAGTTTTAAAATCAAATCTACTCACTGGTCTCACTCCAAAAGTTGCTAGCCTGCCAAAGGCCAAAAATCACCCTGTGTATGGTCTCATTATGCAAGGCCAAAGGAGAAGCATGAGAAACTAGAGTTCTTTCTTCCCTGGGGGTAATGCCCCCTCATACATTCTCCCAATGGAAGGGCAAGCTTTTAATGTAGCAACTGTCTACATGAAGAAAAAAGAAAGAAGTTCTATAAAATATGTAAAAATCTAATCCCCCACCATTGCTTCTATTTGACTCTCTTTTTGTTTTGTTTTGTTTTGTTTTTAACAGAATGCTCACTTCAAAATATCACAGTATTAGTGAAATGCATTTTGGGTCCAAAACAAGTTATTTGCTCTTGTATTATAGAGTTCCATTTTTATATTTTACTATACTTTGTATAGTAATTAGACATTACTATAATTTGTATTTTCCTAAGAAAAATAACTACTATCTGAACACAATTTTATTTTCAAAGTGGATTTGAAGAGTCATTAATTGGATTTCAAGATAAATTGATTTAGGAGGACAAGATGGGATATAGAAATACATCTGGGAAAGTAATGACATCAAAGGAAATAATAAATAGTATGTTCCCTTGGAAATGGACTGTAAACACCCTATGTCTGAATGATATTATACATCTGCAATTCCCAGCCCCGCCACCTAAGACCCAATTTTTCTGCCATTATAAACACAGCTGTTGTATGTTTTCTGCAACTGCAAAAAGAAAAAAAATCTTATTGGCTATTGATGTATTACTATTGGTGCTGCTTTTGTAAAGTCAATGGCTTTATTTGGCAAAATACTTCAGTGGCCAACAGATAGGTTGAAATGATTCGAAGACGGAAATATTGTAGCCAGAAGAAGTAGGTAATGAAGGCAGATAGTGACCAAGGGCTCCCTTTAGGGCATTAATGCCACTGTGCCTAAGTGCTGTGAGTTAATTCTTATTACTTCTTCTGATAACTGGTATTTATTGGTTTATTTTTAAATAGTGTTTCCCCATTTGACAATTATGAATTCCAAGCTTAAAGTGAGATGAGAGAATGCAAGAATTCATAACTGGACACATGCAGGAAGAATCAGAGTTAGGGTCCTCTCCTCCCACCCAACCACTAAATTTACAGATTTGGATTCACTCTGACCAGGGAAGCGTAAGTTCAGAATAACAATTTTCAGTTTCCTTAATGTTACCCAGGCTTCTCAAAATCACTTTAATTTTCTATATTGAATGTTGTGTATTTATCTCTCAAAACTAACCATATAAGGCCCAAATAAAACAAAAAAGTGATAAACTGTTTTCCTTTTTTGTGTATTTTTTTGTATAATTCAACAGAGGCTGGCACACTACAGGGTAAGTTTCAGGAAAGCAACCAGAACAACTCAGGTATTTTCTGAACTGCCAGGTCCATTTTTTGATCAGACCCAACAAGATTTACATATACAATGAACAGAAACTTGGACTAACAAGTTTGCTATTTGTTCCTTGTGTAAACTGGAAAACATTATATATTTAGATGGTTATACATCATTCTCTCACTACCTCCATCCCCATGAAAAAAATGCATTATGGAAAGTTTTATTTAGAAAGAAAAAGACATTTAATTGTTATAAAAACAACACATGGGAATGTTCCTGCATGAATAGAATGGTAAACAGAATGAATTATCTAATTTTCAACATAATTATACTATAGGAACAGCTTTCTAATATATACTTTGTCCCCAACTAAATTTGTTGGCTGTGATCCCAAGATGATGTGAACTGTTAGGAATAAGAAGTTTAAACTTTGAAATTCCGGACTATTTTTTAAAGAATAAATATTCATTTACAAAACAAAGTTTTATTCATTTACAAAACAAGTTCTCTCAGGTACTGGCTCTTTCACCTTGAAGGTATTATCGCACTGAACCTAGATGCTTCATCTCTAAAACTGGATAATAATTTGCCTGCTTCATAAAATGATTGTAAAAGTAAAATTTTAAAAAGCTACTTTTAAAATTTCTATTATTACTAAACTCTATTCTGCAAAATGCATTCAATTAAGTATCAATAAAAGCACTTATTAAATTTGTATTATTTCTACCACTATACACAGTGATCTCAAAGTGAGGTAAAATGAAGGATGCATTAAATAGATGCTCTTTAAGTTTAAAGATGGAAAGATTATAGTCATTAATTTTATTAGAGTATGTGTATTACATGCTTATTCAAGAATTGACTTACAGGTAGAGATGCTCTTTAAATTGCATATAAGAAGATTGTACCAAAAGGTACGTCACAGCCTTCCTAAGTTCAGAATCATGAGACAGCACTTCAGCACTATGCTTAGGAGTCATTTTAAACAGCAAAATCACCAACAAAACACAAAAAATGTGAAAAACGCGTCGCGAAATAGACCAGGAAAAGGACCCTTGTCTACACTATGACACCTGAAACAAGAAGACGGAGTATCACCCTCTTTGACCTCAGCTGGGAACGTGCTCATTGGGCGACTCAGATTTTTTGCCACCTACACATGTCCACCTGTGACCACAAAAGTATCATTGGTATAGATTGGGGGTTACAAATATCTTTTAGTGAGAAAGCAAATTTTTAATTTTTTAATTATATTTATCAGAACTTTATTTTCATACAAATGACTTTGTAAAAAAACTCAGCTGGCTTTTTTTCTTTTTCTCTTGTTTTATCAAGGTATAATATTTTCCCTTTTTAAGAGTACAGTTCTGTGAATTTTCACAAATATGCAAGCAAAATCAAGATACAGACCAGTTACCACCCCTCAAAAATTCCCCCATGATCTTGCATTTTCACCATCTCCCCTAACCCCAGTCTCTGGCAACTGATTTGATTTTTGTCCCCATAGTTTTGCCTTTTCCAGAGCATCATATGAACAGAATCCTATAGCATGAAGCCTTTTGAGTCTGCCTTCTTTCACTTATCATGATGCACCTACTATGCATATTTGCATATACGCATATTTGCATATATGCATATATGTGTAATTCATCCATATTGTTATCCATATCAGTACTTTATTTTTTCTTTTTGCTGAGTAGTATTCCATTGTATGAAGTCACAATTTGTTTTCCCATTCTCCACATGAAGGACATTTTGGTTGTTTCCAGGTTTTGGCTACCATGGATAATGCTGTTATGAACATTGATGTGCAGATGTTTATATAGATGTAAGTTTTCATTTCTCTAGAGTAAATACTGAGCAATAGGATTGTTGATGTATATAATTAGAGTATGTTAATTTTACAAGAAACTGCAAAACTGTTCCCATAGTGGCTGTAACATTTTGTATTTCTACCAGCAATGTTTGAAAAGTTTCAGTTGCTCTAAACATATTTGCCAGCATTTGATATTGACAGTTTTTGTTCATTTGTTAATATTTCCATTCTAATAGCTATGCTGTGGTGTCTCACTGTGGGTTTGGTTTGCATTTCTCTAATAACTATTAATATTTAGAATTTTTTTCATGTGCTTATTTACCATTGATATATCTTCTTTTGTAAAGTGTCTGTACAAATCATTTCCCATCTTAAAATCAGTTTGTTTCTTTTATTACTATTGTGTTTAGAGTATTTATATATTCTAGATATAAGTTCTTTATGAGATATGTGAATTACAAATATTTTCTTCTAATCTGTGGCTTATCTTTTCATTCTCTACAAAGTATCTTTTGAAGAACAGAAGTTTTAAATCTTGATGAAGTCCAACTTAACTGTTTTTCTTTATGGCAAATGCTTTTACTCCTGTATCTAAGAAACCTTTGTCTAATATAATGTCTTGAAGATTTTCTCTATACTAAGTTGAAATATGTATATGGTAGAAGAAGGCTCATTTTAAAAATATGTGAATTTCCAATTGATACATCATCATTTGTTGAAAAAACTATCCTCATTGAATTTCCTTTGAACCTTTGTTCAAAATCAATTTATCATGTATATGTGGATCTATTTCTGGACACTACTCCATTTCGTTGACCTATAAATCTTTACCTTCATCATATCAGGCTATCTTGCTTAATACAACTTTGTAGTCTATCTTAAATGATTGAAGTTGGAGGTAGTGTGAATTCTCCAATTTTTCACTTTTACAAAATTGTTTTGGCGCTTCTTGTTCCTTTGCCTTTTTATCTAAATATTTGAATTAACTCATCAACTTCCACCAAAAAGTTCTGCTGGAATTTTGATTGAATTTACATTGAATCTATAGATAATCATGGGAAGAATTGGCATACTAATGATACTGGGTTTTCTGATTCATCAACCAAGTATGTCTCTCCATTTATTCATAACTTTGATTGCCTTCATCAGTGTTTTGTAGTTTTCTGTGTACAGATTTTGCACAGAATTTGTTAGATTTATTCCAAAGTATGTCATATATTTTGATGCTCTTTTAATTTAAATTTCCAATTATCCGTTGTTAGTACACAGAAATACTATTGAATTTTTACTTGACTTTTTACTGTGAAATGTTTTTAACTAAGTCTAGAAGCAATTTTGTAATTCTTAAAAACAAATTCTACCTAGACAACTGTTCCTCTACAAATAGAGATAATTCTATTTCTTACCAATTTGTCTGCCTTTTTCCTGCCTAGGACTCCCAGTACAATATTGAACAGGAGTAGTGAAAGATGATGTATTTGCTTTTTCCTGATCTTATTGGAAAATAATTGTCTTTCACAATTAAGTATGATATTAGATGTAGATTTTTTGCAAATTCTCTGTATAAAATTGTGGAAGCTTCTATTATCTTAGTTTGCTGACTGATTTTTTTATTTACACTGGATGTTGAATTTTATATATGTCAATGCCACTCTCTCACTTTGTCCCAGCTTACCATTCCCCCTCCCCATATCCTCAAGTCCATTCTCTAGTAGGTATGCATCTTTATTCCTGTCTTACCCCTAGGTTCTTCATGACCATTTTTTTTTAAATTCCATATATATGTGTTAGCATACGGTATTTGTTTTTCTCTTTCTGACTTACTTCACTCTGTATGACAGTCTCTAGGTCCATCCACCACACTATAAATAACTCAGTTTCGTTCCTTTATATGGCTGAGTAATATTCCATTGTATATATGTGCCACATCTTCATTATCCATTCATCTGTTGATGGACACTTAGGTTGCTTCCATGTCCTGAATATTTTAAATAGAGCTGCAATGAATATTTTGGTACATGACTCTTTTTGAATTATGGTTTTCTCAGGGTATATGCCCAGTAGTGGGATGGCTGGGTCCTATGGTAGTTCTATTTTTAGTTTTTTAAGGAACCTCCGTACTGTTCTCCATAGTGGCTGTATCAATTTACATTCCCACCAACAGTGCAAGAGGGTTCCCTTTTCTCCACACCCTCTCCAGCATTTATTGTTTGTAGAATTTTTGATGATGGCCATTCTGACCGACGTGAGATGATATCTCATTGTAGTTTTGATCTGCATTTCTCTAATGATTAAAGATGTTGAGCATTCTTTCATGTGTCTGTTGGCAATCTGTATATATTCTTTGGAGAAATGTCTATTTAGGTCTTCTGCCCATTTCTGGATTGGGTTCTTTGTTTTTTTGATATTGAGCTGCATGAGCTGCTTATAAATTTTGGAGATTAATCCTTTGTCAGTTGCTTAATTTGCAAATATTTTCTCCCATTCTGAGGGTTGCCTTTTCGTCTTGTTTATGGTTTCCTTTGCTGTGCAAAAGCTTTTAAGTTTCATTAGGTCCCATTTGTTTATTTTTGTTTTTATTTCCATTTCTCTAGGAGGTGGGTCAAAAAGGATCTTGCTGTGATTTATGTCATAGAGTGAGTGTTCTGCCTATGTTTTCCTCTAAGAGTTTGATGGTGTCTGGCCTTACATTTAGGTCTTTAATCCATTTTGAGTTTCTTTTTGTGTATGGTGTTAGGGAGTGTTTCAATTTCATTCTTTTACATGTAGCTGTCCAGTTTTCCTAGCACCACTTATTGAGGAGGCTGTCTTTTCTCCACTGTATATTCTTGCCTTCTTTATCAAAGATAAGGTGACCATATGTGCATGGGTTTATCTCTGGGCTTTCTATCCTGTTCCATTGATCTATCTTTCTGTTTTTGTGCCAGTACCATACTGTCTTGATTACTGTAGCTTTGTAGTATAGTCTGAAGTCAGGGAGCCTGATTCCTCCAACTCCGTTTTTCTTTCTCAAGATTGCTTTGGCTCTTTGGGGTCTTTTGTGTTTCCATACAAATTGTGAAATTTTTTGTTCTAGTTCTGTGAAAAATGCCAGTGGTAGTTTGATAGGGATTGCATTGACTCTGTAGATTGCTTTGGGTAGTACAGTCATTTTCACAATGTCGATTCTTCCAATCCAAGAGCATGGTATATCTCTCCATCTATGTGTATCATCTTTAATTTCTTTCATCAGTGTCTTATAATTTTCTGCATGCAGGTCTTTTGTCTCCTTAGGTAGGTTTATTCCTAGATATTTTATTCTTTTTGTTGCAATGGTAAACGGGAGTGTTTTCTTAATTTCTCTTTCAGATTTTTCATCATTAGTGTATAGGAATGTAAGTGATTTCTGTGCATTAATTTTGTATCCTGCTACTTTACCAAATTCATTGATTAGCTCTAGTAGTTTTCTAGTGGCATCTTTAGGATTCTCTATGTATAGTATCATCTCATCTGCAAACAGTGACAGCTTTACTTCTTCTTTTTCAATTTGGATTCCTTTTGTTTCTTTTTCTGCTCTGATTGCTGTGAGTAAAACTTCCAAAACTATGTTGAATAAGAGTGGTGAGAGTGGGCAAGCTTGTCTTGTTCCTGATCTTAGTGGAAATGTTTTCAGTTTTTCACCACTGAGGACTATTTTGGCTGTGGGTTTGTCATATATGGCCTTTATTATGTTGAGGAAATTTCCCTCTATGCCTACTTTCTGGAGGGTTTTTATCATAAATGGGTGTTGAATTTTGTTGAAAGCTTTTTCTGCATCTATTGAGATGATCATAGGGTTTTTCTCCTTCAATTTGTTAATATGGTTTATCACATTGATTGGTTTGCATATATTGAAGAATCCTTGCAGTCCTAGGATAAACCCAACTTGATCATAGTGTATGATCCTTTTAATGTGCTGTTGGGTTCTGTTTGCTAGTATTTTGTTGAGGATTTTTGCATCTATGTTCATCAGTGATATTGGCCTGTAGTTTTCTTTCTTTGTGACATCTTTGTCTGGTTTTGGTATCAGGGTGATGGTGGTCTCGTAGAATGAGTTGGGGAGTGTTCCTCCCTCTGCAATATTTTGGAAGAGTTTGAGAAGGATGGGTGTTAGCTCTCCTCTAAATGTTTGATAGAATTCGCCTGTGAAGCCAGCTGGTCCTGGGCTTTTGTTTGTTGGAATATTTTTAATCACAGTTTCAATTTCAGTGCTTGTGATTGGTCTGTTCATATTTTCTATTTCTTCCTGGTTCAGTCTCGGCAGGTTGTGCATTTCTAAGAATTTGTCCATTTCTTCCAGGTTGTCCATTTTATTGGCATAGAGTTGCTTGTAGTAATCTCTCATGATCGTTTGTATTTCTGCAGTGTCAGTGGTTACTTCTCCTTTTTCATTTCTAATTCTACTGATTTGAGTCTTCTCCCTTTTTCTCTTGATGAGTCTGGCTAATGGATTATCAATTTTGTTTATCTTCTCAAAGAACCAGCTTTTAGTTTTATTGATCTTTGCTATTGTCTCCTTCATTTCTTTTTCATTTATTTCTGATCTGATCTTTATGATTTCTTTCCTTCTGATAGCTTTGGGATTTTTTTGTTCTTCTTTCTCTAATTGCTTTAGGTGCAAAGTTAGGTTGTTTATTCGAGATGTTTCCTTTTTCTTGAGGTAGGCTTGTGTTGCTATAAACTTCCCTCTTAGAACTGCTTTTGCTGCATCCCATAGGTTTTGGGTCATCGTGTCTCCATTGTCATTTGATTCTAGGTATTTTTTGATTTCCCCTTTGATTTCTTCAGTGATCACTTCGTTATTAAGTAGTGTATTGTGTAGCCTCCATGTGTTTGTATTTTTTACAGATCTTTTCCTGTAATTGATATCTAGTCTCATAGCATTGTGGTCGGAAAAGATACTTGATACGATTTCAATTTTCTTAAATTTACCAAGGCTTGATTTGTGACCCAAGATATGATCTATCCTGGAGAATGTTCCATGAGCACTTGAGAAGAATGTGCATTCTGTTGTTTTTGGATGGAATGTCCTATAAATATCAGTTAAGTCCATCTTGTTTAATGTATCATTTAAAGCTTGTGTTTCCTTATTTATTTTCATTTTGGATGATCTGTCCATTGGTGAAAGTGGGGTGTTAAAGTCTGTTACTATGATTGTGTTACTGTTGATTTCCCCTTTTATGGCTGTTAGTATTTGCCTTATGTTTTGAGGTGCTCCTATGTTGGGTGCATAAATATTTACAATTGTTATGTCTTCTTCATTTGTTAGGTCTGGTGGGTTTTTGCTTTGCTCCTTCATCTGCTGTGTGTTTCTCTGTCTTCTCATCTTGCTTAACTTACTGTGTTTGAGGTCTTCTTTTTGCAGGCTGCAGGTTCGTAATTCCCGTTGTTTTTGGCCTCTGTCCCCAGTGGCTAAGGTTGGTTCAGTGGGTTGTGTAGGCTTCCTGGTGGAGGGGACTAGTGCCTGTGTTCTGGTGGATGAGGCTGGATCTTGTCTTTCTGGTGGGCAGGTCCACGTCTGGTGATGTGTTTTGGGGTGTCTGTGGCCTTATTATGCTTTTAGGCAGCCTCTGTGCTAATGGATGGGGCTGTGTTTCTGTCTTGCTAGTTGTTTGTCAGAGGGTGTCCTGCACTGTAGCTTGCTGGTCCTTGAATGGAGCTGGGTCTTGGTGTTGAGATGGAGATCTCTGGGAGATTTTTGCCATTTGATATTATTTGGAGCTGGGAGGTCTCTTGTGGACCAGTGTCCTGAACTTGGCCCTCCCACCTCAGAGGCACAGCACTGACTCCTGGCTGGAGCACCAAGAGCCTTTCATTCACACAGCTCAGAATAAAAGGGAGGAAAAAGAAAGAAGAAGATAAAATAAAATAAAATAACATAAAGTTATTAAAATAAAAAATAATTGTTAAGAAAAAATATTTTTTATGTAAAAAAAACCAGACAAACAGAACCCTAGGACAAATGGTAAAAGCAAAGCTATACAGACAAAATCACACCCAGAAGCATACACATACACACTCACAAAAAGAGAAAAAGGGAAAAAGATATATATATCGTTGCTCCCAAAGTCCACCTCCTCAATTTGGGATGATTCGTTGTCTATTCAGGTATTCCACAGATGCAGGCACATGAAGTTGATTGTGGAGCTTTAATCCGCTGCTTCTGAGGCTGCTGGGAGAGATTTCCCTTCCTCTTCTCTGTTCGCACAGCTCTCGGGGTTCAGCTTTGGATTTGGACCCGCCTCTGCGTGTAGGTCACCTGAGGGCGTCTGTTCTTCGCTCAGACAGGACGGGGTTAAAGGAGCAGCTGCTTCGGGGGCTCTGGCTCACTCAGGCCGGGGGGGAGGGAGCGGTACGGAGGAGGCGGGGCGAGCCTGCGGCGTCAGACGCGTCATGACGTTGCACCAGCCCGAGGCGTGCTGTGCTTTCTCCCGGGGAAGTTGTCCCTGGGTCACGGGACCCTGGCAGTGGCGGGCTGCACAGGCTCCCGGGAGGGGCGGTGTGGAGAGTGACCTGGGCTCGCACACAGGCTTCTTGGTGGTGGCAGCAGCAGCCCCAGCGTCTCACGCCCGTCTCTGGGGTCCGCGCTGATGGCCGCGGCTTGCGCCGATAACCGCGGCTCGTGCCCTTCTCTGGAGCTCGTTTAGGCGGCGCTCTGAATCCCCTCTCCTCGCGCACCAGGAAACAAAGAGGTAAGAAAATGTCTCTTGCCTCTTCGGCAGCTGCAGACTTTTCCTGGACTCCCTCCCGGCTAGCTGTGGCGCACTAACCCCTTCAGGCTGTGTTCACGCCGCCAACCCCAGTCCTCTCCCTGCGATCCGACTGCAGCCCGAGCCTCAGCTCCCAGCCCCGCCCGCCCCGGCGGGTGAGCAGACAAGCCTCTCGGGCTGGTGAGTGCTGGGCGGCGCCGATCCTCTGTGCGGGAATCTCTCCGCTTTGCCCTCCGCACCCCTGTGGCTGCGCTCTCCTCCGTGGCTCCGAAGCTCCCCCCTCCGCCACCCGCAGTCTCCGCCCGCGAAGGGGCTTCCTAGTGTGTGGAAACCTTTCCTCCTTCACAGCTCCCTCCCACTGGTGCAGGTGCCGTCCCTATTCTTTGTCTGTGTTTTTTCTTTTTCCTTTTTCCCTACCCAGGTACGTGGGGAGTTTCTTGCCTTTTGGGAGGTCTGAGGTCTTCTGCCAGCGTTCAGTAGGTGTTCTGTAGGAGTTGTTCCACATGTAGATGTGTTTCTGATGTATTTGTGGGGAGGAAGATGATCTCTGCGTCTTACTCTTCCGCCATCTTGAAGCTCCTCCCAGCTATAATGTTTTATTTTGTTCTTATTTAAGGATTTGAGGTGCACATATTTAATTCATCACAGTCTACTTGCATGCAATGTTATATCACATTATGTACAGGATAAGAACCTTACAACAGTATACATTTCTTTTCCCACTCCAGGTCTTCATGCTATTGTCATACATTTTACTTCCACATCTGTTTTAAATCCTACAATAAAAATGTTGTATTTTTGGTTTTTAATAGCAAATGAACATTCCTTAACAAATTTATTAATACATATTTTATATATCACAAAATCTACCCATCTCAAGTGTACAATTTAAGGATTTTTAGTAACTTTACCAAGTGATGCAACCATTATAATACATCAATTTTAGAACATTTCCATGTCCCAGTAATACCATTTATGCCAATTCACAGTTAATTGCTCTTCCACTCATAGCTCCCGGCAACCACAAATCAGCTTTCTTTCTGTATAAATTTGTCTTTGCTGGACATTTTGTCTAAATGAAGTCATAGAATATTTGCTCGCTTTTGTTTTTCTTATTACCAATTTCAATTTTATTACTGGTAATTGGTCTGTTCATATTTTCTATTTCTTCCTGGTTCAGTCTTGGGAGATTTTACACTTCTAGGAATTCGTCCATTTCTTCTAGGTTGTCCATTCTATTAGTGTATAATTGTTTATAGTAATCTCTTATGATTCTCTGTACTTCTGTGGTATCATTTGTAACTTCTTTTTCATATATGATTTTATTTATTTGGGCCCTCTCTCTTTTTTTCTTGATAAGTTTGGCTAAAGGTTTATCAATTTGGTTTATCTTTTCAAAGAACCAGCTCTTAGTTTCATTAAGTTTTTCTATTGATTTTAGTCTCTAATTTATTTATTTCTGCTCTGATCTTTATGGTTTCTTTCCTTCCACTAACTTCAGATTTTGGTGTTTCTTCTCTATTTCTTTTAGGTTAAGGTTAGCTTGTTTACTTGAGATTTTTCTTGTTTCCTGAGGTAGTCTTGTATTGCTAAAAACTTATCTCTTAAAGGGTGCTGTTGGTACAGGAGACAACACATTCTATACGTAGTAATGTCGATCTTGTCCTGGTGACATGAGCAATGGGGACTTGGGTCACTCCACCAGCTAAACCACCGAGACCAATGGAGGGGACAGCTGAGGGGAAAGGGAAATTAGAATGCATGATGGAGGAGAAAGATAAAAGGTACCCCAACTGAACCAGCTCCACTTCAGGGGTTCTACCTTGAAATGGAAACTCTCCTATCTTTTTTATGAACATTCTTGAAAAACCCATAAAGTGCTGCACAAATGTAAGATCAGCCATTGGGTTTGTGCAAACATTTCTATTAGCAAATCATTCCCAGATCGAAACACTTTCCTATTAGGTAAGATTACCCTGGATGTGTCTGAGAGCCAAAAGTGACTGACAAAATTCCTTAGATGAAAATTATTAGAAGTAGACTCTACAGAAATCCTCCCACAGGAAGCAGCAGTTGACGGAAATGTACAACTAAGTACTTAGTTAATTCCTCTGGGAGCAAATAAGAACTCCCCAATCAACTGTGCAAGTTTGAAAATGAATATGCTTCCCCTGCAAGCGTATTCCTCTTGCTATCTGTAGGGCTGTCGTTGGGGGAGGTACCTCGACATTCACGTTGCAAATCAGAACAGCCGCATCGTGTCACTTAACTGGGACCCTGGAGCATTGCTGTAAAGGAGCTGCCCCCCCTTGCAGACATCCACGTCCTGCTTGGTGGGAAGGTTGAGCCGGACAGTAATTGTGGACCACAGGGAGACCCACCTGATTGGTCCCTGTGTCTGAAATTCAACTACTGTTCATTCATTTTATTTTGCAACCATTTATTGTTTGCCTTTTACATGCCAACAACTCTGCTTGGCATTTTAGGGTTTAAAAATGAACAAGACACAGACCCTACTGTCCTGAGACTTCAAGTTTTTAAGATTTTTTTTTTTTTGAAGCTGGTAGCTCTCAAATTGTAGAGGTGACTTAACTGGGCCAGGGCCCAGGAATCTGCATGTTTAGCCAGTTACCATGGTGACTCTGATGTTACTGATCCCGCCTTGAGAAATACTTCTCTACTGCTTATGGAAGGTTATTTGTAGCTGGAAACAAGACCTCTTGGGAGGAAAGAAATTACAAAGGGAAAAATAGAAGAATGCTATGAGAGCTATGGTTACCATTCCAAATTAGGTAGGGTTTGTTTGTTTGTTTGTTTTTAGCCCATTTAATGAAATGTGAGTAAAGGCTCAGGTCTAGATTCAAAGATAAGAGTTTGAACGCACTCATGGGCAATACCAGGAACTGTCAGCTTCGCACCCTGGGAGGGCGGGTGGTGTGTGGGGAAGTCCCCTCCAAATGCTGCTTCCTCTCAGTCTTGGTTGAGGCTCAGTCCACACTCCCCACGTCTGGGAGGACAGCACAGCAGTCTCAACGCCCTCTCCCTCCTTGCTTTTAAGAGCCTCCAGGGAATGTATTCAATCAGTATATACTTTTTCTTTCTTTCTTTCTTCTTTTGTTTTGAAAATCTTGGGGTCAAATCCCTGAGAGAAACCCTGGTGGTGCTGCAAGTGGTCAACGCTCAAAAGAAGCCATCAACAAAGTGGGGTTTTTTTATTTTGTTTTTTGTTATAATTTCGTTTTAAAATTTTTTTAATTAATTTTTATTGGAATATAGTTGACTTACAATGTTGTGTTAGCTTCAGGTGTACAGCAAAGTGAATCAGTTTTATATATATCCACTCTTTTTTTAGATGCTTTTCCCACATAGGTCATTACAGAGTACTGAGTGGAGTTCCCTGTGCTATACAGTAGGTCCTAATTAGTTATCTATTTTATATATAATAGTGTGTATATGTCAGTCCCAGTCTCCTAATTTACCCCTCCCTCCGCCCTTTTCGCTTTGGTAACCATAAGTTTGTTTTCTACATCTGTGATTCTATTTCTGTTTTGTAAATAAGTTCATTTGTACCATTTTTTTAGATTCCACATATAAGCGATATCATATGATATTTGTCTTTCTCTAACTGAATTCACTCAGTATGACAATCTCTAGGTCCATCCATGTTGCTGCAAATGGCATGATTTCATTCTTTTTTATGGCTGAGGAATCTTCCATTGTCTATATGTGCCACATCTTCTTTATCCATCCATCCATCGATGGACATTTAGGTTTTGAGTGCTGACACTTTCTTGCTGGCTCTCGGTGAATCCCGCCCACCTTTTCCTGCACTGAATCTACCACCTCCTGGAGGTCTCTCATCATTCTCTCAGGGTTGCTGGAAGCCTATAGGCTCATAGATTATCTCAGCCTCTGAGCGGTTTTCTCATTATGAAAAAAAAAAAAAAAAACCCAAAGAAAATATTTTTATCTTTCTAAGCCTTCTTATCCTTTTATACCTTTTAAATAAAAATGATTGTCTATCTATGTATTTCTTGGAACTTTTAAAACATGATCCTGCTATTACAAGAGCTGCACATTTTGTTCAGAGCACAGCCCACATACTTTAAAAAATTTATGGCCAGTTAATAAAGCCTCTGCTTGTTTCTAATATCAATCCTGTGGTTAAAACACTTGTCATAGTAATAAACAACAGCATAATTAGAACGACTTCAATGAATTTGGGTCAATGTATCACTCTCTTAGAACACATTTTAAATTTATCACAATTACAGCCTGGGGAAAATTTGGCTTGTTGGCATTCACTAGTTTGTCATTATTTTGAGAGCAAATTGTTCTCAACCCAGAGTTCAAGTGCAGAGACAACAAAGCACAATGGCTGAATAAATGGGTTTTGACTGTCCTGAAAGGGTTTAGTTTGTATTCCTCCCATATCAAATAATAATTATTTCAGGATTTCTTGCGATTATACACAATGGTACTTTTTTCCCCTAAAGTTGCCTATTGAAGCATGTAAAAATTACAGTTTATATTTATTTATGCTCACTCTGTACCAGGAACCGTGCTGAACACCTTATGTGTGTTACATCACCAAGTAGTTGCTTCATTTTATAAGTGAGAGTGTTGAGTCAGAGGGTTTAAGTACCTTTCTCAAGGTCATACATTTAATAAGTGATAGAACTAGACATAAAACCCAGCAGCTCTGGCAGCAAAATTCTCAACATGGTAAGTTTCCTCTAATATTCAAAGCCATCAAAAAAGGAGTTTCTGAAGGACGGAGGTATACGAGAACATCCATTGCTTCAGTAAGGCCTAAGAAGGATGCAAATTGAAAGAAATGGACGTTAAATATGATGATGATGTGAGCACGAGTGACACTGGAGAGAAACGCTCGAGAACAGCGTGCTCAGAGTTGGACAGAAAAAGACAAAAGTGTGATGGCTGTACAGAGTCTGTTTGGTCTCGAGCTCTGATTGGTTTCGGTTCCTGGAAATGCTTAGGATCTAAGGAAGCAAGACGTCAGCATGGAAAGACAAGGGGGCTCTAACAAAATGAATGAGAGGGAGAATAGAACAGAAGGAAGCTGAAGAGGTGAGTTAGTTTCATGGAAGGCGTTGTAGGCTGTGCTCAGGGGGCTGGATTTATTCTAAGAGTAGAGGAAAGACATCACCCCGAATGCTGCCTGATGAATGTGTTGTAGAGCAGCGGTCCCCAACCTTTTTGGCACCAGGGACCGGTTCTGTGGAAGACAATTTTTCCACAGACCGGGGGGCGGGGGATGGTTTTGGAATGATTCCAGTGCATTACATTTATTGTGCACTTTATTTCTATTATTATTACATTGTAATATATAATGAAATAATTAGACAACTCACCATAATGCTGACAGGAGGCAGAGCTCAGGCAGAAATTCGAGCGATGGGGAGCGGCTGTAAATACAGATGAAGCTTCGCACTCCAGCCCGCCACTCACCTCCTGCTGTGCGGCCCAGTTCTGAACAGGCTGCAGACTGGTACTGGTCCATGGCCCGGAGGTTGGGGACCCCTGTTGTAGAGGCACAAGGCAGGGAGCAGAGAGCCCAGTGGGGAGGCTATTGCATGCATCTAAGATGATTGGTTTCACTAAAGAGGAGATGGTGAACTCAAGATACATTCTGGGAGTCGAGCCAATAGGAATTGGCAGTGGATTGGATGTAAGGCATCAGAGGAAGATAAAAGTCAAGGATGAGTCCTTGAGATGACAGTAAAGGGCTGCTGGTGCCTTTTATTGAGATGGGAAAGATTAGGATCAGAAAAAGCTCAGGGAAGGATCAAAAGCTCGGATTTTGGACATTTTGGGGGTATTTTTTAAAACATCCAAGAGAAGATTTTTAAGTAGTGCATGGTCGAAACACGGAAGCTAGGATTCTGTATCTCCCTGAAAGAAGTCACAGAAATGGTGGTTGGGGTATGAGTGTCGGTTAGCAGGAGTGAAGGGCCCTGCAGGGGAGACTGGAGACTGTCCCTCAAGATCAGGTCATGGAATTCAAAGTGGAGGTGAGAGCTCCTTCACAGCCGTTTTTATAGAAAAAAAAAAAAAAAAAAAAGAATGCCCAGCACCAAGTTCAATACAAGTGAAGCAAGAAAATTTTCAGCTGTAGCATCAGCTATTTCTGTTTGGATATAGCTTTTGCTCAGGTTGGAAACTGCCCCAAGGGCTGGTGATACAGTTGAATCTGGTACCAGACACCTCATAGACTCAGACAGGCCATCCCTTTAAACTCACTGGTAACCCTCAGATTCTCAGGTGGTGTTTCTTTTCCTGGCAGAGCTTCTGGTCCTGTGTTTACCCCCCTTCAATGGTCGCCAGTGGCCTTGCCTCCCAGAAAAAGCTTCCCTAGGTGATGCCAAGGTGAAGTCCTTTCTTTTTATTCTGTCATGTTGCTATGGCATCTCTGGACAATGACCATTTATTTCTGTCAGGGTCCTCCCTCTGGTAGGGTATCCACCACAACAGGAACTGAGTAAATGATTCTAGCAACATTGCCTTTAAAATAAGCCTATCATTTTTAGTTGTACAAATTATTCTAGCAGCAATAGAACCATTCTGTTACTGTGAAGACTTTATTCTTTTTTTTTTTTTTTTTCCATTTTAGACATAAGGGGTGGCATCAGCTGTTTGTGGATCCAGAACATTCTCTTTGGACTGTTCTCAAAGAAACACGTCACTCAAAGCTGTATCAGTAGAGAATTAAAGCTTCCACATGACTAGGTATTCAAAATGTAAATACAGCCAGCTATGGCATTTTAGAAACCTCAAAGTAAAAAACTTTACCACCGAAGGAAAAAAATAACTTGAAAAGAGGACAGCAGGACAAATGAGGACAGCTAGTCTTTTTTCAGCTTATTTTTGTTGGATTCATTTTGAGTTTTGTAAACCGAGCTCCAGTTAGATCTTGAAGAGAAAAATCTAACTGACATAATTCACTAAGTCAACCCTCACACAAAAAGGTTTTGAACGTCAAGGCACCATCAGCAGCTTTCTAGCCTCATGTCTTGATTGATCGGTTTAAACAGGGCTAAATATATAACTCTATAAAGACATCAAGTAAGAGTAGGGAAAATAAAAGTTCATGTGTTCTTTAGTGCTAAAACCAAAACAACAACAACAACAACAAAATCTATTCTTCTAAGTAATGTCTTAAAAAAATCAAACCTAAAATTGTATTTGCTTTATTTCTTTCTACCAAATATATACTCTGTCTTTCTACAAAACTTATACTATTTTAAATTCTAAATTACACAACAAACATGCTATAAAATTACATAAAGCAGAAGATGCCACAAGGACACTTTTTTCCTGAGTAAAAATGTATAAAAATCATCTTTTCCTCTGAATGTCACAATCCTTTCTCATCTTCAATACTACTGCTCTAATCTCAACCATATATTATATGCTCAACCAAAAGACAGATGGAATTCTTTTGGGAACTAAAATTACTCCTTTTGGGTGAGAATGCCTAAGTTTTTTGCTAATTTTATACAACATTTGCCAGCTGGGCTTTGCATGTTTGACTATTTGTGGGCATCTACCATGCCACAATACAGCATCCTGTTTTTCACCCATTGGCTCAAAGATGCTGCTTTATGGCCAACAATTTTGAGCCAACATGTAACTCATGAGACGTTGAAGGATTAACTTAGAGTATTCATATGTATCCTTATAGTATTTAAATAATCTTCACCACATCATTCGGTTCTCAATGTCAAACTCACAATAAAAATTGTATTGTAAAATATAATAAGAAAGCAACTCAATTCCTAATAAGAGGCCACAAAAGTTCCTCTATGATTTCATTATAAAATATTATTCTGTGTGACTTTCATAGAGGAACAAGTCACTTCTCTGTAAGAAGGAATGAAAATAACCAATTGAAATCAGTGTCTTCAAACGGATTGTTTTAACTGCACATATTTCTTTTTTTTTTTTAAATTAATTAATTAATTAATTAGCTGCATTGGGTCTTCGTTGCTGCATGCGGGTTTTCTCTAGTTGCGGTGAGCGGGGGCTACTCTTCATTGTGGTGCGTGGGCTTCTCATTGCAGTGGCTTCTCTTGTTGGGGAGCACGGGCTCTAGGTGTGCAGGCTTCAGTAGTTGCGGCGTGTGGGCTCAGTAGTTGTGGCTCGCGGGCTCTAGAGCGCAGGCTCGGTAGTTGTGGTGCACGGGCTTAGTTGCTCCACAGCATGTGGGATCTTCCCGGACCAGGTATCAAACCCGTGTCCCCTGCATTGGCAGGCAGATTCTTAACCACTGTGTCACCAGGGAAGTCCCAACTGCACATATTTCTATACACTCCTCAAAGTGTAATAAAAATGTCAAAGATGGTAAATGAATTTCAAGTAGTAGAGCCCTGCTCCATGCATTAAGTGAATAATTACAATTGCTTGCTTATTTTGAAGTTTCACATAGAATGACCTTGATGAGTGACATAAAGACAACTTTTGAGACAAAAAATGTGAAGCCCTCAGTAGATTTTATACTCCAGAAGAAATTTGGGAGTTGGTTCTTTCTCCACTCCCCCCCCCTTTTTTTTCCTTGAAAATATTTCCTTCAGTGTCTTTTATTTCTAAATAAATATTAGGGCTGGATTTTTAAGTAAAGAGGCAATTATAAGCATATTAACATTTCTACCAGACAGCAAAGATAGGGCTGGTCAGTCAACCCCAAACAGAATGCAGCTTGGCGCTGGGCCGGGTCCACTGCAGTGACTCACTCTCCTGTCCGTCACCCAGTGAGGGCAAGAAGCTCCCCATCCTGCCGTGAACTTTCATTTAGGACAACGTCGTGGTGCTGCAAACCCAGAGGTGTGCTTTTATTTCAGTCCCACATTTCAAAGCCGAAGCCAAAGCCGAGGCGTGGTCTACATTAGGACTTTAAATAAAGTCAAACAGAATAAAATTCCCTTACTAGCATTTATTCTAAACTGCCTTGGCCAGATGGCTTCTTACAGGGAAAGGGAAAAAGAAGGGATACTCACACTCGGCTTCCTTTCCTGCTGGCGGGCTGTGATTATTGCTAATGACCCACAGCTGTACACGCTCCCCCTCCCCACCTCTACCCTCTGCCACCCCCATCTTCCACTTGCCTTCTTATTTAAGCTTTTCTCCAGTCAGCCTTGCAAGAGGGAGGTGGGAGGAAGCTTTATGGTGGATCAACCTTCAAGACACCCTGAGTCGCGCTTCTCATGAAACCTGAACACGGCAGCAGGCTCAGTTCCCAAGCTCAGAGCCCTGCAAAACCGGGCAAACCTACAGTTTCCAATTTTTCTAAATGTCCCAACAAACGTTTGTGAATTGATTAAAGAAAAGCAATTTAGACATTGCCCTTAATCTTTTGAATATATCAGCCGCTCCATATATGGCTAAAAAATTAGATGAGTTCTGAATTCAGTATCGTAAGGAGCACTAGTCCTTTCTATAATTCTGCACACACAGAAAGAGGGACGGGCAGACAGAGAGAGAATTTTTGCTATAAATATTCTTATGAATAAATCCCTTGTGCTTGCTGCCCCTGTTACCTTCATCACCTAAATTGGTTTATACAGCCTGGGTTGGGAACGGCTTCCAATGAGAGCCTTTACGTAAAGGTCTTGAAATGTCTTTAAGATGCTGACTGGTCTACACTTGTTCTGATATTGTAAAATATATCAGTCTAGCCAGCTGCCCTCACCTCCGACATTATGTGCCCCCTGCACACGCTCTAGTGGTCCATCCTCAGAAGACAGGCTATGGCTGTTGCCAGGCAATGCTTTGGTTTGTTAACCATCATTAATATTAATGTTATGATGCTTACCGCTGTCATTATTAATAGTATTAAACGAATGCTATCAACTCTAATATTAAAATTAATATTGTTGATATTAATATTTATTATTACTATCAATAATAATGCCTAGAGTTTCTATTGCCACGATTTTTGAAGTCTCTGATGCAACGTTTCTCAATTTTAAGGGCCCGTGGTCCTATGGTGTTGTTACTCCTGGTGTCTACTGTTCTCCAAGCTGTGGGAGAGGACAGTTCAAAAAGTGTGACAGTAATTTGCACTGTCCACATGTTGGCCATCATCTTGCTTGTTGTTATTTCGTTCTTTTTTTTTTAATGTTCAAGTGACTCACACTCGAAATACCCTTTTGTGGAAATAATGTAAAATATGAAAATATATGTTCTTGGAATTCTTCAATTTCCTCTTTTTATAGCTTTTTCATCTCTTGTGTTCTATGAAACGTTTCGCCTTTACCTGGAATAAAATAAGTCCATGACCTGTACTTCCAAATCCTAGTTTTCATCAAGTCCAAAGGCAAAGGTCACTTGTCCCAGGAAAGTTTCTCTGACCACCCCAGCTCTCTCCCTCTCTAAACTCAATAGCGTTTACTATGCACTTCTTACTCACTACCTTGTATTAAACTTATTAATGTACATTCCCTATGTCCCTGCATTTCCTATATTCTTCTTCTAGATTAGAAGCCCCATGATACAGAAGATACATCACTGAAGTCCCTATTGATTTCTTGTAACACAGTGCTTTACTAGGCATTTGTCTTCAGTCTTTTTTGAATGACATGTCCTTGATCCTGATATATATATCTATATATCTATATCTATATCTATATATCTATATATCTATATATCTATATATATCTCATATATCTCACCTGTTTCAAATCAGGACATGTATATTTATATATACATTTATAAAAGAGAGAGACAAATGTTTTCTTATACCTTACAAGGCAGCTATGTTAACCAATTATTTCACAGAAATACTCCACCTGTATTTTCCTGAACCTCCAAGTTTGTATTGGGTTATTTTTACCACAATCTACCTAAAATATGTGCAAAAAAAAAGAGTTGATATTTGTAAGACACCTAAAAAAAGATACTCAATCTATTAATAGTCTCTCCCGTTTACAAAACAAAACACAAAGTACAACCCTCAGTTCGTCCACCATTCTCCTTCAACTATCATACTCTCTTCTTTCAGACTCGGACTTTTTGAGTGAATTGTCTATTATACCTACCTCTACTTCTTCCATTTCTTTTGTTCATTTCTCAATCTGCTGAATTGGTTTTATACTACTGCTTCCCAGTCCACAAAACCCCCTTTTCCCTAAATTCAGGGAGTAATTTCCATTGCTCATCTTTCTTGATGTTGTGGGTACATTCAGTACTATTGACTCACTTCCTTCTGGAAACACCCTTCCCTTGGGTCCCATAACTATCTACTCCTGTGTGTGTGTGTGTGCACATTTTCCTACCTCTCCAGCAGCTTTTCTTAAGTTTCTTGTACAGGCTTCTTTCTCATCCCAGCCTACCCGCCCCCCCACCTCCTTTTACCTGTCCCTTAACTTTTTGCATGTACACACTGCTATATTTAAAATGGATAACCAACAAGGACCTACTATATAGCACAGGAAACTCTGCTCAATATTATGTAACAACCTAAATGGGAAAAGAATTTGAAAAAGAATAGATACATGTATATGTATATGTATAAATGAATCACTGAAACTATCACAACATTGTTAATCAACTATACTCCAATATAAAATAAAATAAAAAATTTAAAAAATTAAAAAATTAAAAAATATAAGTCTCTGTTTCTCTAGGCATTTGTCTTTGATAATAGTCGAAGACAACAAAATTTAACGATTGCTTATTTTGTGTCAGGGACTACACTTTTATGTGTATTGTCATTCAATTGTCACAACAACCTCTGAATAGGTACTATAGTTACTGTGAATTGTCTAATGTCGCAAAGAGGATACTTAAGGAAAGAAGATATAGGAAAAGTCACAGATCTAGTAAGTGGTAAAGCTGGGATGTGAACCAGGTAGTCTGAATCCAGAAACCACACGCTCACCACTATGCTCTCCTACCCTTTTTTATCCTCACGTACACCCTAGGTGACGCTACCCCCTTGTGTAGCAAGACAACTAATTCAAATTAACTTGAAAATATTTGTTCAGCTTATACACAGTGCCAAATATTGTGCTAAATGTTGAAAAAAAATATGAACAAAGTATGGTGTCTTACCTAGCTCTACATCACTAGTTTGGTGGAAGAAAGAAAGGAAAGTACATTATTTGGGGGACTTTTTAAGATGAGGTAGGTAATGATAAAATTGAAGTTTAAATGACTTATGTGGACATTTGAGACTTGCAACACAGAAGAAAGAATTGAAAAGTTACATGTGCAGTGTAACATTTCATAAGGAAGAAAATAGTGAGAAGTGAAAGTGACTGAGGAAAGAACCAAAAAAACACAAATTTTAGAGGTAAGTAGAGGAAGAGGAACTGACAAAGGGTATTTGGAGAGGAAAGAAGAGAAATAAGAACAAGCAGAGTCATAGAAGCCAAGGGATGAATGAGATTAACAACAGGGATGAATCAGTAGCATCAGATCATGTAGATAAGCCCACGTGATTGTAGACTGGAAGAAGGCCATTGGCTAGGCAATCATGAAGAAAGCCTTTGGTGACTTTGATGAGGTAGGACTTTAAAATATTTTTCCTATGGGAGAGATTTGAGTATGATTAAAGCCTGAGTAGGAGATAAAGTAAATGAAGAAACTAAATGCAGATGGCAGGGTTAATGTGGGAAGAAGTTCACAGTACTTCTGGCAATGGTAATTGGAACAATGGTTCAGAACAAACTTCTGCTGAGAACTTAACAAGCTGCCTAAGTAATGAAGTGATGTCCTTTGTATTTATACTACTTAGAGGTCACAGTACTTCTTGAATTTATGGCTTGATGTCTTTCATCAGTTTTCGAGAAACCACACCTTCATGATAAATTGTTGAAAACCAAAGACAAAGACAAAGAGTTAAAAGCTGACAGAGAAGAAAAGACATATTGTCCTCAAAATAGCAATTTTGGACTTCTCAAGAGGATCTATAGAAACCAGGGAACAGTGGAATGATAATTTCAAGGGGCTGAAAGGAATATAACTGTCAACATTGAATTGTTAATGCAGAATTCTATGTAAAAATGTATCTCAAAAATTAATGTAAAATAGAGGCATTTTTAGATAATAAAAAATAAAAAAAATTGTTTCCAGTAGATGTGCAATATAGAAGTACTGAAAAGTGTGTTTGGGCAGAAGAAAACAATCCCAGATGAATGCTCAGAGATGTAAAAAGACCTAAAGAACACTGAAAAAGTAAAGAGGTGTTTAAATCTAAGTAAATATAAGAAATGATGTCTGGGGAGTTTCAGGAAAACAATAGTATGCAAGTTGGGAGACAGATAAATGATTATTCTAAAATTTTTGCATTGCCTGAGAAGTGGAAATGTACTAATTTATATTAGACTTCGATAAGTAAAGACTTCATACAAAATCTCCATGACAACCCAAAAAGAATTGTAAAGAAGTGTGTAAAATGATGGTAGAGAAGAAAATTAGAATAATAAAATATATACTCCTTAAGAAGGCAAGAGCGGGAGGGAGATAAAAGCAGATAGGATAAAAAGAAAAAGTAAGTGGCAGAGTTAAGCCTCAATATTTTTGAAATTAAGTTAATACTTCAATTGAAGACAAAAACTGAGAGATTGTAAAAAATTCAAAACTCAACTCATGTTATAAGACACATAACTTTAATGTAAGTTGAATATTATTGAATGGTAAAAGTTACCCATGCAAACACTAATCAAAAGAAAGCTAGTATACCTACATTAATTTTTTTAAAAAAGCACTTCAAACCTAAGAAGCATTACTAATGTTAAAAATAGGCATTTCATTATAATACAAAACTTCCATTTACCAGGAAGATATAATAATTCTAAATTCGGAAAAAAGTTCATGAGCTTCTGAAATTAAAGAGAAGGTTAGGAAGAATGAAGATTTAGGTCAAATCTGCATAATCTTTTTTGGATCACAGATTCCTTTGGAGAATCTAATAGATACTATTGTCTTTTTCTTAAAAAAAAAAAAAAAGAAACTGTACATAAACGTAAATTTCTGCTTACATTTTAGTAAGTCGAAGAAGTCCCTGAAGCAGGGGTTAAGAATTCCTGATAGCCTCTATTTTAAGTTTTAGAGGAAGAAAGAAAGTTTATGGACTTCCTAACTTAAAAAAAATTTTTTTTTAAGTTAAGAACCCAAGTTCTTCTAAGAGTAAGATAAGTTGGTGCAGAATTGGAGGTCTTGAGAAACTTGTAGATTTTGGACAGCTGGCATGGAGCATGAGAAAGGGAAGTAGCTTAAAATTAGTGAAAATGTTGCTGTGTATATTTAAGCCTCTAACTGAAGTTTGAAATAATATTTTTATAACATAGCCTTTGAACACAGGAACTTCATTTTCTCTAACATTTCTCAGGATCTGAGAGCAAAAGCAGAGAAAACAAATGGGTTGATCTAGGATTTGAGAGTAGTGCAACAATGAGTTTTTGAAAAGAAAAGAGAAAAACTTGAAGATACTATAAATTGTGTTGGTGAGCTGATTGTGACATCAGGGATGGATAGGGATGAAAGTAAAAATGACAGAGGTCATATTTTATGGTGGCACAGAACATGAGCTTTGTAGTTGGGCAGACCTAATGCATAGAGAGAGCATTGCTGATAAACTTAACCTCTCTGCACCAATGTTTCTCCCCTGGCCAAATGGGGAAAATTAAAATACAAAACTTTGAATATTAAATGAGGAACTATATATAAAATTCTTAGGGCTTCCCTGGTGGCGCAGTGGTTGAGAATCTGCCTGCCAATGCAGGGGACACGGGTTCGAGCCCTGGTCTGGGAGGATCCCATATGCCGCGGAGCGGCTGGGCCCGTGAGCCACAATTGCTGAGCCTGCGCATCTGGAGCCTGTGCTCCGCAACGAGAGGCCGCGATGATGAGAGGCCCGCGCACCGCGATGAAGAGTGGTCCCCACTTGCCGCAACTGGAGAGAGCCCTCGCACAGAAACGAAGACCCAACACAGCCATAAATAATAAATAAATTAATTAAAAAAAAAATTCTTAGTAAAAGTCATTATTGCCATCATATCAACTAGCTAGACAGGTCAAACAACTGGACATAATGAAAGGTTAAAGAACAATTTTTATGCAAGAGAAGATATGGAAGATGTGGACATGAAGAAGTTGAAATCAAAAGGGGAATTTCAGAAGTGGGGCTATTTTGAATAAAAAAATTCAGAATTTGGCGCTAGGAGTAAAATCCCAAACTGGAAATAAAAGCCATTGGAATCACATGGTCAAAAACACAGCGAGCATCCCAGGGGGTCGGGAAGCATATCAACTCATTTCAGGATTCTTGGCCTCCTTTAGGTTGTATAAACTCATTTTTTTACTAAATTTAAAAAAAATGTTTTAAGTTCTTAACCTTCCATATCTTAGTGTTGTTATTTATATTCATCAATCTTCTTGGTGTATCAATTAATCACTTATAGACACTAAGCATGAGGAAAATGATGGAGGTCAAAAGGCAAGAAGCTTGAAATACTGCATCGAACTGCGCTTGTCTGACACATGCCTGGCTAATACAGAATGATGACAATGAACTACTTCTGATAGCCAATGTAATTAAAAACAGCACATTTTTCAAAGTTCTGAGAAGTGAATTCCTATGAACCCTAAAAGGTTCAGTTCAGTTCAGGAAAAGGTTCAGTTTGATGTTATTCTCTGAATTAGCTTTCCAAGCCCTAATTATAATAATAGACATTATTTTACAAACTTGGAAAAGGTTCATTTATATGACAGGTCCAAGAATCAAATGATCTTATTATCTTTCTTTTCATTTTGTCTTTCAAATGCTGACTTGAAAAGGCAGAAATAAGAAGTAATTATAAAGAAAAGTTTAAGGAGAGGAAACACTACATTCTTTACTAAATTATTTTATTAATTACATGACTCTATATTGATTAAAGCAACGCAAAATTCTTTCCAAAATTTAACTCTTGACAAATTAGAGAATATGTTCTCATCTAAGGATGCAATTTACCAAAAACATTCTGATTCCGTGATGATACAGAGCTCACTTAATTAATGGGTGAACAACCTGTTCCTGGAAGGAAATATCTTATATTTTAATTTGTAGAGTTTTTTTTTACATTTGTTTACCAAATGTGAGATGGTTTTTCTTGTTATCATTGTTCCTTAGCTATAAACAAAATGTGTCAGGAAGGCTGAAGCTATACAGAAATGCTTTGACAAAACTCTTTGTCACCCATCTTTGCAACTTCTGCCCATGATTCATTTCAAAACGGAATGCAATCAGTTCTGTCACTTCTCCTCTCCTTGACCTTCTTTTTCCTTTTGTTTAGAGCTTACTGTATAGCAAAAGGATTTCCTATACATTATTGATGAAATCACAGAACATGTCATGTTAACTTGCATAATTTTATTCATTCTAAAATAGAGATTACTTTAAAAGGAGGGAGAAGTGGAGAATGTGTGCAAACATCTTGGTTTTAATATGTGGTTATGCTTTGACAACCTTCATTAATCTTTGTGTGACCTCATGTAATAAGCCTTGTGGAGTCGTCCTGCTGTAATTTAAAGACCAATCTGGACATTCCCATTCATTGCAGTCCACATCAAATCACACCCAAACCACAAATCTGATGCTAAGCCCTTGAAAACTGGCATTGATCATTACTATAGGTTTCTTGGAGCGATGATAAGGGTGTTTACCTGACAAATCATAAAGATTTCAAAATTTCTCTTTAAATAACTGTCTCTTTCCTTTAAAGTTCTAGTCTTCAGCACTCCCATATTTCCATGCCTCTTTTCCTTTATCTTGAACTTGACTATTGAACTTCTGATTCTATCCTATACTAGAAGTCTAACCTTGGGCAAGTTCCTTACCTTCCTCAGTTTCCATGTTTGTAAAAGAGAGATATTAATAATACATACTTCATATGTATGGTGGTGAGAACTAGGTGAGGTAATAAATGTAAATTTACAACATTGCTTGTCATACAGTAAAAACTTAATAAATGTTAGCTGCCATTTTTTTTGAGGGATTTTCAAACGTATAAGGTTAAGTCATTCTTACCATTTAAAAGAGGGACTAAGCTGTGGGCGATATCCCAGCTTAAAGAGTTGTGAAGAAGAGTTTAAAAATACTGGAATAGTACTTCTGCTTATTTCACTCTGTGGGTAGCTTGTTTTAGTCTTACATTTTCGCATCCTAAAGGGTTTTTTCATAATTTTAGCTCAAATCTATATCTTTTAGTTTCTGTCTCAATTTTTCTTAGCTTTTATCATCTTTGATTTTATCTTGGTGTTTATTGTTTTCCTATGGCTTTAATTACCTTATTTATTTATCTATCTGTCTACCTACTTATTATATTTCAGTTGCTCTTCACTTGCTTTGTGGTATTTTTGAAAACATATTAAAACAATAGAGGCAATGCATGCTAACATTTGCTGATGGTTATCTATCTACAAGATACTAGTCTAAGGGCTTCATATGGATGATCTCATCAATCCTCACAACAGTCTTTTGAAGTGGGTATTATTATTATTTTCATGATACAGATGAGGAAATATAGAGGCTTCAATAACTTGTCTAAGTTTATATGCCAGTAAGGAAAGGAAGTGGGAGTTATAGTGCTTTATTTTGTAGTTTATTTTTATGATTCTTTCATTTTAATCTATCATCTTATCTTAGTGTATTATTTTCTGTCATAGCCTTATTTCCTAGTTAACAGTGGTAAGCAGCAAGTGGTATGGTGGTAGTGTTGTAGAACTCTGTCCATATTCTAACTGGAAGATATTAGATGCTTATAACTCTTCCAGTTGACACTGCAGTGACCATTTTTGGATCTGCCATCTGGGTGAAGTGGGAAGAATCTTGGGATTTGGAGTCAAACAAAGCCTGCTGACAGTATTACAGGAGAATTTTTACTCGTAGATTGCCCCAAATCTGTATTCTTATGTGGACTAAGAAGTTTACTAGCTCTGAATTTCAGGTAGCAGAATTTTAGGATAAAATTAATTAATTCTACTGATAGACACTAACAGATCTTTCATGGAGAGCCTAGAGCTATAGATAATGCTGAAACTTCACACGAAATAGTTCCCCTTTCTGACTACAAGTTTCAGACCTTGAAAAAAAAAACCTAGTTTTAAAAATGTTTTTACCATCTTCTTAAGAGAATTGGATTATAGATCATTGTGTACATTTCTCCCCATTGTTGTCATCTCTCAGTTCCCAGTCTTCTGTGATGAGACCTTATTTTTGTGAAAGCTTTCTCTATTGAGTGAAATGCTTCTAATTGGAAATCCTATCAGTCAGTCAACTTGGGCCTGTTTTATGATTACTCTCCAAATCATATCCAAGTTTTCTCTTGCTTCATCTAATTACATTTGCTGATTTCACAATTAGTGTTCCCCTCTGTAGGAATCTTGACTGAGAAAGCCTGAAGAAGACTTTTCTACCAAAAACTAGGTTGTACTCCTTCTATTCGTGCTTATATAAACTAGGTTTGCCTGTTTGGGATTGAATTAATCAACTAGTGTCTATAATTTTGTGTAATTCTAAACTCTGTAAGGCTAATATTTTCAGGATTACCAACCCAGTATATTTTCTGGAGGGAGATTTTCCTCTTGGAATGTAACTGCATCGAAACCTAAATGTAAAGATACACTTTTTGTCACTTTTCTGTGAATGAACATTCTTCAGTTTGCACATCTTTTAAAACATAATTCAAAGACATGTGAGTATAATCTGATATTATTGGATATCACTTTTGTTAACGATGCCTAATAACCAATTAGCTTTTTTTTTTTTTTTTTTGGCAGTCATATCCCAGTGTCAACTAGCTCAAACTTAGACTACAGTTATGAGTTATTTTCTCAATATGTCACTGATAATCCACGTTTCTATAGTTAGGTAGTTATTAACTTTTCTATCCAAGTCAAGGGCTGTGTGTTTATTCATTCTAAAGTTTACTGAGTTAAATCTGGTTCATATTCAAATGCCGTGATACTTTATGTCTTAATTTTATCAAACAATATACTAGAAATCGCTACTAAATACTTTAATATTGGCTGCAAGTAAGGACAATAGGTCGTCTGTATTTTCACCCAAAGTGTTGAGTCCACCCTCATAATTGCCTTGATGCACACAACTGTTTCTTTCACTGCCTCAGGCCTTTGCTCAAGTGTCATCTCAGCTGGGTCCTCCTTGAACATTCTTTTAAAAATGACAACCTATCACTCCAAACCCTTGGTACTCCTTACCCCCTTTAGTGCTTTATTTTTTTCCATAACACTGATTATCTGGCTTATACTCTAGTTTACTTATTACTATTTCTGTTGGCTGTGTCCTGCCACTAAACATCCCCACGAAGGTAGGAGTCGTTTTTCCTCTTTTATTCCTGCTATATCCCCAGACCCCCACACAGTAGCTGGGCTACAGTAGATGCTCAGTAACCATGTATTGAATGGATGAATTAGAACTCTTTGGTTATGAAAGCTTACAAAGTTTTAACTCTACCTAGTTATGCTATTGACTCCATAGAGTTTATAAGGTATTCATAAAATATTATATCAGATATCTTGATGAAGTATAAAATATATATATATTTAATTTATTGATTCGTTAACATTATGTATCACTGAAGCTTTAAATAAAGTCAGACTGATTAGATTCAAATCCTGGTTCTGTCACTTACAAGCCATGTGCACTTGGATAAGCTTCTAATCTGTTCTTTTCTCTCTCTCTCTCCCCCTCTCCCTCCCTCTCTTCCTCCATCCTTCTCTTTTGGTAAAACTTTTCTCATTTGTAATGCAGGAAAAGGGCATTTTCAGCCTTATAGAGTTATGAAATTAAATCAAGTGCCTGAAGGTACTTCAGAAGGTAAGATATATACAGTAAGAAGGTAAAATATATACAGTAAAAAGGTAAACTTCCTGGAAAATGGTAATAACTCAATCAATGGTAGTAGGAGAGACTACTACTTTAATACCTTTTACTGGAAAAAAAAAATCAGATGTATGCATGTTTTAAAAAGTACCAATACAAAATCATTCTTGTGTTATTCTTGTACAGTATTCCAGAACTTAAGCTTTTATGCTTGATTATGATTTTGATACCTAAGAAAAGTAATAGAAGTATTAGATTTTGCAGTTAATGTTATTCTACGTACTGTAAAATGAAAAATATTCTTCCATCGCACAAGCTTCCCTTTGGTAGTCAGAAGGGTCGTTTAGAAGTATGGTCATGAAACTCTGGTTACTTCCCAAAGCTTGTTACTCACTCTCAAGTAAAAGCTCCCATAACTCTTAGGATTTTGCTTAATAAGAATAGTATTGTGAAACCACATAGTCCTGTGAGTTAAACATTAGAACACAACTGACAAACCTTTAGCTAGACTAACCAAGAAAGACCTGACCTCAGTGTGCTTGTTACATCATCTAGTTGACAAGCCAAAAAGGAAAAAAAAAATAAGATTTTTTCACCCTCACCTGTGTTTACCCAAAGCTGCTGGGATTTCTGGAAATTTTAATTATCTTAAAAATAATTCCAGATATCTAAGCAATAATGTTTAAGTTCCCCCAGTCTCTCCTAAAATTTATATCATAACTTCATTTGAAAATGTTTGTGGCAATCTGTTCCTAAACTATAGGAACTTCAAGTAAAACAAGAAAATAACAATACATTTAGGACTTTAAAAACCACTAGGTAAGAGCAAAGATATATGTAAAACCTATGACACAAGAAACTGCAACAGAAAAAGCAAAAGAAAATTAAAAAAAAACAACCCAACAACCAATCTGTTGAATATGATTGCACATGAAACAATTTACCAATCTTATATGTAGACTAAAACACCCAAAGGGCAGTCAGATTATTCATTAGGCTCCCCAAATCTCCAAATAATGGAACAAATTTAGAGAGGTTATAAAATAAAATTATAATGTTTAAAGTGATTAAAGAGACAAAACAAGGGCTTGAAAACATAACTATAAAATTAGAATGAAAATAAGATAAAAAATAGAGCTTGTAGAAAAGGAACATATAGTTAGTAAAATTAAAGTGTACTGAGTATATTTAAGGGCAGATTAAACACAGTTTAGAATATTACTGGATTAAAGCATAAATCTGTGAAAGAATCACTCAGAATTAAGCACAGAAAGATAAAGGTCAGGAAAATCTGAATGAAACACTAATAGAGATGACGGAAAGAATGAGAAATCACGTATTTCTAAAAGAAGTTTCAAGAAGAGATAATGAAAAAATTTTGGAGGAGGCAATATTTGAAGGAAAAATGGTTAAGAATTATTATACTTGAAGAAAGACATGGGTCTTCAGATTGAAGAAGACCCATGTATGCTGTGTATGCTGAGAGGTTAGAAATGAATCTTTACTAAGGTAAGCATCTTCTCAGAGCATGTGTGTAATTTCCCAATTAAGGAGGTTCCCTGCTTCTTCTTCAGGAGCTTGTAGTCTCTTGTTCACTCTGGTGCTTGTTTGCAGTACTGCAGGTTCTCTGGTGCAACCACAGCTACTGAACCTACTTTTGTTCTAAATGACTTCCAGACATCCAAAGTATGCTGGTTCCCTGTCAGTGCTCCAAGTCAGGTGAGACAGGAAACCCCCAGAAAATCTGGAGTGTTGATGTTTCACTCTTTCCTTTACCTCCAGTGGGAGCAGATGTGGTGACTTGAGGGAAGGACTGATATAGATGAAATTAAATGGCTTTTATTATGCTTTCAATGTTGTTGTCCTCAGTTTTGAGCTTACCTGAGGTCTGTGAATTCCTAACTGGTTTCTGGCATTCTCATAAAGGCTTTTTGAATGATACATTTTTGTTAAGTTGGTGTTTCAGAGAAGGAGCAAGTCCTGGTTCTTCTTACTCTGCCATCTTGCTGATGTCACATTCCAAAACATATCATTTTGAAAGGACCGAAATTTAGATCAAAAGCAGATCCAGCCTTCTAATCCTAGCTAAACTAATCATTCAGTAGTAGAGGAAACAATAAATAAAAAGACAAAGAATTTACTACTGACAGACTTTTGCCGAAAGGGTGAGTTTTAGTAAGAAAAAAGTTCCACCCAACAGAAAAAAATAGAATACGAGAAGTAATGGGACCAGGGGTTGGGGGTGGGGGGAGGATTGTTAGACATATTTGGCAATCTAAGTGGATTTTAAGTGGAAATTCAGCCATAGGTGAAGGGGTAAAATGTTAAAAATTAAGTCTTCTCTGAAGTAACAGATAATACTAACTGGATATAGGAAAGAAGAGGAAATCACAGTTAAAGTGTTCTAAAGTCATCATAAGTTTAGCAAGGAGGATGAGGCTAGAGATTAACTTTGTTCTTTGTTAATTGTGTGTGTTTATAATTTGAGGTTTTGATTGAAAAGTTAAAAAGAATATATATAACTTTCATATCCACAGTGTGGAAAGGGGCATAGAAAAGAAAACTCAGTATAATTTTTAAGATAGGAAAGAAATTAAAAAAAAATATGGTCCTAATAAGTAGAAATACTAAAATAGGATGACAAAGTGTATTAGTAATTACAATAAATATAAATGGATGAAATTCATCTGTAAATAAGTGGAGATTCTGGGACTGGTTAATAAAACATAATGGCAGAGAGGTGAAAGGAAAGCATGGAAAATGGTAGTAAGCAAACTATCCAAAAGAAACTTTGTTTAGTAATACTAATGTGTAATAAATTTTATTTGAAACAATGACTATAGTGTAAATAGATTCATTACTTGATAATAAAAGTAACATCTTAACAAGAAGCTATCTCAGTCTTAACATGTATACTTTGGTATCAGTCAGATACACTGAGGAGACAGAAATAACATGGTAATTTTAACACAGAAGATTTATTATAAAAAATTAGTTAAGAGGGAATAAAATCTAATTTCCTTTAAGAATACCCTGGGACTGAGGAAGAATACCCAAGGAAGAAATAATCTTGGAAGATGGGGGCTTCATGGGAGTGGATCCTCCCATGGCTGACATTTAAACTTCACTAGAGAGGGGACAGTTACAGGAGAAGTTCACCAGGTTGTCCTTGAGCTGGTCCAAAGTCAAAGAAGCACAGCTGGAGGGCAGAGGATTGCTGTGAGGGAGCCCACAAGATTGCCTGGGAAGCTGCCTGTGGACGGGTGCTGTACCCTCTGGAAAGCTGCTTGGAACCTGCCAACAGTGGAGGTAGTGGGTGCTATTCAACTCACTGGAAGCTGTTGCTGGAAGACTTGTTTGGGTACCCACAGAACTCTCCAGAAACTGTCCCCAGGGATGCCACTTGCTGCTGGGAATCCACCTGTGGTGGAGGACCAAACTCAGCTGGAGTGGGGAGTGAGCTTATGGAGTGTCCTGCACACCAGCCTGGCACTCAGGAGCAAAAGAAGCAAAGCACAGGGAACCAGGAGAAGAAACTCCTCTGATAGTTGTCCACTTCCCTCTACTGATAAAGCTTGACATCATGTCATCTGGCAAGGTAAACATGTCCCAGAATCACAAGCACACAGTGAAAGGTGGGTTCAGAGTTCAGAGGCAATAAATGGATGACTGGCACAGTACCTAACCAGAAAACTTAAAAATTAAAAAAAAAATTGACAGACAAGATATTAGTAGATTAATAAATTGTGAGGTGTTATTGCACACAGCTCTGTCAGAAATTGATAGATCAGATAGAAATCAATTACAGTATAGAGTATTGCACAATAAAGTTGACTAGTTTGAAGTAACAGATGCTTAGAAACATGAATTCTTTCCAATCCATATAGAATATCTTCAAAAATTGGCCATAGGTCACAAGAAATCTCAATCATTATAAAACTAATCAATAGAGATAAACTATTTTATAGAACATTAAGGCAATAAAATTGAAAACCAATAACCAAAATATAACCAAAAATAAATACCTGAAAAATAAAAAATGGAAAACTAAAATAAAGAATAATGTAAGTATTATGAAGACATATTAAAACTGAACAAGAGTTTAAGGAACACATATTCAAATTTGTGAAATGCAGCTTAAGTGATATTTACAGGGAAATTTATTAACTGAGATGCATGTATCAAATAGAAGAAAAGAGTGTGTTCGACCAAGTCAACCACTGCAAATTTAAAATACAAAGATTCTATGACCATTTTACTTCAAATCCCAGAGATTTTAGTTGTTGATTATCATTTTGTTAATCTGTTTGAGAGTTCACAGAGAGAAATGCCTCTTTTCACCCGGGAGAATCTACACATGTATTGAGGTGCATGTAGAAAACAGTTCCTTGTCTTTTCTATATAGTTTGTTTTCTGTCGGGGCATTTAATTTCTGTGTAATTAATATTCTGGTAAAGCAGTGGAATGTGTTAATATTTTAGTGCTGAAATATAGAAATCCAATATTCATGGTCTTAAGATTGGCCAATCCTAAAAAAAATTTTACAGAGAGAGAATGGCAAAATTTCCTACTCATTTATTCATTCATTCATTTCACAAATATTTATTAAGTGCCCTTTATGTGTCGTATATTTTTCTAGCCTATGGAGATTCATTAGTGAACAAAATCCCAGCTCTTATAGCTCTTCTATTTAAGTAGAGGAAACAGGCGAAAGAAAAGAAGTAAAATATATAGTGGAAAGTACCACTGGGAGAAATAAGCATTAAAGAAGATATAAAAATGTAATTAGAATCACTGTATGAGATAAGTTGGCCAGAGAAGCCTTCATTGAGAAGGTAACTTTGAAACACAATCTGGGCACCTGAGTAGTGAACCATTTGGACCTGGGGAGGAAGAACATTCCAAGCAGAGGGTAAACCCAGGTGGCCAGGTGTGGTTACTGCTGTCAAGCGGAAAAGCACTAAATGAGGTCAGAGAGGTAGTGAAAGCCCAGCTTATACAGCATCATATCATTTTGTATGGAGTAGCCCAAATTTAAGCTCATCGTTCTGGAGTAATTAATAGTAGTCAGCCTTTACCATTCAGCAAGGCTCTGGTTTGGATAATAAAATATAGAGTTACTGGACTTTTTGTAAAGACTTGGGGTTTTGCTTATATAATTGGAAAGCCATCAGAGGACTTTCAACATGGGGGTAACATGGTCTGATTTCATTTTAACAAGATCACTTAGACTGTTTTGTTGAGAAGAGACTATAAGGGAAAAAAATTAAAGCAAAATCTCTCCAGAATCTGACCAATGCTTCTCACCACCTTGTTACTACCATCCTGGTCCAAACCACCACCATTTCTTACCTGGATTGCCTAAATAGCTTCCAGATGAGTCTTCCGTGCTATATTTGGGTACAAATACAAGCAAAATTTTTAAAGAAAAACACCTTGATAAAAGTGCATTTTCTCCCTATGTTTCTAATGTTCATAACTTTTCTCTTTTATGCCTGTATAGTTATAAAAGAAAACAACCATTAATACTTCTTTTCTATTCCACTTAGTCAAAAATATCCATTTTATCCAAGATTTGTCCTTGGACGCATTTGGAAAGAAAACCCTTATGTCGTTTCGTTTACAGAAATAATGATGAATTAATTATACCTCAGTTTCCCTTTTTCTCAGGTAGAAAGATAAAGATCCAGAATCAGAGCTGAAAACTCACATCTTACTTCTGCTCTATGAATGATACTTAGCTCCAATTTTTATAGAAGCGACCCTAAGATATATTAGTCATGTAACTCTATCAGGGCTGGTAAACAACTTTAATTTCTTTTTCTTGATCATGTCTCCCTGACAGTTAATGTTTTTGAGATAAAAACTGAAAAACAACCCTTTGTCATGACCTTTTTTTTTTAAACTTCCCTTGCTGGGTCTTGTGCGAGCTAGAAGTTTCCAGCCAATAGTTCCTTTTGGTACTAACAACGTCTCCAACAGAAAGCTTAAGGTTCTAGGTATCATTTTGTTCAGAAACCGGGCCAGAAGAGGATTATATATTTCTCTAGTAAAAATTCCCTACGGTGGACATTGAAGCAGAAAACTCAAAAAAACATATGATTCGATATGTAAAACGGTTTCATGTCACATCATCAGGCTACAAGAAAAACAGATAGGTATGTGAGAAAAAAGGGCAGAATGTCTGAATGACCTAGCACAGCCTCACCTTCATACAGCCTTCCCCAATTCTTCTCCCCAGTTCTCTTGAATTCACCCTTCTTCTATCTTCTATGGCAAGTCTACCATACAATTGTGTGCTTTAGTATATTTCCTTCTAATTTTGTGGTGAATGCTACTCTAAGTGTTCATCTGAACTGTCATGTCATGTTTGAATGTATGTTGTGAGCTTTCTATATGATGCTAGTAACTGAGCCATCCAAGGGCTCACACAGGAACTGCTCAGGGGAACCCTGTGCTGAGAGACGAACTCTAATCCATAACCTAGTACTTCTCTAAGTGGTCACTAGCTGCTGCTGCTGCTTCTCCAAGCAGGTGTACACTGCACTTGCCATTTGCACTGACATAGGCTCCCCTGGATGTTTTCCTACATAATAAAGTACAGGGGTTTTTTTTGTTTTGTTTTTTTAGATTTTGCATAAAAGCGATATCATATGATATTTGTCTCTGTCTGACTTACTTCACTTCGTATGATAATCTCAAATGATATAATACAAATGAACTTATTTACAAAACAGAACAGACCCACAGACATAGAGAATGAACTTATGGTTACCAGGGGTAAGGCTGGGGGGGAAGGATTTTTAGGGAGTTTGGGATTGACATGTACACACTGCTGTATTTAAAATGGATAACCCACGAGGACCTACTGTATAGCACAGGGAACTCTGCTCAATACACTGTAATAACCTAAATGGGAAAAGAATTTGAAAAAGAGTAGATGCATGTATATGTATAACTGAATCACTTTGTTGTACACCTGAAACTAACACAACATTGTTAATCACCTATATTCCAATATAAAAAAAAAAAAAAAACAAAAAAACTACAGGGTTAGTGGTTGCCACTGAAAAATTGATCAGAATCATCATGATGGTTTCCAACAACTTCCTGTAGTACTGTGGCCATACACATACTTTGTCAGTCTTAAATGAGTTTTGTCATTTTGAATTTTTAAAAGGCAGTGAGGTTGAAGCATAAGTTTTCCAAGCTTGAAACCAACATCTTTTTATAATGAATGGATTGGAATTACACCATGTTAATCTAATATTATCTATTTAGTAAAATGAAAAGGTGGTATTTTCATTTCAAGAGGAAAGTATTCAAAATTATTTAAAAATTGTATTTGTATTTAATTATCTTACAAACATACTGAGAACCTCTATCATGTCTAGAATTAATTTAAGCTCTGAAAAGAGCAACAATATTTGCCTTTTATCACTAAAATCTTAAAATGATGATTAATTTAATGCATTCTATTTCTGTCAACTCAGATGTTATATCAATAAATGGAAGCTGTTATTGATCAGAAACAGTTAGCCTTTAGATGAGAAAACTTAACCATAACTAAATATTAGAAATAATGTCAGAGAAGGAGCTTAGTGACATCATAAGTCTTCATTCCAAGAAACTTTGGATGAATGTTGAGAATGGAAATCAGAGTAGAGAAGGTCCAGTCCTGGGTCCCAGTATTACTAAAGCCTGATTACCCAGGGCTGAGGAATATTCTATGTATATATTTGGGAAGAGGGAGTTAAAGCAACCAGGCTGTGGTCCAGTTATTCCTTTTACCAGGGTACACCCCCAGGGGAAACAAAGAGCCATTTCTCCTTTCAACTGAACTCTGGGTGAAGAGACTAATAATTTTATTAGGAGAAAGAGACCTTGTCTCTGAAAATGTTCTTGGCTATAGATTACAGCTCCTAGACAGCCATGTAGTCTGTACAGTTCTCTGGAGGCAGAGTGGAGATGTTTTATGGCTGAAATGCTCTCACTGTGTGAGTGACCCCCTGGACCTCACTGAGAGACCCATCTATTCAGGGTCAGAGGGGCCCATCCCAAATGTCCCAGGCCACTCTGCTCCATTGAAGATTTTTGAATGCCTGTATCCTTGTAATAATTAAGTGAAGTGGACACTGGGTAAGATACCTGTGTCATCTAAGTCTGATTTGATAACTCAATCCTTTGTGTTAGTCCGGTAACCAGTTACTACTGTTACCTAAATCAGTGATCCTCAAACATGACTATGCATAAACATTACTTGGGGAGCTTGTAAAATGCAGATTCCTGGCCTCCACTCCTAGAGCTGTTGATTGGGTAGATTTGGAGAGGGGACCAGTACCTGTTTCTTAACTTAGAAATGTGTATGTGACAAAAAGATTTGTAAATATCTCTAAATCTTATGTTGGCATAATTCTATACTTTTTCATTGCGTTAAAAATATCTTCAGTGTTTTATGATTTATTCCTTGAATTTTTTTGCCTTTGCTTATATTATTGTATTTGCCTAACACACAGAAGCTGAATTAGTGATAGAAATAGAAAGGGGAGATGATCCCAGTCTCCTGTCACATAAAATAGTGCATTTCTTCACAAAAGGGTTACTAAGAGTTAAGTTATTGAGGATTTTGAAAGACTCCTTCCAAAGCATTTGATTGGTCTTTTTTTTTTTTTTAATAAGATGTCTAAACGTTTAAAATTTACAGTTAGAGTCAATGTTGAACAATTTATTCCATGCAGTATATAAAGCACCTTTTAAAGATGAATGTTTGATTTTTATCCCGTTTCTTTCATATGTTTCACAACTATATTTGGCACGTCTTAATTAAACCCACTATTTACTTTCAGTGGTGACGGTGGGTCTATGTTCAAAGTAAAGAAAAACTAGAAGGTTGTGGGGAACATGAATTGGGGGAGAAGGAGAGGGTCTTCCAGCAAGTCTCCTAAATATACAGTATTAGCCCAAATAGAGAAATACTTGGCAATTACAACCCCACCTTCTAAAAGAGGTATGCAATTCTTATATTACTAAGTATAACCTAGTGCCAGTCAGATTACAGAAGCAATATATTCTGCAAACATACAATTTTCTGGCCACATCCTTGGTCTTATATTCCAGTTTTTAAAGTTTCTGTCTCTCTCAGTGGAGTGTATTTTTTTTTTTCTATCTCTCTTATTTCTTCTACCATAAAACATGTTACATCAAAAAGGTAGACTCCAAATTAATAATTAGGAAAGAGGAAAAATTACATTTAGCCAAGTATAGAAAAACTTAAGGGGTTTTAAATTCTATTTAGCACACGCAAAACCCAACTTTCTCATTCAAGTTAAAAAAACATGCATACGGCTCCTTGGTTGTCAACTGGCTTTTACAAAACACCATCTTGATGAATTAAGAGTAAATGAATGAGAACCATATGGATAAATATCCTTTGAAATACACCCAGGATTAAAAAGTTTAAGAAAAATAGCTCTTGGCAAATATATTTTTGTAGGTTTTGCTGGAATGAAAGTGTTTGAAAAATAGTCTGAAGTGTTTTGTGGAACCGAAATTTCAAAGTCCCAAATTTTCGAAGTCATAGGGCAAAGGTGATGATGTTGAACCCTCAGGAAGGTGAAGGTAATGGTCTTATTCTAGGAGGAGATCAGAGAGTGTATTGCCTTGATCATTTTGGGAGAGTCATTCAAATAAACATTCCTTTCAGAGTTTATAGCACAGAGATAAAGAGCACAAGCTCTAGCTCATTGTTTCTCAATCCATTTCTCCTTATTTCTTTCTTAAGGGGTCTTTTTAGACAATTTTTTTCTGATCCCTCCCATAAAATTCTATTACTACCAGTGTACTGTACATCTGCTTATATATTCGCTTCATAATTAGGAGTATTTTGCAACTCCCAGAGCCAAATTTTTCCCTCTTGAGGGTGATATTGTCTCCCTTTGAGAATGTATATTCCAGAGCAATGGTTTGCTATCAGGAGCATTTTTATCCCTGAGGGGAAATTCGGCAATGTCTGAAGACATTTCTGATTGTCACAATTGCAGGGTGGGGTGTGAAGAGGGATGCCACAGACAGCTAGTGGGACGAAACCAGGGGTGCTTCTAAATGTCCTACATTGTACGGGACAGACCCTCACCAGAAAGAATTATCTGGTCTCAAGTGTCAATCATGTTGAGGTTGAGAAACCCACTTGAGAGACAGACTGTTTGAATTTGAATCTTAGGCAGGCTCCTAACTCACTGGATCATCTACAGTTTGGGTCTGTAAAATGGGGATAACCATAGTACCGTCTATATAAGGTTAGTGTGAGGATTAAATGAGTTAGAACAGTGCCTGGCACACGGAGCCGCTTAATAAAAGTTAGCTATGATTATTATTCTAAATCACATTATCCTGGAAACAACAAGGTCTCACACCAAATTACAGAAATGTATAAGCATCACAAAATCTTTCTTGGAATTTACAGACGTCTATTCATTTTCCTGAAGTGTGAATAGTCAACTTATCCCTATTCCAACTAAAGTTCAGAAGACATTTTTGTAGTAGCAAGGAAACTATTAAATTTGGCAGATAGGTGATTAGATGAACAAATATAATAGGAAAGAATCAAGGCTGCTACTGCAGATTAATGTATTTTCATTATAATCTGAAAAAAAAAAAAAAAGACCTGAATGTAACAGTGTAATAAATACTTTTCTTGGGCTTCAGTAGACAATCAAAAAGTGCCCTTTGACAGTCAATATATCCTGGTGGCACTTCAGGAAATGCTGTTTTTAATGAGAATTTTAAGGTTCATAGCATAGTGAAATATGAATTAGTGACTCTGATGTACTTGTATTACGTATATCTTTGCAAAATACTAGCCGTAGTCTTGGAGCTTCTTGCTATTTGTTTTTTTTTTTTTTTCTATAAGAATTGTAGTTTTTGCATGTACAATGCAAATGATATGAGTAAATGGGGCTTGCTGGGTGTACAGCAAAGCATGGTTTGTTACAGAAAATTGGATACCATCCCTTTCCCTTTCATGTTATAAAATAAAAATAGAAAATGAAAGGGGTGGGGGAGAATCCTTTTTGCTTTCATCTCAAGTCCCACTGATTTGCCATTTCATAATCTAAGCTGATTTTCCAGGTGATCAGTTCAGTCCTCACTGCTTCTCTGGTCTTCTGTGAGCATAGCAGAAATAGGCGGAAATCATCCACAGGAGATGGTCATCACTAGGTCTTCTACTTTTTCCTCATCTCCCTCAGCCTCCTAAAATCTCAACAAAACTTTGGAGAGAAGGGTGTCCTGTAACAATCTCATGGATGAAAGAAATGGTGAGGGTCAGGGAGCACAGTCTTTGGAGAAAAATTTCCTGGACTGGAATTCTGACTCTGCCACTTCCTAGTTCTGGTCTTGTGACCTGGGGAGGATGGATGAGCTAGCACCTGGGATGAACTCACCTACGAGCTGTGCCTGGTCCATAGACCTGCTCGCGATAGGACATCAACTTCTGGTCCTTTGCTAATCTTGGCAGTACTGAATCCCTACTACAGTGAACACAACCCTTCAGGGTTCAGCAGGCTGAAGAAAGAATTGAATACCCTTTATTTAAAATACGACCTTCCCATTGTTATGCTGGTATGGCAAGTCTCATTTTGAGTTACAGAGGGATTTCTTAGGAGTGTCCATTTTTTTAAAAATGATGAGCTTCTAAATTTCACCAGCAGTGAAAATCACTTCCAAACAGCAACAAGAGCCAGCAGCCTCATTCTTGGGTGTGACTAGAAAGCATCACATAAACCTCTCAGTGGTGACTCTGTTTTTGTAAAGTCCCTGAAGGCTAAATGCCCTTCAAATGTCCTTCCTTAGAAGCAACATTGTGAAAATGACCATACTACCCAAAGCAATCTACAGATTCAATGCAATCCTTATCAAACAACCAATGACATTTTTCACAGAACTAGAACAAAAAATTTCACAGTTTGTATGGAAACACAAAAAACCCCAAATAGCCAAAGCAATCTTGAGAAAGAAAAACGGAGCTGGAGAAATCAGGCTCCCAGACTTCAGGCTCTACTACAAAGCTACGGTAATCAAGACAGTATAGTACTGGCACAAAAACAGAAATATAGATCAATGGAACAGGATAGAAAGCCCAGAGATAAACCCACATACATATGGTCAACTTATCTTTGATAAAGGAGGCAAGAATATACAATGGAGAAAAGACAGCCTCTTCAATAAGTGGTGCTGGGAAAACTGGACAACTACATGTAAAAGAATGAAATTAGAACACTCCCTAACACCATACACAAAAATAAACTCAAAATGGATTAAAGACCTAAATGTAAGGCCAGACACTATCAAACTCTTAGAGGAAAACATAGGCAGAACACTCTATGACATAAATCACAGCAAGATCCTTTTTGACCCGCCTCCTAGAGAAATGGAAGTAAAAACAAAAATAAACAAATGGGACCTAGTGAAACTTAAAAGCTTTTGCACAGCAAAGGAAACCATAAACAAAACGCAAAGACAACCCTCAGAAAGGGAGAAAATATTTTCAAATGAAACATCTGACAAAGGATTAATCTCCAAAATTTACAAGCAGCTCATGCAGCTCAATATCAAAAAAACAAACAACCCAATCCAAAAATGGGCAGAAGATCTAAACAGACATTTCTCCAAAGAAGATATACAGCTTGCCAACAAACACATGAAAGGATTCGCAACATCACTAATCATTAGAGAATTGCTAATCAAAACTACAATGAGATATCATCTCACACTAGTCAGAATGGCCATCATCAAAAAATCTACAAACAATAAGTGGTGGAGAGGGTGTGGAGAAAGGGGAACCCTCTTTCACTCTTGGTGGGAATGTAAATTGATACAGCCACTATGGAGAACAGTATGGAGGTTCCTCAAAAAACTAAAAATAGAACTACTATATGACCCATCAATCCCACTACTGGGCATATACCCCGAGAAAACCATAATTCAAAAAGAGTCATGTACCACAGTGTTCGTTGCAGCTCTATTTACAATAGCCAGGACATGGAAGCAACCTGTCCATCGACAGATGAATGGATAAAGAAGATGTGGCACATATATACAATGGAATATTACTCAGCCATAAAAAGAAATGAAATTGAGTTATTTGTAGTGAGGGGGATGGACCTAGAGTCTGTCATACAGAGTGAAGTACATCAGAAAGAGAAAAACAAATACTATATGCTAACCCATATATATGGGATCTAAAAAAAAAAAAAAAGTTTCTGGAGAACCTAGGGGCAGGGCAGGAATAAAGATGCAGATGTAGAGAATGGACTTGAGGACCCGGGGAGGGGGAAGGGTAAGCTGGGACGAAGTGAGAGAGTGGCATTGACATATATACACTACCAAATGTAAAATAGATAGCTAGTGGGAAGCAGCCGTATAGCACAGGGAGATCAGCTCGGTGCTCTGTGACCACCTAGAGGGGTGGGATAGGGAGGGTGGGGGGGAGACGCAAGAGAGAGGAGATATGGGGATATATGTATATGTATAGCTGATTCACTTTGTTCTAAAGCAGAAACTAACACACCATTGTAAAGCAAATATACTCCAATAAAGATGTTTAAAAAAAAAAGCATGAAGAAGAAAATTAGAATTACTCATTATTCCAAAAAAAAAAAAAAAAAAAAGTCCTTCCTTCCCCTCTTATGAACGAACTGTCCTTATTTGGGCACTGTTGGCTCCCAGCCTCAGTGTGCTGCTGCACTGCCAGTGTTGGAAAGGAAAGTCAAGGGAGAAGGTGAGAAGGATCCGCTCTGTCTGGGGCTGGGTCTGCGGCAGACTCTTCCCATGTCCCAAGCATACACGTCTGCCCTCTCTCACTCTGCAGTCATAACCTTGCTGCATAAAATTTCTAGAAATGTCCAGATGTGAACATAACATTTCATTGAATTCATACGGAGGTTATTTTTCTCCCCGCTCCTGGGAGTTGGGAGATGAGGAGGGTGGAAAACGACAGCGGCCCTTTGTGAATCAACCAGGCCCCTTTAAACAGTGACCTGGTGGGTCAGGGGCAGGGGTGGAGTCAGGGGCTGTCTTTCGAGGATGCAGTAGGTACACCTTCAGTCTCACTGATTCTAGAGCATTGCACCCAGAGGCACTTGAATCACAAAAAGATTGTGGGTCGCCATTCATGAGCCGGTGTCCTGCCTCAGCTACTAATGACTGGAAAATTCTGGAAAAACTAACCTCTCGATACCACAATTTTCCTCAGGTGTTTAAAATTTCGGGAGTAGGGGGTGGGTGGGGAGAAGATGGATACAGCCAAGGCTTACCTCACAAAGCCTTTATGAGGATCAAAATGGGATAAATAAAGTCCTCTGTAAAGCACAAGTTTTATGCAAATGTTACGTGGGATTAACATTAGGAGAATTTTGGTCCACACCAGCTTGCTTTTTCTTTCTCTTTTACCCACCATATTCTTTAATATATGTTTTAAAATTTTTTTTATTGAAGTATAGTTGCATTACAATGTTGTGTTAATTACTGCTGTACTTCAAAGTGACTCAGCTTTACATATATATACATTCTTTCTCATATTGTCTTCCATTATGGTTTATCATAGGATACTGAATGTAGTTCTCTGTGCTCTACAGTAGAACCTTGTTGTTTATCCATTCTGTATATACCAGTTTACATCTGCTAATCCCAAACTCCCAATCCAACCCTCTACCCGCCATATTCTTTAATCTCATTTAACCCATACCCATTTTAGACTGATAGCTCTCTGAATGCCCACATTATATATTGTGTCAAAAATCCCAGAGAACAGTATGGAAACTGAATAAATGTTGATTTAAATCTAATTTTCTACAAGGTGTAAGAAGATAGCGCCATAACAATTCCCTTTAGAATTCACCTAATAGAAGTAGGAAAAACTGATTGCCACCATTTTATATGTGAAGAAATAGAAGAAGGCACTGGTCAAACAAGACCTATCTTAGGGGCTAAGAATTTCTAATTCTACAATTTTACTGGAAACCCTGCTTTCTACAAAAGATCTTAAATTTGCCCTTTGCTCTCATGAATAAAAAGACTGCCTCTTTGCCTGGCTTCTAATGTGTCGGTATTTTATTCTTAGGTTAAATGTGTGGGAGATAACATTTCATTCAAGGAAAACTTGAGCTGAGAGGCAAAGAGGGGAATTTCACAGCTAGGAATTTTAGGTTCACAGACCTTTTCTTGTACTCAAGAAAGTAGGATACGTACTGAAATGTTAGAAATGTCAGATCACTCGCTTATTTAGCTATTCCAAAGTAAGAGTTGACAGCTGAGTCTGAAAGCATAGTGTCTGTTGTTCAGACACTTATTTAGAAGACTTCAGTTAATTTTAGTGTGGGTGGAGAGAATTCTATTTATTTGAAAATGTAATATAGATGGTATGTAAACAATGTGAGAGGCTATGTTTTCTAATGTTGTATCTATCCACAAATGTATTTTGAGTACTTATTATGTGCCAGGCATTGTGCTAGCAGTGAGCATTTAAAAAATAATAAATGGTTACTGTCTCTCGTTGGAGAGATTAGGCAAAAATATTCGAAAAACAAGAAAGAAAATATCTGACCGAGTGCCAGGTGGAAGGGAGATAGTGCTATCAGAAGTCAGAGGATGTGAGACCACGAGGGGACTGAAGATTGGGGAAGCATTTAATAAGAAGGCAGAATCAGGGCTTTAACAGAATGAGTGGAATTTGAATACATGAGGAAAAGGGGTAAGGGTACCAAGGATGCTACGGGCAGTTTGGGATAACCTGGAGGAGGTGGGGTTTCCTGTCAGATGGAAGCAGTACACAGGGTTACAAAGGCAGGGCTGGATGGGATTGTAGCAGGTCTTGATCATAATGGGACCCATGGCAGAACCTCCTTCCTTTTTCAGGGAATCCCATGGTAAGAAATGTTATTTTAGCAATATTAATATGATAATCATTTGCAAGACTGATGTGACGGAGGAGAACAACAAGGAAGATAGTGCAATAAACCTGGATTTGGAATTGGGAGGCAGCAGGGAAAAGTGTTTAAAAGTGTGATACACAAGGCATCTTTCCAAATTTACTCATAACTCTCAGCAGTGCCACCCTGATGCACTTGTTGCTGTGAAGGGCAAGCCAAAAGCCAATAGTCTTTTCCAAACAACCAAATCCTATGGAAAAACCACCCCTTCCTTCAAGGCTTTTGCTGTTATTTGAAGAACTTTCACATTTGATGACTTCTACTTAGACCCAAGTTTTTCTCTCAAAATGAAACAACTCCCTTCTCATTGCCCCTCGTAAGAAGCCTCATTCTTTCAGCAGCACAGAGCTCTTTCCCCTATCTGGATATAAAGACTAATGCGTCTTTCTGCTTCTTCCTTTTTCTTCCTTCCCCAAAATTTATTTTTTAGACTAGAGGCATCTAGATGCTGGGATTCTGCCAGCATTACTTGGCATTAAATTTCCATTCTAATAAAAAATGATCCTAAACCGGAGCAGGACCCTGTGAGGCCTTCCAGGGGACAGACTTCCTCTCCACCACCATGTCTCTCACCTCTTGTTTGTAGAAAACTTTAGCCTCCTAGGCCTCCCCCCAGTTCCAAAGAGCAGATTCAATCAGAGAAGTGAGAAAATGCAGAAACAAAGGAAAACAGTCAAGTAAGATAAAGTAAGAGTTTAGCTTTAAAACAAAAGTCAAGGACCCTTAGTTCCTACTCGAGGGCTATAAATAATATTCTGAGCTATATCCGTGAGTTGTTCTATAGATACTAATCCCCGCCCCCCACCACCAGATGGAAGAAGTGGACTGAGTGCTGACAAAAGCACACAGACCCCAGACCATTTGGAACCATAATGTTGATAATGTTGACTCCAAAAACAACACCGAGTTACCTCACCACCAAGCAGAAATCAATCAGACAAATGTCCACAAGCTGATCAGGCCCCCTGTGACCCTCTCCCTGACACTGCCTTTAAAAACCCTTCCCCAGAAGCCATCACAGAGTTCAAGGAAGCACGAGCTGTTTGTTCTCCTTGCTTGGCACCTGCAATATACACTGTACTTTCCTTCATCACATCCAGGTGTCAGTAGACTGGCTTTGCTGAGTTGGGTGAGGGGACGCAAGTTTGGTAACAGTCCGGTTGGTGGTAAGAGGGTGTTCTCAGGGCCTCAGTTCGAATGTGTTTATCGCATTATTTCCTGAGAACAGGTTTTTAAGCAGTAAGACCCAATGATTTTACTCGGGTTGGCTCCACTTGAAATGAGATCTCCTGATCTGCCTCTTTGCTTCTGAAAGTGATCAACGCTCTAGGTGTTGCTAATGGCTTTACGTACCTTATCTCATGAAAGCCTCCCAACACTCCTATGAAGTAATCATACATATTATCGTGTCATTTTTCAGGTGGGATTATTGAGGCACAGAGAAAAACTTGCCTGGGGCTACACAGGAAGTGGATGACTCAGGGTTCTAGCAAGTCTATCTGGCTTCTGCATGCGCCCTCCTAACCACTAGGCTACACTGCCTTGCACGTGCCTCCCATCATAATAGCCTTTGGTCTCCTGTGCTTTATGAAATACTGTCAAGTTACACTCTCTCTCTTGATTCCCTCAATTATCTGATGAAATCTTAATTATTTTCCTTTTTCAGATGAAAAAGGGAGGCTTACACCATGAAGGGATACTTAATAAATGTTGTCTCGGGGACTTGAATTCAAGATATCTCTGGAGTTGTTTCACTCAGCATTGCTTTCATTATCTGATCTTTGTACACGTCAGAACTATGGAGCTAGTCAGGAAGAAAAGATAGTAGAGCAACAGTGTGCTGGAGTTTTGTATTGATGTTTTGATAGTTAGAATATCAAATAGTCATAATGCTCACCATGTAAGACAAAAGAGATTTATATATTTTTTCTGTTTAATTCTTTTTCTTCATATACAAAAAATGCTCTGAGAAAAACCATGAAATGTAAAACAAGTATTAATACCTGTGACCACATCAGTTTTTTCTCCTACTTATGATTAAATGGAGAAAAGCATCTTTTTACTGATTTATGAAATAACATTAATAAAGACACACATATCACCACCTATGGATCAAAGGAAAACATGCATGAGGGCCGTAAAAGCTTAAGTATTTCCTCCCCAATATGTTGTTGGAAAATCCCTTTGGTTTTTCATTGGATGAAGGTGCAGTTTCCTTGACAACCAGTTTTCTGAACAGACTGCCTATACCTCAGCGTTCTACAGCTCGCTGTAAAAGTCAAAGTGGGATATTCTTACAAGATGCGCACGCATTTACTAAGGAGTGACTTTACAATTTGTAGATGATTTCTACTAGACACGACAGAGAAGATGTTAGCTAACTGAGAAAAAGGAGGTTCTAGCATCCAGGACCATAAAAAGCTCTTAAATTTACGGTTGTTCCCTAAAGAAAAATTGCTATTTCTTTGTGATTATCTATTTATGTCTGCTTGTACATTAACCCAGAAACAGGTCACTCTGGGTTGATACTAACATGTATCTAAAGATAGAAATATTAGGAAAGTAACAACTGGTTAGACGTCGTTAGTCATCGTCACCAGGACCGATGCCAAATTGACCCCGTTGACCGTGAGCATCAGGCAAAGTCTTCCCGAGAAGCTTCCTTTTCCAGGGTTAGGGTTAGGGTTAGACTCTTAACTGCCTCCGGGAATTTCTGTGCAGCCAGAAAAGAAGTGAAGCAAATGGGATTGAGTCTGGCAGGGCTTTTCAAATAACTTGTTTCATTTCTAGAAATGGGAAACCTAACTAGCCTGTAGGCATTGGTCCAGAAGCACCACACTCAGGTTCATTTTTCTTTAGGGGAATATGCCTATGTATTTTTCACCACCTCTTACCCTTGGATTAAAAATTTCAAAAATCACAGCTTAATCTCTGCAACCGTGAATATGCCCTTTAAAACACGGCTATGTCTTCCACATACTTTGGTCCATGGCTTGTCTTTAAAATGCATCATTTGTGTCTGTGTCCTAGGTGAGGCATCTCAACTTCAAGTTATGAGCTTATAGGCAAAATTGTATTGATGGAGATATGTATTATTCTGAAAGGGATTTCAGTTCTTCTATAAGACCCTAAAGGCATCCATGAGTCCTAAGTGTGTTGATAGCACTTCTACAGTTTCCTGCCTGACTTTCCATCCTTCCTTCTTTCTCACCGACAATGCAGTTCTGCCCTCTTTCCATCCTCACATCCTCCTTCCAAAGCAAAACTTCCCATACTTCTACTCTATTCCTTGCTGCTTTATCTTGACTGCTTAGACCACATTTTTTTGGGGAGTGCAGATTATGCAACATATTTACACATTTAATCAACTAAAGCCATGAGTTAGTTAACAGACCAAGATAATACACGTTAACTCATCACATGATAAACCAAAGCCCAATATCAAAGAAACGACACAAATCCTGGACCCGATACACTTCAGAGCTTCCCTTGGAGGTCAAAGGGCAGCTGTGTTTAGCTGAGCAAGTTCTAATAAGCACTTGGAAGGATGCAGTGTTAGTTACATGCAGAGAGGATCTTTCTTTTATTGAAAACGACATTTATATGACACAGCTTATAAGATAATGAGTGCAGTCAGTTCTGGGTAACGCATGGGGCCAAGTGTTGAGCAAAGCAGGACTCCTTCAGTTTCGTGAAGCCATGGTGTTTGCTAAACAACAGAGCAGAGGGGTGGGAGTGTGGGGCTTAACTCCTCGTGAGCCCCCCGGGAAAGGACCGTGTGGCACATTTTAGAAACTGTGCTCTTCCTAAACATGCAAGCCCTTTGAAGATTGATCTTTCTGTAGGAAGAGATTTCTTGCCTGGTTCGTGTGGGAGAATGAGATACAGAAGATGTGCAGAGAGGCACACTTGCTCTCAAAGGAAATGCTCAATGTATATGTTATTTTCATTATGTCTCACGATCCATATGTTTTGTGAAAATATGTCACTGTTATTTTTACCTAATGTGGAAATTAATTGAATTGCATCTTGTTTACAGTGTTTCATAAGTACATGTTTTATCTGAAACGTCTCTTTTCCAGCCCCACCAAACCTTCCCCCTCAACACAACAGGTGACTGCTTCTCCTTTTTCTGGAGAGAAAACGGCAAACATCTCATAGAACCCTCTAACAGGGCTTCCTCTCAACGTTTATTATCCCTGTGTTGATCTTTTCTCCAAACTCAAGGAAGAAAAGCATCTCTTCTCTCTGAGCAACATTTTCAATGGTTTACTGAGTCACATTACTTCGAAAATCATCCAGTTTTAAACTCTCAAGTTCTTCTTTTCACCTTCACCTCTCTGGGTTCTAATTTCTTTCAAATTGTCTTCAGCTTTTCTTATGTAGAGAAGTCCATTTGTTCTTTACTGTCTGGGAAGTTTGTTCCAGTCTTCTGTCTGATGTTAACCAACTCTCATAGTTGGTTCAGATTGGGAGAAGGAAATAGAGATGCACGTTTTCATTCTTTTGGAGTTTTTTTCTTCTCTTATCTGCCTGCCTGCAGGAATGTATATTTGGTTCTGCTCCAGATTCCAGATGGCAAGTGAGCCAGAGTCAGGGCACATCTTACCTTCTAAAGGCAGGTCTATCGGCCAACTTCTTTCAGTCTCCTCCCCTGGCTCTCAACAAATATGTAGCAACGAATGGGTCTTCTGGATTAGGCGTGAGTTGAGTGTTAACAGTCGCCTAAAGGTGGCTGATACACACTTTCCAATCCAGCTTTAATCAGCGATAAAGTGAGTAGTTTGAACTTTATCACTCTGATGTTTTTAGCTATTCTAAACATATTTTTGTCCATTCTAAACTCCACATGGGATGGGGTTATGAATACCGCCTCAAATTTCTTTAATGCAAGGAAACATGCTCTACTCACTCTAGCTTCTTCTTTTTTAAAGACTTTAGTTTTTTTAGAGCAGCTTTAACTTTACAACAAAATTGAGAGGGAAGGTACAGAGATTTCCCGTACACCCCCTGCCCCCATACATCCATAGATGTTCCCAATATCAACATCACTCACCAGAAGGGTACTTTTTTTTTTTTTTTTTTTTACCAAGGATGAACCTACACTGACACATCGTAATCACCCAAATCCGTAGTTTACCTTAGGGTTCACTCTTATCATTGTACATTCTATGGGTTTGGACAAATGTATAATGACATATATCCATCATGATAGTATCATACAGAGTATTTTAACTGCCTTAAAAATCCTCTGTGCTCTGCCTATTCATCTCCCCCGACCCCTGCCTCTGATCTTTTTATTGTCTCCATGGTTTTGCCTTTTCCAGAAAGTAATATAGTTGGAATCCTACAGTATATAGCCTTTTCAGATTGGCTGCTTTCACGTATTAATACACATTTTACGTTACTCCATGTCTTTTTTATGGCTTGATGGCTCATTTCTTTTTAGTGCTGAATAATATTCCATTGTCTCTGTTCACTTAACTGAAGGACATCTTACTCACTATCATGTTTTGGCAGTTATGAATAAAGATATTATAAACATCCATGTATGAGGTTTTTCCATAGATATAAGTTTTCAACTCCTTTGAGGAAATACCAAGGGACACGATTGCTGGATGTATGGCAAAAGTATGCTTAGTTTTGTAGGAAACTGCCAAACCGTCTAGCAAAGTCATTGCACCATTTTGGAATCTCACCAGCAATTGTACAAGAGTTCCTATTGTTCCTCATCCTCACCAGCATTTGGTGTTGTCAGTGTTCTGGATTTTCTCCACAGGTATATAGTGGTATCGCAGTGTTGCTTTAATTTGCATTTTCCTGATGGCATAAGATGTAAAACATCTTTTCAAATGCTCCTTTGCCATCTGTAGCGCTTCTCTGTTGAGGTGTCTGTTAAGGTCCTTAACCCATTTTTAAAAATCAGGTTGTCTATTCCACATTGCTGTTTTTAAGGGTTCTTTGTATATTTTGGATAAAATGCTTTATCAGACGTGTCCTTTGCAAATATTTTCTCCCAGTCTGTGATTTGTCTTGTAAGTCTCTTGATATTTTCTTTTGAGGAGCAGAGTTTTTAAAATTTTAATGAAGTCCAGATTATCAATTATTTCTTTCATGGATTGTGTCTTTGGTGTTACAACTGAAAAAGAATCATCATCATCATCTAGGCTTTCTCCTATGTTATCTTATAGGAATTTTATAGTTTTGTGTTTTACATTTAGGTCTATGCTCCATTTTAAGCTAATTTTTGTGAAGGGTATAAGGTCTGTGCTAGATGAATTTTTTGCATATGGATGTCTGGTTGCAGCCACACTCTATGTTGAAGAGGCGATCTTTGCTCCACTGTGTTGCCTTTGCTCCTTTGTCAAAAATCAGTTGACTCTATTTACGGAGTTCTATCACTGGGCTCTCTATTTTGTTCCATTGATCTATTTGTCTGTTCTTTCACCAGCAACACACCGCCTTGATGACCGTAGCTTTAGAATATGTCTTGAAGTTGGATAGTGTCAGTCCTCCAACTTTGCTGGTTTTCTTCAATATTGTGGTGGCTCTTCTGGGTCCACCCTCACTTCTTCATCCAACCTTTCTCCTTATTTCTGTCAAACTTCTTAAAATGTGTCATCTATACCTGCTGCTGCCATTGTTCATTTATTCAGTTTATACAAATATAAAAATATATTCATTATATATGCATAGGTAATCACTTATTAAATGAATACATACTCATTAATTTTTAAAATCAGCTGACAGTAAAACATTTATAAAGAAAGACTCTACAAACTCTATTCCCTCTTTCACCTCCAACCTACCTACTTCAACTTGCCAAGAGAAATATTTTTATTTTTTCTGTTTCTTCCAGAAGATATTTCCATATTTTAAACATATGCTTGCGCTGCCCTTCTTTGATTTATCAACTATTAGTCACTATTTATGTCTGCTATGATAGAGAATGACTTAGTTTATACCATTCCCCACCCCCTCTCCTCTAGGGTCTAATATAGTTTAAGTTAGTAAACTCTATTCACACCTTTCTCGACTCTTTCTTACTTTACAGCAAACTCATCACCTAGCCAGTCACTTCCATCTTTAAAATATACCTTGAACCTAATTGCTTCTTGCTAATTGCACCCACTACCCTCTAAGATCAGGTCTTTTAATATCTTGTAGGGACCGCTTATCAATTCTGAACTATTTTTTCTGGTTTCAACTCTTGGCTACCTGCTGTCTATTCTATACTCAGTAGCCAGAGGGACTTAAATAAAATCAGTTCTGATGCACTCTGCCCTCCAAAGACTTCCCATCTTCTTGGTATTTCTAGTCTTCCCCACATCTCCTAAGACGTACATGATTTGGATTCTGGCCACCATCTCATGCCGTCCTCCCCACTGATCACTGAGTTCTTATCCTATTGAGTTTCTTGTTATTTCTTGACTACACCGAGGATGCTCCCCATGGGGCCACTGCACTGCTGTCTCCTCAGCCTGGAACACATTGCATCAGATATTTAGGTACTTCTCCCTCTCACTTCATGTAGGTCTCATTTGAAAAGTCTTACATTTGAAAGTCATCTCATTAGAGACACCATCCTTGACAACCTTATCTAAAAGAAGCTCCCTCCCTCTCAAAATCCTGCAATCTCTCTTTAAACCCTTATCTAGAATGTGAGCTACATGAGATCAGGGGCAAGGTTGATTTTTGTCATTGTAAATCTCCAGCACCGACAACAGTGCCTGGCATTAAAGCGTGCTCAACAAATATGTGTAGATGAATGAATATATAAATAAACCACTGCTACAGAGAAAGCATAGGTGTTTCAGTGGTGTTCTAGAAGATATGACATCTTAAACCCTAGAGGGTCATCATTCCATAGAAATATGAAAACGAGAGAACAGTTGCACTTGGTAAGGATCCTCAATCCTTAAGAGGTTATAAACCTCTTAAAGTTTGCCCCTTCTAAGGGATCATGAGTAGTTTTCACCTAGTTAGAAACTAAGTTAGGCTCAGTTACTTCAATCAGGCTTTTTTTTTTTTTTTTTCATTTAGGTATTTCAGAAGTCTTTCCAGTACAATCTTTCTGAGTAGGCTACAATGGAATCCATTTGTAAATGGTGTAACTATAAAATATATTAGCATGTGTTAACAAGAGAGGCCATTCACGCTCCTTTGTCCATAGTCTTCAATTTTGAGATTGTACTGTGTAGAATTATTTATTTTCCTATTGGAAATAGTCCACCATATTGAAACATCATACCCTTATCTCCAGCCATCCTTCCTCAGCACTCCGGTTCATCTCATTTATGCACTCTCCTATCCAAAGCCATGCTATTAACGAGCACTGACTCCTAAAACATCCTTCATATGTACCTAGCTCACTGGTCATCTCTGTCTGGAGACGCCACAGAAACGTTAAATGGAACAGGAAATGTGTCATTATTTTCCCCAAATCTGTTTTTGTTCCTGCATTTCTCATTTAAGAAGACTGAGAATGGTACCAGGTCTCTTTCTCTCATATAATCTGGGTAAGCAATTAGTCACCAAGTTTCATAGATTAGACCTCAGGGGATCTGTCTGCTCCCCTCTGTGCCCAGTAAGACCTCTGTCCTTCAGAATTCTCATCTCTCATCATCATAAATACAACTCTGACTTAGGCTAACATTCCTCCAAACTATCCTTTCTGTCTCAGGCAAATTCACATCTGGGCATTCTCCATGTCCTTCAGTGACTCCATGGTTCTCCAGGATAAAGGTCAATGAAAGAGTTTCACACTATGCCCTTCGCTGTTAGACTCTGCATCTCTCTAGCCCAGCCTCCTGCCACTGTCCTATGCAGATTCTTTGCACCTGATGTTCTGAAAGCTAACAGTTTGCCAAATACACCAGGGTGTTTCTTTCACATTTTGTTCCCTCTACTTCAAATGTCCTTGGCTACAGTCTCTGTTCAGTTCATTTCTACTTGTCCTTTAAGACTAGCATAAGCATTATCTCTGGTAGGAATCCTTTTCTGAATTCCTGGTGTGATTTATATGCACTTCCTTGGTGCTCCCAGGACAATGTGTGTAGACCTCTTTCATAGATTCATGATGCTGTACTTGCTTGCTTACTATCATTATTATTCACCTCTCTATACTCTCTTACTTGTGTATATTGCCAATTAAACTCCTAAAGGTCAATGATGGTGTTTTGATCATGTTTATATCCCTACTGGCTAGCCTGGTAATGTTCATGTAGCACCCATGGAAAGAAGGAAGAATGAATGAAGGATAGCTTTACTACTTAGACCTAGAAGACACTTCCAGAACCAAAATACAGCCATGCTGCAGCCTCAGAGCACTGTGGGCAAACATCACAAGCTGTAACATAGAGTGTGAACTATGATGATGACAACTTTTCTATTCTGGTTTTTTAACCAAAAAGTAAGCATTATTTAATTGTACAATGCAGCCCTAGTGTGTGTTTGTGTATGTGTGTTGGGCAGGAGGTGAGGGGGTTTGCACAGCAAATGTGACCTCGGGAGACTTGATTCAACTCTGTTGTCTCATTAATTCCTTTTCCACATGCATTTACATTGTTGTTGTTGTTAATTTGGATGTGACATATATCATAAATCAATCACTCTCTATATATAGAGTATGTACACAATTCAATAAACAAGGAGATAGATGGATAAATAAGACAGATCTCTATAGCGCTGATATAATTACCAAATTACAAAGATGTAAAAAGTGTCCTAAAGCCATAGATTGAGTGATGAAAAGTTAATACACTTGAAATTCCTCTCATGGTCCTTAAAGTAAAGAATTGGTACATTGTCTTCCTAATAACTAAGATTTGAAGAGCATAGATTTGTTTCAGGCATTTACAGTTCCCTTCATTTCCTGCCATCTCCCCCATATCCCTTCTTGCGAACATCATGGGTTTAAGTTTGGTTCTAATTAGGGCCTGAAAATTGTTGCTTGATTGTACAGTCATAGCAACATAAGAAGTGGGGGAAAAAACTATTTAGCAGATTAGAATTTACTACAGCAAGACATCCAATTGTTGAATAACCCCAGTGTCCTTCACCTCAAAAACCCTGCCCAGAAGGCCATTCCAAACATTTATTACTTGCAGAATGAAAAAGTACTTCCTTATGTCTGTGCTAAATTTATTTTCCCCTAACTTTCATTAAAGCTTCTTTGTGCTATATAAGCTGAAAGGGAAAAGCAACCTACATTATCTACACTTAGATTCTGTGCACTTTAATTAGATCTTATGTGTCATTTCCATTGCAAGAAGGGTCTGTCCTACCAATCCCCGTGATTCATTCCTTCCCAGCTATTGTTATCAAGCTTTCAACATTTTTCTTTCTTTTCTTTTTTTAAATTTAATGTTGAAAAAAATTGACTGTTGGGATGTAGATATGCACCCTCAAAATCATTTACTATAGATTTCATAGCATTTAACCAGAATTACACTTGTAGGATGGATACATCTTGACAAAAGAAAACAAAAGCAGTGGCTCTGACGGGTGATGATAAAAGCGTTTCCTCTCTGGCCAGCATGTGATTAAGCAGAAGAGCATAGAACAGCTTTTTTAAGATTTTTGACATTAGGGACCACCTCTGTTACAAGCTCTGAATTGTTACTGGCACCCCAAAGGTGTTTAATAGATATTAATACTGCTAAGTTTAATAATAAATGAAAAAGGAAGAACTGATCTCAAGACAATCCAGTAGTGGATACATGTTGGAAGATATGATTCATTGTTTTCAAGGATAATATTCCTTTATTTCACACATAATCTGGAAGATTTAAAATTCTATCTGTTTCATTTTAAAATAATATAAACGCTACTCGTAGCCAAATTCTTCATTTGGTGCAGAGTAAAATTTCATTTTCAGATCAAACAGAAATAGAGGGATATAAACCAAATATGTAGACCAATTCATGATGTACAATTGTATATGCAAAATTAAGGCCAGATGGGGCTATAAAACTAGCCCCTAAATCTCAACATTTAATTCCATGTGTTTCAGCAGAATAAGATGGCATACCAATCAGGAAATAGGTAGGCACCGGAATTATTCTTCTTCAGTTTCTCGCCACTCTTTTCTCCCTATCCTGTCAACCACATGTACATGCCTAGAAATGGGGCTTCCTAGATTGAGGAGAGGCAAGGAAAAAGGAATAAGGAAAAAAATAAAATGATGTACCAGAGGGAGAGAAGTGACAGTGGACATTGTGCAGAGGCAGTTTTTACTCACGCAGCTATTGAATATAGAAATTAGCAGTGATTCCTCCAAAATAGAGCCCAACTCCATCTTGTCAAATCCAAGAAATATTCATCAGATCTTAGAATTACTTATTCACAGAGGTGGAAAAGACTTAAGGCCATAAGATTGGTCTTCCTTCATTTGGGCGGACCTGGATGTTAGCAGTTGGCTTATTTAGACTCCTTTTAGGCTGTGTGAGTCAAGTGGATTTTTTGTTTGTTTGTTTGATAAATCAGTCAAACAATAGGACTGCCCACTTTGACCCACTCTCTACATTCCCCCCAAATTGTCTTACGGGAAGAGACACTTTATTATTCGATTATCTTATCAACTCATATACTGTGTAAGAGATGTACTTAGACCCAGTAACTGTTTCACAGAGAAAATATATAAGATCACAGAGACTATTAACCCATAACTTTTTATTTTTCATGGTTGTAGAAAACAAACTTATGGTTACCAGGGGATAAGGAAGGGTGGGATAAATTGGGAGATTGGGACTGACATATACACACTACTATATATAAAATAGGTAACTAATAAGGACCTACTGTATAGCATGGGGAACTCTACTCAATACTCTGTAATGGCCTGTATGGGAAAATAATCTAGAAAAACTGTATATGTATAGCTGATTCACTTTGCTGAATACCTGAAACTAACACATCATTGTAAATCTACTATACTCCAATAATTTTTTTAAAAAAAATCCATAACTATTGAATAAGAACAGATCAGAATGAGGGTTCCATCAATCTCTTCACCCTCAAATTGGAAAGAAAAACAAAACAAAATGATGCAGTAAAATAATTTAAGGGAAACATATAGTAAAGAAATAGGAAGGAGAATACATATTCATTTATTCATACCCCACTTTACTCCAGAAAAGAATGTAAGAGAATTTATAAAATGTGATATAATGGGATAAAAAACCTCAAATCTTTTATAAAATCAGGCACCCCTCCCCGACAAAATGGTGAGTATGTAAATATTTGAGTCAGATTTTTCTCACAATACTGACTATAGCATATACCAAAGTCATAGATTTTTCTCACAATAGTGACTATAGCATATACCAAAGTCAAGTAGACTCAAGATTATATGTGAACTTTTCAGTTTCTAAGGTATTCTCTGGTGCTTCAATTTTGACTTGAGAGATGTCAGATTACCTAGAGGAAAATCCCAAATAGTGTCAAAGTGCATTATGGCAATTGATGTTGACATTAACCAGGCTTGAAAGTTCTTGCCAGAAATGACACTACATTTCAAGACCATGTTGACCGGCTAGAACTAGGCATCATTCTGGAAAGCATTGCTTGTCAAAGATAAAATATTTTGACATGCTTGCGTGTCTGAAGTTGAAGTTCTATGAGGATCACAAATTGGGAGGCTAGCCATGGCTACTAAAAATGCTCAGCTCACTCCCTCCTCAAGTGAATTTGAGACTAAAGTGGCAATTTAGGTTACAGACTTATATTTCAGACAAAGCCAGTGTGATTGACTCTCAGGGAAACAGAAAACTCTGACCTCGATACAGGCACAAGGGCAGTGTCCTTGAAGGACAACCTGAAGATCAAGCTGTCTCTTTAATGAATAAGCCCAGATCCTCAAATTCCATCTTTTAAAAGTCAGTCCTTTGTTTTAAGGTTTGGATTTTGCCCTTAAGTAAATATTCCACAATGAAACATGATAAATTAAGGTTTTAGTATTATCAGAATGCAGTCATTAGTAAAAGCAGGGATAAATATCTTCGCGGTAGGTTCAAGGAAAGGGAATGGGAAAAAGACAGAAAGAGGGTAAAGGAACTTACCCTGGTTTACAGTTTTGCCAAGAGTGGTCCTGGATAGTAGGCGAGATAGCCTAAGGCATCCAAAACCAAAGAAATGCAAGGAAAGAAAGCAGAAAAACGCAAGAGAGTAAAGCTATAAAATGGATTTTTCAAGGCATTATATAATGATTTTCCTGAAACAAAATAAAATCACTATAAGAATAAAAGAAAGTTCCAGAAAACAGAAAGTGGGAATCACCTCTGTTTCTACTATTATTCTTACAAAGCAATTTTCATTTTTGCATTTTCCTTTATATTTATTTTTGCAAGCATAAGATGTACAAATCACTTGCAATATGATTTTAACACATTTTTAGTATGTTTGCATTCAAATGATATAAGTATTATACATGATTTCACTTCATCTTCAAACTTTTAAATGGCTGCAAAAGATTCCATCGTCTGGTTAAACCAATCATTCATTTATTCAACAAATATTTATTTAATGCTCACCACATTACAGGCACTGTTTTAGGAACTGGGCTTACAGCAGAGAATGCAAGGTTCAAAATTCTGTTCTCATAGAGCTGGCATTTTAGTAGTAGACACAGACAATAAGTAAATAAATATGTAAATAATTATGTAATAAGACGATGGGGAGTGATGAGTGTTTCGAAGGAAAAAAGAAAAGTGTATCAGGAAAAGGGGATAGAAAACCAGCGAATGAGAGGCTCCATCAGGTAAGATAGTCAGGAAGATCTCTCTGAAGTGAAGACCTTTAAATAGAGATAGGAATGAAAATCTCTTGGGAAAAAGCATTAAGCAGAGGGAAGAGAAAGTACAGAAGCCCTGAGGTATTATCACACTTAAAGTTTGGAGAAATCCAAAGAAAGTCAGCCCAAATGGAATGTGTTGGCCCAATGAGAGGGTCAGAGTCAACAGGAGGCTAAGTTGTACAGGTCTGGAGCTGAGGACACATACTTGGGACTCTGTATTTCTTAGTGTGTCTGAAGTCTTTGGAGGTCTGAGGGCATCGTTCTCCTGACCTAGACATTGAGTGCTTTGTAGAGGGTTGGTTACAGAGACTGAGACAAGAGGTGATGTTGGGAAAGCCAGCAGGCAACTCTCGTAATGATCGAAGCTGAGCAGAAAAAAGTGGTGAAACTGAAAATTAGAAGCAACAGGATTTATTCGTGGGTTAACTGTAAGATGCAAGAAAAAGATTAAGGAACTTCAAGATTTTGAGCCTGGGCAATTCATGCCATTGACTATGTTAAAAGATATTTTTCAAAAAGTTAAAAACATACAAATATCATGGGTGAGAAAATCAGGAGACAGGTAACCCTGGTTTGAAGGAGAATGAAAGAGCTGGGAGTTATATAGGCTCAGAGAAGGAAGGCTGGAATAGGTTCACTAGGTTAGATACTAAACTTGTTCATGACCTCAAGTTCAATAAAATTGTAACGACTTGCATCTTGATAAAACAAAAATCTTCAAGTTAACATGTACTTTCATAGAATGTGAGCCTTTAATAAATAACAGATGTGAATCATACTAAGGCACCTCTTTGGGTGAGTCTATCCAACAATATTCCAAGATGACATTGAAAGGACAAGTTGTCCTCCCTTTGCCTTATTATGAAGTGTCTGATATTTTATTTTTGTGAAAACTGAGATAGTAAACACTAGCAGAGGGGCAAACTGTAGAGAAGGGTCAGTCATCATTTAATTGTTGGTCCATTGTTAAACATTTGATTTATGTATAATATTTTAATATTATAAATCATAGAGTTTGTTGTCTTTTTTGTTGGGGGTGTGCCCTTAAAATGAATTCCCAATAAAGGAAGTAATTGGTCCCTATATAATTTTGATATTTTATATTGAAAAGTATTTGCATTTACTACCAATATGTTATTCCAATTAGTTATTTTTAAATCTAGCCCAGGGAATTCACCTATTACATGTCCATGGTATGTTTTTTAGTACTACTATAATTTATTTTTACCTTGTTATCCAGATTTTACCTGTCTCTAAAAGCTGTTGATCTCAGTTTGTGTGTGTGTGTGTGTGTACCAGGGAGACATCACTGGATTAGCAAAACTGCTTCTAATCGAAAGATTTACTTAAAACTTTTAAAGTCATTGTATTTGACCCAGAGTTGAAAGGCAGTTTTTTAAAAGGACTTATTATTGTGTCCTGTTAAAATCACTATGAGAATTGAAAGGGCTTACAAGATACAGTTACTGCCTTGAAAAAGTTACAACTTGCTTTATCTTTATGAGTTGTGACTATGATTTCACATATGGATATGGCTTGACAGAAGCATAGTACAGGACAGAAATAAAAACATCAGCTTTGGAGATAGTCTTGACATGTACTGGATGTGTATCTCAATATCTCTGATTCTTAGTTTTATTATTTATAAAATGAAGACAATTTTATCCAGATTGTAAGGGTATTGTAAGAGTTAAATATACATGTACTATCTATTAATATCCACTATCTATCTATCTATCAATAGTCTAACTCATCACACACAATAGTACAGACCACAGCACATAATAAGCAACAAGTAAATAGAATCACTATTGTTGTTTGTATTTCCTCAAACATTTTATTCTGAATCAGATCTCTGAACTTTTACACTTGTCCCCTGTGACTCGATTTTTCTCCACTTTCCCCACCTCCAACTCTCTCAAACCTTCAATTTTTCAATACTTAGCTTAGTTATTTTCTCCATGAAACCTTCCTGGGTCCACCAAGGTGAGTCTATCATACTGTAGCCCAGCTCTGTTCTCCCAACACCCGGCACATACTTGGCTTAAAGATGGATATCAATCATTATGTCATGTGAATAACTGAAGAAGAGTCTAAGAAATCATATAGTTACCTATTTATTCAACTACTTCACAGAATCATGATTAAGCTAAAGCAAGGTGCCCAGAGGAGGGTGTCTATATAAACTTCAGACTCTCTTTAGCACTTTCATCTCTGTAAGTAAGCACACAAAAAGCACTACATAAAGGCCTCAAAATTAGAAAATCATTACATATTATATGCTTCTCTCCTCTTTCCCCCATGGTCAAAACACATGGTGTTACTTTAAAGTCAGCAGAGTTCATAACAGGCATTTCACATTCATAACTTCAATTAAGCAGAAGAATCGAAAAGCAACAGCTTCCGCAGGTTTAGAAGAAGACTAACAAATATATACAAATAAAGAATTTGGAAATCGTGTCATAAGAGCCAGCATGCAGGAGGCTAGATAATAGTATTCACAGGCCATCTAACCCATGCTTTTCCAAACGGTGCTTGAGATTTGGACCTGTCATAGAAAACACTCACTGCTTCTGGAGTCGTTTTCCGAATATAATCTTAATGTCATGTTCACCAGCCAATGACGAGATAGGACCACCCACAACAAAGCTCTGGAATGCAGCCGGTCCACCAGCCTTGCTGTAATACTGTCAACAATTCCACGCTGCGGTAACACACATGTAAACATGGCCTAAAAGGCCAACAGGTGTGCCTCAAACTGGGAAAAAAAAAATAACAAAGACTAAATCAAGGCTGCAAAGACACACCAAAGACCTTTGAGTAGCATTAGTTTAAATAACTAGTAAGCAGTAATTACTGTCTAAGCAAAGAAACATTTATTTGTAAACCAAAGATATGGGGGATTTTTTGGGGGGTGGGGAATCAAAACCACCTGGAAGCAAAAGGACAAAACCACAAGAGCTATAACACTATCCCCAGAAGGAAAAAAACACCATCATTTTCATAGAGGAAGAATGGCCCTCTATGCAGTTAATAGCTCTGGGTGACCTATCAGTAAAACTTGTACAAAAGACTTATGTACTGTGTGTGTCTTGACGAGCTTGGATAATTCTAGTGACAGTAGAGCACCTGCTCTAGGATGTCCAGTAAAAGTGGTTTCTTGGATTTTCTAGAGAGGAAGCTGCAAGGGGATGCCATGATTGCATGTCTGCAAATAAAAATCTGTGTCCACTGAGGTACAGAACCTGGGTAGACAGAGACATCAACATGTGAATCCAGGTGACAGTGGTAGTAGGCATGCGAGCAAACAGGCATTGCACAGAAGTTACTGGAAAGATTAACGGGGGAGCAGTCCTTATGGTGGTAAACCTGAAAAGTAAGATTCCAGGGCACAGGTGAGGAGAATTAAGAAGACAACACTGAGACATTGATAGCAGAGCACACAGAAATCAAGGAATTTGTAGATGGAATAGATTTTATATTTGACCTCAGGAGAAAAATGAAGTGAATACCTAGAAAGGTGGGCAAGAGAAGGTTGTGATAAATAGAAAACACGCATTTGGGTTCATGCAGATGGGAGAAGAAGTCAGGTGGGCAATCCAGGGCGAATATCCACTTTGAGGGTTTCAGTTAGTGACATCAACCAGTAGTATCTCTGATTAGAAAGGATCATAGACTATATCCTTAGAATGGATCAGATAGATGCAATTGTCAAAATATGTTCATTATTGGCCTGCTGAGAGGATATGGAAAAGGATGTACTATCTATGTAAATCCTAAAATTGAGAACTCCCCCCCACCCTGCCATAGCTAGTTTTGTTTGATAACTGCCTATTAGTCTTTTAAATGTAATTGTACACATCCACGACCCTGGAAATTGTGCGAGTAGTTGATGGCCCTTCCCATTGTCTGGGAGGTGGGGAAAACTCGACAAAGTTGTTCCCCCAAATCTCTGGCCCCTCATAAGCTTTGTCTCACCCTGAGCTTCTTTGGGTAAGATAATCAAACAGAAGGAAATGGTACTGAAAAAGAGAAGAAGCAGCGGCAAGACCACCAGCCTGAGAACAATAATAGGGAAGGAGCAAGAATGGAAGAAATGAGGCCAGTAGAGAGAATATTCGTTGTCATTGGCAGCCTTTTGAGTGATGAGGAATCTGGGCCACCTAATGTCCCTGTCACTATCACATGTCACTGAAGTATTAAAGTTAGTGGCAGGGAAAGCACAGGGTAAAAATGGAAGCCAATTCTATTCCACTTAAATGGTGAGCATTTCTAGCTGACTCCAGCCGTACCTGTGTCTGGTTTATCAGGAGACTTCTAAAGAGCAGTACAGCATGCAGCTTTTGAAAGGCGTCTGCAGATTTGTGACCACCTAGAGGGGTGGGATAGGGAGGATGGGAGGGAGACGCAAGACGGATGGGATATGGGGATATATGTATACGTACAGCTGATTCACTTTGTTATACAGCAGAAACTAACACAACAATGTAAAGCAATTATACTCCAATAAAGATATTTTAAAAAAAAAAAGGCATCTGCAGAGTCAGAGCCCATCAGAAAAATTTTAGGGCACAAACAAGGCCTCAGATTAATGCATCTACTAAATAATTTAGTTGAAGAATAGAAGAGAAAGTTTAACAGGTGAATTTAAAAAAAAGAATATTTAAGCACACAGGTAAACCAAAAACAGAAGTTTACCTCTATAAAGGGAACATATTTTTAATGTTAAGAATATTCCATTCTAGGACTTCCCTGGTGGTCCAGCAGTTAAGACTCTGTGCTCCCAATGCTGGGGGCCCAGGTTCGATCCCTGGTTGGGGAGCTGGGTCCTGCATGCATGCTGCAACTAAGATCCTGCATGCCACAACTAAGAGCCTGCATGATGAAATTAAAAGATCCCTCATGCTGCAACTAAAGATCCTGCACGCAGCAATGATTATCATGTGTGCCGCAACTAAGACCCAGTGCAGCCAAATAAATAAACAAATAAATTTTAAAAAGAATATTCCAGGGGGAGACCTTCAAGATGGCAGAGGAGTAAGACATGGAGATCACCTTCCTCTCCACAAATACATCAGAAATACATCTACGTGTGGAACAACTCCTACAGAACACCTACTGAACGCTGGCAGAAGACCTCAGACCTCCCAAAAGGCAAGAAACTCCCCACGTACCTGGGTAGGGCAAAAGGAAAGAGAAAAAAACAGAGACAAAAGAATTGGGACAGGACCTGCGCCTCTGGCAGGGAGCTGTGAAGGAGGAAAAGTTTCCACACGCTAGGAAGCCCCTTCACTGGCGGAGACGGGTGGTGCGTGGGGGGGAAGCTTTGGAGCCATGGAGGAGAGCGCAGCAACAGGGGTGCAGAGGGCAAGGCGGAGAGATTCCCACACAGAGGATCGGTGCTGACAAGCACTAACCAGCCTGTGAGGCTTGTCTGCTCACCTGCCGGGGCGGGCGGGGGCTGGGAGCTGAGGCTCAGGCTTCGGAGGTCAGATCCCAGGGAGAGGACTGGGGTTGGTTGCGTGAACACAGCCTGAAGGGGGCTAGTGCGCCACAGCTACACAACCTGCCGAGACTGAACCAGGAAGAAATAGAAAATATGAACAGAACAATCACAAGCACTGAAATTGAAACTGTGATTAAAAATCTTCCAACAAACAAAAGCCCAGGACCAGATGGTTTCACAGGCAAATTCTATCAAACATTTAGAGAAGAGCTAACAAACACCTATCCTTCTCAAACTCTTCCAAAATATAGCAGAGAGAGGAACACTCCCAAACTCATTCTACGAGGCCACCATCACCCTGATATCAAAACCAGACAAAGATGTCACTAAAAAAGAAAATTACAGGCCAATATCACTGATGAAAAAATCCTCAATAGAATACTAGCAAACAGAACCCAACAGCACATTAAAAGGATCATACACCAAGATCAAGTGGGGTTTACCCCAGGAGTACAAGGATTCTTCTATATATGCAAATCAATCAATGTGATACACCATATTAACAAACTGAAGCATAAAAGCCATATGATAATCTTAATAGATGCACAAAAATCTTTTGACAAAATTCAACACCCATTTATGATAAAAACTCTCCAGAAAGTAGGCATAGAGGGAACCTACCTCAACATAATAAAGGCCATATGTGACAAACCCAAAGCCAACATCATTCTCAATGGTGAAAAACTGAAACCATTTCCAGTAAGATCAGGAACACTACAAGGTTGCCCACTCTCACTACTGTTATTCAACATAATTTTGCAAGTTTTAGCCACAGCTATCAGAAGTAAAAGAAATAAAAGGAATCCAAATTGGAAAAGAAGTAAAACTGTCACTGTTTGCAGATGACATGATACTGTACTAAAGAATCCTAAAGATGACACCAGAAAACTCCTAGAGTTAATCAATGAATTTGGGAAAGTAGCAGGATACAAAATTAATGCACAGAAATCTCTTGCATTCCTATACACTAATGATGAAAAATCTGAAAGACAAATTAAGGAAACACTCCTATTTACCACTGCAACAAAAACAATAAAATAGCTAGGAATAAACCTACCTAAGGAGACAAAAGACCTGTATGCAGAAAACTATAAGATACTGATGAAAGAAATTAAAGATGATACAAACAGATGGAGAGATATACCATGTTTTTGGATTGGAAGAATCAACACTGTGAAAATGACTATACTACCCAAAGCAATCTACAGATTCAATGCAATCCCTATCAAACTACCAATGGCATTTTTCACAGTACTAGAACAAAAAATTTCACAATTTGTATGGAAACACAAAAGACCCTGAATAGCTAAAGCAACCTTGAGAAAGAAAAACAGAGCTGGAGGAATCAGGCTCCCTGACTTCAGACTCTACTACAAAGCTACAGTAATCAAGACAGTATGGTACTGGCACAAATACAGAAATATAGATCAATGGAGCAGGATAGAAAGCCCAGAGATAAACCCAAGCACATATGGTCACCTTATCTTTGATAAAGGAGACAAGAATATACAATGGAGAAAAGACAGTCTCTTCAATAAGTGGTGCTGGGTAAACTGGACAGCTACATGTAAAAGAATGAAATTAGAACACTTCCTAACACCATGCACAAAAATAAACTCAAAATGGATTAAAGACCTAAATGTAAGGCCAGACACTATCAAACTCTTAGAGGAAAACATAGGCAGAACACTCCATGACACAAATCACAGCAAGATCCTTTTTGTCCCACCTCCTAGAGAAATGGAAATAAAAACAAAAATAAACAAATGGGACCAAATGAAACTTAAAACCTTTTGCACAGCAAAGGAAACCATAAATAAGACGAAAGGACAACCCTCAGAATGGGAGAAAATATTTGCAAATGAAGCAACTGACAAAGGATTAATCTCCAAAATATACAAGCATCTCATGCAGCTTAATATCAAAAAAAAGCAAACAACCCAGTCCAAAAGTGGGCAGAAGACCTAAACAGACATTTCTCCAAAGAAGATATACAGATTGCCAACAAACACATGAAAGAATGCTCAACATCACTAATCATTAGAGAAATGTAAATCAAAACTCCACTGAGGTGTCACCTCACATGGTTCAGAATGGCCATCATCAAAAAATCTAGAAACAATAAATACTGGAGAGGGTGTGGAGATAGGGAACCCTTTTGCCCTGTTGGTGGGAATGTAAATTGATACAGCCACTATGGAGAGCAGTATGGAGGTTCCTTTAAAAACTAAAAAGAGAACTACCGTAACATCCAGCAATCCCACTACTGGGCATATACCCTGAGAAACCATAATTCAAAAAGTGTCATGTACCACAATGTTCATTGCAGCACTTGTTACAATAGCCAGGAAGTGGAAGCAACCTAAGTGTCCATCGACAGATGAATGGATAAAGATGTGGCACATATATACAATGGAATATTACTCAGCCATAAAAAGAAACAAAATTGAGTTACTTGTAGTGAGGTGGATGGACCTAGAGTGTGTCATACAGAGTGAAGTAAGTCAGAAAGAGAAAAACAAATACCGTATGATAACACATATATATGGAATGTAAAAAAAAAAAAAAAAAAGGTTCTGAAAAACCTAGGGGTAGAACAGGAATAAAGACACAGATGTAGAGGATGGACTTGAGGACGGGGAGGGGGAAGGGTAAGCTCGGACAAAGTGAGAGAGTGGCATGGACATATATACACTACCAAATGTAAAATAGATAGCTAGTGGGAAGCAGCCACATAGCACAGGGAGATCAGCTCAGTGCTTTGTGACCACCTAGAGGAGCGGGATAGGGAGGGTGGGAGGGAGATGCAAGAAGGAAGAGATATGGGGATATACATATACATATAGCTGATTCACTTTGTCATACAGCAGCAACTAAGACAACAATGTAAAGCAATTATACTCCAGTAAAGGTGGTAAAAAAAAAAAACAAACCATAAAATAAATTACAGTGCTCAATTTTACTGGTTAAAAAAAAAAAGAAAGAATATTCTGTTGAGATGCCCTCATAGTATAGTCAAATTGTTTAAATTATCAGAAATGGAAGGCACTCGATCCTGGAGGTGTGTGGGGAAGGACTCATGGTACCTAATGAACCACCTGCCCCGGAGCAGCTACTACTGATCCTGGCTTGGCTGGGTTCATGATGTCTTAAGACAGTCAGGGATTCATTTCTGCTGGAAACGTCCTGAAACACTTATGTCTTTCAGATATTTTGGGGAGAAATCTCCTGTCCTGGCACACTCAGGACTGGGGATTGTCTAGTTGGAAAGCATGGCATTTCTTTTAAAAGTTGAAAAATAAAAGGCACTTACAGTGGGCGCTGCTTTATTTAAAGCAAATCAGGGTGTTTGAAAACTACTGAGTTAAAGAAAATGTGATTCTAGGATGCCTTTGCTGTCTTTGGCCCTTTTTTTGCGGGGAATTCAGAATAAATCACAAAGTTGTGAAGATGCTCCACTCACGTTCTTGAGTTTTAATTCGTTAAGAACTAACTCTTCATACATTTTTTTTTTTAATTAATTAATTTATTTTTGGCTGTGTTGGGTCTTTGTTTCTGTGCGAGGGCTTTCTCTAGTTGCGGCGAGGGGGGGCCACTCTTCATCGCGGTGCGCGGGCCTCTCACTATCGCGGCCTCTCCTGTTGCGGAGCACAGGCTCCAGACGCGCAGGCTCAGTAGTTGTGGCTCACGGGCCTAGTTGCTCCACGGCATGTGGGATCTTCCCAGACCAGGGCTCGAACCCGTGTGCTCTGCATTGGCAGGCAGATTCTCAACCACTGTGCCACCAGGGAAGCCCCTCTTCATACATTCTTACATTGACACATCACTTGATTGATATACATCATGTACCTTTAGTTCTTTTTTTTTTAAATTTTATTTATTTATTTATTTATTTATTTATGGCTGTGTTGGATCTTCGTTTCTGTGCGAGGGCTTTCTCTAGTTGTGGCAAGCGGGGGCCACTCTTCATCGCGGTGCGCGGGCCTCTCACTATCGCGGCCTCTCTTGTTGCGGAGCACAGACTCCAGACGCGCAGGCTCAGTAGTTGTGGCTCACGGGCCTAGTTGCTCCACGGCATGTGGGATCCTCCCAGACCAGGGTTCGAACCCGTGTCCCCTGCATTGGCAGGCAGATTCTCAACCACTGCGCCACCAGGGAAGCCCACCTTTAGTTCTTAAATACCGTTTCTTCCTTAAGTTGTGGCAGAAAAGCTTTAAAAATATATCTTATAAAGTCACTTATTAACAAATCAAATTCGGTGGTTCATCCAAAGAAGTTATATTTGAATACTGTAAATAACTGGCTTCAAACACAAAACAAGGCCAATGACCATGATACCTATTTCCTTCTGTGCATAGAAATCACCACATAAAAGTGGGGCAAGGTTACTTTCCATTTGTAGCCAGCCAATTTTTACAGGCTTATAGTAGGATTAAAAATCAAGAAGATCCACCTTTATAATCTACCAATGAAACATTTAAGGTACAAATTAGAATCTTGTACCTACAAGGCATTATTTTTCCTACAAAGATTTCTAATTATTGGGTTACACACATGGGTGCTTGTGACACACATGACCAGTGCACATTTACAAGCTCCCTGCTTCTGGAATTTTGGAATTCCGCGAGCCCTTGGTTTGAAAGACTCCCAGTGAGTTACAGCAATACCATTGGCAGAGTGACTTTTTCCCGTCCCACTCTCACCAACGCAGCATCCAAGAGAATGCTTCTGAGTTTCGCTGCCTCATCAATTCATTTCCTCTGCCATTCCCAGATGCAGCACTTGGAGCTGGAGTTCTCTTAAACACCTCAACAATCCCAATGCCAAAGGTCATTGGACTGGTCCAGAGTTAAAGTTTCAAAGCATCTTAACATAAGCAAACCTCCTGACTTTCTCCTCTTCCAAGGTAGCTGCAGTGCTAACTGTAGGTGAAGTGTGTATGCTTCTCTTTTTGGAAGACTGCTGGACAGATTCCCAGGGCCTCTGACAATTACACACAACCAACAGGCGAACTCAGCCAAGAGGCAGTTTGCCTTTTATGTTCTAGGGTGCTAGGTTAAACCCTAACCCCCTGGAGATTTGCATACAATGATCTCATCCAGGTTCCTTGGAATCATTAGTGATTGGCTAAATGCACAGCTTTGATTTGATGTGGTTAATCAACAAAGTGTTCGAATGCTTATCAAAACCTTATCTAAACCTACATATCTAGACTGAAGAATTTAGTACTCGTAGTGTCCCTTGGGATTGGAGACTGACAAAACAGACTTTTATAGTGTGTCAGGGCTTTGAGTGCTGACAGATATGAGAAAAACCCCTGGCAAGAGAAGAAAAAAAGTCAAATATTTTCACACTTAAATAATGTATTTCTTTGTAGAAATAGGTTTGGATATTTGAAGTCAGTGATTATTTTTTAAGTTCTAATTTGCCCATCTTTAACAGACACTTGCCTGTAACCACAATTACTATTCCTTTTAGTGGTCTTAGATCAAAGATAACCAAATACAGAATTCTGTTTTTACATCAAAATCTGTTCTTCATTAGGCATACAGGACCGGTTCTAATATCATTCTCGGCACCCTTCAGCAAAGAGCCCAAGCAGGGTAAAAATTTCCACTTACCTCACGTATGCACTGCTCAACCCATGACATCTAAAATAAAAGTCCTCCCCTCTTGAAGTAGAACATATAAAACAGCATCTCACTGGATGGGGAAATAGTGTGAAAATAGTATTTTTAGAGTTTAAGAAGGGAGGTCAATTGACTTTTTTTCCCTTAAGAATAGTATAATGAACCCAATTTAATATCACTCAGCTTCAACTATTAACTCATGGCCAGTCTTCTTTCACGTACTACCACATCTTACCACCCCAGGTTTGTTTGTTCTTTTACCTTTTTACCCTCTTCACCTGTTTCTCTCACCCCCTACCCCCTACTTCTGGCAACCACCAATCTGTTCTCTGTCTGTATCTATGAGTTTGTTTGTTTTAGATTCCACATAGAAGAGAGATCACACAGTATTTGTCTTTCTCTGACTTATTTAAAGCCCTTGAGGTTCATCCATGTTGTTGCAAATGGTAATATTTATTTTTTAATAAACTAAATAAATATTTATTAATAATCCATTGTATATGTGCATAATGCATAATATTCCATTGTATATGTTCATATATATTTACATATATGTGTGTGTGTGTGTGTATATATATATATATATATATATATATATAAAATTATGGTATATATACCATAATTTAAAAAACAAATCCATTCATCCATCAGTGGACACTTAGGTTGCTTCTACAGTTTGGCTATTGTAAATAATTCTGCAAAGAACATAGGGGTGCCTATATCTTTTCGAGTTAATGTTTTTATTTTCTTTGGATAAATACCCAGGAGTGGAATTACTGGATTGTATGGTAGTTCTATTTTTAGTTGTTTTGAGAAGTTTCCATACTGTTCTCCATAGCGGCTGCACCAGTTTACATTCCCACCAACAGTGCATGAGGGCTCCCTTTTCTCCACTTCCTTGCCAACACTTGTTATTTGCTGTCTTTTTGATAATACCCATTCTAATAAGTGTGAGGTGGTATCTCATTGTGGTTTTTTGCATTTCCCTCACGATTAGTAACGTAGAGCATATTTTCATGTACCTGTTGGCCATTAATTGACACTTACAAAAATAATTTCTTTATAAAAATCAGTGTATGTCATTCCAAAACTTCCTGCTCATTTCTTTATGCTAAAGATATGATAAAAATTTGTCTCCTTCTGACTATAAATGAGGATATAGTATCTTAGTTAGAACTACTGTAACAAAATACCATAGACTGAGTTGCTTATAAATGACAGAATGTTATTTCTCACAGTTTTGGAGGCTGGAAGCCTGAGATCAGGGTGTCCACATGGCTGGGTTCTGGTGAGAGCTCACTTCCATGTTGCAGACTGATGATTTCGTGTTCTGTCTTCCCACGTCAGGGAGCAGAGGCAGGAAGCAAGCTCATCTAATGACTCATGTAATGGCACAAATCCCATTCATGAGGGCTCCACCCTCACAACCTCATCCTAATCCTAATTACTTCCCAAAGGCCCTACCTCCTAATACTACCACATTGGGGGGCAGGGTTTCAACATGTAAGTTCTGGGGGAACAAAAACTTTCAGTCCATAACATGGTAAACTAAACAGTAAACTATCTCAGCGGCTCAAATATCAAGAAGTGCAAATATCTATAGTGCATGAAAAAAATTTTCTTGTAGTCACAAGGGAAACATGATAAGAAAATGGGCAAAAATATGGATTTGCCACAATAAAATAAATACATATGCACACATACACCTGCACATGAAGACACGCACACACACACACACACACACACACACACATACAACTTCAGTATTTGTCTTCCAGTTACAAAAGTAATTCGGGTGAATTTTCTACTTTATAACATAACAGTGGCAATAATAACTAATACTTATGGAGTGCTTGCTATGTGGTAGATTGTGTTTGAAGAACTGTACATAATATTGTTATCATCTCCACTTTTCCTATGAGGAAACTGAGACACAGAGCTGATAAAAATGGTGGCGCAAAGAAACCAACCCAGGAATTATGGCCCCAGCTCTTTGCCACCATGCAGACTGCCTCTGTTCAGTTTCAGAACCTTATTTTAATTTAATTTATTTTATTTTATTTAACTTGAAGTGTAATTGATTTACAATGTTGTGTTCATTTCTGCTGCACAGCAAAGTGATTCAGTTATACATATATACATTCTTTTTCATATTCCTTTCTATTATGCTTTATCACAGGATACTGAATATAGTTCCCTGTGCTATACAGTAGGACCTTGTTGTTTATCCATCCTATATATACTAGTTTGCATCTGCTAATCCCAAACTCCCAATCCTTCCATCCCCCACCCTCCCCTCCCCCTTGCAACCACAAATCTGTTCTATATGTCCGTGAGTCTGTTTCTGTTTTATAGATGAGTTCATTCGTGTCCTATTTTAGATTCCACATATAATTGGTATCATATGGTATTTGTCTTTCTCTTTCTGACTTACTTCACTTAGTATGATAATCTCTAGGTTCATCCATGTTGCTGCAAATGGCATTATTTCATTCTTTTTTATGGCTGAGTAATATTCCATTGTACATATGTACCAGCTGTTCTTTATCTGTTCATCTTTTGATGGTTATTTAAGTTGTTTCCGTGTCTTGGCTATTGTAAACAGTGCTGCAATGAATATTGGGGTGCATGTATCTTTTCGAATTATGGTTTTGTCAGGATCATATTTTATAATCAGTGTTCATAGCATGACCAGATGGCATGACGAACATCCTGAATCGAAGGATAAGTTATATTTAATATGCTGTCAGCATCATAGTCGATGTGTTTTTGGTTTTAAATTATCTCCCAGTAAACCAGATTATCATTTATATTAGAAAATGTCCACATTCAACATCTGTACTGATGTTTCACTGTTTATTATCAAGAACAAAACTCTATATGCCCATGGGAATTTAAAGATTAGCAACTGAATTAAAATGTTATCTTAGTATTTCTTTATGTAGAGATGAGGTGATCAGCTTATTTTCCTATGGCTTGTCTGAAGCTGTAAGTTTTACCTTAGACAAACATATTTATTTTACCTGGCTGCTTAGTGAAGATGTTAATGTGACACTAGTTTTATCTTGGCGGGTTGAATTTGGCTGCATTTCAACCTGTACTGGTGTCCAGCTTCCATTGTGGACAGAGACCTGATAATTTTTTGACACCAGGAAATAGAGATACACATTGATTAGGCAGGCAAATAGTTGGTTGTTGTTCCCTTTTCTATGCCTATAGTGCCTTTTCCTCAGACATTCTACATAACCTCAGAATTCTTCTAAGTAAAGTGTTAAAGGTATCTTTTGCCATAAAGGGCAGTTAGCAAGAAAATTAAAATATATTTGCCTTCCTTCCTCTGGATTATTTATTTCTGGATAGAAGCTGATCTTGAGAATTAATGAACAAAGCAAACACATGGTGGTGGGAGTGTGACTCAAAGAGAAGTATGGTGAGCAATTAAACATAATCTCCGACCAAAATTTATAGTGATTAGAACATTCTATTAGAACATAGAATCAGACGACTTATGACCAAGCTCTGCCACCTTGGTAAATTGCTTATGTGCTCTGAACTTCAGTTTCCACATCCAGAATATGGGAATAATAATATTATTTACCCCATATACTAAGTACTATTGTAAGGACTTTGTAAGCATTCCATGAAAAACACTCAGTAAAATGTAAGCACATATTAAGTACTTTAGGTGCTTGTTATTATTAGTATCATAGTGCTGGCACCCAGTAAGTGCTTTAAGTGTTAAATAGTATTATTATTATCATAATAGTATGATTACCATGGTATTGGCACACAGTAAGTGCTTTACATATTAGATATTATTACCATTATTGTTATTATTGCTATTATTCCTAGGAACCTACAATGTGACAGGTAGTGCAGAAGATACTACATTACCAAGATAAATAAAAGGTATCTTCTTCCATGCTATGGCTCATAATCTAGTCAATTTTGAAATAATTTTGAGTTCACCAAATAACTTTTCACATTAGAAATATTACATAAAAAGTGAATGAGGAATGAATCTAGTACGAGCAGTAGAAAATAGATTCAGGAATTTAGACAATGACATCAAGGAGATGGAAGACGAGGACAAAAAGTGTCTTTCTGGAGTAATAGCCTGTGAGGAGGAGGAGGACATGGCCAAGATGGAAGAAGGAATGTATCGTAGAAGAACCTTGAGATTGAGCAGATGCTTTAATATATCACAGGCAAAGAGAGACACACACCAGGAAGCAGGGAAGCAATTACTTCCAAGCCTGTATATTTAGGAATATAAAAAAGAAAAAAGTACAGAAGAAAAATCAAAATGCTATCCTCATAATGTGGAGAATGAGTTTCAATGGTTAAGGGTTTCCATCTGTCAGTCATCTTAAGTTAAATTTCCAAGTTGTGTCATTCATGAAATAAAAATTTAATTATAAATAGTAGTAGCAGTTGTAGTGGTAACAAAACACACCAAGCATTACTACTACTATAAATCATGTACTGGAAACTTGTAATAGGCTCTTTCATAACATGTGCCAATACCGATAGACGCTTTTGTTAGGAAAAGGAAAGTATTTTGAAAGATTGTTAAGTGTAGAAATAGATATCATTCACTATCAGCCCAGGAAATTAGATTTTAGAAGGCCTCTTTACAATAGAGCATAAGGTATTACGTTTGTTTCACAGCTGCATTATATATAAGTACTGTGTTTCCCTCCCACAGGAATAAAGTATTTTCTTGCAGAAAAGAAATGAACTCCAAAGCAATATGAATTGTTAGGAAGTAAAATAAGTACGTACAATCTCATACAGAGGAATTAGGTAAGAATGATCAAGAAAATTATTTCAACACAACAATTAGCTGCAGCAATTGGAAGATGTTAAAGGTCTGGAAAGGATTGTTCTTTACCATATGGGAGTCATTAATAAATCAGTATCACATTTGACAGCTATTCAAATAGTCTATGACTAACTTCAATGTCAGAGTTTCCAGAAATCTGTATTTATTTTACTATATCAAAAGACAAAGGGGAAATGTGGTATTTCTACCCCAAAACACGTTCATATATTGATATGAGATCAATTAGTAACCTATGGGATAAAGCTAAACCAATTTTTTTTCTTTTGTCTAATGGCTTCCATTTTGTACATTTATAAAGAAAAAGCACTCCATATTACTAGGCAGTATAAATTCCATTAAATTATCCTCATGAGGTAAGCAAACATTTTGTTTTCAACTCTGATATTTTAGGACTAATAGAGACAGGGGTTTGGCTACATAGTGTTTCTCCTGACTAGTAGATAAAAATCATCTCCTCAAAGGTATCTTTAAAACTCAAACTCAACACTCCCCATATTTAAATTGGTTATTTATTACACCTTGTGCTTATATGAAAGAGGCATGAAAAAATAATACATGTTTCAGTTTAGTCTCATCATAACAAATCAAACTATATTAGATTCATATCCGAGGTAATATACACGTCAACGTGTTACATAATGAAATGCAGTGCAGAGCCTCATTCTAAAGCCTTCCCTTGAAGGTAAACGAAATAGAAAAAAAATCTGCAGCAATGTTTATACTGCATAGTTTTACATCATCACTGATTCATGTACAATGTTGCTGCTTATTATTATTCTACAATAAATTTGGTTGATTTTTGGACAACCTCACTGGCAAAAGGGTTTTTGTAATGTTTCCACTTTCTAATGTCTTCTTAGAAGTTAAAATTTTCCTCTTCTCTAGTAATTTCCAGCTTTTTCCATTTGGTTGCTATTACCATTTATTTTTCTTATGTTTCAACTGGAAGAGCCGCCAAGCAAAGATGTCTTTTCAGGGCATGGAGGTGGAGCGCCAGTGCGGGGTTACAATATCTCCACTTGGTGGTTGCCTGCCAGTCGTCAAGAAAAAGGGGATCTCATTCTCTTTTCCTGGCATTTCCAACCGGTCCTACAACTCATCTTTTCTCAGATGCTTAGCAGAGTTGTGACGAGTTCATTTTAACATACAGATTTTAGAATCTGAGGATGCGACAGAGCAACAGAGGTTGAGAGAGGCTTTTAGATGAAATAGTGGCACAGGAAACTAAACTGTGAGTTTTGTTGAAAGTATAATAAACTTGATAGATGAGGAGGAATATCAGTAGCATTGAAAGAATGATTTGGCTGTTGGAGACATGCCAAGACCTTGGGGGTTTTTTGCTCCCTTACCCCCCGGTTTTTAACTTGAGAAACAACATATGAGTAGAAGAGGTCTTTTAAGGCAGCTTCTTTGAGGAAAAGCATGAAATAAGCCCAACACAGTGAAAAAGGTCATAAGGCATTGAAGGAAGCATTGGGCAGGGGGTTGGTGTTGTCCTCTGTGTTTGTGATTTTATGTAACTTTGAATCTGCTGCTTAACCTTCCATGCCTCATTTTTTTCCTGTTCGTAAAAATGACAGTAATTACACTTGCCACCTGTGTACCTCAAAGGAGAGAGGGAGGATGAATGAAAGGTCTGTCAAGGGCTTTGAACTTTCCAGAATAAAGCTTTTATGACTCCATAAAGTACAAAGTAGTGTCCTGTGCTTGTATTTTTCCTGGCATTTACCCCCTGCTCTCAGGTTCTTTGCACGCCATTGGCTACTTGTCTGGTCACCGTCAGAGCCATTCTAGAGAAGTGTCAGGCTGCTGCTGTTTTCCACCCAAGGCTAGGGAGGTGTTTTGCACTTGGGTCATTGTATCCAAAACTTTTGTTCCAGCTGCCTGTTTCCTTGTGCGTGTTAGATTATTTTGCAGGCGTGGAAGCACAGGGAAATGACATAGGAACCAATGTGGGAGACATCAGCTCCGACATTCCCAAATGACACATGAATACGAGCATCTCTCGTCTCAGAGCCAACTTGGAAGGCGACAAAACATCTTCTATTATTGTAAAAGAAACGTTGGTCCTGCCAAAAGCAATGTTATATCTTATAAATATTTTGAAACAATATTTATATTCTATCACCCTCTCTCTCTTTTTAAGTTTTCTGGTTTTCCTTGAAAGTGGAGCCATAAATAATTTCTTGGCTCTTAAAGTCAAAAGCTGGATCTTTAAGGTAGTCAATCCTATTTGTGTTTGACTGAGGGGACTTTGAAGGTACTTGATCTAGATCCTGTGCCCTGCAAATCAGCGATTCTTGTGAGGGTCCTTAGAGGAGCCGGTGCCCAGGGCATGGTCAAGTCACAGCTTGGGCGCTCCAACACACAGTGTTGAAAGTTGAAAAGAAACTTTGAAAGTTCACTTGGTTCAATCTCTAGCCTTTGAGTCTTCCCTCATTGAGAGAGAAAAATGGGGCTCGTAACTTGGGGAAACAACTTTTTTTTGGTAGGTTATTTTTTCTGATTGATTGAAATACAGTTGATTTACAATGTTGTGGCAGTCTCAGGTGTACAGCAAAGTGATTCAGTTAATATATACATATATATATTTTTTCACATTCTCTTCCCTTATGGGTTATTACAAGACATTGAGTAGTTCCCTGTGCAATACAGTAGGACCTTGTTGGTTATCTATTTTATATATAGTATTGTGTGTATGTTAATCCCAATCTCCCAATTTATCCCCCCCCAACCTTTCCCCTTTGGTAACCATAAATGTGTTTTCTATATCTGTGATTCTATTTCTGTGTTGTAAATAAGTTCATTTGTATCATTTTTTTAATGTCATTTATTATTATTATTTTTTTAATTAATTAATTAATTTATTTATTTATTTTTGGCTGTGTTGGGTCTTCGTTTCTGTGCGAGGGCTTTCTCCAGTTGCGGCGAGCGGGGGCCACTCTTCATCGCGGTGCACGGGCCTCTCACTGTCGCGGCCTCTTCTGTTGCAGAGCACAGGCTCCAGACGCGCAGGCTCAGTAGTTGTGGCTCACGGACTTAGTTGCTCCGCGGCGTGTGGGATCTTCCCAGACCAGGGCTCGAACCCATGTCCCCTGCATTGGCAGGCAGATTCTTAACCACTGCGCCACCAGGGAAGCCCCCATTTGTATCATTTTTTAAGATTCCACAGATAAGTGATATCATATGATATTTGTCTTTCTCTGTCTGACTTACTTCATTTAGTATGATAATCTCTAGGTCTATCCATGTTGCTGCAAATGGCATTATTTCATTTTTTTTTTTGTGGCCGAGTAGTATTCCATTGTATATATGTACCATATCTTTTTTTTTTAACATCTTTATTGGAGTATCATTGCTTTACAATGGTGTGTTAGTTTCTGCTTTATAACAAAGTGAATCAGCTATACATATACATCTATCCCCATATCTCTTCCCTCTTGCGTCTCCCTCTTTATTGATGCATCTGTTGATGGACACTTAGGTTGCTGGGGAAACAACTTTTGAAGCATTAGAATATAGCTTTCTTCTTGACCATTACTATTGCAGTAGACAGTAATAATTAATTAATTAGCTCATCCAATAATTTTATCAAATGTTTATGTGCCAAGCAACATTGGAGAATTTGAGGGAATTAGAAGACTTAGTCCAGGTCCTCCGAGAGATTCAATTCTAATTTGTCAAAAGAGAATGCTCAAATATCAGGCATTACACATAGGCAAAATTTTAAAATTTACTTAATCATTATAGACTGCTGAGAATGGGGTGCACACACACACACACACACACACACACACACACACATTTTCCCTTCTTGATTCTCTAATGCTTAAAATGTTACCCTGGTTGCTAGTCTTGGATTTCTAAGTTTGGCTTAAGACTTTGAGCCCCACTGAAATGTGCCTTCCTCTTGGGGAGGAGCTAAAGGTTCACATTGGCATCATTCATTTACTTGCCCCTCGAGTGAATTTCTGATCCTCAATAACAGTCAGCTTCTGGTGTGGGTGGGCTTGACTGTACTGAAGAAGAATCCGGAAGCCCAGTCGATGAGTCAGATTTGGGGACATGAGATGGCTTGGCAAGGTTCTTGTTGCCACATAATTTAATTTATGAATAATCATCTATCTCATCCTATTACTCTTTCTCTAATTTGATTTTTCTCCTTAGCCACCAAATCATTTTAATGAATACCAATTGTGAAAGGCATATTGTGATGTAAATATGGTAAAATGTGAACAATCTGATCACCGAAATTCCAAAGACTTTTTCATATATATTTGATTAGATCGTTAGTTAGCTGTAGATTTATAAAAGGCATTCTATTCTGGAGCATAAGATGCCTGTACTAACCAAAAACACTTAATGTTACTTGGGCTGTGTAATGTGTAATGTCAGGCTTCAGAGAACTTCTATTCATTCTCAGAAGGGAATGAAACAGAATGCCCATGACAAAACACAAATGAGACAATTTTATACGTAGCATTTAAAGTGTGAACCACAACAATCTTTTTGAAAAGGTAACTGGCCAGAGGTAAGGCTGAGGAGAAAATTGAAATAAAATGTGTATTTCATGAATTTATTTCATAACTATGTCCTATACTACAGACCTTCCAAATCTATCACTTTATCTCAAAGGTGGTTGGGGGCTGGTAGGAGAGAGTCAAGCACATCCTCAGGGTATCTCAAAATCACCGTAAATCATTAACAGACATTTCCTCATCACCTCTATGAATGATGGAAACAATAAGGTTGTAGGGCTGGAGAGATTGAAGACAGAGGCTCTCTCCTTAAAGAGTTGACAGTATAGTGTGAAGACAAGCAAGTGGTGAGTCAACACAATTCAGGGTGGGAAGTAGAATGATATTTTATGCAAAGGTGAGTTTATTTTTAAAATTTTTATTGGAGTATAGTTCATTTACAGTGTTGTGTTAGTTTCAGGTGTACACTGAATTGAATTAGTTATACATATACATATATCCACTCTTTTTTAGATTCCATTCCCATATAGGTCATTACAGAGTATTGAATAAGAGTCCCCTATGCTATACAGCAGGTCCTTATTAGCTATCTATTTTATATATAGTAGTGTGTATATGTCAGTCTCAATCTCCCAATTTATCCTCCTTCCCTTTTTCCCCCTTGGTAACCATAAGTTTGTTTTCTACATCTGTGACTCTATTTATGTTTTGTAGATAAGTTCATCGGTACCATGTTTTTAGATGCGTGGCCTTGCTAAGAATGGGGTGTCAGGAAAGGTGTCCTCCAGCCTTTGATGTCTTGAATCTCAAACAGAAGGAGATACCTGATGGAGAACATTCTAGGAAGAGTAACAACTTATTTGAAGATGTATGTTTGAAAGATTGAGATGGCCTAAAACCTACAGTAGGCAGTTCATCATGATTGAGTTGTAGGCAAATAATGCGGAATGTCAAACATTTTTATTATGATGCTTGGCTCAGCATCAAGGACAGATCTGGCCTGGAGACCAGACTAGAAGCAGGCAGTACCATTACAAACCAGTAACCCAGATGAAGACAAATGGGTCAGTGGGACGTGGAGCCCAAACTAGAGGACGAGGGGAAAAGCCATTTGCCTAAGTCTCACATTCACAAAGAGCCTACATTTTTAGACTTTCCGTGTTATTTCCAAATGAATTTATACCAAATATATGGGTGTTAGATTTTTTAATTGAAGTATAAACATGAATCTGTATTATAATTTTCATAACTCTTTGGACATATCTTCACTTTTTGTATATGGAAACCATCAAAAGTAGAAGAGAACCGCACCTCCCTGGCCCTGCTGTCAGGAAAAATGGAAGAAAATGTTAGATTTGAGAGTTCTTTAACCTGTGCAGGTGAAATGTCTTGCCCAGGTTTGTACAGTTGGCTCATGGAAAGACAGCAATGTAGCAATGCCCTTTTTAAGCCGAATGCCCTGTTTTTATATTCCTTGTGTCAGAACAGCAAATAAACTACTCTAAGTTTCAGCTACACAACCAAATACAAACATTACTATTTTTTTTTAACTTTTTATTTTATATTGGAGTATAGTTGATTAACAATGTTGTGTTACTTTCAGGTGTACAGCAAAGTGATTCAGTTATATGTATACATGTATCTATTCTTTTTCAAATTCTTTTCCCCTTTAGGTTGATTGTCATACTGAGTGAAGTAAGTCAGACAGAGAAAGATAAATATCATATGATATCATTTATATGCAGAATCTAAAAAAGATGATACAAATGAACTTATTTACAAAACAGAAACAGACTCATAGACTTAGAGAACGAACTTATGGTTACCAGGGGGGAAGGGATAGTTAAGGAGTTTGGTATTGACATGTACACACTGCTATATTTAAAATGAATAATCAGTAGGGACCTACTGTCAAGCATTACTATTTGTTTGATGCTTACCACTGTGATGGAGAGAACAGAAAAAGACAATGATAGATATATATATTTTTTTGAGGTGAGAAAGCATACGTGCTAAAAAAGGTAATGGAAAAAAAAAATGATGGTTAGTTTCAATTAGAGAAAGAGATTAAATAGCCAGTGAAATAGATTAACATTGCAGTGGAGGAATTATAGACAAGTAGAACCATCCAGGCCTGGGGTAGTAGCAGATAGCATGGTTCCCCCTTGTCCTCCAAATTCGGCCTTGCCCTTATCTTGTTAAGGACCCTTAGAAAATTCCTATTTCTTATACACATTTAAGATTGCTTGATCTAAATAAGCATCGTATTCTAGGTCTTTATTTTGTAGGTTAACTTGCAAATGCAGTTATTTAAATGAGTAGAACAGATAGTGGAACAAATCTAAATGTAGCCACTCTGAGTGGGTAGTAAAGGATTTAAAAAAAAATAAAACCTGGCAAATCCCATTGATGGATGCAAATCTTAAAGAGTTTATGCAATGGTGACACAGATTTTCAAATAGCTAATATTTGGGCACCTGTAGATTAACATTCAGTAAACTTAACAACTTCAAAAGATCTGCCCAGGTTGGACACATTATCTTCCTATCAACTGTATTACCCACTGCCACAGCTGAAAAGACAAACAAATCACAAACATCCGAGAAAGAGATGAATTAACATGAGGAGGAGAAAATCTGCTGGCTGCAACCGACACAGCTTTCCCTTTCTTTCTACGGGACTGTCTCCAATCCACCCTAAATTGCTGAACTGACATGTGGTGAACTTGGACGACCCAGAAGAGGCGAAACACATCCAGCTGTGCGAATCTGGCAGTCTGCTCTTTCACCTGGTATTTTTGGAGAGCAGAACCCTTGCCACACTTTTGGATCAATCAGTTTTCATAAGTTAAATGATTTCCCAGTTTCCTGGCACAGGCAATGAAAACCTATCTCAGGAAAGATGGAGTTCATATAGCAGACTTGCAAGTTACTCCTCATCCACTGGGCCTGGATGAGTGTAAGTGGCAGAAGTGTAGAATTTGTTTTATTTCTTTGATTGCCTTTGCTCCTCCTGGAAAGGAGGAGCTAGGTAATAGTTTGGGGATTCTTTGATAGAATTCCTATGTTTCTATAGTGTAGATTTCAATTTCTCTGGAAGGTTTAAAACATAACACAGCGTTTTCCCAGCACACGTATTGATTCTGTCCCATATTTGAGCGTTGAAGGCATTTGTGCTCTATCCCGTAGCTCAACATCTCTGTGCTTGTTCGACCCATATCAGCTACAGCCCAGTTCTTTTCATCTTCTCAGGTATTCAGCTGATAACTGTTGGCATACTTTCATTGAAAATCAATGACAGTATTGGAAACTTCCTCCTCTTTGCATTTTAAGGATTTATAATCCTATAGAAAAGGTAGAAAATATAATCAAGGTATTGCACTGTATTGCAGGCTATCACAGATGGTTTAGGAAAAATGAAACAGAGCACAGAGATATTTATTTCTAGTTGGGGCATCAGGAATGAACCATGGATGGTGAGTAAAAGAGCCCGTTAATAAGTAAATGGGCAGGAAGCGGTGTAAACTATGAGCGAGCACGCAGAGCCAGAGATCTCAGGCTGTGTGTGGGAAACTCGGGGCGGTCCCCGGAGGCTGGAGAGAACATGGGTGCACCGTTGGGGAGTCGCTCTCAGTGCAAATCAACACACTTAATTGAGCAGCTACAGGCACTTTTGGAAAAGTTGGTGAAGACCAAGCCTTGCAGGCACTGGGAAGCTGAAGGTGGGAGTTGGGGCCTTATCCCGCTGGTACCTCAGGCTGGCAGGAAGGACCCTGTGCCTGCCGTTCCAAACGTTCCAGGTGTGTTTTCCTTGCCTCTTCTTCATGACCACAGACAAATGGGTTACTAATTATTTCCTCCGTACACAAGCTTTCCTCTCTTTTTGGCTTTGCTACTGTCTTTCCTGAGCCGTTTTCTTTTTTCTTTTTTTTCTTTTAAAGAGATCTCAAAAAGCAGTTTTTTCTTGAGGAACTTATAGTAGGTACAGCAGCACCATAAAGCCTTTTAAACTTTATTTATTTATTTATCTATGGCTGTGTTGGGTCTTCGTTTCTGCGCGAGGGCTTTCTCTAGTTGCGGCAAGCGGGGGCCACTCTTCATCGCGGTGCGCGGGCCTCTTACCATCGCGGCCTCTCTTGTTGCGGAGCACAGGCTCCAGACGCGCAGGCTCAGTAGTTGTGGCTCACGGGCCCAGTTGCTCCGCGGCATGTGGGATCCTCCCAGACCAGGGCTCGAACCCGTGTCCCCTGCATCGGCAGGCAGATTCTCAACCACTGCGCCACCAGGGAAGCCCCCCTGAACTGTTTTCTTATCTCTACTTCTCGTGCCAATTGGAAGACTTGCTTCAGATACCACCTCCTCCGCCCACCTTTTCTCCATTTCCTCCCTGGGCCCTACCTTTGAAGCGCATCTAAATTCATACACAACCTTATTGACAGTCGTTATTTTCTAATATGTATTAAGGTGAAGTATGGACATGTCTTACCTACCCAATTATAAGAACATCGAGCAATATCTTTGTCCATGTCTTTCCTGTGTAAACATCCAGAAATGAGCAGTCATCTCCACATGGAAACTCAGTAAATATTAGTTGGATGGATAAATGAATGGGGAGAAAGATGGAGCATAGGGACCACATGATATTTTTGGAAGGTTAACTTTAAAACAAAATTCTACAGCTCAAATTCCTTTACATTATGAAAGTGAATGTCTTTTGGTGCATAACTATAATAAAAGCACATTGATTTTATAATAATAAAATCACGTTGATTGGCAGCGGAGTGTGGAGTTAAGTTTGGATAAGAGAACATATTTAATGAAATGCATTTTATTATTTCCAGGATTATCTATCTTAAACTGCAAAGTATGTACTAACAAACTGAAATCAGTTATTAAAACATGTTTCCAAGATCTATATAATATATAGTTTCTTCAAATGTTCAAGAAACAACACAAATCATGGGAAGGACATTTAAAGAATATTTACTGCATTTAATCATTGATTGCAAACATTGCTTTAAATTTTATGCTATGGTTTTTACGATTAAATTTTGGAAAAGTATTTCAAATTTTATTTGGTATGATAATACATACTGAGTTTTAATATTCAAAATTCTGAGTTGGCGATACCTTTCTTAATATATGAAAAAAACAAGGATATAGTAATTATGTCCTGCATACTTTTGATAATTGATTAGAGCATGTGTGGACAAATAGAGAACATTGGGCTACATATGGTTTCATAACTTATTTTCTACTTCAGAGGCAAACAACACATCTTCCTAAATTATACTCTTCTGTAGCTTTTAAATTGTAACTCTAGCAATCAATTTAAAAATAGTGGAGTCTAAATTACTTTGAGATCAAAACATGCCAGTAAATAAATATAATGAATTGTTGGTTCAATTCCTAATTGAACTGCAGAGGCTCTCATTTTGCAAACTGAGAAGCTAAGCTCACTGTTTTGAAAAGGAGATTAAGTAATTAAAGAATTTTATCAAGAAGAGCAAGGCTGATATATTCTAAGTGGAGACGCTCCACTTCTCCAAATGGTCTAAGACATAATATGATCAACTATTTTTTTTTCCAAATGTGCCTGCCAACAACTCAGGATTAGGAAGAGTACTAGACTAAACACCAAATCAAAAAGAGCACACAGATATTTAGAGTCTGAACTAGAAGAAATAGGAAACCTGATGACTAGAAAATAATGAATTTCAACCCGTTCATTGTTCTACTGGTTCCAGTGTAAGGTAATCAAAATTCTTTAGAGTCTGGGAAAAGGACCATTAAATTAGGACAAAGTGGGAACTTTATGAACAAATTTTAAATACATGAAGACATCAGTGTGACTTAGATGAAGTAGAACATAGTATGTCCAACCATAAGAGTGCTGGTCTGTAGATTAAAATCACTTGGTTAAAAAATAAAAATCTCCCACAATAACATAGTTTTTTGCATAATGGGAAAATAATAATTGCTTTCTCTACCTATTGGTAGTGTAATATTTGTTGTCAGTTGTTCTTTTTTGATCCCTAGTGTGTCAAGGGCCACAGAATGCTGGACCCTTCTTTCCAGAGACTTACTGATGGATAAAACAACCCAGAAAATGTGGGCAGGACACATCCAGGTTGCTGGGGTCTCTTTAGATAAAGTCACAGGAGTTGTTTGTGGAGGACTATGGACAGGTTAAATGGTACAACTCCTGAGGCAAAGTAAAGAGCTTCTCCAAAAGCACAGAATTCCCAGGAAGCAGCTCTGCAGATTGGTTGAGTTTCTAGACAAAATAATAGAAGAATATGATTATGGATGAGAAAAATATGGACAAAAAGGTGTCAAAGAAGAGAGCAGAGCTAAGAAGAGAGATGGAAGTGTTTATAATTGACAGGGATCTGGATTTGAATGCCTGGTAGAGAGGAAGCAAGATTTTTTTTAAAATATCTGTCTCAATTAAATTAATTAATTTTATATTGAGTTATGATTAACATACAATAGTATATTAGTTTCAGGCATGCAGCGTAGAGATTCTTTATCCCTTCCTTTTACTTACATGCTTGCACCCATGTGATGCGTGGTGGCCATAAACGTTACATAGTAACTGCCGCTCTGGGCTGCGGGGCGGTGTCAACAGTGCCACCCAGGAAGTGTCCTGTCACCCACGTTTCCATGTGCAAGGGGGGGGTGTACTTTTTCAACTCAAACTCAAGCAGCGTGTAATGTTTCCTGCCAAATGGGACTTTTGACTCATTCCACGATTTCTAGATGTCTAGCATTCTGAAAGATTAAGAAATTAAAAGGAAATCTATGTGTACATTAATCATTAACAACATCTCTTGGGTACCTAATAGGGTGCTCTGTATCTGCATCTCGGCAACCCTCGATGGCCAGAATCAGAGCCAAAACAGCAACTTTAAAATCTCTAAACATCAGCTTTCCTTGGGAGGAACGCGTTTTAAGGACGATTTGTTAAAGGATGCGTCATTCCATGGAACCTTCACTTGAATCTCAGTGCTCACTGTTTTTGGAGAATTCAGCACAGTGCGATACTAATAAATCAAAATAATTCAGGTCGGAATGTTGAATAAGCTGGGGGTGGTTTCTACGCGACGTTATTTCCTTCCCTCTGCACTTCCCTTTCTGTACCTTACTGTGCCCACCCACCCCAGGAGAAAGTGTTTTTCTGACCTCTCATCTCTCTTGCCTAACCTCCCCAGCCCACCCCATCACCAGCTGTGTGAAATGCAGAGATTCCTTGGAACCAACCCTCATACCATAGCAGGACCACGTGGTACAAGCGCTTAAAAAATAAAGCATCCCTGGCCGCACCTAAATGTACTGAACCAGATTCAAGAGGCCACTAGCAACATTTATTAGATTTTATGACTATTCAAAGCTTTAGGAAATCAGTGAGAATACTGGAAATGGGGACAGACTTTTGCATTTTGCTTTAAGGCCAGTAAATCCAGAAAGCAACAGAGTAAACCATTTTCATATGTAAAGTGTCCCTAAAAGTCCTGCCCTGCCCACATGATTTTTTAAACATGAAAAGCACGGAATAAACGAGAAGCAGCCCTACAGATTTATCTTGAATTAGTCATGAGGGTAAGAAGGACTTTTATAGAATCTAATTTCCATTTATTTGCTAATTATAAAATGCCTATTGACCGACTCAGAAGTGAAATCCTAAGTGGATATAAGGGGCTCGAGTCACTGAAGTAATAACTTTATACTGGCGCTATCACAGACTCACGAAGTGCATTTTATATGTTTCAGAATAAATTATTGACACTCATCATATGACAATGAAATTAGAGTAGATGGTTGGCACAATGAATTGTAGAATTTGGCTTTGGTCTTAAGGATCCTTTAGTTCAGTGGTTTTCAAAAATGTCTTAAGTAATTTAAGTCATCTTTTTCAAATGAAAACTTACATAAGACCATGATATAAAATATTAATAAAAGTAGAGTTGTTCTGGTTAAAGCAGGATAAGGAGTCAAATGTAGTCAAATCTCTGATTTTACAGAAGAGGGGATTTAGACTCAGAGAGGCATTTAGTTTACGAAAGAAATCAGTAAGAAAACCATGAATAAAACACGTGTTGTTTGATTCTCGATCCAGACCTTTTTTGTCAGTAAATTATGATCAATCTAGAGCAGATATCTGATAATAGGAAAATTAGATCATTTAGATTCAATAACTGTATTAGTTTGTGTGAGCTTTCATAACAAAGTACCACTGAAACTACAGAAATGTATTTTTTCGTAGTTCTGGAGGCTAGAACTTCAGGGTCAAGCTGTCTGCAGGGTTGGTTTCCTTGGAGGCCTCTCTCCCTGGATTGTAGATGGTCATCTCCTGTGTCCTCACATGGCCTCTCCTCTGTGTGTGCCTGTGTCCCAACATCCTCTTCTCATAAGGACACGAGTCCTGTTGGATTCGGGCCTACCCATAGGATCTATTTTATCTTAATTACTTCTTTAAAGGTCTTATTTCCAAATACAGCCACCTTCTGAGGTCCTGGGGGTTGAGACCTTTTGAGACCTTAACATGGATTTTTTTTGAGGGGGACACGGTTCAACCTATAACAATGACCCCCCCAAAACTGATTAATTCTGGATTCACTTACACTTTTTGAAATAGAAAAGTGACCCACATCGGATTTGGTGCTGGCCTTTTAACTTGTCAGCGCAGCGATTTCAAATGATGAGTCATGACACGCTGTGAGTGACAATATTTGGTGAGAGGTGTGGAAAGTAATCTGTTACTAATTTGTTACTACCTGACTTAAATCTCATCAGTATTTAAATAACTGGCATATTTTAAAAAGGTTTTCTAGTCATGTTAAAAAAATCTAAAATGAGAGTGGGTTTAAAGTTGATCCTATAACCCACTCACACCTGGTGAATATGTTTCCTTTAAAGAAAAGAATGATTTTACAATCATGCCCCTGAGAAGCTGCCCGTAGCTCACGGCTTCACTCTGCTCTGTCACTGGAGTGCGCAATGCCATTGTACCAACAGCTGCTGTCGGCATTACAAGTCACCTCTAATGTTTGTTTATGTTTAAATCCAGCATGTCTATGAGGCAATGATGTGTGTGTGACCTTCATCCACAAAGTATGTGATGGCAGAGTAAAGGTGAGGAACCAATGAGTAGCAGCCCTATAGCTAAAACATGATTAATGTCAGGGGGCTGGTCCTTCTTTGTGCTTGAACGCACCAGAAAATGCAAAGACCCAAATAAGCCTTATGCCCCATTTAGGTTAAAAAAAATAAAATCCCTGTGCCATAGCTGTAGACTGCTCTGAGTCAAGCAAAGACTCTTTTGAATTTTTTAAATGCAATGAAATAAGCTCCAGATACAGAGAAAGGGCAACACAGTTTCTCAGGTCCTGAGCTCAACTGGCAACTATTTTGGACCTTGAAAGCAGCTCAGCTGAGAATACCTGATGGGCTGGAGCAGGTGGCAGGTGGCAGAGGGCACGGTGGAGGGGCCAAGAGAGCATGCGGGCCTGGCCTTGGCTCCGCTGTGGTAACACCAGGCCAAGTCGGAGGAGACCTTCTAGCCCAGTGGCCCTGCTGTCACCTGCTTCCAGTGTCGAGAGTCTGGAGGAGATATAAGCCCTTGCTTCTAAATGTATCTGGAGGGAGGAATAAATTAGGAGTTTGGGATTAACATATACACACGACTATATATAATAAAATAGATAACCAACAAGAGCCTACTGTACAGCACAGGGAACTATGCTCAATATCTTGTAATAACCTATAAGGGAAAAGAATCCGAAAAGGAATACACACACACACACACGTATGTATAACAATCGCTGTGCTGTACACCTGAAACTAACATGATATTGTAAATCAACTGTACTTCAATTAAAAAAAAAGTAGAGAAGGGTCTGAATGTCTTGAATCTCAAAAAAAAAAAAAAACAAAAAAATGTATCTGGAGGCCACGATGCTGCCCACCTGACAAAATCTTCCCTCCTCTCCATTTCTTGGTCCCCATCTACCTTGCAATCCTGCTGGAGGCTCCACTGTGGTCGTCTCACAACAGCCACAGCAACTCAAATTCTCATGTTCCAAAAGAGTTCAGCTCTCACTCTGTGTCCCGACCATCATTTACAACTCAGATTACCCCAGGGCGAGACATTAGCTCGATATTAAGAGAAAGCTCACTGGAATAACTTTTACCTTGGTGGGAGGAACTAATAAGCAGGCTATCTTGCCTCTCCAGGGGCGCTTGTATTTCAATAATGGAAATTCGTTAACTCTAGTGAATTGCCAATTAGTGGACAGTGTCCCTGGGAAAAGAGTAAAGAAAGTTTTCAGACAGGAAAGGAAATCTTTCCAGAAAGGAAACTTCCTCTGTGTCCCCTAAGTCTCATTCATCTGTCCCCCTACTTATAAATTTTAACTCTAAGCTTCTGGAAAAATGATCGTGGTGAGATGAAAACACCTTGCAGAATTTTCATAGATTGTGAAAACAGTCTTGTCGACAACGTGCTTTTTAAATTGAAACAAGTGTTTATTTTGTCTCATTTGTTAGGCGCTATCTAAATGAACTGAAGAACATTTTCATAACTTCTGAATAGTTTTCCACTGAAAAATTTGAGGCGATCTTATATAGAAACAAGAATGGGGCATGCAAGATTTTTGTTTTTTTCACAATTTGTTGATAGTTGTTTAAGCGTTTTTGTTTTGTTTTGCCATTGGTGGAGATGTCATCATGCAGAATGTCACTTAGCCTGAAGCAATGTAGAATTGGACTTCGTTGCCTTAAATCCAGGCTCTGCTCCTGAGTGCTTATGGATTGGGGGCAAGTTACTTTCTCCTATCTGTGCCTTGGTTCCTTCCTGTGCAATCACAGCCCCTGTGTTCTACAGCCACTCTGAGGATTCCATCCATCAATTCAAAGTGCTTCTCATAGACCTTGGCACCCATAAGGTTGTAAACTCTCACGAAGTGCTAGCTATATACTGTTGTTGTTGTTCTTGCCTTTATATAGCCTGTGCACTTCCAAAAGCAAACTTCATTTCATGTTCAAAGTCCTAAATGTTGAATATATATCATGTCACCCAGACAGGGGAAGAAAAATCTGGGGCATACAACTGCAACAGTGAAGTGCCATAATACACCCACAGATACTTTCAACTGAACGGCACCTAAACGTGACTTCATTTTCCATTCCTTGTGACTATACTAACAGTTTATAAATAACTACACAGTAACCTCTGAGGGCGGCCTGGCATGTCCGGTTTTGGTAGTAGCCAGCAGGGCTGAGGGTTGCTGGCCCATGTGCAAGAACAAGCTCCCCTATGCTGGCCCTTAGCTGCCAGGAAATACCTTCCTTATTAGTCATTATTGCCTGATGGTTTTCTAGTGATAGAGTGTTAATACTGTATGAAACACTATAAGTTCTAGGCTGGATTAGGAGATTTGTCCTGTACTTTGTTATTCTAGTTTGAATCATTAAAGTGTTCACCTTGTCAAGGGAAAAATATGTCATATATTTCAAAGGGTTTCCAATGTCAAGGTAGACTTAGCCCTACAATTAAGAGTGGAAAAAGTAAGTGGGACTAGAACGTTAGAGATTCATTCTATCCGTGGATGCGTTATTGAGGGCCTACTGCGTGCTCAACATTGCTCTAATAAGAATAAGACGTGGCCTGAACCTACACAGACATTTGGCACTTGTGGTCTTGTTAGAGAGACAGAACTATATAGGGCATCAAACAATGGAAGAAATAGCACTGTTTGTGTCACAATTCTGTATTGACATAAATAGTACTAATTTAAAAGAAAAATTTCTTGGCAAAGTCTTCTGAACTTAGGTCAGATATTTGAATATGGCCAAGCAATCAGCAATGATATTTGAGAACTTTTAACCTTGATTTCAAATGTTCCACTTGAGAACTAGGATGGCTGGCATTTCATTCTTCCAAAAACCACTTGGTAACCAGATCTCAGAACAATAAAATGTTGAAGAGAACCTTTTTTGTGATATGAAACTTTTCTGCTAAGAGAACAGAACAGCACAGAAACTACCATACAAAGGTGCCCAGGGGGATACCTGAGGGTACCCACTCTATGTGTGAAACTTTTTACCAGGTGTCACCAGGAATCAAAGGTACCCAATAAATGTTAGATGAATGAAGAAAGGGAGGAGGAGGTGGGGAGAAGGGGTGTGATAACAGGCACTGGCCATCCAGTGCTTAACCTTTAGCAGACTCTAGGCAGGAAGTTAAGCCATGTAAACCCAGCAGGAAAGGAATCTGTCCTGTAAGGCTATTCTGCTATCACCTTGATGTTTTACACTTTATCTTCAAAAAGCAAAGAATGGTGCTAAAACAGCCCTGACCCTGGGCTTTTCAAACAAATACTAAAGATTAAGCTAACTTCTAAATTAGTATTGATGATTGAAGGACTGAAATCCAATTTTCTTGGTTTCTAAAGGGCATTTTATTTTGGGTAGTATGCTTTAGGAACGTGATTGGACCCCAAACATATGTGGTTCTCTATAATCGCTAGTTGTGCTTTAACAGTCTAGCTGTTTCTATCCAGATAGTGTTTATGATGAACATTCAGAACTGAAGTTCTTAGCCAATAAAGGTGCTTTCTCTTTCTTACGAAGGATATTCACAGTGTCCTAATGATACCCTGAAGGATGTGACTCACAGCACGTACAGACTGCGATGTATTTGAATAAGCTTCTTAAAACTGAAGGTAATCACCTCAGTTACCTGTGGTCATGGGGCCCAGGAAAAACAAAGATAGCTGAACTTTTGCAAATAAACAGATATTTCTTAAAGTTTCAACTTCTTGTGTAGAGGTTGCCAGGAGGAAAAAGGAGACTCAAATTTCGGTTCCTCTTTTGTCTTCTTCAATGGACTGAATGTTTGTGTTTCCCCACAGTTCATATGTTGAAATTCTCAGCCCCAACGTGATGATATCAGGAGGTGGGGCCTTTGGGAGGTGATTAGGTCATGAGGGTGGGACCCTTATGAATGGGACTAGTGCCCTTATTAAGAGACCCCAGAGGGCTCCTTTGCCCCTTCCGCCGGGTGAGAGCACAGCAAGGAGACGGCTATGAACCAGGAATCGGGTTCTCACCAGAACCCAATCATGCTGACACCCTAATCTCCCAAGAATTGTGAGAAATAAATTTCTTTTTTTATGAGCCACCCTGTCTACAATAAATTGTTATAGCAGATCAAATGGGACTCTGGCACCTTCTATATCAAAGTACTTGTTTTCTAATAACATAGTGCAAACAATGACAATAAAGGGAATGAAGAAGAGGCTTGGTGCGGCTGACAGACCCTGGAACGGCCCCTGTGTCCATGCCCTGGATAACCTCCACCACTTGCATGTGGAAGGGACCTGTGACTTGCTTCTAATTAGCAGAATCAGAAGGTGGTGATGGGCTAGAATTCCTGTGATGACATTATGTTATAGAAGATTCTTTCTTAGGTGACTGCAGTGGGAGATCCTTCTTGCTCGGTTGATAGAGTAACGGAGTCTGGTTGACAAAGCTCACTTTTCAAAGACCTGCAGGCAGCCCCAGGATGGGGGGACTTAACGGCCTCTAGGACCTAGTGGTGGTCTGCAGCTGACAGTCTGCTCAAAGCCTGTCTCTCCATCAGAGGACAGCAGGGAAATGCATTCCGCTCACAACCCAAATGAGCTTGGAAGGCGATTCTTTTCCAGGAGAGTCTCCAGATGAGAATGAAGTCCCGCTGACACTTTCATTGCAGCCTGAGACTCTGAGCAGAGCATCCAGTTAATACTTGCCCAGACCACTGATCCGTGGACACTGTGAGATAATAGATGTGTGTGTGTTTCAGGCGGTTAAATTTGTTGCAATTTGTTACACAGCAAGAGAAAACGAATACAGGTCTGGGCTTCTGAAAGTGGGGTGCTGCTATAACAAACCCCTGAAATGTGAGAGTGGCTTTGGAACTGGGCAGTGAGCAGAGGCTGGGAGAATTTTGAGGAGTGTGATGGAGAACCCGATTTACCTCGAATAAACTGGTTATGGAAACCTGGACTTTAAGAACGCTTGAGGAAGCGAGGAACACGGTATTGGAAACCAGAGAGATGGGAATCCTTGTTACGTAGTAGCAGAAAGCTTGATGCAATTGTCTCCTTCAGCTGTTTGGGGGGCCCAACCTGTAAGTGGTAAAGTTGGATACACAGCTAAGGAGATTTCCAAGCAAAGCTATGGGAATGCCACTTGGTTTCTTCTCACTGCTTATAGTAAGATGTGAGAGGAGATAAGTAAATGGAGCAAAGAATTGTCAAACAAAAAGGAACCCGTGCTTGATGATTTGAAAATTCCTAGCCTTTCCAGATGGCAAAAGATGCTAAAAGTAAGAATTCCTTTTTTTTTTTTTTTTCCTGGCAGGAAAGCATGCATTAGAGAAAAGGCCAAGAATGTGATGATACAAACTTTTGGTAAAACCGCAGAAAGATCAAAAGGTCAGAGTATTCAGTCCCAAGGGACGAAGGGTGTGCTTCACAGGCCCTCAATCAAACCAGGGAACCTCTAGGAAGTTGAAGGGAATTGTTCCTCAGCCATCTAAAAAGGAGGCCACCCTACAGAAGGGTTTATCTCAAAGAGAACTGTGGATGTGGCTTTTGTCTAATGGTGTGAACCCCACAAAGTTGTTTAGAAAATTATTTCAACAGAAACAGTGCTAAGCTTGGACTGAAAGACACAGAGAATGAAAGGAAAAGAGGCTGTCAAGCCTCCGAATTTCTACTGCCTGCAGTCAGACTGATGATTACTCAGTACAAACATGTGAGAAGAAGGAAGGGTGATCAAAGGATGTAAGGAAGGATCCAGGCAGAGCCAAGAGCCCTGGAGGATTATCCCAGGCCTTGACACCTAACCGAGGTACCCTGGCTGGACCTGAACCAGCTGCGTTTCAGAACTGACTCCTTTCACCTCCCATTTCCTGCTTTTGGAACTGGGCTGTCTATGGATGTCACCCTGTGACTGTCCTCCTAGTGTATATGGGTGGGTTGGGGCAGATTACTCGTCTCTGGGTCTCACAGGCCTGGAGATGGAGAGGAATTGTATGCAGGAGCTGTACCTAATGGATTACAACCAGGGGTCTCCTCACACCTGCGCCTGATCTAGTTTATTTTTTTTTTTCTTTTGGCAATGCCGCACGGCTCGTGAGATCTTAGTTCCCCGCCCAGGGATCGAACCCGGGCCCCCCGACAATGGAAGCGTGCTGTCCTAACCACTGGACCACCAGGGAATTCCCTGAACCTGAATTAGAAGATGCGATTTTGGACATTAAGCCTATGCATGGTGGGAAGAGACTCTTGGATCTTGCCAGTGGTGAATGTATTTTGCCCACAGGAGCGTTATGAATAATTGGGACCATAGAGCCTATGGCTGGCTAACACCTTAGCCATGCTCACACCCTGTATAGCCCCCTACCCTTGAGTGTGGGCAGGACCTGTGACTTTCTTCTAACTAATAGAATGTGGCAAAGGTGGTGTCACTCCTGAGATTAGGTTATATTTTTTGGCAAAGATGATAATGGATGTCACTCCTGTGATTACGTTACATTATATAAGACCGGAGTGGGTTATGTTAGCAGACCATGGTGGGGGACTCTCCCTTGTCAGCTCCATGAAAGCAACAGCCATATCGGGGAACTAAAGGCTGCCCAGAAGGAATGGGGGTGGCCTCCAGCTGACAACCAGACAAAAGCTGGCATCTTCAGTCAGACAGTCTCCAGGAAATGAATTCTGCCAACAACCTGAATGATCTTGGAAGTGGATTTTTCTCTAATCAAGCTCCTAGATGAGAATGCAGCATAATAAGCTGTCACAAATGTAGAGGCTTTAAACAGCACAGATATATTATCTCACAGTTTCCTTAGGGCAGAGGTCTGACACCATGGCTGGATTTTCTACTCAAGAGGCAAGACTGAAATCTAGGTGTGGGCAGGGCTGGTCTCTTGTCTGGAGGGTCTGGGGCTACGTGGCCTCCAGCCTCATTCAATCGTTGGCCAAGTGCAGTTCCTTGCAGTCATGGTGCTGAGGCCCACAATTCTCTGCTGGTGGAGAGCCAGGGCCCAGCTCCTGCAGAGCGCCCGAGTTCCCTGTCATGGGGCCCTTCCACCTTCAGGCCAGCAGCGCGGCAGGGTATCCCTCTAGTGTTCTGAATCTCTGACTTCCTCCTTTGCCATCAGTGGGAGAAAGCTCTCTGCTTTTAAGGGTTTCTGTAATTATATCAGGCCCACCTAGATGGTCTCCGTATTTTAAGGCCACATGTGCCATAGTAGCATAACGTCATCACGGGAGAGCTTTGTCATCAGTCACAGCTTCCCAGAAGTAGGATGGTACATTTGGGTGGGACCAGTTTAGAAACTGTGCCTACCACAGCATCTTCAGAAAACAGGAAACAATTAATAGTTGTTTTCTTTACATAAAAAAAAAAAAGGTTGGGGTGCTTTGGCAGTGCTTGTGTTTCACAAGGGTGTTAAATATGAGCAATGCATGTCTTACACTTCATTTTTTCTTTAATACTTCTATGAGGAAAACAGTATAATTCAGAAAGCCTTTCTTTTCTGAGTTCTAAATAGTTACAGTTTGCATCGTTTATACCAGTTCCTTAGGTCCATCCACGATGGAAGGATTGCTCTTACCATCCTTTTCCCCTTCTCTAACCTTCTACTCAGATGAAAAGATCACAGATTCTAAGAGGGTTCAATTAGATGAGAGAGTTGTGTAAAATAATTGCTTCCTCTTTCTAAATTTTAAGAGGAGTCTTCCAAATAACAAAGGGTCTTTTTTTCAGTCCACTCTCCAAAGAAGTGCACTTTCCAGGCCCTCCATTTCTGCCCCTCCAAATACTCCTGCTTTCACGGCAACCTCAGATCCACGGAGCCTGTTTGCTTCATGACCATCCCTAATGGTCAGGATCTCCCACAGGACTGAGCGCCCAGGGGAGGAATGCCCAGTCCTCTGGCTAAACTGCACTCCAGGGACTGAACCTGCCTACAGAGGAAACTTTTCTCTCTTGTTTTGCATCATCTACTCAGAGGGGTAGCCCTCTCAATAAGAATGGTAAAAACCAATATTTAAGGGTACTTCTTCCATATCAGGCACTAGAGTATGTGCACCAGGTAATGAATGTAATTCCACAAGCTAGACGGTGTCTTTATCCACACTACACTGTTGATGGAAAGGAGGCCCAGGGAGATTAAGGAATTTGACCAGGGTCACATCACTTGCTCTTGGCAGAGCTGGGAGTTGAACTCACTGAATGTGATTCCGGAAACATGCCCTTAAATACTCTGCTCTACTGCCCCTCTATTCATTTGCCCTTTATGGAAATTCTTAAAATTAAAAAAAAAAAAAAATTAAGGTTTGGAAAGACCTTACATTCAATAGATGAAGAAACCAAGGCCCAGAGATTTAATGTAACTTGGTCACATTTGCACAGCTACTTAGTAGAGAAGCCCCAAAGGAAACCCAGATTTCTTTACGCTAACCTGAGCAGAGGTGGTAAATGGAAAGGAGGGAGAAAGAAAGAGAAGGACACTTACGAGCACTAGGAAACCAAACTCAAGATTGTACACGTAACTGCGTTAGTGTTTTGTAGGTTAATAACGTGCATGTAAACAAAAGTCAGAGATGGAAAGTATACATGACTCTCTAATTACAATGTAAAACAACTTTCTGATGGCTTACCTCCCAAACTATTTTCCTTTTTACTTGATACTAAAGACAAGTTATTTATCAAGCATCTTTGTTTAAACAGTTGTCTTCCGAATGCCAACACTAGACTAGCACAATTGAAGAAGGTGAAAGACGGTATATGTTTAAATTCCAGGCTCCCAAACATTAAAAGCAAAATCTTCTACCTGCAGCTCAAAATTGTTAGAGAAGACTCCTTGTACACCCTCAGGGCCAGGATGGTCACTGCACATATGAGACATTTAAACAAATTACTAGATATCAGAAAAGGCCAGAATGCCTCACTTAAGCTTGACATTGAAATCCTTCTACTAAGGCCTGGCATCACTTAGCTCTGAGGTCACCTGGGCACTCCCGATATGAGATCAGGAGAAAATGCAGTTAATAATTTTCCAGAATCGCATAGATCTTTTCATCTAAGAAAAAAGTAAAGTGAATAAAGAATCCCTGGCATAGTTAAAATATTTTGAAAAATTTGGATTAATGCTTTTAAATGAATAGATAGCATCTTGAAATTGGTCCAATTAAGTCAGAGCAGTCAATTCACAACGTATAACTTGTGGTTTTTAGCAGGCCTAGACATAAAGGCCACTGGTGAACATTTAATAGAATTTGTCTCCAGAGAGGTTAAGTACACGACCACCATTCTTCAGCCGATAAGTAGTAGAATCAGGATAGCAACACAGGAGCATCTGATAATAAAGATAAAGCCAAAGTAATTTTCAGTACACCACACTGCATTCTGCTCTTGTGGGATGCTTCTTCTAGGCATTTTATTCACTTTCATCGTCTTGCATCAATCCTCTCTCTTCCGTCAGGAACCAGTAGGTTTCAATACTTTCGTGTTCATGGAAAAGAGGAAAGTACAGAGGAAAAGCTAGTGGGAGTTAGAAAAAATGATGCGTCGGTTATGATGTGAATTCAAGGATTTCATGGGACTCTGCCCACAGAGAAATGTGAAAATATAGCTCTCAAGTCCTTGCTGTGTCCTGTAAAGCCTGACACCATCTGGTCTTTCTCCGATCTCAGTTTGTACTGCTCACCCCATGTACTGGTTAAGGGGCTTCCAGCTGCCATAACTAACAAACCGTAATATTTCAGTGGCTTAACGTAATAAAAGCTGATTTATTTTTTTTAAAATAAATTTATTTATTTATTTATTTATTTTTGGCTGCGTTGGGTCTTTGTTGCTGCACGTGGGCTTTCTCTAGTTGCGGCGAGTGGGGGCTACTCTTCGTTGCGGTGTGCGGGCTTCTCATTGCGGTGGCTTCTCTTGCTGCGGAGCACGGGCTCTAGGTGCGCGGGCTTCAGTAGTTGCAGCGTGTGGGCTCAGTAGTTGTGGCTCGCGGGCTCTAGAACACAGGCTCCGTAGTTGTGGTGCACGGGCTTAGTTGCTCCGCAGCATGTGGGATCTTCCCGGACCAGGGCTCAAACCCGTGTTCCCTGAATTGGCAGGCGGACTCTTAACCACTGCGCCACCAGGGAAGTCCCAAAAGCTGATTTCTTGCTCACTTAGCCGTCTAAGGGAAGACAATGGGGTGGGTGGGTCGGAGAAGATTCTATCCTACCCAGACATTCAGGCACCCAGCGTGGTAAAGCTCTTCCATCCATCTTCAACAGGAAACTTCCAGGGTTGCCCTGGGCACGAACACCCAGCTGACAGATGGAAGCAGCTCACTTGGCCCCATCGAGAGGCAATGAGGTGACCGTGGCTTCCTCGCTGTAACTCCACACTGTGGAGGGGACATGCTCAGAGGGCAGCTAGTTATACCTACCACACCTGCTCACGCACCTGCCTTCAGCCATGGCGGCCGCCTTGTTCCCTGAACACGCTGAGCCCTTTGCTACCTTACGGTCTGCCTGCCTGCTCTTCTACTCGGCTGCATCCTTTCTCTCGGTGCATGGCTGGCACCAGCTGGCCCTGGTGCCAGTCCAAAGGTTATGTTCTCACAGAATCTTGTCTTGACCACTCAATACAAAACATCCCAACCCCCTGAGACGCCTTCACATTATCCTGCTTAATTACAGGATCTCAAATTATCTTAACGTACTTGCACCTTGTTTGTTGAAGAACTCCCATTGCTACAATGCAAATTTATAAGCAGAAGGGACCTGGTCTCACTGATCAGTCTTTGTATCCTCGTTGCTTAAAATAAGAGGCACTCAGTAAATATGTATTGAGTCCTGAATCAACATGCATTTGTCCTGCTCAAACACCTTCAATACCCACCCCTGCTGCCAGTAAAATAGAATCCACACCCCTCGGACTGTCAGACATCATGTACTGTGTCTACCTTCTACTGCTCTGAACATAATTTCCTGCTGTCTTTCCCCTGCACTGAGCATTCTGTGTTCCAAAACCTTGGGATTATTTGCTATTGCTTTAAACTACAGTGTTTCAAATCTGTCCTTGCAAGCACTGTGTCTTCTACCTGTGATGCATCCCACCCATTCTCCTAAATCTGCCCCTGCCCATTGCCTAATTACAGTAAGTCCCCTACATATGAATGAGCTCCATTCCAAGAGCGCATTCGTAAGTCCAATTCGTTCGTTAAGTCCAACAAAATTAGCCTAGGTACCCAGCTAACACAATCGGTTATGTAGTACTGTACTGTAATAGGTTTATAATACTTTTCACACAAATAATACATAAAAAAAAACACAAAAAATAGAAAACATTTTTAATCTTACAGTACAGTACCTTGAAAAGTACAGTAGTCCAGTACAACAGCTGTCATCTAGGGGTTGGCATCAAGTGAACAGGCAAGAAGAGTTATTGACTGGAGGAGGGAGAGGAGGTGGGAGATGATAGAGCTGAAGGATCGTCAGCAATAGGAGACGGAGGGCAAGCTGCAATTTCACTCACACTTGACGTTGATGGCACAGGTTCTGGTTCCTTGCTGGATTCAATTCTAAACACCCTCTTGAAAAAACAAACGATCCAGTGATGTCTGGTTAGTAGCTCTTCTTTTCTGGTCGTAGATGACACAGTAGCACTGGATTGCATTCTGAAATGCTGCTGCAATATTCGTGTACCATTCATCGTTTGGGTCCTGTGCCTCAAAAACTAACAGTGCCTCCTCAAATAAAGAAAATATCCTTGCCATTTCCTGTGTCCTGAATCTCTTCGGTTCTTCAGTTACTTCTTCTTCCTCTTGTCTCTCTTGGTGCTTCTTAGAAGTACCAGATACATCACCACTGCTTTTTCGCTTGCTACTGGACATCCTGAGCTTGAAATAAAGATACTATACTACTGTACTCTATACAGTACTGTACAGTAAAGTACACAAAAGCACAACCACTTGTAGAGGATGCATGCATGTGACAACGTACGCCAGACACATGAACTAACTTACGTGATTGGACATGCAAACACACGTTCGCATCTTTGAAAGTTCGCAACTTGAAGGTTCGTGTGTAGAGGGCTTACTGTATTCCTCAAGACCCTCCTCAAACTCCTCTCAGAAGTCCTCACTGAACTCCTCACGGTGACTGAATTGTATTCCTCCTCTGTGTAGCCTCAGCTTTAGTCCATAATGAGATCCACAAACCCTTCCCTAACACACCCCATGTGTGACAGAACTGTTCTTGGCTTTCCACGTAATTCACCCTTTTGTCCTTCGGAAGAGGTCTATGAAGTGGGTTCTATCTCCCATTTTACAAGTGAAGGAACTGAAGTGCAGAGAAGGTAAACAGCCTGCCCGAGGTCACACAGCCAGTAGCAAAGGAGCTGAAGTTCAAGCTCAGTTGAGGAGGTTCCAGAGTTCACGCTTTCAACCATGGCACTGACCTGCCATTCATGTGTCTATGAACTTGCTTGTATTAGTCTACACCTGTGATAGCACTTAACCATTGGTTTGTCACTACAGGGACAAAAAAGTGGTTACAAAGGAATGCGTTAAGTATAGCTCTTCCCTGGAAAATGTCGGGCTGGTGATCAATTCATTCATTTCAGATCTCTGAGGTCCAGCCGAGTGACTGACGCACTGGGATCCTGGTAAATATCGGACATGTAATTTGAGTTGATACCCGTCACTGCTTCCTGTGTACCCGGGAGTGTGCTAGTCATGTGATACCATATGACACTCACTTTTCCGGTAAGTGACCTCCTCAGGTCACACAGGTAGGAAACTGGCAGACCTGAGAGGCTCAGCCCAGGCAGTGGAGGCCTGCGTGCTCAGCCAGCACACATAACCAGGGGAGCAGCCTGTGTGCTTCAGGGGGCCAGCCCAAGACTAGACAGTGCGGTTGACCCTGGGGGCTTGGGCCCAGGACTCTCCACTCATGTGCAGGTCAGAGAAAGAGCTGGGACATGCACTGGACGAGTGGACACACACACTTTGTTTGTCGTCTGTTACTACAGTCTGCTATTTAACAAGTGGCCCCCAGGAGTGATTTTAAAGAAGAGATTCAGATCAGATTTAGGTGGAGATCCCTCCTGTACTAAATATAATTTACAGTCCATGGGATTTCTTCTCTACGAAACCATATGTAATTTCAGACACATGGAAATTAAATATTTGTCATAGACAGATATAATCATTTATTGATATTGCTTTGTGTGATTTTGATTGAAACCTGCAAGGCAATTTATATTCCATGGAGTAAAAAGAAAAAAAATAAAAGGAATCAGTGAGATTAAAAAGCAGAGAACAAAAAAAACCCCATGAAACTTTAAGCACAAAAGTTATGACCAAATAATTTTTTCTTTCTAGAAAGCTTTCCAGAATACTTCTAGTTAAAGACAATTTTTTTGGTATTATCGACATAATCTGGATAATAGTGTTTATATTACTATATGTTTAATGCAATCCATTGATTCTTCAACCTGTTTTAAATGGGACCAGGCATTTTGAAAAATCATAGCTTAATGTATTGGCTCATGAAATCTTGAATATGTTGTGCACAGTAGACTTGTATCAATATAATTTCAATTTTTCTATTACTGAATATTTTTTATTTTTGTCACAATGATTTCTACAAATTATGCTATCAAAGAGCTTTAGGAAGAATTTTCTGAAATTCTTGAAATAGTGATATTATCAGATCTTAGTAAGTGAGACTGAGGAAAATCTGGTCTCTGAAGTAAAAATTTATGAATTCAAGGCAAGATTAATTCAAATGAAGTGGGATTGGTTGGTCTTAGAAAACCAGCTCCAGGCAAATGCAGGTACCATGCCTAACGGTTTAGGGGAGAAATGCATTTGCAGTGCTATATTAGTTTCCTAGGGCTGTTGTAACCAAATACCACGTACTGAGTGGCTTAAATAACAGAGATTTACTCTCTCACAATTCTGAAGGCTGGAAGTCCAAGATCAAGGTGTTAGCAAGCTTAGTTCCTTCTGAGGCTGTGAGGGAGAATCTGTTCCATGCCTCTCTTCCAGCTTCTGGTGGTTTGCTAGCAACCTCTGGCATTCCTTAGCTTGTAAATGCCTCAGCCTAACTTCTGTCTTGTTCACATGGTGTTCTTTCTGTGTGCATATCTGTGTCTGGTCTCAATTTTCTGCTTTTTAAAAGGACACCAGTCATTTTGGGTTAGGGTCCACCCTTGATCATCTGCAAAGTTTCTATTTCCAAATAAGGTCACATTCACAGGCTGGGGTGAGAACACCAACATCATCTGGGGGGACACAGTCAACCCATAACAAGTCCACAAAAGGATAGAACTCTTAAATTACAAGACAGAAATCAGATTAGGATAGGCAGGCTACTATCTCTATACTCCTAATCCTTCAAGTTCTGGGAGATGAATACTGTAGCCTAGGGCTGTACGAGGATACAGAGGTGAGTTAGGACAGCCTCCTGAGAGATGATATGGCCCGATTTCTTTAAAGAGAAGAACAAAATTGTCTATGATAGTGAGGCTTCCCTTGTGAGGTGACAGGTTGCCAGGCAACAGCTTTGATATCTCCCCAGTTCCTAAGAATTGGGACAGTCCAAATAAATTATTTTCGTGCGCGTGAAACTGTTTCTGCAGCTTCCTTTACGTTATCCTAGGTCACACAACTGAGCACACAGTTGAATCTTGAGTGTTGCATCTTTACCTTCCTAGGTTAAGGATGAGAAGAAGACTGAACCCCTAGTGCATGGTTTGTAAATGCATCAGCCCAACCTCTGTCTTGTTCACATGGTGTTCTCTCTGTGTGCATGTCTGTGTCTGGTCCCAAATTTCCACTTTTTGTAAGGACACCAGTCATTTTGGCTTAGGGTCCACCCTTGGTCATCTGTAAAGATTCTACTACTAAAGAAGTTCACATTCACAGGCTGGGGTGAGGGCACCAACATCCTTTGGGGGGGCATAATCAACCCTAATCCAGAGGAAGAAGAAGTATTGTCTTGTGAATTTGGCACAGAAATCTTCATTCATCACTGGTCCCATCAGAAAAACAGTCAATGCACAGAATGATGCAGATTTGCAGGGCACTCATAAGAAAGAGTGAGGTGTTGGTGCAGGTGCAGGAGTGCTCTGACATGCATCTAGCCAGAATCATCCTCTTGGGAAACGTGGTCTGTGGCACACTGGGGGCCACAGCTCACTGTGTATAACTAAACTGCCATGTCTGTAATGAGAATAAGCTGCAAGAAAGACTCTGAGCCCAAGGGAAGTGAGGAGAAGACAGAAGGCTGCTGCTCGGGATTATTGAGCGCTGACATGGCTCAGCCCTGATTGATTCCCGTCATTAGTATTTCATCTATTCATTCAGTAAATGGTTATTAAGTGCCAGGTATTGTTTTATGAGCTGGTCACAGATAAGATTACTCTGGCAGAGTTTGTGATCCAGGAAAAAGTTAATAAATAAGCAAACAACAATCTAGGATGCCACTCTAGATAAATTATCAGGATGAGAAGTAGAAGGTGTGGAAATAGTGCCAAGGAGTGTTACTGTTTTATATAAGGTTTTCAGAAAGACTTTGCTGAAAGGTCAATCTGAACAAGACTCGGAGGATGTGAGAGAATGTGCCGTGAGCTATGTGAGAAAAGTTCATTCTAGGAAAAGAGAACCAGAAACGCCAAGGCCCTGAGGCAGCAACCACTTTGTGTGGAACAGAACGGCACAGACTGGAGTGGAGGGGCAGGCGAAGAAGGGCGTTATGTCAGAACGTTAGGGGGAGCCTCGATCATAGACCATTGTGTGGACTTTTGATTTTTTCAGTGAGCAAGATGCAACGGTCTTCAGTAGAAGAATAACATGCTCTGAAGCACATTTAAAGTAGGATCTCTCTGGCTTCCATGTTGAGAAGAGATGAGCGTGGGGCAGGGGGAGAAGGGGGAAGACTAATTATGAGGCAACCACAATAATTCTGGTGTAAGATAACATACTGAATCAAGGCAATAGATTTGATGGTGGAAGAAAAGGTTTAATCCTAGATAAATTCGGAAAACATTGCATTAGGACTTCACGATGTACTGAATGCAGGTTTTGAGAGAAAATGAGTAGTGATGGTGACTCCACAGTTCTTGTCATGAACAGTTGGAAGATTGGGGCATCTTTAGAAGGACTAGGTTTAGTGGTCATCAGAAGTTCAGTTTTGAGCATTTTAAGTTTGAGATTCCTATTTAGACAGTCAACAGGAGATGTCAAGTCATAGCTGGAAATATGAGTCTGGAGTTTAGGGGAGAGATTAAAGGATGAGATCAAAATTTGGTTATTCTCCCCACATAGATGACATTGAGATACATGAGATTTGATGAGAGCACCTGGGGAGTGAGCGTAGCTAGAGATGGGAGGGAGAGATGGGGCTCTCCAACATTTGAAAGTCAGTAGATGAGGGAGAACTAGCAAAGAAAGCTGGGAAAATGTGGGCAATGAACCAAGACAAGAGCTAAGCAAATGTGTCCTGGAAGCCAGGCATAGAAAGCGCTTCACGAAGCAGCGAGAGATCAAGGGTCAACAGCTGCTCAGCAGTCAAGTTAAATGCGGACTCAGGACTGCCAGCTAGATTTACACCATGTAGACACCGTCAGATGCAGATAGACACCTGATTCTACTTGGATCAAGGACAGAGGAATTGTCCTTGAGAGGAATTGGAAATATAGGATTTTTGCAAAAATGGGGAGTTGAAAAATGGGGCAGTAGATGGAGGGGGATATGGAATCAAGAAAGTATTTTTTTTTTTTTAAAGATAGGAGAAATCATGGCATGTTTGAATGCTGATAGGTAGAACAGGACAGGGAGAGGCACTGCAAGAGAGAGAAAGAAGAATTGGTGAATATCACGTGGTGCTCCTCAATAATTCAGAAATGAATAGGACTGAATCCTGAGATAAACTATAGAATCAAGTATAAGGATTAGAGCAGAAAAATGTGCAGTCATTTTAGAAAAACATAATAGCTTCCAGACATACCACAGTAAATTATGACCTGATTGAATGAGTTATTATATCTAAGGAATGCAGTGCTCTGAAATTAGTTTGGTCAGACGTTGGATATGGAAGAAAGCAAATCACAAAAGCCAAGCTTAAAAGTTCCAATCACACACTCTCCAGGGGAGACAATGTTAAAGTTTCAATTTGTCATATCCCTGGTAAAACATAATGTGGAAATGGATGCTTTAAGTTATCTTCATTGAAAGTTGTGAAATATCCGAACCATTTAACTAATTCCCATTGTCTTAATTTCGTGGGTACCAAGCGACTTTCAAATTGTCACTCAGGTTACTACCATGCTGGCTCTGCTTTCTCGGCTGCAGGCCCTGATGTATAGGACAGCCATAGCCTAGACAGTGCACAGAAAAATACCCAGGGCGAACCCTAATCTTCCCTATCCTGCACTGAGTGTGGCAACAACATGCTGATTTGGGACCCCAGCATCCTATAAAATTGTAATTGTCATTACTGTTTCCATCAGTTTTATTCACCAAATATACCTTAGTCTCCTCCTTCCCCATCGCTTTTGTGGGGACCTGCTTTGCAATAGACATAATTTATGTCATTTCTGGGAAGACACTTCAAGGATCAGGACACTATTTGTCATCTTCCTTTTTTCCTGCTTCAGCAATGGTGAAGGTACTGAGATTGAGGCTCCCTTAGCCTGAGTTTTTGAAAGAGGACAATGGTGGACTTGTAGAGAGATAATGAGAAAAAGACCATTGTTTTCTAAGCCACTGAGAACTTGAGGTTGCTTTTTCCTGAAGCATCCTATCCTCACTTTTACTGAAAGGATCCATTATATTGGGACTACCAAGGACATGTTTTGCGTGTACCAAAGACTAAGCCCTATCCGCTCTCACTCGGCGTATTCAATAGTTGATGACATTCTTTTCTGCCTTAGGGTTTGTCCTTGCCTTCAGTTCACATGTTTTTATTTTGAATGGTAGGTAGTGTCAACTGAAAAAAAATGCACAACCTAAAATTTGAGGATTATGTTTTATTTGGTGGACAAAACTGACGTCTTAAGCCTGGAAGACCACCTCTCCGATAGCTCTGAGGGACGGCTCCAAAGAGGTAAGGGAGGAGCCGGAATACATACGAGTTTTGCAACAAAAACTGGGTAGTCAGAACACCAAAAGATTACTGTTAATTAAAGAAAATCAGATATCAAGTTAATGAACTTAGAGCTATTTCTATGTATGGGAAGATGCAAGAGTCTGGGCTCATTGAAATCATTCCTTTGATTTGCACCTCAGCTCTCTAGGGCCAGTATCCTGCTTCTCTCCATCCTGAGTCCCCTCAGGTGCACAGTTGGGGGTGGCTGTGGTGGATGCTGGCTTGATGGCCACGACATCCTTTATTTACTGATATGTCAGGTGACACTTTTCATCCACAGTAGTATATTACAGCACAGTGGTTAAGAACAGAACTTGGAAGCCTTGCATGTTAAGTCTGTGCTGCCTATTTTGTCACTAAGAGATGCCATTTAACCAGAAAAGGATTATGTTATCTACGGAGCTTCTCTGGGAAATTATTTCTTCTACTTATGTTCAGGATACATTTACCTCTTGAGATGAGGACTGAACACATCCATCAATTACTTTGCAAATTAGACATATTTGAGCCTCACAGATATCTTCTAATCCCTACTCCTCCTTCCAAGCAAATTCCCAACAAGGTAACAGGAAAAATTGTATAAGGGCTATCAAACTCAAGAATAACCCTGTATTAAAGCTCAGTTTTCTAATATATTATGGCTTATTTGTTTTAACTACATAGTGTGCCCTGAGATGCCTTTGGTTAAAGTTTATCTACCCCCATGAGCTGCACTTGTGCTGATCACTGCTAGAGAATAGGGTTTTTTTGTTTTTGTTTTTTTCCTGAGATTAAGAAAATGGCGACTGATTTCATGTGATATTTTATTTCAAATTTGCATATTTTATTTAATTTTTATTATCCAGAATTTAGTAATATATGTTAAGTGCTTTATAACAATTTAAGCTTGATATATAGCAGAACTTGTGAATATGGAAAGAATTGGAGAGATTTAGAACACATTTAAGGAATAAAATCAACAGAGTTCTGTAACAGATTAAGCATGGAAAAGTATAGGGAGAGAGAGCTAGTCAATATGACTTCTAAGTTCTAGCTTCAGAAACTGAGTTGGTGAAAGTGTCTTTCACTGAGACAGTTGAACAGGAAGAGAGATCGTGGGTTTGGTTTTGGACATACTGAATTCGAGCTGTCATTGAAATTAGGCAGTGTTGTATATAGATCTGAAACTCAATGACTGTTATGGACTGGATATTTGTGTCCCCCCTAAATTCATATGCTACAATCATAATCCTCAATGTGATGGTTTTGGAAGTGGGTCCCTGGGGAGGTGATTAGGTCATGAGGGCAGAGCCCTCATGAATCTGATTAGTGCCCTTGTAAAAGAGACCCCAGAGAGCTCCCTGGGCCCTTCCATCATGCCATGTAAGGACGCAGCAAAAACACAGCTGCCTGAGAACCAGGAAGTTGGCCCTTCGCAGACAGAAATTCTGCTGGTACCTTGATCTTGGACGTCCTAGCCTCCAGAACTGTAAGAAATTAGATTCTGTTGTTTATAAGCCATTCTATCTGTGGTGTTCTGTTACAGCAGCTCGGATGCCTATGATAATGCCTTCTGGGCTAGCCATAAAGAAAAAGTGAGCTAGCTGCATAAACGTGGTGACGAAAGTCATGAATGTGGTTCGGGTTTTCTAGGAAGAGGCTGTAGAATGAGAGCACTTGGGAGCTAAGGAAAAACTGGAAGCTAGGAAGGGGGGTGGGGGGTCCAAGTCTAGAGACAACAGGGCATGAAAGGACGAGCTTACAGAAGAAATGGAGGAGTGGCCAGAGAGGTAGAAGGAAAACAAAGAGTGCTGTGTCACGGAAACCAGAGGAAGAGAGTATTTTAAGAGGGAAGCAATGATCGGCAGCATTCTTGTGACTAAGAAAAGAGGAAGAACTAAATATGTTCGTTTAGCAACATGGAGATGACTGTAGAAGCTGTTCCAGAGTATAAAGGCATATTGCCGTTTCAAGGCATATTGACACTGGAAGCCATATTTTAGTGGGCTGAGGAATAGCAAACCTAAGATATTAAATATGTTCAACTCTTTCAAGATGTTTGGCTGTGAACAGGAGGCAAGTAGCTGAAGGGGCTGAGAGGTCGACTCCAATGGGAAAATCTTGTCCATATTTAAAAGCCAATGGGAAGAAGCCTTACAGGGCAAGGTGGGCTTGAAAATACAACAGAGAAAAGGGATAATCAACAGTGGATTATTTCTGAGAATGCAAGGGGGATATGATTTAAGGTATACATGAAAAAGTTAGCTTTAGATAAAGGACCAGAGAGTTTTCTTCTAGTACTGATTTAAATGTTCCACACACATTTTGATAAGGGTGCTTCATTATCGGTATTATTTCCAGTTTTCATTTTGATTTTGATTTCTTCTGTATCTAAAAAGGTATGTAAGAGAATGTTATTTTAAAATATTTATAGTTTTTTTCATAGCTTAATATAATTTTGAGATTTACTGCTTTGTGGTCAGAATTTTATCTGTACTCTGTCTACTTTGGGGAATGTTTAGAGATTTTCTTCATGATCTAGTAATATGTGTTCAATATTTGTGACAGATGTGCATTTGGAAAGAAGGTATTCCAGGCAGAAAAAAGCTTTCACAAAGCAAATATATCTACATAATTACTTCCCTTGCCTCTTTCCCATGGAAGGTAACAGTGGTTAAAAGGGCAAATTGTGGAGGAAACTAGTGAATTGTAAGTTTCCAGCTTTACTACTTACTAGCGTTTTACCTTAAATATGATATTTGACCTCTCTGTGTCTAATTTCCCTCATCTTTAAACTGGTTATGATTAGAGATCTTACCTCATTAGTTTCTTAAAATGATTAAACCCATTAACATATTTTAATGCACTTAAATTTGTGGTTTGTGCATAGAAAGACTTAACAATGGTTAGTTATTGTTATTATTACCTTTCTCTTTGTTTCCTCTTCTTTATGGCTCAGAAAAGTGAACTGAAGTTTCCTACATGAAACATTTCTCTACTTTTTTTTTCTATAATTTTTGTTTTATTAATGTTGATGCTATATTATGTAATATTTAGGTATTGATATATATCATCATTAGAAATATAAATATATATATACATGCGTGTGTGTGTGTGTGTGTGTGTGTGTGTGTATCCATAACTGTTAGTCTCCATTGTAAAGCGCCCTTTTGTTTGGTTACATGCTGACCTTGGCTATCATGAAGTTCATGACCCTATCTTCTTTTTGTGCACATTTGCTGCTATGTGTTTACCTACCCTTTTCTTTTCCAACTTTCTGATCACTTATGTTTTAAGTGTAGCACACGTACATAACACACAGCTTCGGTTTGGCTTTGGAAGCTAATAATGAGAATCTTCTACTTTTAAAAGTGTAGTTTAGTCAATTCACTTTGATATTACACTACTTAAGTCTTTATTCATCTATCATATGTTATATTTGATTATATATGCTATATACATAATACATATAATTATAAATATATAAAGATACTATAGATAGATAGGCCGATAGATATAGATAGAGATAGTCTTTGTGTGTATGTTCTGCTGACTCCAATTTGTTTGCCCACATATTTTATTGTTGTTGATTTGGAAGAATTCTAATCTTATTCTACTGGTTATCTCCGCATCAGCTATTGCTGTGGAAGAACATGAGGCCCACCTGACTATTTTCCCCTTATGGGTGACTTAATCTTTTTGTCTGGATATTAAAAGAATTCTTTAATTTTGAAGTTCAGTGTCGTTATTAGGATATGCCTCAATGCTGATCATTCTATGTCAGTTTTTCCTCTGACATGGTGGGTACTTTCATTTCTGGAAAATGTCTTTAAATTTTGTGTACTTTTTATTTATTGTATTGGTTTTCTTCTCAGGAACACCAACTATATATACGTTGGATCTCCTTTATCAGCCTTGCATACTTATATATTCTCTCGAACCATTTTTCAGTCATGGTTCTTCTATCTTGTATCTTATCTGTTTTCATCACTTTGTCCACATATGTGTTACTATGTTTTCAGCCAGGTTTATACTCTACTGTGTTGCTTTCAATGTGGTCTTCAGTTCTGCAATAGATTGAGTTTTTTCAATTCCACATCTTTCTTGAGCCCTGCCAGCTCCTGTTATTTTTACCATATCTTCTTTGAGCTCTTGTATCTCTTCTGTTTTCCAGTAAAGGCAATTCCTTCATTAAACTGTTTTTCTACTTACTTGTTATCACTTCTGTTTTATACCATGGTATCTCCTTTCCTTTACTTTTTAGTCACTGTGCAGAGATCGTTAGGTGCTCCTTTTGGATGATTAGTTATTTTGAAAGTGGGTTTTCTTGCAAGAGCAAGAAGTTCTTTCAGACTTTCTTGTCTTGGCCAACTGAGACTGCAGCTGCTCCCACTGCAGATTCTCTCAGCTCCATCCTCTTGCTTCCTGATGGCTTCTACACATAGGAGTTCTAGGTACTATCCCCTATTCGCTGCTCCCTACCTGTTTTGTCATGCCAACTGGATCCAGGAAAATGGCCACCATCAGCCACTGCACACAATTCTCCTGCTTCTTACCAGCTATACCTGAGATGGGAAACATCTACACCCCTTAAAGACCTTCTTGCGCCTCCATTTTCCTTTTACTAAGTTCGGCAGCCTTTTGTTCATATATTTTATATATTGGGATTTGATATTATAGATATCTCCTAATTTCATCAAAGATGAGTTGTGCAAATTGCTTTGGGATATTTTCTAAAAGAAAAGTAGGAAAATGCAATCTTTGATCCACTGTCTTTAAAGATGTTTTCTGATAAATTCTCGAAGCCTCCTGTCACTATTTACTTCTGTGCCCATGCTGTGGTCTATATTACAAAACATTGTTCATCCCTTTAATTCTAATGGACGTGTGTGTAGTTTACTTTCCAAAGAGAATGCCTCTGGTTCTTTCTATTTTTATCCATAAACAAATAATCTTCACCATGCTCCCATATTCAGTTTTATGGGTATTTATTTATATAAAAAAACTATTTTTCTTTTATTAAAGATATTTTAATTTTTATTTATTTATTTTATTATTTTTTTGGCTGCATTGTGTCTTCATTGCTGCAAGCAGGCTTCTCTTTAGTTGTGGCAAGCGGGGGCTACTCTTTGTTGTGGTGCCCGGGCTTCTCATTGCGGTGGCTTCTCTTTGTTGCAGAGCATGGGCTCTAGGCATGCGGGCTTCTGTAGTTGTGGCTCATGAGCTCTAGAGTGCAGACTCAGTAGTTGTGGCGCACGGGCTTAGTTGCTCCGCAGCATGTGGGATCCTCCCGGACCAGGGCTCGAACCCGTGTCCCCTGCATTGGTAGGAGGATTCTTAACCACTGTGCCACCAGGGAAGTCCCAAGATATTTTTATTTTTAAACATTGCATATTTCCTTATTGATGGATTCCAGTCTTGAGTTTATTTTAGTCAAATCTAAATTGCACCTTTTCAATGGCATCTAATGAGATTCATTTCCTTTCCTTTGTTGTTTACTTTGTTATCTGACCTGAGTATATTTGTCTATAGACCTGTGATAACATTTGTTTTCCAACTTTCATCTTTTTAATTCTCATCAGAAATTCCTGAGTCTCTTCTTCACCAAATTACTTTTTTCTGTAGCTATTCCTGTTGTCCACATTTGCATTTTTATCTGGTCATTGTGAAGCTCGACACCTAAATTCATCTTAAACACATTTTTTAAAAAAATTAATTTATTTATTTATGGCTGTGTTGGGTCTTCTTTTCTGTGCGAGGGCTTTCTCTAGTTGTGGCAAGCGGGGGCCACTCTTCATCGCGGTGCACGGGCCTCTCACTATCGCGGCCTCTCTTGTTGTGGAGCACAGGCTCCAGACGCGCAGGCTCAGTAGTTGTGGCTCACGGGCCTAGTTGCTCCGCGGCATGTGGCATCTTCCCAGACCAGGGCTCGAACCCGTGTCCCCTGCATTGGCAGGCAGATTCTCAACCACTGCGCCACCAGGGAAGCCCTTAAACACATTTTGATCAAGCCAGCACATGAAAGAATTTGTCAAACACATTCTTGCAGGCTTCCTGAGATGCACTAATGCATCTTTTGCCAATAGTCTGTGCTTATGGCATTTTTATGGTATGTGTAAAAAACTACATCCTGCTCTGCCACACCACATATGTAGGCAGCCATTTACTTAATTCCCTACCAAAAATGTAAATGTCTTCAGACACATATTTCAGATTTGCCTACAAGCATCCCTCATGTGGAACAGCGGAGGCGGGTGGTAATTAACTGGTCAGATGCATCTCGGCAGGCCAGCCACCACACTTCACAGCCCGCTTCAGAGTTATCTCCATTTACTTATGGCGTTTTCGTATCTGTCACTGAATTAGCATAGCTTTTCTTCAATTTGGGGAAGTAGCAATATTCTTCCCTCTTGTTGCTAGGGTTTGTGAATCTGGCATATGATTATGAAGGCCTGGAATTCAATCATAATGTTCTAACCCCCCCAGGGTGTGTGGCAGAGCTATGAATAAAAGGTGGAGTTAAAGGTAGACAGGTGATAAGAGTCCATCACATGCTGCCTTTGCTCACAACTAGGGATGCTTTAGGAGATTCATTTGAGAATAATTGTATGTGCTGTGCTGGAACAGATAAAGGACTGACTGTCTTAGAAAGCAGGATGAAGCTCCTTCAGAAAGCCCCAAATCCTACTCCATAGGAGAGTTTCCAGATCTATTTTATATCCTCTTTCTCTGCTGAGTCGTGTTCTTTCGAGTGTTCTTCAGTCCCTGAGAAGGTTTTTCTTTTTGAGTTTCCTCTTGGGTTAATTTTTCATCTGGCCCCAGAGCATTACTTATCCTCCTTAACGAACCAGAACAGAGGAATATCAACCTGAGCTTTTTCATTACAGATGCACTCGCCTGCATTTGCAGTGGATACAATTAGTGATAGATTCAGGTAGGGACATAAACCCAGCACATCCCTCCTGCCCTACATGACACACTCAAGAAGGGCTTTTCATAGACATACATGCACTTATGCTTTGCACAACATTCCCTCCTCCCCTTTATCTCTGCAAAAGGCCTAAAAGTACAACTGAAAATCGAGTTTGGTAAAAATCTGCATGGTCATCTGATGCTCTACGCACATAGAATTACACTTAAATCAATATTTATCTGCTTCCAACTTCTCACCTCTGGTCCAGTAGTTATATGAGATTTAAATGAGCATGCATAGATCTTCGCCTTATCATAGGTAGTATCTTACTGAACCAAGAAAATACCAGGGATAAAAAAACCCAGAGCATTGACAAGGAATATAATTTTAAGTAGAATAGATAAAATTAAGACAGATAATATTGGAGTCAAGGGTAAAAATACATTATAGAAAATAGAAATATTAAAAGCAAAATATAAAAAAGCATAGAAAATAGCATGCCTTTATCAAAGATTACTGGTTAGAAATCTTTTAAAAAATAATTTTATAAAAGTCTAATTTTTGCTTAATTTTTTATATCATTTAACAAGAGATTGTCATTTTCTTATTAAATATTGACTACGATGGAAAGCCTAAGTGAAATTCTTACTCTATGTACCCCCATCCCAGTTTTCATGGAAGATTAATTTTCTTTCAAGTTCTTTTACCTTCTGGTCTACCCTCTTATATAATGAAACACTGGCTTCTTCTAGATTGCCTGACTTTTTAAATAAAAACTGCTTCCCGGGCTTCCCTGGTGGCGCAGCGGTTGAGAATCTGTCTGCCAATGCAGGGGACACGGGTTCGAGCCCTGGTCTGGGAAGATCCCACATGCCGCGGAGCAACTGGGCCCGTGAGCCACAATTACTGAGCCTGCGCGTCTGGAGCCTGTGCTCCGCAATGGGAGAGGCCGCGATAGTGAGAGGCCCGCGCACCGCGATGAAGAGTGGCCCCCGCTTGCCGCAACTAGAGAAAGCCCTTGCACAGAAACGAAGACCCAACACAGCCATAAATAAATAAATAAAAATTAAAAAAAAAAAAAAAAAAAAAAAAAACTGCTTCCCATTGACCAAAATTCTCCTAGAGGTAAAAAAACAAGAGTCAGTTTGAGTGAGTTTTTGCTCCCATTCTGCCCCAGGTGGAGTAATTGAGTTGCTGTGCTGTGTGGCTTCAAGGCAGTGGCATTCCAGGATGTCTGATGTTGCTATATGGTGTGAAGAGTCACATCTACAGGCATCCTTTTCACTATATCTTCATCTCTGATCTTAGTTATGCCACACTCATTACTAATTCACTCCTGGCTGTACCCAAACATCTGCATATTCTCAGTTGTTATCTTCCCCTCCCTTTAAGAATGCCCATCATTTCCCGTCTTCGGTTATTAATGTAACTCATTATAGGCTTCTCCAGCTGTCCTCAAAATGTATGCTGAATAAGACATGAGGAGGAAAGCTTAGAAAAAATAGCTTTCCAGTCCAGGCAAATCATTAGAGGAATTTATGTCAGAAAGCAGAAAAAAATTTTCCATACTGTAGAGTTAGCTTTGTTACTTAGTCATGTGCACTATAAAGTCGAGGAATGATACTTTTATTCCAATATGATTATCAATCATTGCATACATTCAGTTTCAGAAACTGATTCTACATTCAGAATTTTTTTTTCCTAATGATGGAATTAAGGAGAGGAGATTTTTTTCCCATAGAATTCTATTGACCTATAATAAGGACTTTTAACTGTTGCAAAAATGTCTAGTTCTTTTATTAAATTCAACAATTTGCTTCCATTTGCATATATGTATAGATGTACAATTGGTATATGTACACATATGTAATAGCATTCATGATAAGGACATGTAATTTTAGGTGATGACTTGTTTTACAATATCTCACAGATGGTGCCTTATACAAAAATGTTAAAGAGCTAGAAAACATGGGACTACTCAATGCATCCTTCATTGTAAAGTGGTTATTACTCTTATGCCTGACTTAACAATCAACACAATTGTATATGGTGTCATTTCACTGGATATTGGAAGACATCAGTATCTAGACCCATGGCTTTCCTCACCCAATGGTTAATTCTAGAAATTTCAATGCTGGACTCTCCCTTTATTTTCCTCTCTAGTTTACCTTTCTTTCTATTCATCTTCTTTGTTCCTTTTTCCCCTATGCCTGTCATCCAATCATTTACTTTTCATTTATTCTTTTTTTTTAACATCTTTATTGGAGTATAATTGCTTTACAATGTTGTGTTAGTTTCTGCTGTATAACAAAGTGAATCAGCTATACATATACATATATCCCCATATCCCCTCCCTCTTGCATCTCCTTCCCATCCTCCGTATCCCACCCCTCTAGGTGGTCATAAAGCACCTAGCTGATCTCCATGTGTGATGTGATGCAGCTGCTTCCCACTAACTATCTACTTTACATTTGGTAGTGTATGTATGTCAGTGCTACTCTCTCACTTCGTCCCAGCTTACCCTTCCCCCTCCCCGTGTCCTCAAATTCATTTTCTACATCTGTGTCTTTATTCCTGTCCTGCCCCTAGGTTCATCAGAACCTTTTTTTTTTTTTTTTTTTAGATTCCATACATATATATACCTGGAGTTCCCTGGAGAGAATTAATATATATTTACATATAATTTTTTCTTCACCCCCTCCGGGACACCTCAGTTATCCAAGTTTAGGACACAAATCTTTGGATTTCTAGGCAGTCTTTCTACTTAACATTACTATCTCATGTCTATTTTTTACAATGACTATGCATTGCTTCCAAATAAAAATAAAAATGCCCGACTTAGCATCTAGGAAACAGCAATCTTTCCCTTTTGCTTAACTTGCAAAACTAAAGCAACATTTTGCAAAGACTGACCAGGTGGTAGATTGGAGGATGACTTGGAGAGAAGGGAAAGTGGAAATGCTGAAGCTACAGCAAGACCCATTTTTCTGGACTTCGTATCTCCTCTTCTCACACGCCCCCTGCCACCTCTCTCAGGCGGATGTAACGGCATTTCCCTCTAGCCTCCTTTAGCACGTAGAGATACACTCTGTAACTCTAGGTTCTGTGTTGATACTTTATGTCTATCTATCATCTGGCCCCCACCCCAATCCTACCACCACCAAGGGGACCACAAGGAAAAGGAGCAACCAGAACAAGTCAGGGGCCCAGAGGTACGCAATGGAGGAAGTGGCAGAGGCCGACAGCCAGGGACTGGAGTCAGGAGACCAGGAGCTGAGCAAGAGGCCTGAGTCGTGTGGAGCGAGAGGTCCAGCAAGTCAGGGACCTGTTCATCAGGCGTAGGAGGTTTGAAGCCAGAGGACAAACCAGGGCTTGGTGGGTGGGGGCTTTGGGGGTGGAGTTGGTCTTCAAATCTGGCTCGTCTGTTTCTGGGGCTGATGTGGGAGAAGTCTCTCCATCACTGCTTGCCTCTACTTCATTCCAAATTCCTTCTCCCCTCCTCTCCCCTCCCCCCCCCCCTTCTCTCTCTCTCTGGTTTTATCCTCGTCTGCTCTCCTGCCCATGTCTGAATCTGGTTCCTCCCCCCTTCTCAGAATCCAGAATCATGGAATGTTTGGTCCTAATCAACATCAACATCCCTCAAGTAACAGCTGAGGAACTGAGACCACCAGGGAATCCAGGGAGCAGGGTAGAGCTCGGAAACCTGGTCTGTTGAATTTCCAATCAGTGCTTTCTTGCCAGTTGTTCTTGGTGGGGGTTAGAGAGGCCGTGGGTTAGAATAGGGAAGCAGGGACAGGGAGCTAGGCAGAAATACTGTAAATTTTCAAAAGAACAAATATGCTGGCTGCTCTGGGTAAGGCAGGGAGGGTTTTCAGAATGGACCCATAGAGTATAAGCAAAAAAGTAAGCCAAGTGGCCTGGGGGTACTACCTTTTGGGGTGAGAGCTAAAAAGTGGTCAAGTTCACCTGGCAGATGGGGAGGAAGGGCAGCATGGAGGATGGCCACCTTGGGAACTGGGTGTTCATTTTAGCTCTGGGAGGAAATCGGTCTTTGTGAAAGTGCTGGGGGAGGGGCTGCATCTCAGTGAGGGAAAGTGGGACTGATTTTTGAGGGGTTACGAGCAAAAATAAAACGAAGGGTTTCTTCTGGGGAAAAATGCAGATTAGTGCAGAGAGGATGTCTGTCATGGAGCTTTGTTGTGGTGAACTACAAAGAGGCCATGTTCAGCTATTAATTTCAAAGCTGGTTTCTGTGAGTTCATTGTTCATATAATAAAAAGAGGACTAAGTCACAACTACGTTGGAAAATCATCACTATTGTTGTTTTTAGTGACTTTCCATATTCTAGACTTTGCTTGATTTTCAAATTCATAATGTATTTACTATTTAAAACAGGTATTAGCATGGCCAATATTAAATTTTAGTACTTCCCCTCTGAAGATGAGGAAAATTAAGTTTAGAGATGGCAGGTCATTTTTCCAAGATCACAATCTACTCATATGGTAGAACTCTGATTTGAGAAGTGAGAATTTTGTGTCTGAATAGTGAGTTTTATTGTTTTTAAATTTTCTTTAAAAATTAGTAAGCCATACATACATGCTAAGATCTATTTCCCTTCACAGCTCACAAGTTTGAATTGATTATGTGAAAATATTTGAAAAAATAGTCACTTGATAATATATTATTATTAAATAAGAATGCAAATGGTTGCAAGTAGTCTCAATTTTTTAGGTATTAAACTCTTTATAGATTGTAACTCTTTATTTAAATGGTTCTATCAACTTCATTTCTGAGTTGAATGCCACAAATGTTTTGTTTTCCATGCTAAGGTTCTTGGCTGCAAATGGCAAAAGCCAATGCCTCTTATGGGAAGTGGTAAAGGCAAAAACATTGACTTGATTTATAGTAGCTCACAGAACCAATGGAAAGGCAAGAGAACACATTACAGAAAATTGTATTAGAAATAATTGAGGCAAAGCAGCCAAGAAATCAGCAGGTGTCACCACTGGACTCTTGCTGCCTTATTGCTCCCAATCCACCATTGTCCCATGAAAACATCGGGCTGACTCTTATCTCTACATTGCTTCCTTAAGATTCAAAGATCTGATCAAGAGCCTAAGCCACAAACCAGTCATTCAATCGACAGAGAATAAGTAGAATCGTTTCCTTCCGTTTGGCTTCTAGGGTGGGCGTTAGGACCCTGCTTTAACACCATTTGAAGATCCCCATCAACACAGAGAGTGCTTGCATGTTGGTTGCCCACATCACAAAAATTTTGTAATGCAGTTGTATGTTGAGGCCTTTTCTAAGCGATAGCTAAGTTATACAGCAATTTCACTGAATAGCTTGGAGTAACACAGCTTAGTAGAGAGAAAAGTCTAACATCTAAGTCTCTTGACCTTCCTTCCTTTTTATCAGGTCACCATGTTTATCCATAACTTTACGAAACACAGTAAATATAATTAATACCTATTACAGTGCCTGTTGTGGTACATGTAGTTTAAATGCTCCTCCATTTTTTTTTCCTTGTCTGTTTTGAGTGCTGACTTAAGAAATGAGAGTTTTCTCATGAATTTGCTTTGAAGATTATTTTTTATTATACTTTGAATATAAATCATTAAAAATGACATATGTGAAATTGTCACCTTGCATTCATAGCCAGTGTAAGCTTAGGTCAGTGAATAAAACTTGGAACAAATCAACTGTTTTAGGCATTAGAGCAGACATCTGATTTCTATCTTTGCCTGTGAAGAAAAAATGCTGTTTCTCAATTTGAAATTCATAATGCATTCAGTAATCCAAGAAAGTTGAAATTCAGGTAAATTCTGCAGTTTTTCCTGTTCTATCCAACACAAAATAATCGTTTTATCATAGTTTTGCTCTTTTTTGCACAAAAAGGACTTTTAAAAAACCCTCAAGAATGGGATTAGTACACTCAGAGATCCCTCTTACTCTCTTCCTAGCATGTGAAGATAAAATGAGAAGTTGGCAGTCTGCAAGCAGGAAGCAATCCCCCACCAGACCTGACCCTGCTGGCACCCTGATTTCGAACATCCAGCCTCCAGAACTGTGAGTGATAAATTTCTGTTGCTCATAAGTCATCCAGTCTGTGGTATTCTGTTATTGAAGCCTGATCTAAGACAAGGAGTCATTTGCTTTTTCTTTCTTTGTTTCTTCCTCTATGGATATCCACTTACTGCAGAATCATTTAGTTGAAAGATTATTTTTTTCCCCACTGAATTGTCATGGAACTTTTGTTATAAACTGTAAGCCATTCTGGTGTTCTCTGTTGTGTTTCATAGGTTTATTTTTATACATATTCTGTCTTAATGACTGTTGCTTTACAGTAAGTCTTGATATCAGATAGTGGAAGGTCTCCAAGTTCGTTCATCTTCAGAATTGACTTGGCTATTCCAGGCATGTCTGTATAATTTTAGAATCAGCTTATTAATTTATAAGAAAAAAATCCTATTGAGGTTTGTAGTGGGCTGAGTGGTGGCCTCAAAAATATGTCCACATTCAAATCCTTGGAACCTGTAAATCTTATTTGGAGAAAGGATCTTTGTACATGTGATCAAGGATCTTGGATGAGAAAATCATCCTGGATGATGCCAGTGGCCCTAAATCCACTCATAAATGTCCTTCTAAGAGGGAGGCGGGGGAGATGGAGACACAAGGGAGAAGGCTGCGTGAAGACACAGGCAGAGGTTGGAGTGATGCAGCCACAAGCCAAAGGATGCCAAGAGATGCTGAAGCCACAAGAAGCTGGAAGAAAAAAGAGGCATATTGTCCCCTGAGCCTCTTGGGGGAGGCTGGCCACACTGACAGCTGGGTTTGGTTTCAGGCTTCCAGCCTCAGATCTGTGAAAAAATACATTTCTTTTGTTTCAAGCTGCCTAGTTAGTAGTCCTTTGTTAAGGCAGCCACAGAGACAAATACAGGATTTTAACTGAGATCACATTTTTTTTTCCTATAAGTCAATTTAGGAAAACTTGACGTTTCAACAATGCTAAGTTTTATGATTGATGAGCATAATGTGTCTATTTAGGTATTCTTACATTTCTATCAGCAATATTTTGTGGTTTTTAGCCAAGAAATATGTATTTATGTATATAGTTTAAAATTTTACTGATTTCTGATCTTATCATTGCTCTTTCCTTCCTTTGACTTTCTTTGATGTCTGTTTTCTAATCTTTTGAAATGGTCTCTTAGTGATTGATTTTCAGTCTTCTTTTTCTATATATGCGTTTGCTTCTATAAATCCTCTTCTAAGCACTGTTTAAGCTGCATCCCACACATTTTGATCTACAGGTTTTCATTATCATTCATTTTCTAATTTTTATTTTGATATCTTCATTACTCATTGTTATTTAGAAATGTGCTGCTTAATTTTGTCATGTGGGAATTTTCTAGTTATATTTCCATTCGATTTTTATGTTTTTTTAAAAATTTTTGTTGGTTTCTAATTTAATTTCTGTTATCAGAACATATTTTATTTGCTTCCAGTATTTTAAAATGTGTTCATACGTGTGTCCTAACACTAATTTGATCTATTATTTTGAATAGTCCATGGTGTACCATAAAATAATATCGATTCTTCAACTCTTAGATGTGAGGTTCTATAAATATCAGTTAAGTCCACTTGGCTAATAATGTTTAAATATTCTATATTCTTAGTGACTTTTTGCTCATTTTACACCTTCTGTTAGCTGTTTATATTACATTTTTATTTTCATGGTTTAAAATATGTATCCTTGACTTCTTACAATCTCCCTTAAATTAGAATATTTACTACTTTTTGAATGATGTAAAAAAATCTAAAAATGTTTAACTCGATTTACCCACCCACAGTTTTTGGTATTGTTGATATATATTTTATTTCTTCTTATGTTATAAACTCACAAGGCAGCGTTATCACTCTTGCTTTAAAAGTCACAGTGACATATTTCTCCACAAGTTTACCTTTTCTTGTCTTCCTTTCTTCTGGAATTTTCTTCTTCCACTTATTATCATTTCATTTCAGTCTAAAGGAACTCTAAATAATTTTTATGGTGCAGGTCAACTGGCACATATTTTTTTAGCTCTTTTTTGGGTGGTGAGGTATCTGAAAGTAAGTTTATATTGCCTCCATTTTTGAAGGATGTTTATTGAGGGATTAGAATTATAAAGTGGCAGATTTTCACCCCTTTAAGCACTTAGCAGATGTAATTTCATTGTCCTTCTCCTAGGTTTTATTGTTTATCTTCCAAAGTTAGTCATCAGATATAACGTCACATTTTAAAAAGTAACGTGTCATTTATCTCTGTCTGCTTCTAAGGTTTTGTCTTTGGTTTTGGTTTTCAGCATTTGAATTTTGATGTGCCTAAGTGTGTTATTTTTTTTCCAGTTTTCATTCATGGGGTTTTCTGAGCTTCTCGAATCTGTGGGTCAATGTGTTTTCATTACTTTAGGAAAACTCTTAGCCATTATCTCCTCTCCGCCCAGACTCGTTCTCCCCTCCTAAGAGAGGGACAATACGCGGTCCTTCACGTAGTCTTGACGTCTTAATCCTGCTCTGCCCAGATCGTGCCTGGACTTCCTCACATACCCTGAAATGAACCTGGCTCGCTGGAATTTGCGAGATAATTGGCTGAGTAACCGAGTAAATGAATTTGCCCTAAAGACTTTATGGTTATTGATATCTTAATACGTTTCTCTTTCTAGAGAGGCACATTAATACCTTTTAAAAATCTTCTAAATTGGCACTCAAAATAGATTGACTAATGTTTGGATTTTGGATAGAGTGAAGATCTTTTGAGGAAAATATTTTTAAGTGTTGAAGAAGGAGGTGTGGAATGTTGCAAGATGTTCAGGACCTGAAAAATCACCCTATATGGTCTCTGCCTATAGCCCATTCTTTCTTTTATCCCTGAGTAGCTAAAGTAAGTAATGTGATGACATCTCATTTTGCTGTGGGTTCTTCATCTGAAATCGTAATCAATGGTCAAAATGTTTGCAAAGCATTCCAAATTCCTTGTATTAGAATCAACCTAATAATGTCAAGATATTATTGGCATTGCATAGGCTTCTGTATGGTGAGGTTCAAATCAACACTCTAGGCTTAGTTATATTAGGAAAGCTAATGTATATAAGCTAGTGCTAATGTTAATCTGATCGTCGAAACTAATTAGGCTGAAATTCTAAATTGTGAACTTCCACTAAACCACTGAATCAATGCTATCTAAATTGGAAGTGTTTTTTTTTTTTTTCTCTCTTAATACAACATAGAAGAGACTCATGAATTTTTCATGTTACTTATGGTCATCTCTGCAACAGAGTGTGGGGTTCCAACCTGACCTGCAAAGTATACCTGCATCATGTTAATAAAATGTCTTCTTTTTACCTAGGCCAGAGTCTAATGTATATGTGACTTCCCAAAGTGGGAGTAGATAAGCCAATTAATTTGTGTCACACAAATATTCTGTGGGGTGTGCCAAGATAATGCTCCAGTAGGTCCCATGGACAATCCAAGGAGTTTCTCTTAGGATCTCCAAAAGGATGCTAGACATTCTCCTACCTGTTCTTGGAAACTCTTTGGTCCAACAACTGAAAGGGAACTAGGAATCTACATGCCACCTATTCCAAAAACTCTTTCTCTGGGCTTGTGGTTTAATCACTGTTATTTGTGAACAATGCAAAAAAAAGTTCTCTGGTTTTCTGGTTGGGCTTACTGAGCCCTTCCCTCTGTCCACTGACTTGCTTCTTGGTTTTCAAATGTATCTCAGAATCTCCACCTGAAAAAGAAATGAAATATAAATGCACACATATTGGTAACAGTTCGCATGTACTGCTTATACCTCAGGCTACACTTGTAGTTCATTCTTTTGTTTTAATATCAAACTTCCATCCATGAAAATTTTTTTCCACTCATGACTTTTTTTTAAATTGAAGTATAGTTGATTTACAATGTTGTGTTAATGTCTGCTATACAGCAAAGTGATTCAGTTATACATATATATATATATATTCTTTTTTTTTATATTCTTTTCCTGAAATTTTTAAGTTAAATGTTGATTTCTCCATTTATTTCTTGTGGGTGTTCATTCCATCACAAAAACCTATTTTTTTTTGCCTTCTGAAATGCTCCTCTACCCTATCTTTTCTTTTTCTACATTCACTTACACTGTCCTTATCTATGCCTAGCATATAAATATAAGAAACGGTGTGCATTTTATAGAAAGGGAATCATTACTACCATTGACTACGTTCTATGTTGTGTCAACCATATTCAGAAATGACTCTGAAATGTGTGAAAAAATCAGGGTCTGCGTTAGCTCATTGAGTTGTGAACCTTTTCTATACTGTTAACTGAACCGTGTGATGAGGGAATATGATAGCTTGCCGCCCCCAGCCCCCCCCACACACACCACACCAACACGTTTGTTGGAGATGATCACATAGTTAGTGAGGTTTTACTGTTTTGGGAGGTTTGACTAAAATTATATTATAATTCAGCTCAGGCAAATGGAGAAATAAACAATTTATTTTAATAATGTACCCAGAGTTTGGACATGAAAAGAAATAATGAAACCAGAAAAAATAACTTTTAAATTTCTTTTTGTCTATTTCTTTAAAATATTTGCAGTGGCATTATCTATAAAGATGTATATGGTAATAGGATGTAAGTTATTCCTTCAACAGTTTTATTTTGAGTATTTTCTAAAATGTTTATTTCCTCAATATTATTTTACTGGATGATTAATATGACCAACTTCATTTACTGAAAATTAAAGTGTTAGCATAGTAGGAATTTCAGCGTAAAGAGACAAAACATTTCTTGAACCTCACAAGTATTAAGTATGCCTCAAGGGCACAAAAGAAATTCTGTGGCATGAAAGTCTCAAATTTCAAAATGAGGTGGCATGCATTTTATGCTGGAATGTTCATTATATAATCAATAATGCATAATTTTTATTCATAATATACACAAAAACTTCTTTCCTGCAAATAATGGAGCCTGAGACCAAGATCTTCTAAGTGTACACCAGTCCAATTCCTGCAAATACAGGGGATTTTGTTTGGTCAGAGACTGGTCTGTCAGGTTTTGCCATAAAGTCTGTTGAAGACATACAGCTAACAAAGGGATTTTTCACTTGTAAATAATGGGCCAAATGCAACCCCCCATGAGCCTCTTCCATTATGTTTCTTCTTGAGGCTGTTCATTCTGTTTTCTTTTTTCCATGGTTGGATTTGCTGGCATATAAAACAGCAGAGTTTCAACATTCTTTGTGATGAGTAATCCTATTAGTTTGGGAAAATGATTTTCCTGAAATTTGGAAACAAGGATAATTTGCTTCATGTCACTTTTCACACATGCCATATTTAATCACAATGCACTTTTTAATTGCCATAAAATAAGAAAGGCTTTATGTCTTTTTTTTTTTTTTAAGTGTCCCTTTATTCTACCTTGGAAGCCTAATTAGTCCCGATTGTATTAAAATGCTTTGTTTTTGCTGCTTTTGTCAGGGAAGAGTTAGAACATGATGCCTGTCTTGGTAGGTCACAGGCTGAAGAGGCCTGACTGGGGGAATCAAACGTCTGACCTGGCCTGACCCTAACCTCTACTTAAAATCAAGTCTTTACTTTTATTTAAAAACAGAGGTATACTTTCCACGTATCTCTTTTTCCCCTTGTCCTAGCTGCTAAGAAGCACCCATGGCTAATCATTTGAGAACTTGGAGTGGGAAAGGACATTTTCCAATCTTCTCAATTTGGGGAATAGAGTCTGGGTTTGATTTACTCATGTTTACTTAGGAAAAAAAACCACAAAAACAACTCCACTATGTTGTCTACGAATTCTACATAAGAGGAAAGCAACCAAAAAAAAAAAAAAAAAATCCAGAATTAGATGAACTGTGGGCTTTCCCTCCACCGAACATGAAACTTAAACACTTATTTTAAATAAATCCTTATATTGATTTAAAAATTATTTCTGATTAGACAAAACATTTGGAAGACATATTAAAAAATTACAGTTGGTGGAACCTTTAAAACAATGTCAATTTTCTGTTGGGAATATAGGAGGCTGGGTGAGCTCAACTAATAATAATACTATTAATCACTTTACGGTTTTGTGCTCTCACTTCTGAGTCAAATGATCAATACCCTTAATTTTAATCTTGCTTTTATTGTTTGATGCTGTGATTCCTTTTTCTCTGTTTGTATGGTTGTTACAGTAAATTTAATTTATGACTGTGTAGGGCGATGTATTGTACAGGTCATATCCTGTAATAGTTCATGTGGAGAATTCCCATGGAGTTATTCTGTGAGATTCAATGGCAGACTCTTTCACTTTTACTTTAAACATCTTTCCTTTTTAAGGGGTGTGGGAGGCTAGCTAATTCAGTGCATCCAAAATTACAATGTACACAGCTTTTATTCACTCATTTAGGAGGGTAGTATAACTCTGTAGACTTGATAAGTAACCGCAGGGGCTTCTTTTTACCCTAAATTCAATCATTTGTACCTTTTAAAATAAAAGCTCTTTAGTGTCTCACATTTTGAATATCCCCCTCCCCGTCTCTCATGATCATAGCTAGTTCAATTTAAGAACCAGGTGAAGTTTTATCATGGCTGTCAAATCTCTCCAGTTGTGATATTTAGTGTAACAGCCAAATGTCAACCTTAGTGCTAATATGGCTTTAATTTTTTGAGCAAAGCACATTGCTGTACTGACATTTTCAAGTTCAAGTGTAGCAGACACAGTCAAGGTTAAGTTGTTTGTGGAGCAAACATACCTCTTCAGCCTGTGTTACTTCGGCCATGTTGATTTAATCACAAACAGAAGGGAGAAACCCAACTAAAAACACACTTGAAGATGAAAGTGAGTGATGAAAAATGTCTCAGAATGAAAATTGTCTTTATTTCTCAGTTGGCCTGTGTGAGGTGACTACAAGTCAAACTTCAAATACAAAATTAAGCCTAGATGCACATGCTTTGATTTAAAATCATTGAAATGCTTCAAAATCCTAGAGGGTTCTCCAACTGGTGAAGTATAGAAGCTCTGAGCCATGTACAGAGCAATTTAAAATTATTCAAGCTCTTCAAATTTTTCCAGAGTGCTTAAATTTGGAAGTTATCAGGGTTCCAGGAATGTATAATGCATAGAAATTTGAAGCTGCTGAAAACGCTCTTTAAAAAAAAAAAACGGTCTTTACTTGTTCAGACATCTGGGCATGTGCAGACGCTGAGGAGTAGCTTGATGTAGAATTGTCTGAGTGCCTCAGTCTGTAAGTGACTCCTGTCCCAATCTCTCAGCACACGTTCAAATCTTTCAAACTGCCCTGTTCAAAATGTGGGAAGGAAAGGGGAAACCATGTCTTCACTGACGGACAAAGGGGTAATGGTCCAGGAATTCAAACATTTCTCAAAACTGTGCTATGAGATTCTTGGAGAGATGACTTGTAACACAGGGAAGACTTATCAAAGAATAAAGCTTCTTGAAGCTTTTGGTCAGAGCCTTCCCCATGCTAATTTCACACTCTGCTGTCTGGAAGCTGGATGCAGGTACCCTAGTCGACTTTACTCTCCTTGACCGGCCCATGTAGTCCCACGTGGATGTCTTTTTGGCCCATTTTCTCTCGCTGGTAGCTCAGGGATGAAAACAGTTTGCATCTTGCATGCCAAGTCACTTCATTTCTTAGTGGAGCCCTGGAGAACAGTGTTCAGAAGGACTCTGAGGTCATGTGAGGTCTCGGGGGCAACGAGGGTCATAATTGATGCTGTCACCATGGACGATGGAGGAGGGACATTTGGCACCAGGCAGACGTTTCCTGTTCTTGTCCTATACACGTCCCAAGGCGTCTTCAAGATCCTGTTCAGGTTACACTCTTAAGTCTTCCAAGTGTATTTAATGAATTTTTTTGGATTACAGTATTTGATCTTTATCAGCATTTTTACTGCTTTAAACTTTTAAATGTTAAAATCATGATCAAAACTTTAAAATACATTTATGTTCTGTGTTATATAAGACACTCAGGTGGTCATTGATTTTCTGTTTCAGCAAAGTGTCATATTAACATATACAGTAGTCATAGAGAACTTCCACATATATCAAGCTTGTTGATCTTCCTGGTCTCTTGTCTGCCCCTTTCCTTCTTAGCTGTGTGACCTTGAGGAGGTCACTTCACCCCACTGGATCCCATTGGCTGTATTTGTTAAGTAAAGGGTTAGATAAGCTGAGCTCTGAACCTCCAGCAATTGCAGACGTGATCATTAAGGCTCCCTCCTCAGGCACCGAAATGTCAGATGGAAACAACCCCGGATCTCTGTGTCGTGGGAAGATTCTCCAGCTGAGGGATGGAATTTCTGAGCTATTGTGTGCATCGCAGCAAGTGCACTACCGGCCACTCACCGTGATTTCAGAGGCTGCAGGAAAGCTTTCATTTCCTTTTCTAAATGCTCCGTGTCCACCCACTGATGCTGGTCATTCCTTTAGGCTGGAACAGAAGTTTTATTTCCTTAATTAAAAGAAGGGGGTGCTGAAAAGTGGAAAGAGCAGAAGTTGGAGGGGCAGACAGACTTAAATCTAGCCACACTACTCATTATTTTTACAAAGTTTCACATATTCGTCTCTGAGCCCCAGATTCCTCATCTGCAAAATAGTGCTAATTACAGCCATCTCATGGATTTCTGAGGCGGGATAAATGTGACAATGTGCCGAAACTGGTCCAGCACCTGAGAGACTCAATCGTTATCTCTTTCCTTTCCCCTGTTCTTTCAATGAAAATAATTTTATTTGTATCGTAAGTGAGGAAATTATAGTTGGAGGTCCAGAAATGTGTGCAGGGTTAGACTGGGGGAGAGCTTTAAATGATGGGCAATGTAGATTAAACGCCATCCAGGCAGTAACAGAGAGTCCTTGAAGTCTCTGAACAGGAGAGAGACGTGTTTACAGACGTCTAAATACAAGTTGGAGGATGGACGTAGGACTGTACAGACAAGGCAGGTGGCAAACAGGAGAGAGACGTTGCCTGGTGTGAGACTATCATGTGGGTGCAGTTGTCAGGGTGGATGCTGAGGGTGGCATAGAGTGACACAGGCGAGCAAGGGGGTGGGAGTGGGGCACTAGGGAAGATCAGTGACCAGGGCTTTATACCTGATTAGATGGGAGAAGAAACATAGTTGTAATTACCAGGTTTTCAGTTTTCCAGTAACTAGACTTCAAACCCCAGACAAAATATTTAAATCTCTCCAAATATCAGGTAAAATGTACAGCTACTGGCATCAGGACCTCAGACACTATAAAATGGGGTCATTTGCTATCCTATGCTATTTTACATTTAATTTGCTAATTCTGAATATATTACATTTCCCCTCATAATAACTTTCATGAGCTGTTTTCCTAATTAAGATGTCTGCTAAATATAGTATAATTATAGTCCCTGGCTGCAAGAATTGGACATAAACCTCTAAGATGTAAATTAGAAAGGCAAAAATATGTACTTACATTCTGAAAACTTAGGAGAACCAAAAGGTGTAATTACGCCTGTCGACTAAACGCGGTATGCCAGTGCCGGGGGATATTAAACATCTACTGTGTCAACGGCATCCAAGGGGCAACTTCCCAGAATTTATGGAAAGCTTGGAGCCTGACCTCAAGTATAAATCAGTGGTTCTCAGACTCTGAGATTTCACGGTCCACACAATTAAAAACAAGAAAAGCCGTTCAACAGAAAGTGTCAACTTTTATTTTGTCAAGAACAAATTTTAAAAAACAAAGAAAAATATATACTACCCTCTCTGGTTACCATTATTTAATAAAAGAAGAAATAAAGTTAATGTCCCCAAAGAGAAACAGTGGACATACCCTCAGAACAAAGAACCGTCTTTTAAATTTAATATATTTAGCCTTATGCAAATCTCACTACTTTCCACTATGGCCCACTGAGAGCTTATTACAAATGACCCAGATCCAAAGATGGTGACTTGGGACCAACTGATATTACTAATGTCTACTCAGGCCAACACTCAAGAAGGACAATACTTTGATATCTTATTTCTTGTAACTTATTTATCTTTGTGTCTTGAATCAGTTTACTGCTTGACACATATAGTTGGTGCTTGATGAATACTTGTTTCATGAGTGGATGAATGAATGAATGAATGAATCAGTCAATCATTGAAAACTTGGGTGAGTGCGACAGCAGAGGCTCTGGAGGCTTTGGCAGGAGCTCTTCTTGGTGGACCCAGAGGCTGTTACATCAGCACTGATTACGTCTGAAGGATTGGAAACCGGGCTTCCAAGAAAGGCTGCTCGAACAGAAGCCTCCATCAGGATACTCCATACCCCATACTCCATCATGGGGTATCCTGAGAGGGCAGGGAGTTGGTGTTCCCAGATCTAGAAAAATACAATGAAAGTGGGAAATCTCCCACATCTCTAATAGTATGAAGTCACTATTCATAGTGATCAAGAAAATTAAAACAGTAATTTAGAAAATTAAAATAGCTTAAATGAATAAAAGAGTGATATTAGTTTTCAAATTGATTTTTTTTCCAGTTTGGGGTGTTCCCCCCTTAAGCAATCAAACCAGACACATCCACTTAGGTAGTGATTGACAGCCACTCCCTTTTCAACGTGATCTTGTGCACTCACCACACACTTGGAGTCTGGAGGAGGACCACGGAGTCTCTCTTTGCTCACCTGCCATTTCTCAGTGCTCTTCTCCATCTTTCCTCCTTCCTTCAGAGACCGTGAGGGTTCGGGTGGGAGAGAGTGTCTAGAGTTCACTAGTAACTAACTCAATTAACAAATTTAGACATTTTGATACTATCTTGAAATGATAAAGATACATTCCAGAGATGTACGCTCAGGTTTGAAAGAAGACATTTTTTATTGTACAACTTTCAACCTGGTCCCATCATCCCATTATCAGATCATACTCTCTGAGATAGACTATAAATTAATAGTTTTATAAATCTAATGTCCCTGTGAACAGTATTGTATTATTTGGACAAAGTGTCATAGTTTGCTAAATTATTACATTAAAACAATTTTTTTTTTGGTAATGCTGTCTTGGCATTTTTATTTTATTTTATTTTATTAATGAAGCAGAGGTTTCAGAAGATGGAAATGGCCTGGGACTTTCTTGACGTATGAGAAACACTACCTCCACTACCCCAGATCTTCCTCAGTTTCTTTTCTGTACTTTATCTGGGAAATCTTTGCAGGAGGGTGAGAAGGGCAGATACAAGGGCAAAAGAGTTATCTATGATGGGGACTGACCTCGGGGAAATAAACAAACCTTTAGTCAGGGCATCATTTTGCCTCAGGTTGGACCAAAGAATCTGCAGTGCCACTCATACACTTATTGTCTCCTTATCTATCACAGCTTTTGGGTTATGTCAAGGGTGGAGCTGCGAAGGACATTTGATTTGCTATAAAAAGAGAGGATGGATCCGTTCCTATAGAACAGACCTAGTCAAGATTTCTCCTTTTTATACATTTTCCTCATGTAGTGTCATTGAGATGTTTTAATATAAGTGACCATTGTAAGAAGGACCAGAAAAATCATTCTTTCCTTGCCTCACTCCAGTAATTCCCTATAAGTAGGTTTTTAAAAGCACTCTCCTTCTATTAGAATTTATTATGAAATATTTATCCAAACTAGATAATTTTATGCTTCTATTAAAGTATGAGTTTCTTGAGAAAAAAAAAAAATGTACGTGGTAAATACAGCAAGCTCAAAAGAACAGCAATGTAGACCACTCCACTCTAAGGCAGGGTTTCTCCACCTCAGCACTATTGATAGTTTGAACCAAAAATTCTCCCTTGATGGGGGGGGAGTGTGTGCCGTGCTGTACGGTGCATTGTAGGATGTTTAACAGCATCCCTGGCCTCTACCAACTAGGTGCCTATAATGGCCCCGGAGATGTGACTAACCCAAATCTCTCCAGATGTTGCCAGTTATCCTTGCTAATCTAAGGCAATAGCAATTTGAATTTCACAAGATTAACATTTAGAGAAGTCAGTGTATCTGTGAGACCCACAAACCTATACCTTTTTCCCCTGGACTCACCTTAGAGAGCCGTCCATCCATCACTTGTTACACTCAGGCTGGCACCTCCACTCCACCATAAATTCCCTATTTCTTCCATTTCCAGTAATCCTCCACATTGTCACCAAACTAATATTCCTACCGTATTACTTTGATAATTTCAGTCCTACTTAGTCACACTTAACGTCTCCTAGTTTATAGGACAAAGTCCAAACTTCTTGACCTCATATTGAAGATCCTCCAAATTCTGGCCTCAATCCACATTTTTAGCTCTCCCTCTTTACCTGTCAAAGTTTTATCCACACCTTTAAATTTTTTAAATGGTCAGATCAGTCTATTCCAGTGATGTATTTCTCTTTCAGTCTATATCCATCTCTGCTGACCTCCATGTCTCTCTCACCCATATCTGGACACGGTGAATGTTCTAGGTCCTTTATTGCTATTTGATTGCTATTTATTTAGTGAACTTTTCACCTGTTTATATCCTGTCTGCACAATGCGATTTTAATCTTTGGGCTCCTAAAAACACAGTCAACAGAAGTAACTCGTACACTGTCCATGTATGAGGCTGGAATCAGGATATATACAACTCTAACAGATAGAGAGATAACGAGTTAATGCAAGGCCTTTAAAGAGCACTATTCTTACCAGACCTATTTTGCCAAGTAGATTTATCATTATCTAAAATATATTTGAGCCTTTCTATGACAGGAAAAGGCACGTGGCTATGAGCTGAGTGCTCAAGACATCCAAGAACCCTAGTTTCTAACAAGTCCACTTTGGATGATTTGCTACTGGAGGCAAAATAATATGAGATTCAGTGACTCACCCACAAAATGTGGGTGAGGGTTCCCAAGCATAATAATGGAAAACAAGCGAAGACTTTCAGGCCGAGTCTACCTGGATTGATATCCTGGCTCTGTCACTTACTAGTTTTGTGACCTTGGGCAAATTATTCAGTCTTTTTTTAAAAATTTTTATTTATTTATTTATTTATTTATGGCCGTGTTAGGTCTTCGTTTCTGTGCTCGGGCCTCTCACTATTGCGGCCTCTCTCGTTGTGGAGCACAGGCTCCAGATGCGCAGGCTCAGTAATTGTGGCTCACGGGCCTAGTTGCTCCACGGCATGTGGCATCTTCCCAGACCAGGGCTCGAACCCATGTCCCCTGCATTGGCAGGCAGATTCTCAACCACTGCGCCACCAGGGAAGCCCTGGGCGAATTATTAAAATCCCTAAGCCTACCCTTCCTATATAAAATGTGAAATGAGGATAGTAATTCATCTTAGGAAAGTTGGTGTGGAGATAATATCTATCAATATTTTATTAAATATTTATTACAAATTTTAAATATTTTTAAATAATTTTTTATTTTATTAAATTATATTAATATACACACAAAAAAAGATACATTAAGTGTACTATTATATATACATGTATACAATCTGATGCAATTTCTAAAGCATATGGCGAATACTCAATAATGGTAATCGCTGTTAGCACAATTAATTTTTTTGGTGTTTACTTAGAATAGAACATATGAATAAATAGAACTAGAACCAGGCACACCTTTCTTCCTAGGACCATATGATCCTATTAAGTCATATAGAATCCACATTTACATGGAGCTGGATATTCAAAAGAAAATGGATTGGTAAATCGCCAACCAATTGCTGTGAACTTCTGTCACAGCCGCTTTTGTTTACTTAGAAATGAGCCTTAGAGAAATTGCAGTGCTGTCCGTAGAGGTAAGCGGCACATTTATAGATCCCCAAAGCCCATTTGCCTTTCCAGCCATCCCTAATAGAATGTTTGTGTGACTCTCAGGGTGTTAAAGTTCACACACACACACACACACGCACACGTGCGCGCGCCCGAACACACACACACAAACACGCACTCTGTTACTGGCCAGCCACTTGTGGAAGCTCGTTATGGAGTATTTCATTTTGACTAGAACAAGTCTTTAATTATACTTTCTAAAGGAAGTGTGACCCATTTCCTAGCAAACACAAAGGCAGATAGATCAAAGCACTTATTTATAATTGTCAAGTAGCTGAGAAGTGGTGTAATTGGTTGGGGGCTGGAGAAGAGCAGAGGGAAATAGACTTTGAAAGAAGACAAATTAGATCCTCCAGTTGAGCAGGGGAGGAGCATGAAGGAACAGAGAGAGGTTTCTAAAGGAGAAGGAAAAAGTGAAGGCTTCGGATTGGTGTTAAGATATAGTCCTAAATAACTGAACAGCTTATTTGCTTAGTAGATTGAAGCCAGCACTGTCAGAGGTGGCGAAAAGAAACTTTATCATCTCTCTGTGAAATTAAACTTTCACTGTTTTTAAAACAAAAATGTACATTTGAACTACTAGTTTTACAAATGCAAATGATTCAGTGGTTCATCATAATAATAGGCTGCTGCAGAGATTTGCAGAGTGTTCTCCATGTTGATGAAGGACACTTGGGAATAAAGAGGATACAGCCTGGACAAAGAACTGAGATGGGGACAAGTTCCCTGTTGTCTCCTCTGGCTCTAAAATGATGAATCTAAATCTAAAAGGTTATAAGGTCTCCCTTAACACAGTGTGTATCATGAGGGAGCAAGGTTCAGACCAATACTAGAGGGACTTATTTGAGGCAAAATTACACTCTATGAAGTCCCAGTCTCCTGTGTATTCTTTTCTAAAATTTTATTGAGGTATAGTTGATTTACAATGTTGTGTTAGTTTCAGGTGTACAGAAATGTGAATCAATTATATATATATATATATATACCTATATTGACTCTTTTTTAGATTTTTTCCATATAGGTCATTACAGAGTACTGAGTAGAGTTCCCTGTGCTATACAGTAGGTCCTTATTAGTTATCTATTTTATATATAGTAGTTTGTATGTGTCAGTAAATTGGAAGATTGGGATTGACACATACACGTACATTCCTGTGTATTTTTATGCATGAGAAATTAGAACAAGGTTCAGAAATAGTTTTGAGTGAAAATGTTACGAAGGGTTGTCTCTTACTGAAGAAAGATTTGGGAGGCTGGGAGACTGGGTATAAAGTCTCTTTACCTTAGTGATCATGGTCAGGCATGTGAGCTTACTTTAGATACATACTAACTTCAAGCCATTGTAAATGGAGTGAAATCATTTCGTTTCCCCCTATAAGTTATCACCTGAGTCTCTGCTCAGTTTCATGGAGTTTAGCATTATTATTTTTCTCATTCCAGAGCTGAATTGGTTCAAAGAAACAGAAAATTGAAGAACTTCACAGGAGAAAAGTAACAAGTTGGAAAGGGATACTTAGGTCTAGAGGAGAAGCAGAAGAAAAATCATATTTTGCTGAGCAAAAGAGCAGCATGCAAGTTTGATCAGGGAAGAGATTGTGTCAGTTTGGTTCATTGCTGTATCTTTAGTGTCTAGAGTGTTGCCCGGCACACAGTAGGTCTGTGGTAAATACTTACCGAGTGAGTCATGGAATCCAAATTTAATAATTTTCATTTAGTTAGTATGAATGAATATGTTGGTTTCACAGGACACCCCCCCCCCCACAAAGTTCACCAAATACAATAGAAAAATACAATAGAATTAGATTGTTTTGTTGCAACAGTTATTCTCCATGGATACCACTTGCCAGGAAATACAAAGAACAAAGACCATGACAGTGGATAAACAGTTCAGAAGTTTAGCCTCCAGGTGGGGAATTGAAATATCCAGGGTCAGATATTCTTGTCAACAAGCTCCCTTAGTGTGAAATGGTTCTACTTCATCTAATCTATCTAGTTAGAAATATGCATTTAAGAACTAACTAAAATATTAAAATTTTTATCAACAACAGAAAGAAATATGCATTTAATTTGTAGTTGAGTGAAAAATACACAAACGTTTGTTTTTCCTTATTTGAAAGACATTTTAATTATGGGGTTAATGGCTAGCTTAAAAGTATAAGAAAAACCCACAGTGAAATAAGAAGTAATGAAAAACTGGGCCCAGCATACTTCTAAGTGATCCTTAGTTGGCAATTGGTTAAGAGGGTTTTTCCACCAAGAGAAGTCTGTCTATAGCAAGGTGATGGCTCCTACAAATAGCCCAGATTATAGGGCTTCAAAAATCTGTTTCATGTGATTTTTATATGAAGGTTTTAATTAAATATATTCAGGGAACTTAGAGAGATCTTGAGCCAGACACCAAAGTCAGAAAATATGTCTATTTTTTCCCAATGACTTTGAAAGAATTAGTTATGGTAGACAGTTTAGGGTAAGGAGACATTTTTTTTTTTTTTCAAGGAAATGGTTTGCTCTATATAAGAACTACCACTAAACCAAAATGAAAGGCTTATTCATGATGGCCAAAAATAGTGATTATATCTCAGGCAAAATGACACAGACCAGGTCTTTTTATCCATAGCCGAGCAAGCTGTTATTTTTTTATATAATGGCTTCAGTCAATCATCATATGTCTTCACTGCAAGTTGCACTTCAGCAGGATAGAGCACTTCAAAAGTATTCCCAAGCACTGTCGAGGTGATTATTACCTGCTCCAAACATAGGAAAATAGAGATGCAGACAAGTTGTATGATTTGCCATAAATCCCATTGCCCAGAAAAGGCAGAAATAGTAATTTTCCAAGTGAACAGGTTAACCACTGAGCAGTATTTCCACAGAGAAATCCAAAGTCTATGATAAAATAAGTAGCTTATAGTATAAAAAAATAATTATTTACTTATTTATTTAACAAACATTTTCAGGGTATCTACCATGTCCTAAGAAGGCAACCGGCAAGGTATGTTCTATAGGAAAGATTTCTTCTAAATAGGACTCCATAACCAAAGAACTGAAATCCAGCATGTTATGCTACCTAGCATATTAAGTATAAATTAGTGTAAATTAGCATATTGGGGATTCTAAGAAGTCCTATGGGAAATAAACCTGTTTAATTTTGTTTAATAGAATAATTTTCAAGAATACTTTGAATTTTTTTCATATATACCCTAATGATACCCTAAAGGCCACATTGATAAATACTGTGCTAAATTTGGTGGATTCAAAGATGGATAATATAATATCCTTGCCTTTTGTACTGTCCGGTATTGTCAGGAAAAAATATAAATAGTTACAGTAAAAATGTAACGAGTGCTCTAGTAAATAGTACACAAAAAGCTAAGTGACTAATACTGCCTAAGTTTCAGGGAAAGTGTCATCAAGGTGGTAAACTTTGATCTGAACCTGGAAGGGTGACGAGCAGTTGTCAGGAATGCCAGAGAATGTTTCAGGAAGAGGCCAGGGAGGGGGACCAATCTCATGGGTGTATGAACTGATGTAATGTGCCCACCACATCCCCACTGAGTAGTTGGTGGGTCTACAGAGAGGAGATGGGAACTAAGACCCTACAGTTGGCTTCAGGTGACAATTATGAAGCCAATGGTCTTGAATGTCACATGCCAAGAAATTAGGACTTTCTAATGTAGGTAATACAGGGTCTTGGCAGGTAAACTTCCCTGGATGTTGATAAGACTCAAAGAGTTAACACATTAGCTTTGTAGTCTCCTTCATATTTCACTTCCTTTTACCTTGCCAAACAATTTTCTCACCAATTTCCTAGCTCCTATGAGGAACTCCTTGAAGGGGATGTACCTGGGGGTGACATAGCCTCTTACTTCGGGCAGTGACTGTCACACTACTTTATTAAGACTGAAAGGGTTCTTTGCTATGTTACACAATTTAGATTGTTAACCACAGGCTGGCTCTTGGTCAAATACTTTTTAAAAAATATTCTTAAAATGGTTGGGATGCTGTTAACTTACAATCTAGAAGCTTTCTAGAAGTAAGTAGTATGTAAGTTGTCTTAAAATGTTAAATATTCTTATGTGAAATTTTTCATGGGTTCAAAGAAGCAGTAAAGAAGCATTTGTACCTCCAGGGAATTTAAACTCCTCAACCTTTAAAGTTTACCCTTCTTTAATTAAGTCCTGACACCAAGTGTGTAAGACAATAGTCTTACACCTTCTTACAGACTCTGTGTCTATAGACTTACAGATCATGGTCCCCACACCACGAAGTGGGGACCTGGGTTATAACAAAGCCTGCACATAATAAAATTTTGCATTACATTAGGTCCTAAATCGATTTTATTTTAGATGTCCTCCATTTTCTCTGAATATAAAGCAGATATCTTTTGCTGCCTGAAACCTGGCGTTTCTGAAATTCATCCAGTATATATAAATATATATCCACTCCAGGAACGTGTACCCAAGTTTGACTGTTTCCTGGAAATGTGCTCTCTACTGAGAAATCTGCTTAGGCTATTACTCCACTGTGGAAGATCCCCTTTCTCTGAACGAGAGGCAAAAACGTGTTTCAAGTCTTGGAGAAGGTCATCAGCATTTGTGTCGATAGATACTGGGAGCTTTGCACAGTGTACACGTGTTAATATGTTTGAAGCTAATTTGAATAACATCATTATGTTAATTAAAAATCAAACTTGTATTTGAGGTTAAATGAGAGGATTTTCTTTCCTGGCTTGGTTGAAAATACTAAGCCACAAATGCTTCCTTTTACACACCCCATCTACTTCTTTTGCCAGTAACTCTTAATTACTAATACACTTTGTTAGTTCCTTGGCCTTCTGAAAAATTAAGTGCTTCTTGTGTAAGCAATTTCAGACAGAACCAAAAGGATCTAATTATGATGAAAATTTAAGTCTGCCATATTTTCAGTGTGTTCTATGCATTTGGCAAACTCTTAGCCACTGTTGCGAAATAAATCAAATCCTAAATATAATCCGTTTTCACTTTATTCTATTTTTAGTAATAAAATGAAATACAGGTGTATCTGGGGAATTACAATTGTGACTTTTTAAACAGTACTATGTTCACCTCATTCCATAGTTATATTCTGAAATTTGTGATTATTGATTTGCTATTTGTTATATTTTTAATAACTTTAATATCCCCTAATATCCTGCACTTACCACTCAGTAAAACACTGGCCAAATAAATCAGCTAGAGATAATTGGCCCAGTGTGCACATTCCCTGAGTAATAGAAGGGATCTGGGAGAAATTAAGCACATGTACTATGTTTTCTACACTTTGGTGAATGGTCAAGGAGAGTTTTACCCTAATTTCTATCCTATGTCTGCTAATGTTCTTATGGTAGGCACAATTCTGATATTAAAAATGGCATCCTAAAAGCTCAAGACGATTGGAATTCTGAACTCAGAGGATTTTAAATTTAAATCCAGGAATACTCACACATAAGAGATAGATAGATAGATAGAGAGAGAGAGAGAGAGATACCAAAGTCTTAAAACTCACTTATCTCCTGTGGGTTTAGGACTTGAGATATAAGAAATGGAAACCAGAAGGAAATAGCTTGTCACTGAGATTCACTTAGGTATAAAAGAAAACCAGGGAGGGCCTTCAAGATGGCAGAGGAGTAAGACGTGGAGATCAACTTCCTCCCCACAAATACATCAGAAATACATCTACATGTGGAACAACTCCTACAGAACACCTAACTGAATGCTGGCAGAAGACGTCAGACCTCCCAAAAGGCAAGAAACTCCCCATGTACCTGGGTAGGGCAAAAGAAAAAAGAAAAAATGGAGACAAAGAATGGGGCGGGACCTGCATCTCTGGGAGGGAGCTGTGAAGGAGGAAAAGTTTCCACACATTAGGAAGCCCCTTCATGGGCGGCGACTGTGGGGTGAGGAGGGGGAAGCTTCGGAGCCGAGGAGGAGAGCACAGCAACAGGGGTGCGGAGGGCACAGCGGAGAGATTCCCGCACAGAGAATCAGGCCGACCAGCACTCACCAGCCCGAGAGGCTTGTCTCCTCACCTGCTGGGGCAGTTGGGGGCTGGGAGCTGAGGCTCGGGTTTTGGAGGTCAGACACCAGGGAGAGGACTGGGGTTGGCTGTGTGAACACAGCCTGAAGGGGGCTAGTACGCCACACCTAGCTGGGAGGGAGTCTGGGAAATAGTCTGGACCTGCCTAAGAGGCAAGAGACCATTGTTCCAGGGTGCACAAAGAGAGGGGATTCAGAGCGCCGCCTAAACAAGCTCCAGAGATGGGCACGAGACGTGGCTATCAACACAGACACCAGAGATGGGCATGAGACGCTAAGGCTGCTGCTGTAACCACCAAGAAGCCTGTGTGTGAGCACAGGTCACTCTCCACACCGCCCCTCCTGGGAGCCTGTGCAGCCCGCCACGGCCAGGGTCCTGTGATCCAGGGACAATTTCCCCAGGAGAGCACATGGTGTGCCTCAGGCTGTTACAACGTCATGCTGGCCTCTGCCGCCGCAGGCTCGCCCCGCATTCTGTACCCCTCCCTCCCCCCGGCCTGAGTGAGCCAGAGCCCGCTAATCATCTGCAGCTTTAACCCCATCCTGTCTGGGCAGGGAACAGATGCACTCAGGCGACCTACATGCAGAGGCAGGTCCAAATCCAAAGCCGAACCCCAGGAGCTGTGCGAACAAAGAAGAGAAAGGGAAATCTCTCCCAGCAGCCTCAGGAGCAGTGGATTAAATCTCCACAATCAACTTGATGTACCTTGCATCTGTGGAATACCTGAATACACAATGAATCATTCCAAAATTGAGACGGTGGATTTTGGGAGCAACTGTAGACTTGGGGTTTGCTTTCTGCATCTAATTTGCTTCTGGTTTATGTTTATCTTAGTTTAGTATTTAGAGCTTATTATCATTGGTTGACTTGTTTACTGATTTGGTTGCTCTCTTCCTTTTTTTTATATATACATTTTTTTTGTTCCTTTTCCTCTTTTTGTGAGTTTGTATGTATATGCTTCTTTGTGTGATCTTGTCTGTATAGCTTTGCTTTTACCATTTATCCTAGGGTTCTGTCTGTCCATTTTTCTTTTTGTTTGTTTGCTTGTTTGTTTTTTGGTATAGTTTTTAGTGTTTGCTATCATTGGTGGATTTTTTTATTGGTTGGGTTGCTCTCTTCTTGCTTTCTTACTTTTTTTAAATCACTTTTTTATTTTTAATTTCTTTATTTTAATAACTTTATTGTTTATTTTTTTCTTTCTTTTTTTTCCTACCTTTTCTTCTGAGCCATGTGGCTGACAAGGTCTCGGTGCTCTGGCCAGGTGTCAGGCATGAGCCTCTTAGGAGGGAGAGCTGAGTTCAGGACGTTGGTCCACCAGAGGCCTCCTGGCCCCACATAATATTAAACGGCAAAAGGTCTCCCAGAGACCTCCATCTCAATGCTAAGACCCAGCTCCCTCAATGACCAGCAAGCTCTAGTGCTGGACACCCCATGCCAAACAACAAGCAAGACAGGAACACAACTCCACCCATTAGAAGAGAAGCTGCCTAAAATCATACTAAGTTCACAGACACCCCAAAACACACCACCGGACTCGGTCCTTCCCACCAGAAAGACAAGATCCAGCCTTATTCACCAGAGCACAGGCACCAGTCCCCTCCACCAAGAAGCATACACAACCCACTGAACCAACCTTACCCACTGGGGGCAGACACCAAAAACAATGGGAACTACAAACCTGCAGCCTGAGAAATGGAGACCCCAGACATACAGAGTTAAGCAAAATGAGAAGACAGAGAAATACACAGCAGATGAAGGAGCAAGGTAAAAACACACCAGACCAAACAAATGAAGAGGAAATAGGCAGTCTACCTGAAAAAGAATTCAGAGTAATGATAGTAAAGATGATCCAAAATCTTGGAAATAGAATGGAGAAAAAACAAGAAACTTTTAACGAGGACCTAGAACAACTAAAGAGCAAACAAACATTGATGAACAACACAATAAATGAAATTTAAAATTCTCTAGAAGGAATCAAGAGCAGAATAACTGAGGCAGAAGAACAGATAAATGACCTGGAAGATAAGATAGTGGAAATAACTACTGCAGAGTAGAATAAAGAAAAAAGAATGAAAAGAATTGAGGACAGTCTCAGAGATTTCTGGGACAACATTAAGCACACCAACATTCGAATTGTAGGGGACCCAGAAAAAGAAGAGAAAAAGAAAGGGACTGAGAATATACTTGAAGAGATTATAGTTGAAAACATCCCTAATATGGGAAGGGAAATAGTCAATCAAGTCCAGGAAGTGCAGAGAGTCCCAAAGAGGATAAATCCAGGAGAAACATGCCAAGACACATATTAATCAAACTATCAAAAATTAAATACAAAGAAAAAATATTAAAAGCAGCAAGGGAAAAGCAACAAATAACATACAAGGGAATCCCCATAAGGTTAACAGCTGATTTCTCAGCAGAAACTCTACAAACCAGAAGGGTGAGGCAGGACATATCTAAAGTGATGAAAGGGAAAAAACTATAACCAAGATTACTCAACCCAGCAAGGATCTCATTCAGATTTCATGGAGAAATTAAAACCTTTACAGACAAGCAAAAGCTAAGAGAATTCAGCACCACCAAACCAGCTTTACAACAAATAATAAAGGAATTTCTCTAGGCAGGAAACACCAGAGGAGGAAAAGACTTACAATAACAAACCCAAAACAATTAAGAAAATGGTAATAGGAACATACATATCGATAATTACCTTAAATGTGAATGGATTGAATGCTCCCACCAAAAGACATAGACTGGCTGAATGGATAAAAAAACAAGACCTGTATATATGCTGTCTACAAGAGACCCATTTCAGACCTAGGGACACATACAGACTGAAAGTGAGGGGATGGAAAAAGATATTCCATGCAAATGGAAATCAAAAGAAAGCTGGAGTAGCAATTCTCATATCAGACAAAATAGACTTTAAAACAAAGACTATTACAAGAGACAAAGAAGGACACTACATAATGATCAAGGGATCAATCCAAGAAGAAGATATAACAATTGTAAATATTTATGCACCCAACATAGGAGCACCTCAACACATAAGGCAAATGTTCACAGCAATTAAAGGGAAAATCAACAGTAACAAAATCATAGTAGGGGACTTTAACACCCCACTTTCACCAATGGACAGATCATCCAAAATGAAAATAAATAAGGAAACACAAGCTTTAAATGACACATTAAACAAGATGGACTTAATTGACATTTATAGGACATTCCATCCAGAAACAACAGAATACAGTTTCTTAAGTGCTCATGGAACATTCTCCAGGATAGATCATATCTTGGGTCACAAATCAAGCCTTGGTAAATTTAAGAAAATTGAAATTGTATCAACTATCCTTTCCGACCACAACACTATGAGATTAGATATCAATTACAGGAAAAAATCAGTAAAAAATAAAAACACATGGAGAATAAACAATTCACTACTAAATAACCAAGAAATCACTGAAGAAATCAAAGAGGATATCAAACAACACCTAGAAACAAATGACAATGAAAACACTACGACCCAAAACCTATGGGATGCAACAAAAGCAATTCTAAGAGGGAAGTGTATAGCAATACAATCCTACCTCAAGAAACAAGAAACATCTCAAATAAACAACCTAACCTTACAACTAAAGCAATTAGAGAAAGAAGAACAAAAAACCCCAAAGTTAGCAGACGAAAGAAATCATAAAGATCAGATCAGATATAAATGAAAAAGAAATGAAGGAAACGATAGCAAAGATCAATAAAACTAAAACCTGGTTCTTTGAGAAGATAAACAAAATTGATAAACCACTAGTGAGACTCTTCAAGAAAAAAAGGGAAAAGATTCAAATCAACAGAATTAGAAAAGAAAAAGGAGAATAACTGTCACTGCAGAAATACAAAGAATCATCAGAGATTATTACAAGCAACTAGAAAATTGAAATTCTTATGAAAACACAACTTGTGAGACTGAACCAGGAAGAAATAGAAAATATAAACAGACCACTCACAAGCACTGAAATTGAAACTGTGATTAAAAATCTTCCAATAAACAAAAGCACAGGACCAGATGGCTTCACGGGTGAATTCTATCAAACATTTAGAGACGAGCTAACACCTATCCTTCTCAAAGTCTGCCAAAATATAGCAGAGGGAGGAACACTCCCTAACTCATTCTATGAGGCCACCAACACCCTGTATCAAAACCAGACAAAGATGTCACCAAAAAAGTAAACTACAGGCCAATATCACTGATGAACATAGATGCAAAAATCCTCAACAAAATACTAGCATGCAGAACCCAACAGCACATTAAAAGGATCATACACCACGATCAAGTGGGGTTTATCCCAGGAATGCAAGAATTCTTCAATTTATGCAAATAAATCAATGTGATAAACCATATTAACAAATTGAAGGAGAAAAACCGTATGATCATCTCAATATATGAAGAAAAAGCTTGCAACTAAATTCAACACCCATTTATGATTAAAACCCTCCAGAAAGTAGGCAATGAGGGAACTTACCTCAACATAATAAAATCCGTATATGAGAAACCCACAGCCAACATCCTTCTTAATGGTGACAAATTGAAACTATTTCCACTAAGATAAGAAACAAGACAAGGTTGCACACTCTCACCACTATTATTCAACATAGTTTTGGAAGTTTTAGCTACAGCAATCAGAGAAGAAAAAGAAATAAAAGGAATCCAAATCAGAAACGAAGTAAAACTTCACTGTTTGCAGATGACATGATACTATACATAGAGAATCCTAAAGATGCTCCCAGAAAACTACTATCAATGCATTTGGTAGAGTAGCAGGATACAAAATTAATGCACAGAAATCTCTTGCATTCCTATACAATAATGATGAAAAATCTGAAACAGAAATTAAGGAAACACTCCCATTTACCATTGCAACAAAAAGAATAAAATACCTAGGAATAAACCTACCTAGGGAGACAAAAGACCTGTATGCAGAAAACTGTAAGACACTGATGAAAGAAATTAAAGATGATACCAACAGATGGAAAGATATACCATGTTCTTGGATTGGAAGAATCAACATTGTGAAAATGACTATACTACCCAAAGCGATCTACAGATTCAGTGCAATCCATACCAAACTACCAATGGCATTTTTCACAGAACTAGAACAAAAAATTTCACAAGTTGTATGGAAACACAAAAGACCCTGAATAGCTAAAGCAATCTTGAGAAAGAAAAACGGAGCTGGAGGAATCAGGCTCCCTGACTTCAGATTATACTATAATACTACAGTAATCAAGACAGTATGGTACTGGCACCAAAACAGAAATATAGATCAATGGAACCGGATAGAAAGCCCAGAGATAAACCCACGTGCATATGGTCACCTTATCTTTGATAAAGGAGGCAAGAATATACAATGGAGAAAAGACAGTCTCTTCAATAAGTGGTGCTGGGAAAACTGGACAGCTACATATAGAAGAATGAAAGTAGAACACTTCCTAACACCACACACAAAAATAAACTCAAAATGAATTAGAGACCTAAATGTAAGGCCAGACACTATGAAATTCTTAGAAGAAAACATAGGAAGAACACTCCATGACATAAATCACAGCAAGATCCTTTTTGACCCACCTCCTATAGTAATGGAAATAAAAACAAAAATAAACAAATGGGACCTAATGAAACTTAAAATCTTTTGCACAGCAAAGGAAACCATAAACAAGATGAAAAGACAACCCTCAGAATGGAAGAAAATATTTGCCAACGAAGCAACTGACGAGGATTGATCTCCAAAATATACAAGCAGCTCACACAATGCAATATCAAAAAAAAAAAAAAAAAACAACCCAATCCAAAAATGGGCAGAAGACCTAAATAGACATTTCTCCAGAGAAGATATACAGATTGCCAGCAAACACATGAAAGGATGCTCAACATCACTAATCATTAGAGAAATGCAAATCAAAACTACAATGAGGTATAACCTCACACCGGCCAGAATGGCTATCATAAAAATTCTACAAACAATAAATGCTGGAGAGGGTGTGGAGAAAAGGGTACACTTGCACTGTTGTTGTGAATGTAAATTGGTCCAGCCACTCTGGAGAACAGTATGGAGGTTTCTTAAATAACTAGAAATAGAACTATCGTATGACCCCACAATCCCGCTACTGGGCATATACACGGAGAAAACCATAATTCAAAAAGAGTCATATACCACAATGTTCATTGCAGCACTATTTACAGTAGGGAGGACTTGGAAACAACCTAAGTGTCCATCAAGAGATGAATGCGTAAAAAAGAGGTGGCACATATATACAATGGAATATTACTCAGCCATAAAAAGAAATGAAATTGAATTATATGTAGTGTGGTGAATGGACCTAGAGACTGTTATATGGAGTGAAGTAAGTCAGAAAGAGAAAAACAAATACTATATGCTAACACATACATATGGAATCTAAGAAAAAAAAAAAAAAGGTTATGAAGAACCTAGGGGTAGGACAGGAATAAAGATGAAGACATAGAGAATGGACTTGAGGACATGGGGAGGGGGAAGGGTAAGCTGGGACGAAGTGAGAGAGTGGCATGGACATATATACACTACCAAATGTAAAATAGTAGCTAGTGGGAAGCAGCTGCAGAGCACAGGGAGGTAAGCTCGGTGTTTTGTGTCCACCTATAGGGTTGGGGTAGGGAGGGTGGGAGGGAGACGCTTCACTTTGTTATACAGCAGAAGCTAGCAAAACATTGTAAAGCAATCATACTCTAATAAAGATGATAAAAAGAAAACCAAATTGATACTCCAGAAAGTGGCCTATCTTTTAAAAAGAGTTAATAAAAACAGATTATCCATTAATTGTGGTAAGTTTCCAAGAATTTTGTAGAGGATAGGCTGATTGACTATGGATAGTTTTCAAGTAAAAGAAAAAAAAATATTGAGATTTCTGGTAACTTACTGTATTGTTAAAATTAAATGCAAAATGGAGATCAGACTTGAGAATTCCCTGAGCAGACAAAACCATGTAAGCCACATAAACAAAACTAAATCTAGCTTATATTATAACTTTAAGAAAAAATTAACTTAGAATATGTCTCTGATAATCATAAAAGAAACATGTCATTTTCCTAAAGTGGTATACGATAATCAGTTTTAACCAATCCTCTGCCATCTGGAAACCCAATTATAATAACCAATCATTGTAAAGTTTAAACAACTTCCTCTTTTTCACATTATCAGCCATCCTCTAAGTCATGCCTCTGAGCTTCCTATCCATTTTGAGTTTAAAAGCTCCCAGTTTGTGACATTATATGCACAATAAACTCTTACTAAATATTATTTTACTGCTCTGGTTTTATTTTTTACTATTTCTGGATTTTTGACAGTATTAGTATATGTTTCCAGGCTCTGAAAAAAACTATTTCTCAACGTATTTCCTTTATAGTTGCTGCTTTTTAATCTATGACAACAATAATAAAAAGAATAGTAAATAACATTTTTGAAATGTATATGTCACACATGACATTTTTATGTATTATTTTAATAAAACTATAAAAATACCCTCAAGATTATAGGTCAATGGTAAAATATAAAATACAACAGTTTTGAGTTTCACTTCTTGAATGTTGGAATACACTTATGATTGTTAGCAAAATATAAGTTCTTAACCTATTTTTTGTTTCTTTCCTTGAGACTATACATTTTCTTCATGCTCTTGTTTCAGCAGTAGTGGTACATATGGGTTCCTATCTATGTTTTTGAAGATAAAGACAAGAAAGAGATTTTCTGAAATGAAGTCAACTTTCCATACACGTCACACTAAGTGATTATTATGCTGGCAACCACGCAGCACAGCGAAAGGAAAGGGGTTGGCAGTCCTACAATCTGGATTTTAATACTTAATCCATGAAAGTGTGATCCTGGATAATTTATTTTTCTAAAACTCCATCTCCTCATCTGTAAAATGAGAATCATCATCTATTTTTATACTGTTTTGTGGGAATTAATTAATCTAATGCCTATTTTGCTTGGATTGGAGTTAGTGCTTGACAAACGGCCGCTGACGTCCTCAGAGATGGTCTTATCAAGGGGGCACTCGCCATGTCAGGCTTAGATCAGCATTGCTACAAAGTGTAGTTCTTGTTCCTCCATTTGTATTTCTTGATCCATTTTTAGTTTTTGTCTTTTCACTTTTTAAATTACAAAATAACAAAAGAATGCATTTTCATAAAGCATTTAAGGAGCATTAAATTAGGGAAAAATCTCGGAAATTATCCATTATTTCACATTTGCTCTGACAGGCTGTTGCATTTCACTCCACAAACTTGACAGTTTGGTGTATTTTTTTTACAGAATTCTTTTCCTATTCCACTTACATATATGTGTGTATATATATATATATATATATATATATATATATATATATATATATATATTTACATTTGCACACACATATACACACCTTCTGATTTGATGTTTAACCATAAATAAAATCATATCATATGGATTTCCTTTAAGTATATTAAGGACTCTGTTAGACCATATATACCTACCTACTTAAGTATATTACTTTTTTGCCATTTTAAAAGTTCAATTTATTTAACCTAGAGAAAAACAAAAAGTTTACCCACTTTTCCCTCTTCCCCCTTCCCTCCACATCTGGCAACCACCAATCTGTTCTCTGTATATACCAGCTTTGTTTATAAAAAATTATTTATCTATGTTTAGATTCGACATATAAGAGAGATCATCTGGTATTTGTCTTTCTCTGTTTAACTTATTTTATTCAGCATAATGTCCTCAGGGTCCATCCATGTTGTCACAAACGGCAAGATTTCATTTGTTTTTGTGGCTGAATAACATTACATTGTATATGTATATATACAACCATTTCTTTATCCATTTCTCCAACGATAACTAGTTTGTTTCCATATCTTGGCTATTGAAAATAATGTTGCAAGGAACATGGGGTGCATAAATCTTTTTGAGTTATTGTTTTTATTTTCTTCAGATAAGTACCCAGAAGTGGAATTGTTGAAACATATGATAGTTCCATTTTTAATTTTTTGAAGAACCTCCATACTCTCTTCTATAGTAGCTACACCAATTTATATTCCCACCAACAGTGAACAAGGGAAAAATATCTATTCAGGTCTTCTGCCCATCGTTTGGGTCTTTTGCTATTGAGTTGTATGAGTTCTTTATATATTTTGGATATTAGTCCCTTATCAGATATATGATTTACAAATATTTTCTTTCATTTAGCAGGTTGCCTTTTCATTTCGTTGATGGCTTCCTTTGTTGTACAGAAGCTTTTTCGTTTGATATAGTCCCACTTGTTTATTTTTGCTTTTGTTGCTTTTGTTTTTGGTGTCAGACACAAAAAATCATCACCAAGGCTTATGTAGAGGAGCTTATCACCTATGTTTCTTCTAGGAGTTTCATGTTTTTGGGTCTTACGTTCAAGTCTTTAATCCATTTTGAGTTAAATTTTTTGCATGGTGTAAGAGAGTGGTTCAGTTTCATTCTTTTGCATGTGGCTGTCCAGTTTTTCCCAGCACCATTTTTTGAAGAGACTATCCTTGCCGCATTGTATATCCTTGACTCCTTTGTCACAAATTAACTGACCATATATGCATGGGTTTATTTCTGGGCTCTTTAATCTGTTCCTTTGATCTATGAATCTGTTTTTATGCTAGTACCATATTATTGGAATTACTATAGCTTTGTAATATAATTTGAAATCAGGAGGTGTGATGCTTCCAGCTTTGCCCTTCTTCCTCAAGATTGCTTTGGCTATTTGTGGTCTTTTATAGTTCCATATAAATTTTAAGTTTGCTTGTTCTATTTCTGTGAAAAATTCCACTGGACTTTTGATAGGGATTGCATTGATTCTGTAGATTGATTTGGGTAGTATGGACATTTTAACAATATTAATTCTTCCAATCCATAAATATGGAATATTTTTCCATTTATTTGTATATTCTTCAGTTTCTTTCATTAACATCTTATAGGTTTCAATATACAGGTTTTTTACTTTCTTGATTAAATTTATTTCTAAGTATTTTATTCTTTCAATGCAATTGTAAATGAGATTGTTTTCTTAATTTCTCTTTCTGACAGCTTACTATTATTTTATAGAAATGCACGGATTTTTTGTACTGATTTGTATTCTGCAACTTTACTGAACTGTTTATTAGTTCTAACAGTTTCTAGAGGGAGACTTTGGGGTTTTCCATATACAATATCATGCCATCTGCAAATAGTAACTGTGTTATTTCTTCTTTTCCAATTGGGATGCCTTTTATTTCTTTTTCTTGCCCAATTGCTCTGTCTAGGTCTTCAAACACTATGTTGAATAAAAGTGACTGAGTAGGCACCTTTATCTTCTTCCTGATTTTAATGACTGCATTCTTCCAGCCTTTGTTATTACTAATTTGGAATCAGGAATGGCTGTTAAATTTATCAAACTTTTGTGACATGTTTTCCAATTTTTATTTCTTCAGATATTTTAAGTATTCCATAGTATAAATGAACCATTATTAATTCAACTATTCCCACATTTAGTTATTTGGTTATTTCTAATTTTTCAGTGTTAAAAGCAATGCTGAAATGAACACTCTGGTGAATGGTATCATTGAATCTGTATATGAGTGTTTCTGTAGGATGACTTTGTAGTTTCATAAGGGTAGAATTCCTGAGAAAAAGTGATATGTACATTTTCTGTCTTGATAATGTCATGTCAAATAACAGGTCTTCAAAAAGATTGTAACAGTTTAGGTTCCTTTAACAGTTTTTGAGTGTGTTTGGGGCTTTGTCTTTCCAAAAAAGGATCTTTTTTTCCCCTCACTAGGTAAACAGTAAATTCACTCTTATTTCATTCTAATAATTTTTACTTTTAATATTTTCCATCTATTTTTGATAAATCAAATATATTTTTGCATGCAATGTGAGAGAGAAACCTAACTTTACTATTTTACCAAGATAGCCAATATCTCAACACTATTTAATGAGTAATCATCTTTACCACTGATTCAAAATGCTACCTTTAGAATAAAATAGTTTCACATTTATACAAATGATATATGTCTATATATCTATACCTGTGTCAACACCATGCTGTTTTAATTACTACAGTTTCTGACATACTTTTATAAATATCTGCTAAAACAAGTTCTTCTCTATTATTTTTAATTATTTTTCTTTAATTATGTTACTTCTTATAGATGAACTTAGGAATCAGGTTGTGAAGTTATATAAAGATTTGGAATTTTTATTGAGATTTTTATTAGACTTACACATTTATTTGTGAAAAATTAAGCATTTAACATTATTGAGTCATTTAATTTGGGAACATAAATGGTTCTTCACTTATTCTGATCTTCATTTCTCTACTTTAATAAAGATTAATAATTTTCTATACATATCTCCTGAACATTTTTGCCAGTTTTAATCCAATATTTTATATAGTTTTATTGTGCTCATTTGGCCAACTTACTGAGCTCTATTATTATTATTTTTTTAAATTTATTTATTTTTGTTTATTTATGGCTGTGTTGGGTCTTCGTTTCTGTGCGAGGGCTTTCTCTAGTTGTGGCAAGTGGGGGCCACTCTTCATCGCAGTGCGCGGGCCTCTCACTATCGCGGCCTCTCTTGTTGCGGAGCACAGGCTCCAGATGCACAGGCTCAGTAATTGTGGCTCATGGGCCCAG